>NC_133546.1:57243000-58499000 GCF_048773025.1 Camelus bactrianus | reverse complement strand
GGCTTTGTTGCAAAGACAGGAGTTGACAGAGCCAAGCCCTGCCTGAGTCAGGTTCTGCCACTTTCTAGATGGATTGTCTAATGAAGCATCAATTTCTCAAATGTAAAGTGAGAATATGAACTTCTACTCACTCAGTTTGTTTGAAGATAAAATGTTAGAATGTTTATAAAGTGTGTGGCACAGAGTAAGTGCTCCACAAACACCAGCATCCTGTCTGCTCTTCTCCATCAGGAGAACAGTAAAAGCCCCACAAACTCAGGTCAAGCAAATTCCCAGGGATTCATGTCATCGTACGGTCTGTCCATACAAGTGGCTTAGGAGGGAGAACATCTCCGCTGCAAGTCATTGCTATTTTCCCTCAAAAATACATAATACTTATTGGGCTTATGGGTAAATACCTTTTCTGATAACAAAACTCCGGTTCTAAGGATATAAGATGCTTAAGACTCAGTAAAAAAATAATAGCAAATTGGGTTGGGGAATCTCTCTTCCATTATGATTGAATTGAAGTACGAACCAGATTATTTTATTAAACGCTACTTTTAGAAGGATGGGAAAATACAAATCCTAAAAGCAATTTATATTTTTCATGTCTCTGACCATTTTCTTGGTTCTTTTTGGCTCACTTCATAGTGACAGTAAAAAAAACTTTGCAGGATCAAACACTGTTACTCAATCTGCAGTTGACAGGTTGAATGTTTTCAAGTGTATTACTGCTTTGAAGGAATTCTTGACCTACTTCAAAATTAGTTTTTCCAGTAAATTCAGCCTTTAGTGATTGTCTTAGTCACACATCTTTCTTCAGATGATTCCTGAAACTTAAAATGTATATTAACCAGACTTAATTTACTTTAATGACTTACTTATTTTTTTCTTTTTAGAATTATATCAATTAAGCAAATAAAAATGCAATAATTTTAAAAATTAGGTGGGCATTTTTATTTGTGTTTTATTTGTGCTTATATTTTTAAAGAAGGAGTTTATGGTTATATTATTTCTCCATATCTTCTTTGTTTTTATTTTTTTCAGTTTGGATTTTTGTACTAGATGCTGAACTATGAGAAACTATAATTCATAATTAAATACATGCTTTATTTTATGTGTGTATATACACATATGTAAGAACAAAAATATGTTCATGATTAACAGAGACATGTTCCAAAATTTAACATTCTTTTTAAGGGCTTTGTTCATTAATACACTTGCATGTGACAATTTACTAAAGAGAGATTTGGACTAAACATTTGTAGAACTCAAGTTTCTAGTTTCTGCTTTTATATGCTGTGAGCACCAAACAGCCCCATTCAAGGATAACGGAGAAGCACAGATTTGTTTGCGGGTAATCTTGGGGAGTAACTGGCCAAGTGGTATGTAGGAATACAGAATTTAACTGAAAATGGAAACAAAGTGACCATTACTGAGGGCTCATTATGTGTCAGATAATATATTCTGTGTTTTCTCATATTTTAACTCAGTTAAATTCTCCTGCAAGTTTAGATTATACTTAATTTGACATCTTAATGGTCAATGAGACCAGATCAATCTTCCAAAACCACAAAGTTGGTTGGTGGTGAAACTGTGACATCAATCCAGATCTGTGTGACTTCGCAGCCACGTTCTTTCCATTTAAATCGTCTTTTGTGGAAGGTGAGGAAGTTGCTTTTAAGGATGTTTTTTTAATGCTGTTGCAGTCTGTAAAGGAGTTTTAGTGAACCTGCACTACCATTAACACATTTTACGTGTTGTTCTACATATATGTGCATTCATTGATTCATTCTTTCAACAAATATTTCTTGAATACTTACTATATTTCAAGAACTGTTTCATAATCTGAGTTTAAGTGAACAACATAGACAAAAATCCTTGATTTCATGGCACTTATGTTTTACTATGGGTGTTTGTAAAAATGTTATGTCAAAGACTTAGTTCTTTACTTCCATATGCCTACTTTCCATCTTAAGACCTCTGACTTTCAGAAGACACATAGCTGCCTAGAGAAAAAACTACAAGTTCCAGCATGCCTTACAGATGAATGTGATCTAGAATGTAAACAGAAGTCAAGGCTAAGGCGACTACTTCCAGGAAATATCTATCAGTGGGAGCTGTCGAGTGCCATTGTCATCTTTCTTCCTTACTCCTTCTTGCTGCTTGGACTAGATGTACACTGGCCAGGACTCCATCCTGGAAAATGAGAACAAAGGCCACACCATGAGGATGGCAGAGCAGGAAGTTGGAGGTAGCCTGGCTCCCAGATGGAGGACCTGCCAAAACAATTCTGGATTGCCTACATCTGGATTGCTTAGAAAAAGAGAAATCAATTTCTATCTTATTTGAATCTCTGTTACTAGCCGTAGAACCTAATCCATATTGACCCATTTATGTTTGAATGTAAAGTTGATTTTTTTGTTTTTCCTTGCCCAGTATTTCTTTCTGTTTTCTCCCTTTGCCCAGAATCACCCCCACCTCCACCCCAACCCCTATAGCCATGTACAGAGTTTTCTTAAGAAAACATCATTTCAGCTTCTGGATCCGACTGTGCCTGAATTTACTCTCTAAATTTTTCAGTTATGAGAACTATATTCTCAATTTCATTTAAGCCAAGTCCAGTTTACTGGGGAAAGGGTTTTGACTGAATGGCATGTGTATATTTATTATTAATGCATGCATTTATTACTTATGTTATAAACATGTAATATGTTTATAAATATGTTATAAATATAGATCAAAGGTTGATTAATATGTAAACATGCTGTATAGAGATTTACCCCAGTTGTCTCATTTTTACAGTTGAAAAATCTGAGCTGCAAAAAGCTAAATAATTTGTTTCAAGTCTCACTTAAATCTCATGACTCCTTAAGATCCAGTCACCTGAAAATTGCATCTATTTCTTCAATACCATCTTACCCACCATTCCTCTGAAATTGCAGCATATAATACAAGTTGTATTTTCACTTTTATTAGTTGTACCAGTACAGTTATCCTTGAAAAAAGAAACTGTATATGAGGAGATAAAAAGAATTCCGAATAATTCCCCCTCCCCTATCCTTCAAAATTTTATTGAACAGAGAAAAGTGTAAGGATGAAACATGTCATGGAATTCAGTTTCTTCCCAGTGCAGAACTGATTCCTTGAAAATCCTTCCTAATGTGTTATCCAATCCGAGTTTAAAATGCTGAGGCTTTTATCAATTCCCTTTGAAGATTATATCTCACATAGTAGATTGAGGCATGCCAAACAGTTCTGAAACCCAAAGTAAGCTCATTTATTGCTGCCACTAGTGAGATCTGGCTGTTCAAATACAGTCCCCTCCTTTCTTCATTAACGTCCTCAATGGCTCTTGGTTCTTATCTTGTCTTTGAACATTCTATTAGTTGCACATCTGTACAGAATAAGTCCTTTCTCCCTTTGTAAATCCATTTGACTTATTCTGAATTCCAAATCCTTTCCAAATAATTGTGAAATATATCACAGTGAGAATTATTTCACATTTTAGAGGTAAAAACAGCAGTTGGGTTTCTTTGCATGAGTAGAAATTTGACATTTAAGATTTAACTCAATGAATTATCATAGCCATTTACCTAATACAGATGATCACATATTTTTTAAAAGTGTAATTTTAAAAAGTTGTGTTCAAACTTGGTTAACTGAAATACTTTCTATTCCTAATGTTCTGGTTGAATAAAACTTTTATATTCTTTTTGGAAAGATCAAGAGTGAATTTTCTAGTTAACAGTGACTTATTATAAGTCTCTAATAGTTCCTCATTCTACTTCAGATAAGACTCAAACTCCTTACTATGAACTATGAGGTCCAACTTGACCTAGCCTGCCAAACTCATCTCCTTCTCCCAGTGACTCTGACTACCCTAGACTTGAACACCCCACCAGTTAGTTCTAGTCTCAGTTCAGTTTATCAACTACCTCCTGCTCCCAGGCTATTTTGTTCTTTTTTTTAGACTCTTTTTATTTCCTGCTTATCTCCATTTGTCATCATTAACTCATTTTCTGTTTCCCCACTGGACTGTAAGCTACTTGGTATAGGAGCAGGGCCCACATACTGCCTTCCATGTATTTTTTTTTAAACACCATTGCTTATCTTAAATACTGCTTGCCTGGCTTAGTATGTGTTCTAACAGTATGTCTTCTAATATTTGATAAATGAGTAAGTATATACATATATATATATATATATATATATGTATAGATGAATGTATGCACGTATGAGCTTGCAGAAGACAATCATTATTTTGAAAAAAATAATCCCTTTCAGATATAAATGAATTCTGACAGTTGATTATTTAAACAGTTGATTATGGCTTCAAAGAATCATAAAATGTTACTGTTGAGAAGAAATGAGGACATTATCTAGTTTAATATCTTATTTTCTAGATGAGGAAGCTGAGATCCAGAGAGGATAAATAACTGGTTAAAATCATGTAACTAATGCCTAGCAAATGTAAGAAGCTCCTATGTCCTGAGTCTCTTAATGCTTATGTTTGTCTTACTATACTTATTTTTGAATCTTTAACATTTTTTATTGCATTCCACTTGTGCTAAAAATATTATTACAAAATTAACAAAAATCATTGGTTCCTGCCCCACCCAGCTTTTCCTTGTTCTGCTTTGTACTCATACGAAGATATGACAATATTGATATCATTTCCCCCCATTTTTATTAAATGCTGTTTGTTGACAATATATGTATTTTCATAATAGGGACCTGGCTGAATTTTTGAAATTGACTTTGGTGCTGAAAGAGCTCTGGATATTTACATGCCTCCCCTTGACTTCTCTCTCTGTGCCTTACGCTCTCACCTCTCAAACTGAAGGAGGAGATGAACCAAAAAGAGGGCCAGTGAAGCTTTGTGCATCTCTGAATGAAATGAAGCATGGCAGTGAATTGTGCAGCAAGTAAAAGAGATGGCAGTGCTGTGGGCTGTATAATGTCTGGAAACTGCTTGTAAGGGATATGTAACATTTAGTGTTGTAGACAACTTATGACACCATTTAGAGTTTAAACCACTTTAAACTGGGGAGAGTAACTTGTAAAAATAAAGTGGTTAGATTTATTCTGTGAGGTGAAAAAAGGAGAGGGCCAAGGGGGTTTGGAGGGTGCGTTGGGGGTTATAACCTTAAAGGCATGGTACCCTATCCATGTGTTGATTTAAAAGTCCTGTATAAAATGCATAAAATATTAAACTGTCTAAGGACATTTAATGGTTTTTAAGGTAACTTTTAATAAGGTGCATTCTTGTTTTATTTGATCACCAGTTAGGAAAACCACCCTTGCTGAACCATTAGGACATACACTAATAACATAAAACACAAAGCTTCTTGGTGGATGTAGCAATATTGGAAGGCTTGATGAGAATGAAAAGAGTCTAAATTAAGCAATAACAATTGGCGAGCAGGGCATTTCCCTGGGATTAATGACAGGCTGGGGGGAGTTGATGGGCCATGGCTATTCTGTGGGCCATTAGTCTCAGTTGGTCATTAATTCCCAGGAAATACCTGATGGTGAGGTCATTACTATAATTATCACCTTAAAAAGGGAGAAGGATGCTAGAATCCATGGTGGTGAAATTAAAAGAATGGTGATTATTTCACGTAGAGCACAGTGCCTTATAGACCAAAGGACTATACAGTTCTTTGAGTCATCTCTCAGTTGTCAGTTCAGTTCACTTCACGTGAATGAAGCAGAAGGCGCCGCTCTATTTAGAGAGGACTGCTTGGAGGAAGGGGACAAGGATGCATGTTAGAAATACACATGGTAACAAATGTGACTTTTTTCAAACTAGCCTCTTGGAAAGTGACTGGTGGAACTTTGAGAACATTTCTGGTGATGTAAGATTTCCAATAATGGTGGAATTAGGTAGTGTTTGGGTTTGATATTCATCCTGCCTTATTTGAATGGGTTCCATTTGACTGTGATATGATATGGGTGATGAAGGGAACTAGGTGAGAGGTGGAAGGCCTGGCCTCACAGGAAGTGGGATCTTGGGCACTTAGATTCTCTAGATTTCAGGTTCTTCATCTGGAAAAATGAAGGGGTTGTTCTAGGCACCTCTAAAGACCAGTCCAGCTCTGAAGATTCTCTGATATGTATAAGGAGTCAGAAATCTTCCTGATATGGCCTGTAGAACTTCGAAGTAGTGAGGTCAACCACTGGGAAAGGAAACCATGAACTTCTCCTAGAGGAAGAAGCAGCTTTATGTGGGTGGAAGTGAAGCTCCCTAATTCAAATTATTAATGGTATTTACTTATTTTTGAGATTGATTCATTTCAGGTTGCAGGCTTCTAACAAAGCAAAATTTATTTAAATAGAAATTCCCTACTGTTTTAATTGAAAATTGAATTTGAAAAAAAATCCTACAAGCAGCTGGTTCCCTGCCCTCCTGTGGTGCGATCCAGTAGTGCCAGAGGGCAGATTTACTGGTGGTAATTTTTCAAAGCCAAAGACTTCTACACATAATGGAATTTGAATTGGGAGATTAAAGCTCAGACACAGGGGGTGAAATAAGCCTACCCAGGCTGCCAGGTTGACTCACTGCCTTGACCTTAAAATTCGGCTCATTTCCATTCTCTCAGCCACTAGAACTTCCTGACCTGTTCGTTAATCCAATCATTTGTTCTTTCAACATTTATTAAGCACTTTCCATGTGCCAGGCACTGTGCTATGTGTTGAGAAACTGAAAGTAAATATGACATAGACCCTGACTTCTAAGGAATCACGATTTCATAAAGACCAATATAGTTAAAAGAAAGGAGGAAAGACGTTAAGCGGATGTTATAAAAGAAGTAAATGCAAAAAAGAGAGAGTCTGTTCTTCCCAGAGCTGTCATGGGGCTCAGGCAAGGCATCACAGAAAATCTTTGAGTTGAGTCTTAAAGGAGGGATGCAGATTACACAGTGACCTGGAGGGGTGGTTTTCTCCACAAAAATGCAAAAGAGTTGAGCACATGTGGAAGGGGGGTAGCTAGTAATTCAATATGATGGGAACAGAGGGAAGGTAATGAAATGAGACTAAAGGGGTAATAAGGTTTATGTCGTAAGGGGCTTTTGCATATAATGATAATGGGTTTGGACTTTATCCTTAAGGATTTGGGTAGGATGATTATATATATATAATATATGTAACATACTGTGTGTGTGTATATCTGTAATATATATCCGGTGAAAGGAGGCACTATTAACAATTATACCAGGCATACTGTGAAATGTAGTCAGCTAGTGATAGAGGAATAAAAGTGTTTTACGCAGGAAAATATTGAAATTAGATTTGCATTTGAACAAGATCACTCTGGAAGCTGATTGGGGAATGGGTGGAAAGAATAAGGCAGGTGGAAGTCATACTTATAGGGGGTACCAGAAGAAGAAGAAGAAGTTAATCTAATCTAGGTAGCAGTGAGCATAGGAAAAAGAAGGGAATATGTAAAAAATATTTAAGAGATGGAAAACAAAGATGACATCATTGCTTGAATATATAAAGGTGAGGGAGATGGAGGAATCTAGGACCAATCTTGGTTTGGGTAACTAGATAGTGCCATCAGATAACGTGGAGAATAGAGAAGGAATTGGAAGTTGGAATGATGCTACAGACAGAATGCTAAATTCATATGTTGAAATATAACCCCTAATGAAATATAATCCCTTTGGAAGTGACTAGGTTATGTGGGTAGAGCCCTCATGAATGGGATTACTGCCCTTACAAAAGAGACCCAGAGACCGCCTCTCCCCATTTGCCATGTAAGGACACAAGGAGAAGATGACCGTCTATGAAACGGGAAGCAGGCTCTCACCAGACACCAAATCTGCCAGAATCTTCATCTTTGAATTCTCAGTCTGTACATAACTGTAAAAAGTAAATGTTTGTTTCTTAAGCCTCACTGTCACTGTTTTGACAATGAGGTGGCTACTGGTGATGTTAGCAAGAGAGTAGGTATAAATAGCAGTGGGTCAAGCTAATTGCTTAGTCCACGGAGTTGGTTAATAACAGAAATAAAATTTGAATCCAGTGCTTCTGACTCCAAATCCAATGCTTTTCTACTATAGCAATTTTTTCCTTAGTTCATCCTTGCCACCCTGCTGTAACATACAGAGAATATTCTGTGTGCCACGGATTAATCCTCATGACCTAGTGAAGCCATCTGGCTTTAAGATGCCGTGATTCAATTGCAGGCCACCCCTACCTGTCCTGCCCTTGGATCTCCTTAGCTGTGTTTGCTGCAACAAATATCAAAGTTTCTCTTTGCCTGTACCATCACGTGCTAGGCCTCCCTGCAGTCCTCAGCACTAAGATGCCCCAAGTGTGCCCATGCCTTACTTTGGACCATGCACTTCTCCCAGTGAGATCAATTGTGTCCATCTGTCTCACTTGATGAATTCACTCAATAAGTATTTTTGAGCACTTACTATATGGCAGATAATGTTCTAAGTGCTAGATAATATAGCAGTGAACGAATCAGGCATTGTCCTTGGCCTCAAGGAACATATAATCTCATGTCCCATTTGGAAATAACTTTCTGATTCTCTTACCTGTTCCTGGATATACAGAAGTTCTAGTCCAAACCAAGTCCTTATATGATATTATCCTTATAATTAGGAAATTAGCTAGAAATTGAAAAACAATTCAGTAAAAAAGCTTTATTAGAAATAGATATTTTCAGTTGTAAATGTAAAAGAATGGTATTAGAGCTGGAGTATGCCAAGTATAAGTATTGCCTAACATGGTGTTGTCTCAAGTTTAAAATTTACTGAAGTTCCTTGGAGACAGTGGGTGATGTGGCTGCTGCAGGTGTATTTTAATATTCATCATTAGAGCAGAGTTCCCTAACCAAAATTATTCCCCACAATAATGCACATATTTGGTCTTTCTAGGTATGATGTCCAATATATTGCCTTAAATGTTGATTAGGAAGTTTGAATAAGAAGTTTGGTGAGTGGCTAAAATACTTACTGGGAGTACAAGATTTTGCTCTGTTTCCTATTACCTGTGGAAAAATCCCCAGACTTTTCTATGTCTGTTTCCTCATCGAAAAAATGATGGTGTTGAACTTTATAACCCTTAGAATCTCTTCTGGCTTTAAGATGCCATGATTCAATTGCAGGCTAATATTCTCAGCAAAGAACAGGAATCAATAAATGTATTTATTCTCCTACTGATAATATATTGGTAACCTTCATTGAAGATAATTGTTCTTGCATGCTCCACAACACGGGTCTACCAGATCCTAAGTAAATTTTTTTTCAATGAATGGATGGATGTGTCGGAACCAAGGAAACCGTTTCAAATGCGCTTTAAGAAGCAACCACAATTCTATTCCCTCTTGACCTTTGGCTGCACTCATTGGCTAACCTTCAACTCTTGGTCAAACTATCCTTTTGTTTTCTCTGAATAAAGATAATCATATCGCTTTATTTATTGGTTCTATAGTAATTGTGCTTTTTGAACGTGGTGCAGACTACAGTATTACCTGACAACATTTTACTTATCTCTGGGTGATCCTACAGCAACTATGCTAAATTTCTAGCCCTCCTCTAAAGCTCCCAGTACAACTTAACTAATTACTTTAACCTTCCTTTTTCACTAATAATTAAAAGACAGAGATTTCCTCTTTTCTGATATATGACTATTTCTAATCAAATGGATTCCATACCAACCTGTTAACTTAGAACTTTGCTTCAACTGTTCCTTCCTTCCTTTCTTAAGCCTTCCAGTTTGCCCTTCCACAGGCTGCTTCTCCTCAGCTCTCACTCTTGGGTATCCACCTTCCAGAAGACCCTCCCTGAGGCTCTCCTTCCCCCTTAAAGTCCTGGACCCCCATTTCACTGATATAAACTATGCATGCTTAAAATTTACATTTTGGTAAGTTTGAACATTTACAAACTTATGAAACAGTCCCCACAATTAGATAATGAACACATTCATCATCACCAAATATTTCCTCACCTCACTCCACCCTTTCCTGGCCCCATCTTCCCAGGCAATCACTGATCTGCTTTCTGTCACTATAGGTTACTTTGCATTTTCTGGAATTTTGTGTAAATTTATGTGTGTGTAAGGGTATACACACACACACACACACACACACACTTTTGGTCTTTTTTAAATCTAGCTTAATTATTTTGAGACTGGTTCATATTGTTGTGTGTATTAACAGTTCACTAGCTTTTATTGCTGAAGATTATTCCCTTTTGTGGATATATTACACTCTTTTAATATACTTACCTGTTAATAGACATTTGGGTTGTTTTCAATTTTGGGCAGTTACAAATTAAGCAGCTATAAACAGTCATACATGTCTTTACAGGCATTTGCTTTTATTCCTTTTGGTAAATACCTAGAAGTGAAATGATTGGGTTGTAGGAGAAGTGTATGTATAACTCTTTTAAAAACTACCAAATCATTTCCAAACAAATTGTTTTAAATCTTAGATTAAAGTCTATAATGTAAAGTATAGATCAAATTTCATCTTTTTCATATGGATATTTGATTACTCTAGCTTCATTTGTTGAATAGTGTGCCCTTTCTCCACTGAATTGTCTTTGTGCCTCTAATGAAAAGCAGTTGGCTATGTATGTGTGGATCTATTTCTGTACTCTCCACTCTGTTCCATTGACCTATTTGTCTATCTTAATGTCAGTACTCCACTATCTTGATTACTATAACTCTGTAATTTCTTAAAGTCTGATAGGGCAGCCCTCTAAGTCCCAAAAGGTTTGACTATTCTAGGTCCTTTGCATTTCTATATGAACTTTAGATCATTTTGTCAGTCATAGATATGGTGTATCCCTTCATTTATTTAAGTCTTCTTTAACTATCTCAGCAATGTTTTATAGTTTTTAGCATACAGATGTTGTATATATACCCTTTGTCAGGTTTATCTCAGTGCTTCAAACTATTCTTGCTGTTGTGAATGGAATTGCCTTTTTTGATATCATCTACCATTTCTTGTTTGCATTATACAGAGTGACAAGCTTTCGTTTGTTGGCCTTGTATCCTGCAACTTGTTCAACTCACTTTTAATTCTGTAGCCTTTTGTAGATTCCATAGGATTTTTCAGGTAAATGTCATGTCATCTGTGAATAAAGGCAGTCTTATTCTTCCTTTTCAATATGGAAGACTTTTACTTCTTTTTCTTGCCTATTCACTAAGTATAATCTCCAGTACAATGTTAAATAGAAATGGTGATCAAGGACATTATTGTGTTGTTCCTGATATTAGAGGGAAAACATTGTCTTTCACAACTAAGTATACTACTAGCTGTGGTTTTTTTCTTAAAAATACTTTTCTTTTTTATCAGACCAAGGAATTTCCTTTCTATTGCCAATTTGGTAATAAATTTCATTTTTGTTTAAAATCAGGAATAGATGTTGGATTTTGAACTTTGTCAAAACCTTTTTCTGATCTACAGAGATGATCTTTTTTTTCTTATTAGTTTGTCAACACATGTAAATGACATTATTAATTTTCAGATAAGAAACTAACTTTACATTATTGAGTGTGCAAAGATGAAAAATACAATTTATAATGAGAAGACAAAATGTCAACCAATCAAAACCAGCCCAAATATGATATAGATGGCATTAAAAATTTATTATAACTGGATTCCACATATTCAAAAGCCTAAAGGAAAGATTGAACATTTAAACAGAAGATATAAAAATGACCCAATTTGAGTTTCTAGAAGTAAAAAATTACAATGTGTACTTTGTAATATACACAGGATGGAAATATGACAGATTACATTTCAGAAGAAAATATAGTGAACTTAAAGAACTTAGTAATATAAACTATCTAAAATGAAACATACAGAAAAAAATTCACAAAAAATGATAAAAGATTAATGAAATAGACAAATTTAAGTGACCAAATACATAAGCAATTGGAGTTCCTTAAAGGGAAAGAACAGAAAAAAATATTTGAGAAAAATAGTGGCTTAAAATTTTCCAAACTTGATGAAAACTGTAAACACACATATCAAAGAAGCTTAACAGTCTAAGCACTGTATATATATTTCTAAGAAAATATTCTTGAGCTTTGTACTCAAACATGGTTAAAAATACTTGGTAATAATTTCACCCTTTGGGATTCTTTTAAAGCTTTGCTCTGTGAGACTAAAGCAGTGTTTATTTGTCCCCACTCTGGAGGCAAAACCCTTCTTAGATCTTTAACTGATGCCAAGGAATTATAAAATTTATAATTTTGGTTACTGGGGACAGGCATGATTTCTGGTCCTAGAGGATTCCTTGGTACTATTACTTTTAATCCTTCTGGGTGTTTCTTTCTTTGGCCTCAGGTAGTTTCCTCATGTGAATGTGTCACTGGCAAAGCCCATGAACAGTTCTCGAGGAATAAAAGTAGAATCTGGATAATGAAGACTAACCTTTCTTTTCCCCTTTGTGCTTAGTCTAGTTTCACTCATAGGGTAGTACGTGCAGAGACCTTGTACCCAGCATTTCAGGCCAGAGCTCTTAGGGCAAAGTGGCGGCACGGGCCTTGTGCAGAGTGCTGTGCATGACACTGCAATTCAAGATGGTGGCAGCGGGCCATTTGCAGAGATGTTACATCCAACCTGCAAGAACTCTGCCCTCTTCCTTGCTGACGAGAACCCTATAGTGCAGCCCCAACAATGGTCGTAGGGGAAGAGCATATTCTCTAGAGCATGAATTTGCACCTCTCCACTCTTTGATCAAAGAATAAAGCTGCCTTTGCTTCTGAACCAAACTTGGTCTCCTTCTATTGTAACACCAGAAGGAAAGATATTTGCTGAGGTCCAACTCAGGAAGGTTGGTAGCAAATGCACTGCTTGCTACGGTAGGGACCATCTGAGATCTTCGAGGTTCTCTTTCTGTGCATCTCTCTCCTCTTCAGTATCCTGCACTGCAAACACCAGCCTTCTTGGCTTTCCTAGACTGACTGTCTCCTCAACTCTGAATGTTCACTGGGCTCTGCCTGAATTTCTTCTCCCTGTGTCACAACCTGGGCACTCCAAGAAATAAGTTGGAGCAATGAAAAGGCTCCCTTCATTTGTTTCGTGTGTTTTTGGAGGTCACTTCCCTTTATTTCTAAGATTCGACAACCATGAGGTTACATATTTTGTCTGCTGTTCTAGTTCTTTCAAACAGGATGGTCAATTTGGTCCCTGTTACTACATTTTATCCACAAGTCTCGTTCTACTTCATATTTTTTTTATGCCAACAACTTCTTTTTGTGTTGAGCAGTTCTCATGTAATTATAGCTATTAATATTTATTTAAGTCTACCTTCCCTTCTCAGTCATTAAGTTTTAAAGACCTCAAACCTTTATAATGTTTGTCTTTATATTCTCAGCACTAACATTACATCTAATGCTTAGTAGAGGTTTAATAAATGCTTGTTGAATGAATAAAACTAAAATTGGGGTAAGCACATGTTTCTGTGATGGTCTGTTACATGTTTTACATATAAGTAAGTAATACATATTTTATATTATGTATATATGCAAGTGTGTGTGTATGAATACATGACTGAGTAAGTATACATTCCTTCCATTGCACTTACAGTTCCGGAATTTGCTTTTTGACACAGCCGGGAGATGCTTAGTAAAAGCTTTTTTGGTAGCAAAGAAAGGTTGATTAGGTTTTACTTCAGCAAAATGAACAACAAGATTGATGCTTAAAATGTAAAGGTGTTACCTGCCCAGCCTTTACTCACTCTGAATATTAAGAAGTATGTAAGTATGATTGTTGAATATTAACAAAGAAATACTCCTTCCAAGACCCAGAAAGGAAAAATCCATAACAAATGTTAAATATCTCATATATGTCTTTTTATAATTGATTTTAAAAAGAAAATTGAATTTTGCAATTATTTTACAAAATAAATATGTAGAAATACATTTCTGTGTCTATTACCATCACAGTTGGAAATAAGTCTTTAGAAGAGTTATGTCTGCTCCTAGGCCAGCTTCATTCAGAGGTCCAAGGGAGTGAGGCCTGAGAGAGAGCGCATCCTTCTCCAGTGAGCATGAAATTTGGTAACCTTAGCCCTGACCTTTAATTTGCTAAAGCGGTGAGACAGAGGCATTTCTCTGGGACACTTGAGAGGATACAAACCATTAAAGTTAATAGTGGATGAACTCGTTCCATTACTTTTAATAACATTATATCTGTGTTTGTCTGCTCGATGTAATGATAACTTAGTGAAGGAGAATTAATTCCACATATTATCTACATAAAGGATAATGAGGGAAATCAGTTTCCTCTAAGGAAGTTTCATTAAATTTGGGTATAAGCCAATCTACTTTAGATTGGTCCCTGGCTTTTGGATGACTTTCAAGCCTTGAGGCTCCGAGAGAACATACGAGGCCATTTTTGAATCTCAGGGAAGCAGACGCAGAAGGTTTCAGAAGACCCTTGTCCCTGAAATTCCCTTCCCTTCTGGAAAGCAAACTGCTAGTTTGTTGACCATCAGGTGCAAAATATAATTTTTTCCGACATACCAACATCATGTCTGCTGAGATAGCTTTAATTCATATGATTTGTGCCTGAATTATTTGATCTGTGGGTCTGATGTCTCCTTGAGGCATTTCAAGCAATGAAAACAACAAACAAGCCAATAAATGGTGAATGAATAAATATTCAATGTCAATACGGAGAAATACTTGGCAATTTTTTTTAACACAAGAAGGTTAAATCAATGTCTTCCAAGTTAGTTAACAGTTTTGAAACTCTGTTGAACTCAATTGAACTCACACTGAGCACTGATTTTATATATATAGCTAATAATTCTTGCAGTGAATATAAAATATGCAATTTTCATGTAGCTATAGAATGTAATTAATTTTGCTCTAACGTAGTTAACCAAGCAAACAATTTGATATCTCACAGACAGCAAAGCAAATTCACTAAAAGATGCTTATTTTAAACTGAAAACATAGTTTCATCAAAGATAAATTGCACCTAAATTGTCTTATTCAAAAAATGTTAGTGATCCTTAAAATGTTTCCTGTCACATACAGCATTCTTCTGAGAATGTAATTTTTTCAAACAGGGTGGGAAATTTAGTCCCTGTTACATTTTGTCCAGAAGTCTTGTTCTTCTTAATTTTTTTTTTAAGTCAACAGCTTCTTTTTGTGTTGAGCAGCTCTCATGTAATTATAGCTATTGATGTTTGTTTAAGTCTGCCTTCCCTCCTCAGTCACTAACTTCTTAAGGGCACAGACCTTTATATGTTTGTCTTTATATTGTCAGTACTAACATAATGCCTAATGTATAACAGAAGTTTAATAAATGCTTGTTGAATGAATGAAATTAAAATAAAGGTAAGCACTTATTTCTGTCATGGTCTGTTACATGTTTTACATCTCAGTATATGTGTAAAACTAAATTCTGAGTTACTGAAACATTACTAACTCAGACTAGATGGGGAACAGCCAGTCTAACAGCAAACATGTTGAATTACAGGATTTATTTTAATGGTGATTCAGTTTATTATTTCTAAACTACTACTACAACTAATATAATAATTATAACTCAATGTAGGCCATAGGGTTTGTGTTGAGTGGAAGTACTTACAGCCTAAAAAAATAAAATCAAAGAGTTGAGGGAACCATTGAATGAGATTCAGAGTTGAAAGTATCCTTCTGTTAAGTTAGATACTTTACTAGCCTAATAATAACCTTTATTAACGTATAGTAACTGAATGGACATTTAAGTACTTTTTTAACCTTAAAAAGCCAGAGCGAAACAAAAATTTAATTTCTAATATTTCTAAGAGTTCTGCAAGACTGTTTATCCTCAAGTATCTTTTCTCTTTAATATTTTGTTACAAAATTAATTCTATTCAACCTATTAAGAACAACATTGTAATCACAGATAATAACCTTCAGCGTTTACCTTGTCTGAATTTCTTCACATTCCAAATTGGTGGAGCCCACGTGAATAAAGTCTTGCGGTATTTACAGTTTCAGAATAAATAACACAGCAATGGAATGCGAATTTCTTTGGGGACTTGAATTATTCACAAAATGAGTAATTGAGCTAATCCTATATGTAGACTTCCAATTTACAATTATTATATGCTTAATCATTATGGTTACTTGGGATTATGAAGAATTTACTAATACAACTTTATGACAATGAAGCAAATGTGGAGGATGACATAATGTGGCTAGAAAAGGGCTAAGACCCAGTAAATCCTGAATGAAATAACTGTTGATTGATGGTGAAGTGTTTGCACTTTGGACTTGTGTAGCAGGAAGGACACAAATGGGAGCCAGAACAGAGAGGATATTAACTATTTTTATATGCACTAAATTTTTTTATTGAGAACAATATTGAAAAAGATGCCATTATATTAGACAATTATATTTTAGGGCCCAAAATGTTAGTTTCACCATTTTAGGCCAAGTAATTGTTACAGATTATCTAAAGGAAGAGAAAACTATTTTTACTCACGTGGTGTTCAGTGTGTTCTCCTGTTGTCTATTTACCTTAAAAATCATCATAATCATCATCATCCTCAATAACTATTAAATGGATAGAAAGAGGTCTCTTATTGCTAAAGATTTTACTCTGGATTGACTTCAGGGTAAATCACAGGTTTATAAATCTACGGACACTTTGGGGGAAGAAGAAATTTACCTCACTGTGTATAATGACATGTGTGCCATCAACAATGACCCAACACATACTTTTCCAGGAAGGGCCTGGGTGTGGCTTTGAGGGACAATGGGGATGATGATGTTGGCAACAATGAAAGTTATGGAGTAGTTACTATTCATTCATTCATAACATTTATTGAGCACCTACTATGTTTCTTCTCATTTCAGAAGCCACATGTGGAATGTGGCCCTTTGGGTTAGAAGGTTAACTGACCACATTCTTGAGAGCACGTTAGCTGAGCATGCCTTGAATTAAAGCTTAATACCTGTAACTGCATAAAGGTGTCTTACATCAGGTGCTGATAAAGGCTTTGGAGAAACAGGGGAAGGGAATGCAGAATATTGAGAGGTTTTTATGTAGGAGAATTAGCGAAGGGTTCTGTGGTTATGTAACAACTAAAAGGAGCGTTGTTGACAAAGTGAGGAGGAAAGCCATGAAGAAATCTGGGAGAAGACATTTTCAAGCAGAGAGAAGAGCTGGCACAAAGGTACTGAGTGTGTTGGGCTGGTCATAGCAGCAGAAGGGTCAGTGCAGTATGAGAAAGTGACTGAGGAGAGATAAGTCAAAGAAACTGAGCAAAGGGGTGGTAAGGTCAGATGATAGGGTCATGGGTCACTGATAGTATTTTGGCTTTCTGAACAGAGCCATAACAAAGTCGGATTTAGCTTTTGACAGGATCATCTTGCCTCCTGCATGGGGAAGTGATTCTCTGGAGGCCAGAGAGGAAGTGAAGAAACCAGTCAAAAGGCTTAGAATAACCTAGGATAGAGTTAATGATAGGATGGTAGTGACCCAGATCAGGAAGAGCAGGATTCTGAAGTAAAAGTCTATACAACTTGTTGATGGGTTGGATATGAGCTGTGAGAGAAAGAGGAATGTCAATGATAACACCAAGGTCTTTTGGCCTGTGCAGTTGGGAGGATGGAGTTGTTGGTACTGACATAAGAACAGGAAGATGACGAGGAGTGGGATTATTATAGGTGCTAAGTTTGAGATACTTACTAGGCTACCAAGAGACTATGTCAAGGCAGATGGAAGAAATGAGCCTGGAATCAAGGGAGAACTTCTGCCTGGAGATGTAAATTAGGAAGGCTTCTCAGCATATCAATATCTATTGAAGAGAGGAGCTAGGATGAGATCTCCCAGGGAGTGAGTGAAGGTAGGGGAGAGGTGTGAGGCCTGAATCTGGGCCACTTTCACATATGCAGGTTGAGGAAAAGAGGAAGAATCATCAGCCAAGACCCTGGAGAAGGAGGGCCAGTAAGGCAGAAGGACAGTGTTAAATGTGTGGTGACTCTGAAGCTGAGTGAATAAAGCATTTTAAGAAAGGGCAAGTGAAGTTGAACCCTTAGAAGGAGAGAGTAGAATGGTAGTAACCAGGAGCTGGGAAGTGGGAGAAACGGGGAACTGTTGGTCATAAAGTACAAAGTTTCACTTTTGCAGGATGAAACCAGCACCAGAGTAACAAGGCCAGATTCCAGATGTTCAGATGCAATTGTGGCAGCAGATGTGGTGATTGTGTGGGCAGAAGTTGATTTGTGCTGCATCCACTTTCTTAGTGGACAGGGAAGCAATTTCATCAGCTGAGAGTGAGGAGAGAGAAGACATTGGAGACGGGGGACCTATGGGCAGGTGTAACATAGTCCTCTAGCAGAGGGAGAGTGAATGGACGCTCCTGAACGAGCTGCTAATTGTTTACACTTAATATCTCAGTTGCAGCCACACAATGCCTCTGGAAGGCAAATGATCTCACCATTGTTTACGGATAAGAAAATGCGGCAAACTGACCTAAGCCTACATGCATATGCTAAACAGTTAGGTTCTTTTGATGGACAATAGCAGAAATTAACATGTACACTAGCAAGAGATATTAATGAAGATTATAATAGGAAAAGGAAATTCAGTAGCCACATCTGGAATGTGGCCCTTTGGGTTAGAAGGTTAACTGACCACATTCTTGAGAGCACGTTAGCTAAGCATGCCTTGAATTAAAGCTTAAGCTTTTTGGCACTTAATACACGTTATCATGCAGATAACCTCTCAGAGAGGTACAGGAAGGTTCCATGGCTGGGGGTGGGGGGAGATGCTGGGGCTTGAAGCTGGACATTGGCTGACTCTAGAGGCTGTGACTTCCATGTGAGGCTATGTCATTCCACCCAGGAGATAACAGCTCTGGCACTTCCAAGCCTGTGCTTGAAATAGCCAGGCTAGCCGTGGACATGAGTAACAGTCACACAAGGCAGGAGATCGCGATCCACGTCTAGTCAGTATTCCTGCCACTCAAGTTTGAGAGAAAGAATACTCACTTCTGGGTGGTATGCATGGAAGGCTTTGAGGAGGAGGGAGCACTTCTTGCACTGGATTCTGAGTGATGAATAGGACTTGAAAGTGTAGAGAGGGGAGTTGCATTTTAGGATAAGGGAATAAAACTCTTCACAGTGATATTACTCTAGGCAGTGACCCTGCATGAAGGCTTGAATTCTTTATTTATCATTTGTCTTTCTATGTTTTTCTGCAAAATTTGAATGTCTTCTGGTGGGATTAGGGAGACACAGCTCCTTCTTAATTAAGTATAGTGTTGACCTCCCTCTGTTAAGGAAACACAGAGTCTCTCTCACCTGTTACCCATGAGAAGTTGGGCAGAGCTCTGGAAATTGAGTTTCTTCATCTGTAACACAGGGATGTTAAAACATTTCTCACAGAGATGCTCTGAGTGTTAAATAAAAGAGTATGTGACAGTGCCTTGTAAAGGGTAACCATCATATAGCTACATCTCAGATGTTGTTTGTTACTCAGTTTCATCAAGTACAACGATACTAGAGGATAAGACAATGAACAATAGCAAACAGCATTTCTTTGGGTTTTTTGCTTATGGCTATGACCTAGTTTGGCTGAAGGATCTTTGCTATGTTACTGTAATAGCTTTGAAAGGATTTGAGCCCTATCATTCATGTCAGACATTTCTATCCATCTACAAAAGCACTATGCTGCCTCCAGCATGGCTGCCAGCTGGCCTGATAGAATGCAAGATAGTGATAGGACCCCAGAGCTGTTCTTGATTGACCCAAGGACTTCAAAAATACAATAATTCACCTCTATTATTTTTCTTTTCCTGCAAAGCATGAAAGCTGATAAGTCTTGGGCTCTCTTGCTATTGCAAGGAAACAGTCAAGTTGAACAGTCCCTTTGGCCAAAAGCAGACAATCTAGTACTTTCTGTTCCAGAGACCTGCCACTTAGAGGTTAAAGACTCCTTCTCTCTTTAGGGGAGCTTTCTGGAAACATCTGGCTGCATGATGCTGGCCAATTTGATCTCCAGCATTCTGCACATGGCTCTTCACCTTGGTTTTTAGAAAAGGTGGCCCGTCAGCATGCTATTTACACTGGTTATTGATCTTCTAAAGCTGTCTAAAGAAGTCCCCTTGGCAGCTCAAAAACTTAATGTTCAGTTCAACCCTTAAGAGCCTCTCCAAGTCATGATTAATCTCTAAAGAGAGTGCACACGGTAACTGATCTTGAATTCTCTATAACCAGAAATTTCTCAAGCACATCAGAAGCCAGAATCCAAATAATATTTTCTTTTTTCTCTTTTTTTGTTGTTTCTCTTTGCTTTAAATATGTCCTATTAGCCTTTTGTTATGTCATAGCTCATTCTTTTTGTTGTACATTCTCTTAAGAGACTAGCGGATCCTATTAGGAATGGAATGAATCAGGGTAGATCAAAGTTATGAACATAGGTAAGGTACACCTGAGAAGCTGACAGATTTCAGAGTTTTTGTGGAGATCTGCTATGCACACTCCACACTCATTAAGCTGCTCTGAATCAACTAAAGCATTTTCAGCCTAAACCATTCATTTCTCAGAATGCCAGAACATTCTTTTATCAGGTTCTATAGAAGTGTCTTCTCTTCCTTTTTTGCATGACCCCCCTGTGTGTTTACTACTTTACAAGAAATCTATGACCCACTTGAGCCATTTCAATTCCAGTCTAAGACTGCTAGTCAGTGTCAAACTACCATGCAAAGGATGCTAAAGGGAAGGGATGTGAAAGAACCTGGTTATGTTGTGGCCACATCCCTTTCCCTTCTATTGCTTACTGGCTCCAGTCTTTGGCTGCGACTTGCTCTAAGAGGTAAGACAGCGCTTCTCAAACTTCATTGTGCACAGAAGCACCCAAGGATCTGGTTAACATTCAGATTCTGCTTCAGTAAGTGTGGGGGTAAGACTGAGATACTGCATTTCTAACAAGCTCCCCAGGGGTGCTGATGCTGGGGGTCAACAGGCCACACTTTGAGCAGCAAGGAATTAGATAGAGGATGTATTAGTCAGGGAGGCTCCTAAACATTCCAGTCAGACTCGGGCTTCAGTAACAATACAGGCCTAAGGTGATGTGTAACAAAGAAATATTGCCTTTTAACAGCATTTCCCTGGCCTGTCCCCTGGGATCTAGCATAAAATGATTTCATTATATTTATCAAACACTCTCTTGCAAAACATATTGCTATAAAAATCAGTTAAGTGTTTGTGACCAAATAAAATGACTAAAGTGCCATAATTGTCTAAAAAGTGATATACGGGAAATTCACCAGAGCTATCTGGGTGCACAGGATTGTATAGCCTCTTTCATCCATCAAAGGGTTTCCTCTGTAGATGTCAGCCCGGAGGTTATCTGTATCATAAACACTATGCAAAGCTTTTTGGATCCTTTCTCTGGGACAGGTTGCCTCCATCGACTATGTTATCAATCAGGGCATAAACCACAGCTGTAATGTTATCTGAGACTCAGAAGTTCACCCTGGCACACTAACTGCTGGGGAATTAGGAGTCGCGGGATTGCTCGAACATAGAGAGTATTGTGCTGTGAAGATTATGAAATCTTATTAGAAAAGGCTCTGCCCCAGATTTGTAGCAGTTAAAATCAGAGTCTTTCTTTCAGATACCTTAGGGAAGATAAAAAATGCTGGAACCTGTTTATATTTACTCATATGTACTCCCAGGATACAGAGCTGGCAGCAGGAGCTGCCTCAGCCCTCACTTATTAGTACGAATTTCCCCTTTGGGGGGTTATTTAAAAATATTTGTACATATTTCAAATCCCTCAATCTGGTTTGTGGCAAATGGTTGCTTAAGCAGCTTCTTAATTATTTCGTTCGAGTTTTTGCAGGAGGACTGTTGCACATATTTGGCACAAAGCTTAGGTTTTTGAGGCCTTTTACTACTTCCTGAATAGATTTCAGGAAAAGGAAAAAAAAAATCAAGGGGTGTTAAATTATTACTTCTTTGTGTAGTATGCACAAATAGAATTGATCGTGGGCCTCAGTACAGGAAAGAAATACTTGCACAGCTGCATGGTAATAATTTTTATGTGTGTTAAAATTATGTTCTGGCTATTTTGTCATAATATTCCAGACTGAAGCTTTGGAAGCATGACATGGTTATAATAATAGTAAATGGAGTCACTTTGTAGATATCAGGTAATAAATTATCTCAGGAACTTGGGGATGAAAAGTAAGGAAAATCATTTAAAATCTATGGTAGGAAAATAGAAACAGATAAAATCAAATGTTAATTTGCAGTAATATCAGGTGGAATCATTCATTAGAGGAGACATGCGATTCAGGTGCCAAACTTGGACTTCGGCCAGTTTTGATCAGCAAACATAGGCTGAGTCTTTGTTCCTGCCTTTAGATGGGAACACCCTGAGCTGCTGGAAAGATGTACACTAAGTGTGGAGGGATGCAGGCTAGTGGCATTTATGGCCTGAGGATGTTTGAGACCCTTGGCCGTCTTGGTTCATCACGTGGCCAACTTATTCCCTGCAGCCACGGGGAAGGTGAGCTGGTGTTGCACCCTCACTGATGTTGGTGTCCGATTTGAAACGGCTGTGCTGCGCGCTCAGAGAAAACCTCAGCGCTGTGCCCGCCCCTCCTCTTCTAGTGGGCTAACTATGCAGCCTGCTGTAGCTTTTTCCTACATCTTCATACGTACCTGTATATTTTAAAAGAGCAGGAAAGACTGTAACTGGTGGTGAGAACGACATTCAGCTTTGCAGAGCTGCCCTCCTACATCAGCAGGAGACAACTAATTAGGGAATAAAAATAATGCGAGCTTCACTCATGCTCTCTGTCTTCTTTCACCTCATGTTGTGTACTTTGGGTAGATGTGGCTGGTCCTGGGGAAACTTGAGTACTGGAATTCAGGAAGAAATTGAAGTTTGAGTGATTGCAGTTTTTAGAGTCTGGGTCCTTCTGATTATGATTATGTTGAGTGGTGCTCTCAACAGATTGATGGTGCTTTCTGGTAAATAAAACTAGCAGGGCAAAATAAGGTAAGATTACACACATACACATGTGTGTGCACATCTTATGTTTATATATGTGTCTATACGTGTGTGTGTGTATATGTTTATATTTCACACACAAAATGAGCACTTCAGAAACTATCCCATTGAGATCAATGATCTATATGATACAAGTTCTGGAATTTGTGGGAGAAAGTGAACATCATGGAAGGCAAAGACAGATGAGACAACCCCAAAATACTTTCTTGAAAAAAATTCATGATCTCCATTCTGTAAAGATCACTTTGTGGTCACAGCTTTGGCAATGAAAATAGTAGTTATGTGCCAAAACATTGCCAAGGACCTGAATCCACAGACAGCAGCTTTGCACAGAGCACTGAATTGTTACAGAAAGCATAGTACTCAGCTACAGTTATTTTAAAGGAATGAAATGAAATCTCACAACCCAAACCATGGACGGAGACCTCTGTTTGACCTAGTGAGAGGTACAAGTTTAGTCTGAGTAGAACATGTCCTCAGCCCATCATCTGATTGAAAGCTTAAAAAAACCTAAACCAAAACCAGATATCAGAATTCAGAGGTATTAGTGAGAATAGTTCATTTTTACAAAGAAGGAATGTGAAAGAGAGAGGTCATTCAAATTTCCCCAGGTCGCAGAATTGGTAAGTGGCAGAGCTGAGGTGGCAATTCAGGCAGCCTGACTCTAGAGTTTGTATTCTTGACTCTATGAAGTACTGCCTCTCTGCAGAAGCTGTGACCTAAGGGAGGCTTCTTTCAAGTTTGTTTTAAAGCTCTATACTTCCTTCCTTCCTTCTTTTCACAATGTGGCTGATTCTACCTGCCATTCTTTCTGCTAGTGGGGTCAGGGGGGTACACGTATGAATCAGCCAATTATCCAATACGTTACTCACTTTCATTATGAAAAGTACTGGGAAGCAAAGGGGGCTATGAAGGTATACGGCAAGGATGGGGTTGGGGGGCCCAACCGAGGTCAAGGGTTGAGGAAAAGACATTTGAACTGACTACTGATGGGTGAGAAGGCATTCATTAGATGAGGGGGGCTATGGATGATTTTAGAGGAATTAAGTGAATCCCGGCGGAGGGTACAGTTGTGCAGAGACCTTGAAGCAACATGGCACCTGGGAGGGTCTGAAAGAGGACCAGCAGAGCTGGTGCAGGGAGTGAAATGACAGGAGGTTTGGGAGGCCAGTGGAAGTATGGGGTCTTACAGGGCCTTGAAGGTCATTAAAGAATTTGTTCTTCATTCTTAACACGGAACTCTTGACGCTCATTGAAGGGTGTTTTATCTCTGTCCACATAGGTGGTGGGAGAGAAAAAAAGTAGGAGGTGTAAGAATCTAATTTTCCCTTGGAATTCAGACTGGATCTTTTTTCCCCCATATGATCTAAGGCAGGAGTCGGCATCCTTTCAAAGCAAGATGTGAAGCCAGCACTTCCTATTATTTGGACAGAGAAGGACCAAGCCTTATAAGGGGCAAGACGGGGGCTGGTAGTTACTCAGGATGTCAGACGTCAGCTTCTGTGCCCTCTGGCATGAGGTTCTCTGCCACCTGCCATCTCCTGGGCACTGTAGTTTGTCTCTCCTGCCCCCATCTCATGTTTACAGTCTTGGATAACACGATTTTCTTTCAGATAGCCCTCAATTTTTTATTTCCAATGGGTTTAGACGATCATTCAGTCAACACCTCAATGAAAGAAGCCCCCAACTCATAAACTTCCATTCTGAAAGTTTATGTATCAGAAGCGGGGTGACCCTTGGACTTATCCCTTCAGTCCCTGAATCGATGTCTTTCCCTGGGGGCCCGAATCTGTGCTCTGGGCATTGCTGTTTCTGGAAAAGTGAGCTTATAAATGGCAGTTCTGTTCCTGCGTGAGCCCACAGCTGCATTAACAACCTGGACTTCTCAGCCAAGGGGAAACTGATGATGCCGCTTAGCAGAGAGGAAAGGAGGAATAGAGTTTCCTTCCCTTTCTCCTGAGTTTGATTTTGAAAGAGGCACATTTTTGTCAAATTAGAGTGATAAAAGAAATGCTTGTCTGATGCAGGGTTGGGAGAAGGAGAGCTGCAAGGATATGCCTAAACCTGCTATTGCATGGGGGTCTTCTGTGGAGGGCGGGCTCTTGGGCTGGTGGCTGGCAGAGCGGGGTGTGGGGAGGCTGTGAGGGCACTGCCTGGGGCTCCAGTTAGGATGGTATCATGACTCTCAGAGCCTGTTCAGAATCCTTCTGTGAAGCAAGGGAGACTGGGTGACATCTTTGTTCCCTTGTTTTTCAGAATAGGAGAGAAAACTGATAGCATACAGGTGACTGGGGCCTCGGCCTCTCTTGTACTTATTTTTACAAAAAATGGAAAAGCCATTTCTAGAGATACAAGGGAAAACACAAAAATCTCCACATGCAGCTGCAACAGTGGCCCTACCCTTGCTCAGTGAGAAAGTAGGGGCAGAGGTGACAGCGGCAGGTGTGCTGGGAAACCACTGGAAAAGCCAGGGCAGAGCCTCTGCAGGGCCCCTTGGCTGCTGCAGGGGGCAGGGGAACTAATGATCCTCAGTCCTTAGAGTGAGAGAATAAAGCCAGCAGCTGAGAAGAGAGGAGCAATCCCAGAGATGGGAACCTAGGCTCCTTGAGAGCAGAGACTGTGCCTTCTGTCCCCTTGAATTCCCAGAGCCTCTGTCCGCCAGGCCACGGAATGCATCCTTAATTGCTAAAGGGAAGCATCAGACCTTGCAGACAGGAGAGGCCTCCAGAGGGGGCAGAGGGCAGAGCACTCAGACTTAGAGACGTGTGCGGAGGAGAAGATGGAGTAAGAGATTGTTTGCTGTTATCTACAGAGGCCGGACAGGGGTCTCATTTCCCAGGGCCGGTGGATCTAGCCAGTGAGAAGAAACTACCTATAATTATATTGGAAAATTATGGTGGCTATTTAGCTTTCCTCAAAGATATGTGGGTTTGGATATCTTAAATACTGCTTACTGAAGTTACCACACCGACCCCAACAGCCTGCGTGGGGACCTCATTTTCAGCTGTGCACTAAGAGCAGGGTTTGTGATCAGCACGCTTTAGGTTGGGGTTTTCCACATGTGTCCCACCCTTCGCCAGACCTACTGGGTGCTCTGCCAAAAAAGAGAAAGAAAGGGTCCTTGGCCAGATAACCTGGGGAAATGGAGAGGACTGTACCCTTCCTTTGGAGATTTATCATCCAAACTGTGTAGAAAGCTCTGGATTCAGTCAACAGTCTTTGTTTTTGTTGCGGTGGTGATGGTGGTGGTGGTTTTTAATCCAGTATCTCCCAAACTTGAGTAAATGGAGAGCCTCATTGCCATATAGCAAATATTTCCTACACTTCAGAAAATGCTGCGGCTGTGGGTAGCTTGGCAAAGCAGATTGGAATTTTATCTGTTTGGGGCAGATCACGAAATTGCAGGAAGTTGAAATTGTCCCTGAACAACCTGGACAACCTCTGGAGCGTGCACCAGAGGCAACAATGCTCCCTTTCTTGATGAATCTGGATGGAGAGCAGATTAAGCCCGGTAAGATCTGTCATCTTGATCTTCCTGTCACTAAACTAAGGCAAATTGCTTCACTGTCCTGTGTCCCCTGTCCTCACCGGCCCCCTTGTGCTCCTTTTCTCAGAAGAGTGTGCGGACAATGAAAGTTGTGTCTTATTCAATGAAGCCTCGTTGGGTTCCTGTAGTTAAGCAGAATTAGCATTTCCTTTTTACAAGCATGACCTTTCTTTGTGATTCCTACAGCCAGACCCGGAGAAGTCAGGTGGCTTTCTCTGTGCTTATCGATTCAGAAAGCAGGGCACAGAGATGGGGGGAGAACGGGGCTCCGAGCTGGGCGTGTCCTTTCCTGTGTTCCTCCAGAGCTGGCTGTGGCACCGACAGCTCACAGGAGAAGGTCATGACCGAAGGGGAACGCAGCTGAGCCCGCTCCTTGAACCGAGTCTCTGCTCCTCGCTGGGCTCGCTCCCTTTGTAGTGATTTGTCGGGAGTAGCTTCTATTTTCACTTCGGTGCTCTTTGCTCAACTGAAAGGCCTTTTGCGATAGATGGGGACATTCATCCACTAGGTGGAGCTACATCCTTTGTTCTCTGGTGGATGCTTTTTTCCCTCGGATTAAACTAAGAAGTATTTGGTTCTGGTGGAAGTCAGCCAAGAGAGCATACATCCTCCTTTCCTCTCACCTTGTTGTGGGAGCTACAGTATTTGATCAAAAAACGTATGGATAATGGGCATGTTTTCATCCTGGGAATGAGAGCCATGATGCCTTAGGATGTCCTGTGAAATACAGCAGAGAGCTGAGTGGAATCAGGCTGCCTCCCCTGGAACCGGGTCCATGACTTGCTAGATGCACAGAAAATGGGGAGTTATTTAACCTACCAGTTACTCTACTCCTCACGGGTTTCTCTGTCTGTTAAATATGTGCTCTGTAATAAGGGTGTTTTGTGGAGTAAATGAAACCTATGTAAAGTACTTAGCCAAGAGCCTGGGACGTAAGAAGCACTCAGTGAATGTTAACTTGTTGCTTTATTTGTATTTTTATTCTTCATTGACTAAGTGCTCACTGACAGAGAACTCCGTATTTTCATAGGAAAATAGGAAAGGCAGCAGGTTTTGTATTTCTGACCTGACAGCCTGCATACTTTTGCTCCCCTGTGTACTACCGTAACCTTTAACCCCTGGCAGGATCTCTCATTTTCCCTAAAACAGTGTTTCTCAACCTGTGGTGTCAGCAAGTCCCCGGAGGGCTTGCTAAAACTCGGATGCCTGGGCCCCAGCCCCAGAGTTTTTGATTCAGAAGGTCTGGGGTGGGGCCTGGGAGCTCGTGTTCCTACCAAACGCCCAGGTGATGCTGTTGCTGGTCCCAGGCCCACATCCCGCTGCCCTGGGAAGGACCGTTTCCACCCTTGCTGTCCAGTCCCGGACAGAATTTGTCCAGGCAGAGTAGGCTGTGACTGCAAGGCAGGACTGGACCGATTTCTTTAATGCTGTGTCTGCTCAGACTGCCTCCCTTTCTCCTCTTGTCATGGATCTAAAAATGCACATTTGTTTCCTTGAAAAAGCAGATAAATTTCATTATCAGGTCTGCAACTTCTCTTTGACATTTCCTACAATTTTGATCTCACATTGGACAAACTTAGGACTTCCCAGTTGACTGCTCTTGGGGACCAGCAGTGAGGCAAGAAATAGCAGGTGATTCCTCCACATTGAAAAAACGACTTTCACCCCACGAACATGGTAAATATTCAAATGTATTTGCTGGATGAATAAATGCTCTAGGGAAGGCACTTCTGGTCTATTAAAAGGGAAGTTTTGCCAGTCAGAAAACTTTCCATTTGCCACCTGTGTTCCCATTGAAAAGTCACTTTATAACAGACACGACTGACAAATATTAGGTATTATTGTGATTTACAGTCACATTTTGATTGCTATGACATACTCTTTTATAGGTTGGGCCATATAAAATTGCCTCAATTTGATCATTTTCAATTTACAAAAATGGCAGTTTTGTATGATTCAACTGAAGAGGACTTCTGTATTTTAAATTAGGCACAAGCTTAATGGAACTATTTTTCCAATATGCTTTTAATTCTGAGGAGCTGTATTCCTGATTCTCTTCCTCCCACTGCACATACAAATGCTGAGGGAATATTTTAAAAATAAGTCTGATGTTGGCACTATAAAAATTCAACTTTATTCCCAGTCCAAGATGATCCTTCATCACTATTTTCTCATTGGAAGAATGATTCTCCTTCATTTGGAAGTGACTGGTAGATGTTCCCCACTCAGTTGGCTCTTGGTTTTTGTGGAGTGCCATAGTTTTGAAATTCCAGTGCGTAGAATTGTCTTTTCTCACTCTTTCCATCCCCTGCCGCAGATACTGCCTCTACTCCCCCCACTCCTGTCAAAGTGTACATTAACCTTTGTTTTGACCTTTGGCAATACCATCCGTGTTCGCTGGCTCTCTCTCTCTCTCCTCCCCCCTCACCCCAATTACAGGCAAGTGAGATTACCTTTGCAAAACTGTACTACACAATTTGAAGTTATATTTCAATTATGCAAAGACCAATGTGAAGGTTTTAAGCCCACCGGCTGCTGAATCCTTGAACGTTTGGTGCTAGGAAATCATTAAGATATTTTCTGGGAGAGGCAATGCCTTACCATTCAATAGTCACTCCATAGATACTTATGGAGTACTGACTGTTTACTAGGAGGCTCTGGTCACTTGCCCTTCATTGGAATATATTTATTAAATAATTTTTATAACTGTCAGCAGGTTTTGTTAGGATGAAAGGTTAAAAAAGAAAGAAAGAAAGAAAGAAAGAAAGAAAGAAAGAAAGAAAGAAAAAAAAGAAAGAAAGAAAGAAAGAAAGAAAGAAAGCAAGCAAGCAAGCAAGCAAGCAAGCAAGCAAGCGAGAAAGAAAGAGAATCCTAGTTGCCAGGGACTGTGGGAAGAACTCTCTAAGGGGGTCTCAGAAGAAGGACGCAGAAAGATCCAAAGTAGACAGGTTTCACCTATTTCGTAACTTTGCCTCATCTGACCGTGTAGAATGATAACAATCGCTGAGGATGAATTAGCTCTATAATAACGTGATGCTTTAAACCAAGACGTTTTTGTGCAGATCTCCATGTGAGAGTACTCATGTTAGAGCCCTGTCCTCAGCCTGGGCCTTTCTACTGTTCAGCTGCGTGTATGCAAGTTACTTAGCTTCTTGGAGCCTCAGCTTCCCCATCTGTAAAAACGGGCACAGTAATAGTAGCCACTTCATAGCGTTGCTGTGAGCATAACGTAAGTTAATGTAGCCAACGTGCTTTGAGCAGACCGGTGTCAGAATTAGGCAAATATTAGGTATCTTGAGTGTCAAAGAATAGCCCAGAAAATGCTAAATTATAAAAAAAAAAATACGTATATAATCATGGATAGATTTTCCTCTAAGAGCTGATGGAGACTTGGCCTTTAAAAACAAACAAACAAAAAACCCCTTTTGTGTGTTTTTCATAGATACCCAGTTTTAAATGATTTTGAAATCATTATGTCTTTAAAAAAGCATTCAGTACTCTAATCCAGGGAGTTTATTATCAGTAAGTTCTTTTTCCCCCTTGATATTTAGGTGAAAACTTCTCTCTTCTTAATTCCAGTCTATTTTTCCCCATTAACATCTTTTTACTATGCTGGTGACTTCTTTTCTTTCTTCATGTTTACCTCGTCCTGATATTTACAGAAGTACAAGAGAGAATGTGTGCACTCAGGCAAACTCTTAGAGGGGACACCCCGGGGACCCTTCACAGACATCACACTTCTCCCTGTTGCAGTCTGCAGGCAGCGCGAACAGAGTGCCATGAGTTTCTTTGGGAATTTCTCTTTAATAAAAGCAGAGAAAAAGCCAAAGCTGCCCATTTGTGAGTTAAAGAATGGGGTTCTAGCTTTTCTTTTGAATTTCTTCGAAGACTTTGAATGATGAGGTAAACTCATGTAGCACCACGGGAATCTTCAGTATTTATATCATGTTCAGAATTAGGGCTGGGGTGATTAGAGACCTGTTTCACCAGGAATTCCATAAAAGAATTGTGGGCAGGTGGGTCTCAGAAAGCCTATCCTCGTTTAGGTTATTCGTGCATGCTGGAAGTACATGTTGTGCTTTGACATTTCACAATTATTTCATTTAGTCCTTGTATCAGTCATATATGAAAAAAAAATCCCCAAAATACTTAAAAAGATTTATTTGTACTTTCTTTGTATTTTATACCATGGTTCAATTCTGGAGCCTATTAAACCCCAAAAGAATATCTGAACCTCAGCATTGAGCTTTATGAGACAAATTATTTTTATGTCTACTGAATTTTCATAATTTTTCCATGTATCGTATTGTTTTATTTATCATAATATTTATTTTCGATGTTTATGTTCAGAGTCTAGTTAGTTGTTTTAACGTTTGTTAAGAAGTTATGTATTGATTACTTTTCTTAAACTTTGAAAAGTATTTTCTTATCTTTGATGCCTCCAATGGAGGGGGAAAGTACCACCATTTTTATTCTATCACAAAACTGATCATTTTAATAATAGGGATTTTGAAGAAATCCAGAATGAGAGATTATGCAAGAGTCATGTAACTGGATCCGAAAGCAGCTTGTTGGTTTATTTAAGCAAAAAGTCAGAATAAGCAAATGAGCGGGATTTGATGGTTCACTGTTTTTGTTCTACTTTCTCAATGAGGTTTTATCCTGAATGTCCATCTGAGGTGGCAGCTAAAATATGACACCAGAATACTTCAATTTGAAAGTAAAATTTTTCCTTTTCTGCTTCTTCTTCCCTCATTTTCTTCTTTGTTCTGTGTTCAAGGCATGTGTGGGCATAGCAGTAAATGAGTTAAAATTAGTACTAAGAGGACACAAAATGAATATCATTTTGGTCCAGCCCATACCTCCAAGTCCAAGGTTGCCAGCTCTCTGCCCTTAACCTGAAGCCTTGTGATACTAGACTCTTTGAGGAGGTGACCAGGAGGATAACGTGTGATGGAATTAGGGGCAGGCTGTGATGGTGGTCTTGGTGGCGGGGTAATGAAACAGACATCGGACCTGAAGACACAGGGACCCTGTGATCACTGGTGAGGTGATGGCTAAGGACAGCGTGCCCTCCACGAAAGCGTGGGCCCAGCGGACCCAGAGGTTTGTCCTTAGCTGTCTGTATCCACAGCTGGCAGGGCGTTTGGAAAGCAAGTGGGTGGGCTGCCTTTCTATTGTTCCGTCTGCCATTTGCTCCTGGCCAGGGCCTGAGTTCAAAGATGGTTTGATGAGGTACCAGATCAACAGACAAATCCTAGCAGGTGGGATGTTTGGAGGGTTCTGGTAAATATGAAAGCAAGCCAAGAGATGGTTCGTCTTTCTTAACTACCTCCAAGATCTTCTGGCCTAACAGTGGCCTCAGGGCACCAGGCAGAGGTAGGCAGGTGGTAGAAGAGGGTGTTGTGGCTTTGACTTAGTGATATGGCTTCTTCATTTAACTGCCTTTTGTAAAACATAAAACAACTTATAATTAAGATTTTAACATGATTGAAACAAAGTAGCCACACGACTATTCCTGTACAAAGAAAAACTGAGGCCCAGAGAGCGTCAGCATGTTGTTCAGTGTCACAGCATTAGAAGGGGACAAGATCAAACCTGGAAATCATCTTCCCTTGTTTTCTAATCTATTCTTGTAGGTTGTATATATCCCTTTTCGTGTGTGGTGAAAAGAATAAATTGTCAGAATTTACCATGAGATTGAAATAGACTTGATTGTTGCAAATATTTTTTTCCTAGAAGATTTGCAACATTAGGACCAATGCTGAACATTTCTGCATTCTAATTGTGAAGCACTAATGTTGGGCATTAGTGCTCGGCCTCGGGAAATTCTTACTTTGGGTGCCAAATTAAACTAATTTACACTTCCTAACTAACTAAACATTTTCTTAGCATGGCACAGGGCTCACATTTCTACCATAATATTATACTTTACACTTTTCTGACTATTTTACAAAACTGTGAGGAGTGAAATATTTCAAGCTTTGAACCATGATTCTTCGTGGTCTTCCAGAGGACTGTGATGCAAAGACCCTAAAGATACTAATGTTCACTGTCAGATGATATTATAAACTGTCCCCCGGATGGCATAACCTGCTGACTAGAGTGTCATTACTATGAGGCACATCCCGAACCATGGCAATACAGTGACAATTTTTCCTGAGTGTTCTTCTGTATCTTTTATCACTAATCTCTCAACGCAGCTAGATGCTCTACCCAATGTTCTTTAAACAAAAGGGTCACAGAAAAATTAAGCAAGTTATATAGAATATGGGGAGAGGTCCTACATAAGCTGGTTTGGGAAGACCATCCAAAGTCTAAACTTAATTAGATTCTCATTTAGTTTCACTATTGTACTCTGTAACCGTATCTATTCTCAGATTAAAGCACAGCCAGATTGCTTCTACTAGAATTTGAGCCTCTGAGGTGCATCTATATGCCTTAGGAGACTATCCAGGTGAACAACTAGGTGGTGACTTTCATTCTGAGCTGGTGCCTAGCCATTCCCTGGAAAGCCCAGGTCTTGATCATGAGTCAAAAAAGAGTAAAGGATGTTTTAGGATGACGGTTTACCTGGCTGAGCATGAGTCACTCCGTGCTGGACTTGGATCACAGGACGTTTCATTAGCTGTGGGAAGTATAGCAAACTTTCTGACAAATATCCCCTCGAAATCAGATTTCAAAGTCCTCTTTATCCTTGGGTGGTTTAATGCTCCACACATTCTCTGCCTTGCTTTGTTACAGCCTGGATCCCTGCCATTCCTATGATAAAGGCAGTGGGGACTGTCTCACCTATCTAGGTAATTTGAGCTTTTGTCCCATTTTCTAGGCAAGATTTCATACTTTTAATTACCCACTTAGTAAAACCCAGATGTCCCATTTCAAAGACCTATTCCCATTAGGGAATTTTCATTTCCAAGCAATGGTTGGAAGAAATCCTAGAGTTTTACAGCATCCCCTTTCCAGTACTTCAGCTTTACTTTTTTTTTTTTCTTCCCTGAGTAAATAGGACCCTAAACTTTAAATTCTGAAAACCTATTTTAGATAGAATTGGGAGTATACTGCAATCCACTGCGCTAAAGCTTTCCATCTAAGCCCTAACTGGCTCTTTTCAAAATATTTCTTCGCATGCATTTGGTTCATAAACCTTCTTGGGGTGCTAAGAGGATAAGTGACTTTCAATTTGAAAATACATTATGAAGTGTTCCATCTCTGAAAGTTTAAGGAGTACCCTGGTCAAGGTCTTACAATATTTACCTGACCGTGATTTTGATAAACGGATTCATCACTGGGTTGGAAAAGGGCCAGAGTGAGATGGCTCTTAGACCTATTTACTGGGGCCTTGAGTATCGGCAGAGGAGCATGGGTCTCGTGTGACCTTGTTTACACAGGATATTTCCACAGCTGTGCTAGATGAAAGTCTCAACTTCAATTGCTTATCTCCATCGACCAAACTGGCTGGTCTAATCACCTGTTGATGGCGTTCCACATCAAATAGCCATTTTCCAATTTCAAGAGAAGATAGTCAGGAATTTAAATTGGTTATATTGATGTGCAGGTAAAATAACAATGAAAGGATTTAACATTGATAATCACATTAAGATTTAAATTAAAGCACATATGATTAAAAATGTTACTTCAAGGTGGCCTTTCTATGACCTGGGCATGAGGTATGATGCTTGATAAGGGCAATTTCAGGCCAGGATATAAATTGTGACCCTTTCTGAGTTAGAGGTGATATTCTGTTTACATGTTATGCCCTTCAAAGTGCTTCTGCAATCCTACGGGATCTCAATAGCTATTTTCAACAATTGGAAAATGCACAAATATGAAGACCTTACAATGGCTGGCAGGACCACAGGTTTCTAAAGTCCAGGGTCATAATTCACGGTGGCTTGTGTATGAGTGGTGTCCTGGGAAGCACAGATCTGCGGGGGGCTGGAGTGATGATACAGAGGCTTACACAGCTCTGAAAATTTGCTCCCTACTCCCATCCCCACCCCCATTTCAGACTTCTGACTTCATCTTCCCTTCCTTCACTCAGCTCCAGCCACCTGAGCCTTCTTGCTGGTATGTGAACACGCCAATGTGCTCTGGCCTCAGGCACTTTGCACTTGCTATTTTCCTGGCCACCCTATTTAACATTGCAACTCTTCCCACGTTTTCTTTTCCATTTATTTTCCATCATCTGTCACTTTTTTGTATATTACCCATGCAGTTTATCTTGTATATTCTCTCATATCTCCCTTTACTCTCACAATGTTAATGAGGGCAGTGATTTTAGTCAGTTTTATTTTTTCCACAATGCTGAAGCTGCAGCATCTGAACCAGTGTCTGGTACTTAGTAGGTGCTTTACAAGTATTTTGTGGATAAATGAATGAAATAAAACAAACTTTTCAATATATTATTAAAGATTGCTCAGAGTTACTAGCACAGTAAAGGAGTATTGACCTTCTGAATATACTATGTTTTAAAAAGCCAGAGAAGTTGATGATTTTTGCCCATTTCAATGATGAGATATGTAACATGTCATGTGTGGCTAAGTAGGGCTGTGATTTGCAATAGAAGGTTCCAGCTACAGAGATGGAACCCAAGAGACCCTTATAGAAACCTGCAAGTCCTTCTGTTATTTCTCAGAGGGCAAGAATTTTGACGTGATGGCTTGAAACAAAAGTAACCTTGGTGTGGCAGCTTAAGAGTCAACAGCTTAATGTCATAACTTTTATTAAAAATATGATTTAACATTAGAGAGACAATATCAGTTTCTCATTTATGGCCCTGATCTAGCCATCTTGATTCCTCTGATCCCAGGCTTTGCCTGCCTTCCTGCTACTGCTCATGGATTTAGACCAACTCACATTATGGAATTCATTTGCTGTCTCCTAGAATATTGCTTTTGTGAAAATGTGTCAGTGTTGCCATTTAGTCCATTTGATAATTTAGCATCATTTGGCCAGATTTTAAGGGAATTCATGATTTGTAAAACAAATGTAGCTCTTCAGAAAACATGTTTGCTTGCATGGCATTTTATTTTCACCATGTTTTCTTTTAAGTGTATTTCAAATAATTGACAACATGTGTGGGAAGTCACACACAACATCATATGAATCTTCTCTGTGTCTTAGTTGTGAATATCCAAACGTTTGTTCCAGAGGAGTGACTATTTTATTGAGACATACATATGAATGGAAACTGGTAAATGCATATGTACAGGAAAGTGCAAATAATGTTAACAGTCATTTTTGTAGGTTACATCGGTTTCTGAAGCCGATACCTGGCACTGTTTGTTTTATCCTGCTATAGAAACTGAACACTGCTTGTATGATTAGGTGTTGTGATGATGGATGCTAATAAGGAACATGGTGTTTGATTCTCACTGGCAGGTTCCCCAGCACACTAGCAGGGGAGATGGGCCATCTTTAGGCAGCACGTGCTCTGGTCTTAATGCCTATGAGTTGGTAGCATTTCTTTAATTGTCCAATTTGTTTTATATTACCAGGTGGTTTTGATTAATGAACCAAAATAAGTGAATTTGTGTACAGAAGACAGAAAGAATTATAACTCAGATGGTTGCTTTTAGGTCAGACAAGTTACAATAGAAATACATAACCTCATTACTGATGCAACATTAATTCCTTCCACATTGAGGGGCATGAAGTACCTAATTAAAATTGCAACATTTCCTTCCCCTTTTTATCTTCCTACACACTAGTAAAAATCTACAGAACCATGAATGAAATAGTGTAGCTTTCCAGACACAGTGGATGTTCGTCAAAAACAGCTTTGATGCTACCGAGTGCTGGGAGGCGCAGGAATGGTCTTCAGCCTCGCTCGTTCTTCTCCTGCCTCTCCGGGAGGGGAAAGCAACTAGTCCTTCCCAACCTGGAAGTGCAGAAGCCCAAACCACGTGCTCCTCATTTCTGTTGTTTTAAGAATATTTTCACGTAAACAGCTTTTCTTTCCTTTGCTTGTTTAATAAGCACAAGTATAGTGCTTATTATGTAACCATAGTATTCCTAGTGCTTTACAAATATTTGCTGTCTTCTTTTCCTTTTCATTCCTCTTAATGTGTCCTTTTGCCCCTCTTTCTCTCTCTGTTTCAATTACATTTACATATTACAAATTCCTGAACAAAAATATTTCCACATTGAGTAAATTCAAATTATGCATTTGTATCTCATAAGATGTATGTACATTTCAAACAATGGAAGGGTATCTCTACGCAAGGATGAGGAGAAGTTTTGTGGGGTTTCTGGATGGCAAAAATATCCACTGATCCCTGCATATACTTTGTATTTTTATAAGACTGTTTTTTTTCTTTTCTCAACTGCATTCTTCCATGCGGTTTTACTTGCAAGTTGAAAAGGCTTCACAGTCAAATAAAGTTGGAGAAACACTTGCCCTAATAAGCTGCCTCCTGGAAGATCATATGCATGCTTCTCTATGAAAAGGTCCTACAACCAGGAGACCTATTTTCACTATGACAGTTCCTTAAAAAATTAAATACAGAATTACCATATGATCAAGCAATTCCACTCTTGGCTACACATGAGAAAAAATGGGAAGTAAGGGCTCAAACAGGTATTTGTATACTAATTTTCATAGCATTATTCATAGTGGCTAAAAGGTAGAAGCAACCCAAGTATCCACTGACAGACAGGTGGATAAACAAAATGTGGTATATACATACAATAGAATGTTTTGTTATGGGACTCGGGTTCAGCTGCTCACTGCTCAAAAGCCAATATTTGAGAGGCAGATGCTGGTAGAAAGAAAAATTCCTTTAATCAGAAGCTGGCAGTCTGGGGAGAAGTGAACTCATGTCCTGAGATCAACTCTGAAGATTCTGCTCAGCCATGACAATTTTTAAAGGGAAAACAATCTCAATTAATCATTAAAGTAGGAAGTCAGGTGTTTCATTTTTCCATTGGATGCAGACCTGCTGACTTCTGATCTTCCTTTGAGGCTATCTTGCCTGTGTGGTCTGCCTGCAAATCTGAGCTGAGGGTAGAGTCAGTAAGTTTTTTAATTAGTTAATTCTTCATTCTTACTTGTTTTAATCCAGGAAAGGAATCAACAGGTTAGGCAAGGCATTGCGTACATTCAGTAGAGAAGTCAGGAGTTAGGTTAAATGTTACCTAGTGATCTCATTTTTATAACTAAGGTTTAAGAGGAACAGAAATAGACAAACAGGAAAGGGGCAAAAGAGCTGCTTACAAATCCCCACTTGTCAGACATCATTCCATTTCTATGGGATTATGGGCGAAGGTTTGTCTTCTGTAACTTCTTCATGCTGACATAGGCTACCGTATTCTCAAGCAGAAGATGTTGACATGGGCTTGTAGCATCTCTTTGCTGACAATTTTAGTTGCCTGCTTCCATATACAGGCAGAGCAAGCTACAATTATTTTTATGCCCACAAAGATATAGATTATAATGAGCAATAATGTTAATCCCATTCTCTTGAGGCTAGTTCTTGGAATTGTCCTAGCAATAATGGAACAAACAGTGTACAATTACATTTATGCTGAGTTACCTAAAATAGTCAAATTTATACTGCTCAAGATGGAGCAGCTTGTATCACGGCTACAATCTGGTCATGATACAGTTAGGTTTTACCTCTGAGGACAGTTATAGTATCTGTAAAACATCTCAGGAATGTGCCTCAGATACTGAGTCTGTGACTCTTGTTTTAATCATTAACTACTTGAGCTGGCTCTTCTGTAACTCAGGGAGGCCTGCGAGACTTCAGTTTTCCTACAAACAAGAGACAGGGGACATAGAAAGGCCTTTGTACTTGGTTCTGCTTGATTCCAATTGTTCAGCCTTAAAAAGGAAGGATATATGCCACAACATGGATGAAATTTGGTAACATTATAATCAATCATATGACTCGGTCACAAAGGAATGAACACTATACAATACCATTTGTATTGAGCTACCTGGAATAGTCAAATTTGTAGACAGAAAGTAACATGGTGGCTTCCAAGAGCTGAGAGACTTCTCTCACTGGGAAGTTCTGGAGATGTTTACTAATGATAGTTGATAACAATGTGAAGGTACTGAATGTCACTGAAATGTATGCTTAAAATGGGTAAGATGGTAAATTTTATGTGATGTGTATTTTACCACAGTAAAAAGAGGGGAAAAAAAAATCTGTTTTTCACCTAGCATTTTCTAGTTTATTTGATCATGAAACACTTTTTCAAGGAAAAGTTACTAACATTTGGAGGAATATTTGGAAGCTAGTTATGAAAAACCTGGTCTATTCACTCAGAATTGTATTTCAACAAATGTGAACTGTAATAATTGTACTTCCATGCCTAAAACCCTTCTCTGTCTCCCCTGTTCACATGATAGTTAAAGCTCTTGGCTCGTAGAGAAGCCTACCTGATATCTGACTGTATAGTTAAGCCCTCAGCTTGAACAATGGCCCCAAATTAATAGAAATGTGGCAGTTAAAATCTGTACAACTTGTTGATGGTGAAATGAGGAAAGGAAATAGGTAAAGACAGTGCCAAAGCTTTCATCTAGGTAACTGGTGGGTGGGGCTGCCACCAAATCAAAGGGACCATAAGTGGGCAGCAGTTTGGGAGAGCAGAGGATAGTGAGAATGATTTTGGCAAAATTGATGAGATTGTTTTAGTGATATTAGAACTATAGGAGAAGGGATAATTATAGCCAGGGTCACAGAAGACAAAGAATTTTGGGGTCAAGAGAAAAATGGAAGGGGTTAATCTTGAAAAAAGATGGAGGGGTCCTCTCACACTCAGATGTGAGTTATCAAAATCTCCATTCCCAAGGTGAATTTACAACTAATGAAATAAAGAATCTGGAAGTAGTAGAGAAAAAAATACACCAAGATAATATATTGGTAAGAGTACCTGGACTCTGTCCTCTTATTCTGAGTCTTTTTCTGTTTGTTTTTTTTTGGGGGGGGGTGGTTCTCCTTTTGAGAAATTTGGTTTTAAGAATACATTTTAAGGGCTTTAATTACATCTGTTATAAAAACACTCGAGAAATTAGGATGATTTTATAAAGTATCACTTTCTGACTTTCTGTCCTCTCGTAATGAAAGCCACACCAAACAACTCGTCTTCTTATGTCAGGAGTAAAGACGCAGCAGTTCATAGTCAGACAAGAAAATGAACAAAAGGCATCCATTATCCCTGACTTCTGGAATGAAATATTCAAAGTGGACTTGCCTTGCACCAAATGAATTAAAAGGGTCTAGTTTTCATTCACAACTTGAGATACAATACTTGCTATATGAAGACATTTTCAAGTTGTCAGCAAAGGAAAAATTATATTCCTGCTGAACTATAACTAGGAGTGATGTGGCAGCCAACAATGAGAGGAAGTGACAGGTTTACGTCCCTTAGGTTCAGCGCTTAGCACAATGCTGAGTACACAGTAGGTGCTCAAAAAGTATTTGTTGTACAAATGGATCAATGACCGAGTTGGTTTCTGAAGGTTAAGAACTGTTATCACCCACGAGCTCAGCTGCAGTGAAATGTGTATCTTGAGTGCACTTTAATATTTTCACTGACATCTAAGAGTTAGGGGTGGAATCACAGGGTGGAAAGAGTGTTAGCACTCAGGAGAGAAAGGAATGGTTTATTGTACTTCCAACAAAGGTCAGTCCTGGGGAGTATTAATTGTGAGTGAGACTAAAGAACATTTGGACTGAATGTCAGGGGAAGTTTTTGAAGAGTAAAGAGTGTTAAAGTACATAACAGAGCCAGAGGGAGAGACCCAAGGGAGCAGATGGTAGTTTCAAGGGCTGGACAATTTATAAGGAGATCGGACCAGGTCCTGGAGAAATGGTAACGGAATTATGCACCTCAAAAAGGTGTGCACTAGCAGAGCTTTCAGGTTTTTAATCTTGTATCTTTGTTGTGTACAACTGCACTGCAACTTCTAAAACACAAAAATATAAGTATGTGTGGTTTGGTAGAGGGGTCTTTGCAATTTGGACTATATCACAGTGATACAATAATACTGAAAGGATTTTGTGTGTTAGAGATATGATGCTACGATAAGGTAAGAGTATGGGAGAGCAAGCGAGAAATAAATGATTCATTCTGTAGAGCTTTGAAATGGGGTGTTTATCAACTATTCATATAATTAAATATAAATGTCTACAACAAAGGAATGGAGTCCAGCTCTAATTAGAAAAAGTGAATTAGTGAATTCCTTTCAGGTCTGTGATTCTTGGAAAATTAAATTTGAGGACAGTGATGCCACATTTCTTAAATGTACTCAAAATCTCTAATGTCCCCCGGAGCTAAAATCCTCTAAAATCAGCCTACATAATGAAGCCTTTGTTATAGCTCAAATTTGCTTGTATTATATAGAGTGCCTTGTACTGCATAGTTTGTATGTTAATTTTAAAAGTTGAGCTATTCTCATCCAGGAAGTGAAATTACAGGTCATTCCATGGAACCCAATAACGAATTTTGTTATAAAATGAAAGTCGCTTTAACTAAAAAATGTTTAATTCAACTCCAATACAAATCTGCTGCCTTCAACTTCCTAGTGCTACTATCTAAATTCACCTGTCATTTTAAGAAGATCTGCTTTAAAAGAAACTATGTCTTTCCTCCCAACTCAGTATTTTTAAAGTTTAATAAATAAGACATGAAGTATGTGATTGATTTCATTGAATAATAGTGTTTGTGAAAATAAATTTGGATGTCATCAGCTATTTATAGTTTGAGAAATAAATAGATAGATATAGCCACATAGGTAAGAGGAAGAGAGGGGGCAGAGAGCAAAGGTGGGGAGAGTGAGAGAGAGAGGGAGAGAGAGAGAAATGACTGGAATCCTTTAATGCATGCATCTTAAACAACTGTCATTTTAAACACAATAGAATATTTTTCTGGTAATTCATGATTTAACTATTGGTTTTTTACATTAGTTGATGACTATATCACATGGAAAACCTTTTAAAAAACCAATTTTGCAGTGTTATAATCTAAATAAATAAGATTAAGTTTTTTAAGTGCATCATATTAAAAAAAAGATTTTCAGCAATTATAGGCTATGTTTTTAAGTGGTCTGACTTGAAGTATGGGTTACATGGAATGCTCACAATTAATGGTGCAGAATCTGTACACTTCTGGGGTGGGTCAAGAGTCCGGGGCGAGAGAACGGGCTTCAGAAGAGAAGCTATAGTGGTAAGAGGAGAGTCTGGATGGCTCGCGGTCTTGAGGTTCTGGCTGCATGCTGGACATCTCCCCTTGGAGGGCTCAAGGGCAACTCAAAATCAGTCACAACTTCTCTCCCAAATGTACTGCTCCTCTTCTAGTCCTTTTGTAGTTAATGGTAACCCTACCTACCAGGTGCCCTACTAAAAGCTTTAAAGCCAAAGCAGATGTGCTCTGAGGGACCTGTGTGCCTGACCCCTGGGAAGGAGCTGCCATGCCCTCTGTAAGATGCCAGAGTGAAGACACTGATTTCCAGCACAGCCCCTTGCACAAGCAGTTGTTTGGAGGTATTGATTTGAACACAGACTGCTTTGAACAGAAATGCAAATGGTGTTCACAAAATATCTAAAGCATAACAATAGCCTTTTTTTTTCCTGAACAAGTATCCCTTATGTTGGGCAGTTTAGGAATTGTGATTATGAAAAGACAGTAGCAAATGATATCGATTTTTCCTAATTTTCACTCTCCTTTTCTTTCTTTGCTATATCACCTTCAGAGAGCAATAACATTTTATGAGTTGAGCCATGGCAGTGTCTGTGACAGTCCCTTATTTCTTGGCTGGCTTTGACCTTGTGTACAAGCAACCTTCTTGAGGATGCAAGTGACAGTTGTTTCTCTGTTGAGATTCCCCACAGGCAGAGCCCTGGCTCCTGCAATTTAATCATGCTCATTCTTAATTTCATCAACAGTTCCATCAATGATTCTTTCAGTCATCAGACTAGAGACAATCAGCTGTTTCTAAGACTGCTCATACTGTCCCATTTCAAAGAGTAAGGTGACCTGGACTTTTTTCTGAGTCACGGCTTCACATTTTAGATCCGTTTTTTTTTTTTTTATAAGCACTCAGAGATTATCAAGTTTCCCTTTGACATTTTTTTGTACAGGATAAGATAGGGACATTTAGGCATAAATAAATCTAAAACGCTTGATCCCATTGGGAACATAAATTAGAACTGTCTAACTCCCAAATACTCCCATAATACATAACAGTAATAATAATCATAATACTTCATATAGATTTTCCTGTAGCCTAAAACTGTAAAAAAGAAATAGGTCTCAGGGTAGAGTTCTCTTGTTACCTTTCTCCACAGAATAAATCAAGAGCAGGGTAAAGAGGATCTCCAGGATCCAGTGAAATGAATGATCTTCTGTGAACAAGAGAGAAACATGCCTTTGACTTACATCAAATATTTGGACTTTAAAAAAAAGGCTGTAAAGATGGCTCTCAGAAGCCTCATCTTACCCCAAGAGTGATGAGATGGAGTAAAAATGCAACAGAAACGTGAAATACAGAGTTGCTTTTTATTGCCTACTTGTTGGACTGGATAACGTGTTTGGGAAGCTTATGCACAACCTGGTCCAAAACATAAGGATTTTCCACATGTGTGGAACATGTTCTGGGCAAGCCAGCTCTCCCATTGTGGTTGGTGCCTGTGCGACCCAGGGGGAAGCCATTCGGTCTTTTATTCAAGTTAGCACAAATCATTAGAGGAAACTCAAAAGGAATAAACGAATTGAGAGACATCTGACAGTCACAGAAGCCTTTCTTTCTGCTGCCACGTTCCTGGGAAGCCCTGGCTTCCAGTACTCCACAGTATTCCCTCGAATGGTCACAACATTCTTTCTTCCTGCTTCCAAGACAAAAGTGCGTGTGGTCTTGAGACTGATGCTGAGGGACCGCCCGATGGCCCTTACTCCTGCCTGTCTCTGCTCGAAGGCCTCCAATCCACTGCCCATCCGCAGTGAGCGCTCGGCGTCTCTGTGGAAGCCGTCTCCCGATTTTCTCGCTGTAATTACAGTTTCTCATTTCCCATGGAACACTACACTCTTTGGAGCTACTTTATGTACTTGGCAGCTGACTTAGGTGATCATATGTCCTGTTTTCTTTCTTTCCATCTTTCTTTTAAACCCGGGACAGGTCTTTGTTTTTGCTGAAGTTTGCCGTTTCTCCTTGTTACTGACGTGCAGCTCCCTTTGTGCTGATGGCCAAGAAAATTCTGGACTGCTGCCCTGTTTGCCTCCAGAGACCGATGCAAAGTCTTCAAAGTAAAGTCAGTGGGTTTTTTTTTTTTTTTCCCCAAAAATAGAGTTTACCAGAAACAAGGCATCTCCATGCTTTGGAGGACCTTGTCTACTGCAAAACCTTCAAAGACTGCTAGCCTGGATGGGGCCGCCCTGAGGTTTGCAAACGTACTTGAAACTACTTGAAAAAAATGCTTTCAGCAAGGGCAGCAATGAAGTTAAGGTTCAGTTTTATTTTATATTTTATCTGTCACTGATAGAAAATGTTTAAAAATATTTTCAGTTGGTGTTCTATGGGCAGACCTGGAAGAGGACTTTCTATTAATTCTCAATAAAAGTATGATCACGAAACAAATTGCTTCACATAATCCCCCTAAAACCTGTGCATTTTGCTGTTGTCATGGAAAAGACTGGTGGATTCTGTGTGATAGGCTTTCCTGAAGTGAAACCTCATGCCTCTGTCTCTTCCCTGCACTGCAAAGAAGGTGCACTGTTGTTTCCTGAAGCCTGCACATGGGAGAGCTGTCTTGTTTACCTAAGACCTCAGCATCCTAATTACTGAGATGGAAGCAAACATGTCGTCCCGTCCTCTCCTCTGGCCCATTTGAATATGCTACCCATTTATTTGGTGTTTGGCTCAGGTTTAAATGAGTCATTTAATAACTCCTGTTCACAGCGAGTTAAGTTGCAACCAGCTGGCAGCCACAACTCATAGGGTTGTTAACCGTTCCAACCAGGATCAGACCCCAAGCTCCAGCCTTCCTGAAGGGCATTGGGCAGCTTTGCTCCAGCTCTCATGGCAGGAGTTTCAAGCAAATCTGTGCCTTAGGTAATGAAATGGCCGTGAGAACTGTAAGGGTTTTGGAAAATGGATGTCAGTGTCTGTTCTAATGACTAGAAGGGCTATTGATAAAGCTGTTTGACGCCGACTGTTATCATCAAGTGAGAGGCTCCATTTGACTCGTGAGGCCTTCAGGGGTTTGACAAAGACCACAGTGGCCAGGACACGCAGAAAGGTCACTTTGCGTGAAAGGTCGATGACACTTAGGGACGGAGCCTAGACGGTGGGCTGGTCGTGAAGGAGGGCAGATGCTTCTACATCAGTTTTGTGCTCTTCATATTTTTAAGAATGACTTTTATTTAGGGTTATCACCTCTTTCTTCATTTTTAAAAAATGGAATGCATCACCTTCTAACATACGTAATTAATTATTTATTATGCTTATGTTTATGGTCTGTCTACTGCCTCACCCCCTCCTGGAATTCTCAACCCTGATCTCTACCCTCATTAGTCTACTTGACACATGGGAGGCACTCAAAAAAATGGTTAAGTGAATATAGGTAGTGCGTGTTCATTTTTGAAAACTGAAAAATGTAGAAATGTATACAAAATAATATCAAGAATTGTATAAGGTAATGAAAGTCATCCATCTATCCTAAGTCACTAAGCAACATCGTTAACATTGTGAGAAGGCATATACACTCGCCCACTGCTATGGGGGTCTAAGAATAAATTTGTACACATAAAAATTAGTGTTTATCAAAGCCCTTCATTTTTCTGAGAGTCTTCAAAAGGGATACACACCAGTCTCATTGTTTCAACCTGGTTCCTAATCAATCAACCTGCATCAGTGGTTCTTAGCTGGGTTAGTTCTGAGCACCACCCCCAGACCCTGCCCCAGGAATAGCTGGTGATGCCTGGAGACACTCTAGGGTATCTCTGTTGGGATGGGGGTGCTACCAGCATCTAATGTGTAGAAACCAGAGACACTGTTAAATTTCTGACAGTGCACAAGAGAGTCCCTGCTGTGTACTGCCCCCAACAAAGAATTATCCAACCCAAAATGTCAATGGTGTCTAGGTCAGAAACCCTAATCTACATCCTTCCCTTCTGGCTCTGTCATTTTCTCGTCATGTTCCCAAGTCTGTGAAGCCTTAAAGTGAAATCTCCTTCCACTCATCGTGGCAAGACCGATGCTCTTGCTAAGGTTGTGTCACACCCCCATCCTTCCACTGGTCACTAGCCATAGCTGGTAAGGCTACTCAGGGAGATCTCCTGCACTGCTGGCTCTACTCAATATAGAAATAGCAGCTCTTGCCGAGGGTGCAAGCTCCACTCCTTTCCGCATTTCCAGACAGCCAGTGCTGGGCAGGCCCCTGGGCAGGGACAGCGAAGGTACCTCCTCACCCCTTCTGTGCCCTGCGCATGGTCACCATCACTCATAGGCAGCTGTGCTTGGGCCAGAGACACAAAGAGATTAACTTCTGACCATCACTTATTGCTCAGATGTTTCCAGCTGGTCCTGAAAAACTGTTTTGGTTCTCATTGCTTTAAATTTAAGAGTTCAAATTGAGTTCAGGGGGCCAGCTGAGAAACCATTATCTTCATCAACATTTTTCTTCCCCTGGCCCTACTCAAACCTGAAACTGCTACCCCCACCCCAGATCCCATTTGTCACATGGGTAACAGAAGAGCAGAAGGAGATGGAGAGCTGTCTGCAAAGCAGCATTTGGCCTTGGCCTTTAACAAATGCCCCTTGTGTTTGTTTTATTTTTGCTGCCATTTCACATTAAATTTTTCTAATATTTTTTTCAGATATAAAGTCATTATTTTTATTCACTCAGATCCTCTTTTATATTTTTCAGTAGCCTTATACAATTTAATTTGCTTAAGTCTCTCATGTTCTTTAGCAAATATGTTCCTAGGAATTTTGTGTTTTGGGTTGCTACTGAATGATTTTTTTTAAAAATAATGATATATTTGAACACTTTGCTGGCTATTATATATATATTTATATACATATGTAAATAGCAATGTATCATGTTTCCAACAATTTTAAACATATTTTATTAATGGAAATACTTTTTCAGTTAATTCTCTTGGATTTTCTACGGACTGTTATATCATGAGAAAATGATAATTTGCGTTCTCATTTCTAAGACTGTGCTAGTTTTAAGTCACCTTTGGGCAAAAATAAAAGAAAAAGTACCTTATCCAGAAAGATGTCTTTACATGGGTGGCTGGCTTGGTTCCTAGATAGATCCTCTATGGAAAGTAGAATCAAGTACTTTTTTCAGGGCAGATGCAACCGCATCCCAGAGGACAGAGGGTGTTGAGCAGAAAGATGGCTGTGTTTCAGCCTCTCCTCACCTTTGGCTTTGAGCCTAGATGAGAAATCACATGCTCATATGTGGAAGGAGATCCAACCCAGACCCCTTCATTGGAATTTTACGTTTTTTTCTTCCTATTTTATGTTTTATTGCTTTGGTCAGAACTTGTAGAACAAGGTTAAATAGTAATGGTAATGGTGGTTAGTTAGCTAGCTGTTTCTTTAATATTGAGACTGTCTAGTATTTCACTATTAAGTATGCTGGGTTAAGATAGATATTGACTGGTTTGAGATCAATATGGGTTAGTATTCATCTGCATAAATGAATCAATTTTTTGAAATTTCCAGTAGTGACCAATAGGATCTATTTTCCATTAGAAAATGGAATCCTATTAGAAAATAGATCCTATTAATGTTAGCAAACAAACATATTGACTAGAAATAAACTTAACAAAGGATGTGCATGATATATATAAAGAACGTCACAAAACTTTAGTCGAAGTCATTAAAAAAAGCTTAAAATAGTGGTAAGACATACACATTCTTAGTTGAAGGGACTCAAAGTTGCAAAGATAACCAATTCCTCATAAATTAATATATAAATTCAATGGGTTTATAAAAATCTCAGGAGGACTTTAATGTAAACTGATAAGCTGATTCTGAAGTTCATCTGGCAGTATAATTTATACTTGAGACACTTCAAAACGGGGGGTACTTGCCCTATGAAGAGCCAATGTGTGTAAACTATAATAATTTTGGAAGTGTAGCACTGGTGCAAGAAAAGAAAATATATCAGTGTTACTGAAAAGAGAGTCAGAAAATGTGTGTGTGGTGTTTATAAAAACATACACACACACACACACACACACACACACACACACACACACACACAGAGTATATATACACAGAGAGAGAGAGCAATGTTAGCTTTCCAAATCAATGGGAAATTATAGACTACCAAATAAACAAATAATGTTAAAATAATTGTCTATCAATCACTTCTATGTCATATAAAATACCAAATGGATTTAAGACCTAAACATAGCAAATTAAATTATAAACGAATTAGAATAAAACATGAGAACCTTACATCTACATATATTTTAGGATATGCAGTCTTCTCAATAAAGACATGAAATCCAGAAGTCATATAGGAATAAACAGAACTTTATAAAAAATGTTTAAAATAAGTACCAAGAAAATTACCTAAAAGGTGAAGATAAATGGCAAATTATAGATAGGGGTTGAAAAAATAGAACATAAGTAATAGACCAAGGGCTAACATCCTATATTTATATGAAGCTGTTCCACAAAGTAATTAAATTTAAGATGATGACAAGAACTTTTATAAATAATCTCTTAATCATTATAGCAGATGAGGAACTGAGGCTCAGAGAGGTTAAGTAACTTATTCAAATTCACACAGCTCAGAAGGAATGAAGTCTGGATTTCAATCCAGGATGTCTTTCTATAGCTGTACTCTGTCTGGACACAGAAGCTAACCAGTATTGGTAAATTTGGGAAAAAAAAAAAAAGAATTTCTTATATACTACATGTGAGAGTTTTAATCAACACAAACCTTTTGAAAGGAGACTTGGCAATGGTTAGAAACACAACACCTAAAGTATATTAACCTTTCACATCACCAGTTCTCCTTATTCTCATCAGTGCACCAAGACATTTTTACACAGTGGCATTATTTATAACGCATTTGGTGTGTAATTTGATAACATTCTGTTTCTCTTTGTAATTGGGTGTATACAAAATTTTATTTACAAAAATAAAACATATTATAGACGCATATATGTGTATCTACAGAGCTCATTGTTTATTTCGTTAAAACTTCCAGAAAGATACACACAATCTGCTGCTGGTGCTCATCTCTTGGGGGGGGGGGTGACAAATGGGAGATGCAGGTATGATTAGGGCTGGGGATGTTCACTTTTTATATATATAGATTTCTGCATTGTTAAGTTTTTATAGTGAGGCTGTGATAATTAAAAAATAATTAAAAGAAACTCTTCTTCTCTTCACAGTTTTTTAAAGAGGTTTTTTTTTTTAATTGAGGAATTAATTTGCCCATTATCCATGTTTTGTCCTCATTATTGAGATGGTATGATTTTTCTTATTTGGCTGATTGTTTTGAAATGGAATATTAACAGATTTTCCTAATTTTAAATGCTCATCACATTCATAAGATAAAATCTTTTTTAGAGCTTGATATTCCATCAATATATGCTTACATTTTATGGCTAGTATTTATTTAGGATTTTCATATCTATTTTTACATACAGGATGGATCCATAGTTATCTTTTTTGTGATGTTTTTGTTAGGTTGTTACAACATTATGCTGGCTTTATAAAATGAACTTGGTAGCTTCCCTTTTTTTTTTTTTTTATATGCTCTGCCAAAATTTGTGTGGTGATGAAATTAGATGTTACTTAAAACTTTGAGGGAGCTTACCAGTACAATTAATTTTTATAATTAGTCTTTATTAAGTTAAAAATATTGATTTCTAGTTTCTGGTTCTGCACATTAAGGAGTTTGGAAGTCATGACTCTGTCCTAACAGTAAGTAAAATGCTGAACAGACTGAAAAATGAATGACTCTTCTTGGATTCATAAGCGAGAGAAGGACAAAGGGCAAACTGCTGCCCCCAAGACTGAAGAGACCCACAGGTGAACACAGGGAGTCACGGCTTACCAAGGCAGAGACTCATAAGCAGAAATTGTGGGAACCAGTGTCAAGGTAGGAAACCCTGAACTGTAATTGGTGAATTGCTAAAGGCTTAACGTAGAAAACTCTGGAATTAAAAACTCCAGGGGGTCCGAGTTGTAGGGGAGCCCTTCACAATATTGTGAAGTTTACCTCCAGAAGCTCGACCAGACACCCACAGTAAATATTAGAGAAAAATACTCTCGAGCTTCTGATAGGAAAAGGAGGAAAGAAGCCATTTTGAAACATGCCAGAGCACTCTGTTCTTCTTTAAAAGGCCTACCCTCATTGTAAACTAATTAACCAGAGACTAACCCTCTGGTGTACTACCAGAGCCTAACCGACCAAGGGAAGGGAAATATCCAACTCCAGCCCACTCTAGCCATCTTGTCCTGTTGCAGAAAAACATGTTACAGTTCAGTGTTACAGCTCCGTGTTATAGCTCGATTGTGACAGCAACTTGCATCTGGGCGAGAGACCAAGCAGCACTCAGAGAGTTGGAGAACTCAGGTTTATTATGCCAATGGTCCCAGAGGAATTAACACTCCAAGCTCTGGACCCCATCTGTAGGTTCACACAGGCTTTTAGAGGCTGCGAGTTTACACTTTGCAACATCATATGCAAATAAGGTATAACAAAAGTTGACTAATTAAGAACAAGCTTTGTAGAAATGGACCAATCAGGAGGGAGAGAAATAACGAATCAAGAGTGAGGGAAGTGGACCAATCAGAAGTTAGGGAAATGGACCAATCAGGGGTGAAGGAAATAACTAATCAGGAGTGAGCTCGGGGAGCCAATAGAATTTTAGAGATAAGTTCTACTTTCCTAGAAGTAAGCTGTTTGAGAGGCAAAAAGTGAGATAGAACCTCTGGGCCAGGGAAGCAGATGGTGCCGCAGGAGACTAGTGGCCCTGCCTGGGAGTCCTGCTTGTCTTGTTTATGGGGCTTCCCACTTCAGTCCCACCTAAGGGAAGAGGAGAAAAAAAACAAAACCCTGGGAACATTTGTGAAGTTCACAGTCCAGAAGCATAAGCTCATTAAAAGAGTGAGAAATAATCACAGAATTATAGACTACTTCCCCTCCTTCCACTAACGACCTATTTACAGTAGTTTCTTTCACACAGTACGTCATGTCTAGCTATCAAAAAAGAAATTATAATGCATACCAAAATGCAAAAAAACACAATCGGAAGAGACAGGGCATCAGAATCAGACATGGCAGGGATGTTGGAATTATCAGACTGGGGATTTAAAATAACTATGATGAATACACTAAGGGCTCTAATGGACAAAAGACAGCACAAAGAACAGATGGGCAATGTAGACAGAGAGATGGAAGTTCTAAGAAAGAACCAAAAAAATTACTAGTGATCAGAAACACTGTAATAGGGATGAAGAATGCCTTTGATGGGCTTTTAGTAGACTGGACAGAGCTGAGGGAAGAATCTCTGAGCTAGAAGATATATCAATATAGTCTTCAAAAGCAGAAAAACAGAACAGAAACTGAACAAAACAGAATATCCAAGGACTGGGTGACTACTACAAAAGGTATAACGTATGTGTAATGGGAATACAGGAAGGAGAATAAAGAGAGGAAGGAACCGAAGATATATTTGAAACAATAATGACTGAAAATTTCCCCAAATTAATGCAGACACCAAACCACAGATCCAGGAAGCAAAAAGAACATGAAGTAGGATAAATGTGCCCCTAGGCATATCATTTTCAAACTATTGAAAATCAAATAAAAAGAAAAATATTCTGCAAGAATTCAGAGGAAAAAACACCTTACCTATAAGGAACAAAGATAAGAATTGTATCTGACTTCTTTCAGATGCTATGCATGCAAGAAGAGAGTAGAGTTAAATATTTAAAGTGTTGAGGGAAAACCCGTCAAAAGTGAAGGAGAAAGATTTTCTCAAAAGGAAAAAAAATTGAGGGAATTTCATGCCACTGTACCAGTCTTGCAAAAAAATGTTAAGAACTTCTATAGAGAGAAGGAAAAGAATTTAGGTCAGAAACTCAAACCTACATAAAGAAAGGAAGAGCATCAAGGAAGGAATAAGAAAACGTAAAATAAAAACTTTTATTTTTCTTAATTGGTCTAACAGACAGCAATTTGTTCAAAATAATAATAGCAATAATGTATTTGATTATGTATGTTTATGTATTTTTTATGTATGCTTGTATCTAAGTAAAATGAATGACAAGAAAGATACAAGGGATGGGAGGCAGAAATTAGGATTGTTTTGTGTTTAATAAATAATTCACACTGCATGTGAAGTGGTATAGTGTTATATGAGGTAGATTGGACTAACTGTAAGTGTGCATTGCAACCTCCGGGGCAATCACTAAAAAAAATAAAGAAAAAAGTGTGACTGATATGCCAAAAAAGAAGAGAAAATGGAAATTTGATAACCTACATGAAACGGATGAATTCCTTGAAATACACAACCTGCCAAAACTCACACAAGAAGAAACAGACAAACTGAATAGGCGTTCATCTATTAAAGATATTGAATCAATAATTAATACCCTTCCAAATCAGAAAGCAACCGGCCCCAATGGATTTACTTGTGGACTCTACCAGATATTTAAGGAGTAAATTATATCAATTTTCTACATTAGCTTTGAGAGGATAGAAGCAGAGGGAATACTTCCTTAGTCATTCTGTCAGGCCAGCATTACCCTAATACCCAAACTAGAAAAGGCCATTATAAGAAAGAAAAAACTACAGACTATACAGATGAATATCTTTCATAAATGTAGATGCACAAAAACCCTCAGCAAAATATTAGCAAATTGAATCCAAAAAGTATAAAAAGAACTCTACACCACAACCAAATGGAATTTATCACAGGTATGCAAGGTTAATTAAAATGTGAAAATCAATTACTGTTGTCCATTATGTCGACAGGCTAAAAAAGAAAAATTGCATGATCATAACATAAACGTAGAAAAAGCATTTGACAAAATATGACACCCATTCATAATAAAAATTAAGAATAAAATCTCAGTAAATTAAGAGTAGATGGGAACTTTCTCAAATTGCTAAAGACTGCAAAAAAACCTACAGCTAACATCAAATTTAATGGTAAGAGGCTCAAAGCTTTCCCACTTATGATCAGGTAGGTACAAAGTAAGAATGTCCCTTCTCAGCACTTCAACACCATACTGGAAGACCTTGCCAATGTGATAACTCAAGGTGACGGAATAAAAGATATGCAGATTAGAAACGGAGACGTAAAACTGTCTTTGTTTGCAGATGACATGATCATTTATGTAGAAAATCCAAAGGAACTACTAAAAAAACCCTCCTAGCACTAATAAGCAATTGTAGCAAATTTGCAGGTTACAAGGTTAATATATAAAACTCAACCATTCACCTATAAACTAAAATTAAACAAGTGGAATTTGAAATTAAAAACACAATACTATTTACATTAGCAACCCCCAAAATGAACCTGACTTCAAGACTTCCCATTAAAGCTACTAATCAAGCCAGTGTGGTATTGGTGAAAAAACAGACAAAGAGGTAAATTGAACGGAATATAGAAGCCAGAAATAGATCCCAATAAATAAAGTCAACTGATCTTTGACAAAGTAGCCATAGCAATAAAATGGAGTAAAATGGTCTCCTTCAACAAATGGCGCTGGAATGACTAGATAAACAGCTCAGTGGTTTCCAAGGGTGGTAGGGTAGAGAGATGGCTAGGCTAAGGGGAGAGGATTTTTAGGACAGTGAAAATACTCTGTATGACATTGTAATGATGGAGTATACTTTTGTCCAAACCCATAGAATGTGAAAGCACCAGGACTGAACCCTAAGGTAAACCACAGACCTTGGGCGATTATGACGTGTCGTGTAGGTTCATCCCTGGTGAAAATGAAGTGGTGCTGATAATGAGGGAGTCTATGCGTGTGGGGCAGGCCGTGTAAGGGAAATCTCTGTGCCGCCTTCTCAAGTTTGTAAACTTAAAACTGCTCTAAAAATGGTCTGAAAAATTTATTTTCATCTCTTGAGAGTTTCCTCTACTTCCTGAAATATTGGTTACACTTGTTTTCTAGAAATTTAAATTTAATCCAATTTTTAAATGTTTGTACATAGTAGTATCTTAAGATTTATAATTTTCTGTATATACCATAGACTTTAGTAATTAAATTTTCATTTGTGTTCTTCTTTTATTAGATTTTTCTAGAGTTTTGCCTATTTTCTTTTTTCTCCCTAAAAACCAGCTCTTATTTTTTTTCAAGGATTCAAATTAGAATATTTGCTTTGATTTACATCTTTGGAATATTTGCTTTTTGACATTACTCATTAATTTGTTTTCTTAGGGAAACTTTTTAGGGAAATATGCCTGTGTTTTATTTTTCTTACTTAGATATGCTATACAGAATCTATGTTAATTATCTCATTTTGTTTATGCAAAACTGGCCGTCCACAAAGTTAAATTATGCCATTAGCTACTGTCCCCATTTCATGTAGAGTGGCAATTCTAATGAATATGTAAATATGGTGATTACTCTTAGAACAAAATACCTATATGTTTACAAATAAATAGCTCACTTTTTTGTTGTTGTTCTTACAGAATCAGGGAGGCATTAAGTGGAACTGATTATGGAGTTGGTATATGAAATAAAAGACAGTTTACTTAGGGGAAAAAGCATCTCAGTATCTTAATAGAAATGGGTAGACTGAAGGAAGGAATTCTTATCCCCAACTAACGTCAATACCGTGAGGAAGGCAAAGGGCATGTGTTTATGCAGAATAAAAAGAAAGGTACTTTCTGAGTTAGAAATTGCCCACGTCCTCATTTCTGAGGCAGTTTCTCCACCCTGGTTCTCACTTGGTGGCTGCTGAACCATTTCTGAGTATTTCAGGTCTATCAAATAGCTAACATACTCTGTGACAGTAATTCGCAATGATCTAGCCCAGGGTTTTGAAGTCATTCATTTGTACAGTTAGGTGGAGAGATTTGGAGCATGGTTTGGAAAATGCTGCCTTTCTGGAAATTGCTTGAATTTCAGATAAGAGAAATGCCATGTGATGCTGCAAGAAAACAATAAATTGGCCCAGGGCTAGGGGAAGGGTCTCAGCTTGGGAAGTCAGTCAGGGCTTTGCTTAATCCTGGCTCCAGGACTGGACCTGTGGGCAGCAGAGTGAGCCTGAATGTCACCATCTCCCAGTGATAACAAAAATGATACTACTTACCTTTCGGAGTTCTTGTGGGGATTAAATGTAAACTATGTATAAAACATTTTTAGAACTCTCTATAAAACACTTCTAAAAGCACTGTTGAATAAGTGGTAAATCTATTTTCAGGATGATGATGTGACTAGCTATTATTTTTGAAGAGATCCAGTGTCTTTTGTGATTTCCAACTAAAGGCATCCCTGACATTCCTCAGTCATATCCTTGGCACGTTTCTGTCATTCAGCACTGTAATTACTTTTACGACACAGGCAATCCAGTTCCACAAACATTTACCAAGTGCCTGTTCTGTTCAAGACTAGAAACTAGGTGGCAGAGATGCAAGACTGAGAAAAATGAGGCTCTTCCCTTAACAAATGTAGATCCCTATCCATAGGTTCACAACCCTATTCCTTGACCTAAACAATTCTGATTAGCAAACACACTAGGTCCAACACAGTCCTCTAAGTTCAGTTTGCCTGAGGCATTATTCCTCTGAGTCTCGTGGAATTCTACTGCTCTCATCCATTTAACTTGTCTTACTTTTATGTGAAATCAGATGTGAGAACAGGAAGACCCCAGGAAGAACTTTTGGCCCTTCAGTGGTCCAAAGTGGAAACAGTTACATTTTATTAAAAAAATGAAGGAGTTTAGCAAAGCGTTTAAAAATAGAATGATATGGGAGCTCAGCAGGTCCTGGAAATGCTTTCAGAGGAATTTGCAGAAGGACTCTCTTAGGGGGTCAAGATCAAAGATCAGCCATCCATAGCATAAAGTGTGCAGTGTTTCTCATCTTAGTCTGTCTCAGAATCATAAATAAACAGGCATATTGTATGCAAGGGTTGGTGTGGCTCTCCAGATTTGAGAGGTAAGGACACATAATTTCTATGTGTGAAGGGAATGTGAGGGGAATGTAATAAACTTTCAAATTTCAGGGGTGGAGGAAGTGGACTTCCATTCAATATTTATGTATAATCCTCCAGGATTCTGTGAATTAGTCTTTTCTTTCTATTGTGATGTGTTTTCTTTGAAAGGAATTCCGGTTCATGTTTGAAACAAAAGTTACCTTCGCTATCTGTTTTTCTTTTCTCTATCAGAAAATATTAAGAGAATCAGCCTTTAAAATGAGTTTATAAAAAAATCACAATTTTCACACATTCATTTAACAGCCTCACACAATGCATCATACAGTGATAATCCCAAATAAATATGTAAAGGCAATTTAGATCAGAAAATTTCGATTTTCTTCTGTGAACGAGTAAGGAAGGAAATACTGAATAAGGCATATAAAATCTTCGGTACTCTTTCTGGACTTTGCTTATAAGATATCCTCCTGATAAGTAAGGAAAGTCTGGATTAGACCATTTTCAGTGATCTATGCATTTGGGTAGTATGATCTTAAATAAATAGAAGCAATCAATAGGTGTGTGGAACATTCAGAGTTTCTATTCAGTCTGTCTATATAAATGATGGTACTGAGAGCACCAGTGTTATACAGAGTTTTCTGTGAAACAGTATTTCTGAGATGATCATTGGTATTAAATACCTGTAAAGGGGCTCACTGTCAAATGAGTTTTAACTAAGTTAAACAGATTTGCTTGATGCATTTAATATTCAATGAAACTTGTGAGTTTCCAAGAAGTAAGGGTTATATACATTATTTCCTAAATTTCTTAATGGAAATGTGTGTCTAAGTTTTCTAGATCTTTTTTTCCCACGAATTTGTGACCCAATATTATAGACACAATTCTTGTTATGGACTTATAATTTCTTCATTTTTTCTAAATGTTTGGCTTTCCAAATTTTGTCCTTGATGAAATCACAGAGTGGAGTCAGGGAACATCTGCTAACATTACTTTACATGACTGATGAAGTAAAATGTTAACGTGGACTCACTCAGCAGTGTTTGAAATGTAGCCTTACTCAGAGAGAACACACTGATTCTGTGCTAGTCAGACAACTCCGAGAGTTGTATCTGTCCTGAGGAATGGATTTTAAGAGGTTTATGTCAAAGAGGAGTAAGTCTGCAGAAAACCATGATGAAGAGCCATTCAGAACCTTCTAGAATGAGAATCATAGAAGGAATTGGAAGCATTTAACTTGAATACAAGATTACTTAAAACTACTGCCTTTCAACATTTAAAAGAATAACATTTAGAAGAGTAATTACGTATGTGTCACAAAGGCTAAAACTTGATCTAATGTGTAGACGCAACCAGGTTGCTGGTTTTTGATTCACTATAAGGAGACACTTTCTTGTAGTCAGAGTGGTCCGGGAATGAGTGCCCTTGGGAGGCAGTGGTTCTCAGACCTAAACTAGAGAGCTTGGCAGGGACATGGTAAAGGGACATGGGGGTCACATTAGTTAAAAAATGGCATGAGGATGAATTGACAAATAAGATCTTTGTCACCTCGAGCTTTTGTGACTTCTACTACAAATTTTCATTAAAATGAGACTCAATGTAAAACAGAAATCTTTGATGTTTCAATTCTCATCATTCTTAGTTCAAGCAGTAAAAAACATGGTATTATGTCAAGAGAGTCATTTCTTAGGACTTTTCTGTAAGTATTTTTGTAAATAACTTGGAGAATAAAATCTCATAGTGAATTGTTCACTCCTTTGAAAAGTAGAAATGAATTAACAAATAAACTCTACTTTAATAAATGTTTTATTGGTAACAGAGTAAAAGGAACCATGACAATATCCAGATACACAGCCAGGACAATAGCATATTAAGACATTTTGAAAATCTGCTATTTTTTATACAAACATCAGATACTATTTTAATGTCATTGGTATAGTCACCTTGAAATAATATTGAAAATAATAGCTACCTTTTTTTGAGACAGTTTACCTGAGCCAGGCACATTTATGCCTTGTGGTTAAGTCAATGGAATAAACAATCATTACTGCAACTATTATAACTACACATCAAAAAGTTGAGGCTGTAACACATAAAGCAATTGTCTAGTCACCAGGGCAGACTTCTAATTGTTTCAGAAATACCAATTTGTTGAGCAAAAAGGATATTTTGCATTTCCTGGCTTTCCTTGTAGTGAGGTGTGGGCATGTGACCGAGTTCTCGTCTGTGGAAGGAGAGCAGAATTGAATTGTGCTATCTAGGTATCAAAATTTTTTAAAAGTGCATTTCCCCCTCTACACACTCTTTCCCTTTTGACTAATCTGGGACAGAAGACAACAAAGCCGTGAGCTTTTTGAGACCTCAAAATGGAAGGGGATGAATGACCGCAAAGAGTAAAGTCACCCACCTAACATGCAGGAGCATTTGCCTTGGACTGTTGTGTGAGTCAGAATTAAATCTCTGTTATGCACTTTGAGGTCTATTTGCTATAGCAGCTAGCATCACCTAACTGATACGTCACACAGCTGGTCGGTGGTGGGGACAATTTTTCACCCAGTCTGTGTGACTCAAATGCCATGCTTTTCACCACTAAGCTAGCCCTCTTTTTTTCTAATATTAACAGCAATTAGTACTGAAAAATAAACATTTTTACCTTGTGATCATCAAAATACATTTTGAGGTTGGCGGATAGAAGTATACTTATTGCTTATTCTTTGAGAATAGAACATATATTTTCAGGACAATGATAACTGATCCTAATCCCAGAATTTTAGCCTCACTTAATTGTACATTCAAGAAGTTGGAACACTTCTATTTTATTAAAACAAACCAGTTATCTCTTAGAAAATAAAACAGAATAAAGTGCAGGAGATGAAAGCAAAGAAATGGATTAAACAACATGGTCCTGTTTATTATTATTACGCTTATGCAATGTTCTAAGCAGTTCATAAATTTATTATTTAAAACTTATAAGCATACTATAGGAAGGTATTATTATTATCATTCTCATTTTATAGATAAGGTTGTTAAGGCACAGATTAGATGACCTTCCCAGGATCATACTGTCAGTAAAACATGAAGCCAGGATATGAGCCCAGAGAATCTATTTTGGAGGCTCTGGTCTCAAAAACTATGATGAACTGTCTCAAAATAGCCTGACAGGGAGGCCAGAAAGATTGGGCTCTTTAGTCTGGAGAGAAAGCAGGGGACATGTCATTAATTCTCTGCTAAGTATATAATAGCTTATTGTAAGGAGAATGCTGACTGTCATTCTTTGGTAGGAAGTGACCTTGTAATTCCTGTGACTCACTTTATAAAAAGTCATCAAATACATCCTTACACCAAGGATTGGCAAAGGGTGAACTAGAATACAGAGGATGTAAAAAAATACATTTTCCAAAATACATTTTAAGACCAAGATAAAGAGTAACACTTAAGATTTAGACAGTTTTTATGTAGTTGAATTGGAAGTTCAGGGGATAAACTAGATAAGATTTGGGTGCTTATGTGGGAGGCCATATGAGATACTGGCCGATAATATCACCCCTTTTCCTTTTACATTGGCTTCTTGCCATACTTTGAACCATGTGATTCTGCCATTATAGTTCTTGCTAATTGTATAAGGACTGTCACTTGACCTGAGGAAGCCACCTACAAGTTGGTCAGTAGTCCATGAGGGGTCTACTTAAAGAGCCCTGCCCAGGTGAAGTACCCTAAGCTGAAATGGTGTACCGTCAACCTAACCAGAGACATTTTCCTAGTGAACGTAAATATAAGACATAAAGATAAGTAATCAGCAAACACTAGAGCAACAGATGCTGAGGGACTCATAGGAGCAAAACATTAAGTAAATCTCTGAAGTGGAAAAAAGGAGAATTGTGATGATGTTGTATGACTGCTATAGAATAGTAGCTTCTCTTCCTCCTGTCGCTGTGTTATTTATACTTAAACACTCTGCCTATTAATCAAGTATATTAGTTTTCTGCTGCTGCTTTCTCAAACTACCACAAACAGTGGCTTAAAACAACAAAAATTTGATCATAGTTCTAGAGGTCAAAGGTCTGAAATGGGTCTTGTTGGGCTAAAGTCAAGGTATAGGCAGGGTTGGTTGGGTTTCTGTCTGGAGATTTTGGAGAGAATCTTTTGTTTTTTTCTTTCTGTTTCTTCTTTTAGATTCTGTCTGCATTTCCTGGCGCAGGATTTCCTTCCATCTTCAAATCAGAAATGGCTGTTTGGGCTTTTCTCATGATGCTGTGTCTCTGGTCTTGCCTCTCCAGCCTCTTCTATTTGAAGACTCTTGTGATTACATTGGGCCCACCCAGATAATACAGGATAATCTCTTTATTTTAAAGTCAACAGATTAGCAAACTTAATTGCACCTGCCACCTTAACTCCCTTTTGCCATTTCAGATATACTCAACATTCCTGGGGATTAAATGTGGACATCTTGGTGGGGGGGCATTAGGAAGCAAGGGTGGCCTCTGGCAGGAACCAACAAGAAACTGAAGCTATCAGTCCTACAACTGCAAGCAGATTCTGCCAGTGACCTGTGTGTGTTGGGAAGCCCGTCATCCCCTTCTTGAGCCTCACATGAAACTACGGCCCTTGATGACAACTTGATGGCAATTGTGAGAGGACCCAGCTGGTCTGTGCCCAGACTCATGGTTCGCTGTGCAAGCACTGCCCTCCAGGAGGCCTCTTGTTCCCAGGCGAGCCAGGACAGCTGGCCGCCCTAAGGCACTCTCCTGGGCCCCAGTCCTGGCAGGAACATCACTAAGGCCATGATAGGTTGTTTGAAATTTAAAATACTATAGTTTGTCCTTCCAGAAGCTCCTTATTCCATTTCAATCACTGTACTTAACTCTTGCTGACACCATGACTACAAAGAACAAGTCACAATACTGCTTTAGCTCAAGGAGAAACACTCAGCACTTAGCAAAGCCTCTCATACAGCAATTCTTCTCCTAGGACTTAGAGGAAAAGTAAGGATGTGTATATAAAGATACCTGTTACATTACTGTTTATTTTTAATAGCAAAAATTGGGAACCAACTTAAATGTCCACAGTAGGGACTAATTTAGTAAAATTCATTCTATTTATATAATGAAAGAATATATATCCATTAAACTTATGTTTTTATTTTTGCAAACTATCCAATGGTATGGAAAAGGGTTTCTAAAATAGTATTAACACAATAATAGATATAAAATTATATATACTGCATAGAAAAAGACAGAGGAAATATATGAAAAATGTTATTAATAGGCTATCTTTGAATGACCATTATATATTTTATACTTTCTTTACTATATCCATAAGAGAAGAATTACTAAGAAAACCATTACCACCTATATCAGTGATTCTTCAACTTTATTTGCCTAAAGAACATCTTTTCTAAGTCATATTTCCAAGCCCTGCCTTCAAATATTCTGAACCAGGGTCTGAGTGAGGCTCTTGAAACTGCAGTTTAAACACCACCCTGGAAGATTCCAAGGCATGTGACATGAACTAGTTAGAGAAGCACCAGCTGGAGTGTGTCTATCTTTAATCCATTTCTCTATTCGTTTAGCTAGTAAGTTAGTCTAACATGCAGAGAAAGAGGTGGTTCTATAATTGGTGGGATGTCAAGGCACCATCAGCTGCCCAAACGGTTACCCCAAATACCGATTACTGATTAGAAGTTTACCATTGGAGCCTCTTCCTTTAGCCTGTAATTTACCTCTGAGGGATCGCATCACATCGCTTTTGGAGATTTCTGAGTACCTGTGCGTGCGTGTGCACGCGCATGTGCACACACACACACATACAGACACACACAGTTCCCAGTCTACAGTCAAAACCTCTGGAATCATAATTTCTGAGCTGCATGCTGAAAGTGTGCATTGGCATGGCTCCACATGTGATTCTGATATTCTCTCCTCTTTAAAAACTACCACTGTGTCCTAAGATTACAATTTTTGTTAAAGCAAAAATATCCTTAGAAGGGTACAGCTTTGAAGCTGTTATTAATGATAAGCATCTTAGTAAAATTGAATTTGTCAGGTCTGTTCCTAAAAGCAGTCTTTGAAAAAGATAGAGAAAAAGAACACGGAAATCTTGGTACATAAGGAAGAAGCAAACAAATTAATCACAACAACAACAGCAGCAACAACAAAACAGTCATAAAAATTGTGTGCTGGAGGTCCTAGAGACTGACTAAATGCCAGTCTCATCATCTGGCGTAGGCTAGCCCCTGGTGCTGCAAGGGTGCTTTTACCAACTCCAAAAAGTAATTAGGTGCTATTGGTGAGTAAAGTTTAAAAGTTAAATTGTTTACGTTTAACAATAGCTGAATAGTCAATACAGCAGAAAGCAGCTATTTCATTAGTGCTTTTTGCAAGACCAGTAAGTAGTTCATTATCAATTATGCAGCACTTATGCAGATTTGTTTGAAACTTACACCTCCAAGGCCACGCTTCCCACATGCCTTAATTTTCTTCTGGATTTAAATGGCTGGTCTTCAGGTCTATGCCTCTGTTGTGTTCTCATTCCAAAACGGTGGGTCAGTTCAGAAGGGAAAGAGATCATTTCTGCTCCCCAAACTCTTTTTAACGGAATGCATTTTAACTTCTTACCTGCTGGGTTCCAAAGCTGGCTCACTCTTTTGAAGAACGAGGTGAGAAATGGTTAAGTTTTCTAATGTCGGAGGTAGAGATCACAGGAGCTTTGCAGCAGAGAAGATGGTTGCCTCAGAACTGGCCCGGTATCCCCTGGAAGACCCAAGAAGTGCTGCAGAACGTCAGAATAGGCTACAGAATGTGCTCTGTGCATATGTCAAGGAACAGAAAAGAGTTTGGGCAGCTGTAATTTGTGCTGGGACTGTTCTGTATTCAGAAACTTAATCTACTTTCTTGTCTTTAGTTTACCAAAGAATAGGGAGGACCATTTTTCTCACTGAGTCGTTATAAAACAGAATCACTTAAATATAACAAGACTGAGGAGGAGGCTAATTGTTCCACAGAACAAGGTCATTCTTAAAAGGAACTGAAGTAACGAGAATGGGGAAAGGTCAGTGGGAAAGTTAGTGCGTGATTAAGTAAAGAATTAATCAGCTCCATTCAGACTCTCCTCTTCCTCCTTCCAGGTATAGACTGTGAAGAGACTTGTGTTAACAGAGCTAGTCAAACAAACCCAAAACTAGCTATAAAAGGTGTGTACTGGGGGGTCCTAGAGATTGACTAACTGCCAACCTCATCACGTGACGCAGGCTAGCCCCGGCACTGCAAGGGTGCTTTTACCAACTCTAAAAAATAATTAGGTGCTATAGTTGAGTAAAGTTTAAAAGTTAAATTGCTCACATTTAATAGTAGCTGAATAGTCAATGCAGCAAGATTAGTGGGGAAAACTGGAGCATCAGTAAGTAGGATCATATCTGAGTTATTTTGAGTAGATGCAGCCTTCGCCTGAATAGATTTTGGTGATGCATATATGTATTTGACCCCGATTCAAGGGGCATGTTTCTAGAACAGCACACTTGAGCTGTCCACATTGCAGGGGACCCCTGCCTTACGTCTTCTCTGACCGTTTTCATGCTAGAGCATCCTTTCTCTCCCTTCTCTAGGCTTCATCTCCACCCACCTCACAAACACTGCATAACCCAAGTGTAGGTTCTACGTAAGCCTGTGTTGCATGAAAGAGCAATTCTGTTCGGCCTTTTAGAGCAATCACTTTTGTGAGAGCCTTGCACAAATGAAACATTATGGGAAACCTAACATTTTGCTGATTATCTAACAAAATGGTCTAGAATGTTAGAGCTGGAAAGGAACTCCTATGTTGCTGGGACCATGTACATATGAGAAACCCTAAGCCTAAAAGGATAAAATAGCAACGTTAATACAGAATTTTTCTTTTTAATTGAAGTAGAGTCAGTTATAACGTGTCAGTTTCTGGGGTACAGCACAATGTCCCAGTCATGCATATACATACATATATTTGTTTTCATATTCTTTTTCATTAAAGGTTATTACAAGTTCCCTGTGCTATACAGAAGAAACTTGTTTTTTTTTTTAATCTATTTTTATATATAGTGGCTAACATCTGCAAATCTCAACTCCCAAGTTTATCCCTTCCCATCCCTTTTCCCCTGGTAACCGTAAGATTGTTTACTATGTCCATGAGTCGGTTTCTGTTTTGTAAATGATTTCATTAGTGTCCTCTTTTTTCTTTTGTTTTTAAGATTGCACATATTAGTGATATCAAATGGTATTTTTCTTTCTCTTTCTGGCTTACTTCACTTAGAATGATGATCTCTAGGTCCATCCATGTTGCTGCAAATGGCATTATTTTATTTTATTTTATTTTTTATGGCTGGGTAGTATTCCATTGTATAAATATACCACAACTTCTTCATCTAGTCGTCTGTCGATGGACATTTAGGTTGGTTCCATGTCTTGGCCATGTATTGGCTGTGAACACTGGGGTGCATGTATCTTTTTGAATTAAAGTTCCCTTTGGATATATGCCCAAGAGTGAGATTGCTGGATCATATGGTAAGTCTATTTTTAGTTTTTTGAGGAATCTCCACACTGTTTTGCATAGCAGCTGCACCAAACTACATTCTCACCAGCAGTGTAGGAGGGCTCTCTTTTCTCCACACCATCTCTAGCATTTATTGTTTGCTAACACAGAAACTTAATATATACCCTAAAACAGAAACTACTCTTTGCTAGGTAGTCACCTACGTGATCATTTACTCACAACAACTTCCTGAATGGGATAGGATGATTACTACCATCGATAAATTAATAACTGGGTCAGAGAGGTTAAGGAACTTTTTAAAAGCAGCTTGGACATGGCCTTGCCAGACCTCGAACCTCAGTCTGTTTGAATCCAAAGAGTATTCTTTTCCTTACATGTAGGTGTAGATCAAAGCTAACATGTTCAAAAGCCCCTGAGAGTGTAAAGCTGGCTTTGGAAACACTGTCCTCTTCTTCACCATCCCCCAGGATCCTGCCTGATGTCTGAAAGCATTTACAGAGCTGGACTAGGTTTACATGAAGACATACTAGCTGCTGGACCTACTCCGTTTCCCCCATCCTTTTGTTTTATGCCGTGCATCCTAATCTATCTGGCCTTAGACCCAGAGCTGGTTGGCTAGCTTCCATCTCTAGTGCTGTTGCAGTCAGTCTCACTCTGAACCCTAACCTCAGGCAAACACAGATTTGCTGTCTGTCTCTATAGATTTGTCATTCCTTGAAATTTCAAAGAAATGAAATCATAGAATATTTTGACCTTTTCACTTTGCATTTTTTGACCTTCATTCCCATATGGTGGTATGTTTTAGTGATTTGCCCCTTTTCATTGCACACTACTGATCCATTGTGTCAGTGCCCTGCAGGGAAGAAAGCCCAAACTTCTTAACTCACCATATAAACCTTTCATTACCTGGGTGCTACCTGTTTATCTATCTCCTTCTCTTGACTTCCTCCCATCTACCTCAGTCTGACATTTGACTCTAGCAATACTGAACTACTTGCAGATTCCAAGTGTACAATGCTCTCCTTTCCCATGTGCCTTTTCTAATAATAATAGTAATATCATATAAGTAATGTAATAAAGCTCTCTGGCTTTGAACACCCCTATGCTGCATTTGTTCAACCCTGATCACATCCTGCACCACATTTCTTTACTTGACTCATTTCCATTTTTTTCAAAATTCAACTCAGAAGCCATCTGCTCTGAGAAAGCTTCCTACCCTACAGTCATCCCACCCCAACCAACCCTGGCCGGATAAACAATTGGCAGGTGCCCCAGTGATCCGTAGCTTCCTCGTCATATCACATCATGTCATAGACACTTGCTCACTGGTTGGCTTCCCTAAGCTTCTCAGATTATAAGGTCACAGAAGGAAGGAGCCTTGTCTTTCTGTCTTTAGCATCTAGTGCCTTGTGACACGTGGTAGGAATTTAATATGTTGAAAAATACAAAAATTCTATCTGTTGTTTCTCTGTCTTGTGGCTAAATACTCTAGCTGCTCCTGGGCTAAATGAGGGAAGAATCTGAGAGCTATCAACACGTGCGACAAGTGAAAATAGATAACTGCAGGGAATTAGCTCCAAATGCACTTGTTCTGTGTCATGTTGGGAGGTTAGAGTTACTACAACCCATAGCACAGATTGTTTGTAGGCACTTGTGGGACTTAGATTTACATTTCAGTTCTTCCACTGCAGAAACAGCCTCACCGAGCCTCACCAGAAACACTAGCTCTGGCCAAGCGGTGCCCCCTCCTCAGAAGTCTCAGTTGTAGCTCCTTCAAGGGTGCTCCTTCAGCGCCTAAGTTGTCATGGCTGTAAACTCACCATCTGCTCTCGAAGCCTGAGTGGTTGTAGCACTTTCCTGCTTTGCTGAATTGCTACATCCTTGTTCTCTTTCGGTCTTTTCAATTCTTTCCTTCCAAGTTAGCAGTTCTTCTTACGGAATTCTCCCTGTTGAAATGCACCACGCGGTTTCTGTCTCCAGACTAGACCCTGACGGATGTGTCTTCCTCATACGCTTGTTCTAAACATTACAATAATTATCCTACCAGCGCCTGGCACCTTGAAAGGGCTCAGCAGATGTGAACTATTGGTTACTAATTACTACTTTCATGGCTTAAGAAGAACTGTGTCTCTGTTATGAATATTTCCTTTTATTTATTTTCTTCCTCAAGGACAATAAAAGGGGAATCACACAGGCCACATGTCTTTGTTTGGGGTTTTCCTGTATTTCTGCATCCTTCTGGAATTGTTTCAAGCTCTGGTAGGAGGCTCTCGGGAATCTTGGTCCCCAAATCAGCTTTATGGGGGTTACTTTGTCCTCATGATAGCAACTGTCATGCCACTATCCATTGAACTACTGTAAAAAAAAAAACATTCAAATACTTAAAAATCTCTAGAGAAAGTGTTTTGCCTGTGAATCACTCACACTAATTTCCCAGACAGAGAACTGAACAGAGAGCTGAGCATATATGGAGAACTGACTCATTCTCTTTGAGGTTTATTTTTTACCGAATTCAATCTCAACCAGCACTATGGTTTCCATATGCTCCCCTCTTCCTGGGTTCTTTGTAGTCTGTATTCTGTCTCTTTTTAAAATTTCTATTTCACATATTTTCTGCTAAAGATCCCAACACATTCCTCTGCTTATACTTAGACACTTTCTTCTCATTATTTTACATGTTTCTCAAGTTAAATGATTACTTCAGATTTCAATTCCCTATTCAGTAATCCCAGTGGATTGGCCCCCCAAATCCTTTGCTATGTAAATGGTTAATGCTCTACTTATTCTTAAACCAAACTGTAGGGAGGGAAAAAGGTTAAATTTGTGGTTATTGGTCTCCTGAGAGGCACTAGAAAAATTCCTTTATGTTACAGAACTGGGAGAAATTAGACTTTGGGGGTTTTGCTTCTATTTCTAGGTGTAGTTGTATGATTTATGAGACTGATTTGAGTTAACAAGTTGTGAGTCTGTTCTGCCTTTACTTATTAGTCAACATATTAGCATTTTAGCTAAGAGTCCAAGAGGTAAAGATGTTTTGTGTGTGTGTGTGTGTGAGTGTGTGTGTGTTTGGGAGTGAAGGTGGAGCTGGGGGGAGGCGTTCATGACTGACAACCAGACTGAATCAGGTAGCCTGCTTCAGGATCCCGAAAAGGCAATTTCAGCAGTATTAGTAACTATGCTGGTGAGACCCTTTGAAATGCTGCACTTAAACAGTTTCAGCGTACTTTGTGCAGCCTTAAGAAGTCCACGCATAGCTATGAATTTCAGGAATTTCATTATTGAGGAAAATATAATTTTTTCCTGCTTCTGTTTCACAATATGCTCCCACAATCGAGCTAAATCTAAACTAAAAGAATATTAAGAAAGTAGAACAACTTGAACTAAATCAAAGCAACTAAAAGAAAACATTATCTCCACTATCAAGGTTTCTATTGCACAAGGAATTGGAATATATAAATAGAGACAGAGGTGGTGAGAGGGAGAGAAAGTTCTGGTGAAATGTTCTACCGATTCTTTCATTACACAATGAAATTTGCCAGCAACAGCCTTCACAGGGTCTTTTTTGTACCCTTTATATAGAGAAAATATGTCATAGTCAATGAAAAGGGAGACAAGCAAAAGATAATTCATATTCCTTAACATGTCTTTTTGTCTGCTTTGGGTAAAGTCATTCCCATGAGATGTTCCCCTTTTATATCCTGCACGTTGGAGGGTCTACTTCCATTGTAGAACCATGTGCTTTTTTGGCTCTTTTTCACAAGCTTGCCAATTTGCTCTCACTCTCCGTTAGTATTTAATTATCCAACTACGTCACTATTAAAACTCATTCCAACTGCTTAAGAGTTGCTGTCTGGCACTTACTTAGCTCTTTCCTTATGTATACATTACAAATGATTAACCTCTAGGCTTTCTTGATATATATGTTTTATTTTCTAGATTCCCAAATCGAATTGGTGACAGTAGAAAAAAAATGTAGCTAAATTATTAGAGAATGATTTTTCAAAGGTTGAAAATAATTGGGAATTAAAAAAGAGATTTATGAAACTAAAACTCCATGGTCTGGTAACCATTCAAGGTGAACCAACTGTTAATTGTTACACTAGTAAAACTTTAAATGTCTCATTATTACACAATGGAAGAATGAACTCTGAGGTCACAATTATTTAAAATATTAGGAATTTTTAGTTAACTTGCTCTTTCCTGACAATCTGTGCTTGAGCAGTTAAAGTCTGAAGACACTCTGCCCTTGATCTGGTTTACATCCTCAGTATCTCCAAGGTGTCACAGTGATAGGCATCATCCATCCAAAAGCTTGATGATATTCTCTCTGGAGCCCATCTGTGAACCGTTGTATCAGATGGGAAGGTCACAACTGAGCAATGTGTTAAATTAGATTTGCATAAAACATTCCATCTTCTTCAAGTTGAGCTTGCAGTCTCTACCTGTTTTCATCTTATCTGTCCTGGTTTCAGCATCATTTCTACAGAGTATCATTTGGTTGTCACATCTGAGCAGATGGCACACCTTCAGATCTGCCACTGCTCTACCCAGAGAGATGTGTTCCTCCCAAGGATTAGACTGTTCCCTCAGAACATTGCTGAGTCAGAGAGTTTTCTGCCTCTCACATCCTCCCATGGGAAAAAAAAATCCCAATATTCTAAATCTCTGATGTTGAAGAAGTTTGATGCTGGTGGGTGTTTAGCAGGCAAGGGAGGGAAAGTAGCAACCGACCGAGTTCTTCCCTAGAGGCTGGTGGAGAAATCAGTTCTTCATTTTCCGCTGAGTCCCCAGTGAGACTCTTCCATGGTTTTTACAAATTAAGATTCTTTTCCTTAGACTAATTCTTGTTTCAAGAAAAGGATCTGCTGCTCTCCAAGCTGAAGAGAAACTGTTAAGCACTTTAAATTGCGAGGCTGAAATAAAAGCTCTGGTTTCCTTATTTAATGGTGGAAAAAGAGTGAGATTTAAATATTTCTCTAAATGGAATACAGATGAGAGTCTACTTAAATGTATTTCTAAGACCGTCATTTGTCCTGTTGTAGTGACATTTTCTAATGATGCCAAACTTTCAGTATGTAAAAGTTGGATAAATGTGCCTTAGAGCATTTACTGTGTGAAAACAATTTCCACTTCGTAGGAGATAAAATGGAGTGTCCTGCATGGACAATTTCACACTTTTTTTCTCATGGAAAATTTTTGTGGTGCAAAGTCAATGGTTTTAGCAATTATAGAAGGCATTCTAGGAATGAGGAAGAATGAAGGATAGTTAAGTGAAATGATATCAAGTTGTTATAAATGGAATTTAAAGATTCCAGAGTCAAATCCTTCCTTTCGGACTATAGCATAAAAATGTTAATACAATTAAATACTTTTCTTTGAGGATTGACATTTTATGGAAGACATCCTCTTGAACTATAGCATAAATGTTACACAATTAAATACTTTTCTTTGAGGATTGACATTTTATGGAAGACATCTGTAAAAAAATGGAATCTGCAAAGACATTTATTGCATTTCTAGAGGAACTGTTGAAAATTTACTCCCAAAGAAAAATTACTAAAATCTTTTCCTTGCAAATGGAAATATTTTTTTTCTAAAATAGACTGATGCTAAAGTAAATAAGTAAACATTATTTCAGTGGTGATAACAGGGACTTAGAACAGGATTTCCCAATGATAAGACTTTTTCAGTGAACTTGGAATAGCAGCCTTTGAATTTTAAGAGGCCAGAGGGATAAGACACCAAGAAACTTACAACAAATATAGATTCGACCCTATAATTTATTATTGCATTTATAAACTCTGAAATGCTATCTAAAAATCAAATTATTTACTTTCCTCTACTCTTGAAGATATCATATATATATATGCACATATATATATATATAAAATGCCCTTTTCTCATAACCAAAAGGCAAGGCTGAGATGTATTAATTTGGTTTATTCTGTTTTATGAGACAGGTGTTATATCCTTTTTCTTTCTCTTCTATTGTGTTTTCTAAACATTATTAATCAGGTTATTGTATTTGTAAATAAACATATTCAAATATCAGGTTTTCTGTTTTATTTTCTTTAATTTATTAAAAATTTTAAGTTGAAATATAGTTGACTTATGATATTGTTACTTTCAGGTGATGATATAATGATTTGACATTTTCATACACCATGAAATCATCACTGTGGTGAGTCTAGTGGCCTTATGTAGGATATGTCCTATCAGGTCCAGCAGCTTGCTTCCCCCTGGTCACCTGTGCCATGTGCTTTAGGGGTGCTTCCTATGTGGGCTGCGTGTGCTCTGCTTTCCTGTCAAGGCTAAGGTCTCTGGGTGGGCTGGTAGGTGGGGCTGAGCCCTTGCCTGGTTGGCTGTGAGGCTGTGTCTCCTAAGATGGCTGCAGGCCCACCAGAAGGTGGGGTAGGCATCCTGTGTGGTAGGTTGCATGACCTGGGAGGATGTGGGGCTGTGGGCCTGCTGAAAGGTAGGGCTGAGTCCCCAGCATGGCTGTCTGTGCAGCCTGGGAGTGCCCAGGGCTGCTGTGGGCACACTGGAAGGTGTTGTGTGGCTTGGGGGTGGGTGGGGCTGCCAGTGGGTGGACGTAGGTGCCCAGCACTAATAGGCTAGAGGGAGGACTACAAAATGGTGTTTGCCAGAGTTACCATGGTAGAATGAGCTCCCCCAAATGGCTTCTGCCAACATCTCTGTCTCCAGGGAGGGTCCCAGTTGCCTCCTGTCTCTCTAGGGGCCTCTCCAAAATCAGCAAATGGATCTGACTCAGGGTCCTTTCCAACTACTTCCCCTGCACTGGGACTTGGAGTGTGTGACATTCTGTGTGGACTCTGTAACACGGAGTCTCTTTTTCCTGGAGCCCTCGGGCCCTCGCAAACATAAGTCACACTGGTTTTCAGAGTCAGGTGATCTGAGGACTCATCTTCCCGGAGCAGGTCACCCAAGCTGGAGAGCCTGATGTGGCACCAGGACCCTCTGCCCCTTGGGGAGGACCTCTACAACTGTGATATTGCTCCTTTTTGGTTTGCTGACCTAAGGGTGTGGGTCCGGACCATATTGCATCTCTGCTCCTCCCACCCGTCTTGTTATGGTTCCTTATTTATGTCTGTAGTTGTGGAACTCTTTTTCTAACCTTCAGGTCGTTCTCATAGATGGTTGCTCTGTAAGTAGTCGTGATTTTGGTGTGTCTGCGGGAGGAGGTGAGTCCAGGGTCTTCCTACACCCCCATCTTGGTCACCTCTATCTGTCTTCTCCTTTTCCTTAACCAAATTAACGCTACTTGGTAGCCATTCCACAGATGGTTTAGAATCCTCCTTCTCCAGGATGTTTATTTCAAACCCATCACCTTGGTAATCATTCTTCATGTTTTAAGGTATGGCTTTTGTGAATTAGTCTTCTATTAAATATCTTTTCTTAATTTTGTAAGTCATTGAATATTATTTTATGCATCCCAAGGCCACTGAAGCTTTCTTTCTTCAAGATTGTCTCTGTACAGTACAGTATTATACTGAATATCAGCAATTTTTTATTCATTATTAGCAGCCATCCTTTAAATGGTGATTCACAGAGTGGAGGGGCATTGATCCCTGAGACACAGTGTAGGGAAGAGTGTATGTGTGTGTGTGTGTGAGTGTGTGTTTATACAGAGGGTTGTGTATTTTGTAAAAGCATATTCAGTGTACCTACTCTATTTTCATTATATAAACTATAAAAGATAATGTTATATAAAATCTTAGCAGACAGAGACAGATGAAAGACAGAGTAGAAAGCACTGGAAGGGATATTGCTATAAATGAAAAAGCCACTTGCTTTGGGGCAGAAGTCAATTATTAACTGAAAAGGAGGTAATGGCTTATGTGAGCTGCATATTGTCATTTTACAACATTAAGTTGTTATCTTTACAACTGCCATAAATAGGATGTATTTATAAATATGTATCCGTAGGCATGTCATTGGGGAAACTGAAACATGGTACAAATGAGTTAGACTGTCACATCTATTCTGTGACTACAGGAACAATTAATTCTCAATATGCAGATTTTTGCTTTCTCTTGGCTGACATCATATTCCTGGGTCATCTCAAACTAGCTGCTGTGTATTCAGAGACTACAAATCAAGGTTATTAAGAAGAACACAGTCCGAAGGCAAATCTTCTTGAAGAAGTCAGAAAAAAATTATTTGATCACTCAAAAGTTAAAAAGAAACTATTTTTTCAATGTATGTACTTACACCACTTTTTCCAAAATATTAAGGGGAAGAATCTGCAACCAAATTTCACTGGCTCTCTTTTAACCTCACTTTTATCCACGAATTTACTATTACAGCCCATTGAATCTTTTCTTGCTAAGAGCACTTATTTAGGGTTTTACACTTCTAAGCACCATTAGCCAGCACTGATCTGAGGTCGTAGGGAGAAGTGATAAGAGCTGAAACTTAAATGGCTATTAGTAAGAAGCTATAGTTAAAAAATCCTTTTCTGAGGGAAAAAATTCAAAAGGATTTAAAATGTTGCAATTTGTAAATTATCTTTGAACTCTGGTAGCCACCCTATATTATATTACCATAATACGTGTAAGAAATTCACCACTAAGTGACCTAAAATGAAAAAATATGTTCTTTTAAATGTATAGTTTAAGATCAAATTTCAGACAAATGATTATATTTATTATACTTAGTATTTAGTTCTGGGTATATATAATTTAAATCTAAATGAAAGATTATTCTATAGATATACAGAAATATATCTAACAAAACATAAATACACAGAATGTGTATATTTAGATAGCTTTATACACAATGTATTTAAATATATTCTTGAGGCTTTGGCTTGATTTGGCGTTTTTCCAGAAATATGTGTATTTCTAAATTACCTCATTCTATGTTCACTTGATTGTCCCACTGGAAATTTACCCAGATGTAATTTTAAAATACAGTTCTTTAAAGTCATAGTAAAAAGAGTTTAGCAGGAACACATCTTTTGCATTAAGTTAAATTATTTGCTATTCTATCCTTTAGGGAGCTGTCTTCTTAAAGAATATAATGGCTAATAAGTGAGCGAATGGTGATCACTTGGTTGTACCAAATTTATTCGTTATTCACTTGGAAATAATAGAAGGAATAACTGTCCTAAAAGGTTAGATACACAGACCTATGTAATTGACACATTCTGCTTTCCCACCATAGAGACTGACAAATCGTATGATGTTAAATATTACCAGAGAAGGAAATATTTCTAGTGCAATCTTGAATGAAAAAGAAGCAGGAAAGAAACTGGCAGCCTGGCTTTTAGGTTTAGAAAAAAAAAAAAAAGTCTCCTCTGTGACCTTTCAAGGACATTTTCTTTTGATCTAAATATTTTGATAAATAAAAATAAAAATAGGATTTACTTACTCATGAAAGAAATCAGCATTCTCCTTTGAGAAGCAAATCACCAAATGGGCAGATGATTTAACTCCCAGGGAGGGGGTTGCGTTTTAGGAGCCTCCAGTGTCCTCTGCTCCCTAAGGACATTCGGGCCGGAAAGGGGCTCCTACTGCAGCTTTATTTTAGAAACACCGCCAACAATTTGGGCATTGAAACCACCGGCTTGTTCTCGGAGCTGAGGCTGCCTCGCAACCACAGCTGTGAGCTGGAAGCTTACTTTGGATACGTGGGCTTAGAGAAAATCATGGCTTTTCATACTTTGTTCAAGGAGAAGGGGTTGTAGGCTAAAAACCAGCCAGGAACTTTAGAATCTGTTTCTTCCTGGGATCTTATCTCAGTTAACATTTCTCTTTTCAAATTAAATGAAAGTAATCAATTAGACATATTTATATTGGAGACACCAGGCTAACAAGTTACTATTTTTTAGTTATTAAATTTTTTGGCGGGGGAAGCTATTAGGTTTATTTATTTATTTAATGGAGGTACTGGGGATTGAACCCAGGACCTCAGGCATGCACATACTCTACCACTGAGCTATATCCACCCCCTACAAGTTACATTTTTAAAGAAGAATTGAGTTACACTGAAACTGCTCTGCCCTGCCTCAGCCCCTTCTGGCCAGGCTCCATCCTCAGCTCATGATGAAAGGGAAGTAGTTAAGCAGTCATGTTTTGTATCACGTGGCCTCACCCTCTCTGCCACAGCAGATGCATGGTGTGCTACCCAAGCCAGCTTATTCTTAGGCTGACCAGCCACCTCTGATGACACTTGGCATGCTTGTGTACACGAACACACATATACAAGAAACCAAACTAGTCCCAAGAAACACTTGTGAATTTAAACCAAGGAACAGCGAGGCAAGGAGCTCATTAGCAATTGACGCTGAGGGTAAACTCTCTTGTATAGCAATAGACAGGTGAAACCATGCTGAATGTCTTGGTTTTCTATTGCTGAAAATTAATTTTGACAAACTTAGTGGCTTAAAACAATACAAATTTATTTTCACAGTTTGGAGGTCCGAAGTCCAAAATGGGTTTCACTGGGTCAAAACTAATGGGTCTGCAGAACGTGTTCCCTCTGGAGGCTCTAGGGGAGAACCCATTTTCCTACCTTTTCCAGATTCTAGAGCTGCTCACCTGGAATTCCTTGATTCATTGCCCCTTCCTCCATCTTTGAAGCCAGCACTGTCATATCTTCAAATCTCTCTCTGCTTGCATTGTTGGGGCATCTTCTGTCTCTCTGAGCTCCTACCTCCCTCTTATGAAGATCTCTATGATTATATTTGACCTACCTGGATAATCCAGGATAATCTCCCCATCTCAAGATCCTTAAAATCCTTAACCTAATCACATCTGCAAAGACTCCTTTGCCAGATAAAGTAACAATCCTGGGTTCCAGGCATTAGGATATGGGCATCTTGCAGGGCCATTATGCAACCTATTACCCTAGATGATGTGCACAGCTAAATCATAAGGGAGCCAAAATTACAAACTAGGAAAACATATGAGATATAAGACACACATGGGGTGCAGAGGAGGGAGAGCAGCTTGTCAAAGGGAAGGCAGGGCTGGCTAAAGTGAAGGTTCATGGGCTCCTGTGGCTCTGGTCCTGACAGCCAGAGAAACACTCTGGTTCTTGCTCTTCCTGAGACTGAAGGAAAGCTTTATCTGTGTGTAAATATCCTGCAAATAAACAGCTGCTGCTGGGGGTGACTGAGGTTGTCCCTGATGCTTGTTAGCAAAAAGGGCCTGACTAGAGAAGAGGCCTATTTGTGATATTTTCCCTTAAAAGTGGGAGGCAGCGGAGGAGGGCGATCAAGGTGGTGGAGCAGGAGGATCCTGAGCTTACCTCTCCTCAGGAACAGAACACAGGGAGAAGGGGAGAAAAAACAAAACTGGCAACAGTTGAAATTGGTTTATGTTATGTGATCATTTGCCAGAAAATTGTGTGTGGGACAGGTATATGGGAAGGGCCTGTGTTCAGGTGACAGGCTCGAGGCTACTTTACTGGGGGCTTCAGTAATGAATATTTCCAGTTGTCTTCTGTGAGAAAGTTGGAGCTTATGTAAGCCATGGTTTTATATAAGTTCCCATGGCTCTTATTTGCCTATAAGAACTTGAAAAGAGAATAAGAAACATCAAGGAAATGAGATAAAAGTGCCTTATCCCAACTGGGAAGGAGGAACACCCTTGGAACTGAAGGAGACGGTCCTGTTCTGTTCTAAAAGAAATGAAGAGCATTTTGTCTTTCTCTGTTTGAGAAAAGAGGCATTTCCTCTGTGAGCATGAAGACACAGAACTAGAGGCACCAGCCAGAATGGGGGTTAGCACATTAAATCTGTGATGAAAATTCCAGAATTTACACAAAAACTCCTGATACAATCTTGGCACTGAGCAGAATGTCCAGCTGAGTGAAGGCAGCAGGTTTAGGAGCTCTCAGGAAAGGTCTGATGAAAGCAAAACCTCTGGTTCTCTTATTTTTAGAGCAGTCCTACCAGTCCAAGGTTACCTCTGAGAAAAAGAATCTTCCCTGTACTAATGCTAAAAAGATCTCAGGGCAGAAACCTATTTTGAATGTGGCTGGAACTCTATATACACTGCATATCTTTTGAGGTACTAATAATGAAGCACTGACTGAAAAATCACTCTAATATCCTGGTTTCTAAAATTTTTATTGTTTTCATAAAAGGGCATGATATAAAATATCTTAGAAAAAGATATTATCCCTCCATTTTTGCAATAAGAGTTATGGACCCAACATATATGTCCCCACCAAAGTCTTACGTTGAAGTTGTCACCCTCAGTGTGACTATTTCGAGATGGGATCTCTAAGGAAGTCAATTAAGGTCAAATAAAGTCATAAAGAAGAGACTCTGACCCCATAGGACTAGTGTTCTTGTAAGAAGAGACACCAGAGAACTCTCTCTCTCTTTACACACACGGAGAAGGTGGCCATCTGCACTCCAAGGGCAGAGCTCTCACCGGACACTAACCCTTCTGACACCCTTAGATTGGACTTCTAGCTTCCAGAACCGTAATAAAATACATTTCTGTTTAAGCCACTCTGTCTGTGCTATTCTGCTATAGCAACCTAAACAGACTAAGACAGGGAAGGATCAAAGTTGCTCCTTAGATGATGAAACATAAAAGTATCAAGTAAGGAACCTGGAAGCTAACTTTAAATTAAAAGTCTTCATCTATCCCATTTCATCTCTGTTCCTGTTAATAGTAGAATCTACACAAGACTTACCGACTTAAAATAGATGAAAATATTATGGTAAACATCAGAGACATTGCAAAGTATAATCGATGTGGACTTGAATGTTTTTGTTTGCTTATGATTTATTTATGCTTGAAAATTTACATACTTATATTCTGACCCATTTTTCTAATCAAGGAAACAGGAAGAGTAGGTACCTCTGAAAGACGTTAGACCTCCTGCAGAAAATGCATGTGAAATGTCTAAGAAATGAGTTAGGGGAAGTTGGGGAATTCTGAGACTAGTTCAGGGAACAGAGTCATCATCATGTGACCTCCAGTCACCTGGGCAATGTCTGTGTATTGTACTGGAAGTAAGGAAGTGTGCAAAGCCTTGTAACAAACAAGCCTCCCAGAGAACTGAAGCATTGTTCAGAATCCCTCAGAATCTCTGAAAGTCTATTATTCTTGTGTCTGATCTCTTCCTCTGCCTCTGTTCTCGCTCTCTCGTGGCTCCTGCCTACCACCTTTTCTTTAAGTCTTATTCTGCTTTTCTTGTCTTCCTTTCCCATGTAGTATTATTTTCCTTTGACCCTAACTTCCCAAGAAAGGATCTGTTTAGGAGGGTTTGTCCAGTGTACACCTCTTATGCCAGGCCAGGTGATGGACCACTGGCCTCCCTCATGTCAAGGTGGAATGGGCTCTGATTCATTGTGGCCTGACTTGCACAGCTATGTGATCCCAATCATGGCCGTCCAATTGACATGGGTGGATATTCAAGATTAGCTGCTAGATGGACATATATGTGTAGATTAGAAGAAACGTGTGAAAGTATATACACATCATACACACCAAGATCTGCCCTTTCACATCTCAGTAAAAATCATGCTGTATCACCCTCCACTTGGTTGGAGAAGACCTGAGGCAGGAATCAGTACTGGGTCAGAGACAGACACAGAGAGAGGAGGGAGAGGTGTGGGCACAGGTGCCAGGAACAAGTCGGTCCCCAGCAAGCAGAGCAAAGTATCTGTTGGTCCCCTGCCAGAAAACAGTTGGTTGTTTAATATCTAAATAGGGCTCCATCTCAAATTAGCTAGGTGACCTTGGGCAGTACCCAACCTCACTGAGCTAGGAGGAAAAGTTTGGATTTTATTCCACTTTTTGGGAAGTCAAGAGGAGAAACATGATGTGAATTTTACTTAGAAAAATCACCCAGGCTGCAGGGTGGGCGGTAGATTGAAGGTAAAACGGATGGAAGCTGGGAGAACAGTTAACAGTTAACAGGCATCTGGGAGGCGGTCTGTCAGCAGAAAGCAGCACTTCAGACCCATCAAAGAGATGATGATGGCTTGGAGCTCAGGTGGGTGGGCAAGTGGGGATACCTCAATGTAGACAGAGAGAAGACAATTGATTTGAGATATACTTTGAGGGGGAGGCAGAGACGGTTTCCATGGATTACAATAACAACTGCCAGAAAACAGCAACAAGGGATCTAACAACTTCTTAAAACAGCGGGGTGGCCCTGGGCAATCCATGCTTTTGGAGGTTCTGTCCTTTCATTCTGTCCTTTCTCTACCTCCTCTACCAGGACCCTCAAGCGGTTCCCAGCGGCTGAGCAGCCCTCCAGCTGCACATTATGCTCAAGTTCTTTATGAATGCACTTCTTGGAATCCCTTCATGTACCTTAAAGTCTCCCTTGGCCCTGTGGGATCACCAAAGTTAATTTTTTGAAAAGGTATTTTCCACCAAATGTAAGTGATTTCACTTACAAGGTCCCCAAGAAATAAAACATTTGCATTTTGACACAAAATAATTCTTGTTGGATGGTCAGCTGTGGTGGCCAGGCCAGTGGGTGCTTCATCTGAGTGTAGGAGGACACTTTAGTGTCCCCAGAATGGTATTACTTTATTTAAACCTCCCACTTTCCCTGGAAGTAGTTCTGTCTAGGTTGGCACTGGGTGTCTTCTGTGGATTCTGTATACCACAATATTTTTGGTGGAACTTTTAAAAACACCTTCACCTAAAACACACACACACACACACACACACACACTCATGCCTATACCCCACTTTTGAATCAGAATCTCAGGGTGGGCCCAAGCCCTGGTATTTTGACAAGTTCCATAGGTCTGGAGTCACTAAACTTTTTGTTAAAGGGCCACATAGTAAATACATTAGGGTTTGAGGGCCATGTGTTCTCTGCCTCAGCTGCTCCAATCTGCAGTGATTCCCCAAAATACTTGAACAAAGAAGTGTGGCTGTGTTTCCTTAAAACGTACTTCCAGACCCAGCAGAGGGCCCGAGGGGCTGGGGTACGCTGAGCCTGCCTTGGGTGATGGCTCCACGTGCTTCTCCAGCCTCCCAGGTGGCCTGGCTGCTTGCACCATGGCTTTGCAGATTTGCATGTCTCTCATTATTCACTGAGTCAACAGTTTATTTCTTGTGTGTTTACTACATGCCAGACACTTAGGACACAAATACTAGCAGCCGCCTTCAAGGAGCCACAGATGCTGGAGAAAAAGACACAGAGACAGTGAACAATGACTGGATAAGGGTGAGCACCCAGCTCAGTGGAGGGAATGTGGAGGATCAAAGTAAATGTGGGCAGTAACAGGAGTCTTTCCAGAGAGTTGACTTGAATTCTCACTTGTAGGCTTAGCCTTGGCCCACCGTCCCAGGCCAGCTCTGGCCTGAAGTACAGTTTCTTCAGAAGTCCTGGCCTCTGGCTACTGGGCTCCAGGCTGTAGCCCTACTGCGTGCCTGGATCTTGGAACTGTGCCCTCAGGCTCCCTCTCTCCTTCTGTCATCAGTGGTTTTATGTAGCCCCGGATTCTGCACCACTCTGCGCGCTCTCACAGTACAATCTGCTGGGTCTGGCTCTCTATGGTTCCAAGGATTATTCTGGTACTTAGTTTCTAAAGACTGATGCCAGCCTTCCTCCTGCCAGGCTGCCAGGGCCTGAGCTGCTGCTTCCCCCCAGCAGCCCTCTTTCCAGCTGCAGGCTCTCCGGACTTCACCCATTCAATGTAACGTGCTCATGCCTCCTTCCAGGCCGTCTCTGCGCTGGCTCCTAGGATCACCTTACCCTTCACACTTTCTTAATTTCCTCTGTTTCTCTTCTGCCACCCAGCCAGTCCATTATTAAGAACTGTTTCATACTCCCGCTGCAAGCGTGCTTTTGCAGCTGTCGTTTCTTTCTAGAACCGCTCAGCGGAAAGCAGTGCGCCTTCTAGAAGCAGTGGTGCCAGTAGAGACCTGCATCCCAGTTTGCAAGCTTGAGAAATAAGACCCTTCAGCGATGCTCTCTGTACTTCCTCCAGTTGGTTGTGAATGCTTTCATCCTTTTCTAACTCAGTTGTGGGCAGTCGTTCTGTCCCCTAGGATGTCCGTTGGTGTCTTTATGACACTTTGTAGCACCACACACAGTACGGCCTCATTAGCTTGGCACTGAAGCACATGCAGGAAACCAGCCCCTGCCTCACTCATTTGGCCTGGAAGCCGTCACGGTGCGCTGGTATCCCCTCTGATGATATTCAGAGGTTGTCCGAGCCGAGGGAAACATGGCTTTGGTGCTGGCTAAAGCATCCTTCCTGACCAGTGTGTCAGTTCATTTCCAGAAAGATTAAACAACTCCTGCAAATACAAATGTTCACAATTCACAGGCCATCTGGGGTTCCCGCATCCTCACACGAGAGACCCCAGATGGATTGTAAATTCATCCCTGTGGGTAATAGAGTGCCGTTGCTCTTCGGTCCTCCTGATTTTCCCTGTAGCATCTGATACTATGGTCATGATGAGGTTAATTTATGTGGCTCGATACACTTTATCATCTGTCACTTGTACAGCTCTCGCTGTGCCATCTGGCGTCTCAGAGGCGGTTTCGGGAAGCAGCATGCATAACAAGGTATCTGCATTTGTGAATTCTTTCAAGCATTTATAGGTAATAGCTAAAAGATATTTTGAGAAGCCAGTGCCCGTCTCTGCTGCGGATCAACACTAACATGGATAATCTGACATGAGGTTCAAACAAAGCCTGCTGTATTTTGCAGGAAAACACATCTGAATTAGTCTGCAATCACCAATATTGATGGAACCTATTTATTTCAAGACCCTGAATATCTCTATCAGGCTGAGAATATCTTACTGGGCTCTTGTGCAAATCAGTAAAAGGCAGAGGCAATGGCTTACTATCAAACATGATGGATGATGAAACAAAACAGCACATCCTAGTACAAAAAATTGTTTAAATCAAAATTCCTGCAGCAAAATGCCTCAGTGCCCCTATGATAATGATTTCATATCCACGTCTCATTTTCAGCAATGCGTTAGGACCTCGAGAGAGCACAACAAAACATTAAATAGACAAAACTATGAGACAAAGGCAGAAAAGACACTCAGGAGAAGTGGGAATGGTGAGATGAGACAGCAGAGGCTGTCCTGTCTGTCAATCAGCCAGGCTGTGATTTGCAGCCCCTGTACCAGGTGCCACAGTGTTGGGTGAGGGGTTATGAGTGTTAGGGCTCTTGTTCTTTAGATATTGCAGTCTATTTGGGGAGAGTAAGACAATGAGGCTATATCTATATCTTTTAGTCTGTACTCAAGTAGAAAAAAGAAGAAAATCAGAGGCGTTTTGAGAGGGACAATTGCAGAACATGACGAAGTTCTTGAAAGAAGTGTTAAGCCAGATTCTGAAGGAGTGAAGAATAGCCTTTGAAAAAGAATCTGGAAAGGGTGCGGGACAATGCCAGGGTCAAGAGGCAGAGGTGAGCCCCTCCACACAGGGAGCAGCTGGCTGTTGGCTTGAGCAAAGCTCAGGGGTACGTGGCGTGAGATAGAATTGGAGGACGGGAGGGGGCCAACTGGTGCCGATTGTATTCTGCAAAGCTGAGGTTTTGGAATTTAACTGAATAGGCATCATAGGTCCATCACATTTTCAGGGAGGTGGTAAATAAACGTGGAATTTGAGGGGAAAATTATTCTAGCAATAGTATGAGTTGGTACTTCCACCATGAGTGGGAAAACAGCACAGACTTATTCCAGAACCTCCGTAATTCTAACGGCTGAATTGCAGTTAAAGCATAATAATAAGGTAGCTCAGTGCATGGAATATCAAAGGTAATCCACTGTTTAAAACACTTGTTCAGCCCAGGCATAAGCTTACAAATATCACAAAGCCTTATCATTTCCTCCCCATTTTACGTCTTCCAACCTCTCACTATTTCTCTCTGTGCTAGAGGGCGGGGAAGACACAGGGCAACAGAGACTTCTTTCTCCTAGAGCCAAAGATCGTTTGGAGAGCTGTATTACGAAGATGGGTGTAAAATTAGTCAGTTCAGTTGAAAAAGTCAATTGTTTGGAAAGCACTCATTGAAAACCCATTCTGGGTAGGACCATCCCTTGGCACTTTCTGACTGTAAGTTTCCAGAAAGGAACATCCAGGTTTCTTGTTTGAATGATGCCCCTCATGATGGACGCCTCACTGAGCCGGTGTTGTTTCTGACAGTGGCAAGAATGAAGATTTTTGTCAGAAATAGGGGGGCTGCTCTCTGCATTGATCCCTAAAATGTGGGAGAAGTGGTTGGTGAGGCTCATGTTCCATTTCAGTCCACTCTGCAGCTGTGCCCTGGCTCTGCACGACCAGAAATCTGTCGCTGGCGCTCAGATCCCTGGTGCCTCCTCAGCCCGGGGTCTAGATGACAGTAAGGGCTCCATGAATGTTTGTGAAATGAACTACACGTTTGTGCTCTATGACCTCCTGGGGAACAGCCTTTCCTTTCTATCCTGTAATGTCTTTGTCCAGACTTCTGAGTGCAGCCTGGTAATCTTGGGTGACTGTTGGGAGATCATCTTTACCGTCCAAAGGTTCCTGTCCGTGGATTCTGCCAATTGGACATGGTGTTTGTTTTCCCTTTTGTTTTAAGGCTCTGGGTGGAGTCACTCAACACTTTCTTTGTCAGCCTTCGCTGTTGATCCCCTTTGATTTAGTTCAGGGGGTCAGCCAGTTTTCCTGTACAAGGTCAGAGCGCGAACATCGCAGCCTTCCCGGCCACGCGGTCTTCCAGCTACCCAGCTCAGCTGTTGCTTTGCGAATGCAGCAGCTACGGACAACGCACAAGCAAGGGGCCTGGCTAAGCTCCAGGACAACTTGATTTACAAGACAGGCAGTGGCTGTATGGGCCTTTGGGCTGTAGTTTGTTCACCCGATTTAGTCTACAAGGTACATGGTCCTTAATTTATTGCTTTGAGGATTCTTACATTTCTATTCTCTAGTACTTAGCTGGTATCTGTTCTTCTCTTTCTTTCCTGTGTCACCCATCACCTTTGCACTCATGGTCAAATAGAGAGGCTGGACTCTGCCAAACTTTGTTGTCTGTGGGCCCTAGGCACACAGTTCTTTTAGCACACAAACACCTCTGTCCTGTGAAAGGCAGGTTTTCTACAATAGTAGGTGATGGCGGTGCATAATGTCATAGCCATCTACAATGAAGGTTGGCCACGTCCTTCTTTGGAGCTGTGACCTTGTGAGTTGTTTTAGCAGAATGTTACCTTATATTTCTGTAACAGTCAGTAATTAAGCTTCATTTGGGTCTCCTGAACACACGAAACCACTAATATTCTTCCCCTCATATTTTTGACCTTCTTTGGGGAGATAAGGGCCATAACTAACAGTTTAACTTCCCTCGGTTACCTTTGCCTGAACTGAGCCTTATATTTTGAGCTCTTTGAGAGAAAGAGAAATTATGTAAAGTCTATGGTCATTAAACTATCTTCTGTGCTGTACCAAGTTTCTTTGCGTCATCTCCAGGAGGCTCTTTGAATGCTGATTTACTTTATGGAAAAGCCGTTCCTTTCATTTACCATCAAAGTATCTGAGTGTCGGGGCCATCAATACACACTGTACAACAGAAACTTCACAGCTTGGAAGGCAATCAAGGTGAGGGAATTTTTGCAGATAATGTCAATCTTGAGACATACAGTCAAGACAAATGTCATCTCAGGAATCTGTGTTTGCAAGCTTTCCTTTGGTCCTGTTTCGCGACCCTCACTTGTAAATGTGAATTGTTGCTAAAACCAAGGTACACTTTGCCACAGGCTCCTTTTGAAATTTTATCTGTACTTCTTTCTGTTTTTTCCAGATAATCATGTTTGAGCCCCCTCACCTCAGGAATAAGAGTTCTATTGGTAACACTGCCCAACTGATATATTAAAATAAAACATTAAAATACAAAAATACTGTTCCCACAGCAATGGTAGTTTTAGTGCCTGAGATATAGAAAATGGGTTGATTAAAGAATAAAGAAATAAAATGTGAAGGGAAGTTATGATCTCTCTTTCACAATGGGAAAAAAATAAGTTTTTACCTTTAATTTCTGAGATTCTCAGTGAATGGTTGTCTTGGTCAAAACAAACAAACAAATACATTAAACAGAATCCTCAGTGAATACAGGACTGTGAAAGCTTCAGAGCTCCTGGGTCAGCAAGCTACACTCTGGAAAAGGTATTTACTTTTGTGTGTTTTGGTCCGCAACTCAGTCACATGTATTTCCTGCTTTCCACTTTCCAATCCCTTGATGTGTCTCATTTGAAGCTTTTTTTTTTTTTTTTAATAAGCAAGAGACATGCATATATTTGCTGTTGGAAGAATCAATAATTCCAGGTCCTAGGTCTTTCCAAATTTGGCCATATTGTCTTACAAAGCTGGCAAATTCTGCCAATCCTGAGAAATTACTCTGAAATGCTAGATGTAGAGATGGCTGAGGGCATTTCCCATTTCATTAACATTTAAAACACATTAAGGACTAGTAATAAATATAGCACAGTCATTGGATTTTTGTTCCAAGCTGAGAGGGGAGGAGAGTTTGGGGGAGACTTCCTGCTCTTGAAGAGTGATAAGGTAGGAATCCTGGCTTTCAAAAATAGAAACATTATACCAGGAAAAAAGTAGAAAAAAATCTTGTTAAAAAAAAATGCCACAGAAACATTTTAAGCTGATGGAGATGTTATCGTGAAAAATTTAGAGCCGACTTTTGAGTGTGGGAGAGTGGGAAGGGAGAAATGTAGTAATCACCCTGCTATTTTTCTTGGCCCTTGAGAGAATGTCAAAACAAACCCACCAGGGTCTACACACAGAGGCTGTCAGCAGTCTGGGCCTGGTGCAGACCACATGGAAAGGGAGTTGGTAGTAGACACAAGGGAACAAGTCTTTGTTTCCATAATTCTTTCAAAGGTGGAAAGAAAGGAAACAGATTGTACCCTTGCATCAGAGAACTAATGTAAAAGCTAACAGTAGATACAGAAGCAGACTATATGGAGACCATGCCCAGGGTTTACATTTAGTCTGATCTCCTTTTCTTAGCTATGTGCTCCCATGTTTTAAATGTAGAGGGGACAAGGGCAGAGCACATACATTTAGTTGATGGGGGAGCAGAGGCTCTTGTACTTTGTATTAACATTAAATGCAGGCATCAGCTCTACAAGTATCAAGTAATCTGTCTCTAAGGCAGAGTCAGGCTGGGTTGCTGGGCTCAGTGACTCAGTGGTGTCTGAGCTGTATGCTGCCCGAGGACAAGGCTCCTCTCACAGTGCCTCCTAAGAAGCGTGATTGGAAATGACAGGCAACAAAATTCCGATGACCTGAATTACACAGTCGAATCTGATTTGACTAAGCCCGTATTCCATATACTCAGCAAGGATATACATATTTCAGGGGAGGAAACGCCTAGCTAATGAGTGATAACTTACTCAGCATGCATCTCCAATGGAAATGCTTTGACTGAACACTTGCTCGAGCACTACACTTCTTTCTGATCTCTTTTGATTGACAATAGCTATCAGAAATAAGGCTAAACACTTTATATTCATTTAATAAAATCCTTCAATGAGTTTGATTCCATTCTTTTCATCTTAGAAACTGTTAGGTAACATACCCGAGAGCACACACAGGTGGAATTGAGCCCAGGTCTGCCCAGCTTCAAAGCCCCTCCTTCTAGCTGCTCTGCAGCAGTGCCCCTCTTCTCAAATGCCACTCACTCTTTTCTCCACAATATTTAAAGTTATGCTCAGGTTTCCATACTGCAAGTGAACAAAAGACCAGCTCTATACGTGTTCCTTGAGAAGCACCCCTAACTGTGCTTATAAAAAGGTCCCTACCAGCTGAGTGTGAGAATGAGGACTTCTCCCTAATCAGCCTCCCTCCCACAATAAAATAATTATTTTCCTATTTGTGCAAGCTGGAAAAGTGAGTTTGCCCAAATAGCAATTAAGTTCTTGATGAAGTGGGGGAGGGTGGTGACAAAGAATGGAAGGTGGGTATGTCAGTGACCTACAGTGTCATCACTGTTGCCCAGGATGCTGCCATTGTGGTTTCCATCAAATGTATGAGGGGTTTTCTTTTCTTTTGGTGGGAATATAAATTGGTGCAGCCACTATGGAGAACAGCATGGAGGTTCCTTAAAAAACTGAAAAATAGAGTTACCATATAATCCAGCAATCCTACTCCTGGGGCAACTACCCAAAGAAAACTCTAAAAAAAGATTAATGCGCCCCAATATTCATAGCAGCACTTCATAATAACCAGGGCTGGAAGCAACCTAAATGTCTATCGACAGATGAAGAGATAAAGAAGATATGGTGTATATATATATATATATATATATATATATATATACACACACACACACACATACACACCATATATATGGGAAACTGAATACTATATGAAATAGTACTCAGCCATAAAAAGAATGAAATAATGCCACTTGCAGCAACATGGATGGACCTAGAGATAATCATATTAAATGAAGTAAGCCAGACAGAGAAAGGAAAATATTATATGATATCAATTATAAGTAGAATCTAAAAAAATAATGATACAAATGTGCTTACTTGCAAGCCAGAAATGGACTCATAGATGTAGAAAACAAACTATGGTTACCAAAGGGGAAGGGTGTAGGGGGAGAGATAAATTAGGAATTTGAGATTAACAGATGCACACTACTGTATATAAAACAGAGAAACAACAGGCCTTACTGCATAGCACAGGGAACTATATTCAATATCTTGTAACAACATATAATGGAAAAGAATCTGAAAAAGAATACACATATGTATATGTATAACTGAATCACTATGCTGTACACCTGAAACTAACACAGCATTGTAAGTCAACTACAACAGAAAAAAAAAATGAAGTTGTTGTTGCCTAGTGCTCAAGAACTTAACGTCACAGATAGGATACATTCTGACATATGAGAAGAATCATCTTTCCTTTCTCTTGCCTGCTTCCCGTCTCCTCCCTCTCCTCTTGACAGTATGTGCGGGGAGGCTTGTTGTGTACGGAGGGAGATGCCGCTGCAGAGAGAGCTCTCGTTGCAAAAAGAGACTTTGGGTGGCCTCTCCCTGCAGACCGTGCCGAGCAGGCCCTTCAGAGAGCCGGGCCTGCTGCGATGAGAGGGCTGAGTTAGCTCGACCAATGCTCCTGACCACTTGCCAGACAAACTGCGGAATGTCTTAGGCTTGGGGGAGAATAAGGGAATTCATTAGACCATGAGTGGTTGTTAGAGTTTAAAACTTTCAGAAAGATCACTTGAGAAAAGACGACAAAGGGAGACCAAGTGCTCTTTATTCCTACAGGTAGACGGTGAATGGGTCACTGGTTTGGGCACAGCAGTAATTCTGGACAGAACCTACCCAATGTCTGTCAGAAATAAAAATTGTCTTTGCATTTATCATTCCACCTCCTTATTCTACTACGTCAGCCAAACTCAATATATCATTTTTTTCTCTTCCTACTTGATGTTTTATAAAAACTATAGTGGCTAAGCATTTTCCTCTGTGCTACCCCCCCAGTAAGTTGAGAATATACATGGCAGTTGGGATAGGAAAACACACGATTCCATAAGGCTAGCGACACCTGCGTATCTCAGCATCTTTGTGGTGACATTGAGCTACCCAAGGACCTGTCTTTGTTCACCCAGCTGTTGATTCCCTGCCAGAGGGCATTTCACCACATTAATCCTGCTGATGACTGTCTGTATAGATGGATTTTTAATCCATTGACTTAAAAAAAAAAACTACCTAATAGCTCTATTGATATCCATTATATAATTCCATATTTCTTAGCAACTAAAATTAGAAAAGAAATTTCAAATGTTTATCCAGTACATTTTCCAATGCATCTAGTTTCCCAATGATTTTATAAATCAAGAAAAATCATGTGTATTGATAACTTTCAAGATCTAAACATGTTGATTAAACAAAAGTATTTGCATTTAATAAACTATTTACGATAAGTGTTTAGACCCATGAAAAGCTCAGATTAACTGCTGAAACGAGTTTATGCTTTATCAAATAAGATTATACTTTAGCAGTGTAATGTAACCATCTGACATTACAAAAGAGCACTTCTAGCTATGTCTGTTTGATGGATGTTGCTTATGTGTTAAGTATGATTCTACATCATCAGACAGAGGAAACCCATGTACCAAAAGCCAAAATTTGTATTTGGGGCTCTGACTTAGTTTAAAAAAAAACAAAAAACTTCAGGGAATAAAGTGTAGTGATAGAAAATGCGTTCTGAGTCTATGTTGTGACTGTGAACAACAAAGAGACTATTTTGAATGCAAACATATTTTTTTCAGCTGTAGTAAAGAATGTCACAGTTGGACCAAAGTCTTGTTAGCTATTGTGTCAAACTAGAATAATGTTTCTATCAGAATATGTCTCATTTTTTAAAATATGCATTTTAACTGTAAATGTTGGCAGACCCATGTCTCAAATTGGGCAATGAACTAGTTTTCACAACTGAAGAGTTCTACAATTCTTTAGAAGCAGAATTTATTTTCTCTAATTTCTAGATCAAATAAAAAATTTCCATGTGCTGTTTCAATGGTTCGGGTTGTTTGTTAAATTAATATTCCTATTTTTCAATTAACAGAAAGAAAGAAACACTTTGACACGTATCTGTCCCAAACTGGTTGTGGATGACCTAACAGATGAGAAGTCAAGTAGAGAAGAGGTGGGCAATAAGAATTATCCTCCACCAACTGCATATGTCGTGATAAGAAATGTAGATTAAATTTACACCTGAAGAGTAGAAATTGGAGTCATGGACTGACTTCTACTTTATATTTGGGAAGGAAGTGGAAAAAGGGGAGAAAACCTAGAAGCATTCGGTATTTACTAAGTACCTTCAGATGTTCCCTAAGTCATGAGTATATTTCCTCTCTTAATGACAGTAAGTAAACTGTCGTATGATTGAGCTACACAGTTTCGTCAAACATACATGTATGTTGAGTACAGTAAGTAATGCTTAGTGATAAGCCGAATGCAAACACATATCTCAAAGAAATATCTATACATCTCTTGCTAACTCCTTTTTTGTTATACTAAGTTTCTGTGAAATTTATCATTAATTTACTGTAAGTTTGATTTTCCCTTCTTGTTCTGGATTGGTTCCGTTTTTTCAAATTGTGACTAATAACATGCCACATTGAGTCTTTGTAAAGGATATGCCTTTATACACAAAGAATGAAAAATGTTCAGAATACTTTTGAACTAAAGTGATTTTTTAAGATTCATATTCAGCGTGGGGTGGGCTAGTAAGTGGTTAGGAATTCCTGGAGGACACAGGTATAGTTTTCTTCTGCTTCGCTTAAGTTACCAGCAAAAAACAGCCGGGGACTTATTTTCCTGAGCCTTTTTTTCTGAGCTGAAAAAGGTTTTATGGAGTTTTTAACTAGAACACGATCAGTTGATCCTGAAAGGAGTAGCTGTAGTGCCTTTCGTTGTTCCTTCAAAACTCCTGTGCTTGGCTCTGTTGACCACAAAGCTGAGAATGCAGCCCCCTCCCCATTCTAGTGATGAGCCAGTGATGATGGTACATTGTGTGTTACCATGGCAATTGTCCACCATCCAGTTCTTAAAGCTGTTTTCAACTCTTCCTTCCTTCCTTCCTTCCTTCCTTCTTTCCTTCCTTCTTTCCTTCCTTTCTCTCTTTTTTTTTCTTTCTTTCATCTTTTTTTCCTCTCTCTTTGAAAACTATAAATTGTTGAGGAATATAGATTTGAGTGCTGAAAGGTCTAATTTCAATAGAAAGTCCAAAGATTTATTATAATTGCTCTTAAAGTTATATTCTGATGTTTTGAGCTGTTGACTTTATTATGTGTTCTTTACCCATATGAACTATATGGTCACTTTATTTTGGAACATAAACTGTATGTTGATACTGTGAAGCTCTCCTTTTTTCTCTCAAATAAAGATGTTCTGTAGATTACTCCAAAATAAAATGTTACCTGCATGTGTGGGCTGAGGGTTCTGAGTTTTCATCTGACAATAAATGGCATGTATATGACCTTAAAGAAACTACCTGATTTTGCACTTGCCTAGCTGTAGAAATAAGGAAAATACAGATGCCTAGTGATTATAAAAAGCTTTGATGCCTCATATGAAAGAAGATAACTACATGCTTTAGAATTAAATACAATGGCTATAATTCCATTACTCTCCATTATTTCTTTGTAAAGCAAATATGTTTTAGGAATTATAAGACTGTCTTGCAGACAAATATAATAAAGCAAACAGTTGTTAATGGACTTAGGAAATTAATAAAGAGTTCAAACTTAAATCCAGGTTTACTGACTTTTAATTCCTTTTAATCAACTTCTTTCCATGCTTTCTAATACTCCTTATTTTGTGCTTCATCAAAGAGAATAATGAGAGGTATTATTATTATTATTATTATTATTATTATTATTATTTGCAAGAATAAGGTATGTTAATTACACTGTTAGGTCAAAGTCCTCTCGTCAAATCTGCTTATGTTCTGGTTCAGAAATGCTTATGTAACTCAAGAAAAACTCAAATCTCTTTGATCTTTTGTTTCCTCATCTGTAGGGCTTTTATGATTTATTAGTAACATAGGGCTTTTATGTTGTAATAATATCTACATTGTGAGACATTTTATGAGTATCAGATTAAATAAGGTAATAGGCACAAAATTCTTCTCAGACTCTAAGGGATTATATAAATGTTGACTTAATTTTTGATGCTAATGTGTAGCCAGAATACAGAGGATATTAAATGTTAGGCCTATAAGCGTTAATATACTTAAGAGATATACATATGTATAACTTAAGTTGATATACTTAAGAAGCCCTTAAAGTTTTCAAAAAAGGCAATGCAAAGCCTAGGTAAAGCTTGAGGAACTTGGATCTTGCTCTAGCCTGTGTTGTGGACGAAGAGATAAAAAGACTGAGGGGTGTGGTGAAAGGGGGTGGGAAGGGATAAATTTGGGAGCTTGATATTTATGAATGTTAGCCACTGTACATAAAAATAGATTTAAAAAATATTTCTTCTGTATAGCACAGGGAACTATGTTCAATATCTTATAATAATCTTTAATGAAAAACAATATGAAAATGAATATATATATATATACGCATGACTAGGACACTGTGCTGTACACCAGAAATTGACACATTGTAACTGACTGTACATCAATTTTAAAAAAAGATAGAAGATTTGTACAGTAGTTCAAGTGAGAGGTAAAGAATGGTCTGGTGGAGGAGGGTATAGCTCAGTGGTAGAGTGCCTGCTTAGCATGCACAAGGTCCTGGGTTCAATCCCCAGTGCCTCCATTAAATATAAATAAATCTAATTACCTCCCCTCCAAAAAAGGAAAAGAATTATATATTAAAAAATAAGAAAGAAGTGTCTGAACCAGGAAAATGACTATAACATTTTTTAAAAAGACAGGAGTGTGTGGAAAAGATTCTATAGAGATAGAATCTGTGGAATCAGTTAAAGACTGAGGATGGTGGGTGGGTTAAGCAAAGAAAGAATAAAATATGATTTTGAGGGTTCTGTCTCAGGTATCTGAGACAACAGTTAGGAAATTTAGGAGATGGTGTTTGTAAAAGATGGAAAAGTAACATCATTTGTTGACTGTGAGGACTTGTCAGGGTGCCCCATTGGTGATGACAAGCCAACACTAAGAAGTACTGAATGAAGTCAGGAAAGTGGTCAGAGGATAAAGTGGCTAGAAGGTGAAGAGTCATTGGCAAAGAAGTAACAATAGGAGCCCTGAGAAGAGGGGACTTTGATGAGAAAGATACTGTAGGGACAGAGGGAACTATAGTCTCATATTGAGAGGCTGTGAGAAACCGAGGCTCGAGAAAAGGGCTAGAAGACAAGGTTAGAGAAATCAAAGACCCCAAATAATACAATATCATGGATGCCAAGGAATGGGAGAACTTGATATTTTCATGAAAGCAGGCTGTTCAATCATCTTAAATATTTTGGCAAAATACTAGAAGGAAGGGACTGTGAATAATCATTAGAAATGCCAGTTTTGAGATGACTAGCGAGGAGTGGGAGGGGAAAACTGTGTTTGTCTTCTTTGCTGTATCACCATCACCTGGTGGAGGACTCATATTTATAAGCTATTTGGTAAATATTTCTGTGAATGAATGAGTGAATCATAAAAATGAGAGTTCGAGGGTTTAGTAAATGCATTGGGAACAATTAAAATTAGGGAATGGAGACTGCTTTTCTTAGACATTTGCAGCCATGCAAAAGATTACAGCATGGTTATGTGTTACCACTAATGCCAAGATTTATTTAGCTTCATATTGTCTCATGCAATCTTCTCAGCCATCCTGTGAGGGAGGGAGGTACTATTATTATCTCCATTTTAAAGTGGAAGAAACTGGGGCATCAAGAGATTAATGTGAGCTGAAGGTCACACAGTTGGTCATGGAAAAAGCTAGGATATATCTGATTGTATCACTTGTCTACTTCAAATTCTTCCACAGCTTCAATAATTAATACTTACTGTCTACCCCAGTGTCTGGCACACTGAAGTATTTTTTACCTTCCTACTGGTGAGAGACCAAGACACAGAAATCAAGTCATTTGCCCCGGATCTCACACAGTTAATTAGCGGTGGAGATAGAGCTTACACCCAGCCACTCTGATTCCATAGCCCCTGTTCCTGACCACCATACAACACAAATTACTTTATGTTTGACATGGCTTCTAGGGGATTGAGCCTAGATAGGGCATTAGCAAAAACCAGAATAACATCTGGTAAATCGGGAGAAAAAGGAGCAAAGAATCAAAGCAGAAAGTCTGGTAGCAGTGCCAGAGTAGGAGAAGCGGTAGATAATCCAAGTTCTTGGAGGAATGGTGGTGCTGAGTGATGCCGAGGTGTGTTGTGCTATTGGATGAGTGAAGATGAGTAGCAATGAGGGTCACTAATGTTGGGTATTTTAAGACTTATGAGACTAAAATGTTAGAAGGCTGAATGAGAAGAGTTTCAGGAAGCAAATCTAGGTAAAGGAGATTTCTTTAATCCAGGCACAGTGTCTCAGAATTACTGGTGATACACATGTTATATATTACTGGTACACACATGATGGGGTGTGGTCGTCTTGGAGTTTATGGAATATGTTAAATCCTATGTTTGCTTCTTCCCCTTCTAGAGCTTGGTATTAAAAGAAATTCTTCTGGATGTGATTTCATGGGAATTACTTAAAAAAATGTCTACAAAACTTAGTCCCAAGACTTGCATGCAGTAAACATTCAGTATGTGTACGCATAACGGAGAGTGTGCATAATGGAAGAGTCTCTTCTGAGAAAAATGTTATAACAGGTACCCTCCATTCATTAATACTTTCTTAAGGGATGCTGATGAATAGTTTTCCTATGGGAAGTCATTTATAGGGCATATATTCAGTTCAGATGTTGTGGATTTGATTTGGAATTTTAACTGTCAAGGTTGAAGATCTCATGGGTGATAGAAGATACCATACGTTCTGGGATTCTAGTCCAATGGGACTCACCTTGAACTTGTCACTGTGCTGCAACGCTACACAGGTCCTAACCTCGAAAAACCAGAAGCTCTTCCTACTGCTCTGAAGTTTCTTTCAGTGCTTCCTTGATGAAACAGCCGCATCTAGCCTACATGCACGGCCACTGGATTGTGGGCTGTGGTAAGAAGTACAGTAAGGGTTACTGGCAGCTATAGCTGGACAGACGTAGCCTCACACCAAAGCGAGAACTGTATTTGGGATTCATTATTCTTTCAGGCTGGATTTCCAACCCCCCTTACCGAAGCAGACACACACATGCACACACATCCCCTCTCCTCCATGAATCTTCTCGTCAAAAACTGACATTTTTCGAAAGCAGACTGCACATCAGGGTACAGACAGGACCCAGTGAAATATAAAGCACAATTCCTCTTTAATGGGAAACATGTCTTTAGATTCTGATTCATTATGGGTTCAGTAAGTTAGGAAACGAGGCAATAAAGGACAAAAATGAGCACCGTTTTCACCTAACAGACAGTCCACTTCCATAGACTTTTGTGTCCTTCTTCACAGATTTTTCCCCCTCTTTGAAACGTTGGCAGATACAGTTTTTAACTATGCTGCATTAGCCTCCGTGATAACCCGGTGAGGGTCAGGCTACCACTGCCTCTTGGATTATAAGAGAACAGAAGTGAGAGTCGGACTAATAGCACGAGGGGAGTCCAGTGCTTTTGCGGCTTTGAAGCCGATCTGTCAATTTTTCTTAAAATACACACGTACATACACCGCCTTGGGTCCTTTCGCTGCCTGATTAATGTGACTGTTTCTGGAAGGCTAACACATGCAGCACTCGCCTTGTTTCTGGCAGCCAGGCCCCTCTGGTGGTGCCCGGATTGTACCTAGTTCTTTCCGACAAATTATTGTGATGATTAAGAAAGTTTGATGATATATCATTTTTTGGATTCCAGACCTCCTGTCAGATAATAGAGTCAGAAGTGTGGGGCTCCGGTAGTTATTCCGTATCAATGCTCCGAGTTCAAATAAAGTGTCAGGATGACTAAGTACGAGGGATTTGTGGAATGCTTTAATGTTGCCTCATTTCAAATCACTTCATAAGCAGCCTGGTAATGAGCTCAATAAATTCTGTTGGAGGAGAGAAAAAAAAAAAAAAAAAAAGAAAAAGAGCCCTGTATTCACTACAGAAAAAGTAGGTTGCTATTTTATAATTAGGCCTCTGGGCTGGTGGGAAGGAGTCTTATTTCCTGTTTGAAATCCACTTTGTTAGCTCTGTGATGTGGAGATGGCTAAATGAGTATGAAATATTATAATTAAGGACATCACAAGCTGTTTATCTTATCAGCAGTGCTTTTCCTTACAGGCTGGCTCATTGACCGCTTGTGTATTGTAACTGCTTTTTTTTTCCCCCTGGGCTTTGCCCATTGTAACCAACAGAGACTTACTTGGTTTTAAGGGGGAAAAGAGGAGATATGAACAGCAGCCCAGCCACCAGAAGTCATGGGAGAGACCTAAATTGCTTTTACTTTGCCTGGATCAAGCATTCTTTTCATTAACTTCAATAAGCTGTTTGTTTATGGAAATAAGCATGTTGATACAAACTTGACTAAATGTGATGAGAGCCTGCTGTCCCGGGCCAAGCTGGGAGGTGCTGTTCTCCACATCCTGCCAAGTCCCATGTTTTTGTTTCGAGGTGAACAGAGAAAACCAATCCCACTTTGGAAAATGAGAACTGGTTTATTATTGATTGCGTGGAAGGCAAGTGGCCAGATCGGCAATCTTCACTGTGATTTGAAAGGCTCTATATTATGATAATCTTTTGACCTGCCAACTTTCTTGTTTTCGCTCACTAGTGGAAGGGCGAGTCCTGCTCCTCTGTAATAGACTGAAATGACAATTCTCACCAGGTCCTGCTGCAAAGGTCTGCAGAGCAGTTATTTGCCTAGTAAGCCATTTGGCTGAGCTGAAAGATCAAATCATATATTCACAACACCTCGCTTTAGTGTAGATTTCTAAAAGATCCCAGTTTTCAAAAAAACACAGGAAGAGCTAGCTAATATGTTTGTAAGGATCGACTCAGTGTATCTGGACAGTCCACATTGGCTGAGGATGGCAAGAGGATGGTGGGGGCGTTGATGAGTATTTCTTCTGAATTCCATCCACAAATCTGTCTTGATCCTAGAATCAGAAGTCCCTTTCATATTCATGCTGTCTCTACAATTTCTCCATCAAAATCCTTTTAAGAAAGTATCTAACAAGCTACCTTACAAAATAGTGGTGCATTCAGTCACGTTAGAAATGTGAAGATTGTCTGATAAGGTTTCATGTGATACCCAGGGCTCTGCCTCTGACCATGCTCTTTGTGTACAGCCTCCAAACACCCGGCCCAGGCATGAGTGGAGAAGGAAATCTAGTCAACACACAGCTCACCTGGCCCTGCACCATGGACAAGCTTGGATTTGCCTGGAGGCATGGGTTGCTTTTACTGATCCACTGCCCACAGAGGATGCCTGTGATCAGTTTTCACAAAAGTGCCACATGAGTTGGAGATGGACCCCATATTATTTCCCCCAAAGGAAAAAGAAGGGAATCTGTAACCATAGCCTTTCTCTCATCATAGAGGTTATTCGAAAGCTAGGGCTCCTGAAATAACCTGTAGACAGAAGCAAACTTTGCCTGCACAGATAAGTATTAAACAAACTCTTGCATTGTTTGTACAAAAGGCCAACATTGAACTATGGCCATGTTCTGGAGCAGGGGCTGGCAAACTTTTTCGGTAGAGTCAGACAATAGAAATTTTAGGAATTGCAGGCTACAAGGTGTCTTCCACAACTACAACTCGGTATCCATAGCTGGGAAGCAGCCATGGACAATACGTAAATGAGCAAGCATGGCTTTGTTCCACTAAAACTTTATTTATGGATGCTGAAATTGGCACTTCATGTAATTGTCACATGTCATTATTTTTAAATGTAAAACCATTCTTATGTCAAAGGCCGTACCAAAACGGACCACTCTGGTCAGATTTGGCCCACGATCAAGACTTAGCGGAACCCTGGATCCCTGTTTCAGAGCAGCTTTCAAGTGAGCCCTCTTCCTTTCCTGGGACCTAGGTTGGGGTCTGGACAGGGTTCCCACTGAAGGAGCATTGTAACCCCACTGACAGACTTTAAAACATTTTTAGATTATCAAAGAAGAGAATGACAAAGAGATGCCATCACAAAAAGCGTAATTTTTGTTAAATTTGATATACGTTGAGTTGTTTTTAGGTTAGTAAAGCATGTTAAATAGTACCATGAAAATGCAGGAGCGAATAACCGTGAGTTGAGAGCTACTCATTCAGAAATTGTACCAAGTGCAACACAGCTACTGAGTCTTATTTGATGTCAGCAGAACTTTTTCACTCATGTATGTACTAATTGGTTCAGTAAATATATATTGAGCTCCTACTTTGTGGAGAATCCTTGAGGTGCTTAAAATGGAGAGAAGTACAAATCATGGGAGGCAAGTATGAAATTCTAAGAACTCTCAGAATGAAGCATTCTAGAGGCAGATTGCAACAGCTGCAGAAGGTGAAGAGACAGCCACCAACAGATGACCTGGCTTCTGGGTTTCCCTGTGAGCAAAAGCAGCAGGTACCCTAGGAGGAGAAGAGGCGGGGCCCCCGGGGACAGCAGAATGTAAATAGCAACTTGGAGCTGCCACCAAAGTGTAGCTTTCAAGTGTGCACATGGGGCTGTGAGCCACAGAAACAGAGATTTTAGCAACTCCATCTTCTAGGATGAAGGACAGTTACTTTATATGCATATTTGCAGATGAACATAGACTCAAATCTTTTTCTCTTTCCTCCTGAGATTTTTTACATTTTTACCAAGTCCCTCTCTCCATCTGTAGTCGATTCACTGCTTTTTCTGCCATGCTTGATACATTCCCTTATTATTTCCAGGACAGCCATCCTGAAGGAGCACTCTGTCACCACCCCACGCCATCATTACCACCACCTCACACAGGAGTAGAATTCCCCGAAAGAGAAATTCATAATTGCACCTTGATTTTTCAGTGGGAACATTAATTGAACTGAAAAAGATAAGAGCTAATGTGACTTATTGTAGTCAGCCAGTATCCTGGCAGCCCTCACAGAAATGAAACGCATGGGGAAGAAAAAAAAAAATCCTGGCTCCAATGTGCCAAAAACATCTGGATGAAACGTGAAACATAAAGCATGAAAAATGCAGTCAACTGTCCAGGTCTTTTGTCTGCCAAATGACAAGCATGTTATAAAGGCTGATATTGCTGCCTTAAAACCTACACGAAAATCTATCTGCGATGAAGTAGTGACAGAAATGTATTAACTCGAACACTTGTGGAAGTCGTCATAGTTCCAAGTATTTTTTCACACCCCGCATTTGACTAAAGTTTCATAACCATCTACAACAGTTCAAACATCGATTCTACTTTACAGGTGTGGTGACTGAGGGTAAAGGTGGGAAGGAAGCTGCCTCAAGTCAACTGGCTGGAAGTCAATCGAGGCAGGAGCTGAGATTTCAGCCTGTCTAAGTCAGAAGCTCCTGAAGTTATACTCTGTTATCTTCGTATTTGACAAAATTGCACTAAGGCTGCCATTAGCTCCCTATGTGAGTGTGCTTAAGGAAACTCAGCCGTAGAAGCCACGGTCTTGGATGAATTGCTATTATTTGCACAGACCTTGGTTGGAAGCCCCACCTCCACCCCCCACAAGCTCTCCACTATCCTTGTCCCCCAAATGTGAAATCCTGGGCTAAGATTTCCTAGTTGCTGCCTGATGCTTCTCTCCCTCAAGAATTTAGGTGATAGAGCATGTTGTTTACTTTCTGAATAGCAAAATGTCCAGCAAGGCTAAATGTCTCCTGTTGTATTAGGCTGGTCTACCCTCCGCCTTGGGTGGAGTAATTTATCATTGTGGGCAGATGTATAATTATTATCATTTTTAATGAGACAGAGACACAAACTTCATGTCTGATGGGATTCTGCCAAATAATTTAACATGGTGCAGTTAAAAAAATGACATGGGTCATATATTTGGTTAGTGGTCTGTGAGGGAACCAAAGTCAATCTGATGAGGGTTTCCTTCAGCCTCATGTGAGAGTGTTTATCTCAAAAAGGAGAGAACATGTTCATGAGAATGTGGTGATGCTTAATTGCTTTCCAAATCTAGAATAAATATTTACAGAGAGAAAATTCTCCAAACATTAAGGCAACTGTCTCTTTCATAAGCCAGAGAAACACACCATGCCACAGGCTGTGGGCTGGCAGGGCGGCCCAGCCGATCAGAATTGGCCCTCTCATGCATCTTCCTGTATCTCTACTGATACCCTTCATACTAACATCCTGCAGGCTCTCTTTCCCCCACTTACATACTTGGACAAAAGAGATGACAATTTTGATTTTTAAAAAGTAGCAAACCAGGTTCAGAGAAGATGTGATGTTGCGTTTTTACCAATCTTCTCCTTTGTTCCCTCTTCCTGGATCCCACTTTCTCCACTGAGAAGCCCAAGACATCATGTCTCGTAAAGATATGAAAATAGATGAACTATATTCTTGTGTAAGTAGAGATATTTTCTGGGGCAAGTGGAGGTTTTACTTGTTAGGTCACTGATTCACTCAACAAACGCTGGTCTGATTACTATATAGTAGTAGTTGCGCTAAGCATGAGGGTATGTCTAACTCCCCTCACCACGCCTGAAATGGACAAGCAAATTAGAGCCCAGAGAGGCAAATACACATGTTAAGCAATTAACAATGAGATTTGGTAAGGGATATGCCAGGCATTGTTAAGCCACATGGAAAGCAAATCTAACCCAGACAAAGAAGAGTAGGTAAGGCTCCTGGAGGAGAACAAGACACATAATTTTTTTCTAACTGAAGTACAGTTGATTTGCATTATGTGCTCATACCTGGTGTATAGCATAGTGATTCATTTATATGTATATACCTATATATTCCTTTTCATATTCTTTTTCATTATAGACCATTAGAAGTTATTGAGTATAGTTCCCTGTGCTATACAGTAGGGCCTTGTTGTTTACCTATTTTGTGTATAGTAGTTAGTATCTGCAAATCCTGAACTCCCCATTTATCCCTCCCCACTCCCTTTCCCCCTGGTAAACATAAGTTTGTTTTCTATGTCTATGAGTCTATTTTGTAAATGAGTTCATTTGTGTCCTTTTATTTTAAATTCCACATATAAGTGATATCATACGGTATTCTTCTTTCCCTTTCTGGCTTACTTCACTTAGAATGACATTCTCCAGGGACATCCATGTTGCTGCAAATAGTAAAATTTTCATTCTTTTTTATGGCTGAGTAATATTCCATTGTGTATCTGTCTATCTATATGTATATGCGTGTGTGTGTGTGTATATATACACATATATACACACACATACACCACAACTTCTTTATCTGGTCATGTGTTGATGGACATTTATGTTGCTTTCATGTCTTGGCTATTATAAACAGTGCTGCTGTGAACGTTGGGGTGGATGTATCTTTTTGAGTTAGAGTTCCCTCTGGAATATCTGCCCAGGGTGTATACTTTTAATGGGGAACTCCTAACTGCTCGTCTCCCATCATCCTGGGGCCTCCCAGTGGGTGCCTCGTGTTTGCTGGTTCTTTCCTCTCTTGCTCCACCCTTGGCTCTCTGTGCTGTGTCTGCTGTCCCTCCTGCTTACAGAGGAGCAAACCCCTGAGCATCCCTGTGGCCGTGCCTCCTGCGCTAACGCTGTTACCCTAAGGACTGACAGAAGCCGCCATCTCTGGTCTAATAGCACGCCCATGCTGACCTAGCACAGGCCTGGGCACTGAATACAGGCTGCTGAATTGAACTGGATCACTGTTCCCACCACTGTCTTCTGAGCTTGAGTCTGTTGGGTCATTGATCCCGAATGATGGCTTTTCACCCCTGTTCGACTATTGCCTGCCCCGCCGTCAGGGAGGCAGTATGCTGCTACCTTTCCCCGGAGGAAATCATTCTCAAAGGTTTCCTGTTAGGTGATCTGTCTTTGGGATCTAGTGGCGTCCTACCAGTGGAATCCCCTCCTGCTGTAGTCAGGAGAAGGACCAATGAATAAAAGCTTCCCTTCTGACCCTAGGCACGGTCCTCGGCCGTCACTTGTGGGGTGCTCCCTTTCCGAGGGTAATTCATCTCAGCACCGTATCTTAGTCTCTCATGTAAATAAAGCTCTATCGGCTGGGCGAGCCATTCCTCCAGATCTGCTTAGATGCATGGGGGTCCTCCAGGGAGCACAGCTTACAATCAGGGAGGTGTAAGAAGAACAAAATGGGAGAAAGAGTGCTGGATAGTAGGATAGAAAGTTGGCGTGGAGAGCAGAAGACCATCCTTCCCTAACTTAACCCTCACTCACACCTACCACTTCAGTGTCTCCCACTCAGTTTCTAAAAGACTCTATTTGCCCAAAGGGAATGGAAACTCAGTGGAGTGTCTGGATGAAACTCGTTGGCTTTGGGTCTTTTCCCTACCCTGGGTCAGTGTGAGAACCAGCTGATGTGAGTCTGCCTTTAACTGCACAAGCGAAAAAAGGGTGCCTGGGATTTTTGTCAGCCAGGCACCCTGCACGTGCTGAGAAAGAACAAGAACAACTAACTAAGGGGATTGTCCCTTGAGAGGTTTATTTATTTATTTATTTATTTTGCTAGGGAAGTCCTGGCCTCTGGTGAAGCTTCAAAATTGTCTGGTGTTTTGAAAATTTCAATATTTATCAATAATGTATTAATTTAGTGTTAAAAGATAGCTTGCAATTAAATATTTATTATATATGTAGTATATAATAAATATTGGTGATGGCTTTTTAATAAAATATTTACTTATACACTTTTGATCCTGACTGTTTCCAATTCTAAATAGCTAGAACCCCTGGCTTGGGTGACTCCTCTCATTTTACAATTGATCTCTTTTAGTTTCCTCTGAATATAACTAGGCACGTTTTACACGCACAATAGGTATTTGTCAAACGGCATTGAATAAAATTTGGAATTATATATGTCACCAGCTTAAACCCTTGGACTTTCAAAGAGCAGATCATTGTAGCTCAGCAATGTCTTAGCTACTAAATAGGAACATCCAGCCTGGACACAGTGGCTGTCTTTTTTATTATTTTTCATGTTGATGCTTTTTTTATGTGGTTGGCTATCTTATTAGTACCTCCTGTTGGGAAATATTTTTCTTTAGCATAGTATCTTAATAACCATCGAGGTGGCTTACTCTGGGTTTCCTAATGCCCAGCATGCCTGGGAATTGTAATGTGGTCAGTATCATGTGGGTAAAGTGACTGCATTAAAAAAAAAAATCCATCACTGACTGAATTTTTTTTTACCTATTATTTAGGCACTTTGATAATGCAATTTGCCCTAGGAAAGATGATTTCTGATAGGCAGAAAGACCTTTCTTTATGGATTATAATTTGGAATTTTTTAAAAAGGTCCTTTAAAGAAATCCACATCTAAATTTGGAAGGCAGAGTTTTGTAATTCCAAACCCATTAGTCCGTTTTCCTCTGCTCCTTACTTGATTAAGCTCATTAGCCTGGGTATACGGGGGAAAGTCATTGGAACCGAATTAATATTGTATAAAACAATTATTGTTTCTTATCAGCGTCTTTTTCAATGTATTCTCCTAAGTGACTATTTCACTATTAAAGAAACACATCCAAACACAGTTTTCATCTTCTTGTGCAAAGCACAGCATGACAGACTATATATTTTTGCTGTACTTCAAGTTATTTTTTTATTCTTCATTTATTTCCAATATAATTTTTCTTCATACAGCCATTATTTAAACAATGTGTAGTTATATTTATTTTTTCACCCTCCTCTCATTCCTCAAAAGCTTTAAAGCAGCTTACAATAATACAGCTTACAATAATACATGCTATGTGATGCATACTTCATCACTGGTAAAGTCATTACGAACCTGCCAGATTAATTCAATGCTGATAAATTCTGGAAAGACAGTAAATGCCTTTTATAGTTGGGAATTTCTGCCATTCATAATTTGGAGATTTTAGATCACCATGCCATTTTCTCCCCCCGCTAAACTAAGAAATCATAGTGGCAGGTAAGAGTTTACAAATGGCTAATTATAGTCGATTCCTGATTATACTTGGGGGAGTCATTGCTGATTATCCTCTGCAAATCTTGCTTCCGAGTTCTACTGACATTCAAACAGAATGGGCTATAAAGTCATTTGTGGTTATTACTCAATACCTTTTGTCCAATTTCCCTTCCCCATGTAGCCTATCACCCAGCAGGAGATCTTTTATGACAAAACACTTAATTACTTCCCCCAAATCAGTGAAGGTCAAAACAAAACAAAACACAAAGAAAACCAACAGAAAAAACAAATATGGCATATTTATAGCCTTTCACCCTGATTCATGATTTGTTTTTACCTGTTTGACTTAAGGCTACTTGCAGAACACAAAGAAAGCTGCAGCTGTTTTGAAGGCACAGCAAATCTAAGATACCACCTCCTGCCCTGTTTCTGGGGCCCCCACCATATTGGTAGGGGGAGCAGGAGACCATAACTTGGGGAAGAGAGATACTGTGTCTTCTACATGTGCTACAAAACTTGACGTGTGTGAGGGTGCTTTCTGTGTTTACCTAAGGATATGTATTAAAAGAGAGAAAAATTGGTGTCTGATATGTGTGTCCATTATATGTTTTATGCATATGTGAAAATAAATAAAATACAAACAAATAAAAGTATTCCATTAAATGCAATCCATGCCCTCTGGGTGCAAATTATAAAGACCTACATTCTCCTATTCCTTTACCCGTTATTTTGCTTGTGCCTTTATAGATCTAGAGCAGATAAACCCGGCTGGATAAATGTAAATCTTTATTCTCCAGCACCAGAATATTTTTCATCAAATGAGTTCTATTTTCTTTTCCTTGCAGTTCTGAAGCTTTTCTAGATAAAGGTTGAGGACAGCCTCCTGACACAAAGGTAAGCTTTTTATTTTTAAACAAATATTTGCATCCTTAGCCCCACCCATGAGAAAACCAAATCTTTTTTGTGTTTCTTTGCAATATTGCACATCTTAATTCCCATGACTATTCCTATGAAAGGGGGAACTTACCCCTTTCTCATCAAGGCTCTGGTTGCAGAACACATTGTTGATTTGGTTACTGTTACTGCTTCTGACCTCCTCCCCTCGTTTTTTAGAAGGACCACGTGATCCTCGGAAGGCAATGTTTTAAGTGTGTTTCTACTTCACCTGTGAGAAGATCTAATGTATTTCATCATTAGACTCCTGTGGAAATACACAATGAAAGGAGAGGATCTGCTTAGTGCCAGAGGCAAAGTACTACTAACTCATCCCCAAAGATTGCTTTTTGATTAAGGGGCTCTTGCTGTAAGGTGCTCAGCCTTTCTTGCAGCTGATATGAACTGCTATTCTTGGCTGTAGAACCTAAGTTGAACATCTGATTTTTCTTTTTTTTAAAGAAACAGCAATTATATTGAGTCCTCATGTGAGGTATAATTCCTTGAAAATTTCAAATAGAATTTAATAAGTGGACTCAACATTGTGGCTTAGAGTTAGGCAGAAATTCATAAGGGAGAGAGTGGTGGGACAGGTAGGGTAATTCTGCCCCAAATATTTCATAGATGAATGGGACCGCGTCAAAGTTAATTCAGACGAGAAATCTTCCCTGCTTTAAGAAAATGAAAGGTAGTCAAATGAATAGCTGAGCTTAAGAAGCAGGTAACTTTTTTTTTCCCTCTTACCTACCCTGAAGAGTTAAAATAGCTTGCCCTTAGGTTTTTTTCTTTCTTTCTTTCTTTCTTTTTCGGGAAAGAAGACAGAAGTGAAAAGGAGTGGGGGGTAAGCCGAGGGCGACTATATAATTTATTGTCCAAACAGGGACACTTTTGGAGCGAAAGGAACTCTATTAATAATTACACCGGATAAAAGGCATAAATCGGGACTCTCACAAGCAAACAGAGATGTTTGGTGACCCCTGGGAGGTACAATTAATAGAGCTTTATGTCTCTGGTCTTGTAGCCTTGCTGTGACCATGAGCTCACAGTGGAAACATCATTTCTATTGATGGCTTTTTTTTTCCCTCAGGGTTTTGATCACAAACTCTGTGTTGCAGGCCATCTCAATTACACTTTGTGGTGGGATAGGTTTTCTGTTCTTGGCATTCTGTTATTAGATTAACAAGCATTTTATTGCTTCTTTTGTAAGGGGGCTTTTCATATTTAGTACAATTGAAATATGAAACAAGAAAAAAGTATTTAATAGGACAGCTAAAAAAGAACATCAAATCCCACTATTTGAATTATCTTTCACTGTTAGCTACCTTTTGTTCTTCAGAGCCTGTCTGTCTGTGAATCCTGCCTCTTTTCTTTTCATCATGATATTGTTTTCTCATTTTCACTGGGGAAGGGAGGAGGCAGAAAGAAATTTGCTGTGATTGTTCTATAAAAATCCTAGTGCTTTTTCTGTCATAGCTAAGGCTTCCTCAGGAATGGACTGTGTGATTAGTACCCAGTCTTGGCCTAAGATGATAGCCTTGGATGCTTCTCAAAGTTTGAAACTGAAGAGATCAATTTTAAGCAAGAGCAATTGTGTACTAACATTGGAGAAATGTCCTTTTTGGTTCCATTACTCAGCTCTAAGAGCTTCTAGATGGCAGCTTTCCATTGCATTTATTAAAAATAAGACTCCCATGTAAATGACCAAAAAAGTTCACTTGAGGAAAGGAGACTAGGAATCAAGCTGAACTGCTGATTTAACATAAAATCCTTGTATAGTCAGATATATCACAGGCATTTTGGACATATTTTGTTTGTCAGAGAGCAAACCAATCAGCCAATCAACCAAAACAGCTAGTCGCGTCCACCAATTATGAAGAACTCATAAAATGCCAGACCCTGTGCCAGACAAGTGCTCTCCATACATTACCTCATTTAATCCTTACAGACATCCTATTCTAGGTATGATTTCTATATAAGAAATGGAAAAAAAAAAAAAAAAAAAAACCACCTCCCAGAAGGCAAATTACTGGACCAAGTTCACAGAGCTAGAAAGAAACATGAAATTCAGACTGAGGTTGGATTAAACTGGTACTGATTTACTCCTTACCTGTGAGAGGATTTAGGTGAAATTTTTAAAAAGGCCAAAGCATGCTTTTTCTGTTTGTATTATTTAATACAGAATATGTACTCTAAACACTAGTATTTTAGTAATGTAAAAAATCATTAAGCAGATACAAACTACTATATATGGATAGATAAACAACAAGATCCTGCTGTATAGCATAGGGAACTATATTCCATAACTTGTAATAATCTCTAATGAAAAAGAATATGTAAAAGAACCTGTGTGTATAACTGAATCACTATGTTGTACACCAGAAATTAACACTATAAATCACCATACTTCAATTTAAAAAAAATCATGAAGGAAGTGAAAGATAAGAGGAGTCCGTGTGCCACCGCGAGTTCCACTTTTAGCTTCCTCTTCAGTTACACAAACTTCTTTCCCATCTGCCTTATATGCACAGGGTATCTCCTGTGTGAGGAAGATTAATGAAAGAAAGGATGCTATCCCAGGACTAGATGCAGCAGCTCTTAACACGTCTCTGTTCATTCTCTTCCCTGGAATGACAATTCCCTTCTCATCTTTCCATAAAGATCCTGAGAACTCCTCCTCCTTCAAAGACCCATCAGCTTGGTAACTCCCATCAATAAATGAATGTTGAATTAAGTTGACTGAACTGAACCCCATCTCTCCAAACCCTAGTCTAGCAACTGACTTCCCCATCTCCTCTATCTTATGTCGGTCCTGCTTGGAAGAAAACTGGAAATCAGAAAGAAAAGAAAATGTTTAATGAATTACTCAATTCCAAAATCCCATTACAGAAAAAGAATCAAAAAATATTGGTGTCATTTGGGGGGATGGCTTATACAAATGGTGACTTAGTGTGGATTGCAAAAAGGTGGCCCTCTGGGAAGGCTAATTACAAAATGTCACTGTCTCTGGCAAGATGGGGCTCAGTTCCATCCTTCTTCCTCCACCCCACAGAGCAGGCAGCACTGAGTCTCCAGTATCTCCGTAAGCACTCTCAGGGCCCTGGGGTCTATGAGGAGATTTTTAGTTTTTGTGTATTAAATAAGCAGGCTACAGAAGAAAAAAATTTTTCATAGAAGACCAAAGGATGTTACTTTGTAAAGCCACCTTTCACATTACTTATATTTTGGAGAAAGCTAATAAAAAGAATTAGTTGCAACACTGAGAACAAGCATTGGCAATATAATTTGTCATCAGTCAGATCTGTTTCCAAATTCCCTAATACTATTAGCTGTGTGACCCGGATATGTTACTTAACTTCTCTGATCTCATTTTATTCATCTGGAAATGGGGTAATGAAGTTTAACCCCCAGAGGTGGAAGTGAGGATTAAATAGTGAAGGTGATTTTCTGGCGTGGAGAATGCATTCAGCGTTTGCTTATTGGTGTAGAACGTGAGTACGTTTGGCTTCTGATTTTTAAGGATACACTATGTCCTTAGTCGATCAAAAAGTGCTATTCAACACATCAGAAAGTACTGCTATACACAGCAATAAGCACTATTCAGGAATAAATGAAAAGAGAAGTATTGTATAATAAGATGGCTAAAAACCAGTGCCAAATTCCAGTTTGAGAGTGGTAGCCTATGTCACTTCGTGAGTTGTATTAATTTTTTGTCTTATAGAAACTGAAGGATCTGAGCACTATTACTTCTTTATGGTGCATGTGGTTCGTGCCCTTCGTCACGTGGGTGTAGGGATATTTAGGTGGAAACGGTATTTCATGTATCAGCATTGAATCCAGCATGTCAGTTACGTTTGCTCAATAAAAGGAACCATTTTAATAAATAACTTGAATGGACATTGTGTTTTAAAATGTAAAGTTATTAGAAGATTTGCTGAGCAATCTGGTTTTTATCTGTACAAGGTAAATTCCATCCGTTTGTGGTGAGCACTTTATTTGGTTTCTGTCACATCTTACAGAAAAGCCTTACTTGTGGAACTAATGACACAACCAAATTACACACGGAGGTAAGTGATAGGAAATATTTCTAAAAGGCTGCCTTTATGAAACTGCTAATAAGTCTATGCCTGTTTCCCATTAATGACCTGAAAAATAAGCGAAGCCTGTGGCATTTCAAACAAAACTGTGTACATTACAGTATTTCTGCTATTTTATGCAGAAGAGAATTCCTTTCCGTTATCACGTATCTGTGATTAAAATACGTGCAGATCCTTTGTGAAGTGTCCAAAATATTGCAAGAAATATTTGTAGAGCATTCTTTTGAAACTAAGAAATGGACTAATATAGGGAAACTATTTGAGGCAGATCATGAAGAATATATTACATAAATAGAAAAAATCTTTGCCCTGCTCCTCACTTAAACTAGTAATGCAATTCTTTTTATTCAGATACTGGAGATAAGTTGTATGGTATTATACTGTATGCTGATTAACATTATTGTTTGTTTATCACACACTGATTATGGTATTACTTTATAAATACTGTTGTTTCACATTTGACATTGGAGAAAATGTGGGTTGGATTTTTAATATCGTTTCTCACTATTGACACATTCATTTTCCTACATCCGTGGTTCCAATATAAGTGGTGTGTAAATGCAAGAATAAAAGGCAATGTCGGGTTTGCCGGAGGTAGACGCAGACTTGTCCAGCGACTGGGGCAGGGATGTGGCCACGGTTCTCGGCAGCGTGGCTCACCGCTCAGGGAGGCTCCTGCCTGGGATTATAGTGCTTTCTCGGGCTGTCTGATGAGGGACTTTTAACTCACAACGTCTAGGTATTGCAATGCCTTCTTCTCGTCACGGCTGCTCAAAACACACAGCCTTTTGTCAGGCTACAGAATGTTTTAATTCCCAATGCAAATCTGGGTGACATGTTTGTTACGCTAGAGGATATACCTGACAGATCCTATTTTGAGTTTTTCAGGAAAAAACACATGGCAGCACATTTGTGGGGTATCAATCCTTTTATGTGAGCAGAGCATGCCTGTTAGTAATTGGGGAAACCATTTCAAACCGGAGTTGATTTGATATAAAAATAACTGGCAAGTTGTGTTTGTATAATTCCTAGAGTAAGATCATTTTAGCAGATCTGCTGTTAGCTATAAGAACAGTTTTATGGTTTGCATGACGCAGTAAATAATAGTAAAGACAGATCAGAATAAAGCTTTCATCATACTTTTGTCAACCTTTAGAAATACATTCATTGAGTTTTTGGGTTACTTACACATATGTATACAGAACGTGTAAAGAATTATGATGCGTGCATTCAAAGAACCTATAAAAACAGAACAATTACATACACATGTTTCTGAAACCATAAGTCATAGGTGTTCGTAAAAGTATGCTGAAGTGTATTTAATATTCAGTGCAAAAATAGATATTAAGAAAGCTTTCCTTGAGATTTAAACTCCATCCTTTATTTATAATGAGGTACATTGCCTTTAGCCACCAAAACACAGGTTCAAATTCTGGTCACTTGGATGTGAGGAAACCTACCTGGAATGAACTGTTGGTCACAGTGTTTAATAATGTTATGGGCTTGACTGTGGACACAGGGTCTCCAGGTAATAAAGTTCGTTGGGCCCAAGAGCAGATTATAGATCACATTACACTGTGTCCCAAGATTATCCATTTCTGTTTTTAGAATTAAAGGAAGGGAAAATATGAGTTGAGCTGGTTTTGAAACTTTTTATTAATTTTGCTTAGTACCACCACAAAGATTTTAAAAAACACATTTCTCAAACACCAAGTGTTGGTATTTGCAAAGTTTAAGCAGTATCCTTCCTTCCTTTCCTTTTTCCATCCACGACATGCTTTTGTTTTACTCTTATGTAAGGATCATTTATTTCAAATTTATCCTGCTCCACTGGTATTTATTATCTGAGGCTATTTCACATACATAAATGTAAGAGCAGCTAGAAGTACAAAATTAGGTAGGAATAGATTAGAAATGAGCATGTATCTCTTTAATCTTTTCACTGAAAATACAAGAAGCACATTTAGAGCACTTTAATCTTATTTGAATAAATTGTTGTGTTGGTTCAATTAATAAGTTCAAACTTCCTTACTCAGGAGCAAAACTGTGATAAAGTTTTCAACTTTCCATTTGCAGCCCTGACTGTGGCATGTGAAGAAGGAGCTTGTCTTGTTTCAGTTTGCAGGCCACCAGAATCTATTTCCCTCTTACTACAGGTACAAGAGAGACTAAGTCCCTTGCCCTGCTGCTTGCTATAAGAGAGGGTATTCTTAGAGGCTACAAACTTATGGAAAGGGGATGATGAATTGACTAGGGATGTTCTGTTTCATTTTGAATGTTTTCACTACTTTGTAAGATATTAAGATCTATTGAATTATCCTGTTGAATTATTTGCCATTGTGAAGATTTGGTGAGTCATTGAAGAAAGTGCCTTTTGAATTTCTTTTTTTTTTTTCTTTCTGATTATAAAGTACCTGCTGGAGGGCTCAGGTATATGTAGGTTAATGTGTTTCTATTTCAGTACCCCAAAACAAATGTGAGATCTTGGAAGGGTCACAGCCACATCCCAGTTGACAATAATTGCGTAGGAATGAGCACCTGCCGAAGAGGCGTGGGCCCCAAGGTAGAGCGAGGAGAATGTGGGGACGGAGGCTTTAAACAAAAACTTTAACTGTAAAAGAAACAGCTTTTCCTCAGGGAAATTACTCAGAGTGCAATACATGCATATTTTTCTAATTAAATAGATTAGTTTATGCCTTTGGCACTTAAAGGAAAGTCCTTAGATTCACAGCCTCCTTAGTTAGAAGTATTTCCCAGGTTAATTCTCTGGAAATTAAATCTGGCCCTGATTCTTGCCAATTTGTTCCCTTTTTGTCTATTCCCATTTCTCTTCTCATCCCCCAGATCATTTTCTTCTCTCTCCTTATCATCTGTCTACTTGTCTCTTTGCCTTTCTCAGGTCTCCCACCTACTGAAATGGGTTCAGCCCTGACATCCCCCCTCCATCTTTGCCCCCCAGTCGGAATGAATCAGTACTGGCCCGTGTTCCCGTAGGACTCATTTTAGCCCATTTCATACATGCAGCCCTTAACTGTCTCCCTCAAGTAGCAGCTGGTTGCTCACAAATCCATCCCTCTGGCTGCACTGTGAGCATCTTGAAGGCAAGGATGCCATTTGCTTTCTTCTATCCTCCAATGTCACATGCTTTTACACAGAGTAGGCACTCAAAAGAGGTCGAACTTAACATTCATGGTTAATCTTTATCAGCAAATTAGCCCTTAAAATCTATAAAGAATCATCCTCCTCTTTCTTTTTAAATTCACAGCCTTCCTCTTTTGCTTTTGTCTGCCTCTTCACCTCCTGTCGGCTCCCAGAGCTATCCACTAAGTGCCACTACAGAGAGATAGAGAGACCTGCATTTGGAGTGTGTCTGCGGTGTGCATGCTGCAGGCGCTGGGGGAGTCACTGGTCCCCAGAAGGGAGCTGCAGAGAGACCAAGAATGAGAAAGAAATTGTATTGTACTAACAAGCAATCATTTGGAAATCATTTTAAGACTTTGACAATAATTTCCCAGCGGTTGGTTGTCTAGAAAAGGGAAGAAAAAGAGAGAGAAAGAAATAGTGTTTTAGACTGAATACCAGATAATTCCAGATGACAATGCAAATCAGGTTTGAATGCCAGAAGCGTAGAAATTAAAGCCCACTCAGCCATTAGGTTGTCTGTCTTGATCAAGAAGGCGTGGAGAGTCGTTCCCTTGGAAAAGTGAAGCGAAGGAAATGTAGGAAAGGAATTTGAAGGTGAGAGGCTTAAAATGAGAACATTTTGCAGTTTGTTCCAAATGAAAGCTACTGCAAGTCGGTAGCCTAGTGCTAATGTATCACTAAAATGGGATAAAATAAACAAAATGTTAGATCAGGTCCTGCCTTTTAATGCTAAGGAAATCATCCTATAAAAAGATTAAAAGAAGGAGGCATTATGATCCTAAATAGAATGGCTTTATGAAATTGATCACTTAGAAGTGTGGTTCGCGGCTTCCTTTTGCACGACACGTTGGCAGACATACAGAAAACAAATCGCTCTGAGTATTGTAACATGCGATTCCAAGGTCTCCTGCTTTTGGTCTGTGTTTTACATAAGTAGTTTCTATGTTTGTGCCTTTACTGATGAGAATTCATTTATAACCTGCTGCGGTGGACTTTATGACTGTCCTTTTTGATGAACTGCTTTTCAGTTCGTAACTTTTTTTTTTTTTTGAGGTTTCTCTGTCATGAAAGATTTGTTCAAATGCTGCATATTATCACAGAAAATTGCATCAGGGAAGAAAGCTGGAGTCAAGGTTAGACAAAGAAAACAAACCTTTCTGTTTCTTCCTCCTATATTTCTTAAACTAGTTGATAATGGACACTGGTTTATTTTGTGATATTGTGAAATCTGGGGTCAAGGGGGAAATTTACCGAGAAAAGTAAATGGCAGTTTTCAACTTCTAAGAAAAATTATGTAGTTTAGTAAGAGATAGACATTGACTAGAGGTTGGGAGTTTAGCAAGATGGCATGACCAAGGTCAGAGAACCTAGTCCAATATTATTGGTTGACCATTTTTAAGGAGCAAAAGGAGTCATATTCCATCATCCCAATCCTACCACCAGGGCCATGAAATCCACTTGGGAAAAAAAGACTTGGAGCCCTTCTCTTCTCCCCACTGGGCATCAGGAGAAGAAGATTCTCGCTTTTGCAAATGACCTCAACATTTTTTTTTCATCCACAGCTGATTTTATTTATACCTCTGTTACAGTTTATCTCTGAGCAAGCTTGGTGGCCCTGCTTCTGCCTCTCAATAAATCTGAGAGACTCAGTAAAGTCAAAGAAGCTTTAACATTATGGCAGACACTTTATTTTTAATAGACCAACAAGGCAATATAACATCTTTACAGAGATACCGAGTGATTCACTTTACATAAGCCCCATAAACAAGCCATTTGCCACCAGCGCTGCACCAGATATCTGTGCACATCATCTGAGAGGGGTCAATGCAAGTTTCACTTCTTCACTGAAGCCTTCCCTCTTTCATGAAGATGCTCTATTTCGTGAAATTTCTCCTCGTACTGAAAGTCTACTGGGATGTATTTGCTTTCTGCAGCACACAATTAATTACAAATAACCATTTATTATTCCTCATGCAGAGGGCTGACTTGAAGCGGTAAGGCAAATCTCCCAGCACTTGCTTCACTGCAGAGGAGAGGGACGTATTTATGTAAAAACTGAAGCCCATTTTTCAGATATGCAGATTTTTATTGAGCACCTACTGTATAGCACTCTGTAAATTAAGTGCTGGGCATGTAAAAGTAGACAAAAACTTTAAAGAGCTTATAGTTTAGTGGAGAAAACAAATTATAGAAAGAAATTACCTTCTGCTCAATGTAGTATAGCTAGAAATATACCCAGTGTCGGGGCTGCCCAAAAGCAAATCTGATGATTTCTAGCCTGGGACTTGGGAAATGGTATCAGGAAGTCTCCCTGGAGATTCTTATCTCTAGGTTGGATTCAAAGAATGGTAAGAATTGTTGTTGTTTATTTTTTTTTTTAGTAGACAAGTAAAGGAAAAGGCAAAAGTTCAATGCACAGCCACAGAAATGTGAAAGAGAATATATTTGTGTTTAGAACCTAAATAGACTTCCAAATTGCTGGACTATAATTATAGAAAATGGCACTAATGGGGTGGGGAACCTACGAGATAAAGCTGAACGAACAAGCCAGAGATGCCGTCATGACAGGCCCTACATGTCAGGGCTGGGAATAGCAGATTAGAATTAGCAAAGTCACAATGAGAGTAGCAAGGGAGGACAGCTGATGGGGAGGAAGGATGCATGGTACAAGAACCTTGGAAGTCCTAAAACCAGAGGCCACTTGGTGTCTAGGCAGATGGCTTACCAGGACTTGATAACTCCTGGATGCACTGGGCTCCCACAGCCCAGAACAGTGCAGTTAGGATCCCAGAGTCATCAAAGAAAGGAAAAATAATGTGCAATACGTTGTGTTTATGAAGCCAGGGAAGTATGTATTAGGGTTTAGAAGGACATCAAACACTAAATATGAGAAACAATGTTTTCTGGTACATAAAGATGTATTAGTTTATAAATGTATGAATCCTCTGATTGTCTGACAAGTCCAGTTATGTCAGGCATTACTGTAGTCTAGGCTACTTTTTCATATCCAGGCGAGGCTAGTTTTACCTTTTGGAATTTAAATTCCTCACTGGTAGACAGCTTACCTCTCACTGCCTGACATGTCTGGAGCCAACGCCGCAGGTCTTCGGTAAATCTTCTGTGGTTGTTTCCAGACCGTGGCCCGGCACTTCTGTCCCACCTCCTGGTTCTTTGCTGACTCATTTATGGGACATCTCACTGAAACCTTCTGCGTTTTATCCTACAAGGAATAAATCCATTCACTATACCTTACCCTGCAGAATAATTAATTTTGGGGAAGCTAACTGGAGGAAGATGACATGATTACAGGGGAAAGAGAAAGAATGCAAATTTAGGATCCAGAGAAGCTTGGGTTTCAACACCAGCCACCAATCACTAGTGGAGTGGGTCAGCCAAGACGCAATCTCCAAGAGCCTCAGTTTCCCTTTGTGTAAGCAAGCAATAGATACAAAGACTCTGCAAAACACTTATAAATAATAGAAATTATTTCTGTGAAGCGCACAGCATAATGTTTATCACAAAGTAGGCATTTAATTAAATAATAGCCATTAATAATTTAAAGTCACACTGAAAAACATTATGTTTTTAACACCAGATCGAAAAATTACATGCAAGATTTTGAGAAAGATGAATAATTTTGAAGAGAGTTCATCACATATGAACCCAGAATCACCTTTATTATTTTCCTTTTCACCACCTGAAGTTCGATACCAATGGCACTTCACCTTGTCCTAGGTCAGCTGGCCCCAGCACTATTCTGAAATACGATAAAATAGAATACGTTTTAAGTTTGGTCTTTAGGAAATGTTAGATGTTTGAATGTGACAATTCTGATGCAAAGTGAAGAAAGAAAGAGAGAACTAACAGACCAGCAATTTAAAATATACCGATGGAAACCAACACAGTAGATTTCTTAGAACACAGAAGAGCTGACAGGCTGAAGGTCTGCAAGGGTATTGACTGTAGAATCAGTTCTCAGAATAGACACTCTGGAACAGCAAAGTTATTCTAAACACATTTCTTACCTTTCTTTTTATATTTTTCTTATTACAAATTCAAAATGTCATGCTCACCATCTCTCTCTTTTGTTCTAATCCCCCATTTTCCCGTAAGAGCACAGGGCACTGTTTGTGAGCCAGATTTGTCACGTTTTTTTTTTCTGGTCTCTTCAGTATAAATGCATTTTTATGTCTGCATTTCCAGAAGAGGTTTTTTGGTGGGTTTTTTTTTTTTTTTTTTTTTTTTTTTGACGTTGATGATTAAGAAATGGCAATATGACACCTGGGCTTCTTTTTTCTGGTCAAAAAGAGCAAAGTACATATTAGTAGTGACTGCCTATTTTAAATCCCCTTTTTCTTTGTCTGTCGAGCTGTCTGTAATCATCAGAGTGGAAAATAACTTTGAAAGCTCAAGCTCAGAGGGAAAAAGGGAGCTTTAGTGCCTCAGTATGGCAAAAAGGACTGGCAGTCAGGAGAGCTGCTTTTGTGAAACGCAAGTTTTTAGCCAGTGCCTGCAAAGTTCTACAAAATGCACAACCGCAGAGTGTAAATCCCAGCTTGGCCAGTTTGACCTGCAGTTTTCCCTGTAAATTTTTGTCACAGGGGGTAGCTAAGGAGACAGGAGTCTGGGCATGAAGAGAGAGAAGGAGAAAAGAAAGAGAAGTGAAGAGAGGAGAAATTTACTCCAAACCAAAAAATCGGAAAGGCAAGCTAGCTCCAGGTTGGACTCAGTTTCATTAATGATTCTGGTCTGCTGGCCTCAGCCAATTTGTCCTGTATAGTTTGTTTCTGAAAAATGGTGCCTCGTGTTTGCCCTGGTTTGCTTCTCTTCAGTTTCCCTTCAGTGATGTTCGTTCTGTCCTCTGTGCCAGACACTGTGCAAATAGCTTAATGTGCTTTTCAGGCTTTGAAGATTTTATTTTTTCTGTGTTGAACTTAATCTTTTCCAGCTTCTTTTCTATTAAGATTGTGTGGTGATTTCAGTTATTTTTCTTTCTCTTTCTTTTCTCCTGCTGCTGCATTTGTAGACACACTGTCTGGTTGTCTCTGAGATGTGATGTATTATGCATGTCCTTTCTAGTGGATTGGGGTGGGGAGAGCCACAATGAACTGGTGGGCTCTGACAGGTCATAGACTCTGAGGAACGCCCACTGATGACAATGCCTGCAGACCACAATGGATGGTCTGGAGGGCGCCAGTGGGGGTGGGATTCAGGAAAGAACTTTTTTTTTCCCACTCAGGAGGCTGAATGAAGAGCAATCTTTCTGTTTGTTACAGCAATGGGTAATTTGGAGCACTTCCCTTTGCATGAAGAAATTTGCTATTCTAATCAAAATCTCGTCCCTTTCTACAAACCATTATAAGATACTTATGAAAATAGGCAGATTCAGATTTCCTGTTTGAATTTTTGTCAGCTTTCACTTTTATGCTCATTTGCAGAATCACATAACTATGAAAGGCCAATTAGCTCTAAGTCCCCAGAAAGTGACAGAATAAATTGCTTTCTCCTAGCAAACCAAGAATAATATTGTGGGTGCAGTACAAATGTGTCCACTCAGAGATTTCTGTTCATTTTATCAATCTAATAGAGTATTTCCAGGCTGCCTTCTGTGACTCATACTTGCAGTGTACACGTTCCCGTTGGATCTCTTATGTAACACTTCTCTACTTTGTGTTAACATAAAGGATGAATCTGTAAATTTGAGCAGTGCTTTGGTCAAGATGCCTACTGCGAACTAGATCTCTCACTCTAGTCAAGCTTTATTTAAGTTAAATCAAGGAATTCATAGAATTGTCTTTAGCAGAGTTGATGTCACCACGTTATTATCCCTTAATGCAGCAGAGCGGGCATTTGATATTTTCTTTTTACAGAGGATGGCTGGGATAATGTCACCATTAATTGCAGTAGCTATGCAAATATGCTGGAGACCATAACACAATTGCAATTTTCAAAAGCCATCTCAAAAGAGATGCAGCCGATTATGACTTTTCTGAGATACTGCCCTCCTGAACACACGGATATGGAAGTTGCCTCCTTTTCCTATATTTCTCTGTGGCTGCTCTCCATTTCTTGAACACTTTTCTCCCAAGCAGCCCTGAGCAATTCCACCACCCTAGGAAGTGCAGGGCACCCCAAGGGAGAGAAACAGAAAATTTCCAACTCTAAGGGAACCACTAGGAATATGCTATTATAACAGCCCTGAGAGGAGGTCACACCCAGTCACTAATAGATCTAGCAGTCATGGGAGGTTTGATCACTGAAGAAGCCAAGAATCTCTCTTGTTTCACACCCCCAGAGTTTTCACTGTCAGAAGCTTTGCTGCGTATTCCTCATTGCCAGAAGGATTATTCTTGGTGCAGTAGCCAGGAGGGCAGAATCACAAGGGACTTGACTTAGAATTGGTACTGAAGTATTTTGTTTTCTTGAGTTCATTAGTTCTTACTGAAAAACAGGCAATCGCTAACCATTCCTTGCTCACATAGGGCACCACCATTGGTATAAATAATTGTATTCAATCAGAGATGTTATAATGAGTAACATATTTATTTACAATAACTGGGTACTTAGACGGCAACCCAATTTCTGTTGTTCAGTTGTTTAGGAGAATGGATTCAGGCTGCTTGAGGAGTTTTGTTCTCCATTCCCATGGAGTTACATACAGCATTTATGAGTCTGATGTGATTAGTGTCATTACAATGAATTCCAAAGGGATTAATGAGGATCTGCTACTTGTAGGAAATGGTTGCTGCGCAGAGACCGCCGTTGTACAATTCCAGGGTGGCCTCATTTTTGTCAGGACTTTTGGATTAGAGATACTCAATAAGAACATCTGTAAACTGTTAGAAGATTTACATTCCTCCCGCTGTTAGAGATGACATTGCTAACTCTGCTGCACTACTGGGGATCACTGAATCTAGCAGTCATTTCAGCAAGCACTTCATAAAGAACAATTATTGTATTAATTGTGGTGTTTCCAGTCCGGCATTTCACTTATGATCTCCTCTCCACCTGTAAACTCCTCTCCCAGCTGCCTTGCAGAGGTAAAACTGGATAATTTCACAGCCAATAAAATAAGTGTTTCTTTGTTAATATAAACTCTGTGATAAGAACGCGACTGGTAGAGAATGTACCTTTCTAGTGTCGTTTTGTCCTGCTCCCGGGAAATAAAGCCTTGTCAACTTACCAGGAGATAAGTTCATTCAGACTCTGTGCCTACCCTTCAGCTGTCCTTTCTTGAAAGGGCTCCTTCACATACCCTCCCACAGAAATTCAAAACTTCACTGAATGTTTTCTTCCTTGAGTTATTTTTAACTACATCAGAAAAGAAAAAAGAATACTCTGCAGCTTGAACATATTTATAAAAAGGAGAAAAGTGTTTACTCTTTCCAAATTCTCACACATTTTCTTTTCTTTTTTTTTTTTTTACTAGAGGTTCTAAGTTATATTTTTGTTTGGTTTGTTTGTGTTGTTTCCCAAAACTTCACAAGGTTGAGCTGGGCACCTTCATTTCTAAAGTTTATATGTGAGCCATTTCCTAAGATGCACACTACATAGGATGAAAGAAAAGAGCGGCAAGGATGAGCTGTCTGGTGAAGAGTAGTTTTGGAACTGACATGTCTGGGACTGGAGCATAATGAGGTGAGGGGCACACAAATGAGAACCTTCACTTGATTTCCATGCGATGGGGAATCTTGAGCCACCAGAGCACAACATCAAGAGGCTCAGTGTTTTCATGTCGAAGTTGCTCTCTGGTACCTACAGACCCACGCAATCACACGTCAGTTTCATAGCTACAATACAGACACCACTTCTCCCACAGTTTAAGGTGTAGGTTGAGCATCCACTCATCCTAAAGGCATGTAGCACGTTTTTAATAGCATGGATTGAATGTAACTAACTTGTTACAATGTAGAGGCTGTATCTGAAGATGAATAATACATGCTTATGGAGGTCTGATGAGGGAAGGTGTGTATAAAAAAAAACCTGGGAGCTGCAGGACTCACACAAGAAGTTCCACCTGAATAGAAATGCATTTGTATTTCAAAAAAGTCAGCGGGGAACCAATACTTTGAGTCATCTTTTGAAAAATTTCAGTTTGCGTTAACCTTTGGAAAACGAATGGTCTAGTGAACAGCATCCTGCAGGAAACAAGACCCACTACAATGAAGGAGCAGGGAGCACATGCATCTTGGCCAACTACAGTTATTGATCCTAGTTGGAATCCATTGCCACAGTTTTCCTACATTGCGGAGAGATATGAGGAGGTAAGAGGGCGGATCCCTCACACCATTCCTGATGGTGCATAAACAAAGATAACCACTAAATGAGGGAGTTGTGGGGATGATGGAACTGTTTCTGTACCTTCATTGCAGTCATGATTATACCAATCCCCATGCTAGAACACATAGAATTGCACACCCCAAAGAATCAGTTTTACTATATGGATATTAAAAATAGGAATAGAAAGAGTTGCAGTTAAGTTACAGTTTAGAATAGCTCTGTGACAAGTCTTAGAAGAATCAAGAGAGGGACTTGATTGACAGATTAACACATTAAAGTAAAAGCTAAGAGAAAAAAATGTGTGTAATAAGATACAGTAGAAACAACAATTATACTTTTAAAAAAGACATTAAAAATGACTAAAAATTGAATGTGTGAAGTTATTTGTAAGGCTGTCCCATCAGCTTCTGATGAAAGCTGACTCCCTTGTCAGGCATTCATACCTCTTATAATATGCACCCACCCCACCTTTCAGGCTGCATCTCCCTCTACGGCCCCCAAAATACAGAAGTCTCAAGTCTATGAACACTGAAAGTTTTTCCATGACTCATTTGGTGGCAAAAGCTGATCTGAACTGACATGAGGCTATTTATGTCTTTTATGTATGTCACTTTGTGCCAATGTTGACATGTTTGATGTAGAAATACTACTGTATTTGATTACTAGGTGCTTCCCAGAGCCTACAGGTGTGTTTTATTATATAGTATGTGAATTGCATTCCTTTTTTAAAATCTGAAAATTTCTGAATTCCAAAACATATCTAACCCCAAGGGTTTTCTGTAAAGGATTAGGGACTATTTTCAAAAGACTGTTTCTGAACAAAACGCATCGTCCCTCTACCACTTTGGACAAGTTTCACGTGTTTTTGCTTTACCACCTTTGCTGCTATTACTGCCTGAGTCTCAATGTATGGTTCTCTTAACTCAGCCATGTGAGAGTCAAGTTTAAATGCCTCTGCCACCAAGAGGACCACCCCAGCTAGACCTGCCAACTTCTTTCTTTCCTAGTTCTAACCCTCTCATATCTCCTAGATTGTCATTTTCATGAGAGCACAGATACTCTGATGAGCGGGACTCTCTGGGGAAGGTGATGGTTGAAGTAGGGTTTTCACAAAAGATACAGATTCATGTCTAGAGTTGAGATCAGAAAATCTCTGGAGCTATGGTTACTGTTATGGCACCTGGGCAAGGATAGAAGCCAGGGCTCCTGGTTCAAGGTTAGAAATAAAATGTTGATTGAAGTTGAGGACTCATCTTGGGGCTTGGCAGGAATAGGTTGGCATAAACATGGTAAAAACATAGCATAGGCACCTAGAATAAGACTAGCTACCATGAGTTATCACTGGTTAACTACCGGGCACTGGGACTGCAGACGCTTCAGTCATTATTTCGTTTAATCTTCAGCTTTTTGAGTAGTTGTTAATATCTCCATCTTATAGGTGAAGGACTAAAGCTGAGAGAGGGTAAACCCTTGACCAATACTGTATAACTAGTAAAGCTAAGCATTTGAGCAAAGCCAAGATTTGAACTCAGTCCCTCTGACACTCTGTGGTCCTGCCTCTTCAACTGAGGCAAACAGAGGTGGCAGTGAGAAATTAGACTCCGGTGAGACAGACTCCAGAGCTGGGGACTGAGGACAGCATTTGGCATGCTTTTCTGTGGCCAGCTCTGATCTATTCAGCACTTTAATAAGCTCTGAAGCTTTACATCTCTCTCTACCTTACAGTTCTGTCCATTAGAATGGATTTTATACCCCTAATTGAGGCAGCAAATACACCTACGACTATTCTCTATACGACACCACTGAAGATAAATGAGAAGAAAGGTTAAGCCACATATGGGAGATCCAGTGAAGACAGAACACTTCAAAGTCTTGAAATTTTCTATGGGATTTCTTCAGGCTGTAGCTTTTTTTTGGGGTCCCTAAACCCAACAGGGACCATGTTATATCCCTTCTTATCCTTAGTACTCAATAATATAGTGTCTTGAATATAATGGGAAATAACTCTGCTAGCCGAGACTGGTGGAGCTGGACACTTCATAGGAACAGAGTGCTGTTAACATCACCATTTCACAATATGAGGCTGTTTCCTCATTCTCTGAGTTTTGGAGATTTCAGAATAAAGGTTAGCTGTTTAGAAATATTCAAAAAAGAACTAATACAATTTATATTTTTTCAGTTGGACAAAATGTTGGAAACCACATTAATTTCCCCCAGCATTATTTTATGGTTTCTGTAGACTGGAGGATTTTTGATGTATTGGATCCAATGGGAGAGCATCCCAGTAGTATCCACAAAAGGCTGACTTTCCATATTTTGCTCAGTTCAGCCTTTCATTCTGAATCCTATCCGTGCAATCAGCAACTTTCACTCCTGGAAGGGAGATTGTAGATGAATTAATGAGAATGGTCTTAACATAGGTTCCCCTTAACAATTTATAGCAAGTAAATTAAAATCACCTGTTGGTCCAGTGCATTCATGTTGCTTGCTCTTCGCTCAAACCCTTCAGGATTAGTTTAAGCTCAGAGGGATAAATAGGCATAAATAAAAATGTGTTTTTCCATCTCTCATTCCACAAAGTTGTAGAAATAGTTGAAAATGTTTTTCCTTCCTGTTATATTTGACTTTTACTGTTCTTGAGAAGCAAGAAAAAGTAAAACATAAAAGGGTGTGAAACTCCTACTACATTTGCTCTCCTATGTGGAGATGTATTCAAACATGGCTGTTCCATTATTAATCAGTAAAAATGGACAAAGGGAATAATTTATTTTGTAATCATGTATTTTTTACCCAGTGTTTAGAAGGTTGGCTTTGAATCTCCTCTGACTTCTACTCTAGGGGACAGCTAAAGAAAATTTCTGTGTTCACACCTTGATTGTACTTGACACCTGCTTAGCGATTTCTGGGAATGGACCGAGGCAGCTGAATCTCCCAGCCTGTCATTGAAACATTGGAGGTGACACGGAGGGATCTCAGTGTAACCTGGAGCCATCCGATTTCTGGTCAGAGACATGGAACCCCAGTAATGGAAGGTTCTTGAATAGTACCTTGGCCCAGCTGTTTCCAAATGGAACTATGGAATCAGAAATACTTGAAACTCTTGTCAAAAGTACAAATTTTAACCCACACCTACACTGTCAGACTCTCCGTGGTCAAGGCCAATAAATCTATTTTTAATAAATTTTCTAGGTTATTCTGATGAACAGCCAAGGTTAGGAGTCAATTGCTAGTCTAAAAAATTATCGTTTTAGTCTGCAGATATTTATTAAGTCTCTGTGGCAAATGGCCAACTAGAGCATGGTTGCTCAATCAGTGAGAGAGGCCTTCTGCCTGAGTCTCTAGCCTACTCAAGGAACCTGGGTGTTTAGTATTTAAAGAGAGTCTACTCAAACCCACATCTCGTGTGTCTTGAGAAACCTAGCATCCCCTACAATGTCCTTGAGTATTACAGAAAGATTTATATTTAGCCTAATCTTCTAGCCTCCAATCTTCTGCATTTATTCCATCTCAATTTCCACCCTGTACTTCCTTTCTTCTTTCCAGGAAACCCTTTTCTACATCTCATCACCCCTCAGAAAGCCACTATCCAAATCATCATTCCCCAAGTTACCACTGATAAAAGTCTTTGGGTCAGTTGTCTCACTCTTTCTTATTTTGCAATGCTCCTCTCTCTCCAAATCAATTTTTTACCTTGCTTGTAGAACACTTTAATTCTCTTCATCTGAATCCTCAGACGGCAGCCAGTGACAAGTGCGCTGGTTGTGCAGTGCACAACTCCGGCAAGTGTCACTTGTAGTAGAGTCTATGAGAGTGATGGCACTGGCTGTTGAAAATTTTCAGCCTCTTTGGACATTCACAGGGGCTCTACCTTTCCACTAGCTTGCCGATGCTCCCAGTCTTGTTTTATCTCTAATGCAGTGATTTTTAAACCTTTATCACACATTCCAGTTTGTCTATGTCCCAAGCAAGACTGTAGCTATTCAGTTGACAGGAGATCTGGTGGAATTCTCTCTTAGAGTCTTTTAAAAACATACTCCTACCATCATTTTCTCAATTTTGTTATAGCCTCTTTTGCATCATGCCCTCTGACTACATGATCATTGTAGGACTCTGTCCATTTATAGACCAGGATGTGATGCTTATTTCTAGGACATGTCCTGGAGGCGGGCTCTGACACAGGATGGAGATACACAGGGAATACAGACAATCATCTGACAGTGCCAGGGCATAGAAGGTGATGAATGGACTTAGCTGTGGAACCATGTTTCAGCTCTGTTGTCTCTTGCTTTGGCAAATCCTGCATTCCTCGAGAGACTGAAGTATAAGGTGGAATCTGAACAAAAGAAAGTTGTTGGAACTGGAGACAGGGTAGAACCAATCTAACAAGAGATTAACTGTTCTAAATCACTTGAGACATTTAACCTGGGATCACAAATTCCTCCTAAGGGCAGGGTTGCTTCTAGAGCTGAATGTTTTGATAAATATCTTGACAATATCTGTGCTCTGAAGTATAGTATTCACTAGCACATTAAGAACTTGCAATGTAGCTAGTTTGAATTGAGGTGTGCTATATGTGTAAAGTACACACAGATTTTGATATTTTTTGGAAAAAAGTAAAACATCTGATTAATAATATTTGACACACTGATTATTATTAAAATTAATATTTTAGATATATTGGTTAAATAAATTAATTAAATTATTTTCACTTTTGTCCTTTTTTAACAGTGCTGCTAAAAATTTTTGAATTACATATGTGTCTTATAGTATATTTATTCTGGACAGCCTTATACTTTCTATTCTGGAGGATTGAAGCCATAGGAAATCAGATGAATTTCTTTTCATCACTATTTAAATCTTTCCTCCTCCATCCCCAAACTATGAATTTTTTACCATTTTTTGAGCATCAACTATTTGCCAGCTACTTTGTACATGGTATTTGTAATTCTCATAACAAGTCTCACACAGATATTATTATACTCATTTTTCGGAGGGCAAAACTGCTGCTTAGAAAGAATAACAATACGTTATAGGAGCTACTATTTACGGAATGCTTACTATGTGGCAGGCATTATATTTGTTATGTATAAAAATATGTTTTATGCCAAATTTACACATGAAGAGAATGCGGTTTAAAGAAGTCAGGCTATTTGTCCAAGATCCTGCAGCCATAGATCACTGTGCCAGGTCCCAACTGGGGCTGGGTCCAGAGTTCTTGCTTTTTCAGTCATGTGCATTGATAAGCAAATTCATACTATTTCCTGAACATTATTATTTAAGAAGCCATGATATAAGCCGTTACTGGCTGGCTTTTATTTTATCAAATATATGTTTATCCTTGGTCTGGCACAGTTGGAGGTGGAATTATATTGCCCCTCTTTCACTACTTGTCACATCGCATGTGCCATTTTAGACCCCAGCAGCATCCTTGCCTTAGCACTCCCGTTGGTTCAATTAAGTTCTGACGGAAGGCTCATTCTGGCCTCGCCCTCATTCTTCACCCCAGGGCAGCAGGTGCAGGTGCTCAGCCATCCTGGAACGTGGTGCTGTAAGCGCTGGCAACAGCAGCAGCCTTGGGGGAAAGCACCAATCGGTAAATGAGCACAACTAACCAGCATCCTCTGGATAATGAGTAATCCGGGCCCACGTAATTGGACGAGTGATCTACCCTGGGGGCCTCTGGGTAATGGTGGCGATGTGTGCACCTGCGCTCTGTGCTTGCATGGAGTGACGACATCAGGAAAGTGGTCTTCCTGCCAATCTGGACAGGCCAGTCAAGGAATCATTATAAAACTGAGCAGTTAAAAACAAATGCCTCTTTATTGTGGACCCAAGTTGATACAGCAGGACCTATGGTTCCATCGTGATATACAGAATGCAAATACAAAGAGTAATAGCAGATGCTACATGAACACCTGCCATGAGCTGGCTTTTGTGCCAGATGCTTTACAGATATTACCTCTAATCTTCACTGTAACCTTGAAACCTAAGTACTACTATCAGTAGGTGAGGAAAGTAGGCTAAAGACCCCAAAGAGCCTCAGAATTGAGTCTCTAGCCTTGTGGAACTGTTTGTTTTTATAGCGCATTTGGTTTTACCAAAAAGGGAAACTCTGGAAAAATAACAATTTTAAGAATGCTGATTGTTTTTACCTTTGCTTCTGGAAGCCTAATGCCATTGTTAACAATTGTCTGAAAGTCAGAGCATAAGCTACCTGAGTTGCTTGAGGGATATGAAACAGTGTTCACAGAAAATCTATTTTATTTTCCCCTCCATATTAAATTATGATATCTATACTTCACGCATCTTAAATATGTAACAAGTGAAAAAATTAAATCTCAATCCCCCATTTCCACCCACCTTCATTGTTATGTGCAAGAATATACTCTACTAAAAGATATTGACTTTCACTAAATTTTGAATTTTTTTTCTAAATAGGAGGAAAATGGCAAGTGGAAGAAAAACTTGAATAGATGTATGTCAGAAGTTAAATAATAACATTCTTAAAATAGCATTGATAAGTAGCCACATGATAAAATTGAAACAGGTTTTAAAATGAGAAGCTAGTCCACAAATAGCCTCAAACTAAGCAACTTTAAAATATATGAAACTCATAGCTGTTGAGCTAGTGCAGTAAAATTACACTTGGGAATTCAAAATAAATCCTTTGACAGATATCTAAATCCCAAAAGTGACAATTATAACATTTGAAAAGCGAATGTGGTCTTTACTAGGTTCTTAATATGCTATAAATTAAATTCTTTTCTAATGTGAGTTAGTATTATATAAAATTTGCATTTTCCATGGGTTGGGGAATATAATTAGCATTGGACTCATGCAAATATTATTTACTATAAAAGAGGAGACTTAGAGCCAAGTGACTGAGGCTTCTAGAGGGGTTATGTTACATCAGCAAACATCAAATCTCCATTTATCTGCCACTGCAAAGACGGGTGCAGCAGAGAGAGGAGGACTTCGGACTGGGGCCTGGTTTTGAACCTTTCCCTTTCCACTCTGCAGCTGAATCATCAATGACCACTCTGGACCTCCACTGTCTGAAAAGATAAATGATATTGTACACTTACCTTGTTGTCATGAGGATTAAGTTAGATAACTTACATGAAACTTCAGACTGATAGTCAAAATACGGAAATAAAAAGAGTAGTTTCTCTCTTTTCTTGGGAACAATTTACTTAGGAAAGTAAATTAATATGGAAGTTAAATCATCTAAAGTTATCTTCTTGTATTTCTTGGTATGAATAAATTCCTAGAACAATTTAAGATACACAGCGTGATTGGGACTATTCACTATCTTGAAGGCCTTCTAGAATATTTCTCCTAAAATAACATTCAGGGACATTTAATGTCCTCACAAATTAATTACACAGTGGATTTGTACCTGTGTAAAAATGCTGTGTATTTTTAACTCTTGTTCTTTAATCAATCATGTTTTTGTAGCTTCTTCCCTAACTGGATTATAAACTTCCTGAGGTCAGGGATTTCTCCCAATATTCTCCTGTAATAAGTGCCTGGTTTACAAGCCAACTCACTAATCATTTCTCCTGGGAAAATAAAAATAAGAACATGTGACTTGCACCTATGCCTTTAAAACATTATTTTCTAAAGAAACTCTTAGAGCACTTACTTCTGCTTAATGAATCTTCGTTGCTCATGAAATTGAGTACAAGCCTGATTGAAGGCTGTCTGAAATATGACTCCATAATTCCCTTTCACAGTTCTGTCTCATGATTTCCCTAAACATGTCTTATTTATTTCCAGAGAAGTCGGAATGCTACTCAGACACTATGTTCCACTACAAATGCCGTGGATCTTTACTCAGACTGTTCCTTTTCCAGGAGTATCCTATCCCATTGCTTCCTGTGAAATCTGACCTCATTCTTCCAAGCACATCCCAAATTTGGATATTGCCTTCTAGATATCTCTCTTTCTCCTCTTAAACCTCCTTCCACTTTGACTTAATTTCTCCTACAGAATTTAGAGATCACATAGACCCATAACGGACCTTAGAGATGAGTATTATATAACTCTTAGTCTACAAAACATAAAAGGGGCCTCTCATCTCAGAAATTAGGGATTGTTCTATTGAGACAGGATTCCTGCAGCGTTGTCCCTGAATACTTCCCCACCCCTTCAAGCCTGGATGTGAGCATCCTTAGCTGTCTGCAGATCCCTCTGTCATAATGTCATCAGATGGCACGGCACTTCCATCCATACTGGTTTCCCAGGGCTTCCACTGGCCCAGGGCTCCTGCATGTCCTCTACTGCTGTACACACATAGCCTCCCAAAGTGCCTGAAAAGTAGAGAACACCCAATAAATGACTGTGGAACGAATGAATGAATGAATGACCTAATTGTTGACTCACTCTGAATCACTCTCAAAGCCAGTTTCTCATGAATACGCCTCATTTAAAGAGAATTAAAATATAAAATATCTCACACTAGATCCGTGTGCTTCCTCAAACTACAAAAAAAAAAATCTTTTGTTTTTGTCTGTTTTGTTTTTCTTGAAATGCAGACAATTTAGCATAAGTCTTCCTTCTTCCCTTAGTAATTTTGCCCTTGCATCTGTCAATGGATGCCAGAAGGAAGTATGTGTGGGTGAATGCATGGGGTGAGGCTAATTTTGGGGAGCGTTATCAGAAGCAGTGCAGCCAGCCAAGCATCACTGCTATGCATGCCTAGAAAAGTAAAATAATAATAAAAAATTCTCTTCGGGTGGTTGGATATTCATTTCATTTTTCAAAATTTCTTTGTCTACAGAAATACGAAAAGTGTTAGTCTATATGTTTTCAATTTTCTACAATGAGGAGATTATATTTTTGCAGAAAGAAAACTCCTGTAAGGTTTTTGTCTTTGCTTTAATAGACAACTAGAAGGTAGAATCAAGAAGACTTAGTAGTTGACTGACTATTAGGAGACAATCGAGGACACAGAAGAATCTCTAGAGTGAATCTCAATTAACAGACATGTCAGTTTCTATTTATTTTTTTCGCTTAGTTTTAGGTCAGATTTAGTATTTAAACTTACATTTTTGTTTTGTTTAAGAAAGACTTCATTTTGAATTTCCATGTAATATTTTATTAATGTGAATCTTATGTTTTCAGTGTTAATCATTGCAGCAATGTAATCTTATACAATGGGTGTGTTTCTGTGTTAAAATATTTTTACAATTAAACCATTTTCATACAAGTGGGTTGACTCTTTAAAGAAACCCTGGGAAGAATGACTTACGAAGTGTGTTGCAGTATTAATAATGAACATCTTTGCTTATCCAGAGAGCACGTTCAGGCTTTCATTGACTGTAATTTGTTCCAGAAGGAGGCTCCAAGTATTGTAGAATTAGATTCTATTGAAAATTATTTTATTTTGCCTATATAATTCACTATGAAAAAAGAGAGACTATTTCTTTATACAATTAACCAATTTTTAAAAGCTGAATTTTCAATATTGCGCTTAATTATGGACCTGTTAATGCCATCTTCTAGTAAATTCTCTGCTTGCTTGTGCTTACTATCGCAATTTCTTGGTTCCTACTCCTAATATCCACTCTTTTCAGAACTGGGGTATAAACTAAAGAAAGGTGTAAATTGTGAATTTCATCATAGAGCTCCCACCAAAGTTGGTTGAAGGATATGGCTGTTGTCATTATGTCACACAGTTGCTATGGACATGCCTTCTGAGGGAATGTGTAAGAATATGCAGCATATCAGGTGGTAGCAATAGGTGCTGTGCTGAAACAGAAGGCAAGATAAAGGGTCTGGGGGTGCTGGTGTAGGGGGTTGGTATTTGTATGGGGGAGTGGTCAAAGAAAGCTTCACTGACAAAGTAACATTTGAGCAGAAACCTGAAAGAAGTTTAGGGGCTAGCCACGTAGGCATCTGGGGAAAAGAGTCCCAGACGGAGGAACCAGTAGGAACCACTGTCTTGTGCCCGGGCGGATTTGGAGGGTTTATATTCCCAGATTGGGAATCAGGCCATACAATCAGAGCAGGGTGGGTTGGAGAGTGGATGATGAGGTTAGAAAGGGAGAGGGGAGAACCATGTGTGCAGAGACATGAGGTCCGGCTGGACTAGTAACGACTGACTTTTCATATACTTGGGATCTGAAGGCAGTTGGGACTGTGGGCATACAGGTGCCAGGATCTGACTTGCATTTTCAATGGGTTGCTCTGCCTGATCCTTTCAGAATAGATTGGCAATAGAGAAAACACTTAAGAAGCTATTTGAATAATACAAGTGGGTGAGAGATGGGAGTGGCTTAGATCTGGGTGGTGGAAGTTGCAGTGGTGAGAAGTGCTCTGCATACATCTTGAAAGCAGAATCGAGATCTGCCCCGTAGAAGATGAGAAAAAGAGAAAAATCAGAATCCTCTTAGGTCTCAGGACTTGGAAGGATGGGCTTGCCGTTTACTGAAGTGGAGATTATGGAAGAGGAAAGTCTCATTCACTTGTGTGTTTTGGGGTTGATGACATCAGGAATATATTTTTGGACATGTTAAATTTGAGATTCCAGTTAGATTTCCAGCTGGCAGTATCAAGTAAGCCATTGAATATATGGATTTGGAGTCTAGAGGGGAGGTCTTGGCCAGAAATATACATTTGGTAGATACTAGCATAAAGATGGATTTAAAGTTATGAAACTAGGTCAGATGATTGAGGAGTGAGAAGGAAACAGAGGCAAGGTAAGAGGATGAGAATTTAGATGTGGCTTTCCAATGTTTAGAGGGCAGACGAGGAGGGGCAGCTAGGGAGATGTGTGGAGAATCAGCAAGGATGTTGTCTGGAACTCAAGCAAAGAAAGTATTACAAGAAGGAGATGGTACTAGAGTGTGAGAAGCACCACTGAGTAAGACAAGGACTGAGTATTGACTCTTGGTGATAGCAGTGGGGATGAATTTTTGACTTTGGCAAGAGCTATTTTTTTAAAGTAAGAATGATTGGAGTAAATTTCAAATTTAATGGAAAGAATGGGATCAGAGATGGGGAGTATAAGCAACTCTTTTGGAAAAAAAATACCCCAATAAAGTGGAGCAGAAGAATGAAACAGTATCCGAATCCTTTTAGAATGAGGGATTATTTTATGCTTGATTGCTGATGGGAACGATCCTGTAGAAAAAGAAACACAGATGAATCAGCAGGGAAGAGCGAACTGTTGGAGTAAGGGACTTGAGCAGGTGAGGACTGATGAGTTGTTATCTTGAAGGAGGAACCAAGTAAGTTTCCGTAGTGTAGTGGTTATCACGTTTGCCTCACACCTTGAAGGAGGAACCAGGGGGCTTGCCTTAAACGGGGTTGGGGGGAGATTGTCCACAATAACGGAAGAGAAGCCTGGATGTGTGGGTGCAGAGGCTGGTCGGTTGGCAGATATGACAGTAAGAGGTTATGAATTTGGCAACAGGGTTGTCAGCACAAAGTAAAGCCCAGGAGATAGGTGTTGGTGACTGAGGAGGGAGGAGAAGCTCTGCATCTAGGAGGAAGTGAGATGGGATGGGCGAGGAAGATGATTTACGACTTCTCGGCAGCACTGAAGTCTTGCTTATTTGTGTCAGAAATAGCTCCCTATTCACCAAAATCTATGTTCCTTTTTCCAGGGCACACCAATGACATTTCCCAAATTTCCTTGCAATTAGGTGTGTTCTGATGACTAGGATGTGAGTAGAAGTGGAGTGTTCCACGTGCAGACTAGCTCCAACATGACCACACCTCTGTTCTCTTTTCCTCTCTGGCTGGTAGAAAGGAGCTCAACTCCAGAATGACCTCAGAAGCCCATAGGTTGAAGGAAGCAGGGCCTTTGTATGCCTGGGACCCCAGATGGGAGGAAGGCTTGTCTCATTGACCTGTTCACCTAAGCAATACTTTTATACGAGCAAGAAATCAACTTCCGTTGTGTCTGATGCCCTCCAACATTTTTTCAGGAGCAGGGGTTCTGGTCCCAGAGCAGCTAGATGGAGGGCAGCTAATTAACTGATCTTTATTACCTGTAATTCTTTGCTTGTGTTTCCATGTTTTAGTCACTGATTTCTTCAATTCTTATTTTCTTTAGATTCCTTATCAACCAGTTCATCTCTAAAACTATCTTGAAATTTTATTGAAAGAAAAAAATAGAAAATGCAAGTATTTATGAGTAAAAATAACTAGTGCAAAGAACATATTACACTTTACTTTATATTTTATATGTATTTCTACTTTACATATTGTACACACACACACACACACACACACACATATATATTTATGTATTAGTTTCCTAAGGCTGTTGTAGCAAAATACCACAAACTGGTTTAAATAACAGTTTTCTTGTCTTACAGTTTTGGAGGCTAGAAGTCTGAGATCAAGATATCCACAGAGTTGTTTCCTTCTGAGGGCTGAGAGGGAGAATCTGTCCCTTGACACTCTGTTTTGGTGGTTTGCTGGCACTTTTTAGAGTTCCTTGACTTGTAGACACATCATTCTGGTCTCTGCACTGTGTTCCTGAGTGCATGTCTCTGGGTCCAAATTTCCCCATTTTATAAGGAGACAAGTTCACGCTGGATTAGGGTCCATACTAATGACTCCATCTTAACTTGATTACCACTGTAAAGACCCTATCTTCAAATAAGGTTACATTTGGAGGGACTGGGAGTTAGTACTCCAACATTTGGTTTTGGGGAAGCCACAATTCAACCCATAATGATATAACACCAGGAGGCCCAATTCCAAAAGGGAGGGAGTGTGGGCTGTTGAATCTCATGGAATTAGGTTGGATCCCAGCTCTGTCACTAGCTATCTTTGTGACTGAATCCCAGTTATTTCAACATTTTCAGCCATCACTTTTTTTCTGCTATAAAATGGTGGGGACACCAACTTCATTAGGTTTTTGTGTAGGTTAAATAAAACATTAGGCACTTATTAGGCACTCAAGTGGTAACCGTTACTCAGATAATTATTCAAATAATTATTATGATACACGCCACAATAAATAACTACTGTGATCCAAGGGTTCATTGCAATACTGAACTGTCGCTAGAGAAATATTACAGTGTTAAAGGATGACCCTAATATCTCATAAAAATATTCAAGTAACCTAAGCTGTCTTAATTTAATTACTATTAATGTCATCGTTTCAATGTAATCTTGACTGTGGGACTCACAATCTCAATTCATCCTTTATTAATTGACACCTGTACTTGAATGCTTGTCCTTAGCTGAGTTTTATTTGATACGAAATGATAGCTATATCATGGGATTAGCAACTTACTTCAAAGTCATGTTCTTTCGTGATGTGTGAGTTGAAATGAATCAGTTGTTTGCCGTTGAAAAGCTAATGAACTACTCACAGGACTGAAAAGCTCCCCAAAAGTTTAGAATTCTGAAAGTGCCTGTGCATCTGAGGAACACGCACCAGTTCCCTTTCAGGGGTCACATTGTCCTTGAAATGGAACACCACCAGATTTCACAGTCGAAATGCATGATTCTTTGATACTCAACTGTCTTCTATTCAATCTCTTCCCAGAATAGTAGCTCTAAAAGCATGTTCATTCTCTCTTTTTTCCCCATTTCCTCTCTCTCTGTTTTTCTAATTTGTAAGGTTTAGTAACTTTGCCACCAGGAGGAACTGAGCAAGAGACAGCTGCTGGGCCTATAGCAGGAACAGCTGTTGCATTATTAGCTCAGTTACTGCGTATACCCGTGTTGGTTCACCTACAACCCAACAAGTTTGAGCCTTTGACACAGATGCTAAATCAGAAATGGGATCGGTGGAAAAACAAAAGAAATGAAAGGAAAAAAATGAAGTCTTTCAATTTGGAAAAGGATATGGGTGAGAGGAAACGGTGAAGTTTAGACAGCAATTATAATATCAGATGCATCAGGATATGATTATCAAAAGAAGCAAAAAGGAAACTGCCCAGGCAGCTGAAGGCAAACGGGTGTGTTTTCAGACATTTTACAGAGCCTTTTGTCCAAGAGGATTAACGCATTGGCACACGACAACCCCTGGCAGCGCTATCCCACTTACATTTTTCACCTGTCACTATACAATTTGTTTCCGACTTAGCTTTTGGAATTAACTTAAAGTGGATTCTGGGGCTTCCAGTAAGGGATGGAAGAGAAAAACCTGCTGATGTCAAAGTCACCACAAATCATTTACAGTCCTAACTCTACTGCCCATGTCCCATTTTGTATTTACCAAGCTGAGTGCTAAGTATGTGCACGTCCAGTGCACACATTTTCTTTGTGAGGGCTATAAAACGCTTGTTGAGCTATTAGCACTCACTACGGCTGAGGTTGGTCTCATTAAGGAGAATAGATACAGTACCTGGAGACATCCGTCATAAAACTCCATCCAGAGGACGAACAGTGCTTAGAAGAGGCAGAAGGACAGCAAAAAGAGAAGATGGTGTTTGGCCATTAGGCTGGGGTGGAGTGGGTGGAAGTAGAAAGGAACTGAAGCAGAAAATTAAATGGTCTGATACTGACTTTGAATAATAGCTCTGGGTGACCCTGAATCTTACTACTGGAAGTGTGCACATATTAAAATTCTCCGGGTGTGATCCATTTTCTGTGTGCAAGATATTCCCCCCTCTAAATGTGCTGTTAGGTGAGTGGGAAGAAGCCAGTCGTTTAAAATTCTCTTGGAGGCTCTGCATCCATTTTATATCCTCGTGAAACCTGGCGATTTCCTCTCCTTTCATTAACTCCTCCAGAAACACTGGCCCTCATGTGGGTCCTTCACTCATCAGAATCTAATTATTGCCATCCATTTTGGTTTGGCTGCCCAGCCCTACCACTCAGACATCACCACGAGGGAAATCAGGGTTGTGGAGGTGTTTGTTAGCACTGCCAGATACAACTCCACCAGGAGGTTATTTCCCCCCATTTTTATGAACTTTTCTTTTGTTTTAAAACCACCCATCCTTCTCCATCTTCAGTTGTTTTCACCCATGATTCACCACAATGTGAACCTCCATCTTAATTGTTGAACCTTAGAGTTTAGGCGGTGATTCCTTACAATGACTTAATCCCACTAACGGTATTATGAACATAAAGACACCCCGTGGTGTCTCTGTCTCTTCCAATATTTTAGAGGGAGGCATTGCTCAGCTATTATTTTTCTATTTAAAGAAAGAAAGATTTTTATAATTTCTTTATAAATTTTATAATTTCTGAAATAATTTCTCTTTAAAATAATTAAAAAATAATTCAAGATATCCTTGAGGAGAGAAAATATCTCTTTATAGAGAAGTGTAGGGAGAAAGACCCTGAATTGGATTTTTGCTTTTTGATTTATTAGGCATTGTATTGTTAACATGTAGCCTGAGTTATTTCTTCTTTCTTTTTTAAATTGAAGTACAGTCAGTTACAGTGTGTCAGTTTCTGGTCTACAGCATAATGTCCCAGTCATACATATACATACATATATTTGTTTTCATATTCTTTTTCATTAAAGGTTATTACAAGCTATTAAATATAGTTCCCTGTGCTATATGGAAGAAAAATTTTTTTAATCTATTTTTATATATAGTAGTTAGTATTTGCAAATCTCAAACTCCCACATTTATCCCTTCCTAACCCCTTTTCCCCCAGGTAACCACAAGATTGTTTACTATGTCTGAGAGTCTGTTTCTGTTTTGTAGATAAGTTCATTAGTGTCTTTTTTTAAATTTTTTTAGATTCCACATATGAGTGATATCATATGGTATTTTTCTTTCTCTTTCTGGCTTACTTCACTTAGAATGATGACCTCCAGTTCCAACCATGTTGCTGCAAATGCCATTATTTTATTCTTTTTTATTCTGAGTAGTAGTCCATTGTATAAATATACCACAGTTTCTTTATGCAATCATCTGTCAATTGGCATTTAAGTTGTTTCCATGTCTTGCTAGCCTGAGTTACTTCTGATGGACAAGAGCATAAAAACAAAAACCAGCATTTCTGAAGATCTGAAAAATAAGTGAAATTCTGTAGGTGAAACAGCTTTAAAAATTATTTTATTTTAATCATTTTCAAGTATTCACCCCTTCCTATTTGATTATTCAGAATGCAAAAAAATTATATATTTTTAATTGGGATTATGATATAAATAAATAAAGGCTAAATAAATTATTAAATTATAATGTGCAAAAGAAAATCATTTTTTTTTAAACTCTCAAAGAGTCCAATGATATCCTTCCTCTCCTATCTTCTTCCCTCTACTAGGTCCAGAATTGCCGTATAGATGCCATTGTCTCCCTCAGAAATGAACTTATCGGTCATGGAAATGGTGAACGAGCCTTCAAAACCCCTTTATGGTGACTGGTTCTTTTGTCCCTGAGTGGGTTTAATTAATACCCACCGTGTTAGTTTTTTATTGACGCTATAACAAATTACCGCAAACTTTTCACAGCTTAACATAACACAAATTTATTATCTCATAGTTTAGGAGGTTAAAAGTGCAACATAAGTGTCACTGGGCTAAAACAGAAATGTCAACAGGGCTGCATTCCTTTTTGGAGGCTCTAGGGGAGAATTTCTTTCCTTGCCTTTTTCAATTTCTAGAGACTGCCCACATTCGTTAGCTTCTGAAGCCCTTTTATCTTCAAAGCTAGCAGTGGTCAGTCAGGTCTCTCTCTGGTTCTGATACTTCTCTCTCCTTCTTCCCCATTTAAGGCCACTTGTGATTACATTGTGTGCACTCAGATAATCCACTATAATCTCTATATGGTCAGCTGATTAGCAAACATAATTCCATCTATAGTCTTAATTTTCCCTTGCCAAGTTAACATAATGTATTTATAGGTTCGAGGGAGTAAGACATGGACAATCTGAGGAGACTGTTATTCATCTTACTCCACCCACCCTCTTATGAGTCCAGAAGTAAAGTAGGGATGAGATTAACTCTTGAGATTACCACAGTGATTTCTAATTACATGAGCCTGAGAGCTGTATTATTTGAAGTTAACTGTTACTCAAAAATTATACTCCGCTCAATTTAAATTTAAAAGTAACTCCTTTAGTTTTCTGTTACCAATATGTCATGATTTTGGATTGGAGACTCAATGTGATATAAGGAAAAGTCATCCCCTATGACTTTGGGGACTAAAAGGGCCAGTAGTCAAATCCCAACTTCATTACTCACTGAGCCTCAGTTTCTTCATTTTTACAGTGGAGACAAAAATATCTATCTTGAGGGCTGTGGAAAGAACAAAACTATGTACTCAAAATTACGCAAATAAAACATTGCAATGTTTTTATTAATAGTGCTAGACTGTAACTCCTATGAGAAGAAGCTGGCACCTGGTAGCTGTTTGGCAAATGTATCACTCTCCTTAATGCTCAGTGTGCACAGGGTGACACTGAAAAATCACCACATTCTGGAGGCCAAATCCAATCTGGGACTCTCAGGACTCACAAAACACAAATTTGGGGTCTGGTTTCCTGCAAAAGCCTGGGGCCAATTCCAGCCTCTGGTTTCAGTTGGTCTTGGTGAGACTGTCCTGGAGTTCAGATTTGGCAAGTGTGGTAAAGTTGTGACCTGTCCCAAACTGCATGACAGCATGTTCACTCCCTGGGAGTGATTTCATTCAGGGAGCACTCAGCCCTTTGAAATTGATAATATAGGGCTTCTACTTATTTCTCTTTCTCTTATTCTCTTTTTATATTGCCACTGTTAAACAGAGCATGAGGAGAAATTATTTTGATTGGGATATATAAGAGAAATGCCCATATAATATTACATAATTCAAATTAATATCGATAATATCATAATGTATAGAAAACATAATCCTATGTGTTATGTTATGTTATTTAACCCGTATCTTAGATACATAAACAGTATATTAGACCTAGGATAGTGATAATAAACTATCATATTCTGCTATAAATAACTACGTACCATGGTTGGCAGAATAATGCCCTTCCTCTGCAAATGTCCACATCCTAATCTCTGGAACCTGTGAATGTTACTTCAAATGGCAAAAGAGAATAGATTGCAGATACAATTACAGTTGCTGATCAGCTGACCCTGAGACAGGGAGATTATCCTGTATTAGTTGAGTGGACTGTATCTAATCACATGTCTCCTTAAAGTTGTAGAAAAAGAATATGAAAATGAATATATGTATGTTCATGTATGACTGAAGCATGTGCTGTACACCAGAAATCGACACAACATTGTAAACTGACTATACCTCAATTTAAAAAAAAAAAAAGATTAAAATAAAAACTGTAAAAGAGGGAGAAGAGAGACCCACAGATGTGGTCATGTGACCAAGGGGCTGGGTCTGTCATTACTGCCTTTGAAAATGACCTTGGAAATGAAAATTCCATGAGCCCAGCAATGCACGTAGCCTCCAGAGGTTGCAAAAGGCAACAAAGTAGATTTTCTGCTAGAGTCTCCAGAAAGGAACACAACTCTGCCAGCACTTTGATCTTCGTTCGATGAGATCAGTGTTGGACTTTTAACTCGCTGAACTGTGAAATAATACATTTCTGCTGTTTTAAGACACTAAATTTGTGATTCTTTGTTACAGCAGCTTTAGAAAACCAATATACATCCTATATATCTAAGTGGTTGTAGTAATTTATAGGTTAAGTCACCTAAACAAACAAAAAATTCTTTAAAATATGTTCCATGTGAATATACCATTAAACACTATTTGACTATTATTTTATGTAACAAATTTTTTCCAAAATTAAAATTTCAAAAATAAAGTTTTCACAAAATCCTCTGTAACAGGTTGAGGTATGATAGACGCCTTAACGGAGATTTGAAAGCAAGTGTGTTAAAGTCTAAACTGCTGCACTTTGTATGCAAAGAATTTTATCTCTGATCCTGTGACAAAGGAAAATGGCCACCTCATCTGACCAGGATAAGGGATGCTCATATTTTTCAGATGTGGGAAAGTAATCAATTTACCTTTTAAAGTCATTGACTGTCTGTGTCTATTCAGACATCTATAGTCTAAATTATTAAAGTTTTAAAGTTCTACAAGCATTCATGGAAACCCAGAATACAGTCTCACATACACTCGTCATGTCATTACGAGGTAGGAAGAGAGTGTGCAGTGTCATCTCACTAGCCATTGTGACAACTCTGCCAAGTAGTTGGCCAGGATTTTGGAACAGTCAGCTTATCCCTTCCCTTACCCAAAAGGGCAAAAGAGGCAGGATCAAAACTGTATGTTGTTCCACTGTATGTATATTCCACATCTTCTTTATCCAGTCATCTCTCGACGGACATTCAGGTTACTTCCATGTCTTGGCAATTGTAAATAGTGCTGCCATGAACACTGGGCTGCATGTGTCTTTTGGAATTAGAGTTTTCATCTCTTCTGGATATATGCCCAGGAGTGGGATTGCTAGATCCCATAAAAAAGAATGAAATAATACCATTTATAGCAACATGGATGGATGTAGAGATTATCATACTAAGAAAAGTCAGACAGAGAATGACAAATATTGTATGGTATCACTTATATGTGGATTTTTTAAAAATGAAACAAATGAACTTATTTACAAAACAGAAACTGACTCACAGACATAGGATTACCAAAGGGGAAAGGGGAGGAGGGATTAACAGATACACACTACTATTTATAAAATACATAAACAGCAAGGACCTACTGTACAGCACAGGGACCTATATTCAATATCTTGCAATAACCTATAATGGAAAAGAATCTGAAAAATAATATATATTTTATATATATACATATATATATATATATAACATATAACTGAATCACTTTGCTGTAACCTGAAACATTGTAAATCAACTATATATCAATTTAAAAAAAGGAAAAAAAAAAAAGAGGAAAGGAAAAAAGACTGTGTATTGTTGCAGATCCATGCAGGGTGCTGGGCAGGACAGGAAGCAAGCCTGGGTCTGCAGGCTGGAAATCACATTTTCTGCTTTGCCTAACTGCAATGTTTCTTCCATGAAAGGCGTACTTTCTCCAAGCTCTCGCGTGGTAGTCACACTGTTGTCCCTTCCTTTTACTTTCCACTTCAAAAAAGACAAATAAGGACAAGGAGGAGATGTAACTGAGAAATACTTCAAAGTCAGTTTTCTGCTTGTCATGGCCTAAACTCATCTCTCCACTCCTGGGACAGACTTGCCAGAATAATGAGATTTGACTTGAGCACTTAAGAATGTTCCAGAAGTGCATGCTATTGCAGTGCTCCTGAAGAAAACGAATGCTTCCTCTGTGAGCTGCTGTGAAGCAAGACGGTGCACACAGAGAGGCCTCGTTCATCTTGTGATGCTCTGGGGGCCTCTCCCACCAGCCTGTTTGACAAAATTTCCACCTCACTTGGTGGTAAAGCTACCTGCTGCCGCCTCTGTGTAGGGAAAAGTTGCCTAAGCTCTGTAAAGACAGAGCTGTTACTTCTGTAAAAGTACCAAGAATTGAGTGGGCAGAGGAGGAGGAAGAGAGAGAAAGTGTAAACTCAGAATGAATGAAAGGTGTGAGAAGAACCAAAATCTTTCCGTAAAAGAGATCGTTGGGTAACCTTTTAGATTTTAGGGACCACATTTTCAAATGTGTAATGATTGAGTTATTCTGTAACAATCAGGTTTCTATAAAAAGCCTTGTGCTCATAGTCTCCTGCTTGTCCACAGGCAGAGAATATAGCTCCAGGCTGCTGGAGGTGCTCTCCCTCCTGAGTATACATGGATAAACATTAATGTTTGGCACAGTTATTTTTTTATCATTATGGTCATTGAATGCAGGTGCAAATGGAAGGCACTTACCGCTTTGACACCCTGACTGTGTAATTAAAATCCCTCTTCCATAAAAACTTAAAATCTTCAAGGTCCTTTCAGCTCTCTGACCACCACCTGTGAAGTGGAGCTGTGGAACGATGCTAGTTTACATCATTAAAACTTGTGTTCATTTCCTGAATCTGTTGCCTAGAAGATTTCCCTTTGTTTCAACTCTCTGAATCTCAGTTTTTTCCATCTGTAAAAATGGCGGTTAGAATTAGCCAGGCTCTTGTGAGGATTCAATGAGGTGACGTAGAAGCACGCCTAGACAACCCCAGAATTTAGATGCTCTCTAAATATTAGTTCTATAACCTGCTTTACCCTTCTGCTTTGCTTATACCTACCATCTTTATTATAATTATCTTATCCTTCTCTTTTGTAGCTCTTCTTAGTTCCCCCCGTTCCTGCCCCCACCCCACCATTTTTAACTTGGAACTTGATTTCTGAAGGTCCTGATAAGCTTCAATGGGTGGGCTTACTGTGTGACACTCTAGAGTGTTGCATTATTTATAGATTGCTCACTTGACAAGGTCACATGATGGACATCACCTTAATTCTAAATGCGGGTTACCACAGAAATCATGCCGTCTTTGCTTGCCTGTCTTTATTTGTGTGTAATTGCCTGAAGTAGAAAAGCAGCAACATAGAAAGTTCTGTTGCTGTGTCTCAGAAAGGACTTGATGATAGTGAACTACTGGTCATGATAGTAATATCAACGCTTTCTATTTACAGACCAATGACAACAGATGATATAACTCTTGGGAGGGTCATATGCGACCCATTCAGTTTTCAAATTAAATGAAGACAATTTATTGAATGCCTAATATGTGCTCAAAATCAGAGATAGGATGGTGAGTAAAATGGACACAATCTTAAAGTTTAGATAAACATAAAGAATTTATACCAAAAAAGATATGCGTTTTTGTGCTTTAATCTATTTTAAATTTTGATATAATACACATAACACTGAATTTATAGTCTTAACCATTTTGAAGCGTACAGTTCAGTGGTAATAAGCATATTCATATTGCTGCGCTACCATCACCGCCATCAATCCACAGAGCTCTTTTCCATCTTGCAAAATTGAAATTCTGTACCCATGAAATAATAAATCCCCATTCCCCTCTCCTCAGCTCCTGACAACCTCCACTCTACTCTGTTTCTATGAATTTGACTATTCTAAGTACCTCACATAAGTGAAGTTGTACAACATTTGTCCTTTGGTGACTGACTGACTTCACTAACCATGATGTCCTCAAGGTTCATCCACACTGTAGCATGTGTCAGAATTTCTTTCTTCTTTAAAGTTGACCGGTATTCCACTGTATGGCTCTACCACATTTTGTTTATTTATTCATCCATTGATGGAGTCTTACGTTGCTTTCACGCTTTAGCTATTGTAAATCACACTGCTATGAACATGGGTGTAAATTTCTCTTCCAGACCTTGATTTCAATATTTTGGGGTACCTACCCAGAAGTGGGAATGCTGGATCATATGGTTACTCTACTTTTAAATTTTTAGGGGGCTGACATACATGCTCTTTTCCATCATTGCAGCCCTGTTTTACATTCCCACCAACCATGCACAGGCTTCTGATTTCTCCATATTCTTGTCAACACTTGTCATTTTCTGGTTTTTTTATTATCTTGTTTTTGTTTTTATTTATTTATTTTTTGACAGTAGCCACCCTAATGGACATGAGGTGATGTCTTACTGTGGTTTTGATTTGCATTTCCCTAATGACTAGTGATGGGGAACATCTTTTCAAGTGCTTATTGACCATTTATATAAACTCATTGGAGAAATATGTATTCAAGTCCTTTGCTTATTTTTTAATAAGGTTGGTTTTTTTATTGAGTTGTGATATATTTTTAGGTAAAAAGAACTGCATATGATTATCAGTTCACAATGAAAGTAACTTTTATCTGCTGTTGTCTCAAAATTTATAATGATTTGAAAAACATTACATTCCAGAAAAATACCATGTAAACTTTTAAATATATTTTCTTGTCTCTTATTTTTAATAGTATGATTTAAATAGTTATGTTTCAAGTCGGCCACGGGTGGGATTTGCCTCCTCTTATATTATGTGGTCATGGGAGTTAGGCCTCTTAAGGAACAGGTCTTCTGAACCATTTCTTTCATACTCTTTTCAGCTTTTTGTAAGAAAGGAAGTCCTTTGAAGATAAAATTTCACATACTTACTCATTACATTAACAGAAAATAAAGTTCTAAGGTGTTTTGAAGGTGCATTTTTCCAAACAAATTCTACTTATTGGAATACTTTAAAATCCTGCCACGGAATAAATTGCAGGTATAAGATCATTTAGGCCACTGGGCCAATTTAAGGAAGAGCCTTGTTTAGATGTATTATTCAACATTACTTTAATCTTCTATTTTATGACATGTCAACAGAAACTAAACCAAGTTTGCAGTATGTCCCTGAGCATACGTGAGGCATGTGGCTGACTTACGTATCTTAAGACACCATCCTACCTTATGTAAATATACTTGATGCTGTCTTCTGGCTCCCAGTAGAATAAAATGTTAACAGTTTGGTGAGTCCCTGCAATTTTACTATCCATTTCTTCCTGGTTCTATACAACATTTAGTGAGCACTAAACCCTGAAAGACTCAGCCAATTCAGCTTGAATAACCACTTAAAAGTACATATGCTTTCTCAAAATAACTGAGCTACTTCATGTTGCAAAATGAAGTTGAAAAAAATCCCTGAAGAACAGACTCTTATGAAATAGGAGGTTGCAAACTGACTTTCATTTATATCCCTGGATATTTTTCCCCAGAAAATTACATTCACCTACATATTTCTTTACATAAATATTTTCTATTTTTAAGAAATGGCTAGAAATTCACTTAGGGTAATTTAAGTACCAGTCTACCTAGATTCTAAGGGATTAGCTTTTTAGATTCTATTCTACCATTTGATTGAAGCTTTGTCTAGCTTCACTAGTATTTACATTACTACATTAATCTAGATATTTTATAGTAAATGTTTAGTATATAATAATGCAATAATTTATTTGGATGTACTTAATGTACAATAAGATGTAAACGAAAAGACTCCGGAGAGCACCCTCACCCTTTCACCTTGTGAGGACATAGTGAGAAGTCAGCTGCCTATGAGCCAAGAAGTGGGTCTCACTGGACACCAAATCTGCCAGAGCCCTCGTCTTGGACTTTCCAGCCTCCAGAACTGTGAGGAATCAATGTCTGTCGCTTAAGCAAAAAAAAAAAAAAAAAAAAAAGATATAGTCTATAATATTTAATGATGAGCTGTCAGATTTTTAAAATACACATGAAATATATTTATTAAATGAATGGTATCCAAAGCATTGTCCTGGGTGCAGCATAAGCTCTGGTCAGCCAGACATAAATGGTTCGTGTCCTGAAGATTGCCATGGAGAGGAGAGTCCATAAAGGAGTGCAGAGGCAAACAAGCAAAGTGTCACATGAATACATTTTGGTAAATGTCACAAAGAAACAAAAATGCAGAGATGTAGAATAGTGTCAGCTGAGAGAGAGAAGTTAGTTAGAAAGCGCCTTCCTGGCTTTCAGCTGACATGTAAATGATGAAATAAGAAAAAGGCAGTTATATGAAGCCTGTGTGTAAGTGTGTGTGTGCATGGGTGTGTTGGGGCTACACAGTAGTGGCTTGTAGTGCTTCAGGGAAAAGGCAAAGCATCAAAGGGCTGTCTAAGAGAGGAAAGGAACCAAGGTAACTCAAACACAGAAAGAAAGCATGGAAGGAAAGTAACAAGAGAGAAGGCTGAGATGTGAGCCATTAAAAGATGAGGCAAGGCTCTGTATGTCATGGTAAGCCTTTCACATTTTATCTGATGCTCAATAGGAAACTACTGAGAAATTTGAAGCAGTGCAAGGGGAGATCTGATATACATTTAAAAATACATTATTCTGACTGCTGTTCGCAGACTGGATTAGGGCATAGAAGTGGGAACTGACCTATGTGGAGACTGTTTTGATGGCTTGACCTGGAGGTTGCAGACAAACTAAAGGAAGTAGGAGATTGTTGTTCTGCCTACACCTCTTCTGGATGAGTCATTTTGTCAGTGTTCTTTGAAACCTGAGCAGAACAAGCTTGACTTCTCTTGAGGATGTAGAGGGCCTCAGAGAATGGTGTCTCCCCTTTAATGGTGAGAAGAAGCCAGAGAATGTGCAAAATCATCACTTTTTTGAGCTCATCATACAGGTGAGGTATGATGAGGCAAGACAACTTGGTGACCTGAGTTCTATAAAATGCTTGGAGGAGAGGAGGACACACAGACTTTAATCTTTGGCATCACAGTAAGAAAAGATGACAACCATACAAAGAGGAAAGTCAACTGAAATGTTAAATAATTTTAAAAGGTTGAGTGTGGTAGCTTGACAGTTTGAATCTGTGGGAGCCCCAGACACATGGAAAGTCTCTACTTCTTCACCACTCTGTCCCAAGGACTTTCACTGGCCCCTCATGAGAAGGATCAGGAGCAGCGCAGAAGACCCGAGAGAAGCCCCTTTGGTGGTGCAGGCGGCAACACTACCTGGTGGTGGTCTGCCACTGGTGCACACACATGGAGTCCACTTGCACGGACCTTCTCTTACCTGAGGCAAAAGCTATCTGCTGCTGGGCAAGGGACAGGAAACCCTTCTCTTCCCCAAGTAACACAAAAAGCCTATGTGCGCCTCAAAGAAAGGTCAAAGTAAAAGCTGTCTGCCGTTGAAGGTGGGGAAGGGGACCAGCTCATGCCCAGGCTCCTACACACATAGAAATTATAGTTTTACTGGTTTTGGGAGAGGAGAAGGAAAGTTACTCATGCTAAGGGTCCCCACCAATTAAAAGCATTTTGGCATAAAGGAGGAAGGTGAGGAATGCCGAGAATGTTCTATCTCTAAAGCTCAAGTGCATGGTACAGGCTCAAGCCTGAAGCTGAAACAGTAGAATTGAAAATCATCCTTTGCTTCCACCAGGACGCTTGAACTGAGAAGTGAGAAAAAGCAGTCTAGGGCTAGAGGAAAGGCGAGAACATGAAGAGGCACCTCTCTGTTGCGCAGGTGTGCAGGGACCACGGCAAGTCTAGGATGGAACAGGAACGCTGAGAAAGACTCCGCCTTACTCATCTCCAAGTTAGCAAGAGTCCATGTGTGGAGGAATATGGTATCTGAGGTGCACTGAATGTAACCATGGCAACAATAAACCCCAAACTTAGTGCCACTATTTACTAATTTGATTCAGCTCTTCAGCCTCCCCCTGGACCTCTCCAGCCCCATATTAATAGTCTGACAGAAGAACTGCATGCATGTAAGTATTATTTACCACAGTAGAGTGCTCATGTATGTGGCACTCTATCAGAGGTTGTGAGGCATATAAAAAAGCAAGCAAAAGAAACAAATCTTATCAAGAAATAAATCAATTAACAGAATCAGACCCAGAGATGGCTCAGATATTAGAATATTCAGACAGAGACTTTAAAATAACTATGATTAATATTTTAAAGTATCTAGTGGAAAAGGTATGCATGAAGAGATGGGATTTTTTTGCAGACAGATGCAAACTATAATTAAGTGTCAAGTAGAAATGCTAGAAATGAAAAATGCAATGTCAGAGAATTCCTTCAATGGGCTTATCAGCTGACTGAACACAGAAGAGGGGAAAATCAGTAAACTTTAAGACACGTTAATAGAAATCATGCAAACTGAAACAATGGGGGAGAAAAAGTAAGATAAAAGTATCCAAAAACTTTTGGACAATACAGAAGGATATAGTTAAAACGGGGAATTGGAGTCACAGATGGAGAAAAGGGAGAAATCAGGGCAGAAAAAATATTAGAAGAGATAATGGCCAATAATTCACCAAATTTAATGAAAAACAATGAATCACAGAGCCAAAGAGCTTGGAGTAAAACATACGTAGGCATTTTCTAGTCACAGTGTTTGCTAAAGGCTAAACTATGCCCCTCCCCTCAATTCATATGCTGAAGTCCTAACTTCTGGTACCTCAGAATGTGATGTATTTGGAGGCAGCGTCTTTACAGAGATAGCTAATTTAAAATGAGATCACTGGGGTGCGGGAGGCACTTATCCAATATGACTAATGTCCCTATAAGAAGAGAAAATTTAGACACATATATACAGAAGAAAATAAATGTAGCGACACGGTGGGAAGACAGCCAGCTACAAACCAAGGAAAGAAGCCCAGAGCAGATCCATCTCTCAAGGCCCTTGGAGGAACTCAACCCTGCTGGTACCTTGACCATCTATTTCTAACCTCCAGAACTATGAGAAAATACATCTGTTGTTTAAGCCATCCAGCTTTTGGTGCTTTGTTCTGGCTGCCCTAGCAAACTAATACAGTGCTAAAAACCAAAGATAAAGAGAAAATCTTGAAGGCAACTAGGGGAAACAAGATGCAACAAGTAAAAGAAACAAAGAAAAAGAAGAGAGTAGATTTCTCATCAGAATGTTTGCATAATAGAAAATAGTGGTGCAATATCTTGAAAGCACTTTAAAAAAATCTGTCTTCCCAGAATTGTATATCCAGGAAAATATCTTTCAATAGACTGGGATTTCAAAATTGTAGAATAGACTACACTGTATAGCACAGGGAAATATACACAAAATGTTATGATAACTCACAGAGAAAAAAATGTGACAATGAGTGTGTATATGTCCATGAATAACTGAGAAATTGTGCTGAACACTGGAATTTGACACAACATTGTAAAATGATTATAAATCAATAAAAAATGTTAAAAAAAAAGTCAAGGCAAAGATTTCAGACAAACAAAAGCTGAGAAAATTCATTGTCAGTAGACATGTACTACAAGATATATTAAAGGAACTTTTTCAGGTAGAAGAAATATGATATGAGACAAAAACTTTGATCTATGCAAAAAATAAAGATTACCTGGAATGGTAAAAAAAAACGTAAATAAAAGAGTTTTTCTTCTTTTTAATCTCTTTAAAAGACTAAAAAACTGAATAAAGTAAAAACAGGGGAATTTAAACAAATGTAGAAGTAAAATGTATGAGTAAAAGAAAAAAAGGGTTAATATGGAAAGATACTGTTGTAGAGTTTTTACTTAAAGTAATTATACTATTATTTGAAGGCAGACTAGGGTACATTAAAGAAGACACAAGTTATTAACATTAGGAATGCATGAGAGGACATCACTATAGATCTTACAGATGTTAAAAAATCATAATAGATATTATGACAAAATTTATGCCTATAAATTTGACAACTTAAATGTAATGGAAAAATTTATTCAAAAGACAAACTATTAAAGCTCACTCAGGAAAAAATAGGTAAACTGAATAGTCCTATAGCTATAAAGAAAACTGAATTTGTAGTCAAAACCTCTCCTACGAATGAACATCAGGTCCAAATTACATCATTGGAAAATGTTCCAAAAAAAAAAAAAAAAAAAGAAGAAATAATACCATTTCTACACAAAGTATATAAAAAATATGAAAGAATCTATGAAAATGCTACCAGAACAAAGAAAGGAATTTATAAAGTTGCAGGATAAAAGGGTAATATATATTAAACAAATCAATAGTATTTCTATATACTAAATTTCTAATTGCAAATAACAATTGCAAATTGAAATTGAAAAATACCATTGATGATAACATCAAAATATGATACATTTAAATTAAATTAAATTGAAAATTTAGCACAATTTGTGCAAAGCCTGTCACCGAATGTCACAAAACATTGCTGAAGGAAACTAAAGAAGACTTAAATGAATGGAGAGCTCATGGGTTGAAACTCAATATTATTAGTTGGTTTTTGTTCGTTTTCTTGTTTTCTTTTTTTTTTTTTTTTAATTGAAGTATAGTCGGTTACAATATGTCCATTTCTGGTGTACAGCACTATGTCCTAGTTATTAATTTCTGCCAATCTGGTCTATCTATTACAATCCCAATCAAAATCCCAGCAAGCTTTATTTGTAAAACTTCAGAGGATGATTCTAAAATTTATGTGGAAATTCAAAGGACCTAGAATAGTCACAATAATTTTTAAAAAGGGAAACAAAGTTGGAGAGCTCATCAAAAACAGTGTGCTATTGGTGTAAGGATTGACATATGAATCAATGGAAAAGAATAGAGAGAGACAGCTACAGAGCCACCCAAGGCAAGTTTGCAACTTACTTTCAGTGAAATTCTTCATTTCTTCTTAATATATCATTAATCATCACCGCCTCGCATTATAGTTATTTATGTATAAATTTTGTGTCCTTAAACAGATTGTGAGATCATGAAGTATATAGGATATTATTTTACATTTCTTATATTTACCCACAATATCTTACTTTACTGTTAAAAATTCTGTCACAAAGTTCAGCCTCTTTTCTGGTATTCTAATACTACTCAGTCTTAATTATCTTGCTAAAAGCATATTAACTGAAACATAATATGTAATCAATAAGTATTTATAAAATTAATAAATGAATAGTAAAAATTGAGTCTAATTTCTTGACATAGTTTATTTCCACTTTCTTATGTGAAAGGCAAGTGAACTTTCATCTTCATTAAAACACTCTGTATAAACTAAACAGCATTCTTATTTAACAAGAATTAATTGAGCAACTACTATCATCCAGAAATGCTTTGAATAGTTGGAGCATACTATTATAACACTTTTCATTGTTGCCTTATATTGTTTCTTGTATCTAAACAGCCCAATCACTAATTTCACATTAGAAAGTTTGTCTCCTAGTGTTTAAACATTATACCAGTTGGCTTAATGAGTATTTGCCCATGATCATTATACTACTCATCATGTGGGTTTCCTATTGAGTGAAGCACAGCAGAAATCCATGAAATCAATAAACAAATAAATGCGTATATGTATAGGAATACATATATGTATGTACGCACGTATGATCTAGAAGAGAAAAAAAATTTAAGTTTGTTTATTTTCGCCTAAACTTTTTATAAGACACTAAAGTTACTATAGACCTATGATGAAAATGTAAATAAAATTGGCTAAAACTACATTAATGATATCAATATAATACTGCTTTTTAAATGTAATTGTATTGTTAAAAGTTAATGAAGAATTCAGAAAAGGTCTATGTTATCATATTTTTTAAATTATTCTCAAAACAGTCTTACGCCCAAATTATCAGACATGGTTCATATTTGTAAAAGCAACTTGAGGAACTTAAAATAAAACAAAGAAAGCAATTGCAAAATTTACCCATCTGCCACTTCCTGTTAATCTTGTCCAAATAATACACACATGTTAGAAGGTAATAAACACTATGAAAAAAGAAAAGTTAGAGCAGGGTGAGGGGGCTGGGTGTAGGGCAGTACTGGGAGTGCTGGTTGCACCTATAAATAGTATGGTCCTGGGGCAAAGTATTGAGAAAGTTCGGAATTGGCCATGCCTGTGTTTAGTGGAAGAATGGTCCCTGCAGAGTGAAATGATCCAAGCAGAGTGAAGAGCTGTGCAAATGTCCTGGAGCAATGGTGGTACCTGGGTTTCTGGAGTGTTTGTGGATGAAGCCAATGTGGCTGGAGAGGAGTGAGCAAAGAGGAAAGTGAAGATGAAGTAGAGAGGGGGTGGGGAGGAGGAGAAAGGAGAGGAAGGAAAAGAGGAAGAGCTGATCATATAGAGCCTTTTAGGCTGCTGTAAGTTCTATAGATTTTTCTTGGATGGAATACAGATTCAATAATTCTGCCCACTCGTACTCAAGGAAAATAAAAAGTACGGATGACCTAGGGAATGGCTTCATCTTCACTGAGTGCCCCGCATGGCCATCAGCTCCAGCTTCTCCGGGAAGCCTGTCTGATCACCCCTGTTCTTCTCTGGACTCACTGTATTTCCTCTCCGTATCAGGTATCGCTTGATTTGGCAGATACTCATAGAGTTCCCATTATATCTTTGCTTTTTACATTTATTTAGTGTTTTCTTAAATCTCTATATACATTGACTACCTCTTGAAGGTAATAATTTTATAATCCTCAAAATCACTGCCTTGCACAAAGACCCCAAATGAATATCTTTAAAATGAATAGGGTCTCTTGACTTTATAAAAATGTCATTTTCCACACTGCAAGAGACAGCTTACCTAGAACAAACAACAAATAAATGTACCATCATCTTGAAATGTGCGCCTACCAAAAAGTGATATTGTACTTCTAATTTTTTCTCTGTTATAAGCATTTTCATGTTTCTAATTATTTAATTTTTTATGAAATAAAAATACTTGGCTAACCAGGTTCCCTTTAATGACATTGTTGAATGGGCTGCTCAGTCTCACATTCCCTGTTGGTCTTGGTCCTTCCTTCAAATAAAACACTTCCCTTTCAAATAGTTATGCTTTTAGTTAGGATATAGTGTAATATTCTAATACCATATCTACTATATCTTTCACATGAAGTGGTATATGTTTGACTACCCCATTTTTCTCAGTTATATATCTTTTCACGGAGTTTATTATTTTTGTTTTAATGAGAAACTGGTGAAAATCAAGTTACCCATATGATTTGTTGTTCTACTGTGGGTGCATTGTACTAGGAAATTCAATTCTATGTCAGATCCTTGTCTTCATCCTAGTTTTTCTTCCACAGCATCCTATATTTGGAGAGTCATTCATGGCCCATTGGGAAAGGTTAGAACTATAATTAGACCTTTTCTCTAGACACTTGAGCAATGGAATTCATGAAGGTTAGTAACAGCTTTCCATTAATTGTTCCCTTGTGGTTCTCCAGTAAAGCCGTTAACTTATGTACCGGGGCTGCTACCCACAGCATCCTTGCACTGACATTTGAGGCTGTGATTAGAATGTCATTGCTTTCCAATACTTCATTGTTATTCAGGGGACACATTCGATGTTTCTCCCCTCATACTGCAGGGATCACAAATTCAGACACACGAAAAATATCATCTCTGTTTCTTTATCATCGGAAGAGGGCTTTTGAAAGTGGGTTTGTTCTGAATACAGTGTTCCTTCCAGACTCTGTTCTGCACAGTGTCACTGTCTTGTCTTTCAAACTAATGGGAACAAAGCAGAATCATTCTTTATGTGCAAAGCAGTGCACCCCAAGGGCAAAACATCTATCAGTATGAAAAATAGTCAAGTAACAACCAAGAAATTGTGTTTTGTGGAAGCTCACGGGCCTGATTGTATGTTTGAGCCAGCACACTGCCATGTTAGTTTTCTCAGATCTTTGAACTTAATAGTTTCTTATTCAAATGTCTTTCTTAGCATTTATATGGCCTACATTCAACTATTCCGTTTGTCCTGTCAGTTCTCACCTATAACTCAGCTAAGACTGAGATTTACGGAGCTGGAGAGCACAATTATCCTTCTGTCTCAGAAATAAATTACAACTCCAAAGCCCTGCTCTCTCCTCATCCCACTCATTCATTAAAAAAAAAAAAAAAATTCGTCACCATGGATAGCATGAGGGTATCATATTGTAATGAATAATGCCTCCCAGCTCCCCCTTCTCTTTTTCCTTCCTTACTCCCTCTTAACGCATGTGTTTGTGTGTGTGTGTGTGTGTGTGTGTGTGTGTGTGTGTAGTGCTTGTATACATACGTATATGAGTTGATCCATTGCACTGAACTCCTCATATTTCAGATTCTATAGAGTGAGGTGTCATGATATCATTTCGGTTCTTATCACTGAGGCCATTTTAGACATCAAAAAAAAAAAAAAAGAAGACTTTTTTATATGTGCTGCACCTTAATGTAGATACTTGACATATTGCATTCTTGTGAAAAAAAGGATTACTTTTTGGCCTCCAGAAGTGGCTGAAGAGTACCTGCAAAATTGAAATGATCATGATGAAACTCTGTAGTGCAGGGTCAAGGGAAGTTAGAAGGATTATTAAACAGCTGGAAAACCAGACTGAAGGGGAAAGTTCCCAGAAGTGAGATTATTGAGGGCATAGCAGAGAAGTCAGAATGGAGACTAGATTGAAGTGTCTGAAAAGTTAGAATGCAGAATGTTTTAAAAGTTCACACTCTTTACTGACTACAGTCAAGAAGAAAATGGGCACAGAGTTATTAGATTGACATAAAATTTTTCCTAGGGGTCAAGATTTAAAGCATTGATGTTTTCAGTGTAATTAATTACACTAGGAAGAAACTTGTACTGTTGAAATTATTTGAAAAATCTGCGTATGGGGTTGTAAGATAAACAAAATTAATTCTTTAGTCATGAATGTGTCTTTTATTAGCTGTCAGGGTTAGGGTGCAATGAAAGAAGACTGATTTTAGAGTTCCTGGGACAAAGAGGTAAGAGGTTGTGGAGGACCCCTATTGACATGGACACATGGACATATCTATTGCAAATTTCTCTGTATAAAACAGAGGATGAAGGGGCCTGTCACAGGAGTGCAAAGTTGGGTGAAAAGAACAAACCTGTCATCCCAAGGTGTAGCTCAAAGAGGACTGGTTATTGGAAGAGGATGGATCATCAACAGACCAAGGTGGGGTTGGGGAACATGAGAGTTTTAGAAGGTGTGAAGTGAAATGGACAAGAGAGCTTAAGAGCCTTAGGAGTCTTGGGGCATTACATTAACTTCTGGTCAGTGCTTGGAGTTTGTGCCAGTGATGTACTGGGAAGACGGGGTCGGGTGCACAAAATCACTTTCTGAAGGAAAAACACCAGGTGGATTGAGACTGAGGACAAGGACTCTTAGAATACACGTTTTGGAGTGAGGGCTTAATGGATGCGAAAGAACCAGTGTAGAAATTAGGGTAGTCACCAAACGCGTCAGGTCCTTTAGATCTTCAGAACTTGAGAGATTGACTCTTCTTTCTTACACAATAGGATACATTCTGAAGATGAAATGACATACAAGAAATACTTGAGGTTGGATGTAAAATATTAATATTCTTTTGTCCAATGTGCATTTATTGAGTAGCTTCTCTGAGCGCAAAGTGCTGTTCTAGGTGGTTGGGGTTTATCAATGAAGAAAGAAGACAAATCTCTCTGCCCACCTGGAGCTTATATTTGAGTGTGCAGTAAACTAATGATGAATAGGTAAATTATATAATATTTAGAAGGTAATGAGTGGTATTGAAAACAGAAAAGAGCAGGGTGAGGGGGATTTGGCAGTGCCCTGTGGAGGGTTACGATCTGAACAAGGACTTGCAAGAGGTGTGGGGAGGGAGTGATGTGGACATTTATGGCAAGAACATTCCAGGAGCAACAGGAACAGCCAGCACAAAGGCTTTAAAGCAGGGGTCTCTTTAAAGAACCACAAGGCAAGTATGGCTGTTGCCAAATAAGCTAAACAGGGAGGAGCCAGCACAATGCCAGATACTGGTACCTTCTTGAATGTTCTGACTCAATCTATCGTTCAGCTACTGAACTCTCAAGGAGAAAAATAGTCAGAGAATTAAAACTTTTAAAGCAAACAAAATAAATTACTGTTAAACCAGAAAACCATTTCAAAAATTCAGAATTATGTTCTGATACAACTTGTGCCATGAAGGTATGAGAACATAACATTTTTTAGATTCTTACCAGAAATGGAATTAAGAGATGCAGCTCCAGTCTTTCTCTGTAGCCTTTTTCTGGTTTACACACATAGATACTTTTGACTTCCTCATACTTAAGTTTTTGATTTGATGTTTTATACTCCAGTTGATTTAAAACAATTAAATATTGACTATTCTTTCTAGATAACCTTTAATTTAGTATTTATGCACTTTTACTGTATCTTCCATTTATAACATGGCCTGCTTGTAATTTCCACATTCATATATGTAGAAATGCAACTTTATTTTCTAGAACTCAATTCCAATTGCTTTGGAATCACTATTTATTATTACTATTCCCAATGGCTGCAAAAATTTACATATTTTAGAAATGCTGTAATCCTGCACCTTCAATCTTTTCTGTAAGTATTTGAATTCAGGCTTCTTCCCTCCCTCCGTTCACCCACAGGGCAAGTGAAGCTAACACACTTCTCTGTCCTCCCCATATACTGTGCTGTTGTCGCGCTGCTGGTTCAGCGGGGGTCCTGTTATCCCCTCTTAGGAACCCGTCCATTTCCTTGTGCTGATCAGGTCTCCATGTTGGCTTTTGTTGACACCTGTCAGTTGCTGCCTATCAGGGAACAGTTGGGAAGAAGCTACCTCTCTCCTGGGAGTTGGGACTTACTTTCCATCTCACCACTATCCTGGGTTTTCAAGTTCAAGAAGAAGAGCAAAAAGAGGCCCCATGCTCACATCACAAATCACAATGTTCTGGCTTCCCTTTCCCTCCCATCACCTTCTTCCCACCAGTTTAGCCTTCAACCCATCCCAGAAAGGATTTTTCAACCTCCTCATGGAACAGATGAGGCTGCAAGTACTTTGCATCTAGTATCTTCCTTAATCCAAATTATTAGAAAAAAATTTGTTCTCTGGGGTTACCAGCTTCTGGTTCTTGATATTGAAAGGGGAGTTTCTGGAATTTATCTCTCATAAATTTTGGCTCTTGCAAAGAAAAGCTTTGGCTCTCACAACCGTTGCAGCTGAAATAATTTTTGATGCTCATTTTACAGTTCAACCTTGAAATTGTAATCACCCAGTCACTGGAAGCTTCAGCCTCAGTGGGTGAAGGTCTGTAAAGAAGCAGGACAAAACATAACCAATTTTCCATAAAACACACATTTAGCTGAAGGCTTTGTTATTGTCGGTGCTTAACAATTTTACTTCTTCGCTGCAATGTATTTCTAAATGCTGCAAGGCAAATCACCTTACAGTTCATCTAAGGAAGCTGAATATTCCTGCATAAATAGGAGGTTAAATTGTCATTTTTGCTTTCCAAATCATCCTGAGATGGAACACTTGCAAGGAGATAACTCTCTTCTAGATCGTAAATGCTTAATGAGGACAGATAACGCAGTCTTATCTTCTTTTGGTTAAACTGCTCAATGATCTACACACCAGAGTTGCAAAACGAACGCTTTCTTTCAAGCCACTGAGTGGAAAAGAAGCACGTGCTGGGGGAAAGGGACAGAAGAACTGGCTGAGAATCCTGTTTTCTCATTAAAAGCTGTCGAATTTTAGACAATTGTTCTGCTAAGTCTCAGTTTCATTATTTCTAATACAGGGATATAATTTAAATCTTATGTACTATTTGTGAGGTTACCCAAGATAATATATTTCAAAGTTCTTTGTGAACAATTTATAATACACTATGTAACCATAGGGTGCTGTTATTAATAATAAAAATAATGGCCAGGAAAGATAATACTTAAAAAAATCAGGTTAGAATTTATGTCATTTCAGATGTGAGCTGCTTACTATAACCTTGAGAACTGTCTGTTTTGAAAGCACTTTAATCCGTATCAATTGAAGATCTACTACGTCCTCAGTACTCTGCAGTACTTGTCATCTCAAAGGCACATCATAAAAGTTTGTTTTTTTTTTCCTTTTAAGGACAAATAGTGTTTTCAGACCATAATGACTGAAAGGAGAAGAATGAACAATGGACAATATTGTAGTGTAGAAAAAGTGTTAATTTATTTGTATTTGACCTATCAAAATCATATATCAATGCACAGGTAATTTAAATAATATTGTTTTCTTTTAAAAATCCTTTATGAAAATCTGATTCCTTTAGTAAAATGTGTTTCTGTTTCACTTACTGAGTATATAAAGTATTTAATAGCTTATGTAGAATAAGTTGGAACAAGTGCTATAAAATAATTATAGTATATATTTCTTGATTCAATTTAACTGAATAACTGATTATCATATTAACCTGGTGAGTAAACAAAAAGAACAATGTGATGGTTAAACTCTGACCTTGGCTTTCAAAAGAAAAGATTGATATAATACTGTGCCTGACTTTCTCCCTATTTTGTATTACAGAATTTTCATGTGACCTTTAATTGTAAAGTTAGATAGCAGCTTTGAGAAATACTGTTTTAATGAAAGAATTTTAAATATACAACATGCACCTGGTTTAAAAATAATTACACCTCACTGAAGGTGCAAAATTAAAAGCAAAAATTCACCTCCATCCTGTCTCTTCCCAGGATAATTTTCTGGGGGTGGCCAGGATTTTTATTATGTGTTTAATTGTTCTGTTGAATATAAGCATAATTCTGAAGTGTTTATGCCTCTGTTTCTTTTTTTATTGAGATATAATTGACATAAAATACTGCATTAGTTTTAGGTGTACAATGTAAAGATTATATATATATATATATATATCTCAAAATGGTCACCAAAAAAATTTAAGATCTATCACCATACAATTACAGATTTGTGTGTGAATGTGTGATCAGAACTTTTAAGAATTTCTCACTTAGGAACTTTTAAATATAAATACAGTATCATTAGCTATAGTCATCATGTTGTCCATTACATTCCCCAAACTTACTTATCTTACAGCTGGAAGTCTGCACTTCTTGACCATCTTCACCTATTTTGCTCATCCTCTACCCCTGCCTCTGGAAACCACCAATCTGTTGTCTATGAGCTTGGTTTTTGCTTTTTTTTTTTTTTTTTTGGTTGTTGTTTGTTTTTCTAGATTCTACATGTAAGTGAGATCATACAGTATTTGTCTTTCTCTGACTTATTTCACTTAGCATAATGCCCTCAACTTCCATCCATGTTGTCTCAAATGGCAGGATATTTTTTTTCCTTTTATGGCTGAATGATGTTCATTGCATCTATATACCACATTTTCTTTATCCACTCATCTACCAATGGGCACTTAGGTTGCTTCCATATCTTGCCTAGTGTAAATGCTGCAGTAAATATGGGGGTACAGAGATCTTGCTTCAATTTCTTGATTATTCGATTTAACATACTTAGTCTACTTCCTACCTCCTTTACTGTCCTATCATTTAGAGATTTTCCTAATTAGCCCATTGTTTTTTAAATACTTCTGGTGGTTATCTTCATATTGACTTCAAATAATGTTCTTCAACTTCTATTCCTTTCTCTATCTACATTAACTAGATAACTGTTTACTCTTTTCATGTTGAGTACTTCTAAACTTACCCTCTGTGCATCACTGTTCTCTACCTTCCTCCTATACCTTCATCAGCTATGCCACTGCTTTATTTTTTTTTTAACTTCATTAAGTTTTACAACCTATACATTTCATTCTATGTAATTAAGTCTCTCGTATTGTTACTGTAGTGGTTCCCAACTCTGGTTGCTAATCATCTAGAGGTGTTAAAAAATGTTGATGCCAATCCTCACCTCAGATCAATTAAATCAGGATCTCTAGTGTTGAGCCTGTGAATTATTATTTTTCTTAAGCTACTCTAGTAATTCTAATATGCCACCAACCTTAAGTACTATGTGTATATTGATTAGTCTAAAAATGGAAAACCAATAATTAGCATTTATACTATTATGATTATACCAATATTATTAAGTAGAATCCCAAATATGTGTGTGTTTGTGAGTTTGTGTGTGTGTGATTATATCCTAGACAGGAAACATATTCTTATTTTACTAATCTTACGTGGCACCAATCCTATGTGCATGCTATTATCAAGTGTCAAATTCAAGTTCAAATGGATTCTCTTCTTTTAAACTTCAACGACTAAGTAAAGTCTGGCCGTAGTATATGTTGAGTTATATTTATCTCATGGTTTATTGTTTCTTCCTACTTCCAGAGTGTCAAATTCTTTTTTTTTTTTAACTATTGATAGAAGAGATATGTATTTTGTTACAGTCTGAAAATCTTTTCAGTTCTTAGTCATACAAATTGTTGAATGTAATCCACCCACTTCTTGGATTCATTATTTATACAATTTCTGTTTTCAGAAAAGATAAATGTAATGTAAAATTTTAACTTTGTTTTTGCTTTCATAATTATTTAGAGATATCCATAGTTTTCTTCATTCAAATCATTTTTCTTTAGAACTTTTTCAAAATTTAATCTTGTTGAAATATTTGGTCTAACACCAACAACATGTGATGCAATTCAATTCTGACACTAACTCCCTAGAGTTGGCATGGACCCCATAGGTTAAGAACAAAGCCCTCCACCACACTTCCTTTATTTCGGACGCCAGCCACAGCTCTCAGAGTATTCCAAAGCCACCCACACTTCTGAATGACTGGCTACAAATTTGGGAGTTCCCATGATTTCCTCAGTTTCTATAATTCACTAGGATGACACAGAGAACTCAGGAAAGTGCTATATTATGGTTACAGTCTTACTATAAAGGACACTTGTGGTGTGAGTTCTGGCAAGGATCACAGGGCTTCTGTGCCCTCCGCTTGTTGAATCAGGGCATGTCAACCTCCCAGCACATCCATGTGGTCACCAATCAGGAAGCTCCACTGACCTTCCTCCTCCAGAGTCTTTATTTATTTATTTTTTTTAATGTAGACATAATTCATTAAATCATTGAGCACATAATTGAACTCAATCTCCAGCCCCTCAACCTCTCCCCAGAGGTCAGATGTTTGAATGTCCCTATCCTCTAATCAGGTGGTTGGTCTTTCTGGTGACCAGGCCCCAACCTGATGCTCTCTGGAGGCCACCAGGAGTCACCTCCTCAGCATAACAAAGTCACTCCTACCACTCAGGACATTTCAAGGGTTTCTGAAGAGCCATGCCACGAACCTAGGACAAAGACCAGACAAATTAGCTACTATACCATACCATTTAACACGGCGGGGAGGTGTGGTGGAGAGGAGGACGCACAGGGAAATAGGAGTGCTGCCTGATTTTGTGCGATGAGGAGTTGCGGTGGCATTTTCCCCCACAGAATTGCATATTCTGTGGTGCTATAATTTATCAGCAGTAAGGGATAGTGAGTAAGAGGTTTATTATTTAATATCTTTATCCTCTTACTATTCTTTTAACACTTTTCGAGTGGTTTCTGTAACTAGGCCAAGAGCGCAACCCTAGTTCAATGAGAAACTCCCTCTCTTCCTCACCAAGACTAAGGTTTTAAAATTAACTAGACAGTTCTGATTTTAGAAGGGAAAATTTCCTGTATTTTAACCCATAACTTGTAATGACGGGACTATTGTTTACATGCATCAACCAGCAAATAATAATAATTATTGTTCTAATTATAATGACTAACATCCCCTGAGGGCTTACTGGGAGATATGCTTCACATTCAGTGCTTTGTTTACTCTTCACCGCAAACCTACAGGGTAGGCATTAATATCATTTGCAGTTTGCAGAAAGCGAGGCCAGGAGATGTTAGGCAAGTTGTCCATGTTCGTACAATTAATGGTAGCACTAGAACTTGAACCTAGGTCTGTTTGACTTCAAAACGTGCTCTTAACTACTATGATATACTGGTTGTTTTTCTCTTTGGGCTACCCAACAATGTGGGGACTACAGCTAATCATGCATTCTGAAGACATTTGGAAGGATATATAATGAGATTTTTTTTCCAGGCTATTTCAATAGATGGTAACTTTCTATAATTGTCTTGAAACAACCTGAGCCCATAATTATTGTTAGTTATTGGGTCTCTCGTTTTAAAGAAAGGCTAAATGTGTCCATCATTTTTATGCCTGCACTATAGACTTGCCTTGATAACACCTTTGATGATGACTTTGGGGACATTTAACAGTTGTTGTGTTTATTATCTAGAATCCACATTTCCTACATTTTTAAAAAAGTCAGAGTTGTGAGGAGAGAGCAAGTGTGCAGCTGGTCAGAACAATTATTTGGAGCTGCAGGCAATTTGTATATATCTAACTGGAGAGCTGTTATAAAATACCTTACTGAATTTGAAAAGGTTAGGGAGTTTGGGGGGGTTATCACATATTGTCTTCATCTTGCCTGAGGTCATGCAATTTCTGCCCACACAGAACAAGGAAGGGAATGCAGGGAAAATGGTGCCCCGTGCTTGCTGCTTCACAACGGTGGGCGTTTGATTGAGTCAGTCTTAGTGCTTTTATTCAGTGGGGGGACATCTTAGCAGAGTGCTACCAAGCATCTGTGTTTTAGAGGTGCTACAGTATCAGCCTGGGTCGCATTTTCTCCATCTCTTTTACAATCTGCCCAGATTCTGAGAAATCACTGCCATTTCCTTCTTCCTGCAATCAAAATGTCAGTTCCTCCCACCAAATAGGTTTTGCTCCTTGACTATGAACATGTAGACCCATAAAAAAGCTCATGTGAATCAAGTTTATAGTGACAGAGCAGTGGCCTTCTTTTACATAAAAATACAAGAGCCATCTTTTTAAAGAGATTAAAAACAGCCCTTTTCAAAGGGAAGAGCAGAGTGTTTTACTCCATCAACAGGTCACTTACTACAACTTTGGGTGGGTACAGAGCAGTCACTGTGCCAAGCAGGAAAATCTTCGTTGTCATAAGGAAGATCAGGCTCTAAACAATGGTCTGCAGATCCTTCCCAGCATTTGTGAATATTAACATTTAGTTCAAGTGCCACTTTCTTAATTATTCTTAGACACGTTGTTTTTAGTACCCTCTCCCTTTCCCAAGGCCAGCTGGGAGAAACAGAGCAGAGCCTCTGTTTGGTCTGCACATCCTGGGCAGAGCCTTCACCCAGTGGCCAGGCTGGGAAATACTTAGGCCACCTTCAAAGAAGACTGCGAGGAACTGGCAGTCACTATTCACATATATTTGGGGCACTCGGAATCCAATTAGAGTAATTGAAGCTAGGCAATGTAATGAAAAGACTGGTTCATTCTACTTGCTTTCCCTGTCATTAAATTTTAGTGAGCCTACTCTTACTCTCCTTTTTTTTTTTTTTTTTTTTTTTGAGGGGATGAACAGCTTCTTTCCTGTCCCTGCCCACAAATGCTCAAAATGCCAAAAATAAAATTATGGCTCACTTGATGAGAGGAAACAAACAATGCCTGGCCAGTAGGAAGATCTGATATTCACATCAAAGTTCTTGTCAACGGATGTCATTGGATCCTAGTAAAATAGGTAAAATGTTTGTATATTTCAAGTTGGAAACTTACATGGAGAAAAAGCTTAAAACTGTCACAATCAAGGTATGTTTCTTTCACCTACCATACATTTTTCACTTGAAGACAATTAGTATCTTAAAGTTCTAAGCAGAATGTTATTCCCATTTTTTATCTCCTCTGTTAAACTCTTCAGGTGCCTTATGGTATTAATGTTAATTTTTATGCATAATGTAAATGTAATACTCTGAGGTGTGAATTCTTAATGATGGAAGTTTGAGTGGCATATTTAAGAGCTGACAGATGTACGCAGACTTGTACAGGACAGTCATAGTGCTGCTAAGAGTGAGAATCTGATTACAAAAATGAAGAAAGTATTTGGAAACAAAATAACCAAACTTTCAGGAGCTTGCCTCCCATGTAATGAATGCCTGTCATCAGGTGGTGATTAATCTAATGATCCTTCTCTTGATCCTGAGCTATGCAGCTATTTTATCACTGACTCCTAGAGCTGGTTGAGGATGGAGGGGAATCTCCAGTCCCAAAACTAAATTTACCCAGGTCCCCAACACTCCTTTGTGCCCACGTATACATAAACACAGCCTAAGACCATGTGGGCTGATCAAAACTGACTGAACAATTTATAGATTAATGAATTAGTGCATGTTTAAACTTCCAGCTAACAAGGTAATCATTTGTTTACCTAACAAGCTGTAGTTTGATTACAGGTCATTATTGGCCATTAAAAAATGAAACGTTTGCATATCCAAACTAGGTATTTTGTGTTCTATTTCACATCAAGGGGGCGCTTTCCAAAGCTAACGTTAACAGCTCTCATTAACATACAAAGTAGATTTTGTATTTAACATTTGTATTTAACGTTTGGAATTTGACCATCGGCAAACACGTGTGCTTATTTATTGCTTTAAAAATATAATCTGGTATACAGCATGACATAATGAAAATAAAAGAGAATCTGGAGTGAGAAGTTCAGGATTCTTATCTTAGTATTGCCAGTTTATAAGCTGTGTGATCTTGGACAATTGATCAACCTCTCTAAGCTACACAAATCAAACTCTGAACTAAAAATACCTGAATTACCTGCTGTATAGGATTTCAGCAAGCATCAACAAAGACTGCAAACTCCTTGAGAACAAGTATAACAACTTAAACAGTCAAGAACAACAAATAATAAACAATAATTACAGTCAATAATAACAAATAAACACTCAGCAAAGGTATAGTGAATTGATGAGTAAATAAATGGATAAATGAGTAAATCAATGAATGAACTGGAAAATATAGATCACTTTTAAAAATTTAATTCACATTTTATCTTTGACTTGTAAAATGCATACATATCCTTGTTGCTATAGTTACTTGGAAAAAACTCCAGTTAGGTAGAAAGTTAGTCAAATAATGGTTCCTAAATTTGATCACCCATGGAATTACTGAGAACACTTGCTAAAAGTACAGAATCCTCATCCCAAGCCCCAAAAATCTAGTTTAGTGAGTCTAGGGTCAGTCCTAGGAATCTGTTTTTAGCAAGGATCTTTAGTTGACTTCTATTTAATAGTATTAATCTAAAAACCACTGTTGGGAACTACTCTAAGATTTCTTCTGAGCTCCTTAACGTGTATATTTAATTTTATTTAATGAACACATATGTGACATTTGTTATGGGTCAAGCATTATTCTGAGTGCTTTAAAGATACTAACTCATGAATCTTCATAAAACCCCATGAGGTAAGTGCCATTGTCATCATCCTGATTTTACCTATGAAGAAACTGTGGCACAGGGGAAATACGTACCTCACCCACACTGTCACAGCTAGAAGGTGGCAAAGCAGGCATTTGAACCCAGGCAATCTGACTTCAGAGTCCTGCCCAAAGCCACTGTACTATGCTTCTTCTCTTACATTGCTGTCTTGTAATCTCCTTGAGCAGTTTGCAAAAATCCATGACTAATTTAAATAAGCTTAGAATAAATTATTTTGAATCATGCAACTTTTGTTGAGCTCCTGCAGGTATTGGGTCTGATTCTAATTGTAGGGTAGACAAAGATGAATAAGACTCCATCTGTCACTTCAGGGACATTACAAGTTAATCAAGTATCTGGATGCACACGCTATTGCCATTACTGACCTAGGACCGCAGAATCCTAGCATGTTTTTCCTGGGAAGCAGAGACTGAGACAAGACCTTGCATGCAGAGAGTTTCTTTTGGGCAGAGAGCCCAGAAAGAGTGAAACAGAGAAGGAGGGATGGATATGGCAAGGGTATGCCACTGAACTGGTCACCGCTGTGGGTGACTGAGGCTCTAGCCCACTGAGATGCTCTGAGGAGCCCTGTAGAGAATATCCTTGAGGATTTCGAGAGGAGAGAATGTAGCGCGTTAGCTTCTGCTCCCATTGGGTAAGCACTGTCCTAAGAAGCATCAACGCCCTTGCACGTTCAGGTCTGCTGCATCAGAGCGGCTGCGTGGTTCCCCGGGCGCCACAGGTAGAGTAAAAAGTGCATCCTACAGCCTTGCTACTCAGTGTGCAGTCCAGGGTCCTGCAGCCTCTGCTTCAGTTAGCCCCACCCCAGAATGAGTGGGCCAGAACTGACGATTTAACTTAAAGATTTTCAGCTGATTTATATGGATACAAAAGCTTCAGAAGCACTGGCCCTGAGGATGTGAGCTGGGGCTCCAGAGGTGTCTAATGTTTGCAGCCTACAAGACCACCCATGATCCAGCTCCTCCCTTCTTCTCCGGGCTCCATTCCTGCTGCTTTTCATGGCATTAGCTGTGCCTCAGCCACACTGGTCCTCCTCTGGTCCGACAACCTTCAAGGCAAGTTCTTCTCTTGCTCAGCATGCCTGTTTCCCCTGCCTGTGATGACCTACCTCTGCCCAGTTCTATTTTATCATTTGGATGTCAGTTTAAATAACACCTTATAGAGGCCTTTCCTGTACACACCATGTAAGTTAGGCTCTGCGCTGTTTTTTTTTTGTTTTTTTGTTTTTTTGTTTTTTTGTTTTTTTTTAGCAATTGGTTCTAACTTTCCTTCCAATCACAATTTGTAATATTGTAGTTTTTTAAAACCTGTTTGTTATCTGCATCTCATACTGGATTATAGACTTTCCATAAGGGTAGGAGCCATGAGTGAGGGTTCCCCACTGCGTTCTCAGGTTCTGCTTGTGCTTGAGGCATGCCAGTACACAATATACTTGCTGAATGAATACATGAAAAGTGGGAAAGAAGACAGGCTTTAAACTAGACAGATGTGTTGACATTTTGGTTCTATTACTAACACAGTGAATGGGGTAATCCACACTAATCTCATAGTCTCTGTTTTTTCCATCTATAAAATGGAGAGACTATCATACACACCTCAGGAATGACTGCAGAGATGAGTACTTCCTAGAACTCTATGTCCCCCTGGAGTTGTCTTTGGTATAGATCATTTTAGGAGGTAGTGGAGGCTATAGGATGTTTGTCAGCAGCGCGGACTAGGCAATATGATGTCTCAGATACAGTCAAATAAGTAATTGTGGCAAGGAATTTTATGGGGTAAAACACTTTCTCTCCATTGACCTGTTTTCCAAAATTTATAAATTTTCCAGGGATGACTTCAGTTCAGGCATGCATTCGGTCAGTGTTAGAACAGTAAGACAAAGGATAACTGAGAAAACACTTGCCTCTGCCTTGGCAGGGCTCACAGCCCTTGTGGTGGCTGCAAAGGGTCCTCGTGTGTGAGTCTGGACATTGTCCTGAAATTGACATGTGTGTGTAGGGGGTACAGTGTGCAGGGGGCTGGACACTCACATGGAGATGGCAGGTAAAGTCATCACTGGAGAGGCTCTGAGGGTCCAGGCAAGAAAATTTAAGGGTGTGGAGCAGAGGATTTTTTTCAAGAAATTATCAGTTAGTCCCCACTATTGACAATTTTTTTCCAAAATAAAAAAATTAATTGACCATATTTTCCTACCTATTCTTTCATAGAATAGGAATATGGAGAAAATACAGATATACACACTCACAGACATACACACACATAAATACGTGCACACAAACACATACAAGATACAATCTGTGCCTGCAAGATTTTCATGCTCTTATATATAAAATTATTAATTTTATCTGAACTGTCAGCATGGAGATATTTAAATATGAATTTTAATGTTTGCAAATTAATCCGAGACTAGTACCGTCCAGAGAGCTCCTGAAAAGTGATTCAGTTCTGAATCAACTCTTTGATAAGCAAACATCAAAGCTAGTGGGCCAGACTTTTCACGCTTCATTTGCCCCTGGTTACGGGAGAGTTTTGCTCGGCCATAGCTTTCTGAACCAGAATACCTTGCCACGTGAGAACTGAATGTAAATGCGGGGTGCTCTCTGAAACAATAACTGAGTTAACATGTAGTTATATTTTGATCTGCATTTACTGTGTTTATCACAGACTTTTTAAATTAAATTAAAAATTTATCAGAGATTCAGTAGAAAAGGGGACACAGACTAGGGAGTTATCTTCCAGGTTTCCCGCACGTGACTATTAACACATTGCTCTTTAGGTCAGAGCATTCAAACCCTGGGCTACGTTTACTGACACTGGCCATGCCTTGACTTTGTTAAATTATCTTGAAATTCAACTCCGATAAATGACACAGCCAAGGGCTTATGGGGTACCTGGTCTAGTTCTTCACAGCAGCTCTGTGAAGTAGCTATTGCCACTCCCTATTTTACTCTGACCAATTTAAAACTTGCTTACGACAATACAAGTGATGTCAGAGTGTGAAGATGAAGGTGGGCCCCAAGTTCAGCCCTCTTCCTCTGTGTTCCCCCCACCTTTCGGAGCAAGGTCATCGATCTCTACCACCTCTGTATAAACTCAACGTGCCCAGAAATATTCGTAGGTTGGGGAAAAATCAGATAAATAAACCAAAGAAATTGAAAACATTGTGAAATGGTTTTCTGTGAGAACTTAGACTTTGTGTTAGAGAGAAAAGTAAATCCATAAAGAAAGCTACTAGTTTTCACTAACTTGACCGTAGCTGTGAATTTATATAGGATGATTTCATGACTGTAGATTTAACCTCTTAATGTTTCTTCGCAAACATTTCACCTGTTTATCCTCAGACCACCCGCTAGGAAAAGGATGGCAGTGTTATTCTGAATCTCGGGGTGAGGAAACAGGTATTGGTGGAGCACATACTGCAGGAAGGAGTAGGGTGACAACGACTCACTGACGTGAGCAGTGCTGCCTGGTGACTCTTGTCTCCCTGTAAATTACTTCAGTCCTCACTTCTGTCCATCTGGAGTCTTTCATAGAGTAGTATATCCAATTAGATGGCATGGAATACAAATAAAATTCTTCTCCCTTGTCATGCAAATCTACAGTCATGAAATCATCCTATATAAATGTTTGTTATTTATAATTTTTCACTTAAGTAATTTATCAATGACTATAAAATGAATTCTAAAATGTATTTCTTATTTTATGGTGGTCCCATTGATAGTTTTACTCATTCAGGTACAGGCAGTATGGAATTATAGTTACATAGTTACCCATTAAAAATTGTATAGTCTCTCTGTGTTTTATTACTTAGCTAAAAATATTTTATGTGACTATATATGTAAATATATATATTTTTTCCTGATGCATGTTCTATTGCTCAGTGAATCACTTTTTTAAAATATGTTTGGTTCTCTACATGGTACTTGGTACGGCTGCCTGAATATGAAATGTTTCTTAAGAGTAAGTAAAAGAGGTAGACCTAGAGCTTTCTTGTCTCAGTATTTCTCTATTTCACCACTGTTTGCATATTTTTTCAAGGAGAAAAATATAACTCTTTCCCCTTGTGTTTACTCCCTTCACTACCTCATTATTGGTGTCAATGTAGTTTCCACACTCTCACTGAATAGCTTTATAATACCTAAGAGTAAAGTCCACATAAAGCTTTGTGGATGGCTAGCTTTTTTTTGTCTTCCTATTTATCAAACATTGCTGACCCAGGCTCTGAGTCAGCAGGGTATCCAGTAGGAATTGGAAAGACATGAAACCATTTTTTTTAATTTCAATAAATAGCAAGTGAATTTTTACCCTTATGATTAATAGATATTATTTTTCTAAGTTTCAGGAAAGTTCAAGTCAGCCTCTTAGAGCCTGAGGATCATCATATTTATTGTTTGAGAAATCACTTAGATGCTCGGCTGTGCAACAGAGCAGAATTAATTCAGCTAGAAATAGAAAGAAATTGAGCAGTGTGGCAGATAATCTTTTGATTTCCATAGGCAGAGACCCTGAAGAGATTTACACTGAGTCTCATTATGGTTCGGGAAGATGTTTGCTCTCATACAGATGAGACCTTTAGGGATGCGGTAATAACCCCCTACAGATAGATCTGCTGTCCATAATTTTTCAGTTTATGTCTTGGTTAGCTTACAGTTCAAAACCAGGAACTCCTGTGTAGATACATAGCCATTTGGACTCACTATTTTCCTCAAATAACATCAGCTGATGTTCTCAAACAGTTTGTAAACCAACAAAATTAGGCACTTAGTAAAGAAGATAGGTCATTAGAAAATGTATTTGATTATTCTGATATCAGAGATGACACTAAATCTGAAATAAATTTGAAATAACGATTGATATTACTTATGATTGTAAGTTATTTAAAGTAAAAAAATTAAATAAGTAGCTTTTTTAAAGCTTTGTTGAAAAATATCTGAACTAACAGTGTCATAAAATAACTTCTCAGTGATTCATTGTTTCATGATAAAAATGGATAGCCCTTCAATTTAAAAAGAAAACACAAAACCAAATTCCCAGTGGACCAAGTGAAGAGTTAAATTCTACTAGAGTATTTTCTATCACCTGTAAGTGAATATTGCCTATAGGCAGCCTTCTTGGGCTTTATTTGCAGAGAAACTGGCTTAGTGTAGTAATATAATTTTATTTGCATTAATAATGCTGAACAAAAATACAAAGGCACAAATGATCAAATCTCTCTACGTGGGGAGTATTGAATGTGAAGAGATTTTTTTTTTCCCCTGTGAATAGAAAAGTTTATACGGTCACACTGGCGTAATACACCCTTCTGTTTTCTTCTTACACATAGATACTATGTGCATTGTGAAAATTGAGAGTTCCTGGAAATCCTTTTTTCAAAATAAAGCTGCTGATTAGATCTCCATGCATTTTGACTGGATTCTCTTAGTTGGCTTTAAAGTGGTTTACATAAAGAAGACGCTCAATAACTATTTCTTGAATATGTGAACAAGAATACCAGAAAAAAAAATTGCTGAAAGTTAATTCAACCATATTGACCACATCAGGTAAACAGTTCCCTTTATTTACATTGCTCATAGTAGTTACAAAGCCAAGATATCAACATGGAGAGATGAAACCTATGATTTCACCAAGGTTATATATCAATATATCTGCACAATAATTATAAGATACTTTAGAAATCTGTTTGTTGGATGCCACATTACTTCTGCTCTGCATTCTGTCTAAGAATCTTAAAAATCAGCTGAATTGTACTTCACCTAGGATACAGTTCTCCATCTTATCTTAATACAAAGTGGTCTCTCCATGAATTTACATAAATACATTTTGATTAAAACTGTAATCACATGTGTAACATGAGACATTACATATATATTTGCTATTTATTATTAACCTCTAAGGATTCAAACTCACGATTCAATCACCTTTCCCACTGTTGACTTCCCCTACTGTTTGACTAGCTCATCGTAACCAAAATTACTCACATGACTGACTTAAGCATCTACTGAAATATGAATGGCAGCCCTGTTCTATATAGAAGCCCTTTCTTCCTTGCTCCGTTTCGTTTCCGCCTTTCCCAGCCACCATGGCAGAATTTCTGCTGCTGCCAGCTGTAGCAGCTCCATGGGCGTTTCATTTCCTTTTCCTCCTCCTCCTGCACGCCTCTTCCAAATCTTGTATAGGTAGCTGTGGTTTTCCCGGGTCCCAGCTTTCTATCTGACTATGCTGCCATTAGGGATGCCCCAGCTCAGCTCTTTCCTGGCTACCACCCTCTCTGCCTTCTTAATGGAATGACAGAGCCCTGCCTTTCTTCCTCAGAGTAGCTAGGAGGTGTCACACCATGAAGATGACATGCAACTGTCTATGTGAAAGGCTGGTAAAGAACACAGGCCTGCAGAAAATACGTGAGCAGCTCTTAGCCACACAGGACAGTACCACGCGCGTGGCAATATCCTCATGTTAAAGAGAAGTCAGGTGAACCAGGTTCACACTGTGCATGGACTTTTTTCCTAGTGGAACAACTCTAGACTGACTACTTAACCTTTCCAACCTTCAGTTTCTTAAACTACAAAATAGGACTCCTATTTCCTACCTCTAAGAGTTGCTATAAAGATTAAAAGAGATATCTCAGTGCCTGACACATGTTTAAAAGAAGGCAAATTGACTTTCTGAATAAAATGATATTCTTTACCCGGACGAACCTATTTCCAAATGAATACAATTAATTATTTTGTTTGAAATGGAAAAAAAATAATGAGTCGTAGCATGACCCATTCCAGGGTTGTTGTGAAAACAGCTGTAATTGAAGTCATTGGATAGCTCCTTATTTATCATGTCAAGACTTTTCCAAATAGGAACAATATTCTCATCTGAAGAAAGATTGTACATTTAAAACATGCAACCAGAGTACCAGTGCCTGCTTGTAAAATATCCAGCGATAATTATCTTTCTCCTTCCATGTGAAAACAATATTCAAAGCAATTTTTCTTTTTACAGCCTGATGGTCTCCTTCCCACCTGTGGGAGACACAGCACGTTGCTTTAACCACCTTCATTCCCACTCCTTACAGCATGACTCTGTGGAGGCTGAAGGCCAAAGCTAGACTCCTGTAGGGCTCAGCTTCTGAACATAATGGAGCTTTCGGCAAGCGGAGGACCTGTGGTGAAACGCGGAAGGGAGATACCGGCGTTCTCTCTGTCTGCTGGTCAGTGTCTTTGTGGTAGATTCTGGCACCCGCCATCACAGACATCTGAATGCCCATCCTCTAAATCCCTGGGTGTCAGATCACGGCAGAGAAGGAAGTTCTTCTGTAACCCTTTGCTGGGTGTTCTAGGCGTTGTTCCTTGATGCTCAGTAAAGAACCTGCTTCCCCCGGCCCTCCCAATTGCTTTGTGGCTGAACCCGGATTAATAGTCCCTTGCAAGTCAAAAATCATCCTAGGATAGTAGCCTTTTTCCCTTAAAGTCTTTGTAAATGTTTGAATATACTAGAAATTGTGTGGTCAAGTTTTGTTTTTTTCCAAGTAATGGGCTTTATTTTAATTGACAAATTATTTTTGGCATAGTGCTTTGCCTTTTATATGTTTCTCTTTCAATAATCAATTTTAAGATATAGACCATGGATAGTGAATAATTTTGAAGAAATAATTTTCCATATCAAAAAATCTTAATTTTCATAGAGTGGTTGTTTCTGTGTTCCTTCAGTAATAACCAGTAGACTGCGTATGTGTTGCATCAAATCCTGTATATATGTATGCATATATATGTTCCTTTTATTTATATCCTTGATATCAGAATTTAAAAGGGAAATTAAAAGTGCCAAGAAAGGCAGGAAGGGTGGAGCTCTGTGGTAGAGTGCATGCTTAGCATGCACAAGGTCATGGGTTCAATCCCCAGCACCTGCATTAAAAAATAAATTTAAAAAAAACCTAATTACTTCCCACAAAGTAAATTAAAAAAAGAAAATTTAAAAAATGTTTCTAAAAAAAGCACCCAAAATAGACAAATTTTATAAAATGTTAAGATTGAAAGGGGATAGCCAAGAAGCAGTTTATCAGGAGCAAGAAAAATTGAGGTTGAATTTCAGCTCCTCTTCGTGCTGGCTGTTTTAGTGAAGTAAAAATAAGTCAGATAACCTCTCTGAGTTTAATACCCCTGTCAAAGAATTGTGAGACTATAAAGCTGGCAAATATAAAGTGCATGGCGTAGGATGGGTAGTCATGAATGGCTGTGTAATAAATGTTGTAAGGATACACTTGGTCTCAGTTTCTCCTGAGGCTCAAAATGCTGTGAAAAAATAACAACACAGGTACAAGTCTCCCAGCATGGTCCCTGATGAGGGGCCAGACTGCCCTGTTTACACTCTCTCCCCCAGCCTTCACTGCCATTTTCTTCCATGGCTGGCGTGCGTGCACTTCTCAGACTCTCACGCAGGCAGGGACGGCCGATGCAAGGTGAGCAGAAGAGAGCTGTGCCACTTCTGGGACAGGGCTTGTGAGAGTCTGGGGGTGTCTCATCACAGTCTGCTCCTTCCCTCAGACTGGATGCAGATGACAATGAGGCCCTAGGGGCTTGCGTAGCTGAAGACAGAAAGAGTTCCAGAATGATGAGTTGGAGGGAGGCCAGACATTTATTTAAACCCCACGCAGCACTGGTAGGGGAGAGCTAGATAAACGTCTTTCTAAGCTACTAAAATTTGGTATTCTATTTGTGACTGTTTTCTAGCCTACCCAACTAACACAGACCTACATTCTCTCAGAACGAGTTGTAGTGGGAGTTCCCCTTTCCAGCTACTCATGGAGAAGTTTGCGGAAATGTACACCATCTCCAGCCCAAAAAGGGAGTGTGTGAGGCAGATCACATGGAAAGCTTGCTTTATATTCCCTGGAATCTGGGGACTCAGAGACACTGTAAAATCTAGGGCGGACCACATGGTAATGGGAGAGAGAGATTGAGTTCTCTAGGAACAGATGTTCTCCCCACCAAAGAAAGATGAGTACTGTGGTTGGAGGTCTGCACCAGGAGGCTCTTAGGGGCAGCCAACCAAGCCAGGAGAGAAAAAGCAGCTGTCCATCTGCTGCCCACAGGGCCCTTCAGCCCTGCTCCAACTACACCGGTCAGGTGGTGTTTGGGAGGTTTTCCTCTGCCGCCTCTCCTCTCTTAACTCACTGCTTTGGAAGAGACAGCAGCGGGAAGGATGGTGTTGAGAATTTAGATGCCAGGCATGCTCTCCTTGCTCTTTGCAGGATGCACAGCTGAGGCCGGCCCCAGCTGGGGGAAGATCATTTAAACTGTATAATGGATTAAACCGTACTGTTAGACTTGATGAGATTTTAAAATTTTTGCAGTGAGATTGTTATTCTTTCTGAAAGGAACCGGGACAGCTTTGGGAATCGCTTGAGATTTTGTCCAGGGGCGGGAAAGATCGAGTTCAAAGAACATGATTGGAAAGACTGGGAGGGAGGAGAGTGGCTACTCTGGACAATCGTGCAACTGTGTCCAACAAGTTCAGTAAACTGATAGCCTAGTTTTTGTATAGGATTGAAGGAAAAAAATAATTGATATTTCAAACCACAACTGCTGTGCCCCACTTTTGGCCCCAAAGGAGTGGCCAAAATCTCTCTTGGGGAGAGATTACCTTTTGTTTAGCAAGATTTCTTGCTTATGGTACAAAGGCAAGGAGGCCTCTAAGCTTTCCTCTAGAGCAACGCTGTCTTACAGAATCTTAATTCAAGCCATAAATAGGAGCTACATCTGTCATTTAAAATTTTTAGTAGCCACATTAATTGGGTTAAATGATTTCATAATATACTTTATACCATATACCAAAGATACTATCTTTTCAACGTGTAGCCAATATAGAAAAAGTTGATGCACTCTTACGTTTTTAAATATTGTCTTCAAAATCTCTATGTATTTTATATTTACAACAATCTCATTTGAACCAGCCATATTTAAAATGCTCAATGGCTATTACACTGAACAGCACAGAACTGAGGTTAGTCCTCTATAAATCTGCCTAAGAAATGAGCAGAAATACTGGATTGCAGGCAAAGTAGAAGAGAGGAGGGGCGAGGAGAAGGAATGAGTGGCAGCAGGAAAACGCTGGCCAAGGAGAAAATCTGAAGACGTGGTGAGAACCAGTAATGTTTAAAAACAGAAGACAGCATTTAGAATAGGGTTTGGCCCATAGGAAGTGCCCTGGAAATGCCTTTTCCTATTACCTGAAACCTCCATTCACCTTGGCATTGATCTACAGCACCTTTTCCGGTAGTGTTAACTAATTATAGATCCACTTCGACTCTATGTGTATTTACCATGTAACTATTTAACATCCAGCCCTTCTTTTTCTCCCTTTGTTCAAAGGTCTTGATCCAGACATTCCAGACCTGTCCTGTTTCTCACCACTTACTGTCTCCTAATGCTGGCAGAGAAAACAAGTATGTTCCGTCTTCCGTAACTTGTGATTAGCGATTCCATGTTGTTTCCCAGTGATCAGGACTTACTTTTTGTCTGAGTGTTTACATCTTTGTAGTAACGAAATACATAAGGGCATTCAAAATATTTTTACACTGGTATCTTAGGATAAAACATCATTAAAATCTTCATAGCTGCCAAAATTTGATTCCTGCATTTGATAAAGTGTCTTAAATATGTAAGTATAAACTTGACAATGCAGATGAAACACAAGGTACCTGCTGTTAGAATGCCCTGGCATGCCTTTTGCCACAGCTAAATTCAGAGGTTCTAGTCCAGAAAACATAAGGATACAAAGGTCTTATGTTAATATATTACGACTAGCAAAGAATGTATTAGTTTCCCATGACTACTACAACAAATGACCACAAACTTGGTGGCTTAAAACAATAGAAATTTATTCTCTCACAGTCCTGGAGGCTAGAAGTCCAAAATCAGTATCAGTAGGTTGATACCGAGGTGTTGGTAGAGCTGTGCTCCCTCCAGAGATTCTGGGGAGAATCCCTTCCTTGCCTCTTCCCATAGGATCCTTCAAGCCAACATTCCTTGGCTTGTGGCCTCATTACACTTGTCTCTGCCTCTGTGGTCACAATACCGCTTATTCTGGTGTGCTTTCTCTTCTGTATCTATCTCCCTATGACTCTCCCTTCTCAGAACACACACGATTGCATTTAGAATCCAACTGAATATTCCAGGGAAATCTCTCTGTATTAGTTTCCTAGGGCTGCGGTAACCCGGGCCACAAACTGGGTGGTTAGAACAACAAAAACGTATTGTCTCACAGTTCTGAAGGCTAAAAGACTGGGACCAAGGTGTCAGCAGGGTGGGTTCCTTCCGAGGGGTGAGAGGGAGAATTTGTTCTGTGCCTCTCTCCTAGCTCTGGCGTTTTGCTGGCAATCTTTGCTGTTCTTTGGCTCGTAGAGGCATCATGCTGATTTCCTCCTTCGTCTTCTTGTGGCGTTCTCCTGGTGTGCATGTCTGTCTGCAAATTTCCCCTTTTGATAAGAACACCAGTCATATTGGATTAAGGCCCATCCGACTCCAGTATGACCTCATTTTAACTGAGGTCAATGAGCCTGTTTCCCACACATTCTAAGATAGTAGGAGGTTAGCACTCAACATATGAATGCAATATGGGTGGGACGCAATACAACCCATAACAATCCTCATCTTATGGTCTTAAATCACATCTGCGAAGATCCTTTTTCCAAATAAGGTAACATTCACAGGTTCCAGGATTAGGACCTGGTCTCCTTGTGTGAGCATTATATAGCCTTCTCTGAATAAACATGGAAATTTCTTGAGCAAACTTCAGAAAGAAACAGGAGGGCAGAAGAAGAGGAGGTACAGAGTCTAAGTTTTAACAAATTCTTTAACAGACACTCTCTCCTAAGCCCCTCATTCACCAAACTATCTGAAACTGCTGCTATCCACTAATTTCCTTTATGAAGCACAACATTAAATGCCTTACATGACACCTAGAGCCACAGCCACTGTGATGGGGTCACTTTTCAAGAGAATCCCTTTCACACTTGATGCTGGTCCTGGACTCAACTCGATGAATGATTATGGAGGCTCAGCTGTGGGCTGGGTTCTAAGAAATTTGACAAGGGTTTAGTTCCTTCACATCTGCTACTTTTTCACTGGAGGAGACCAAGGGAGGGAATGCATTCCCTTGTGTTTCCTCTTCTGATCCCAGGTATCCTGGGGTGGCCCCTGCGTTGTGGCTGGCACCCCTAATTTACAGACCAGCTCCTGCAAGATAAACTCTAAGTCCCTGATATATCTTGTCTGAGGACAGTGTATTTCTATACCTTGGACCTTGGGCCTTGGGCCTTGTGCCATGCCAGATAGTTTCTGCCCACAGTGGGATTTATGGTGAAGGCGTTTTTGTTCGCCTGGGATCCTGGGCCATGCTGTATCAGTTTGCAGTCTGCAGGGGCTGAAGACTGAGTATCCAAGGTCAGTCATGTAGGTGCTCTGTGCCTGCATAACTAACTTCCAATAGAAAGTCTGGACACCTTGGTTCAGGTGAGCCTCCCACATTGGTAATAATTTGAACATGTTATACTTCTTTGCTGGGAGAATTAAGAGCTGTCCATGCAACTCCACTAGGAGAGGAGAACTGGAAGCACATGACTGGCTTCTTCTGGACTCCAGCCTACAAGCCTTTCTTCTCTACTGATTTTAATCTGAATCCTTTCTCTGTAATAAACCATAGCCACGAGCATACCAGCTTTTCCGAGTTCTGTGAGTACTTCTAGCGAATCTGTTAAATCGAAGGGTAATCTTGCAGACTCTTGACACATTAGTACAAACTGTTCAGAGTAATTTTTAAATTTTTACTGGAGTGGGGCAATTAGGTTTTCATTTATTTATTTTAATGGTGGCACAGAGGATTGAACCCAGGACCTCCTGCGTGCTAAGCATGCACTCTACCACTGACCTATGCCCTCCCTCCTAAAATTTTAATCAAAATGTGAAATAATAGCTACATATCCTAGGAGTTTATTATCATCAAAACATACTTGTTCTGATATTCTTACTTCTATTCAGTAAACATTAAAAATATTTGATTGAACTTGCAAATTGAAGAGTTAAAGTATTGAAGTAAAGTTAAAGTTAAAGTAAAGCTATGTGATGATAAATCTGTTCTAAAGCCAGCATTTTGGATTGGATATTAAAATCAAATTTGACAGTCTACCATTTTAACACTAATGAAATGATTTTTGTAAACCTACACTTAATTCTTTGAACTTCCCTAAAGGGTAAATGATTTGTATTTATTATCCTCTAATAATCCTAGAATTTTATATTCACAGATTAAAATGTACTGTGTTTATTTTTATTCTACAAACTTTAGTCATTTGAGCTTGATTTTTCTTAACCTTTTCTAGTTTTTCTATCCAGTTAATCCTACGCTGCCTAATTTAGGCATGAAATATGAAATACTATTTGTAGAACATTAGCTTCTCAACATCTAACATGAAACAATATTGATTTGAAAGTTCTAAGGAAATAGAGCCTGATTCATATGTCTTAGAATAATTTCACACTATCTGGCATTCAGGTGGCATACCCACCATGGACATATGACAGATGAAACTTGGCCTTCAATTTTAGTAGCAGTTTCGTTTCACTTTTTCTCCTATGATTGGAGCTTTTTTGTTTGATGTGCAATTGAGTCATGGAATGGAATGTAGATTCTGATTCTGCTGAATATCTTTTAGTAGATAGAGCTTGCCAGAAATGATGATCTGGAACAAAAATAATTTACTAAAAAGTGTACTTACATTTGTACTGTGACTTGACATTTGCATCATGCTTAAATAGCCTAAGAATTATAGAAGTCACATAGGACTTAATGGATCTGTAAATAAGAAAGTTTTTACTTTTGATAAACACTCTAACTGGGGTGAACTGGGAAAGTTCTTTACGAACTTCCAGTTTACAACATTTTTTATGTAAAAAACATAGATAAAGATTGTGTTTTATAAAAAGCCACTCCAATACCAGAAAAGAATAATGGGATATTTTGAACCTGGTTTACTTTTTAAAGAATAGTCTTTCCTTGTCTTAAATTCCGGGAGATATCCGTTATCTTTATAACCAGTTTTGCTTAAGTGATTCACCACATCAACCCAGTTACATCCTCAAGGAAGCGTTCCTTTGTGGTCCATTTACCTGCCAGATTGTGTTTCTGGGCTTATGGTAGTTATATAGATACAACTTATATTAAAACAAAACATTGTGATAATAATTCATATTTACTGTGGCCATTTTAAGCCAGACCTTCTGTTAAATACTTTACAGGGATACTTTATTTTGTGTATCAGCCCTGCAAGAATGGGAGAAGCTCAGATCAGTTAATTAACTTGTGCAGACTCACCCAGCAAATGGCAGAGCTGCAAGACAAACCAAGGCTAGACCGACTCCAAGGCCACGCTCTCAATCACTGTGCTTTACACTCACATGAACCAAATGAAAAACTAATATAACTTCAATAAAATACACATTCTTCTAGATGCTCTAAGAATGCTTCCCTTTAAAATAACAACTTCAGTGCAAGTTCAGGGGTTTAGAAAGTGGCTTGTCAGCCATTCGAGTTTATGCAACAGTAGATGAATGAGAAGTCCCCTTTTGATAAGATCCAAATGAGAACTGCTTACTTCTCCATCTTTTCCTTCTGCCTACAAGACTCTTGAAGATCTTCAAGGGCGGGGGGCTCTGTGAGGATTTTTATTTCTAGAGTAATAACTGGGCTTGCGGCTCTAATATGTATCTTTTTGTCTTAAGTTATGACTTGTCTTCATATGCTTGTGAATTTACTTGAAATTAATCTGGATACATGTGTCTGGCTTATAGACAACTGGATGGATTTCACATTGGTGCAAAAAAAAAAAATCACAAAGTTTGGCCTCTAATTTCTTGTAACCATTTCATTGTTTCAGTTTTGTGGCAGTTTCCATGGGTAGGATTTTAGTAACTCCATTTTTTTCCACTACATAATTCAGTAACTTTAATAAACTCGTCTCCTGGCTGAGCACCATGTTAAAAATCCCATGCCCAATTTCTTCAGAGCAGCACTTTATTACCAGTTTTACTGTAATGCAGTATTAATATAAAATGATGACACTTGGACTGTGAAGGCACCATTGTGCATTTACAATAATATTTACACAAATAATTAAACTTTCATTTTATTGGATAGGTCATGTCTATGCATGGGGCCCTTTTGCACAAATTAACTGAAAAAAAATTAAAAGGCCATATTGGCTTCTGTGGTCTCTATCTTGATTTCCTGTGATTGGACTGCAAGAAAATCTACTTTCAAATATTGCATCTGTCATCAGTACTTCATATCAAGGAATTAATCAAACTGATGGTGGAGAGAGTTTTTTGAATGTTCATTATTTCAGCTATTAATTTTTAAAAGCAGCAAATGTTGCAAGTCAATAGCATCCATAAAAATTGATTTATTGTGTAATTTCCTTCATACTCATGGAAGCCAAGCGCAGATTCTGTGTATCCAATGCTTTCCATTTTGAAGCCACTCTTTTCACATCCATTTTTTTAAGATAAATTATTTAGATGAAAGAAATGTAATCCCATTTGAATTCCATTGATTTGAATTCATAGGAACTGACCACATCAAGGAAATGTGAAATTTGGCATGAAAAAGAACTACACATAGAAGCAATTACATTGTGAAAAATCACAGAAATGTAATTTATATTAAAAAGTGCAAAAGATTCTTGATCAATCACATGACTTATGTGATACAGGTAACCTCACATGACCCCAGCCAGGACCCATCAGTGCCATTTACATCACAGATGGTCTCACTTAAGACATACACAGTTTCCTTCATACACAGATACCACATGTCATCCGGGTACTGTTTACCACTAAGTATATTTACACTTCAATTTCAGAACTGAATTTGGAGTATGTTCATGTATAACCGAAAAATTGTGCTCTACACTGGAAATTGACACAGCATTGTAAACTGACTCTAACTCAATAAAATAAATTAAAAAAAAAAAAGAACTGAATTTGGATTAGTCAATATGTATTTGAATTCTGATCCTGGTTCTGCTAATTTACAGCTATGTTTTCTTGAAAAACACTTAATCCTCTGAGTTTCAGTTATTTTCTCTGTAATATGTAGATTGTAAAGTTTATTAATAGATTTTTTTATTAAGAGTTAAATAAGAATGAATAGGATAACATTTGCAAAAGCATTTAGCACAGTGTTTTTCATTAAATGTGATTATTCTTCCACCCAGAAATGTCCAGATCTCTGATAATATAATTTGATTATGAGAAATAAGTATTTCTTAAAATGCCATTCCACTAACTGATATTATTTCCTCTTTAACCAACAACGATCATTACAGTTAGTACCTCTGAAATCCAAAGGAAAATTCGTGGCCCTTTATATAGTCCTTTCAGGTACAAAGTGATGATATGACACTGATTAAACCGGGGGTCCATACTACTCCTTCAATATGTTGCCTGTCCCTCACTGCAAATAATTCTATTCTTCACACCTAAAATGCCCTCTCCCCAGTGTCTTCAGAGCAAAAGGAAGGCAATTCCATCCAATGCCTCTTATGATTTAAGCTGAGATGGGGAGAGTGGGCTGTATGTGGGTACTGAGCGATAGAGTCTGAGCAATACCTGGTAGGTCCTGCCTTGTTGCCACTGGAGAGGGTTTCCATTGTCCAGCTGGCTCCAGCTGGGTAAGAGAGACAGAAGGATAAATTGGTTTTAAACAAGGGTGAATTCGGTAACTTCCAGACATCTCCTACTGCTTACAGCTCCATCCTAACCACATAGGAAATATCAGATTACTATCCAGACAAGGAAAAATCTCAGTATATCTTAAATATTGTCTTATGTTTTTTTGTTTATTTTAAGTACCAAAAATAATCATTATATCAACTTCCATAAGGATGAGCAAGCAGAGAAAAATAAATTGGCATATTGAAAAATTTAGCAGTCCATTGGGGAGGCTATAGCTCAGTGGTAGAGTGTGTGCTTAGCATGCCTGAAGTCCCAGGTTTAAGGCCCAGTACCTCCATCAATCAAGCAATCAATAAACAAACAAACAAACCTAATTACCCACCTTCAACTTCAACAGTCCAAAAGAGAGGGACCATTTTGAGCATTCAGAATTTATATTCTCCAATTATTACAGAAAATTGGAGACTTTTTTTAAAGCTTGTAAAGATTCTCAATGAGGCTTAAGAAAATTTTGCACTGACAAAGGAAGATCATGATATAGTGATACAGTTTTGGAGCTTTAAAACAATAATTGCTTAACTAAAAAATAAATTTTAATTGTTCCCCAGGAAAGCATTTTTAATATCAGTAAAACCTAATTAGTGCATTAGAAGACCAGAACTCAGATGAGAAAAAAAATGGACTGTAATGAGATAAATATGAGCAATGAAATATATATTTATATGATCCAATATATGTCATTTGAATTTTAGGAGGAGGCAATCGAATTTACAGAAGTAAAACAGTAATAAAATAAATAATACAATAAAAATTCCTGAGATGACCAAAGACCTGTGTATTTGTTTTCTATTGCTCCTAAAACAAATTACCACAAACTTCATGGCTTAAAACAACACAATTTTATTACCTTACAGTTGAGTATGTTAGAAGTCTGACATGGATCTCACTGAGATAAATCAGGGTGTCAGCAGGACTGCATTCCTTTCTAGACACTCCGAGGGAGCATCTTATTTCCCTGCCTTGTCCAGCTTCTGGAGACCACTCACATTCCTTGGCTCATGGCCCCTTCTTCCATTTTCAAAGCCAACAACTTTACATCTCTCTGGTCCAGCTTCTCTTGTGATCTCTCTCTCTTGGCCACAGCTGGGTAAATTCTCTAATTTTAAGTCCTGTTGTGATTAGATTGAACCCACTTGGTTAATCTAAGATGATTTCCCCACCTCAAAGTCCTTAACCATATCAGCAAAATCTCTTTTGCCAAAAAAAGGTAATATATTCATAAATTTCAGGAGTAAAGATGTGGGCATCTTTGGAGGTCCATTCTTCTGCCAACCACTTGTGTGTCCATATGGAAAGAGTTCAGGGAGTGCAGGGCAAAATTAATGAAAAGAATACCCACATATATTCTAAATTATAAGGATAAAAGGTGAAATTTAACAAGCATTGGCTCTTAAAAAGGAAAGAACAGCATTGGCATAAGACCCATGAAACACTATGATCTGGTAACTATCTTACATTGGTTATGGTGATTAACACGAGATGCTGTTACAATACCCCAAATCTCCAAGGCTTAAGACAGTGAAAGTACTTTTTAGTTCCATAAAACCCAGTGGACGTTTCTGAGCAAGTGGCCTTCCTTGTGCTCATTCAAAGGCTCAGGCTCCTCTTTGGGGCTCTGTCTTCTTCTAGGTCCTCAGAGTCTGCTCCTTTCAAAGTCAGTAGATGGGAAAAAAAGAGACACAAGCTTCTGAAGTGTTTATAGGGCAAGCATGGATGGAGCATTCATCGCTTCCAACTAATGTTCTATTACTCACATAGCCGTGGTTAGTGGCCCAGAAAGCTTGCAAAGGTTCGCCCAGGAGGAACAGAAGTGGATTTTGATAAAAACGTAGCTCTCATCAGCAGGTGGTACAAACGGTTTCCTAAGGATAAAAGGCTGATTCCTCATAATCCTATTTATTGCCCAATTAATGTTCACTTGAGGATACACACACATACACATGCAAACATTTTTAGAACTGTAAACTATGATTTATCATACCACTCACAAACACTTCCTGAAAAATTACCTAAAGAAATCAAATAGATGGGATATCAGAATGCACACCCTATAATCAATATCACATATATGAAAAATTTTAAACCCTCATAAATTTTCTGAGTAGTAACTGAGACTCTCATGTAGTAAAGCTAGAGTATAGTATCTGAAGAGTAACATATATACAGACATAACAAAACATGACATAGTTGGTAATTACAAAATGTCATGTGGCGGCAAAGAGTGTGATATCTTTGGAGAAGGCCCATTTTTCTGCCAGGGCCTTGAGGGAGAACCAGGCTCTGCTTCTTACTAGCTGTGTGACTTTGGGCAAGTCAGCCTCCCAGTACATACTTTAGTAGTAAAAATGGACATAATACTACTTCTTATCTCATAAGGTTGCTGTAAGGACTAAATTAGGTCCTTCATATAAATAATGATAGTAAACATGTGTAAAGCCATTCTAAATGTCAGTCATTTTTTGTATATTATCTAAGTATTTGGTACATCATACTATTTTTTTATTAATTGAAGGAACTTATAGCAAAGATATAATGAATATAAAAATATGGAATATCTAGAAATCAAATACAATGAGACAAGTATGTCTATATTAGTAGATGTTAATTATATGCAAATTTTACTCTTCAGATGTGCCTGTTTTGATATTTAACCAATGCACTGAGCTGTTAGTCAACAATTATGTTTTCTGTTTCTAGAAATTGTATATGGCAATTTAAAAATCCACCTTTAAAAAAGAACAAAGCTGGAGGAATACCCCTCCCAGACTTCAGACAATACTACAGAGCTACAGTAATCAAAACAGCATGGTATTAGTGCAAAAACAGACATGTGGATCGATGCAGCAGAATAGAGAGCCCAGAAATAAACCCACACACCTACAGTATTTTAATCTTTGACAAAGGAGGAAAAAACATACAAAATACAGAAAAGACAGACTCTTCAGCAAGGCTCTAGATACAGGCAAGCCTCCTCACCCCTTCCTTACTTGTACACAGAATAGGAACCTCTTCTCTGCACCTGGCTTAGAGATAGATCAGTTTTGGCTCCCTGTCTGCCCTCCCATTGACTGAGGTCACATCTCCTAACTCCAGCCTCTAGCCTCTTAGGAATCTATTTGTCATAAAAAGCCTTATGAGTAGCCAGCCAGGTAATCTGTTCTCAGGATTACTTCACTGCTTTTGCTTCCTGTTCTTAGTCCTGGAACCAGAGATACTCCTTCTTTCTTTTTTTTTTTTTTTTAATGGAATGGACTTTTTTTAAAGTTATGTTTTATCCATCATTTTTTCATTGTTTGTAGCAAAGAATAGGGCAGTGGAGTCAGTTATGTCAATGTAACCTGCAATACTCAGAGATGTTCCCTAAGCCCATCTATTAGAAAGATGTAATTTGACTATGAGAGCAAACACGTAAAAAGAGCAATCCCACTCAGTGATATATAGTCATCTGTTCGTTAATTATAAATTGTAGTAGACGTAAGGTAGAAGATCTAGCCTTCATGCTAACAAAATGAAAAATCCTAAATAAAATGTAGCAAATAGAAACCAGTAGGGTATTAAACTACTCATGCATTATAGACAATTGAATTTATTCCTAAAATTCAAAGCTATTAGAATATATCCTAATGAAGTTAAAATAATAAACCTATTGGTTGATGAAATGAAGACATTATAATCCTCTCAAATGATGAGACTTTTAATAATCATTTCTAAAAAAAACTCAAGAGTATCCTAAGGCTTGAGAATAGTTATTTAACATAAAAAGAGTCTCACTAAGAAACCGACAGTCCCTGTTATTTTAAAAAACAGCAACACAAGAAGCATTACTGCTAAGATTACAAACACAACAAGGATGTACACTATTATTCAAAATTATTTAAGAAGCTCTAGTTATATGATTAAAGAAGTAAAATAATATATCCATTTTAGAAATTAACATAAAATATTTTAAATTATGTAATTATATAATTGAAATATTGAAAAGATTTAGCTGAAAAAAATTTAAAAACATGAAAAATCTTAGTAAGCTGGATATAAAAATATCCTTTTTAAAATAAAAAATAGACACATTTATCCCATTTGGGATAATATTTTATAACTTTCTATGGGCATAAGAATAGACAATTCTACTTAGGGAGAATTCAAAAGATGACTTTAGTTAATAAAGTGACACCCACCTTTCTTGACATGAAGTCTCATATTTAAAGATGTCAATTCTCCCAATTAATTTAAAAATTGCATAGGGAATCATTTTCCTAACAAATTTTGGAAGAAACTTGACAAAAATAATTAAGTTAATTTATAAGAGCAAAGGGATGAGAATGGCCAATGCAATTTTGGCAAACCAGAGTAATAATAGGTGTTTTGAGGGCGTCTGGCTTTACACGATGTAAAAATGTACATAAGTTCACAATCACTAAAATAGTGTGTATCTGGAAGACAGCTAAATGGACTAGAACAGTACATCTAGAACCTAGATTTCTCCTTAACTGGACCCACATTGAGCAGAACTGTAGAGCCAGTACTTAATTACATTACTGTTGTCTGTGGGCACAATGCTGTACAGCAGATGCTTAGCGCTTGTTCATCTTGAGTGGAACTCTTCACCTGATTCAGTTGATTAATGATTCCCAGTTTCTCCCTCCCAGGTAACCCAGGCCCTGGAAACCAGCATTCTAGCCTTCGATTTTATGAATTTAAATATTTTAAGTATCTCATATAAGTGGAATTATGCAGTACTTGTCTTTCTGTCTCTGGCTTATTGCACTTAGCATAATGTCCTTAAGGTCAATTCATGTTGTCACCTGTTGCAGAACTTCCTTGTTTTAAAAGGCAAAATACTGTCCACTGGATGTACAGGCCACATTTTCTTTCTTCATTCATCTGTTGATGGGCATCTACGTTGTTTCCACATCTCAGCTATTGTGATAGTTCTGCAGTGGACACGGAAATGCAGATAACTTTTTGAGATCCTAATTTAATCATTTATACTCAGAAGTGAGATTACTGGATCATACAGTAATTCTAGTTTTAACTTTTTAAGGAACCTCCCACTGTTTTTCATAGCGACCACTTCATTTTGCTTTTCCACCAACAGTGTGTACAGATTCCAATTTCTCCACCTCCTCACCAGCAATTGTTGTCTTTATTTTGGCGATAGCCATCCTGCCAAGTGTGAGGTGATAACTTACTGTGGTTTTGATTTAAATTTCCCTGATGCTTAGTGACAATGAGCATTTTTTCATATACCTGTTGGTCATTTGTATGTCATCCTTGGAGAAATATCTATTCAAGTCTTTAGCCCATTTTAAAATCTGGTTATTAGGGGGTTTTTTTTCTTGCTGTTGAACTATTTGAATTCCTTACATATTTAAGAAATTAACTCCTCATCAGATAAATGGTTTGCAAATATTTCCTCCCATTTTGAAGGTTCTTTTTACTCTGTTGATGGTTTCCTTTGTTATACAGAATGTATTTTCCTTAAGCTTTCTCAATCTAGTAAGTGTCCTAGGGTTATTCTAATTCTCAAAAGTCATAATCTCTTTGAGGCCAAGTTGGTGGCAATTTTGGCAGATCAGTTAAAAAACACAGTCAGCTTCTTGTTTATTTGCTTTCAGTTAGCATAACGTGCCAGGGACTTACAACCGTGATGTTTTTAGGACTTGGCTCTCCACCCTTACTTACGGTACCTTAAGTTTATCAGGCTGGGATTTGGGAAAGCCATACCTCTAGTCTCTTTTACCTGAATTTACTGGGTACTAAAATCAATTCAGTTTCAACAATCCTGATTGGGGTCTTGCCGTGAAGCTGAGTTTTAATTATCCTTTGTCACTCAAACGCTTTCTCAGTGCTATCTTTCCCTAGTTGGTGGTGGAAACTCGTTGCATCTTCTAGGCTGTTTTCTCTGTGGAAAAGAAGTAAATTCTTCTAATAGTTCATTCCTTTGACAAGTACTGCCCTGAAGAAACCAAGCGGTAACAAGGCCCACTGTTAACATTCCACTCCCCAAGTTCTTCACCAAGTTACACGCTCCTTTGGTTCAGTCTGACTTCCAAGACAAGACCAAAGGTTTTATTACCATTGTGTGGCCTGGATGACTATCCAATGGGCTCTGATAATCATTTATCCATGGACCACTTGTCTGCCCTAAAGTGAATGCCACATATTTGGGGCATTTTTTGGTTATTATTTCTCACTTTTGGTTCAAGTTTTTAAATTACTCACGAAGGCCTTGATGATGCTAAGGAAATAAGTGACGTGGAACTATCAGCGTCTCGCAGCAGTGACAGTCTCACTCTCGCCCAGTGTCTGTTCATTACGGGACAGCTGTGCTGCTTCTCAGGAGCAGCTTCTCCGCAAAAGCGCCTCCCCCCGGGACACAGCTTCTGTCCAGGACATCAGTCTAGTGGCAGAAGGAAAGAGAAAGTGTAAACAAAGGGCGAATTCTTAAAATTTCAATCAAGAGGCCTGTCACTTCCACTCCACTTTCTCTGCAGAGCAATTCCTGCAGCCACACCTGCAGTTCACGGGGAGAAGCACCTTTGGGAGAAGCTCTGAATACGGGAAACTGTAATCCAACCTACCAAGACAGGCAAATCACATGAGCATGCAAATGACCCGTGTATAACTTCCAAAATAACAAGGCCTCACTAGAAATAAAATGCAATTAAAAACAAAATTGAGGTGGGGAGGGGATAGCTCAGTGGCAGAGTGCCTGCCTATTATGCATGAGGTCCTGTGTTCAATCCCCAGTGCCTCCATTGAAATAAATAAATCAATCTAATTACCACCCCCCCAAAATAAAATAAAATAAACTTTAAAAAAACAAACTTAAATACCATGTTTCACCCAAAAGTTGGGAAATAATTTTGAAAAATGATAATACCCAGTGTTTAAAAGTTTGTAGAAAAATAGACACTAAATACCCTTCTGGGGATTCAAAATGCATAACTTTACACAATTTTCAGGAGGGCACTTAAGGCACTATTCAAAGATAACCTTTAAAGCTGGCATATCATTTGTTCCAAAATTTCTCCTTTTTAGTGATTATCTAAGACAACTATGAGAAAATGCACAATAAATGTGTGTAGAAAATATTTCATAATAGGAAAGTCACAGAAGCATTATTTATATTAATAAAAATTGGAAAAAAATGTCCCACAATAAGGTAATTGTTAATTAAAGTATGATTTATTCCTTGGATGGACTATAATGCAGCCATTAAACTAACATTATATTAATCCCTGGTAGGAATAGATGTTTTTGCTGTATTGTTAAGTAAAACACCATTTTATTTAACAGTATGCATTATGGAAATAGAAAATTATAAAGCCCTGAATACTTTGACTCAGTCTTGATTAAAATTATAGTTGAAACCATATGTGGTAATTTTCAAATAGTGCTTAGTGGGAAACTTTGACTTTAATAATCTGTTTATATTGTCAGTCTCTGAGAATGCAGAGCAGTGACTTGGCTATTACCCTTTGTTTAGAAAGATAAGGAAGAAGGTTAAAGAATATTTGCATTCCATTACCATAAATATTAAGTTAAATCTACACTTTTCCTGTATCTTGTCATCATAAAGTTGAGTTTCTTTCTGTTTATCACAAAGGACAAAGGGCTTTCTGTAAGATTTGTAGTTCTGCTTTAATTTTTTTTAACTCAAGAATTATTGGCTTATAACCTTCAAACTACATCTGTTTGTTCCCTGAAACCACAAGTGTAAGAATGTCGTAGAGGACTCTAGTTTTAGAGGACTTTTGTTTGCTTGAAGTTGTAAACCACGTTTGTCAAAAGTGGTTGAATCTGCTCACCAACTTTGTAATAATCAAGCTGATATTATCATATTGATTTTTGTTATATTTAACCAACCAGGACATAAAAACTTATCATGTATTTTATTCAGTTGAAAACACATTTAAAAGCCCTCCTTTTAAAAAAAAATAAAAAGTAGGGAAAAAAGTAAGTAGTTAATATTAAAACACAACATAATTTTTATTCTACAACAGCATATATGATTCAATATATTATTTACATGCATGAAGGTATAAATAACCAATGTATCATATATCTTCACCTAACAATAGTGAACATATTTCCATGTCAATAATATCCATCTTATCAGTTCTAATGGTAGACTGTTTTAAATTACTTGTGTTAACTATGTTATCTTGAGCATATACACTGAAATGTAGTGGCTGTATGTGAGTCAGAGTTTTTATTTTTCTCTTTTTGCCTATTTATATTCTCTAAATTTCCTACTGTTGCCGGAGAGTAGGTTCTTGTCTCGCACAGGAAAGAATTCAAGAGTGAGGCATAGTAAAGTGAAAGGAGTTTATTCAGGGACATACACACTCCATAGACAGAATGCGGTCCGTCTCACTCAGAAGGAAGAGCAGCTTAGGAGATAACACATTCCATGGGCAGAATGCGGGCCATCTCAAAAGGTGAGAGGGAGGAGGCTAAGAAGTGTGGGGGTATTTAGTTTAAGATAAAACTAGATAAACACTACATAGACAGCAGGCCATCTCAGAAGGCAAGAGAGAGCGAGCGACCACGAGGTGTGGAGTTGATAGTTTTTATGGGCTGGGTAAGTTCATATGCCAAGAAGCAGAAGGATTATTCCAGCTATGTTGGGGAAGGGGCAGGGGTTTCCAGGAATTGGCCCCCTGCCCACTTTTGGACCTTTTGTGGTCAGCCTCGGAACTGCCATGGTGCCTGTGGGCGTGCCATGAGGCTCAAAGTCTACTGGAAGTCAAATCCTCTGCCATCTTGGTTCTAAGCAGTTTGTCCTCTCCTCAACTGCTGTGTCCTTCCTTCAGTGGTTGTGGTTGTGCTCTGCCTCTTTCTCTCCTGTCCCACTACCAGGAATTTATATTTATTTTGCTATAAGAAACTTTAAAAAGAAACATACTGCTTACTCATGCTTTCTCAACCAGATCAAATGCCATTCCTTTCATTCATTGGGCTTTTTTTTGGTAACTCCAATCGAAGGAGACGCTACTCTTCTTGGAACCCTTGTTTCTTTTATCTTGTATCACAGGTCTATCTAACTCTCCTTTCCTTTTCAAGAAATTCTTCTCTTTTCCTCATTGGTTCCTTGGGGACCGCCACTATATTTTCTTCCTCTTTATGGCATATATGACCTTCAGCACAGAGTACCTGCCACATGGTGGGACTGTTGAACACGGGTACCATCAGATTCTCGCCCAGGTCAGTTCCGGTTTGCACCAGTGCTTGGTCATCACCCAGGGCTCCCCAGGACTCCCCAAGGCTCCATGTGAAGGCTGAGTGATGGCTCTGCTCTTCTTATAAAGCAAGCCATATAGCAAAGAGCATGCATATCTTACTTGGAAATTAAAGCCTTGTCTTCTAAAGAGGTGATTTTAGAAACCACTTTCCTACAGTTATCTGAAAATGGAATTTAAACGAGGAAAGCATTTCTTTTTCAATCCTTGATTGACTAACTTTCTCACTTGGTGATTTCTGCCTTTAAACCCTCCTTGGCATGTATGAGGAAGGAGAACGGGGACCTTGCAGCACATCTGGGTTCCACTCTCTCCCTTCTCTGTTTTGATCTCAAAACCTAGCTGTCCATCACCCATGTATTTTTCTTTAACAAAAGCAAATCTGGCCAAGTCCGCACATTATGAGAAGCGGCTTTACGTTACACTGCAGCTTAGAGGCACCGCTTGCCGTTCAGAATATAAATGGCTCACTGTCACATATGTTGGTGTTTTCACCCTCGTTTTGCTTGGGGTGATGTTCCAGCCCTTCGGCCTTTTGTGCCATTATTACGACTTGAATAATGCTCGGCCAGCTCGACTTGCAGAGTTTAGGATGTCTGGAGACAGTTCTAAAAATCTCTTCCATTGCCCTTATCTAAACATTTCATTAAATGGCAATTTGAAGTGTTTCAGTTGGTTCTCAGTCAAAATAAGAAAAATATTTTAAGAAGAGTTTTCAAAATACTTAGAAGGGGCACTTAGTGGTTTGCACCTTTGTTCAAATACTTGGGTTACTTTGGGCTTCTTGTTAGTAAGATCATAATCTCTCTAGAGCAAAAAGCTTATGTTGTATAATAGGACCTTTTAAAATCTATTTCTGTATTTTAGCTTTAGGCTTTTGTACAGCCCTTGGGTGGGCATCTGAAGACACCAAAATATACCAGCAGAGGGTGTATGGATTAAGTAATAAGTGGTAGACTCCAACTGAGACTTTGTGTTCATCATTATCATCTCAGTACAGAAAATATTCAGACTGGTAAGGATGCTGGGCCGCCTGCTGTGGGGGACTTCAGCCTCAGTGTAACATTTAATAAAACATTATCATTAGACTTCAGTGAAACTGTATAGATAAGAACTGCCTTCAGAAGATATAGGAAGAGTGAGCTATTGAGGAAGACAATGCAAACTCTAGAAATGATGAAATAAAAACAGCAGTTATGACGTAGAGAGGGAATTTTACCCACACTAATAAAAACACAGTAAGTGGAAAAAAAGAAAGAAAGAAAGAAAAACAAGGAAAAATTACACAACAATCTATCTAAAACCCAGAACTTAAATAAAGGGAGTATAGAAATGAAAGTTGCACATTGCAAGCAAAGCAAGAAATGAATGGGGAAAAGGAGCAAAACGAAGTTCAATAATAGGGGACTGAAATATTGGCTCAGCCACCTAAAGGCCGAGGTCCTCGGGTGCGACTCTTCATTGTGTCAAGTTTCTCACGCTTGGGCTTCCCTGACCCTGTACTGTATTGTTTTGCTAACATCAGTCATATTTACCTGATGTGTATTTTATGGCTTTTATTTGGATCTCGTACATGTGGAAAGTTCAGAGTAATTATTACACAGCGATCTGCGCCTTTAGATTATCCTGGAGTCTGCTCCGGTTGCCGGTTAGTATAATTCAAAATGCTGACCCTAGCTCATAAATCCCGTGGTGAAGACTCATCACTGCCTGAGAAACTGCTCTTCTGGGCTGGATATTTCAGCAGGAAGTTGTTTTGGGGTCTCAATTATGTGCTGGCATTGTTTAGGAATCTTATGCTGACAATTTAATGCTTGATATTGTTTTTAAAGGAAAGCTTCCTTCTCCTGATTCAAATACGTCCTCACTTAATTAACCTTTAGTGCTTCAAGTAAGACACATATCTTTAAAATTTTTATGCTCTGCTAGCTCTACATTAGAAGGGTTGTTTCTACCACTAACGATGATCTAAAGTGCTTACTTAGGAACTGCAGTAACCCTTCTGGGTCATTAACATATCATTTAGAACATCAATTTTTTTAGTGAACTCAGAGCTGTGCTCTTGACCTTTAAATCTCTGCAGCGTCCTAAGTGGCGAATGATGTCTCAACAATGGACAATTATTAAATTAATGTATTAGTTCTTTTAATTCCAAAGTTGATCATTAAATAAAAAGCGCACACACAGGTCAGCCAGTAACTGTTTGCATTTTGTAAGCAGTTTGAATTTACAAGCCTTACATTTTGTGGAATAGAATCAAATATCTCCACTAATACTTTTAAGTACTAATTACAGTTTATAGTCTTAATAAAACAAAATATAAACCATTACAGTACCAGTGTAAACAGAAATAAGAAAAATCATTCTTCCTGGATAATAGGTATTTAATAATTTTAGTATGCATTTGACCTTCAAGTATACTATTACTTGATCTTTCTCACAAAGAAAAATTTTTTTCTCACTCACAGACTTCAGGAAAATATTAGGTATTGTTGTTTTAGGAATATTGCTTAAAATAACTTTTTCCTTAGATAAGCATGAGCTGGTCCTAAGAACATATCACAATCTCTGAGGAGTTTCCTGTATAAATGTGAGGAGAGAATTTAACTTTCAGAATGTAGGTGGAATATGCATTGCATTTTTTCTTGTTTACATAATGAATAAATCTTTATTGAGACACTACTACGTGCAGGGCCTTTCCTCGATGTTTCAGGATGCAAAACAAAGAAGCTGAAGATTTGGGAGTTAAGGTACAAGGTAAAATATTAATACTATAAACTAAGTACAAATGAAAATTTAAGTAAAAGTAGAAAAATATATTAAATAGAAGATATCAGCAAAGGCAATGATTTATCTTGGTGGACATTTCAACAGATTCTAGAGCAGAGATGAGAAGGGTACGCCGGACAGAAGAGGGGAAGCAGTGAACACAATGGATGGACTGCTGAGTGGATGACAGGTGACAGGTAGCTAAATATAGTGTCCACCATACTCTGATTGATGGAAATCATTTTATATTTTATACTTTTTAAAATCACTAAGTCACCCACAAACATATTTATAAAATATTCATATACAACTTGCTCAAAGTCATAAAGCTATGATTTGAACTCAGTTTCTGAAAGACTCAAAAAATAAAGCATGTTTCTTTTTCCTTTCTGCTGCATCTATTGAACTTCAATTTCTTTTTTAACATATCTTATCATACTAAGCATTATTCTCTTAAATAAAAAAATACAAATACAGAAATAAAATACGATCGAATAATGTTGCTTTCTGTTGTCTTTTTAAATTACAGCATTTACTCCTTTTCTCTCTTTTTTTCCCCTCTCTCTTTTCCTCCCTCCCTCCCTTCCCTTTTTTCTCTTTTATTAAAGGCCTGTTAGGTTTAAGGAACTTCACACATGTAGGAGGAGATTAAAGTAAATATTGGATTAATTTGTAGCTTGTTTCCAAGCTTAGAAGCTTAAGAGGAAAAATTAAACCCTCCAAAAAACTTTGGTTTCTTATATCACTCTTTTTGCATATCTTAGATAGTCTTAGGCTTAAAGCATTCTGGTTTAATGTCTCTTTATTGTGTGACTCTCTTCTTGTCCTAATGAAACCTATATTCTCTGAAAACAGGTTCATCACAGCTCTTTGGGGCGCTACTTTATTTCTTCGTTTTCATTTAATACACTGTGTTCTTAATTGCAATTCTTATTCCTATGAACTTTCCGAAGAAAGAGTATATTTTTTTTTCTCCGTATTCGAAAATCACTATTTAAAACATCTGATGGAATATTATAGTTTCCTCATTTTCATGCTTTCTGCTTCAGCAACTAGTTATCTTTTTCAAAATTTATTCAGAAATAAGCCGAGTTTAGCCTTTCCCTCATAGTGTTTTATTCATCTCCTGAGAAATAAAAATTTCAATGAAGTAGATAAAAAATATATATACATGCTTCACTTTTTCAGAATTAACCTTTGTCTTAGATTGGTTTTCCTGAAAACATACTCTGAGAGGGAGAATTGCGTGCCAAAGGCTTACTGGGAAGTACTCCCTGGAGTTACCCTTTTAAGCAAGTGAGGACGGTAGGACTGCCTTGTTCTATGATTTGATTGCACCTGAGACTCAGACAATATTCTAGTGGAACCTCTGAAGCATGAATGACCATACAAATTTAAGCAAAAGGGCTAGACCTTTGTCTCCCAGCATGTAACAGTCACAGGCCACCAAGTGCCCCAGGGGAGGGCTCATGACCCTGGAGGAGGAAGCTCTCTGACGGCAGAGGGCACTTCCTGGTGAGGGTCTCTCCGTGAGCCAGCAGCATGTCTCCCTGAAGATGGGAGAGGGTTACTAAGGCCTTCAAGAGGTGCCCTGCATAGAGCACCACTGTATACACTTCAATCTTCAAGCAGGTCTCCTCAGAGTTTAACTCTCCCTCTCTCTCTCTCTCTCACACACACACAATAATAACATTTGCATTAAGACAAAGTTTTGATTTTCCGATTGATTTTACCTTCATTATCTCATTATCTAAGTCCTTTCTAACTGCAAAACTTCTCTAGACTTTCTAATTTACTAAAATTCATTTCACCAATTTTGAACGTTTCAGAAACGCTTTTTCTCATTTTTTAAATCCAGAGTGTCTTTCAACTATTGTTAAGGACTGAATGTTTGTGTCTCCCCAAAAATCTGTGTATTGAAATCCTACCCACCAATGTGGTGGTAACTAGGAGGTAATCAGGATGAGATGAGGTTGTAAGGTTGAAGCCCTCAGGAATGGGATTAGCGTCACAAGAGAAATTGCTTCTTCTCCCCCTCCCACCCCACCATGAAGACACCATGAAAAGGCAGCCACCTGGACGAGGGCCTCCCCAGACTTTAACAGCCTCCAGAACAAAGAGAAATAAATTTGCATCATTGATAAGCCACCCAGTCAATGGTAATTCCTGAACTAAGACAATCACACAGATGCAGAATATTCTCCATTTCTACTGTGAATAGCATTATTTTATATTTGTTACTTCTCAATAGCCCTTTACTTTCTTATATAAGTAAGGGAGTATCAGCTAGTTTCTTCATCTGGACCACAATACACATATATTCACATTTAATCAGTAAAGGTGAATTTCTAGTTGATGTCACCGTTAGTCAGTCAGTATCTGCAGGGCGGGGGACCCGCTAAGGCTCTGGGCTGGAAGCCAGAAGACGGGCTTTAATTTCATCACACTGTTTTAAGTATTTGGTGGAAGACCGCTAACATTTTAAGGTGCTTTTTAAAAATTTTAAAGTAAGGAAAAGATGGTCTGTTCTCCCTGTCTCTCGCAGTTATTCTGAAGCTTAAATGACAGAGCTGCTCTAAAAATTGAACATCGCTACACCGGTGCTGTGTGTTATTATCTAATTTTTCAATTTAATGATTATGAACAAATATCAACAAAACCGCAGGACGTTTTTCTTAACAAACTTCATTGGCCACAGTTGGATCACGTGGCCATAGCCTAGCAGTTATATGACAACACCTGGATCGTGGGAAAAAAAAAAGCAACTGGGTCTCAGTCACGACAAACTATTCATGCTGGTGCACGGAAGCCCTTGCTGTCTTAGTCACTCATCTTACCATTGCTGGGAAAGATGAGAGAGCAGGTGTTGCAATCCTGATTTCACGGAGAGGAAGACTGCAGCAGGAGGCTGGTGACTCAGAGCTGGGCTCCAGATGATGTAAGCCAGTTCCCAGACCCTGCTCTGGTGCCAAGAAGATCTCCAGGGGGTGAGGTGGGGGAGCTGGATGTGGAGCCCAGAAGGCCTTAACTCAGCTCAACATACAATGATCAAAAGTTTTACCTTTCTAAGGGGGAAGGGTGTAGCTCAAGTGGTAGAGCGCATGCTTAGCATGCACGAGGTCTTGGTTCAACCCCCAGCACCCCCTCCAAAAATGAATAAATGAATAAACCTAATTACCTACCCCCCAAATAAATTTTAAAAAATTTCTTTAATGTCACCTATCTATACAAAAGTACTGAACAATCAGAAATGGGGGGAAAAAAAGGTGACTTTTACAATAGCAACAAAGAAAAACACACAAAAGGTTAGGAATTTTAAAAAGCTCATTAGGAAGTGAGTTTCTAGCCCTTTGGTGGAAGGTGAGCCCCGCCAGGTAAGAGGAAGTTTAGAAGAGGTGGGAGACAGTGACACTGGGAAGGAACCTAGAGTGTTGGCCACATCGGGGAACGGCAGGCCCTGGAACACAGAACAGGCAACTGGCCTCACACCTGCAAGGAAGGTCCTCCTCAAAAGGTAGTGACCACTAGTTAGGGAATGGCAGTGAGAAGAATGTGGGGCAGCCTCCTGGAGGCCTGGAGCTGGACGAGGGCAATGATGTGAAAGACATCCAATGTGGTCAGCGCACAGCCTGGCGGTGTGGGCTCAGCCAGTGTCTCCAGTGGCCTCCTAAGGCCTGTTGAGAAGCTTGGACTTTAAGAGAAATGGAAAGCCACTGAATGAGTTTAAGCAGGGTGTGTGTGCGTGTGCGTGCGTGTGTGTTCATGGCATGATCAGATCATTTTCTCTCTCTGGGAAGCAGTATTCGACCGTTGTTATTGTCATTTGGTAGTTTTTACAATGAGGAGAGGCTGGGAAGGGGAAGAGGCCCAGGTGACAAGTGGCTATAACACAGAGAAGGGCTGACAAACTGCAGCCCACAAGCCAACTCCAGCCCTCTGGACTCCAGTAGTATTTCATGACATGTGAAATTTAAATTTCAGTGTCTGAAAAAACATGTTGGAACACAGCCACGCTCTTTTGCCTGCAATCACCTATGGCTGCTTTCACCCGACAGGCCGAACCGAGTGGTGGCAACAGTGACCCTATTACGTGCAAAGCCTCAAATATTTGCTGTCTGCCCCCTTACAGAACGCATTTGACATAGATGATGACTTTTCCAGGTATTGCTAAGCTTCAAAACATAAAAACCCCTGGACAAAGGGTAGAAGCACCTTCCCCCGTACTTGTAAGATCCGCTTCTAGGCTGAATGGTGCATTTATTTATGTAGATACTGAGGTAAGTAAAATGTACGCTAACTTTTCTTGCACTCTGATGGGAGAAACAGACATTCAACCACTGTCTACATGCAAAAAATACATCCTAAAAGAGTCATAATAGAAGGAGAGGGTGCTGTGATTTAGCATAATTTCTTTTCTAGTCAAAGGGAAGACCTCTTTGAGGATGTGCCATTTAAGTTAAAGGATGGCATATGAAAATCTAAGCAACACTTTCAGACAGAGGGAGGAACAGCTGCAGGCAGGGCCGAACCGGGCACTGGGTGTGCCCAGAGCTTAAAGGAGGTCCGTGTGGCTAGAGCACAGTGAATGGCAGAGTGGGCAGGGGCCTGATCAGGCAACGCTTTGTAGATCAAATGTTGAAGATGTTGAGAATACAATGGGGAGGCTTGGAAGGATGTTGAAAGAGTAACATGATTGGATGTACTTTTTAAAGAACTCTCTGATCTCCTACTCCTGAGGGGTAGACGGACATGGCAATCACTAGAGAGAGAGATGTGAGGGATGGAAGCTGATAGGGTGAGCACTGGCTGTTGAAGGGAAGGATCTGGTAGAGAGAGGGAGGTGGAAGTTTCAGGAGACGGGCAGCACCTGGTGCTTGGGGATTGGATGTGGGTGGATCCCCTTTGTCACCAGAGGCGGGAAGGAGGGAAGGATTGCAGGAGTACAACTTTTTAAGTCTAAAATGTGTCTCCTTTTCTCTATTTAATGCTGCTTAATTCGATGATTTGGCTTTTTCTAATTAGATCAAAGTTCAAGGAGGTTAGTAAACAGCCTATATTTTTCATTAAGACCTATCATAGGGTGTCTTAACCTTAATCATGGGGCATCTGATTTCTCTCCCCCTTATGCCTCTTTCTTTCTTATTTGTTAGACTCTGGTTTATGTTTCTACCGCACAGAAAGATCCGTTCATACAGTGCAGCTCTCTAGAAATATTCTCAGCCGTGCTATGTTACGACTCTTGTGTCCTTCCTGTCTTCGCCTCTCCCGTCTTTTTATTTCCCTCTTTTCCTTACTTCCTCTGTAGGACTTCTCCTTCTGGTATGCCTTCTCCTGCTTTTTCTTTCTCCCAGTCTCCTCCCTGTCCATTCTCTGATCCTCCATTTCTCTCTTTTCGCCTCTCATCTCAGTCTCTATCTTGTGATTACACCGGCCGCATCCTCTTTTCCCATTCTACTGACAGTTCTAGCTATGCAGTACCAGAAGAAAAACGAACACACATTATAGATACACATTATATATTTACATATGAAAAAATATCTATGTACTGCCTATGTTGTATACACAAATTTCTTGAATTCTAGGTGGAATTTTGATAGCCCCCATTTTAATAAAAAACCCCTTTCATATTTCCATATTTTAGGTTTTCCATCTCTCCTGTCTACTCTCCTCCCAATAAATTAAAACGATTCTGGATTTCTCATTTCCATCTTAATAATGTAGTAATGCATTGTTTGTTTTTCAGTTGTATGTTTATATTATTAGGGTTTTACATCTGTGATTAACTATCCCTGTTTGTCTCTGAAATTTCCACTAAGAATTTCGCAATTTCCCTTTACATGGGGAACACATGGGATTACTGGTGAGCTCTGATTAGAATTCTGTAAGGGAACCAGGTGGACCAGGAAAGGCAAGGCTTATTTTTATAGGCAAATCAGATGGGAAAATGGAGATGTTTCCAGATGCAGTAAAGTTTCTGTGACCTTCAGGGACTAGCTTATTGACCCTTGAGTGGCTTCCCATTCCTACCTATTTACTTCTGAATTTGTTTTTTTTTAATATTACTGTTTTCTTGTCATGTATTTGGTTTCCTTTGTCTGCCTCCCCTGAGATTCTGATTCTCCTTTCAACTGCACCCTGACAATCTGATTCTGATTGCTTGTCCATTGGTTCTGGTCTTTCAGACCTTAGACTGGGTGCACCCTGACTTAGCATCACCCTATCATGGTGACCCAGTGCCCTAGAACAGTCCCTGGACACTTGGCATATAAATATGACCATGCAGCTGTTACATCAGTACCTAAGATGTCAGTAGCTGGAGACGGCAACTGGAGTCCCAGCTATCTCACTGCTCCAATTGTAATGGCTCAAATCCGCCCGTAACTGACTCCAGAATGTCCACCTTTTATGGTTCCTACTCTACCAAGTGTTCCCTTGCTATCTCAGATGTGCTACCATATGTTCATGAATCCATCATTCCCGCTCACCCCTGAAGCTGAGTCCTCCAATCTCATCAGTTGTGAAGAGGAGCCATTTCAAAGCAAAGCAGTTCCTGTTGCTGCTGCTGGTGCTGCCATCACTTCTGTCTGAGCCAGAGGCCCGTTAATGGCAGCAGAACTGGGGCCAAGTGGCTCGACCTCTTGGTACCAATCTTGCAACACTGGAAGAAGAAACCCTTCTTATAGAATGCTCAGTGAAGTAAGTGCAGGAGAGAGTTCCACTGCAAAGCTGCTTGAGTTCCAAAGAGTTCTAGCACTTGGCAACACAACTGTGCCATTTATACAGCTACCAAATTCTCCCCTGTAGAAGACACAGGTTTTCAGGCTTGATGAGTTTTGGTATTAGCTCCGTGATCACTTTTAGGTGTGTCAACTTGGCTAGGCTGAATTATAGTCCCCAGAACTCCCTTTCTAGCATGTTCCTGGGTAGGGTGGGCAGATTGGAGGGAGGCAGTGGCCATGTTGTGGCATAAACATCCATTTGTTGTCAATCAAACTCTAATCTAGATCCTGCTGGGAAGGGATTCTGAAAATATGGTTATAATGAATTAGTTATTTTAATGAATCAAAAGGGACATTATTCTTGATGGCCCTGCCTGACTTAGTTGGAAGGCCCCCTAAAGAGGGCTTAAGCCTTCCCTGTGTCCAGAGACTCCAAATAGCAGTTGAATCTTCCTTCCCCTTGGATCTTTCTTCCTGACTGATACCAATGGATGACAAGCTTCAGCTTGTGTTTCTTGGGTTTCAGCTTGCTCCAGATCTTTCTTTTCTGCCACCCTAGGAACCTCAGTATTGGAATAGCCAGTCCCCACAATGGCTCATTCCTTGTATAAATTCATTTGTATTCCACTGGTATTCTGCTTCTCTGGCTGAACCATGACTGATGCAAACTTCTACAAACCACCTCTCTTCCTTTTCCCCATCTCTGGTCCTGAGGCTGAGTATAGCTTCCAATGCCCAGGTGCTCACACTATGGTGAGTACTTCCTGATGGGCCATCTCCCCTCCTGTGTATTCTCCCTAGACTGTGTCTCCCCTTGGGCTACCCCAGTCCATCAATCATCTAAATCCTGGTGCTGAACAGTGTTCAAACAACTTGTCAAAACCCACCTGAGTTCAACATAGACATACGGTGAGGTTGCTGCTTAACACTACCAGTAAGAAACATGTTTTTTTTTGGTTGGAACTTCACAAAGATCTGAAAATTCAGACATCAGGGAGGTTTCATTTTTATGATTTGATTATGAAGCAAAGTGAGAAAACGATTTCTCCTTTCCATAGGTTTGGTGTTAAAATGGACAATACATGTTAGCACAGAATATCCATGAATAGCTGCTTTGGGAGAAACCAAGAAGTGGTTGAACGGTTAGAAGGTTAAATGTGTTTTTCATGTGGCCAAGTGGCATTTAAAGACAATGAATGTAAATAGGGTTTGACACTCAAAAATAGCCAACCTGTGTCATTTTTCTGATTTCCACTGAATCCCAACCAGATCAATTTGTGAGTCATGACTCTTAACCCAGACTGTGCCAAAGTCAATGCCATAGAGGTGGACTAAAATTATTCGCTTGTTTTTGTGTAACCCTAACTTCATCAAAATGAATCCCAATGAATCTCATGCCCTATTCAATTAATATCCTCATTACCATCCTCAAAAGTGAGGCGTTAAACTCACTCGGGAGCAGTAATGGTAATATGTTCAGAGAGAGATTCATTTGGCCCCAGCTGTCCATTTTATTCTAAGTGTTAAATGCGTTAATATCCATAGACTATCATTTACATAGCAAGTGACTCTGCAAGATGAATTATTTATTGTGTGACAACTACCTAATACCCAGTGTCCTATCAAATGCAAAGCCATTTCTGATTTGACCTGTATGTAAATTTGCCTTATAGAATTCATTACCTTTATGTATCAGTCACATTGAAGTTCTGTGCAGCACTCTCTCCGAGAAGCTGTAGGTTACCTCTGCTTTGATTGAATTGCCTCTCTCCTTGTGTGGCAAGGCAACCTGCTTTTGGAATGGAAGAATTGCAGGGACCCCAGCCAGGCAGCATGTGAAAAGCCTCTCCTTTGATGCGGGGAGTAAGGTGAGAGAGAAAGACAAGCCCAGATTTAATTAAAATGTTATGAGAGCTGGAAACCAGCACATGAGACAAAGTAAAGGGGAGCAGGGTTGGTGCCTCCTGAGGTGTGTACGTTGCCAGGGATCACCAAGGTAATAAAATTCAAGCTGCTTTCCCCAGGCAGTGGGTGACCCCATCCTCTGCAGAGAGCTGCGTGTTTACATTCGGAGGGAGCGGGGAGGAAGTCTTCCTGAATAAGAAATTGCCTCATTTCCAATTTATTCTTTAGTCTCTGGAATGTAATTGAATTCATCTTTGCAGTTTTCGTGTGGCTTTGCAGACTGTTCATCTCTGGATTATCTTTGAAACCTCTAATAAATATGGTTCATCAGGGAGGTGTGTGCCTCTGATCATAATAGTGTTAAGACTAGCTCCCTGATGGGGCAGACAGCAAGCTAATTACCCAACTTGTTGGAGAACCAGAGCTGTAGGAACTGGAAATTTCCAGCGTTGAAATGAATGATAGAGAGCCTTTTGAGGGCCTGAAACTTTAGATTCTTAGTCAGTCGCTCTGGGCTCTGCCGGATTGGATGGTCTCAAGATTTGCTTTGCTTGTGAGATTTTTTTGTTACTTCCCAATTCCAGCTGGACTGCAAATACTGCAAGAAAATCCTTTCTTATTATTGGTATTTTGGTCTTTCTATTTCCCATCTCACCTGGAAACAGGCAGTGCAGAGGAGTGAGAAAATGAAAAGAACAATGGAAAAGGTAATAGAATTGCACTGAACCCTTGAAGAGATTTGCTGTGGATTCCACAGGAAGGTGAAGGCACCCACAGACTTCACCCGAGTCAGTCCTGGTGTACCATCCCTCCAAATGTAATTTTCCTGGAGGAAAAGCTTTCTGGATATGAGGCCTACTGGAATATCCCTACGATTACAGAGCTTCGCCTGCCTCTCTCATTTGATACTCATGCACCTGCCCTAGAAATAGTCAGTAAATGAAAATTTTGGATTTAAAGATTCATATTGTAGTCTAATCTCTCTCTGCCGAGTGTGGCCTGCGGACAGGCAGTATCAACAGCAGCTCGGAGCTCTGTGGAAATGCACTACCCTCAGACATACAGAATCAGAAGCTGAATTTCAACCAGATCTCAGTTGCTTTGTAAGCACATGAAAGTTTGGAACTCTCTGATCTTGCCCACGGACCTCCAACCATTAACAATTTTTCCGATGCCGGATCCTTTCTTCAAATGGCCTAGTGAGGCTTAGACAAGGGAGGAGTGCTGGGCTGAGATGGATGCGGAGGGCTGCCAGGCCGTCCCTGCCTCCCCTCCCCGCTGCAGGTCTGTGTTACCCCGGGGCACCGCGGCACGTGGTGCAGAAACACTGAGCCAATCCCTCCGTTTATTGTGCACTGAGAGACTGAGGCCGTGAGGGGTTACATAGCTTACTTTAGGTCACAGTGCTTGTTAGTGCTAATGCTGGGTCTTGTAAGCCAGGTGGTCAGACTCTCAGTCCCGTTCTCTTTTTATCCTGCCTGATTCTGACACCCAGGATTTGCAATAAGCCTTTGAACAAAAAAATAAGCTGTGTCTGAGACTGAAGTTATTATCCAGGCTTTGCCACTCCCTGGACAGTGAGAGGCATTTAAACACCTGTCCTTGTGGACGAGTGAATTAGTGCATTATGTGTTTATAGTGCTGGTAATTGCACCCTATGCCTATGATGTATTTATAGAACAAATCTGAGGTTGAACGCACACTTTTAGTTTTGATGATAAATGCTTACTTAAAAAATGGCTCTGATTCAATGCTGTGAAATCAATGCCAGGCCACTAGTGAGCACACAACCCAGCATTTCGTCCTCTGGGCCTGACAGAGGAAAGGCTTCGGGTGGTGTTAAGGACCGAATGCTTGGGTACCCTCGCACCACATTCATATGTGGGAGTCCTAACCTCCAGCGATATTTGGAGATGGGGCTTTTGGTAGATAATTAGGGTTAGATCAGGTCATGAGGGTGGGGCCCACCTGATGGGATTAGTGTCCTTATGAGAAGAGAGAATAGAGAGCTTTCTCTCTTTCTCTCCACACACTCTTCCTCTCCACATGTAAGCACAAAGAAGTCATGTGATCACACAGGAAGATGGCAGCTGCCTACAAGCCAAGAAAAGAAGCCTCAGAGTGAAGCCTACCTTGCTGCTACCTTGATCTTAGACTTCCTGGCCTCTAGAACTGTGATAAATTAAAAAAAAAAAAAAATTAAGCCATCCAGTCTATAGTATTTGTTATGGCAGCTTGAGCAGACTAATACTAATAATGTATCCTTTCATATCCATTTATAAGCCAAATCTGGAAATTCCTGTGAAAATTAAATGATAATGATCACACTCATTTGATGAGTGCCTACTATGTGCCCAGGTACCACCAAGCCCTGTACTAGATATTCATATACATGACCTGTGTCATCCTCACACCAACCCCTTTAAAATGAATATTACTTTCATTTGATAAACTACCTTCTTCAGAGGAGGGAGCATGTCTCCAGCTCTCTTAATATCTCTAGATTTGAGCACCGTGTTTGGCATATAATAGGCCCCCAAGTGCTGTTACTGTACTGGAGGTTATGAGATTTGCTCAAGCTCACTCATCTGCAAAATTTCAGATCCAGGACTGCTTTCCCAAAGCTCCCTCTGGTAGATTGCAAGAAACAGCCACAAATTCCGTCCACCACTCTCTGCATATCCCTTGGAAAAGTGATTTTCTGTTTCTCCCATGCAAAGGTGAAGTCTATCTGGCCACTCTTGAATTCATGCTGTCCTTGAGATTTGATTTGACCAACAGAATATAGCAGACATGACAACGGGGAGTTTTGAGCCTTGGCCTCAAGATGCAAGTCTTGTCCTGAGACTTCCATGCACAGGAACCTGGGCTGGTCTCCATGAGGATGCAACACCTCGTGGGGATCACTTCAGCCACCAGCCATGGCAATAAGCTTGTCTGGGACCATGCAACCTGCTGAGCTGAGTGCTGCCACCGAGTGAGCCAAGTGAGACCAGCAGAAGAACTGTCCAAACAAGCTGAGCCAAGATGGATAACCCGTGTGATTATAAAATAACAAATGAGTGTTGTTTTAAGTCACTATTTCTATTACTGTGTAATAGAAACCTGTTACACCCATGTTCCTTCTACCACTTAGATGCTGATGCTGATGATAGTGATGGAAAGGATGATGATAATCTTACGTGACATTGTTGAAAGATAACTACGTGCCAAGCAATGTTCAAAGAACTTCACATGCATTATATCATTTAATCAGTTCCCTATCCTAGGAGGTGGTACTATACTATCTCCGCTTTATTATTAAGAAAACTAAATTAAGTAACTTCTCAGCATCACACAGCTGGTAAGTGTTGAAATGGACATACCCAGAACCAATACTCTCAACCACTAAGCTACAGGATTTAAGGGCAAGATCCATGATACAGAGTTTTATGTGGAAAAGGGTGGAGGGAGCTATAGGGACATATTTATGACACTTAAGGGGTAAAGGAGTGTAGCAGGCAGAATAATTGTCCTCCAAAATTGCCCATGTCCTAATCCCCCAAACCTGGGATTGTGGCAAAGGAGAATTAAGGCTGCAGATGGAGTTACTGTTGCTGTATTAGCTTCCTGTGGCTGCTATAACAAGTTACCCTAAACTTGTGGCTTCAGACAACAGAAGTTGCTTGTCTCACAGAACTGGAGACCAGAATTCTGCAATAAGTTTCACTGGGATAAAACCAAGGTGCTGGCAGTCTTGTCCTTCCCCCAAGGCTTTCAGGAAGAATCTGTTCCCTGCCTTTTTAGCTCCTGGTGGTTGATAGCATTCCTTATCTCACAGTCGCATCTCTCGAATCTCTGCCTTCGCGGTCCTATTGCCTTTTCCTCTTCTGTGCATGTAATTTCCTTCTGCCCCATTTAAAAGGCACTTGTGATGACAGCTAGAGGTGACCCTGATAATCCAGGATGATCCCCCTGCTCCAGATCCTTAATTTACTCACATCTGCACAGTTCTTCTTTGGCATGGAAGGTAACACTTACACTTTCCAAGGATTAGGGCACAGGTATCTTTTGGAAGGCCATTATTCTCCTTGCCACAGTTGCTAACTGTGCAATGGGGTTGAGTTGAGGTGGGGAGAGTGTTCTGGATTATCCAGGTGGGTCCAAACCATAAAGTTTCTTAAAAATGAAAGAGGAAAGTGAAAGAGGGTCAGAGGGAGATGCGACTGCAGAAGAAAGACACAGAGAGAAGGAACATTACTGCTTTGGAAGATGGAGGCAAGGAAATGAATTCCCCTAGAATCTCCAGAAAGGAATGCAGTCTGGCCGACACCTCGATTTTAGCCCAGTGAGATGGACCTTTGTTGGACTTCTAACCTAACGAATTGTGAGATAGGAAACTTGTGTTAAGTCATTAAGTTTGTGTAATTTGTTAGAGAGAGGAAGCCAAAATAGTCTCTTGCAAAGTTAACCTTTGTTGAAGATTTGCTTTCCATCAGTTACTGTGCTCATTTATTTATATATATTATTTCCTAGAATTGTCAGGGAAACAATGAGACAACAAACCTTGTGATGAAGTATTGTCTCCACTTAATAGCTATGAATACTGAGTCTTACCTGCATAAAGACACACAACTCTGCAGCAATGGAGCCAGGATTGAACACGTGCAGTCTGACCTCTGAGCCCTCATTGTTCACTTCCCCATCTGTTGCAAGGTGTATAAATATATATACACATGCATATACATATATTTCATATGTATTTCATGTATACATTTCACATATATATTTCATATATATATATATATATAAAAATATATATAATATATATATAATCTCCACGTGTAGTTTTGGAGTACGCACCTGAACATGTTCTTTGAAACCAAAAATCAAAGGGAGCATGAATGAAGACATCCTGGTTCATGGATGAGTTTCTGTCATAGCAAGAAATAGGAGTTCTTGGTATATATTCTGTAAAATTTCTTATAGTCTTTGAGTTAGAGATGATCTAACTTTTTTTTTTCGTATTTTCTTGTTTGCCAAGAGCACTGAAGAAAAAAAAAAAAAGTTGAATGGAAGAAAGGAACAAAGAGGCCAGATATGGAGGAAGGGAGATTTAGAGTTAAGCTTTTATTAATTCAAGTTAACTTGAGCTCCTTTTGAAACGTGGCAACAATTCTTCAGAGACACTTTCAGGCATCCAGAGGTTTTTTTGATTTTCATCTCTGCCTTCTTATCAATGCAGACCGATGTCCATCAAACGGCAGTATGCCTACAGAAATAAGCTCAAGGAAATTAATTTAATTTTCAGTGAAGTGCCACTTATTTGTCATTTCAATTATAAATCTGCCCGCGTTCTTCTGCACCGTGACTGAATTTTGTCCAATCACTTTTAATTACGAGGCCGTGCTTGGCTACTTGGTCCCTTTGATACATGCTTTTCAGACCCAGGCCCTGGGCCTCATTTTTCGGAGCTGTGGCTTCAATACCAGGAACCCCTGAGGCCTGATGTTGGTTGGACACTGACTCCAATTATTTTCTGTGCAAATTGCTTGACCCTTCAGCTTTGATTCCCCCTCTCACAAACTGAGGATATAATCACTTCCCCTCTTATCTCACAAGCTCCTGAGGGAAGCATTAAAGAGCTCTGAATATGAAATACACTCTCTACCTATGAAGGAGGGTCCTGTGCTCACCATTGTCCATCCGGTTCCCAGATAATATTGGAGGCCACGTTCCCCGGGGAAGCTAGTTAAGACGTTAAGACACAGCAATCCTTGGCCCGGTCTGTGGTTTCCTTTGCTGCTTCTGAGATGCCCTGTAGCAAACAGCATGCACCGGCCCACTGCCTTCGATATGATTTTTTTTTTCCATGGCTGTTCACAAGTGAGATCCTGGCAGAACTGCTGAGCCTCTGTGTTAAACTTTCCCCTCCACTTAATCTTCCTGAAAAGAACCTGGCTGCATACATTTGTCCACATCACCACCCCAGAGGAGCACTGTGAAAGTGCCCTCCTGCTCGTCTGGCCTGCTGGGCTGGGGGAGAAAGAAAGGCAAGTCATTTTCAGTGCAGTCTGGGTTCAGATGGAGGAAGGATATTTTCAGGATTCAAGTAAACAAGAGTTATAATTATAGCACTTAAGACACTCTCAAGCGGAACATCATTTTTCCTGTTCCTGCTGTAGATAAGGACACCATCAGCCTCGACTGGTCCTCTCCTCATGCAATTGGCCTAATCAGTTCACAGCAAAGTGACAGCAGGGCATTTCCTGCACGTGGGCCTTTCCTCTCTATCTGGAGCCCATATGAGAGAGGCTGAGCACGGATGAGTGAGCATTTATTTCTTTTTCTAGTTTCCAAATCCCATTCCATGTCGGTTGGCCTGGATTATCCACAAGAAGCTCCGGTCCCTTTGTTCTCGCCCTCATCCACTCTCCCTACTCTGACACCCTCCTTGTCATTTTCAAGAGAGAAGTGCACTTCCGGGATACTCTCTTTATGTTTCTGAAGGGCAGAGATCATTCCTTGGGCTCAGCAGGGCCGTGGAGTCAGAGTTTACACAAGAGAGAGCTGAGGCCCAGAGCTGGTCCACCATGGACTCCAGGTCACACGCCCAGTTAGACAGATCTGTCACCAGAAGCTGAGTGTCCTGACTTCTATTCCAGGGTTCTGTCCATTAAACGCCCAACAGTAATTACTGCCCCCTGGTCCAAATGGAATACAGCCTGCAGGTTTTGTCTTTAGGATTGTGAAGGCCTTTCGCTTCTGCGTGAGTACAGATCGGGATTGTTTCGCATTTCCCCTGTGGCTGTGGGTGGCTCTGGTGTCTCTGGAGAAAGACAGGAGGGGTGAGACTGAGGTTTCTTGGCAAAATGTGATGTTTAGTCTAAACCATCCACTTTCCGTTGTAACCCACAGTTCCCGTTCTAGGGCAGCCTGGAGGTAGAACAGGGTCAAGGTACGAGTTATAAAACTGTATCTAACTCTGGCCTGGCCTACTTTTGGGAAATCCAGCCCCCTCAAGTTCCTCCCCAGTAGTTTCCGGGTTCTCAGAGGTTACTTCCCAGGAGTGCTGAGAGCTAGTTTTTAGGTTTCATGGTTCTTAAATCTCAATGATTATCCTAATCTCCTGAGAGTTATCTAAAAATCAGATTTTAGGCACACTGCCAGAAATTCTGAATGACCAGGTTTGCGACTGGGCCCAGGAATACGTATGTCTTTAGCTCCTCACATCAACTGATGACCAGCCAGACCTGTGAAACCCCACTCTATTTTCACAGACCATTCTTTCCATATATATTTACAGCACACTATTCCAAGTATGGTTCTAGGCCCTGGAGATAAGCAGTGAAAATAAACAAAGTTCTGAATTTCTGAAGTTTTCACTCCACTAGGGGAGACAGACAATACACAGTGAAGCAGGTAAACGTGTATGTAGTAAGTCAGCCAGGGACAGAATGATGGAGAAAGGAAGGTAAAGTAAATGTAGGAGCAGGGCTACGTTTTCATAAAGGGTGTTCAGAGACCACTCCCATCGTGGGACGTTTGAGGAAAATGGGGGGACAAAGCCATGTAAATATTTTTCGGAAGGATGTTCTCAACAGAGGGAGCAGCTCAGTTCCAACCCCTTGCGTTGGGAGTGAGCAGCTGTGTTTCAGGATCAGTAAAGAGCTGGTGTGCCTGGAGAGGAAGTGTGAGCACAAGACGGGGGGTGGGGGCTACACGCAGGCATTGGTGGTGTGCAGACTTGGCCTTTCATCCTGATCATATGGAAGCCCCTGGGGGATTTTCATCCATGGAGAAACAGGGTCAGATGCATGTTTCAGATGAATCACTCTGGCTGTTTTATCGAGAATCACATTTAAGATGGCAATGTTAGAAGCCGGAAGACCAGTGAGGAAGCTAATGCAGTCCAAGGCAGAAGTGATGGAGTTTTGGACCAAATGGTAGCAGAGGACATGAAGTGGATATTTGACATATTTTGAGGACAAAAACTATGGGGATTTGCTGAAGGATTGGCTATAGGGTGGGACCAGAAGAAAAATCAGGATATTTGGTGTGGACAGCTTGAAGGACAAAGTTGCCATTTGGTAGAAGGAAGAAAGTGTGAAGGGAGGAGGTTTAGAGGGAAAAATCAAAATCTCATTCTGGATATGTAAATTTGCAATTCCTATTAGATATCCAGATGAAAATACCAAATAGATCTACAAATCAGGACTTAGGGAGAAATGCAGGCTGGGTGTGTAATTTTGAGAATCACTGGAGTATGGCATGGTTGAGGCCATAAGCCAAATATCATCACCTGTGGAATGACGGATAGACCAGGAAAGCTCTAAAGACTAAAGCCCTCTTGTACTTTACTGGTTAAAGGTCAGAGAGGGGAGAAGGACCAGCAGAGAAGACTGGGAAGGGGTGGCCGGAAGGAATCCACCATTTTCTTTCTCTCCAGCTCTGCCTCATTGAGCAATGTGTCCTGTCGCTCCTGGTCTCCAAAACTGTAACTTGTTGCCAAAGCCTTGAAGGCATCAGTGTTGCTACAGGAAGGACTGGTGCTGCTGCCACTGTCCTCACCAGTTCTGTGCTGGCACCAAGCTATCAAATCGTTGATGCCCAACGTGCATTAGAGAAACCTCTCCTTTCAGTTTTAATGTCAGTCATGGGAGAATCCTTAAGAAAAGATTTGACTGGGTATCTAGAAGCTAGACAGAGAAAACGGTGTCTCCTAGTTCATCAGCCTTGAGCTGACTGCATATATTTCAATCATATTTCTGTTCTGAATCCTGTGGTGAACACAACTTAGATTCAAGGAGAAAACACCAGCCACATTCGAAAAACAAGGAATTCTAAAGCAATTATGCTGGGAGGCAGCTCTTGCAATCATGGAAAAATCTGAGCTATAGCACCATGGAAGTTTGGTTTCAGGTCTCATCCTAGCAAGAAAGAGAAAGCTCACAGAGGGAGACAGTTCAGTGTTCACACTATTTCCCAGTTACTCTCGGCAAGTGTAAGGGAAGTCTCTGTTATGTACCTTTTGAAGTGTTGGAGAGAAGAAAGCAATTTAATTCAACAAAAGCCTATTGCATTGGTGTAACATTACTGAAATACAGTCTATCATAATGTGCGGTGCACACACATATAACTTGTTAAAGAGGGACCGCTTTTCCGATTTTTCGCATTCTGGATGTCAGAATTTTGATTTTAATAGTCCAACAGTGTCCGTCCAGGTGAGGGGTCTCTAATTAACAATAGCTGGAAAGGCTCTTTCACTGAGAACTTTCTAAAGAGGACTAAGGCATGACCAAGGCCTCATTCCACGGGATCAGGGGAACTAACTGACCCTGTAAGTTTGTTTCTTTTTTTCTGGCTTCAGTGTCCTTATTATTAATCCCTGATAAACCTAAAGCTTTTCTTGTTAAGCCCAGGAGGGATAAGACATTGCAATTCTCTGTCTGCTTAACTTGAGCACTCTTTGTTTGAAGTCTCTCTGGTGACCATGTTCCCTCAGGGGAATCAGATATCTTTTGAGTTCTGTAGAAACTTTGAGGAAAGGAGGAGTTTATACAGTTATACTGATGATTGTAGAAATCTTTTCTAACTTGTAACCAGGATTAAACATGGATGTTTTAGGCTATTTCATGGGTCAGAGTACTAACTATCTCTGAGGCAACAGTAGCTCTTGATATTTCTGTTTAATCACTCCATGTCTAATATCGCAGTGGCTCTCATTATGACCGTTGCTAGCCAGAAATGGCAGATGGGTCGAGAGAAGCTGACAATATAGCCTGTTCAAATAGCATGCTCATGCTGCATTGGAATGGGCAAACATTTTCCACTTCCCCTTTAGTATTTCTTATCTTGATAAAAACAGCACCATGGTCTGTCAAGTAATTGTAGCCCGGCACCCATGCTTTCCTCCTGGCTTCATTTTCCACAGAAAACTGGGTTCAAAGAATCCTAATACCTCTTGAATGCACCCTCTCCTGTCTCCAGCTAAAGGTGCCAAGTTCAGGCTTTTATTATTTCTTACCTGAACAATTGCTACAGCATCGTATTGGTTCTCCTTACTTCTAGCCTCACTCCATGAAATCTATGCTAAGTGTTTCTACAAGAGGGATCTTTAAACAAAATAAAACTTGAATATCCTTGACCTGCTTCAAAGCTTTCTTATGTTCCCTCAAAATACAACAGAATATCTCTAAGTGTGGGCTTTGGACCTCCTGCATCAGAATCACTATTAAAAATGTACGTTCCAGAATTTGGAATCTGCATTTATAACAAGCTTCCCAGGTGATGCATATGCACTCAAAACATTTAAAAATTACTGACTGAAATGAGTCTAATATTTACAATATCATGACGACCCCGCTTATGTCTGCCTCATTGTCTTGCACCATGTGGTGTCACCAGTGTTATTTTCTATTCATAATGAACCGTATCTAGTCCTGAAAACATGATCATTGATCAGGAAGAAGGCTTCATTTAAGTCCAGTGAGAGTCTGACATTTCTGGGTCACTCAAAGTTCTTAGCAGTTTATCAGCTTCAACTGGTTAGAACTGGTTGTGGTGAAACACATCACTCAATTTTGTTATATTCTAGGCAAGTGTTCTAGGCAAGTGTTGAAGAAAATGCAACATTTTCCTTTTACAGTATTTACAGCAGTAAATAATAGAGACCAAATGCCCTTCCTTCCAAAACTGCACAGTCCAATGCAGTGGCCACTAATCACATGTGCACTTGAAATGTGTTGATCTAAACTGAGATGTACTCTCTCTATATTGGATATGTTGGATTTTCAAACTTATTATGAAAAAGTAACGTAAAACGTTTCATTAATGTGTTTAAATATGAACTGTGTCAAAATGAGAATATTTTGAATATATATTGAGTCAACTAAAAATATATTATTCAAATTAATTTTATCTGTGACTTTTTACCTTTTTAATGCAACTACTAAAATTTTTAAATTATATTTGTGGCTTGAATCCCATTTCTATCCAACAGCACTATCCTAGCATGTGTTAAAGTTGAACATACGCATTCTCTGTGCCCAGGAAGTCTACTCCTAGGCACATATACAATACAGCCTGCATATGCTCGGCTAAAGGCATATCCTAAAATATTCACAGCAGCACTGGACTTAATAGTTAAAAAACAGGGCTGTGGTTTCTTGGTGTCACTGTCATCTACAACAGAGTCCCACAGTTCATCTTTGTTGAATTAACCAATGACTGGGCGGCTGTTGGAAGCCCAAGTCTGTGGACTGGGAGAGAGAGGGACCTTGAAGTAGGGAGATTTTTGTATTATGGGCAGATACAACAGTAACTGTCTCCGGGAGGGAGTGAATCAGTACTCACTGAAGGCATGGATGGATTAGTGGATTACTTTCTTTCCATGGCAGACAACACATTAAAACAGATTCCATACTCAAAATGTCCCTTTCCTTTTTGCCCCCAAATTATTTCCTACTATAAACATCTCTGCATATATACTCTGACTGACTTGTCGAATGTCTCCTCACAGTAAATTCCTAGGACTGGAATAAAAAAAAAAGCAGGCACGGTTTATATTTGGGTACCAGTCTGCAAGCAGAGGTGTGCGTCACGGTTCCAGCAGCCTCTGTAGAGCACACAGACCCAGCAGCCGCCCCCGCCCCCCAGGGAAGCCCAGGCCCTGGCGTTGTGCCTCGTGGCAGCCCGGTGCCTCCCCAGCCCCCACCACCTTCCCAGCACTCGTAGCCTGTGGCTGGGGGGCAGGAAGACCAGCCAGAAAACGCACAGTGGTGGTGTTTGGGAAAGTCCCAAATGTCAGAACTGCTGAGAAAATAACCCCACCTATTCATGAAGAAACTGCAAAACTTGGACATAAGAATAAAAATGACTTAAGATACCTTATCACAAGTTGGGTTAAACCTGCTCTGGCTGAGATGAAAGAAGGGGCTGGCCGAGCAGCCCGCCCCCACAGCTAGACACACCGCGGCCTGCGGTCTCCTGCAGGAGCTCCGGGCCCGCTGCCTCCGCGCTCGCTGCCCGGGAGCCGCTTCCTTTCAGGCTTCCCTCAGCTTCCCTCCCAGGAGGTGTGCTGCTTTACTCTGGCACCTTCCTTCTTCTGGAAGACTCCTTCAAACCTTGTGATCCCGGTTGGAGCTGTCATTTCCCCTGGATACAGGAATAGAGGCGTGACTCACAGTGGCAACTGTGTCAGCAGTGCGCTTGAGACCCGAGCTGGGCCCAGAAGAATTCTCCTTGAAATGCCGTCCCTTTTGGAGCACAATGGACTGCAGGGAGAGAATGGAGACGGCGCAGGACAATGCTGACACTCTCTAGCTATGGGGAGAGGGGGTTGAGGGGGCAGAGAGAGAGAGAGACTCCTGGTGGCGCTGAGCCCGGGGTTCCATTTTTGATTCCAACTCCTCCTATGCTCTTTCTGCAAAATGGCAGGCAGGGCTGACATCAGCAATTTGCCCAGCCCATCAAAGCCTCAGTCGCTTATAAAGTCCAGTATGAACTGGGCCTCCCTGTCTCCACGGTTGACCTCATTTTGTACATCATACCTTCTTACCCACTACTCTGCAGCCTGAGACTTCGCTCCCTAAAATCACCAATCTCACGCCCACCGTGGGGTCTCTGTACCAACCATCCCCACTGCTTCTCACTCCACCCACCCTGGCCTTGCAGGGCTGGCTTTGTTTTTCTCAGAATTGTAGTCACTTCCATAAAGAGCATCCAATTTAAAATAGTCAACCTGTCACTTTGTATCATGTCACCTTTTAAATGTGATTGCATGGCACTTATCAACATCTGACAGTACTTCTTTATTTATTGGTTAGTTTGTATTTTCTCTTGTTTTTCCCTCTTGACCATGAGCTTCGTGAATCTAGTTCCTGGCACAAGATGGGCACTCAGTGGGTATCTGTGGAAAGAAAGAACTATGATAATATCACCATCACCCAAAGTTTACTTTGGCTTATTATGTGCCAGACACAGTTCTAGGCATTCTTACTCATTAACAGGTTAAATCTTTGCAAAATTTCTTTATGAGATGGATACTTTTATCCTCCACATTTTATAGATAATGAAACCACATTACAAAGAAGTTGAAACCCTCATAGAACAGTGCGTTGAGCAATGAAAGCACGTTTGAATATTTTTTTAAATATTTCATGCTTTGATTAATAGAGAAGTGAATGAACAGGAGGACGAAAAATAAGGGAACCCAGGGCATGCTGGCTGCTCGGAATATTCAAAAGGCAAGGGTGAGCTATGATGAGAATGGAAAGAGAAGGAAAGATGGAAACAGGAGGCATACTCATTTCCTGGGGTGGCCATCACAAACTAGAACAGACTGGGTGGCCTAAATTAGACGTTTATTTTCCCCCAGTTCTGGAGACTGGAAACCCAAGATCAGGGCATCGGTGGGTTTGGTCTCCTCTGGGGCCTCTCTCCTCAGCTTGTAGCTGACGTCCCTCCAGTGTGCCCTCACACGGCCCTCCCTCTGTCTGTACGGCCCGTGTCCTAATCTCCTCTCACAGGGCACTGGTCATGATGGATTAGGGCCCACTCATGTGACCTCATTTTACTTTAATTACTTCTATCCTCAAATGCAGTCATGTTCTGAGTTATGTGAATTTGGTGGCCCACAATTCAGCCCATAATAGGGGAAATAAGGAGAAATGAGTAGTATGTAAAAATAAGTAAAGGTAAATGGAATCTGTTGTGGGACACAGTGGGCCACTGTGCCAGTGGTAAAAAAAAAAAAATTTACCAAAGATAAAGAGAAGTTTAAGAACAAAGGAAAAGTTTAATAGATACGCTGCTCCAGGCAACAGCGGGCCACACAGATGAGAGGTGCCTGTGTGTGTGCACCGGGGGTGAATGTGCAGAGTCTTTTACTGGGGAGAAGAGGCTGTGCACACAAGAGTAGGGGGCTGCGTGATCAAGTTGTGCACAGGTACCTGATGGGCTGTAAGGCTTGCCAGGGGCTACTCTGAGTAATGGAATTTATGATTCTGGTAAGGGCAGGATGTGCTGTTTCCTGGGGATGGTTAGTTTTGTGAGGGTAAACATACATCAGGGGAAGATGTTTTTATCTTGCAGAAATGCAGATACGCGAAGCATCCGGCAGTGGGGAGTAGGGGTTAAGGTGTCAATGGGCTCCAGGCACACAGAGAGCCCTGGAGTAGGGGGTTTGTGGCTTTAGAGCCGGCTCCACGGAATCAAGGAAAGAAAGTTAAGAGTGCAAAACATGAGATAGAAAAGAAACTCTGGCATATTCACAAAATACTACATAGGAAAAAAGTGAAAGAAAAAACCAACAAAAAATAAAACAAATCAATATTTCAGCATGTAAAATAAAAGCAGTTGAATAGTGGTACAAAGGTATCAGATAGAATACATAAAAGAGTAATGAAGAAAAAAGAGTAACAATGACATAAAAATGGATGAAGAGAAAGAAAAGAATGGAAAAGAAAAAAAAGAGGAATCCAGCTCTACGACACGCTGGGTTTATAATGCTGCATTTCATTTTTATTTTGTGTGGGAAAATGACCCAGCACTTTGTAAGTGCATATGAATAGTGCAGCATGTGATCAAAGACTTTACTAATTTGAAATATTCTAAGAAGGCTGATATTGGAAATATCAAAGAGATAGTCAGGAATCCTTTCCTATATGACAGTACTGATCCTCGTCATAAGAGAAAGTGTATCAGCGGCATTTTATAAAGCTTCGAGGGGCTTTAAAAAGCAAAGAAATTGAGATTGAGTTAGCTGGAATCCGACAGCAAGTTTAACAGGAGACACTGTTCTGCTGCAACTCTCACCAAGGGAGTTCAATTTCAACAGTGCTAATCTTTCCGTAGTGCTGTAAGTTTAAATTCTGTGCCCCTCAGGGAAAATTTCCAAAGTAATTCCCATTGAACTTGCCTCCCAGAAATCCTTACTTCCTGCAGTATCCAGGTACTGTAGCTCGTGCCGCTCCGGGGGCAGCTGAATCGCTCTACTTTTTGAAGACATCCATTTGACATTTCAGACACCGAGTTCTCCACTCCAGCATGGCTAAATAAAGTTTCTATTGTGTTATAAAACTTCTGGCATGGAATTTGTTTAAATTTTATTTTATTTTTGTTTTTCGGGTGGGGGGAGGGTATTAAATTTATGCATTTACTTATTTTTAATGGCAGTGCTGGGGATTGAACCCAGGATCTTGTGCATGGTAGCCATGTGCTCTACCACTGAGCTAGACCCTCCGCCCCTTTGGCATGGAATTTTAAGGCCAAATTATTATGATTTTTCATTCTTATTTTGATGTAATTTTGCCCTCCTTATCTTCTGGCTTTCTGATATTGCAAATTAATACAATACTTTTAAATATAACCCTAGATTTTCTTTATTTTAGCAATATTTTAACAAAATTGAAACATATTAATGTAACAATTTTTATTTTATGTTTTCCCATAATTATCAGTATTTCCCTTTTCTGACTATGCATATCAAAATAGTGTAACTGTTACCGAGTCCAAACTCATTCAGCTCACTGCATGACAGGTCGATAAATTATGAGAGGAGGTGTTGGGGCAATGAAAAGCAGACCGAGAAGATGGCAGACCAATGTCCTGGAGAACCATCTTCCCCAAGGCAGAATTCAGGCTCTTTTTATACTAAAAAGGAGAAGGGGTGTGGTTGTTGCAAACTTCTTGGTGTCAGAATCCTTTGTTCTTGCAGCTGTCCACACAGGCCAGGTCAAGATGTTTCTGCAAACCTCCAGCAGGACAAATGTTTTTCTCTGTTCTGAGACTTCTTATCTCTATATGAATGGGAAAGTGTTATACCCTTAAAGGTCAGAGCCTTGAGAATGGGCTATCGTGTCCATTTCAGGCTACAGGTAACACTCTTTTACAAAAGGTGCGGAAGCGGCATGACTAAGCACAGGAAACAGAGCACAGGGTTAGAGCTGAAGGAGCAGATCTAATGTGGAGTCAGACTGATTCTTACCTACTACCTAACAAATAAATTCATTATATATTTTTTTCATTTGTTCAAAAATAAGACTAAATTTGTTTTAGCTCCAGTTTAGGCTGGAATTTGGGATGGTAAATATTTATTACATGTACCAAAGTTACTCTAATTTAGAGTCCCTGAGTAACCTACATCAGGGTCATTTGGGGTGCTCTGAAAAATGGTTTCAGGGACTCTCTCCTATCCACTGAAGCAACATCTCAGGGGGGGATCCTATGAAACTATATTGAAACAAGCTGTCCATGTGATTCTAATGCTTATTAAATTTTGAGAACTGGCATACACTTTAAATAAAAGAACTAAAATCAAGTTCTAATAAATCACCCTTCTCAGATATCACTTACATGTGAATTTTATATATTTAACAAACTATTTTTGCCTTCTTAAAATTTCCTTGACATGATTTTCAACTTTACATTCATCTGCTTTTCTCATGAGCATTTGAAAAGTTTATTTTTCTTTTTTGCTTTAGAGACTTTGCTATAACAAGGTAATGTCAGTTTAATGGACCCAAAGTACATTACACATGCAGCAAAAGCAGAACAAACACTCATGTCCGACTGCGGTCTTGACTGAAACAGAGGTTGGTTTGCACAAGCATCCTGGTATATTAAATGGAAGGGCTCGGGTCTTTTGAATCAAGAAAAATTTTTGTCCATTACACATGGCCTCCAAAGTCCACAGAAATCCTCCCTTCAAAATTTTGTAATGCTGGAGAAATAAAATTAAAAGCAAAATCTTCTTCCAACCCAGAAGAAATCCTCTCTACAAAAGTAGTAAAGAAAATTTAATTCACTTTCATTATTTGAATTATTATTTCTATTTCTATTACTATTTTATTTTAATTTAATTTTATTATTCACTAAGCATTAAACCAGAATGCAACGTCAGTCATGGGCAATCACGAAGAGACTGCAAAGGGAAAAATAAATCTCACCCTCTTATACAGCCAAGCAGATACAGCCCATTCTATACAAGTTTCCAGGATAAAAATAACTAGTCCTCAAGTAAGAGGACTTGACAGCACATTTGTCACACTTAGTTCATCTTAATTTTACCTGGTAATTGCAATGATGATTTGTGTTAGCTTAATGGGCTTTATCCAGAGCAACACAAACTTCTCGTATCTTTTAGTGAGGAGGTAGTTTTGCAACGTGGAACAAGGCATCCGCTGAAGTTAGGCTCCTTCTCCGCCCAGAGACTAGAGAGAGAGATCAGAGATCCGGCACTATGTCCCTGGAGGTTCCTGAGTTCCTGAGAAAGGCATTCCTGGATCTTAATGATGACAAAAGCCTATCCGGTTTTCAAAAGGATATAAGTTTATAAATTTCAAAGAGAGAAGAAAGTAATTACAAGTTTAAGTTTTCTAAAGTCAATGCTCTAAGAAAAAAGTGTCGGGAGAGTGATCTCGTTGCTCCTTATTTAACAGGGAGAATTATTATTTTCAATTTGTATTTGTCCTTGCAACAGCTATCACTCTTAGGTGTGAATTCCTAATTGAGAATGATGAAACTGACACAGCATCAGATAAAAGTTTTGGGGGTTGCCTTTGCATATGTACCAATAATTTAATATTTCCAAATTTCCTCTTGTTTCCCCTATGAATCAAATTTCTATGTTTACAGGACAAGTAGGTGAGGTTATTGATAATCACGAGTTTGTAGTGATAAACCTGGCACTCCAGAGAATAATTAAATTTGTAAACCTGCTTCCTAATTCTATTGTATCACCTTATAAATAAAAATACAGATTATTGAACATGACGTATTATCATGCTCAGTTATACACAGAAATGCATGTTACTAATGTCCAGTTAGTTCTTGACTTTGTCACTAGTTTTGAACTCTTAAGCTAGACCAAGGAACTTTCACCTTAGGAATGAGATAAGCATACTTGTTTGCTAGGAGATTCCATTCAGAAAGGGGCACTCACCAACTTACAGTTTACCTGAAGGACATACTGGGGCCATCTGGACCCTCTCTGTGGTGATGCTTGAATCCTCTGCCTTCTAAGGAAGCAGAATTACTTATTCAAGTGTTATTTCCAGTGTGTCCCTTTCCCTCTCTGCATAAATAGGCATCACATTATTTTCTCACTCCACTCCAATTTCTTTCTACCTCCTTGAAAAATGAGCAATAGGAACTGGTTGGGGCCGGAGGGGAAGGCTCCTGACTTACAAGTGGTAGTGGGGATGAGAAGGGGCCCCCTTTGATTCGAGATGTTTACTCTTAACGAGTTGGTTCCCAAGGAGTTGGAGAGATAGTTCTTGGGCTTCAGTCAAAGAAAAGAATAACACAGCTGCCCTCAGCAAGGGGGAATTCCAGCATAATGGATTGGCAATGGAAACAGTTTAAACCAATATAAATATAATAGCCACCCACTGAGAGGCAATTTACACGCACCAGGCCAGCCCTACAGTGGTGTGCTTGGCCGGTGTAATCCACCCAGGGGTATTTTATGAGGCTCCATAGAAGGAAAACCGTGGGGGGAGAGAATGGAGAGTAGAGGGGAGTAGGTAGGCCAGGCCAAGTGGCAGACCCAAACCACAAACTCCTGTACATGGGACACTTCTGCTTTCTGGGCCACACAAACAATGTCATCTGTCCTGGTTCCTTTTTTTAGAAGTCATTTTTTGGAGGGGAGGGTATAGCTCAGTGGTAGGGTACGTGCATGCATGAGACGCCGGGTTCAATCGCCAGTACCTCCATTTAAAAAATAAACAACAAATAAATAAATAAACAAACCTAATTACCTTCCCCTCCAAAAAAACAAGTCATTTTTTAAAGTGCCAGGCTGGCCTGGGTTTTAATTCTGGTGGTGCCCCTGAGTGGCCCTGGGTATGTAAACTCCCCATTCTGCTTCCATAAAATGAGAGGTCAGTTTAGAGTGTCAGGACCTGGACTCCGGATTCTGGCCCTCCGGGTCCCATCCAAGCACTTCTCGTGGCGGCTGTGTGGCCCTGGGAGAGCCTGTTAACCTCTCTCAGCCTTACTTTGATTGTCCATAAAATAGAGACGGTAAGAATACTTTCCTCACAGGCTTCGTGTGAGCATTAAAGGCGATCCCTCTGTGAAGGCCCTTTCTTCCTGCCGAGCCCGTGGTGGGGCCTCATTAACCCTTAACCGTCCTTGTCAGAGACTTCCAAGGTCTACTTCCTACTTCTGTTGCCTGTGGTTATGATCATGGTTTGTCATTTAGAACTTATAGCTGCGCTTGGCCCACTAGCGGAAATTCTCTTTTGAGAAGGCTACTTGATAATTATACTTTCTGGCTTTCTACTTCTAGAAAGAAAATTTATTTTCCTAGCTGTGATTCTGAACCATGAAACACTGATTCAGAGAAATGTCCCCTTTCCCTGTGACATATTTTGTCCAATTTGCAGACAGGAAGAGGTCTCTGCATTTGTCTACACCTCTCTTTACATTTCGGGGATGGTCTGAGCTGAAGTCATGTTTTGCTCATGAGTGAGGGCGGAAGTTTCTAAAAGTTAGGAAGTGTTCACCAGGGCAGTTCTGTGCATGGATCTACGTGAACTAAGAGCTGGAAAAATCCCTCTCATTAAATTTAAGAATTGCTTTACCCAAGCTGCTACTCAGTCAGTTAATGACTAAAGAGAAGTGAGTGTAAAGTATTTTCATAACTCTCATCAGTGTCACAGTGTAGTTGGGGAACCTGGGAAGATGGACACGGGGAACTTGATCGCCCACATCCAGGAGGAGCATGTGATTTGTGCTTTGCTCCCCAGAAGGAAGGGAGACAGAGCTGCATCACTGTCTGTAGCGTAGGACATGCTCACAACTGAAAAGGGTTCATGCTTTTTTGAAAGACGTAAGTTCCCCGTAGACTCCAGTAGTTCATTTTTTAAGTTTGAAAAAAATGGAAAAAAAGTTTACTTCATTCTGTTTTCATTACAAAATAAGAAAAGTTTATTTAAAACATGAACTTGGTCAAGTGATTTTTATTATTATATTCTTAATAAAACAGTACCAACACGAAAGCCCTAGGGCATGTATTTCTAATGTCCCTTCATGCAGATTTTCATTTTTGTAACCAAACTGATGCTAGGTTGGGATTAGTGCGGCCTAATCTCTTAAAAGGCAATTCTGGGTGCGCTGTTAGCCTTCTAGTAACTGGGGCATAAATAATGCTATTCATTTACCTGGGTTAATCAGACATGTTGGTGGTGTCTAATGAGTGCCTTAGAACTGTTTGTCTTTGGTGTCTTTTTGGAGAGAGTGACCATTAAAAAAAAAACTTCCTCCGTGTCCTTAATTCTTTGTTTGAGTGGAAGCGGCATGCCACTAGGAAGGAAATTATAATGTATGTTAAATACCACCTTTACCCGTGGGAATTCATTTTCACTTAATGAGAATTTGTGACTAAATAGCATTCTTCATTCTGTGAGTGGTAATAACTGCCTGTTACTGAGGAACAGCCCCTCATCCATCGATACATAAAGACCAGGTATTTTTGGAGATGAGAAGGAAACATCAAAGGGGCTCACACTGTTCATGGATATATTTTATTTAAAAGGTATAAAGCCCAAAGCCCTGTTATGTAATGTGTGCACATGTGTGGTGTGTATTGCTTTCAGGGCTGTTTATAAAAAGTGTTTCCTTCTAAAACTCTATTAAACAATTGGAAGGATCAGGCAAAGAGTTTACCTTTTCCTCACAAACAATCTTGGAAGCCTTGTGAAGTCCTCATCTATAAATTGCAGTGGGATTTCCCACAATGGTCACATCTGTATTTGTAGGAGAGACACGGCCAAATTTTCATTTCAGCACCATGATCAGAGGAAGGATCATGCTCGGAAAATAATGTGTGTGTGTGTGTGTGAGAGAGAGAGAGGTGGGGGGCAGTCACACACCTTGAAAATTAGAGCTCTTTGTGCTATAAAGACAGTGAGTTGGCCAAGGTAAAAGCCGTCCCATCAAGGCGATTTACTTTCCTTTGAACTTACAGTCTGAAAACAAGAAAAACAATCCTCTGTTAAATGTAATTCAGGTAAATTATGCAAAAATGTTTATAGGACATAAGTAAACAGAAAAGTACTTTCGAGTGACCCAGTGGAGAAGATTTCTAAACCTTTCTAAACATTAGTAATATTTTAGGGACCAGACCAATTAAAATGAAGGCTTGGTTGCAAATGAAATTCCTGACTAAGCAGCTAAATTGTTCATTACAATAATAGTGTCACAGATTTGGAGCAAATAAGAGCAGATTCACTTCTAGTTTCAGCTTTACAGAGAAATTTCAGCATAATTTTCACATTTTCGGTTTCTGCTTTATCCACTAAATGTCATGCTCTCTTACTCACTAAAAGGGATATTTGTTTAGGTTAACAACCTGTAAAGCAGTACTAGTCCTATATCAATACCTGTGAAATTATGACACTATTCATGCATTGTTACCTCAGTATTCTCTTTTAGACACTGAGAGAAAAGAATAATCCTGACTTTAATATTAGAGTGATCTGGGTTGGAGAAACAAAGAGGTTAAAAGTGGTCCAGATGCGACATGATTACACTATATACCATCACCTTGGTAACTGACAAATGATTGACAGCAACAGTTGACAATGACATGATTTCCCTAATGTGTTGATAAGACCTGAAAGGAGTAATTTAAAATAAAAAAGACTTTCTGGATTTCTAATACCTGCATGCTAGAACTAATCAGAAATCCTGTTACTGCAACTTTTATTGGAAGAAAATTTACAAAATACTAGGGTGAGGAGTCATGAAGTCTTGGGGGATGTTGTTTTAAATTATTTTATCTGTATTTATTTATCTTATCCTGCATTTTTTATAATTTAGTCTTTGAACCAAACATAATTTTAACCAAAAAAGTAATGCAAATGAAAACATAAGATGATAAGAAATTTTCCAGAAGGAGCAAGAAAACCAAAGAGATGGCAATAGGCTGTTGGTGTAAGTGATGTACTGCAGCTGGGCACTCAGAATGGCCCTGAGTTTTTTAGCAGGCAAGGCAAGAAGATAAACACATTGGTTTACGCATTTTCTTTCTTCTTGTCTGCCAGAAGAAAATAAACACATTCATCTATAGAAACAAACTTTTTCCTGGGATCAGATTTTAGGAGAGATACATCATGTGGTTCCTGTGTAAGAGGTGCTGAATAACATAATAGACAGTGTCTACAAGAAACAAAAATCTTGTTCAAATGGACAGTTCTGGGATTGATTCACTTTACAGGCTGAGAACATAACATTAAATTGTACTCAGAAAAGGCCTTTCTGCAGGGGATAAGAGGAAATGGCCAAGGTATTCCACTTTCCGATGATTAAGCTTGATAGTGAGAAAAATGCCTGGAGACTAGGAGAAGCGAGCGCTAACATGCCCATTACACTGCCTCCAACATCATATGTCTTACGAGAGCCTTTGGTCTGTGTTGGGTGGCAGTTAACTCATGACTGAATCCTCAAGAGTTTCCTGCAGTGCAGATAGTCTACGGTGTGTGCTAAAGGGAAAACCTTATCATTAAGAAGGAAAAGTGGTTCCTGAATTGAGAAAGTTTAAGAGAGAAACTTCTATTCTTGCCCAGACAGAAGGTCAACTTGATTCATCTTCAGTGTGGGAACAGGGTTACCTAAAAGCGGTGCCGATCTTTTTCAGAAAGAGGAGTGTTTTATCTTGTAAAGCATTTCAAAGAGTGTTTGGGCGAACCTCTGTGTTCAGGGCTGCATTGTGGGGACAAGATGACTTCAAGAGGAAACAAATTTATGGCAAGTATTGTCGAAGACTCTCTCGTCTGTTGGGAGTGAAAAGCCTTTTTGTGATCCTTGTAGGATGTCTGATTTTAAGTAAATTATTCACATTAGTGATGGAGGATCTGCAATCAACTTTAGATTTTATTCTTCAGATGCTGATGACTGAAGTATAGTGGACAAAAAAGTATGTCTTTTGGAGTCAGAGACATTTTGGATCCTGGCCCTCTCTTTCCCTAGTCTTTCTGATTGAATTCAATTTCCTCTCTCTAAACTTCAGCTTTCTTGCTGAAAGCATTCAGCATTATTTTGAAGTTTGAAATAAGAAATATGCATACAGATTGCCCATATTCAACAATTACTACTTCCCACATAGCACATCTCATTTGGCAAGTACCTTGGTTTCTAAGACCAAGACAGCAAGACTGAGAAAATAAAACATCAGCACAGCTGGTCATACTACTTGCCATTCAACATAGCCATGTTGCCTCCCCATTTACCCTCCAAACATGAGCTGCATTTTAGAAAGACTCATACAAATGGATTTTCATTATCATACGGAATGTGCAGAAACCACAGAAGCCAGTGATTCTCAAAGTGGGGATGCTAAATCAATAACCTCATAAACTGAGGGTGTTTGTCACACACCTTGTCACTAGGTCAGACCTACTAATTTTATATCTCTGGTTACCAGGAATTTGCATCTTGAAATAAGTACCCTAGAGTTTGATAAGATCTATAGTTAGCTCTGAAATGTCTTAATTCCAACTACAGGGAGTAAACTCTATACAGCAACATCTTCAATAATCCTAGTCTTCGCCCCACTGTTACCATAACAACCCACATCCCATAATATGCACTTCAGAACATTATCAAGAGACAGACAGCTTATGCCTACAGATGTCATCTTTAAACCTGATATGGAAGATTATGTTTTCCAAACATTACACACCATTATCTCCCATCCATATACTTTCATTACAATATGATGTTGGCATTCCTCCACCAAGAGACAGGTTTGTTGTGCCTTCCCCTTTGAATCTGAGTGGGCCTGTTACACCGGAAACAATTCTATCTGATTTCTGAAGCTATCATAAACGGCGTAATGGTTTCTACCTATTCCTCTTGCAATGTCTTCCCTTAGAACCCGGCCACTATGCTTCAAGGAAGCCACTTGGAAAGGCCATCTATAGGTGCTCTGACTGCAGCCTCAAGTAAACTTCCAGTTGACCAGCCATGTATGAATGGCCTTCATTTATTTCCAGACCTCAATTTTCAAGCCACCCACCTTATGCTAAGTAGAGTGTGTGAAAAAAATAAACTCCAGATTCCAGCAGAGTAAATGTCGATGTTCTAAACCATTGCTAAGACTTGGGGTAGCTTGTTATACATCAGCAGTTAAAGGGAATTTCAAGTCAAGTTGTAGGTGACTGTTTTATGAGTCCCAAGTGATAACGTTATCTTCCTCCTGTGGACATCTGGTATATTCTAATCTGTAGTTAATCCATTCAATCAGTATATGAAATTTCTACTGTAAGTTCAAGATTTTGTAAAGGCTGGGTTGGGCAAATAACAGTATGTGGTTTCTCTGTAATCGATATGGGAAGATGAGTAACTATATACTCTACTCATGAAAGGAAACTGTAAAATAAAAGAAAGTATGAGATTGACTCTCACTAGTCAAGGGTTAGGGAACTATGTTAAAGAGTTGAAAAAGGTAATATCTGATAAGTGAGAGGGAAACGCAAGATAAATTGGTGAGAACAGTTTGCCTAAGTGAAGCTTAACACAGTTCCATTTGAGAGACTTTTAATCATCTCCAAAAAAAGCAAAGCATTATTCCAAAGTCTGGGGGAATCCATAACTGGGTCTGAGATTTCCTGCCCTTTGGGATCTCACATTCCAGGGGCAGAGATATATAGGCACATGTGTGCATATTTCTAAGAGAGTTCATATTTATGGAGGTCATAATACAGATAGGAGAATAAGGAAGAAAGATTCATGCCAACAGTGCAGATCCGTCTCACAAAGTTTGGGTGAGATTTGACAAGAAGATATTTTGTGAGGAGAGAAGGATGTGTTATTGAAAGTAGTTCCAACACGAAAAAACAGAGGAAAGACAAAAGAATGGAGAGCATACTTAAGGAACATTTATTATCATAATGGCCTGGAATGGAATGGGTTGACCAGTTAGTAGACGATAGAATTGTAGGAAGAGGTTAAGGTCTTTGCTAATTTAAACAAATGGGCTTTGTTTTGCATGGGAAAGAAAGGTTTTAGAAGGTAGAGGAAGGAAATACATTTTAAAATGATAACAACCAAGTTAGTGCTGCAATATATGGATTAGAAAGTACTGAGGAGAGGAAGCTTGTTGAGAAACTCTTGAAATAGTTTTGTCACTATGAGGCTAAGTTAGGGCAGTGGTCAACAGAGGAACACAGGGTATGGAATACTGGCCAGCAGGAGAATGCAAGAAATAAAATAGATGTGAAAGATATTAAGGGAGTAGATCTGATGGGGTCTGATGATTGATGGCCAGTCACGGTTCAGTTTGTGGAAAGGGAAGGAATGGAACCATCATAATGACACCATTAACAGAAAGAGTTGTTGGTTGTGTGTCCTTGTTTGTTTGCACATGTGGGTATGTGGGTGGTGTGGGTATCTCCCTCCCTAGCTTTTGAGCTGCTTGAGGGCCCATCTCTTAGCGCCTACTGTTATCATCGTACGAAGTATCAGTAATTCATTGCTGAATGCAATTTAAATGATGAAGAAGGGGAAAGAAGAAAGGATGACACTGACATTACAGAAAGATAACACCGTACCTAAGTTTTATGTGCTAGAAGCTTTACACATACATGAAATTTAATCTTTCCAACAATGCTATGTAATTAGAATGATTATCCCTACTTTATAGGTGATGAAACTAAAGTGAAAGCTGGCTACGTACGGCAACATGCCTAATCAGCAGGTAGGAGTGGGCGGAGCTCGCAATGGCATGTCTGTTTATCTGACTGCATGGATTATGTCTTTTCTCCCCTAGCATTAAGACTTTTTAGCAGAACGATTCATCTCTGGTCATTTTCTGACATCCATTCCCGGCAGGCCCACACACACACAAATCGAATGTTAAAGATTAAAAGTATCTTGGATTTAGCGTTATCACTATATCTCTAATCATTAAGTCACCTATTGTGTTCCTTCTTGGTGGGTGGCACTCGGGCAGAGAGAGCGTTTCATAGATTCCAAATCACTTCCATGTGCATTTGATTTTCAACTGATCCTATAAAAGATTTCACTATCACTCTGAGAATTGATGCACAGTGGAAGGCATACCAGCTATTGCAATATATATTAACCCAGTAAATTTGAGAAAGTCAGAGACTCTCCAAGGGAATATGCATCCAAAACAAGCTACTTAATACATTAAATGAACTTTTCTACAACAAAGGGGACACAATTGTATTTGCGTGAATTTTTTAAAATAACAGAAAAATATGTATTATTTATAAATCCCCAAAGGAAAAATAAAACACTAAGGACACATGGGTTGGGTGTTTAGAATTACAAATATCTCGTTTCTGTCACAAAGTGTCATGTCTCAAAAGATGCTAGGTATGTATTTTGTGGACAGACACTTGGAAGGCATGGCTAGAAGGAAGTGGAGAAAATAAAGCAAAACAAAAACAAAACTTAAATAGATCACCAAAGTACAGTGCTGCTCATTGTAGAAGATAATACTACAGTTGCTCTTTCAAAAGACATTTAAATAATTTTTTACATGTAGCTTTTTAGAAAGTAGTGCCTGTTTCTGAAATGCCTCTGTGTCTTGATCTAGTGGAGGGTATCTTTATGGTTTCCTCGGGCAGAAAAACTACAGGGAGCATCACAGATGGTTTACTTATTTAAATAAAGATATAAGTGTGTCTGGCAGGTGTAGACTTCAGCATATTCTAAACAGAGTTAGAATCCCAGATATGTGACACCCTCTGGGTAAAATCAGGCAACCTATGTGCTGGGAAATGGGGCAGAACAATTCAATATTACTTTCTACTATCAGTCTTTAAATTTCCTTATTGAAACTTTGATACTATTTTTTTATAGTCAGGTCAGTGATGAGTTTACATAAAAAATGTTTTCCCCTGGGGTATGTGTTATATATATATGTATATAAAACCTTATTATTGCCATAGAAGTCCAAAATCTTTCACTCTAGCCCATAAAAGAGATCTTACTTATGGATGGATTTATATAGGTCTATGAAAAACATAACCATTGTTTCTACAACGAAGATCAGCTTACATTTTAGAACATACCATAACAAATATTACTCTGCAAATATTTATTAAGCACATGAACATTTAGAGATGCTTCAGTGTAATGGAGTAAACCGTGATGTTTATAGTGTTTCACATCTAGCCTACCTTCCAAGTTTGATTCTTCAGATTTAAGAAATACTATTGTTGTCTTTACTTTTATTATTTTTAAGGAGTGACAATTATAATACAACAAATAGAGCTATGTAAACGTTTAGGACAAATGGGAGACTAGAAATGTATTAATGCTTTTTTATGGAAAAGATTGTTTTGGGTTTAAGTAATCAAACTATTGATTGCTCCTCATCTGGGGAAAATATGAGATTTTATTAGCGTTTGTTTGGAAATATATGAATACCGCATTACATTCTCACTAACATAACTATGATTTGTTGAGCTCTTTGTAGGTTGCAGAAAGTTTGCGTACCAACTTGTAGGAGTGGGCAGGTGCATGGGCAGATGGGAGAAAGCTCACACTAGGAGAGGTGCACTGTCTGAGGTCACACAAGTAGTGTGTGTCAAAGTTAAAATGGGAGTCCAACGTGTCATACTCTGCTCTGCTGGTTTGCTTTATGCAGTGTTGAAATGGTTTATTTGTTTTTTGGGTTTTTTTGTTTCATTTTGTTTGTGTGTGTGTATGTGTGCGTGTTGTCTTTCTACTGGATAATGTAAATCTGTTGGCTTTAAGTCTATAATGATTCTTGGGATGCTGATGCTTCACAAAATGTTTTATGATGTGTTTTCTTGTTTCAGGCACTTTAATTACAGATTGTATTACCTTTAAACCCAAAGTGGATTTACATAAAAGGAAATACAACCTAAGTCTCTCTATCTTTTCTTGAAGACATAAAACTTGCCATTAGTCAAGCACTATATTTTAGCTGCTTTAGGAAATATTGAAATTCCTAAGGGGCTATTTTCATCGGCTTTGGAGTGCATAAGAAAATGAGTATCTCATGCAAAACCTAGAAATTATGAGTGAGATTTAATTATTATTTACTAAAAAGTAGAAATTGGTAGCCTCTCCAATTCTACTAAATTTAGTTATTTGTGGGGGTTCCATTTTTTTTTAACAAAAGTATATACATATATCATTTAATTCTCCAGGAAAATAAATTGATATAATGAAAAAGTTTTAGTAGGTTATCTTTCTATCAGTTTTTTCCTGTTATCTAAATCTATATTGTGATTTTTTTTAACACATCCACAGTAAACTATGAGGAACAGTTATTTTCCTTTGTTTTTGATCTATGATGTTAGTTGTCATACATACTTAAGAGTTTCAAATGCTGATTAAAGAAAATGTTGAAAATACAGAAAAGTAAAAAAAAGTGTATGTGCATACATATAGGTTCACAATATGTAACAGATTATAGTATATTTATGTAAAATATTATATATTAATATATAATACACAGTATTTATTATATAAAGTATGTTAATACATTATATGCACTGTATATATCTGTGAACTTTTTAACCTATAGTATTGTGTGTGTACACAGAAATATATAGAGTAAAAACAGCAGCAGGCTTTGGTGGACACATGGCCTGACTAGTGTTAGAATATTTTAATTCATTTAACTTGTGTATAAAAGAAATACTAAGAAATTTTGATGTAAGGCTATTTGTTAGGTGACCATGTGAGTTTTAAAGCCACCCTGATCTAGATAAATCCCAAATCTGCATTTTAATAGCTAGATCACCTTGGGGTATATGCTTGATTCATAAAACTCAGATTCTTTATTTGTAGATAAGAGTTAAGACTGACACCTCACAGGATTGCCATACACATTAAGATTGAACTAGAGAAAATAAAATGTTTGGCAGAGTAGCTACCACATAGTAAGTATCCAGTTAACAGTAGCTGTTTTATTTATATAAAATGCCTTTTAATTTTAGTAAAGTATTTCTGGATTGTGACATCATTTTAGGTCTTTTATTAGTAATGGGGAGAACCTTAGAAATAAGCCAGTGCAAACCTTGTCATTATAGCAAAATAAAATTTGGCGAAGTTAGGGCAGCCCTTTTGTGAGATGGTAGAGTAGGTTAGTGATAAAATCAGCCTGGAAACCAGCTCTTCTGGGGCTGAATCTAGTGGGGCGCCCTTTACAGTTAGGGCTTTGGTGGGACAAGTAAGTAATATTTCTATCAGTTCAGAACCAGTTGAAACACAGGAGGACAGAGAAAGGATTGGAGATTTTGGCTAATATTTCGTTGCTGAGTAAGATTGTTCGCCAGACAGCGCTGGCACACCAGCGACTGCCCACAAGGGCAATGCTTTCTCTGTGATTCTGAGGTACAAAGGAGAGGAGAGGGTTTGCTTCACAAGGATGGGCGGCAGATAAGGGGAGGGGGGAGAGGAAAACAACCCTATGGACCTGCGCTGAGCAGGCTCAATTTCTTTGCCCAGATTTACCACAGACATACATGAGTGAGAAGTGGTGATAAAGACTGACTGGGAAATTTCCTCCTCAAGAAAACAGAAGGCAAGGAAAACAGGAAAACCTCTATAAATACTGAAAATCCAGGAATTGAATCATTCTATTTTCATGTATAGTAATGATCAATAAGAGCCTATTTTATAGTATCTTTAAGAGAAAAGGATTTTTCTAGTTTTCTTGCAATGTCTCCTTCCATTCCATTTTATATCCAACAGCCATTTACAGCTATAATTCAACTTTGTGAATAATAAAACTATGTACTATTTTTCTCTAAACTTCATTGCATTTGAGAAGACTGGCTTGCTCCAATCTTTTATTCCTCATTGTTAAACTGTCTTAATCTTTTTGCTTTCTCTGCAAAGGCCCCATTTTAAAACCTGATCTTAGTGGCTTTTCTCCAACTATTTCTCTTATGAGGTTTATCAAAACTTTCTTAAATATATAACTTGATACCTCAAGAACCCAATAAAGTCCCCAAGGCAGGATTTATGGCAGAAAAACTGTGTGCTCTACCTTGTTTTTTATTAATTAAAGTTATATTTAAAATAAATTTAAAATAGTGACATGGAAAGCAAAATAAATCAGTTGAGAATGAAGGCCAGGTTTAATAAGTCGCATGATCTAAATGTACTTAATGGTAAGGAAATGAGCTATGATGTTATGGAAGCTTGCTAATTTGCAGTAACAATGAGGAGACCTACTATAAGTTATTGTATTTTGTGGATTAGCAAGAAGGTGAGAAACACAGGATGTGAAATTAGAGTTATCAAATATTCTGCATTTATCTTAAAGGACTGTTTTACCTATTTTTAATACTTCATAATGCAAGTGCATTATGCCCTTGGTAAAATTTAGCAAATTTCCTCAATAGAATTATCTATTGGGTATTACATTTTTGCTGACAATTGGAGTAAACTGCCAAGTTCTTTCTGTGAAAATTATGAAGATTACCAGATTATTAGAGTTATTGAAGTTCCATGGCAATTGTTATTTCTTCTTGATAAATTTCACGTTAGAAGTTGTCATTTTTCATGCAGTATTTACTATTATAAGCAAATCACCACACTTCTGAGGCTGCTCTGTTTACATATAGCACCCCAAAATGAAAGCAATGAATGCATTCATTCAAAATGAAAAAATAGCTTTTTTTCCACATACGGGACCTCGATTCGAATGAATATTGTTGATCTGATTTGAGTATGCCTGGAGGGAATTACTGTATTTGAGTTCAATAATCAATCCATAAACTTTATGCATTAAGAAGTAATTGACACTCACCCAGACATTGCTTCTCACTATCACCTGGCTTTCTGTACTTACTTCCTTGCACACTTCTTGATTTCTGTCTCCCCCTCTCTGCTTCAAGGGCTACATGGGCACAGACCTTGCAGGTTGGATCTCCATTGGATCCCCTAGGTCTTGCATGGTGCCTGAAATGTGCAAGCATTTAATGACCATGTGCTAAACAAGAGGACAGGTTCAGACGAGCCGGACTTGGTATATTCACATACACAGAGTTCACTGTAAAACCATGTGTGTTTTTATACGTATGTTTTATGTTTGCATGTATTTTCAGAACTGAGTCTTTATACCACTGAGGGTTTGAACTCTGTGAGATTGTGCTGGGGAAGACTTGAGCCGCTCTGCTGGCACACAGCAGGCCCTGAAACTGTCTATGCTTGTGAATGTACAAGTCTTTGGGCATGCAACTGTAAAGGAAATAGAAAGCAATTGAATTGGGGAAGTTCTACTTTTCTTACTTCTTAGCCAACATTTCATCCTCCGTACAACCAAGCTAAGAATAACAGCAAATGGTTTAGAGTTTTGTATGGTGTGGACAAAGTTAGAACAGGGAAGCAGGAGTTGGGAAACTATAAGCCACTGGCTAGACCTTGTCCATGAACTGAGACTGTTTTGTAAGATACTCTTTAAAAAAGAGGAGAAGAATACTAATATAATGCAGAGATCACATGTGGCCCACAAAACCTAAAATATTTACTATTTGACCCTTTATAGAAAAATATCTGGCCCCTGGGCTACAGGACAACATTTATAACACCCACCAACTCACTAAATGATGCCATTTGACAACCAAAATAAAATGAGTGTCAATAATAACACAGTTTGACTTTTATAAACAATAAAATTATTTATTGTGAAATTAATTATAATCCCAAGTAGGTTTTATATGTATTCTTCATTGAGTTCTACTTGTTTAGTTTGAATTGGCCTTGGATTCTTAATTCTGGCAACAAGAATAAAAGTCAGGGACCAATATAAAAATGACGGCATTTTTTATCCCCATTTAAATCAATATTAGGAACACTGTATCTCTCTGACTTAACATTGTAAACAAGAAAAATGTGATTGCATGTATCATTTATTTAACTTATTTTTCTTTCCTTAAAAATCAATGTTTATCATAGAAAGATGTATTATACAAATACTCAGAATGCCATTAAAAACAAGAGGATATTAATAAAACAAATAAATGAGAGAACAAGAGAAAGGAAGATGACAACATGTGATTGGTATTTGGGGTTTAATTTATAACTCATTTTATAATATGAGACTTTCAGAGGGTGTAAATTTAACTGGTTTCCTATAGATTTCCAGAAATGCTGACCAAATGTCTTTGAGCCCTGGAACACTTCCATTTCCAGAAAATATACTTTTCATCTTGTTCAACTTGCAGGGTTGCTTCTATCACATCAGTATATCTTGCTTTATGTATTTCCAGTAAAAAGAAATGATAGGTCTGTATTTTCTAGACCTGGTCCAGATGGGATTTAAAAGGCCATTTGGATGCTCTAATATCAATTACTGTGTAGCGATTAGAAGTAGGAGAGTTTGAATACACAGTACATACTGTGTTTTCATCGCAGAACTTTTGTCACAAGCTGTAGATATTTAGCTCTGTGGGGGCTGGCAGGCTGGCCGTTTATACGAAAATGGAGAACAGCCAAGCCAGAGAGAGTTCTGGAAGCAGGCTTGCCTCAGGAGACCAGTTGTTTGGTTAGGCAGGCTTTTCCCAATCCTGGGGACCTCCTATTTGCATTACTAATAGCCCTGTTTTTAAGGGCATTGGCATTTTAGGTGGATCGAATGACAATTAATGTTTTTCTCTCTTTTCAGCTGTACAAATTGACCCATACTAAGTAAAGACCACACCTGTTTTTTCCACATATCGGTTTCAAAGTGTTTATATGTGAATGAGATTTAAAAGGCAAATGTGTGACTGAAATAGGAAATCTTATACAAACGTCCTTAGCCTTGGAATCCTGGCACCTACTAGCTACGTACTCTTTGCAAGTTACTTAACCTTTTTTTTAGCATCAGTTTTATAATCTTTGAAATAGTTGTCATCATACTTATTTCATGGTATATTAATTAATTAGGATAAACATTGACCACGGGCATCCTGTGAGGTAGGAACTCTTCCAGGCACTGGGATGCGAAGGTGAACAGGACGAATCCTGACCTCATGCAGCTGAGGTTGTACTTGGCCATTAATAAATTAAGGTAAAATCCGAGCAACAGAGTAAGCCTTTGTTAAATGTTAGACTTCTAATGTGCTAATTCTTCTGTCTGTCTGCCTCCTCTCCTGGGCTGATACCTCCCTGATGGCAGAGCCTCTTACTTCATTTGTCTCACCCTGGTCTTTAATAAGTAACTATTCAATTGAATAGATAGATTTTGCCTTTTAAAACTATGTGGCAATTTGATTGTGGTGAGGCATCATTCTTGATTTCAGTCAATTGTTTTACCTACACACACACACACACACACACACACACACACACACACACACACACACAGAGATACTATCTTTGGAATGGATCCAGAGTAACTGTACCAGTTCCTAAGTCCTAAAGTGTGTAACTTATGGACTTCAAGTTAATTTTCAGTGGCATGAATTTACTGCTCTTTCTCATCTCTCCTGAAACGATTGTCAATTGCTCTAACCATCCCAGTGGAAAGGACTTCCCTCACTTCTCAAGAAGTCCTCAAAGCCCAGGTTCTCCCAGCCCCTCCTTGTTTACACCGTCCTTCCGCCCCAGGCTTACTCTACTGAGACTGGGATTAGTGGCTTGACACCTGACTTTTAAGTGTTTTTCCTTTCCCAGCTCTTGTGATACTACAAACTTTGAATCAAGGTAAACTTAGCTGCATCCTCAGACTCCATCTCCTCCTTGATCTCCATATCCATTAATCTCATCACTTTTTCTATCAAGTTACCTCATCTGGAAATAAACTTAGCGAACATCCACTGCCTCCTCTTCCTTACTACTACCTCATTCACTTAGTTCCTTCCCTATGGGGAACGCCTGAAAAAGCTTTAGGATGATTTTTTTTAAACATGCTATATGCTATTGTCTCTTTACTGTTTAAAAATATTCTATGAATTCCTGCCGCTTACAAGGCAAAAAAAGTTCAAAATCCTTAGTGCAGGTTCCGTGGACTTTATAGCATGGCTTCAATTTGCCGTTTAAGTATCATTTCAAATCCCTTTCTCCTCGTGATCTAACCACATTAGATCCCCCGACCCACCATAGACTGAGATTCCCTCTTGCTTGTTCTCAGTCTGAAGTGCTGTCCTCCCATACCTCTTCCTAGCTGTTTGCCCTTTGCTCCTCCCTGAAGACCCAGCTTAGTAGTTTCTTCTTTCTCATGTTTGCCTGCAGTCCTCTGACCAGACCTGGTTTGTATTCTTTTCCGTGCCTCCTAGCACTTCATCACTTTTCCGACTACATTGATTCTCATTTTGCATATTCTCCTACACTGAGAAAGTGAGGTGCTTTCTGAGATTCATCTTAGAGGTGCTGGAATCCACGAAGGTGTTCTACACAGACACAATTTAATTATTTTTTGTAACATATTTGGATTTAAGACCAACTTTAACTCATCTAGGATTTTTTCATTCAGTGGTTAAGAAAGAGGTTATTTCTAGCTCAGTCTCTGAATATGGTTTCGTATAAAATACAGAAAAGATGCAGCTTCTCAACTCTTCACAACAGATGGCGTAGAGAAAGGAGGTGAAATGATAGGGACTGAATTGTGGTCGTCATTTCACAATGTATGTGAGTCAGTATATGCACGCTCATTAATGCTGTACACCCTCAGTTTACACAGTGCTCTATGTCAATTATATATAAAAGCTGAAAGAAAAATATTGATTAGATATGACATTTATTTTTTGGCTTTTTTAAATGAGGAGAATGATCTTCATTACCAAGGGTGAGACAAATATGGCAGAGGTATTACAGCCCAACAAATAGGAAGAGATTGCAAAGAAGTACTTAGATGCTTTCAGTGAGTGATCTCCAAATTTAGACAAATCAGATTCTACTCATTCAATAAACATTTAATAAGCATCTACCGCATGCCACACATTGAGCTAGATACAGGTATCTAAAAATAAATAATATATGACACTTTCAAAAAACTAACTTAGACCAGAATCTGGGTCTCCAGACTATTGTCTAAGGACTCTTTAATCATCATGAATTTTATTATGGGTAATGCACATTTCATGAGTTATTTATTCTTTTGCACTGAAATTTTGAACAATTCCTTGACTTCTAAATCTCTGAGTTCTCTAAAACCATTATAGACATATTCTCCAAGCCACTGCGTATAATTTTGAAGAAATCATGGAAAATCATATGAAAAAGAGAGTTCCCAGATGATGAAAAATGATCAAGAATTATCTCATTAAAAAATGGATACAGATGTGAATTCCAGAGAATACACTCCATAGCACTGATTTGTGTTAACATTCTGGAGCAGATGATTCTGTAGGTCTGTGGGACCTTAGGATGACATCTGAGACTGGTAGAAATAGTCATGAATACATTAAGAACAAGTAATGTCTTCTTAATCTCTTTCTTTTTTTTAGCTGTAAGAGACACTCATCCTCGGAAACTGATTTACAGAATGGTACTCGTTTGGAGAGAACTTATTGGCCTTGGTTATTCTGTTCAATATTGAAAAAAAAATGTGAGAGGAACATTTTGCATAGACTCTTGAAATGTTCACGAGCTATTTGAAGAGTTTTAAGTGAGAATAAGTGAAATTTAGGGCTTTGAAAATATTGAATGAGACTATAATGTGTATTTCATATTTTTGGATGACACAAAAATGGGAAATATGTCAAATGCAATAGATGATAAAATTGAGATGTAAATTGATCCCAAGAGACTAAAGTAAGACTTTATAGATAAGTGTAAAGTTATGCATTTAGGTTAAAAAAATCAATCCCATGAATCTCTAAGGAGAGAAATTCGACAAAACATCACTTAAGGTGAAAATAACTTGTGTTTTTCATTGACCCCCAACAAAATGATGCAGCTGCTAGAAGTTTAATATGATGTTACTGTGAAGAATGGGGTCAAGGTCACATGAGGGAGTGGGCTTGGCTAAACTCTTGCAGACCCAGTGAAATTCCAAAATAATCATGTTCAGTTGTGGTAACCATATTTTAGAAAGGGCTTTATCAATTTGTGGAGTTTGTGGAAGCACTGAAAAGGAAAGAAATAGTTTTCTGGTATAGAGTAAGTTTTAAAATAAATAATTATGAGCATTTTTAAACAATATAATTATATAGGTATTAAAAACACTGCAGTGTTATTAGAGGGAAAAAGTCCAAATATCAAGTTTTAAGTAACTTTAAGATAAACATTTAACCTGATGTCTGAAATATAGAATTAAAATTAAACAATTTAGGTAAGCTGCAGTAATTTAAGGAGAGTTTTTAAAAATCTAAAAATTGCATTGTTAAGGCTTTTGCTTGGATAAAGAAAGTCCCCAAATTAACACAGGATTTTTTTTTCCTATTTATATGTTTATTTGCTTGCTTGCTTTTCACTTACCTTGGTTTTAGTTTTTGATTTTAATATGGACTTTGTTTCCTCTCATGCATTTTTTTGGGGGGGGATATGAAAAGTGTTTCTTTCTGGGTAATATTATTATTGGTAGTTTTAATTTAATTTTTCAAGATGACAGCATTTTACATAATAAACATGTATTGATTACATAATCAGAAAAAGATTCAATGTGTAAATAATACAACCAGTTATCAGAAATTAAAATTAAAATATAAATAGCCATAATGATAGTGAGAAAAATCTCTAGGCTTGAAGAGAGAATGATCTAAATAAGAAAGAGGAATATTCCCTCATGTGTTTCTATCTTAACTATACCAGAAAATAGAGGTTTGCAACATTATTATTATTCCTAGCAAACAGAAATTTGCTTCCACAACTACTACAAATTAATCAAGCAACATGGAGTCAAGTAAAAATTTTTTTGTCATTATTTTGTTACCATAGGCCTTGAATGCTTCATGTAACCATCACAATTATAGTAAGTAATAAAAAGATACTTCCCTTTGAATGTTATATATATAAAACTTTCAAGGTTAATTCTGCTTACCTTTATATACATACATAAAAAGCTTATCTATATACACATGCATAATTCAAATCATATAATAACATTATTGAGCTGATGCTATAAATATTAAAGTTTTGGGAAAAAATAAAAATTTCAAACAATGATCAAAATAGTATAGGGTAGATGTGAACTACCCAATGAGGGGAAAGACAGGCACTACACAGACAGTATCTCAGGTCGAAAGGCTGAATTTTTCAAATGAAATTTTCATGATTCAAGATGATAGACTTAAGGAATTTTAAGCTTTTTTCATTGTGAAAGACTTTTGAAAACAGTTCCAAGTTATACAAATGTAAATAATTTTAATATTAAGAAAACTTCTGTTATTTTCTACTGAAATAGCAACATTTTTAAGAAAAAAAAAAAAAAAGGAGAGAACAATCTGCTCAGAAGGAATCAAATTTATGAGACATTAAATCAAGGTCTCTTGAGAGGCTCTTGTCCTCCTGACACTGGCCAATTCTGACACCAACAGGGTGTCCTACAATTCAATTCAATTCAATTCTGAGGCTAACTGCTCATAGTTAGCATCTGACTCCGCAGGCTTAAGGGCTCAGTCCCACAAGTGCCCTCACTTCAGATGCCAGCTGCACATAGGAAGTCCCAGTAACCTGCACTTCCATCCAACTTGGCCACAGAGTTGGGGGTTCCTATGTAACCTTCCCCACCTTTCAGTTTTGATAGTTTTCTAAAACAGCTCAAAAATCTCAGAGAAACACTTAACTTGCATTTATCAGTTTATTCTAAAGGACACAGATGAACAGCCAGATGAAGAGGTACATAGGCGAGGTCTGGAAGGGTCCTAAGCACTGGAGCTTCCATCCCTCTGTCACATGGAATAGTGGTTTGCTACCCTCCCAACTCATGGAAGTGTTCACCAATCCAGAAGCTCCCTGAATCCAGCTGTCTGTGGTTTTGATGGAGGTTTCATTATGGAGTCATGAGTGATGAAATCATTGCCCATTGATAATTGTCTTAGTGTGGGCTGCTGTGACAAATTACTGTAGATGAAATGGCTTGAACAACATTTGCTTCTCACAGTTCTGAAGGCTGGGAAGCCCAAGATCAAGGTGCCAGCCGATCTGGTGTCTGGTGAGATCCTGCCTCCTGATTTGTAGATAGACGTCTTCCGGCTGTGTCCTCGCACGGTAAAGAGTGAGAGAGAGGAAATAAGGGCAGTGAGGATTTCAACACTTGAATTCTGGGGGGACACGAGCATCCAGTCCGTATTAGTGATTAACTCAATCTCCAGCCCGATTCCCTGACCTGGAGGTCCGGAAGTAGGGCTGAGGGCTCCAAGCTTCTCATCACGGGTCCCCTTATTAAGACAAAAGATGTCCCAATCACCTCTATCCCTTAGGAAATTCCTAGAACTCTGTGCCAAGAAGCAGGGGAGGACGAAGACTAAATGTTTTTCTATGATACCAGAGCTTAGTTTCTTTAAAAAAATACATTAAAAAAATTAAATATGTCGTGCATTATTTAAGGATGTAAAATGGATCAGCATTGTTTGTTTAGTAAAAGACAATATGTGATATGTCTCAACTTCCAGAAGATGCTAAAAACAATTCGTGGAAATTAAAAGATCTAGTCAGAGTTCTTTGTCATCATTTAGGTCAAAAGTGAAATCTAACTGACATTTTCAATGACGCCAACATCTTCAGATGTGTGAAGGCAGAATCTTCAATTTATTTATCCAGAAGCCTAATCATTTTAATGACCTTGCTTTGTGGTGAACTGAGGAATAAAAAAATACTCTAAATCAATGGCAATACAGCAATGAAAACAAAATGAATTATAGTTTTATAGTTATAGAAATTCAACTTTTTTTTTTATATTTCCTTAATAGCAGTTTCCCAGAAGTTTGCAAGATGGCAGTGTTCTTTTTTGGAAAAGTACTATTTTGAAGATGAATTTTAATAATAACTACAATGTGAGATCTTAGTATATGTTAATTACTGTGTTAATTGCTTTACATGGATTATCTCATTTAATTGTTGTGACATTCCTATGAGAATCTTACTGGGCAAATTGATATCTAGAGTCCACTTAATTTGTCCATGGTCATAGATAGGAAGTGGTGAAGCCAGAAATAAGAGTCCAGGTGAATAACTGTAGTGCCTTGCTCTTAAAAGTGCACTTCATTGCCCATTAAAATGACATATTGTTCCTTTGTCAATTTCTAGTACAAGGGTGCTGATAATGTTACATCTAATAACAAAATAATAGAGAATAGAACGAATTCTTGGGAAGTTGATAGATTTTGTTAAATGAAGACATTAGTATGATTAAAGACAAGAATATCTTACCTTCCAAGTATGGCATGCCACTTCAACTCTTTACATAATGTATTTTACGGGGCTACAATATAGCCCCAGAAAGTTATATGTATTCTCCTTCAAACTGAATAACAACATTAACCAGACTATATCCTAGTTAACGTAATCAAGAAAGTAATTTCTAAGAAATGTTATGGGCCCAACATTGATTTAGCCAAATGTACAATGCCATGTATAGACGAACACATTCTTATTTTTTTCTGTAGCAGAAATTCATAATATAAATTTTAAAATATATTATGGGAGATTAAAAGTCTTGGAAAAAATGTGGTGCACAGTCCACTAAATTTACATATCGTAGAGTAACTGGGGTTGTTCTGGTTGGGTGGTCCTTGGTGAATGCGTGTTTGTGGCCTATGTGTCTACCTTTTAAAGAAGAGGCTGTGAAGAAATCCAACTGAGCAGAGACCTACATAAACAGGCTGGCACATAAATCTTGTCTGCCATGGTCCTACTCTTATGCATTATTTCTCTTACTAATGATGATCCCCTTCTAGAAATATTAGGAGGAGAGCAAGAATTCATTTTCCCGTTGATGTCCTTGGCAGGCATGATGAACACTCATTTGTTTAGGTGTGGAGGAGGGACTTCACATTATCCGTGCTTTCCCTGCTATTTCTGGCGCCCCGTTTCAGAAGATATATAGCTACTTTAGAAAAGTGTCTTCCTGAGTCTAGAGTGTTTTGTTGTCTTTAGATGGGAGCCACCTCCCTGAAATTTCACTTTGAAGTAAAATGATTTCCAACAGTTACATTCAGGAGAAACAAAGTGTTGCTTTAAATTTTTTTTTTTTCATGATCCTCATGTAAGCTACAGATGTGTTGTTCCAAAGTCTGAAACACAGGAGGTGCTTCTGGGACTCTAATGTTCACAAACATAAATACCGTTCTTGTGTTTTTATCATGTAAGTTCTGCATATTGAGATTTTGTCAGTGATGAGAGAAAACTTGGAATTTTTGGAACAATCTTCAGTGTTTCAAGAAGCAACAGCATTCTATATTCTGCCAAAAATGTTAATTGCTTTTGGGAAATTCCCCCCTTTTCTAGTCATAAAAGTAGTACAAACATTGTACAAACTCAAGAAAGATAGTTGATTAAAAAAAATCATCCATAATCCCATCACACAGAAAAAGCTGGTACAGTTAGTTCTGCTAAAACATGACATGTGCTCTTAAAACTCATAATGTTATAATAAGCTAAGTAAGAGTGAATACATACATTTATAGGAAAAGGTCTCAAATCAGCTTTCAGTTACCTTTGCTTCTCTCCACTCTCACACAAGTCTGTTCCTCAAAGATGCCATTCTATTAAAATAAGAAGGATTCCTGATGATTTGTTCCCTGTCGCTTACCTCATGCTATTCTTTTTTCACAGTTTCTACCTGGATATTTGTATTGCTGCTTGTGAGGGTTACAGACAAATGTAGGTCAGGATGAAATACCATCTTAGTGTGTCAAATTTATTTCAAAGATTTGGGGAAAAGTTTACTTATGTCTAAAACAGAGCATTACTAGACAGTAAAATATAATCTTTGCATCAATTTAGAAATGAGAACCTTACTCTTCAGAACTATTTTCCCCTTCATGAAGGCTGCTTTGTCCTTCTAGGTTTTTTGGTGGAAAAAAAATCTGGGAATGCAAGACTACAGCCTTAGGAATGCTAAATTCCTAGAAGGGGAATTTTATATGTATTTTAAAGATATTATGCATTGCTGACCTAAGACACTGAAACAATTTACCATTCCCCCAGCAGTATCTAAGTATGCTCGTTTTTCCAGTCAAGCTGTAATCATGTGAGGACCTTCAATTGTAGAGTTATGTTACAGAAGAGCCCCGATCCTGTTGGTTTTATAAGGGAAGCTCACTGGAGTTACTAATTCAACTGGACTTTTAAGCCAAATATTCATAGATGTCTTGTGTGTGCTCGTGTGTCAGCAGGGAGACACTCATACACCTTTTGTGCATGTGTCTTTATCTGAAGCAGGCACTACCATGTCATATCAAGTAATTCAAATAAACTTAGTAAACTCTCATTGTTTCTCAGTGTCATGTTTTTCGTCTTAGTAAAGGTAATAATGAATTTTTGTGTTACTTTTAAATGTGTGCAGTTTAACTTGATTCGAAAACCCTTTCCCAATGATTTAAGCATTCTTCAGAACGTTCTTTTCAGGGACATCGTTGGACGTCTTAGTTCATTTTTGTGAGCCTACATAGATATCCCATGGTGCTGAGCTCTGTTGGCATTTTCCTTTGCTTTTATTCAGCTTGGCTCTGTAACATTTACTTTGTCAATTATAGTCATCTTAGTATTCACAGTCAATTCTATCACTGTGTGACTTTAATTGTATTTCGCTAAATTAAAGAGGCATTATAAAGTTGTTACCCTTTGATTTTTCAGTTTAATTTCATTTTTCTTTAATCTTTGAAGCACACTGGATTATCAATTAGCATAATAAAACAGTCAGGGTGGAATTTAGTAACTATATTGAATATTCTATAAAGTAGACTAACTTGTACAACACAAATGTATGCAAGAAGCGGTAAAATGCTTATCATTCCATGACTCCACCTTAACAGTATCCCCAAATGTGTCTTAAACTGATAGTATATTGGACCATTACACAGGAAAACATTGTTAATGGCTGAATAATATTAATGCTGTGCACTTTAGTAATACATTTTATCCAAAGGCCTCAAAGTGCTCCACACATGACAATTAATCACGTCTTACCACCCGACTCCAAGCAAGGTGTTATTATCTGCTATTATAATTTAGATAAACTATCGTTACAGTTAAGAAAGATGAAAGATTAAGTGACTTGTCAAAGATCACATATTAGCTCAGTACCAGCGCGATATAACTCAGATTCCTGACTGCTGCTATTAACATCAAGCACAGCCACTGCGCGTGGCATCCACCGGCCATGGTGCCGTCCTCTGGAATTCATTTACTACACACTCATCTATTATGAAGTTTAAGTCAACATGAATATCATGGCATCAGACGGTGTATTCTCACCCAACGCCATATTCGGAGGCAAGTGTGTGTGTAATTTTCTGAAAGATGGGGAAATATTAAACACATCAGTTAGCATCATTTTTTTTTTTCATTTGAAAATTTTACATTACCTTTAAAATGGTATTGAGCTCGCTCATTGTTCCTAGTAACTGCACATATGAGAACAATGGGAAATTGAAAGTGGTTTCCACTGATAATGAAAGCGGGGCTGTTACCAAAGTAGAGGTCCTGGGATGAAGTCTTTTCACAAGACTATTGCTCAGATTTCATGGTCGTGCCTAAGTGTTTGCGACAAAGGACACCGTTGATTTCTTTTATGATCTTTATAATTTGAGGGAATGGCAGGAATGGCAAGTCTCTTGTTTGCCTTTTCTTTCCTTTTATTTCCCTATATCCACCATAAATGATTTTTTTTCCCCCTGGTAAAAGTAGTTTTATTTAGTTGAGGGCTTCTGATACCAACTCTTCATTCAGCACCGTAGATCCATTCCAATGTCCATTTAGTGAGAATCACTGAGAACGATTTGTGCAATTGATTGCTGACATTGAGCACGGAATTGATGCTTCCTCGTTTCGGGAGCCCTTCCTAGAGGAGACAGAATTGTCAAACAAAATGCAGGGTAGTATTTCATCCGGATGACACTGGATATCGCAATTGCTGGAGCTCAGCTTCTGAAAATCCTGCTTATTTTCTCTCTGCTTTTTGACACCAGGCAGCACCGATCTCCCCCGAATGCTAGAGTGTTTTGTATTTGTATTCATGGTAGCTGTGCACTAAAACTACCGCAGATAATTTAGGTAATTGGCAAACCACAGGGGCACTTAGTCTGCTCACCTGCCTGTTTTAGATTGGCTCGTCATCATTCTAATTGGCAGTGGGTAGTTACTGGTCCATTTGCCGTGTATTATGACAAAAGATGCTAATGGGCCCCGGCAGTGGGTGTGTTGTCCCTTTGCCCTGCTTCTGGCATGTGGAAAGCAATCCCACTGTTTTTGCATAGGAAGTAGCATGGCTGGACATTTTTCCTACCTCAAAAAGAGTTTTTCCTTTGGTAAAATGACAACTTTTCCTGGCAAAGGCCTAATCTCCGAATTGACAGGTACCCTTTCTCGCAGTCGCCACGCAGGACATTGTCCCTAAAAACCAGAGTACATCCGTCAAGGTAGTTTTCATCACTTGCACCACGTTTTTATTATCAGAGCTCCTCTGAAGCTTGAAATTGAAATCTGCTTCTTTCTTGACATTTTTCTCTATATTGGGCATGTAATTACGGGCCCAAACGAAGTTCAAGAGGAATGGATCAACAAAGCCTACAGCTAAGTACACTAAACTTTGATCTTGAAGGAAAATATGAATTCTGAGGTAGATTTGGACAGCTGTGCTATGAATGCCACAGTGAGCAAATGTGGAATCAGAAGAAATAGCCCATGGTTAGCTGACTTTTTTTTTTTTTTTTTACTTAAGTGCAAAGAACAAAAAAAAAATAGAAATCCAGTTTTCCTAGCATAGGATAGTGGTTCTTAATATTTTGAAGATAAGACCTGATTTTTAAAATAATAAAGTGTCCAGTTGATAATAATTGTAATTCTACCACTTACTGATTGAAAACACATTAGTCATAATTACATAATTGGAAGAAATATTTATTGTATTAATTATATCAACTACCACATATTGAGGGGGGAAAAAAAACAGTGTAAAGGACATATATTATTGCAAAGACCATGTTTTGTGTTAATATATAGATTGGCAGACCCATTACAATAGCACTATGGCCTGTTTTGAAAATCACTGATCTAGGGCCTGCCAAGAAAGACCGAGTTTAGTTTAGGTTTATAGTCAAATGATGGTAATAAACATTCATCAGGTTAAGAAAATGGGTTAATGATGTTATGACATTGTGTGGGAAGTAATGGCAGGTGTGTTTACTAAACATTAACCTAGAACTAAGGAAAAATAACGTTTATTGATTAGAATGCTGTTAAAATTCTCTTGTAGTTCTGACTATTTGTCAGTTTGAGTTGACATTACCTGTAGTCATTAACATGAGTTGGTATGCTAAAATTTTTGATTCGTGTGCTCAGATTTGAGACAACATTATGGAATTCATTCAGAACAGAGGCTGCAGGCTCTGGCCACATTCTCACGCAATGACAGTAGAAATGAGGTAGAGGATTTCTGGCAGCTTACCCTTTAGGAGTGCATGCATTATGCGCCTGTCTACAATTCCATTCTAATCAGTTTCCCTTTCCCCTGGACATTGTTTTCTGCTTGAATTTTAGCCGGGGTAGACCCCAGCACAGTGGTATTTATTATTTGTGTTCGAAGATGCTGTTGCTGTTGGAGAATGTAGTCTGTTGAGTGAGAGAAAAGTTAGCAATGTGGACTGCAGCCGTTTTTCTCTGATGGTGCTTACTTTTTTTCCCCCTCTGGTGTAGAGCTAAAGCTTCAGGAAAGTTTAGCACTTCAGTTGGAGTTGGGCCAGGAATCTCTGTCAAAGAGCATGGGAAATAGTCATGTCTTTAGGCTTGTCTGCCGTGTGGCTTTCCCATCACCTATATGGATACCACGTGATTAGCTATGTCATTCCTTGGGGCTTTAAACATTGTGTCAGAGCACTTCGCTAAGGGTTATCTCATCTCAACCTATCAGCGGGGGGCTTACCAGCCATCTCGTCTCTGTTCATGTCATGAATGGTACATCTGTGCTAGCTTAACTATATTCTGGGACTTCCCAATAAATGGTCCTGGACCAAGGTTTCTCATCCTTGGCCTTCGTGCATTTTGGAATAGATAATATTTTGTTGTGGAGGACTGTCTGTGCATGGTAAGGTATGTGGCCTCTGCCCACTGGATGCCAGTAGCACACCTCTCCCTAGGTGGTGACAACAGAAATGTCTTACGACTTTGCCAACATACTCCTGGAACTAAAATCATCTCAAGTGGAGAACCACTGCCCTAATCGGGCAAGTGATGCTCAATATGGCCTATGTATTAAATGAAGATGTAAGAAGGTGGATATGATATTTATTATGGGCCTAAAATATTTAATCAGAGATAAAATGAGACAGTACAATGACCATGGTTGAAATGACTCTCCGGGCTCAAGATGGAGCCGCTCCTGCTGAGAGCACCACTTCAGCAAACCCAGACTTAGAGAGCGTCGTGTCCCTGAAGATGCTCCACTTGATCAGAAACACAATGTATTCAGTCAGCCAATCCCCAAACGCCAAGTCAGTTCTGGGCCTTCTCACCCAAGACAAGGTTGGCTCTGTGGCCCCAGACAATCAGGTATTTTCTGCTTTTCTCTCCCTTGTTCTTTATTTTTTATCCTATAAAAGCTTTCTCAATATGGGGCCTCCTGCCCCATTTTGCAGTTCTTTAAAAGGAGACTGCTTCATGAAGTGTTAAAGTCCGTTTGTATCATCTAAATTGTCTTCTTTACTCATTTTTCCACACCATTTTATAGACCCTCAGTTTGGGGAGAATTGCAGTATCACATTGTCTCTGCAATATCATTCTGTCTTCTAAAGGAATAACAAGCAGACACATAAATAATAAAGATATGTATACTGTGTGTGTGTGTGACTTTTCAGTGTGCTGAAGTCAAGTATGGGAATGTTTAGTGCTAATTTGTAAAGTTATATTGAAGCAAATTGCCTGTTCTATGGACTTGAAGTGGAAAGGGATCTGTAAATGTTATCACATTGATTTTTTTTTTTTTTAAGCAGAGTTTGACCTTAGTAGGTATATAGGAAGAAACTATATTTCTTTCTTTCTTTTTTTTTGGTCTTTTGGGATTAAAAATAAATTGCCCAAGTTGAAGTAGTAAGCCTATTGTATATGAATAAAATAGACCTTAGGAAGGCGTTAGAATCAGGGACTGAGAGCCGTTTGGCGTCTTTCCATATTTGTTCATATGTTCGTTTAACAATATTTTCTGAACAGTCCTTCTGTGCCGGGGCTGTGCCGGCCTCTGAGTGCCCAGCAATGTCAAGGCGCACATGCTCACTCGTAGAGCTCGGGCTCTCTCTCTCTCTCTCACTCGACCCCCTGCATTCCTGCTTCAGTCTTCTCTCTGTATCCCAGAAGACCAGTTTTGTGTACTTCCCAGTGTCTGTGCATAAAAGAATTTCCCCACGTAGCCTATAAATGTTAGAAACCAGGCCTACTGAGAGTGTAATCTCTTCTTGCCAACCACAGGTCTAAGGGGAAGGGACTGTGATTGGCCAAGTTGGGTCAGCTGCCCGCCCTGGACCTATCAGGTGTGCCAGGGGGTGGTGTCCCACGGGACAGGCATGTCTGCTGGGGGCTTTTCCCCATGCGAATGGGGAGGCCAGGTTCCCAGGGAAGGGAGGTTGTGGAGATTATCCTCAACATATTCTGTACCCCAACTTGGAGTGAACTGCTTAGTGATAAAATGCAAAATGTGCACATAGTAACTGAAGAAAATAAGAGGAAATTGGTTCCAGGTCATAGATGGACCAGTCTGTGCTCGGTGACATAAGTCCTCACCTTCAGAGACATAGAAAGTTAAAGAGAGCAGAGTGGAATCAATAGGAATAGATATGGTACAAGTCACAAAAGTGGCTCAGTTCCTTCCTCTCTAGTCCTTTGGAGATTCAGGGGACATCATTTGGGGATAATTCAGGAGTAAGTGTAAACAGTCACAGCTAGGAGAAGGAAGTAAAAGACCCCGGGAAAAGCACAGGCACCTTTATTTAAGGTTCACACAGACCAACCAGCTCCGTGGCTGGGGAGTGTCAAGCTACAGATACCAGAGTTTGCTGGGGAGGCCCGTGTGTTGGAGGAAAAGGAGAGATGGAGAGTAGAAGCGTCTCCTAGACAGCCATGCTCCCTGCAGCCCTGCAGTAAGCTTGCTGTTTATCACCACTGGGTTCAAGCCGTGCAGCCCTGGGACCCTCTACCGTCTGCGGCCTCTGCAGTTCACCTTGGGATCAGTCGACTAGTTGACTGTTCCTAGACCTCTCATCTCTGTAATCCTTACACAACAGCAACATTGAGAGGGGAGGGTTATCAGAATCTTTGAAAGCTAGCACATAGTTGAAAAAAGGCACATTGACCTTATACTTTGGTATTTGATAGGACCCTGAGCCTCCTGCTTCTTTCATGATTCATGAGCACTTACATTTGGGAGTAATTATGCTGTGATCTAGCTAGTAATGCAGTGTCTCATTTTCCCCAGTTTTTCTTATATCTTCTTCTGGAACCCATAGAGGAAAAGGGTGCTTTGCAGATCAGGGCTTGGGCAGTCTAAAAGTCATGTAGGAAAATAATACTAAATACTCTTGAACCTGCATCCAATCCCCAACCCTGCCATGTATGGATATATTTACTTTTGTGATACAGACTCAGAAAGAAAACGTAACCATGAGCTTAGTTTCTCAGGGAAAGAGTAAGAATGCTTTCAGAAAAAGGCCAACAGCTCACCTGCTGTGAACGGCTATCAGCAATGAGTAATATACGTTTGTTGCTCATGGTAGAATGGTACTCATGGGTTTATTGCCCATCCAAACATGATTAGTGTTTCCAACTTTAAAACCACCAGGTAGAATACAATGATTATTAAAGAATAAGTGAGGAAAGTAAGCTAATTTAAATTTCAACTATAATTATAGCAATTGTTTAGGTTTAGAATTCTTTAAACAATCCTTTTTTTCTGGGAAGGATATTTCATTACCATCAGTGCATCCATAATATAACGCAGACTGGCTCTTAGTTGTTATTATTATTTTCCTCAAGTTCTCTATATGCAGTGCAGCCCCTCATTATCTGTCTGTCTATTTATCCATTTATATATCCGTCATCTATCTCCCTATCTATCTACCTATCTCTGTATACATTGCTACCCCTCATTTTACACATACATAAATATATGTAATCTGTGCATCTTTATCAATAAGTAAAAAGCATTGCAGTGCATATATTGCACGTTATTCTGAGGCAGACAGCTCCCCACAGCTCCCACATCCCCCATTGGTCTGCCACTGCCTCTGATTTGAATCATTTTCTCCTCTTGTGTGCTCCTCCGTATTTCCCACGTGGGGATAATATTAGAACCTACCTTTCATGTAATTGTTTTATTTAATATGTTGTGAGGGTTAAATAATATATGTGTCTGGCATATACTAAGAACTCAACTGTTTTGTTACTTATTCAAATAGAAAATTGGGATATTTTTAGTACCTCATTTTTGTGCATCACTAGGCAAGTTATAGACTACAATTGAATTGATTAAAAACTTGCTTAAAAAATGCTAAGTGTTCCAACATTTTTTGAAACTGCCGGGTGTGAATCAGATCACATTTTAATCTTCCTGGCAGAAATGCAGGGAAGCCCTTATTACAAAAATGTTTGGCACTAGCAATAGAGCTTGGATCCACTTAGAATTATACACATTTTGTTGATCGGAAAAGTTTGCAATGGTGCTGAGGGTCTTCATTATGGTAGGAGTAATCATATGATGCTTGTTGCATTCTTTGTTGTCTTGTTACACTTAGCATTTTTAGTGACTGTAGTTTCCTTCAGTTTATGTGACCATATCCAAAATCTATGACGCAAATTGGAAGTTGACCTCTAAATACAATTCTAATTCTCTTGAAAACTTATTACTTTCTATATCATGGACATATACACACATGAGCACATCCTCATAAGGAAGAAAATATTAATTCTAGATAAGGTTGAAAAAAGAAAAGTTTTCTTAACAAAAGCAATTCTGAACCATTTAGGATTGAGGTGATTTTGTTGAAATTCCTTTTTTAACAGATCTGTAGACAGGACTGGTTTAATATGGAAAAGCTAATGTATGCAAACCAGGTGAAGGAGGATTGAACTTGCTGAAAAGACTGTGAATATGAAGATGTTTTGTCCACTGTGTATGTGTGTGTGTGTTTTACAGCATCTAGAGTGTATGGTATAGTGTAACGGTGTAGTATAAACTGAACTTGCTGTTGTTGACAGAAAGGAGGATTTTAGAAACTTTTAGACCATGAAAATAAATTGCTGTTTTTTAGGGCACTTGTGGTTAGAATAATGGATGCGTGAAGCCATAGTCAACACACATCCTGGAGGATTCCAAGTGAGTACTATAAGGGGAGAGGGTTTAGCTCGGTGGTAGAGCACATGCTTAGTGTGCATGAGGACCGGGGGTCAATCCCCAGCACCTCCATTTAAAAAAATTAAAAAGAAACCTAATTGCCTCCCAGCTGCCAAAAAAAAAAAAAAAAAAAAGTGAGTCTTATAAACTACTTTGTTAAAGGTGAAATGAGTTAAATTATACTTAGTTAGAATAACTGGTACTTAGTTCTGGGGAAACCAAACTTGAAATGCATTAATATCAGCAGTGTGTTTTGAAGACATTGCTTAGAAAGTGTACTGGGAAGCAAGGAGAGGGCAGGAAAAGGACATGTTTGACTATAGGTATTTGTCCGTTGTTTGTTCACGTAACATTATGATGCGTGGATTTTGCTGAAGGTACAGCTGCATTTTGGGTGTGCTAAGTCAGCATGTCCCACCTGCACTTTACTAAGGAGGACTGTAAACTGCACCCTAATGACACTGATAGCAGGCCCAAAGGACACGTGTCCACTGGGTTGAAATAGACTGCAAAACACATAGAGCAGACAGTCATTGCAGCTGAAATGGTGAAAACTTGATTCATGTATATGTTTATACATTATATCAGAACAAAAGTCAACACATTAGAAAAAGGAAATTACTATTAAAAGGAAAGTGATGAAAAGAACACAGTGAAGCAAGTTGTCCCTTAGTAACTTGCTGATAGGCTTTAAAAGACACAGCATTTCTTAAATTCAGATTATCATGTAATAACAAAAGTACTTGAAACTGTGTGTCTGGGTTACTAGGACTTCCATAACAAAATGCCACAGGCCAGGTGGGTAACATGACAGAAATGTGCTTTCTCACAACTCTGTCAGCTAGAAGTCCAGGGTCAAGGGGTTGGCAGGCGTGGTTCCTCCCGAGGCTTCTCTCCGGACTTGTAGACGATGGCATTGCCTTCTCACTGTGTCACTCACAGGGCCTTTTCTCCGTGTGTGAACATTCTTGGTGTCTCTTCCTCTTTTGGCGAGGACATCAGACACACTGGAGTAAGGCCTTGCCCTGATGACCTCATGGAAGGTTAACTGCCTCTTTAAAGACCTAATCTCCAAATGCAGCCATAGTCTAAGGTATTGGGGGTAAGCCTTCAACACGTGAAGTTGGGGGGAGACAATTTAGTTCGTAACGCTGTGCAATATTTGTTTCATGTACATAGTTTTAAAATAAAAAAATTTAAGACCATTTGTGCCTCTTAATAATTCTCACAATTTGAGAAATCCTGGCATGAATTAATCAGCTAATCTTGATAGACCACATGAAGGGGGTGAAAATGCTAGCCCCCCTTTTTTAAAATAGTGGATTATTTACGTCACAAAGATTTCTCCCTCTGTCTTTTTTTCTTTTTAAATATGATGGCTCCAATTTCTACCAGGATCACTATTCAGCAGATTTAATAAAAAACAGTTTTATCATGCGTTTAGACAAATGTTTTCTTGTGGAATTTTAAAAATCTTTAAAATTTCTAAATGTATACCCATTTATTTATGCAAATAAATTATAAATAAATAAATTAGTGGGGAAAAATAAAATGCTTTGTATAATCTGAACTTTGATTTTGATAGTAAGAACGATATCAAAGGAAAAATTAAAATAGTAACTGCTATTATTTAAAAAAATACTTTCATGATCCATCACATGATTAGCTTAGCTAGATCTCCTGTGCCCTCTGTCTTTATAGTCTTGTTTTTTGGGGGGATGAGAATTATGATCCTGAATAACTATAAGATTATTCTGAGGAATAATAGTACCTTGGAAAAATTATTGTCATCGTTCAGTGTTCTTTTCTGAATCTTGGAAAAATGTCAATGTAAATGTCATATTTGTTAATTATTGATTAAAGACTCAGTAATTAACATTTTTTATTGAGTTATAGTCATTTTACAATGTTGTGTCAAATTCCAGTGTAGAGCACAATTTTTCAGTTATATATGAATATACATATATTCATTGTCACATTTCTTCTTGCTGTGAGCTACCACAAGATCTTGTATATATTTCCCTGTGCTATACAGTATAATCTTGTTTATCTGTTCCACATTTTGAAATCCCAGCCTGTCCCTTTCCACCCCCTAACCCCTTGGCAACCACAAGTTTGTATTCTATGTCTATGAATCTGTTTCTGTTTTGTATTTATATTTTGTTTTGTTTTGTTTTGATTCCACATATGAGCGATCTCATATGGTATTTTTCTTTCTTTTTCTGGTTTACTTCATTTAGAATGACATTCTCCAGGGACATCCATGTTGCTGCAAATGGCATTATGTTGTTGGTTTTTATGGCTGAATAGTATTCCATCGTATAAATATACTGTATCTTCTTTATCCAGTTATCTGTTGATGGACATTTAGGCTGTTTCCATGTCTTGGCTATTGTAAATAGTGCTGCTATGAACATTGGGGTGCAGGTGTCATTTTGAAGTAGGGTTCCTTCTGGATATATGCCCAGGAGCGGGATTCCTGGGTCATATGGTAAGTTTATTTTTAGTCTTTTGAGGAATCTCCATACTGTTTTCCATAGTGGCTGCAGCAAACTGCATTCCCACCAGCAGTGTAGGAGGGTCCCCCTTTCTCCACAGCCTCTCCAGCATTTGTCATTTGTGGACTTTTGAATGATGGCCATTCTGTCTGGTGTGAGGTGATACCTCATTGTAGTTTTGATTTGCATTCTCTAATAATTAGTGATATTGAGCATTTTTTCATGTGCCTATTGATCATTTATATTTCTTCCTTGGAGAATTGTAAAGACTCAGTATTTAATTAACAACTGGAAGCTACCTCTAGTCATCCTGGATAAATAGAATTTTTACTGCTATGGAATTGATCCTTTCTTTTTTAAAAAAAAACCCAAAACCCTTGTACTTTCATTCAAACCACTTTAAAAAAAAAGATAAGCTGTTTTCTTAGGGTAATTTTAAATATCATACCTAATTAAAGTATAAATTAAGCTAAACTGTAGAAATAGTGATGGTCACCTTCATGAGCATTATTTAATAATATAAACTATTTAATTAAAGACTAAATACATTGTGCCATTGGGGTCCTGAAATTCAGCTGGAAGAATTTGAGACAGAATTCCTAGATTTTAATTTTCCAGAATTGCTAAAAGTGTGGAAGTCTAATTTTGACTTTTAAATAATATAAATTTTATACTTCCATTCTTTTTCTACTTTTCTTCATGGGTTTTCAGTGCTTACTATGGAAGTTGATGCCAGAATTGAGTTCTGGGCAAAACAGAGATGATCAAATTGATTACCATGAGCTCTGAACTCTTCTTTACCCTTGGCCTTGTTGGCATAATTGGTATTATCAGATAAGAGGAATTAAAGAGATTATATTAAAGTTGTAATTAAGTTAGACCTAAAAAAAGAGCGAGCGAGTGAGAGAGAAGGTGCTTACCTTTAGGAAAACTCGGTTTTTATTATAGGAAAATTGCTGAAGGGCTTATTTCCTAAAAGGGGATAATAGAATCTGGGAGAACAAGCAAAACTAAGAGTTCTAAGGCCCAGAACTTTACTTCCTTTTAGGAGTTATCACTGACTTACCAGAAAACTCTATGCATGAGTTTTAATCAGTCTGGCCTCTAATTTCCTTAACTGTTAGATTCAGAAACATCCTGCCAGCAAGTTCAGCAAAGATGGGATATGGAGATTAATAAATCTGTATTGCATTAAACTAATGGGTGTTATTATTCTAAAATAATGACTATAGAGTTTTAGGTAGAACACCATCTTCCTTTCATCAAAGTGATGAGAAATATCTCAAACTTTCTCTTTCTCTCTGTTCAAATAAGGATTTTAATCACATGAATATTTTCAATTTCTATAGGAAAATCTTTCACAGATTAAAAAAAATTCTTTAGCCAATTTAGTAGTGACTTTTTTTCTTATTATGGCCATGAAACAGTTGTTCAATTTGACATTTTGATTGTGTCAAATGCTTACTTAAAAAACCTTTTTAGATTAATAGATTGGTATATGATGCAGTTGGTAGATCATATGGCATTAACTATTTTGTAGTAATGATAATAATTACAGTGATAGTCAATATTTACTTAGAACATACTAGGTATGGCATTGGGAGAAAAATCAGGTTTCTGTCCCTCCTGTGAGTGAGGCACTGCTTGTCCTTGGTTCTGAACCTTCTTTTTCATGATGATTAATAGTGAACAGCCCTGGAAAGCAGAGAGAGTGTCTTCCTCCAGAGCAAAGTGCAGGCATGTTTACTGCTCATTAGAAAAGATTCATCTTCCTTAAATTCAGAGTTGCTCTCCTGCAATGCATCCCACTACTGGGGTCATTTGGCCCTCCTATCTTCACCCCCTGGGAAGTGGGGCTCAGGGAACTGCACCCAAAATGCTGAGATTCTGGCAATTGTTACTTTTGTGAGTGAAAAACTGTTTTTCATCACTGAGCTGAGAATCGTGTCTTCTACCGTCCATGTAACTGCGGCAAACTCACCTGGAAGAAAGTTAAAATTTCAGACTCTTCACGATTTTCGGCAGGAGACACTAAATTAAGCACTTTGAAAACGCTTTCTTACCTAAGTCTCTAAATGTCCACACATTTCAGAGGTGCAGAAAAGTTATATTTCTAGAACTCACTTTTGTTTCTCTTTTAAGTCCCCACCCCAATTATCTCTCAAAAAAGAAAACAATATATTCCAATTTCTCAGGTATCAGAGTTTCTCAGTAAAGATTAGTATATTTCTGATTTAAACACATTCATTTAGGGATTTTTCTCCTTCCTTCTCAGCCCCCCCCCCCCAGGATACCACCTAAGTTCCTGGATATTCAAAGTCCTATGACGGCATAGGGTGTACCAGGGAGGGGCTGAGGAACAGGGGGGCTACAGAATCTGGTTCTCAATTATTTGCATTTCTCCTCACTGACACTGGCTGAGTGTCTTCATTTCCATTTAATTTGTCTCTGGTTCACACCACGTTCCTCTGTGGCATCCCCTTGTCAATCCCCTAAGACACCTTCAGGTCTGTTGATGACACACAACCTCTCATTTCCAACCTTCAGTCCTTTCTGAAGGGCATGTAAAACTTCAGCTGCTTTCTGAAGTCATTTTGTGCAGCAGGAGACACCGAGAGTGTGGCCTCGGGCTGTCTCCGCACCTGACAGGTCGAGCAGTGTCTTGCTGCTACTCTAATTTTCTGACTACGGTGACATGGAGAACTTCTGAGAAAGCGTTACCTTTACCTTCCAGTGTTCCCGATGGGAAGCAGGTCCAAATCAACTCTTTCATCTTAAGAGTCTCCAAACTTAGATGGTTGGGAATATCATCTCCCATAAACTCCTGTTAACAAAGATTAGCCCTTTGCTGGGATGCTGGAGGGTGATCATAGCTCCTTCTCCAACATCCCAGTCAGTTACAGTTCTTTTGCTTTCTTTAGACTATTCACTTCTCTTTTCAGGCCATCAGCGTTTTATTAAGTCTAGGATGAAGAATAAACAAACAAGCTAAAAAAAACCCGACTCGTACATCACCAGTGTTTCCAAGTCCGTTGTTTATGACATGAGTTTGGCTCTCGGTGATCCTTGATCAAGATTGTTTTGATGCTAAACCCTGTCACCTCCATTCTCTGGGGCTGTGGGAAAGGACAGCCCTACCTGCTGCTCTGTGGTGATAGGAAGGTGGGGAAATGTTACCAGGAAGAAGGGAATTACGGAATTTGAAAGAAAGCACTGGCTGTTATGAATGAATCACCCTGCTCCACATATGAATGTGTGCATACATTCGGGGCCATGCCTCATACCTCTGCTAGAGTGTCTGCTTTCTGTGGACAGGGAGGCACCATGTAGCTTTTTGTTAGTTGGCATATGGTAGATACTCAACTGTTTGATAAGAGTCATTATTAGTAAATAATTTTTTATTGACTGATCTTGTCTGTTAAATTGAGTTTACATATTTATGGCTTACAGGGCTTCAAAATTCTACCAAGAAGAGATTCATGGAAAGCAACAGTAATTCAGTTTCATAAGATGATTGAAATCTCAAGTATATAATATGCTCATTATTGAAAGTTCATGATAATTAAGTTGATCTTATTTTTAGAAAATAATATTTGATATTTATGATTTACACATGTTCCAAGTTTATACAGTTATTTGAAGTACTTGGTATGGGAGAAGTGAAGACATTTATTCTGAAGGCATAGATACCAAATATGTGATTAGAGTAGATTTTTAAGTTAAATCTATTGTACTTAGTTAATTCATAGTCTGGTAAGAAAAGAATGTTTCTTTTTTTAAAGTCTCCAAATAAATATGCCATGAAATATTAAAGTGGAAAAATTTGCATATTTTCTCATTTGTCTTTATATAACAAAACACACATAGAAATAGATCTCAGAAATATTGTTTTACCAAAAATGTGTGCAATGAAGAGTAGTCTTCTTAGGTTGGACCAAACTATTTTTTCTTTCATTTGATCCCAAACTGCATCAGCAGAAATAGTTTTTGTGTGCTTTGATTTTTCTGAGTACTGGAGAGAGAAGCTACTATATTGCAAATTGCCACTATTGTTCAAAGCCATCAGACCAAGCCTATAGAAACCTTGATAAGAGCACTTGTAAGATTCTTTTATAGTGGTAACTACAGTGGAGGAAGATACAGTCCTTAGAAAGGAATATAAGGTGTTACAAAGGAGTGTTGTGGACTATTTGAAACTCTGTGTGATAGTTATGGTACTGGATTTAACTCTTAAATTACTTTCATAATCCATCTCTTTTTGTCATATTCCACATATGTACTAATTAGCTTGGGAGGTGATAGCACCCCTATATTATAATAATTTACATATCAATGATATTGCTTATATTAAAGAGAAAAGTACAAAGAACATTAAAAAAAAACTTTCAAAAACTACATATTATGGCCCTTATTTTTGGGGGGAAGATAATCTTTCTTCAATGTATTTCCCATCTTAAAATGGATATTTCATAGGCTTTTCTGTTCTCGAAGGAAACAATAGTTTAAAGAAATAAAATGATCATGAACCTAATGTCCCTAACAATATATCATTTGATGTAGAATATATCAAATATATAAATAATAGGTACACGTAAGTAAATAAAGAAACAAGGCTGGGGATGTAGGAAGAGGTAGATAAATTAAAAAAATGTATTTGGAGGTTTTTAACTATATCAATATTTGAAAAATTAAGCAGACAAAAAGAGAAGATTTAATATGCTTAAGTCTATATGTATAAATATATCAGTACCAGTATCCATATTAGTAGAAATAACTTTATACCTGAAAGATAGTATATTTTATTTTTGAGGTTAATATTGAAACAACCATTTCTTAGGCCACAAAGGGAGTTTCAGTAAGAAAGAAACATTATCTTATAGGCTATGATTTTGGGTCATAATTTAATGAGATTAAAAATAAATAACATAAAGGTGACAAAATTTAAAAAAAAGACTTTATGTCAAGAAACAATAAACTGTCAGCATTTTGGCAAAAGAGAAAATTATAAAAGAAAAAAATCCCCCAAAACATAAAGGAAACACTTATGCTGAAACACCAATGATGGCATAATTTTTCAGAATTTGTGAGGCACAACTAAAACAGTACTTGCAGATAAACTTATAGCCTTAAATATACTGTGGAGAATAAATTAAAAACAAATGAGTTAAGTATTCAACACAAGATATTGGAAAAAGAGCAACAGAATAAACCCAAAGAAACACAAAGAAAATAACAAATAAAAGCAGAACTCTGTGGACTGGAGCAGCCACAGTGACGGCTGAGAGGAAGTGGAGAAATGGAGACACTTGTACTAATAGTCATGGGTGTGCAAGCTGGTACAGACGTATCAGCACCTCGGGAAATTGACTCAGCGTATAAACTTGGAGCCAGCAATGGGCACAAAGTTGAGAAAAACTCTGAAAGCAAGTTTTTACATGGAATAAGTGCTGAATAAAGGGGGAAAGAGAGCCAGGAAGCTGAACTGGCAGCTAGAGATCTGGGTTCCGACGAGCTTTTCTGACAACAGGGTGTCATGGAGTGGGCTGTTCACCTCTCTGGGGCTTGTTCACTTCATTTACAAACTGTGGTGAAAAGATTAGATTCATGGCTCTCAAACTAGTCTCTTAAGGAACACTAAAGCTTTATGAATTTCGTCCAGCTTTTCTCTTGATAAAATATTAGAGGTTTTTATCTGGCACTTAAATACTGAAGTTTTCCTCCATTCATTTCTCCTTTAATTTTGGTGACTGTTATTTTCCTATTCATGTAGATTAGCAGATAGCAAAACAAATAAATTATATAAATAATGAAAACACTCTGATACAACCAAAAATAGCTAATTATTTTAATGGAAACACATGGCCTTGGTTGTGATGTCATATTTTGACATGTGATGTAGGTGTATTGTTTGCCAGTGAAATTACCCTACAATTTTGGAGACCATTAAACAACTAAGACTTCCATGGAGTTTCACAAAGGGCACCCAAGGGTCAGGTGTCTCCTTTTGAACTATTTGGAGCACACACTGTGGGGCTCTTACCAGTTATTTTTACCTTTGTAAATCTATCCTTTAAATACTATCTTATGAGGATAACAATTACATATTTATAGAGCTTCTGACAAGGTTGAATAATCATGAACACTTATATTGGGGGTAGAGATATTCTAAAACTAAATTATTAATATAGAATCTCACTTACACCCCTAGAGGACATTTCAATTGTTGGAAACTCCTTTTTACAAATTATTACAAAACTTTCTTTAAAAGCAAACTTTTTAGAACCTAATTGTGTGTAACTTTTATAGTACACACATAGCATGGCTTTTATAGTGCATACATAGTGTACATTTTACATAGCTTACCCTAAACAATGAGTAAATACAACTAATAAAGCAGTGGAGACAAATAACATTTTTCTTGCAACCCTTGTAAAAAGAGAGAATCACCTACCTTAAACTCTAACACAATAATATTAAGATTTCAATATTGGGATCTCTTTTTTTCCTTTCACTAGGGACAATAATATATCACACTGGCAATTCTGGCAACTATCTGATTCCAAAATTCATTGTAGAAGAGCCCAATATGTTTGTTTTATCAACTGGGGAGTACTTTCTTCCAATGAAATAGTTTATTAAACACAGCCCAGCTAGCGCACGTTGGAGCTGCGGGTGGGGGTCCTACAGAGTAAGTAAGTGGGCACAAAGCAGCCCCAGCCCCTCCCCCTTCCACTACTTTTCCCTTGGACCCTCCCATTGTAAGTGAAGAAGTCAAATAGAAGCAATACAAGAACTGAGAAAATAAAATTTCTTCCCAAAGAAAGGCTCCCTCAAACGGATTTGGGCAGAGACTATGAGAGTGGCCCCTCCGCTCAGGGTGAGGGCTGACACGGAGGTGGCTGAGTGAGAGCGCACAGCCACGGTACCCTCTGTGCAGAGCCCAGTGCTCGCGTTCAGAAAGGCATCCTGAGATGATTTCCCCAACACACAGAAGGACAACCACAGACAGGTTCTGCTTATGCCAAATTATTTGGAAAGCTACGAAACTCTGCTTTCTCCCATTTTGAGTATAAATGAGAAACAAGGGACGATGGTAAAACACTGAAGTGACTCATTCACATGCCAAAAAAAAACAAATCCTTTTTTTCTCAAAGAGTTAAATATGGAATATTGCAAGAGGGCTTATGGAGTCTTTTTTATTGACTTGGAGTTTATGTTCAAACTTATACATGAGATGTGATAATAGTCTTTAAAATTCCCCTGGATCATTTGGACTAACGTGTTACAACTATAGTATTGTTTATTTTTAATAAAGCAAGAATCATAAAAGAATGCCAATAAATTTCTACATGTAGTCATAGTAGGGAGAGACGGGAAACCTTCATAATGAAAAACAGATTAGTCCTCCCTAATTATAGCTTAAATAATTCTACTCATCTATCACTTTAATGAATTGGTACATTGATAGTAACTTACATTAGAAATTTAATTTCATTGAGCAAGTTTCACAGTTATTAGAGACCACAGATGGTGCTGTTATGTCTTCACTCTCCTGAATCTGAGATTTGAAGATACTGAGATGATCCTAAATCATCTTCCATCATAATCGACCCTGGTTCACCTTTAAACCATAAGTAAATTCTCCAGTATGCAAAAATTAGGTTTCCTTCCAATGTACCTGACTCCCTGAAACAAGGGAAGAGCGAAGATGTGACTCTGTAAGTGTCTCCACAATATCTCTTTATTTAAAATTACAAGTGCCTCATGATTATCAAGAACAGAGCAATGCTCGTCTACTGGAATCATCTTGCTAAGCTTGCATGATTTCTGGGAAATAACTCTCCGCTTCTTTAGTTGAACTGCATGATCAGGACCAGAAGTCTACAATGTGTTCGTGGCCAGGACAGAAGCTCACGGCAGGTTGGTCAGTTTGGGGCCCCACGGAGGCCTCGCTTCTGCTTGGCTTGCAGGCCGAGAGCCCGGCCTCCTCTGACTTCCAGAGCACACAGTCCTGTGGCATTGCAGATGGAAGGGCTCTCGGCAAACCCTTACAGAATCGAGACGACTTTCTGCTGGAGTCTCAGCTTTGCTTTCTGATTCATTTTCCATCTCACAAAGGTAGCTATCTTAATTTTACAAGTGATAAAATCCCTCCTGCAAAACTCAATATTAAATTCTTCCCTCTTCACCATCTCAGGAGGATCCAGCTAGAAATAAATTGTTTACCTAATCTGAAGATACTGTACCAGAGACAAAACCCCTCTTCTCTCTGTTGATACCCTGACAATGTGTTGTTATATGACAAATTATGTGTCCACCTTGATGTTTCTAGCTAGTGAATTGAACTAAAAGAACTCTCCATTTGTTGCTGTTGCCTAATTAGTGTAATGCATTTCTTTTGCTAGTGTACGCAGATTAGCGCTTCCAACAGAGAGACAGCCATAAGGTGACTACTTGCTTTAATATTTTGGGGGGCAAACTTCAAATGACACATTTACCTGTATATACAAATGTAAGTCCTACGTTGAGTAGAGATCACTTTCTATGTGGTTGAACTTTAGTTCTTTTCATCATGAAAATGTGCTTCTTGGAGAGGTGGGAATGACCTTTCCTGAACACTTCTAATTTATCCTCTGCCTGGAGGAGAGGAAAATACTTTAGATAAACCACCTGGAAAACTTCTCACTTGTTCTATGAAAAAACAAACATTTTGTTCAGTAGAAACAACCCAACTGGCAAGAGTCTTCTTTCCATTTGGATCATTTCTTATCTAGCCTTTATTATTATTGTAAATTGAATGCTGACATCTGAACTCGGCACCACGTAAAATATAGAGGACAGCTTCTGCCTGCCCTTCTATCAGATGTTTCAGAGTTAGTGTGAAGACAGCTAGGAAGCTGTATGGAGATGGCCAAAACAAAGTGAAGACTAACGAGAAATGTGTGAGGTGTGTGACTGTTTGTCCTTTCATACCCACAGATTTTAACATGAAGGTCACCTTGTTTAAATCTATATTAGCACAAGGATGATTTTGGTGAGGAAACTTCCTGTTGCTACGTGCAACTTAAGAATTTAAATACATTTAAGGAATGTCATGTTTGCCACATAATCAATTGTTAGCACTCTTTTTGTGTTTTCTTTGTTCCTGGAGTGGTACTGAGTGCCTTAAATCGGCACTAGTATCATCCCTATTTTACAGATAATAAGAGGTGGAAAGAGATAAATCAACTTGCTAAAGATCACGGGGCTAACACGTTTTAGAGCTAAGATTTGAACCAAGGAATTCTGTTCTCAGAGACTGTAACTCCTGCTGTATTCTGGTGGAAGTTTTTCTAGAAACAGCAAGTGAATTTTAAGGATAGAAAGGTACACTCAGTCAACCAATACTGTTTTAAACTAGATAGTTTTCATTTGAAATACTTTCTATTTGGACTTTTGCCATGACATAAGGTCAGTGGACCTCATGTAAATATATGTATGTAAAACAGGTGGTAACTTACTACTTTTTAAGAAGTAGAAGTGAAATAAATTAGGACAAAATGTAACAGCAAGTAGATATGAATTCAGGAGAAGCAAACTGGTTTAAATGGTGGTGGTTTACTGGTGGCACTGTGGTCAGAATCTTCCCCAGTGACCAAACTACTAGGCTGAATGGGCAGAGCAGGGAGGAGACACTTGTCATTTAAACACTCCCGAATGAATCCTCTCCTCTCCAGCTCCACCATCACCGCTTTCCCCTGTGCTTCTGTTATTTCTGTCCATGTTTAGGTCAGACGGCCCATGGCTGGGCTTCTGCCCCTATCCCCTAATTCCCCAATCCATTCTCCACACTGCTGCCTGAATGAGCTCTGTACAATTCAGATCTGCTTCTCTCATTTTCCTATTTAAAATTCTTCAATTGCTTTCCCTTGCCTTCAGGACAAAATCCAAAATCGGTCTGACATCCAAGGCCTTTCATGTGTGGTAGCTATAAATAGCCAAGTTGCAAACTCTGATGTGGGAAAATGTAACTTTATTTCAATAACTCAGTATGATTTTCTGACTCTTGGAACTCTGTATAATGACAGACAACTTAATCTGGACACTTTCCGGGTTGCTCTGTCCAAATCATGTGTTTTTCAGTCAATTGGAGTTTCAAATACAGTCATAATCAGCATGCTGCCTATATGTTTTCTCCCCTGACCACATCCCTCAGGGGGTTATTCAAAGGGCACCAGGGTGAGTGTGACACACAGCGCATCGTGTGTGAGTTCTGATCTGAATGGGTTGTAAGCTGGTTTCCCTAGGGATACTGATGTCACTCCCGCCTTGGGTCCCTGGAACTGGTGGTCCAACCTTCTTAGACTACTGTTGGAAACCATTTACCCCACAATATGCTGTACAGTGCCCTTGGCAAGTCCCAGAGTCTTCCTCTCCACTAACTTCAGCATACCTGGGGCCACTGAGAAACTCAATATGCCTGTCTACTCCATGGGAGAGCAGTTAGAGACGTTGGCAGGGCTGTCTCTGGAATTCCTTCTTCCTGGACCCATTACACCAACCTGTGTATAACCCCTCCCCCTGCCCTTGTGTCAAGGGGCATATTGGTGAGGCTGAGTTCCAGAGGTAAAGAAATACTACTCCCTGAATATAGATTCTGCTGTATAAACAAGTATAAAGAACTAGTACATAGCTATCGTGTCCTGCATGGCCTTAGGTTATCTGAGACTGGGGCGAAAAGGATCCTACAATGCATCTAACTCCCCTCTTCCTCTCCAAATACACTCTCCTCCCAGGTTGAAGGACCTCCTCTTGATGTGTGATCCAGAAAAGAACTCTTTCAATTTGATGATGTCTTCCTTCAAACCTATTCTGTTTTACACTCTTCTCTCAATTATTGAAGGTTGGAAGCTGAAATTGGGTGCGTTGGTTCAGCCTAACAATTCCTAATTGGGTGACCCAGTCTTCATGTTTTGAGTGGGGGATGCTGCTGCGACAAGGCCAAGAGAAGAACTGTTGATAATCCACAAATAAATATTCCAGACTATTATCCCATCACACACACTGACTTCCAGCTTAAACTTCTAGCTGGATCTGTTTCTAGCATCCATCTTGCAACACACATATGCGTATGTGTACTTCACCTGGGTAATTTTTAATAAGCTTTTAATACTTAGCAAAGGGATCATCCTACAACCTGGGAAATCTGCTTGTCTTCTCACACTGCCCACACACAACAGCCTGAATTTGGTGTCCTTCTCATTGTTTCCAAAGCAGCTTGCGTTTACCTTCATTATGACACTATAATGTATTAACATTATTTCTTTACTGGTTGTTTTTCTCAATAGACTGTGAATGTTTTGATTTTAAGAACTCACTTTTTATTTCTAGATAACTCCATACTCCCAATCCTTCACATTTATCCCAATTATTGGCATTCACTAGTTCTTTGCATATGTTGATTGTAGGAATGAACAACTGATGAGTAAATTAGAGCCTAAATAATTCAGAATAATGTAGGGAAGCGATCCTCAAATAATTTTTTTGTTTGTATACTCCATAAAAGAATGTTGAACATTATTTACCTGATTGCACATTTTTAAAGTTGATATTTTAAAATTTTCATTCTAAGTTTAGATAATTTTAAAGGGTATAAAACAAAATACTGAGATTTTGAAATAGAACTGTTGTACTATTTTAAGTGCATCAGACAGAGTACAAATGCTGCAGTAATTTGCTGTCTTCTACTATTCATTTACAAAATACATGAACAAGTACTTCTTAAATCGTTGGACTTTTTATCTTCTTCTTTTTCTCCCTGAACTTATATTTCAGTTCCAAGTTCCTTCACAGCCTTTTATTCTAAAGTCTTTTACGTTTGTATGTTTTTGTAGATCATCTATCATTTTCCTATACCTCAAAAAAAGGCGTGGATTGAAAATGTAATTATTTCTATTAAACTTTCCGCAACCATTAACTTTAAATGTTTTTTAAAGCTCTTGTTTGTATTATTATAGTCATTATTAGTAATATATACTTGATCAAAGCATAATAAATAAGAAATTTTGATAATACAAATAAAAAATAAATTTATTGGAACTGCATCTCTTAATAAAAACTATTGGAGCATGTGCTTCTATTAAAGGAGCTGAAAAATTATTCCTTTGTTTGGCACTTTAGAGGTTTTTGCATGATTGTAAAATGGCAGCTGAGTGAGGGGTACATTTTTAATTTCGAACATGCAGAGATGTGATTGAAAGGGTAGGTGGGAAAGAATTATTTGAAGTCCGCCCCTTTCTTGAGCAAATCAGTTTGCAAAGAGAACATATGAAATTTGAAGATCTGGAAACTGGTTTTCTTAAATCAGTTTTTAAAACCCAACAGAAAAATCTTTGTAGTTATACGTGGACCTAAGTTAAAGTCAGACCCTGATCTAGAAGATACTGGTATTGTTCGGTAAGTAGGAATCATAGAAGTTTTAACTGATAAAACGTGTTTATTTTTAAATAATGTTAAACAAATAGTTAGGGTTACACTGCTCTGTGGATATTCTGAGCAATGGAGTTAATGAACTGAAGAGGATTTTTCACTATCAATACGTTTATGGATTCCACACAAATAGGTAGTCATACACTACATAGTAATACTTAATTCTCTTGGGTAAGAACATTTTCAGATAACCTATAGTTATTTCTTACTTGGCAATTTTCTCTGAAAAAATTATGCAAAGATACACTTCAACCTAATTAAATAATAAAAAGCCTCAGAACTAGTGGAGTTTAATAAATAAGGTGTCTAAATTGTGGTTCAAGATATATATAAGTGTATATATTGCCTATTAAAGAGGTTTTTTTATTAAACCATTTTAAATGAACTGAAAACAGTTCCTTCTATTTTCAACATTTTTTCCCCACCCTCAGCAACATGGTTTTATATGTTTGTTTATTGTTTCCACACAACTACAATAAATATGTGGACATATCAATGCGATACTAGGAGACTCTTAAATATGTGAATATAAAAATTAAGCAAAATACACTCATGTGATGTTATGCATATATTTTATTTATAAAACTTTCACAATTCCTATAACTGTAATTTAAAAAAAATATTCAGTCTTAATTTAATGCTTTCTTAAATATTACTGTGGCCTCCTCATTCCTTTCCCCTACTTTGTCCCATTTAAGTCATCTCAGCCTTTTAAAACTTTTTTAGTGCCAACTCTTGTGGTGAAATATCTAGGGTAATCCTGTCCTAGTCCAGTTATTTTACAATGCGTGTAGATCCCCTCAGAATCTCTCCTGTTCACCCCGACCCTGCCGAAACAACGCTGCACCTGGGCTTTACCCGTAGAGCATAAGTGAGAAAATGAAGGGCATGAGCCAGAGAAAATCTCACCCCTCAGCAGTTCACTAGTGTCATCCTCTAAAGGGCCATGTCCTATGAATATCACGACGTTTGAATGTGTTCACCTATAGAATGGAGCAGACCAAAACTCTTGCTGCAAACAACACGTGGGTTGAATTTAAAAATGATACAAATGGGCCAATCCCTGGGGATCTCAGAAGGCGAGATGAAGAGTGAATGAGAACATTTTCTCCACAGTCTTATCTTACCAGGAAATCCTGACCCACAGCACCTAACTGGGACTCTCAACTTCCAGCTCTTCTAGCACTCGCAGTCTAGGCCGATCCGTGGCCAAAGCCAAGGGCACCCCAGGAGCGCAGAGTTGGTTCCTGTTTTCACTGGTCAACAGGTAAGAGCTTAGAAAGAGTAATGAGCATTCCCCAGTTCACACTTCAGTGGTCAGGGGAGGTGGGAAGGAGGAAGGGAAGGTCTATAAATTCCTGGTGGAAGTTCATAAGATATATTTAGTTACGGTATTTCATATGATTGCTGTCATGAATACTAGCACTACAGCCATATATTAATTTATTAGACATTAGGATGCTTTTGTACGATGGTCCAGCTGGTTCTTCCTCATTTATAATCATTTCTCTCCTAAGGAGAAATACTTCATAAATTTTGAAGAGTGGATTTTAATATTAATTGTAGTGAGGAAAATCAACTTATATATTGATTATTGCCTATATGTATATGTATGTTTGTCTATATACTTATACACACACAAATATATATATGTATATGTATGTATACATATACACATGTGTACACACACATGTAAATTTAAATTAAAGATGATTTGCGAATGGAAGGAGGGACAATGGGATTCTCTAAGCATTGGTATTGTGGCTTCTAATTTGACCCTTATTTTTTTCTATATTTTGCAGACAAATCTTTTGGATCTACATATTGAGAGCCCTGGCCCTCCCACTAATCACATGATGACTTGGAATCACAGAGAGAAGACTCATAAATAACTAAGTTATAGCAAATGACTAGTTAAGATATGGTCATGCCGCAATTTGTCTGAACAGGGAAGATAGTATAGGATGTGAATGGATGGGACAGGGGGCTGCTGGAAAGGACATCAGTGGGAAGGGCATTGATTGTCTCCTTCCCAGGTACATGGCTGCCCTGCCTCCCTGGAGGCAGTGTGAACAGTTGAATGTGAGGGAAAGTGAGCAGCAAATTTTGGGCCACTTGCCTAAAAGGAAGTTTCTTTCCCTGGACTTCCTCTATTTTCCCTTCTCTTGATTTGGAACAAGGAGGTACCCACGTCCAGCTTCAACTATGCTTATGAGGACAGGGCCATGAGGATGCGGGTGGGAGGACACAAGATGGAAGGAACTTGAGTTCTTGAATGACTTAATGGCCTGGGATTCCTATAGATGTTTAAGTAAGAAAATTATTAGTATTAGTATTAGTATTAGTATTAGTATTAGTATTAGTATTATTCTTCGAGGTAAGATGACTGTAGTTTTGGATCTCTTTGGTGCCACTACCTCTACCACTCTAAAAGGGCTCAGGATGCATCTGTAGTGGAGAAGAAAGTCTCCAGTAATGTGATTCCATGTGGCAGATATACCCAAAAAAACTTGGGTCTTTCAGAAAGCATATGGGTATAGGAAGAGACAGATAAGACTAGTCTACACAGAGATGAACACTTTCAGAGAAACGCTGAGTTAGACCAGCTTGTGGAGGAAGTAAGGGAGCTGGTAAGCAACTTTGTGCCCAAAGATGGGAGAAAATAATTGGGAGCCCTGGGACTGTGCATCTCCTACTTGAATGTGTATCAGAATCACTGGGAGGGTCTGGTTGAGCAGACCGCTGGCCCCCACTGCGTTTCTGATTCTGCAGGTCGAGGGTAGGACCTGAGAATCTGCATTAGTAATAAGATCTCTGGTGATACTGATGCTGTTGGTTGGTTGGGGTGACACTTTGAGAACCATGGCTAGAGGGTGTAGGGAGATTTGGAACATTTTCCAATTTGGTCTGTAGTTTTTTTGGTTTTTTGTTTTTTTCCAGAGAAGAGTCTTGACCCACCACTCATCAAGGGAGTTGGCAGCCAGACTGAAAAGACCACTCTAATCATCCATTGGATGCTGCACATGGGGATGAAAAAGATTCTTGAGTCTGTGAAAGCCAAGGCTTCACAAACCTGTGCCAAAATGAACTGAAATATGTGAGAATATGCACTCTGTTACCTACTAATTCTGTTTAGAATTTGACCTTAAGCATCCTTTGCATTTATAATAAAATAATCTTGTTTTCACATAATTAACTAAACTACTGATTGAGCATTCTGTCTTCGAGGAAAATCTGTAAAGAAAAGGGGAAATGGCTGTGGATATTGGTCTTTGGAGGAGAAACAACTCTACACAATTAACTCAAGAACACAGTGCATGGAGAAATTGAAGCAGGAAGCCTTTTTATGGTGATGACTTTCATGAACTTTATTGTCTTTCTGTCTATTAAATATAAATTATTTAGGCTCTGCCCACAAGTGAAAACTAGAAATTATTGCTTATGCAGATTCTGAGCTGCCAGCTTGTTTCACGGGCTGTTCCTGCCAACAGGTCTGAAATTCATATTTCAGTATTCAGAAGATGAGCTTTTTACTATGCATTCTTGGTCTGACAATCACACTGCAAATGTTGCTCCCTAGAATGTGACACTGCTGTTATAACCACTGTGGTATTAACATTTCTTTAAAAGACTATAATAATAGTAACAATGACTTTTTAATGATCCTCAAAATAGGTACATGTAGAATATTAGATGTAGTTACTTATAAAATGCTTTACTATTGGTTAAAATTCATTTGTACTATAATTCAATATAGAGATTTTAAAGTTATAATACTCTGATAGGGAACAATTGATGCCGCTAGCTAATCACTGTTTTCCTTTATATAGTTTCTATTAATACGCACTTGGACTTAGGTTCAGGAACATCTGAATTTGCTACAGCTGACCCATAAATGACTTTCTTTTGCAACCATGAAAACTCTTTTTGAGGGCACTTATTGTTCTTTATTTTAATTATCTGAAACTTTATTGTATCTTTCTGATTACACAAATATTGTCCATCTCCCCTAACAGACTGCTAGGAAACAAGTGAAGGACCATGTATGTTGCATTCATCAAGGTCCCTCACTGCCGTACACGGCACCTGGCTCGTAAGGGGTCAAACATTTCATGAATGAGTGAGAATGAACTAAATACAGAGCTATGAACTGACTCATTTAATGCTAGCTAATTAAGTACCTATATATTTGTGTGTGTGTGATTTACATGTACATACACATACCATCTTGATAGCAAGTTCTTACTATAAATGTGCAGTGTTTTAACTGAAATTAGCTCTTTTTTCTTTCAGTATAAACATATAAACAAGAATAACAATGTCTTTTAACCGTTCATATCGCCTCCACCCAATTGTCATTGCTAATTAGTTCTCTATCTCTATAATCAGTGAGCTGTATAAATAGTTTACATAACCATTAGCTCTTTTAGATACACAGGCTTGGGACACTTCTTTTATTTGCAGTGTTTTGCCCCTGCTGAAAGGTTTTTCTGTTTTTCTGTTGGTTTTTATCCTTGGATGGAACTATCTGGAATATGTCCTTTTGCCTTTTAGTTTTGGTTAAGCAAAAATCTATTCTTTTGTAGTTATTTTTCCTTTTTTTTTTCCTGGTTATAACAATGTTTCAGAAGCTTCTGTTCTTTTTCAAAAACCATTTGATCATGAGGGAATTGGAATGTTACATTTCAAAAATTGAACACCTCATCCTGAGAAATGAAAAGCTTTGAAATGGAGGTATCCAGTGTCCTTGCATTTCGACCAGAGCTCAGAGTCTGGACTGACTTGAAAGCTGAGACATCAAAAGTATACAATTTAGCTGAGTTTTCTCAAACTAATCTTTAAGACACCTAAAATGCAAGCTTTGCTCATCTGTCTCTTTTGAGTTCCAATACCTTGTTCAATTTCTGAAACATAAGAATAAAGGTTTTCTGGGAATTTATCAGTTAATTGAACCATGGTGATTGTAAAACTAAAGAGACAGACAAATAATGAAACGTAGGATAATTTTAACATTTTTGATTTAAATTCCATAATTTGTTAATTTAAATTACATATTCAATATATTTTTCTTTGCGTGGTCACAATCAATACATTTAATGTATTTTTAACTCAACATATATCAGACAGTCTGATGGCCTATTAGTGTCTAAATAACTATTTACACATCTAACCATTGTTATTACCTTAACTGACAGCAGAAAGTCTATAAAATTTGGTTCAGAGAATCTAATATACTATGTTTTCATATCTTAGCTATTTTTCCTTTGTATTCATTATAAAGGTTTTCTAGTATCAATACATGACTGCATGCCCTTCTTTTAAAAAACATTTTCATTATGTGATATGCATTCACTGTAAAAATGTGCCTGATAGACAATGTTAATACATATTCTAACATAAACATGTTCATATAAATAATCATATTCTATCTCTTTTCCAGTCAGGATGGAAATCATGTTTTTTTTTTCCCAATCATTTTTTTAATCACTTTTTTTTTCAATCAACTTTTAAGATTTTACTTATGGACTTTTCTTTATCATTTTCTGAATATCAGAAATGTCTCTTTTCTTTCCCTTTACACTCAAGTTAAATCCTGCCTGGAAATGACACTAAAATCCCTGCTTTTATGAGAAGCATCTTTAACAAACCACTTTCTTGTGATTTCCAACGGAACATATTGTTGACACTGTGCCTTCGTCACATTTTTAACAACAGCAACAGCTATTTTAAAGCAAACACTATTTTCTCTTGAGGTTATAAACACTCTTAAGTGATCTTTGTAACTTCCTAGCAAAATAAATTGCAAAAACATAGATTGTATAAAATATAAATGAGAGCATTAGAATCATACAAATGAATTCCTTTTAGTGATGCTGAGGTAAAGAATAATGTAAATTGATGTGCTTCTGTAACATTCAGAGTATTTGTTGAGTAATTTTGCTGCAGTAAGGTGGAGTCCGAGGAGGGTGACAATTTTACTGAGGTGTAAGTGGCATCTATCATACTTCAGACTGAGCTGCTGGCGTGGCAGGAATTTACAAGGCAGGGCCCGGTGAGGGGAGAGCTTTGTGTCGGGTGTGGGAGTCGGGGAAGGTGTCTACATGGATGTTCAGTAGTCCCCTGCGGGTTCTCACCTCAGCACTGGGCTCCGTAGAAACACAGGAAACTTCCTAGACTTCACAGAGAGAGGGCCCTCCGGGGATGGGGGCCGAACAGGGCTGCCACGGGTTGTGAAGTGCTGGGAGATGGTCGGGTTCTGGCGTAGCTGGAGTGGAGAGACTTCCCTGAATCCTCAAGAAGGCCAAACCTTGCAGGTAAGAACCACTCCTAGGGTAAGGGTCGTACTCTAAGAACTAAAACTCTTGGAACCAAACTGAGTGAGAACTACTCTAATAAAGAATAAAACCGAGTCATTCTGGGACCCGGGGGTCTTCCACCTTGTGTCTCTTTCACCTTCAGCACTGGCTCTCAAGGTCATCATGCTGTTTGCATCAGGCAGCTGGAAGGCATAAAATCTGAAAATCACACACGGGAGATATGTAAGGGCCAGGCATGGAAGATGTGCACGTTATTTGTGTTCATATCCCATTAATTAGATCTCAGGTTCATGTCTATGCCAAACTATGCAAAACTGGGAAATGTGGTCTGGCTATAAGCCAGTAAGAAATGGAATTAACTTTGGTGTGTAATTAGCCAAACTCTAAAACAAGGACTATGCATATTGAGGAGTGGAGGGCCTGTTTAGCTGGGGAAGGGAGGGAGGCTGGAAGGCTTCCATGGCTGTGAACACAGTCTACTCTGGATCATTCATCTGGTCTTGGATCCATCTGGTCTTGGATCCAGGAGCAGACATATCTGCTCAAGAGGAGCTGCCCGACCCTTTCCCCTCCATCCTCAGAGAGAAAATTACCAAAGTTGTATAAACTTAGGTTAAGTGATCTTCACTCTGGACACCACCGTGCTGGGCCCAGAAAGTTCATTTTCCCTGAGCTGGTGTATCAGCTGCTTTGGCTTCAATCTGCCATAGGTCCAGACAGATGGAAATAAGAATGACTTCTGTAGGACTTCTAGTGTCAGCAAGAAGCAGCCAAGCATCTGAAACTTTGCCTTTTCTCTGACTACAAGAATGTGCCTAAATTCCTTATCCATCCAGATACACAATACATCATAGACAGGTACTCTAGACACTTAACAATTTGGTATTTATGGGCATTTGAGAGTTTAGTCTGTGAGTATATATAAATGAGTCAAAATAAATACTACGCATATTTATGGCAGATGAATGTATAGACAAATATTTCCAAAGGCGCCTACGCACAATGGATTCTTTTGACATTATCAGTTAAGTTCATTGCTAAAGAACCCGACATACCTTCTTCCTCTCTGCTTTGCTTTTATTGGTACAGGAGAAAGATGCAGGGGATGGGAAAGCAGGGGAAGAACGAAAGATCATGCAGATGGAAATCAAACCTCCAGAGCAGGCGACATATGGGGCATTACTGGCCATTCCAGGTAAACTCTGGAAAAGCCTCATTTTGTCTTTGTGGACGGTGATGAGTCCCTTTGTGTGGAACACCAGAGTGCATTTAGATTAAGTGTCTCTCCAGCCGGGTTCCTAAGCTCTTGAAGATGCTAAGAGCAGAGAACTGAATGATGCCGCAGAGCTTATCCTGAGCTTTGAGGTGATTATCCCCGAAGTTGGCCGGCCGGCCTGCCGAAGGTGACCAGCCTGTTATCTTAGAGCATGCCACACGCGGAGATCATCAACGCCATTATGGCCCTTACTGCCCGTAAATGCCTTTAAGCGGCTTTAGATGGAAGATATATTTCGTGGACTTGGAGCAGAAAATTTCAGCACCACGATTTCTCTGCTGGGCCCTTGTTTAGAAACTTTGCTCACATCTTTTGGTTTGACGGGAAAACAGCAGCTGTTTTCTGATCAGGAGACCATCTGTTCTTTATGGCTTATATTATTAACATTTACAAGGGCTAATTGGTATTTTGAAATGACTAAGGTGATTGATCAAGGAATATCCAGCTATGTTTATTATAATGCCTGCCTTAAAAATGCCAAAGGTAGCAGCAATTACGTCATATTTTCTCCACTCAAACTACTATGTGGTCCTCCTGACCAAATTCTCTCTGTTTTAATCATCAGGGAGCAACATGAAAATCTTTACTTTTTGGTTTTTAAGCCAAATCTGCTCAGCAAAATTGCTTCTTGGTCAGTCCACATGAAACCTCCCTGACTAGCCTAGTCCATAACATTCTCTTTGCCACTTAACAGGTATTTCAAAGTGCACCTGGCATTTAAAAACCTATTATTATTATTTATTACATGTTTTATTATTATTTTATTTATGTATTTATGCATTTATTTATTTATGTGTATTATTATTTATTTATCATTTTTACATTTTCCATTATGTCTTTTGTGTTAGATTAGTGTCTAAATAATATGCTTTCTGGAAGGGTAGGACTGTGTTTATTACTTATAATTCTATCTTTTCACATCACCACATAAAATATTAAGCCATAGCTGACCCTCAGTGAATATGTCCTAAATGTTTGAGACAGCCATAGTGTGGGCTGATTCTAAATAATAAAATAATAGGAGAGATTCTGCTTTTGAATTTGAAGGGTGTAAACTGTTCAAATTGCTGGTTTATACAACTAACATTCATTGAAAGCCTCCCAGGAACCGTCATCTTGCCTGAATTACTATAATATCCTTCAACTTCTTTCTGTGCCTTTAGTCTTTCTTCCTGGGTTCATTCACCACATCGCAACTAGAGTGCGTGATCCTTGAACGATGCAAATCCATTCATGTTACTAACCAGATTCAAATCTTTCAAGAATCCCTTATTTATTTCATGATCAAGCACAAACTTCCTGGCATGACATTCAGAATTCATCATGGTCTGGCTCCTATAAGCCTCCCTGCCCCTGCCATATTTCCTAGTTTTATCCAATAACATGTAGATCTTTCTTTATATTATGGTCTCTCATGCCTCCTTCCTCTGCAAAGGCTCCTCTCTCTGCCTAGAATGCACTTCTCTCTTTTTCATCTGGAAAAAGCCTATCAGACCACAAAGCATTGACAAAAGTGCCTTCCTCCAACCTCCGCCCCCCCCACTGGCGCTGGATTATATCCCACCCTTGCATTCTCACAGTGCCCGGAACACCAGCACCTAGCCCTCTGCACCATGTTGACTGCATGTTAATTTGTTCCCCTGTTAGGCTTTTTTTTTTTTTAATTCTTATTTTTCATTGAAGTGTAGTCAATTTATGTTAGTTTCAGGTGTACAGCAAAGTGATTCAGTTATACATATACATACATACATATATTCAGTTTCTTTTCCATTACAGCTCATTACAAGAAATTGAATATAGTTCCCTGTGCTATACAGTAGGTCCTTGTTTATCTATTTTATATATAGTAATGCGTATCTCTTAATCTCTGTTAGATCTTTGAGCTCTGAAGTTTAAGAGACATACTTATTTCTCTCTTTTTAGAGTAATCACAGATTCTGGCACTCATAGTTTTTCAACTAAGTGTTGGGTTAAGATTTATAAATAAAATATTATTGCAACAATATTACTCATTTCTAATACTTTTTTTAGCAATTAAAATGTAAGTATGAAGTGGTTCCTCTGTGCACTATATCATTTAATCTTGAAAATAACCCTTTGAGGAAAGCACAACTATTTTTTCTCCACTGTAGACCCCAATCTATGCTTGGACCAAAGAAGTGTCTCAATAAATATTTGTTGAATAGACCCTTGTAAGAATCCTCTAATGTAGGTACTATAAACATAACTATTCCATTAGGGTCACACTTAGGTTTAAAGAAGTTAAATAATTGGTTCAAGATCTGATGCTTATTAAATACGAGTTTTAGGATCTGAACCCAGGTTTAGATGATTCCACAACCCATGTACTTTACCATTTTTATGTCTACATCTCACATATAAAGTAAAATACTGGATTCTGAGAGAAAGAAAGAAACAAATATTTGGACAAAAGGATAATTATTCTAAAGCATTTAAAATCTATCTATAATTTATACAATATATTTATAATCTATATATTTTATAGCTTATCATATATATTACTATATTATATTATAATCCACGTTAGATGTAAGATTGTATATAATCTCATATTACAAGACAGGATGATGAAATTCATACTCAAAAAGTAAATGAGCTGTGGTCAGTTGGCAGTCAAGTGAGTCATAATTATGCTCTTGGATATAAGGGAGAACTAATGGAAAAGAGGTATTAAATTGAACCTTGAATAGGATCAAAGACATACAGCTAAGGAAAGCCATACTCAGCTTTGGGATCAGGTACAAAATGTTATGAGTGCATAGATTTTCCTGGCCTACCAGGACAGAGAGAGGGTGAGGAGAGCGGACATGGTGGCAGAATAAAGAAAATACTATCAGCTGGATTCACAGAACTGAGGAAATGCCTTGCATTCTATGCTAAAGAGTTTTGAACTTCATTTTGCAAATACCTATAAAGGGATTTAAAAAAAAAAAAAGAGTAAAAGACAGCTGATCTCTGATCTACTAAGTCATATGAGGATGACCTTGGGGGAGAAAGAGATGAGAGGCAAAGCCCATCAGGAGACCACTGCGAAGGCCAGGTGAGAAACGACAAAGATTCTACTAAATCAATAGCATGAGGATGGAAATAAAGGAGTAGTTATGAACTGTGTTGCAGATTAAGAGTCCACTGGATTTTAGTGACAGATGAGTACGGAGTATGAAGGAGAGGAAGGAGTCGTAATGAATTCTGCAGTTTGTGGTATCGTAAAGCCTTGAGCTACTTCATTAGAATTGATTTAGGACATTGTCTTTCATCAGAGAACCACACTGTAACCATAGTAACGATATTTATTTATTATTGAAATGCATTTATATTACACCTGATTCCAAAGGTTATATGACAACCCATACTAACAATAATAGGTTTTGTGTTTTCAAAAAGTAAGACAATTATTCTTTTCTTGTCAGAAAGGGCAGGCTCCATTTATGTATCACTTTCTCCTTAAGGAAATTGCATTTTCTTTCTGCTGCTTTTCTAACACCAGGTACCTGATAGTTAGCAAATCAAAACCTGACATTCAATAATTTGGAAACTACCAAAATCCAATGAACAGAGTGGGAAACAGAGAAGTTGGAAAGGAGACTAAAGTCAGGTGTTTCTGGTCAGATAACAGAGGAAGGAATCAAAAAAGAGATACAGGCATGCTCCAGCGTGACATCTATGAAACTCAGGGGTATGTAACTTTCATAAGTTTTAAACTGTCCACATTATCTCTCTCTAGGTAGCCCACAAACAGATGAAATCTTAACTTAAAAATGATTCTTCCTGAAGAGGAATAGAATGTGGTCTAAATTCCTTGATTTATCTGTTTTAATTTTAATTTTAATTTATGTGTAAGAGTTGATCATTGTTTACTCATTTGGGTATGCTCTGTGATACAAGAGCATATCACAGATTTTTTTTTCTGAAAATAGTTTGTTCTGATTGCAACAGATCAACGTATTCTAACTGTGTTATGCTGAATAAAAACTCCTTATTATCTGCTTCTTATTTTGATATCATAGTTTTTATTGTTATTATTATACTATGATATGATATGCTATTTCATTATACACACATGTGTGTACGTATATGTGTGTATATATATATTGCTTTGCATCCCATAAGTAGTGAATTCTTAAAAATAGTCTATTTTGCAGTATATTTTTTAGAAAACCTTTATTTAGTACACTTATTTCCTCTCAGCTACAGATATTTTGCTAACTTAACTCTCTTTGTTCTCTATATGTTGAGTCTGCACATAAACATCAGCAAGGGGCATTAACCACTAAATAATGTTTGGGGTGTACCTCAGTGTATAAGTTAAAGAGAATGTGAAGCCAGCTGATAATGGCTCCAGAATTGGCTCAAACATCTTCCCTTACCCATTCCACCATCAAGACTGGACTCCAGTGCCAAAAGAAAATGGAAGCTTTTGAACAAGGTGCCTGACTCCTCCTCCTGGAACTCACCCATCATTCCTTTATGTGCTGTTGGCATCCAATTAACTATCGCAAAATTTTTAGTAACTGTCAGGACTACCGAGGTAGTGTTGTGGGAGAATAGATTCTTGCCTCGCGTAGGAAATTCAAGAGCAAGAGATAATAAGGTGAAACCAAGTTTATTTAGAGAGATACACACTTCACAGAGAGTGGGTCTATGTCACTAAGAAGGGAAAACCCTTAGGAGATACACACTGTATAGGCAGAGTGTGGGCCATCTCAGAAAGGTGAGAGGGAGAAAGCCGAGAGGTGTAAGGTGTTTAATTTAAAGTAAAAGTAGATACACACTCCAAAGACAGAGTGTGGGCCGTCTCAGAAGGCAAGAGAGAGCACCGTGAGGTGAGGAGTTGTTAGGTTTTATGGGCTTGGTAATTTCATATACTAATGTGTAGGAGGATTATTCCAACTACTTTGGGGAAGAAGCAAAGATTTCCAGGAAACGACCCTCTGCCCACTTTTTGAACTTTCATGGTCAGCCTGGGAACTGCCATGGTGCCTGTGGGTGCACCATGAGGCACAAGGTCTGCTGGAATTCAAATCTTCTGCCATCTTGGGTCTAACCAGTTTGTCCTCTCCTCAACTGCTGTGTCCTTCCTTCAATGGTTGTGCCCTGCGCCCTTTGCTCCCACTTCAGTAGCACCACACAGATGTTCCTTCAGGATCCAAGAGTTCATTTCCCAGCCACTAGGAGGGAGGATGCTGACAGCTCACAGCTGAGTCTTTCTCCTTTGTTCAAGCAGAGCTGCCTCACCCAAGGTCGGACCTTATCACTGGGGACAGCCTGCATTCAATGACAGGGCTTTGCGGGGGCTATACTTCATGGCTCTGTTGGGACATCTCTGCAAAATTTTCCCAGCTCCACAGCAAGACATGGAATTTGCTGAATCCTCTTTTGAAATTGCATCTCAATCCACCATTTTCTTTTGCTCAGTCCTCACTCCCTTACAAGGTTTGTAATCAAAGGCACTCCCAGGTAAAAATCTCACATGCAAATCTGTCTCAGATTTGGTCTGTGACAATAACCTTTTTTATTTTAAAGAAGAACATTTTATTTTCCTCTTATGTTTTCTGATTTTGCAAACGTGAATGAAACAAACTATGTGGAGGAAACCATCCCATGAAGATAGAGTGAGAAATGCAAAGGTTATGTTATTTTGAAAACAGACATTTTGACTGTGTGCCTGAGATTACTATGTGACTGGGAAAATTATTTACAAGTTTCATGTACCTGGACTTACAGCAGACTCAATGGGAGTCATTATTGGAATACGCCATCCCAGAAACTTGAACTATTACTTAGTTGGCTCAACTACAATTTCTCCCCAGATCTCTGAAGGCAATTAAATGAATTTTGGGGAAGAATGGTGCAAAATTTATGCTTTAATTAATTTTATCAGGTGTAGCCACTACTCATAGAATCCTGGTTTTGAATATGTTTATCTTTAAAATAACATATTTATGTGAAGAGTGGGAAAAGAATCTCCCCAAATTAAAAAAAAAAAAGTACCAAAAAAAACTTTACTTCAATCTTGACTTGGCTCTTGTTTTGCATGTTTGTTAAAATTTTGTCACCCTAGTATATTAACTCCTTTTAACTCCTAGTAACTGCCCAAAACTTAGACTGATATGAAAACCACACCAGAATTAGGATACAAAGTTAATATAAGAATTTCCAAAAGTCACATGTGGAATATTAACTCATAACAAAAATACAAGACTCTTTCTTCTAATTTCTGTGAAGCAGCTATGACTGTTTCTATGACTATAACTCAAATCCAACATATGCATGTGCACACACAAAAACACACATTTCTTCACCCTCCCCAAACGAGGAAAAACAGTTACTTAGAAGTTAACTATTCATAGGAGAAGAGTGTTTGTGAAAGTCTTGAGCATTTTATTTATGAGAAGAATTTATATAAACATATATTCACAGTTCTAAAGTTTGGAATATTGATTGTACTGCGCTTTGCAAAAATACATAAAATATGTATAAAATAATTCAAAAGTTAGGGATAATAATGCATGTGCATTTTTTTTTTTTTGCATCCAGATTATAATAGTAACCATTAAGTTACTGCAGATCATCCCAGATAGGCATGAGGGAGGGGTAGTCAGGAAGGGGAATATTACATTGGTAATATTTCAGTCCTTAAATCCATTTGAAAAGCATTTTTTATGATCCCATTTTTTCTTCTAATCATTTACACAGGGCTATAAATTTTTTATTTGTTGAAAATAAAGTTCCAAGAAGAACATTTAAATGGAGACACTATGAAAACAGAAACTATATCAATGACTCTAAATTGAGGATGCTTTATGATGTAAAATGTAGAGAGGAGATTGCTCATGTTCAGTTAAGGAGAGACAATGGGTGTAATCAGCAACATGTGCTGTGCTAAGCTACCTCTCAAAATAAACTCAAAGCATTTTTTTCATGTGTAATTACTGCTGATAATTAAGTTACATTCAAAGATTCTTCCTGGATCTTATGTGGGTTTCAGTAAATAGCCATTCTAAAATTTAAATAAAATTATGCATAACTGAATCTCTCTTAATATTAGAGCAAAAATGTATTAAATTTTAATATCCACAAAAATTGAAGATTAGCTGTAGAATAGATCTGAAATACCTGTTCACTCAGTATTTATGACTAATTTAATAGTTGATATGGAAGGCTAAATGGAACAGGAAGCCATCGCTGATATAAACCAACGTATTACCAGGAAACAGAAAAGAAACAAAAATCCCACGTAGTATGGTAGGAATAAGTTAGTTAAGTGGCTGCCCCAGCAAGACTTGCTGTCTGCTCTATTGCACTTTCTTATTTTCACGGGGGAAGTCTTTCTTAAGCATACACATACGCACACAAATAGAGACATTAAACGTATTTTATATTTGTCATCCGCACTGCATTTTGACTTTTTTCTCCGCTTGTCATCATGAGAAGAGAAAGTCCAGATTTGAAAACAGAATTTCTGAGTTTGAATCATGGTTTTGCTCCTTGAAAGCTGTATATTCTCAGGAAAGACATTAAATGTTGAATCTCTTTCCTCATACTTAGGCAGACTATATTTCTAGTACTCCTACTAATTGTAATTCTTTGAGATTAAAGAGTAATTTTTCTGGAGAATTTCAAGCGAAGAGAAAATGTCCAGCTTGTGGAAGATTTTTAAGGCAGGACTGTTTGAAGATAGGAAAAGCCAATCAAAAATGGCAACCTAACCACAGACATGACCCAGAATTTACCAGGGACTTTCAATTAGCCTCTTATTTTCCAATCATCCCTTATCACCACAAGGGGAATGCCAAATGGTTATGCTTCTTCAATTTATGGTCAATTATTTAGACACCTAAATTGTTAGTTTTTCTCAATAAAATACCTTTACTTTTCTTTTTCCTTGATTATATAAATCTGAATTTTGAACCCTGTCAGACATAATATATACTTTCTGTTAAAAATATCTTAATAACTCTTTTATTATCCTTACATATAGATAACATAGCCTAACTACAGACATCTATTTTTAAAAATAGAAGTAATATGTTAATTATAATATAGGGAAAATAAAAGGAAACTATTTAAAATATTCATAAGTGAGAGTTTTTATTTTGAATTTGCAATTACAGTTTTACAGTAGAGTTAAGATGCTTTCCAAATTGCATTGAATAAAATAGCTAGGAATAAATCTAATCAAAGAGGTAAAAGAACTGAACTGGGAAAACAACTGATAAAATAAACTGAAGACAATACAAACAAATGGAAAGATACACTGTGTTCATGGACTGGAAGAATTAATACTGTTAAAATGACCATACTACCCAAGCAATCTGCAGATTCAATGCAATCCTCATCGAAAGACCAAGGGTATTTTTTAACAGAACTAGAACAAATAATTCTAAAATCTGTATGGAAACACAAAAGACCCTGAATAGCCAAAACAATCTTGAGAAAGAAGAACAAACCTGGAGGTATCCTGGTCCCTGATTTCAAACTATACTGCAAAAACTACAGTAATCAAAACAGTATGGTACTGGCACAAAAACAGATCAATAGAACAGAGTAGAAAACCCAGAAATAAATCCACACTTACATGGACAATTAATCTATGACAAAGGAGGTAGGAACATATAATGAAGAAAAAACAACCTCTTCAGTAAATGGCGATGGGAAAACTGGACAGCTACTTGCAAAGAAACCAAACTGAACTACTTTCTCATACCATGCCCCAAATAAACTCAAATGGATTAATGACTTAAATGTAAGACCTGAAACTGTAAAACTCCTAAAAGAAAACACAGACAGTATTTTTGACATTGGTCTTAGCAATATTTTTTGTATATGTCTCCTCAGGCAAGGGCAAAAAAGGGAAAATAAACAAACGGGACTACATCTGCATCAAACTAGGAAGCTTTTGCACAATGAAGGACACAATCAACAAAACAAAATATGATTTCACTTATGTGTGGAATCTAAGAAACAAAACACGTGAACAAACATAACGAAACAGAAACAGACTCAAACATACAGAGAACAAACTGGTGGTTGCCAGAGGGGATAGGGTTGGAGGATGAGTGAAATAGGCAAGGGAGATTAAGAGGTACAAACTTCCAGTTATAAAATAAATGTCACGAGAGGTAATGTATGGACTAGGAAATACAGTTAATAATATTATAATAACCTTGTATGGTGACAGATGGTAACTAGACTTCTTGTGCTAATCATTTTGTAATGGATAAAAATATCAAATCACTGTGTTGTATGCCTGAATCTAATATTTTAAGTCAATAATACCTTATTAAAAATGCAATAGAATGTGCATTTCCTATATTGTTATCTGATAGAGAATAACTTAAATAATATTATCTCCTATTTAAAAATTATTTAAAAGTTTTATATTTAAAAAAAAATTTTTTTGAGTTAACACTCCACTCTGAAACTCTAGTGAAACTGTCTTTTTTAATTGGGAATTTTGCCTACCGACATTTATTATAACAACTGATGTACTTGATATAATCTACATATCTTACTTTAAATTATCTCTGTTTTATTTTGTTCTTTCCTTTTTAAAATTCTTCTTATTCTTGCTGCTTTGAATCAAGTTATGTCTTCTCTTCTTACATATTTTTAATTTTTGAAAGCTCTAATTTTATTCCATTGGTTCTTATCTATGGTTAGCTAATATTCATAATCCAACACATAATTATCTCCTATTTCAAAATATAAATTACCAACTATATCCCCACACCCAACTAATGCACTCTAATCCTCAAACTTCCTTCACAATAAAACGAGATATTTAGATATTTAACATGTTAAATTTTTCTACCCACTCCTAACTCTCACCATAAGGCTTTAAAATGTCTACTCCCATTTTTAGGCATCTATGATTAGCTAAATAAAAATAGTTTTGTACTTTAAGTCCCAGCTTTGGAGAAGTGGAGAGTGTTTTGATCAAAATTGGGAAAAGAGGGAAATATATATATAATCTTTCAGTATGTCATCTTCCCAGAAAACTTTACTTCAAAGCTTCCTTTTATACATTCCATGTCTCACAAATTACATGACGTGGTTTTAAAACATAGCATCAGTGCAGTTTATAATTATTTTTGGTTTGTCTATTTCTTTACACTTGTTTCAAAAACCTGATAAATTTCGGAATTGTTCCATGAGTGATTCACCTATAAAAAATAATTGTATCCTCAGGTCTCTTTCATCTATGAAGTCAATAAAAATAAAATAAAAACGCTTGGGAATGTGACCTGATACAAGAGATATTTTTTATCTTTGGAAAGCTTCTGTGGCCATGAACGTGCCTTTCCAAGTTGTGTGTGTCTCCATAAGAAGGAGAAGGAAGACTGCTGCGACTTCACACATTGCTCTGCAGCATCTCATGATGCTCTTGTGAAAAGCATGTCTAAAGGGAATCTGGAAGGAACCGAAGTGAATCATAACCCTGGAGGCAGCAGCATTTCCTAACCAGTGGACAGAGAATATCTAGAGGTTCTTAAAGGTGCCCTCTGGGGGACTGCCTTGTTAAAATTTCTGCTTTTGCAACTACTGTTTTAAAAAAGAAACAAACAAAAGATGATCCAAAAAATTTCTCCTTTGAATTGGAACCATATGAGATGTCTCTGAGTGAATAACAAATAAAAGCATAATTGGTAACTCAATCAGTTTATCACTCACCCAAACACTTAACCAGTGTGATGATTTTGGCCATTGTATATTAGTTTTAAATCAGTTTTATTGTTAGTCCTAAATTAAATAATACCAATAGTGGAGCATTTGTTAAGGACTGCTACTGAAGTATGTTAATCAGGAGTGTATGAATGATACTAATTCTGATCATTCCTTTTATGATTCTCTTTACTGTATCAATATGTTGTATATTTCATCAGAATTCTTTTATAGCACATAAGGATGTCTCTAGTATCCAAAAGAACAGACAAAAATGTTAAAATAAGAAAATACAGTTATAGTTTATACAAATTGGGAATAAGATTATTCACAAATTCCTCATTTCATTATTTGAAGGGAAGCACTTTATCATGTTGAATCGTTCTTACATAAGTCATAGTTTGGAAACAACACCTCAAATTCTAAAAAGAATCTAGTGACTTTTAAACCATGAAATGCAAGCACTTTGGACACCATATTGTAAATAAATAAAATATATATCATATATGCTTATCAACTTTCTCTATCATTGCATAACCTACATTTTAATATGTGTCTGTTTAAAAATCCTAAGAGTATGCATTGTTGTTTTATAGTTGTTTCTTGACAAATTAAGCTATGGATTAAATGCATAATTTAAGCAATAATAGCATTAATCATTTTGTATTTTGAAAGACACAAAATCTGTCTAAATTTTAGCTGTCCACATGTAGTTACTTAAAATAAAGTTGGAGTGAATTACATAAACCTAAAAATTAAGTTTCTCAGTTGCACTAGCCACATATCAAATGTGGGATATGTGGGGAGCCTGTAAAGTGATAGTTTTACAAAACTCCCCAGGTTCAACATGGTAGCCACATAGGTACATGTCTATTGGCTCTATTATTGGTTCATACAGAATAGAACATTTTCATCACTGCAGAAATTTCCATTGGTTATTGCTGGCTTTAATGTCATGAAATTAAGTAATCAGTTGATCTTAAATATATGTGCTATATTATATTATGTTGTATATATTATATATTTTATTTAAAACCATATTTATGTATGTATGTGTGTGCTTAAAATTACTTTATTGTTTTGTAAGCAAACATGATGACATGATGACATAATTTAAAGCTTTCTAAGAACCAGACTAGTTATTTAACTTTCTCATTAACTCTTTTAAAGGTGGACCTTATAATCTAATAAGTCGTTAGTGAGTTGGAATTCAGGTCATATTATAAAAATAAGTAAGTTAGCACTGCTCTTGGCAGGAGCTGTATAGCAGTTTAGCAAATCACACAGATTGGGATTTGCCTGAAGTGTAATGTCTGCGTTTTAGGTAACAGATGTGCACACGTGCTATGAAGGATAAAAAACTGGACTTGTATTCTCCATGGAGGACTATAGAACATTCCCATGAATGGAGGATGTAAAACAGCCCGAAGACAGAACAAACAAATTTATATAGCATGCTGCTAATTGTGTGCTCTATTTTGCAGAGTATTTAAGAGTAGGACCAAGAGTTCTAGAAAAATTTGAGCAAGGCAACAGCCATTTGCTCTTCACTGCCATGAAAACTTTAACTTGACTCCTGAAAAATCAAGTATCTTTGAGGATGATTCCATTCTAATTGGTCTCCTAGGTCAAATATTCTCCAAAATGTACTGCCAGACAAATAAATGAGCTAATCTCATAAACTGAGATTTGTAATGAGAGATGGTGATTTTTTGACAAACCTGGTGTAGAGCTATTTATGGTAATATTTGGTCAGAGGTCAAACAAATAGAGGAGAATGTTATTCCTCTTGTTTGTTAAGGCAGTGTCTGTGGAAGTGATTAGGGCATGGTGTGATGTTATGTCTCTTTAAATTAAAATATTGTCACAATTCAACTCTGTCCATTCAGTGACTTCTGGTGGTAATGTTTAAAAGGTCTAAATGCATTGAAGTGCTGGGATCTATGGAAAGGCCATACATCTTGTGCAGAGATCAGAGATGTTCAGGGTACTGTGGAGCTTTTAAAACTGCTGTTGCCCAGATCTTACCCAAACATATTAAATCAGAAGCTCTAGGGATGGAACCCATAAAGTGGTAGTTTTACAAAGCTCCTCGGGTGATTCTAATGGACAGCTAGATTCACGAACTTCTGACTTAGATTAAAGGATTTAAAATTTTCTTTTTAGTTTTCAATTTTTTATTAGATACCACACCTCACTTATCAAAACAGAGATTCTAATGCTTTAAAATAACTCATGTTGCATTCTAGTTAGTGGTAAGGGTTCTTTAAGACAATATAATATTAGTATACATTATGTGCAAAACAATATAATTTAACATTTACATTCCATGGAAAGCATTTTCTTCTAGATTCATTTGTCTGATATTTCTTAGCAATTAATAGTAGCTTACGAGCTTCAGCACACAAGGCATTTCAGAAAGTCACTGTATTTGTATTTCATGCCACCACTTTTAGAACTTCACCTCACCCTTAAGCAAGGAATCACAGCTTAAATTTGTCATTTAACCAACTGGTACTTAAACCATTTGAATGGAGTCATCCCTACTCAGTTATAATTCAGGTAATGAGACTGAGGATTCCACAATTCTCTTTTTCTTTATGCTCCTCTTTTTCCCAGCACCCTATTTAACTTGGAAGACTATAAGAAATAACTCTTTAGCGTCCAATGTGATTTCTAGGGTTATTGAAGCACAAGCTTTTGGTAGACATATAACTGGATCTAGCTACACATCCAATCCTCTGTGGTTCTCAGGTCATGTCTGGGACTGAATTTCAGTCAAGGTTTTCTTCTGTTTACCTGTTTAATTAACACTTGGTTAAAAGGCCCAGCTTTAAGTGAAATTTACATGGCATAATGCTATGTGTTTTATACATTGTTTTTTACACGGATTTTCTTTTAATTACAATGACAACCCTACAAGTTAGGTACTATTCTTCTCATCTTTGTAGATAAAGACTAGAATTTAAAGAGATTAAATTTCTTGCCTAAATTCTCACAGTTAATAGATGGTAGTATTCGGACTTGGGTATAGTATTTTGAACCCAAATCCAGTGATTTTTTTATTGTGTCATGCAGTGATTTTTTGTTGTTGATGTTCACAGATATATTTTACATTTTTCTGATTTTTCATGATCAGAAACTAGTCATTCACTGTATATTTAATTACATAATGGCCCAATTTTCCCCTAGCAAAGGAACCCACATTTTCTGTTTCATGTCTCAATAATAAGTGTTCTACTCTGTATAAATCTTCTGTATTTATGACACAGGGAAGTAACTCTACTATATGTGGAATAACCACATATATAAAGCACAATACAGAAAACAAATTGGGATTTGAATTTGGAATCTAGGTACCCATGAAATTCACTTTGGATTAACAGAATTAAAGTAGGTCAAGAATTTCCAAGTTTGAAGCCTATTTGCTATATCCATCATTGCTAACTTCAAAAGAATATCACCTGACTGGTGGGTTTTCTGTTTCATGGAGGACGTTTTCCTTGCTGCTTTAGGTGGAGCTGATTTCTTCAGAGTATTCTCACCTTAGGATGATAGAACTGTGTATGACAGAGCTTTCTGATTTATGTTTGGAAGATTTGGCAGACTGATGATTAGGTGTTGAATTTATTCAAATAAATCCTAACAATCTCAAACTTTTTTTTTTTTTGTATATATATTACTTTCTCTCATCATTAGTACTGAGTTTGAAATCATTACTACTGAGTTGGGAAGGAGGCAGTCAAAAACTAAGAAGCCTAAGAACAAATAAACATATTAAGAGACGGTAGGTGTTATGAAGGAAATAGAGGGCTAAGATAGCTGACAAGACTGGAGGGAAATCTACAGTTTATAGCTGGGGAAGGTCGGTGCGTGGGGCACTAGACAATGAACTAATGCCAAGATGTGAAGGGAACAGTGAGCTTCTTAAGAGTTCCAAAATTGCTGAGTTGGGAAAGAGTTGATCTTTTATAGGTCTGAAAACAGTACAGTGATGCTGAAACACTGTGATCAAGGGAGGCATGAAGTAGAACTGAGGAGCCAGGCAGGGACCCATCAAAGGCTCAATGTCAAAGTGGGTTCTTGAGAAAACAAGCAGTGATGAGAGTCAAGGCTTAAGAAAAAGGACAGTTTGGTGCCTGGCAAACAGAAAACATTCAATATTCTTGTTTAAAGAATATAGAAAGGAATGTAGAAGATAGGTTTTCATGAAGACAGTTTGTGTTGGTTGTGTGAAAAAAGTAGACATTCCTCTGTTGTAGCTTAATTTTTCGGTGCAAATATGTCACCAAGAGTGAGAATGAGGAAGGGAGGTTGTGGGAGGTTTTAGACGGAGGTTATGGAATGATTCTATTATAGAGTAGGAAGGCAAGTGTCCTTCACAAATACATTAGAATTGCCAGACCATGTTAAATGACTATTTGGACTTTCCAATTATAAATTTCAAGCAAAACCAACTTTGCTGGATGATGTGTACTAACACTGTTCAGGTTCATGGGTACACACACAAATAAATGGTTGAGTTTGCCCAGGGTATGTAAAGTCAAAGGGAAAAATGTCAAGGTAGATAAGGCTTTATGTAAGGTTATGACTGTAAATGATGAGTTGTAGAAGCTAAACTGGACAGAGGAGAGTGAAGCCAAGAAGCTGATGTGAATGAGAAATTGAGCAGATGCACATACTGGAGACTTTGAAAAGCTAAAGACTTGTCCTAGAGAGTTAAAAAGATCAGAGACACTTAGACAGCGAGTTGCTTTTTGTCAGAGCTTCAGTGGAGGTCTGAAGTTCAGGTGATGGCAAAGCTGACCGTTTACTAAGGCAGTGTGTATCTGTGCTGACATGAACGAGAATCTCAGTGGAGATGATGTCAAGGAACTGAGAGTCTTGGATGTTAGATCTAAGTGGATATTGACATCGCAGAGAAAGATGAGAAGAATTGGTAGGAAGACCGGGGAGAGACAAAGAGGAGGGACTGGAAGATCAGCAGATGGTAGTTATGATGGTTATGAGGGGCCTGTGTGAGGGAGGAGGAAACGAGGGGTGTAGTCAGGTGGCATGAGCCTCAAAGCAATAAAGTTGCCTTTATCTTGGAAGTTTCAAGTAAAGATCGTTACCCTATATTTTGGCCCACAGGTCCCTGAAAGCTGAGAGAAAATTTAAGCTATGTAGAAGAATGCAGACAAGCTGTGTCCTCAGGAGACAGTTCTTTAGCTGCACTGTTCTTCCTTATAAGAAATACTTGCCATTTCTAAGGTGATTTTGAAACAATGAAATATTACTTTCCTATCTTTTATTAAACTTTATTAGACTTAATTTCTTCATTTTATTAATATAATTTTCCCACTCAAATATCATTTTAATGGAAAATTAATGTCAGTTTGTGCCAGTTTTGCAAATTAATTGTCTGTAAATCATATTTTAATGCCACAAATGAAACACTTGAAATATACAGAATATTTGATTGGTTTAATTTTTCTACCAGAAACGTAAATGTTTTTTTCTACCTCTTTGGCATTTTATAAATCAAAGGAATACTAGAGTGGAGTCAAAGGACTTGGAGCAAATCTTAACTCTACGGATTACTGTTTAACTTTGGGCAAGTAACCTCCAACCCACAACTTCCACCCTCTATGACATGAGTAATACTTGCTCTATCTAACCTCATGAGCTTGTGATGCTATATTGGAATATAGTGATCCTTGTGACATCAGCTTTCTGTCAATTGCGTGTGAAATACGTTATTATGTAAATGAGTTACTCCTTATGGATCCAAAATATACAACAGTAACACAGCACCTATGCGTCATTAGACTCACACACCGTGGTTGAAAGACACTTTGAGAATGGTGTCTGGGAATTCTACATTCCACAGAATGGGCTTTTATCTGCATTCTTATGTGGAAAGGCCAATGGCTGTATTGGCTCAGCCATGATGAAGCCATGCTGCTACCCTCCGTAAAATTTATGGGATTTTAAAACCCCCTATTCAGGAGACACAGCTTCCTCAGGGAACAGTGCTGAAATCACTCTGTTTCAGTGAGGCTGATGTGTTGTGGGTTGTCGCCATGTTTGGATCTTGTTATTTCACACGTTTACACTGTGCTGTCTGTGCATAGGAAACTGACTGTGTGTTCTGATAGGATAGCCATATATGGCCATTGCTTTGAAGCAATGTATCAAGATGCTGAATACCAAGGCACAGCTATTACCGTGTTGGCACTGACATGGACTGATGCTCCACAAATGCTTTGTCAACCACTGAAAAGCAGTATGCTAGTTTTCCCTAAATTGCACTTTCTTCTTTCAATGTTGTGATCGTTAACAAAGATACCTATGAGTTTTTCTGGTAACTATGTCATTGTAATAGAGTCCATATATTATCCAAAGAACATTTGTCTTTTTGGCACTAAACATCTGGCCAAAATGAAGTAAAATATTAGTGAAATGGTCCATAACCGTGTGCATTCAGGGGATTATAACTACATAGGTGATTTATATCTTTAGCTATTCTCCCCTTGTACTCCTTTCTTCTTTGAATCATCCAGATAAATTGGTGGCTTACATCCATCCTAAATCAGACTTTTTAATATCCCATCCATTAAACACCCTAGTTGAAATATCCCCATTGTCAACCACAGTTCTGACTGTAAGCAGTTGTTCCAGACTCTCAGTTTCCTCGCCCACTGCAACTTCCTTGATCCGTAGGAAAAAGAAATGACTGTTCGTCTTCCTTATAAATTAGAAACTCCTCTTTTTAGTCCTTTGTTCTTCTGGGATTTGCTTTTCTTCTTTTTCCTTCCATTCTGCCCTCTACTCTGGTGTGTTCTGTGGTTCTCAGAAGATCTCCCTCTTTCAACTCTGGTCTTACATAAACTGCCTGGCTGCCTTCAAGTGGGCAGAAGCAGAATTTGGATGTTTTACTGGAACTCCAAGTTGCATTGTTCTCCTGCCTCCCTCCTTAGGAAGCGGATGAGGTGTCATTGTCATGTTAATGGTATATCAGGATTCAGCTGTATCCTGACAGGAGAGCTGCTAACTCTGCATTTGTTTGCAGACAAGGCCAGTTACCCGCCCACCCTCCACCCTTCCTCCCCATGCATCTCACCTTCCAGCTTCACAAAACCACTTATAGCTTGATTACCATACCAAAGTGATGCTAACACACTTTCAGGTCTTTGAATATGCAGTGTCCTCTTCTTGGATCACCTTATCAGTTTGCCTAACAACTCTATGCAGTTTGTGCTCACCTTTCCCTGACTGTTAAATATGCATTCTCTCTGCAAACACAAAACTGGATGATTAAGCCTAACAAAGTATATGCCATAAATCTACTGCAAATTTTAGTTTTCGTGTCTTTCTCTTCAATTAGCTGGAAAGATTCTTGAGAACAGAGACTGGATCATTTTAATATTTTGATCCATATCACCTGGCTCAGTGCTGAGCATATAATACGTATTCTACAGTTACTATAAAAAGATACTACAAAAGTACTGTAGGGATGAAGAATCTGAGAAACAAAGATGTGACATAAGTTGTCCAAGATTGGAGAGTCTGGCGTGGCCACGGGTTACACACACTATGACTCTTGAAACCAAGCTGGTAACTGCTATGGGAGGTCAATTAAAACATTTCTTCCAGACCTACACTGGCTCATGGTGCATCTCATTTAACAAATATGTATCCAGTCTACTCTGTGTACTCAGTGCTTTGCTAAATTCAGAGAATCGAAGTTAGATCACATGGGCACAGTACGTGCCTTCAAGGATTTCACACTCTTACGCCTAAACCACTTCTGTTGCCTCATTGGGCTACTGGGTTTACTAGCTCCAGCTCCATTTTATTTCTGAAATGCCCCATAGAGAGTTCACAGTGCCCTTTGATCTAGGGCTTGTGTGTATTTATGGCTCTTCTACTAACAGTCTCTCCATGGGTCTGGTTTTTATTTCCCTTCATCCTGCTTCCATCTAGAGAGGGAGTAAAAGTCACCTTTCATCGGATGGAATTTTCCCTGCTGTGGGTCCCAAAGTGAACACAATGGTAAGTACCCCTGCCTTCTAAAGAGTTTCCACACACTCACCTCCAGGATGGATAAAAGGAAGCCGTATGGGTCCTTCTACTCTTTCCTCTGTAATTTCCCACCCAACACGGATTAGCAGAAGACTAGATTTCGTTGGAAAAGTCAAAGAGAGAAATAATTGTTGGTTGGGAGGAGGGTGCTTGGTGTTCTCCCTCTGTCCTCTCATCAGAGGGGTTGGGTTTTTTCAGCATCTCCTTTCAAGCCAAATGAGAAAGTTCCAAGGAAACACAGGGAAAGAGTAGGTGGCTATCTTCCTTGATCTGGATGCTTGCTGAGGTCACAGACCCATTCAATGTCATTTGACTAGAATATAGTAAGAAAAAGGGGAACTCTAACTGTACTTTTCAAAGTCTGAGGTGGAACACAAACAAAATGACTGGTGTCTAACTCTTGGACTCTTACCTGAAGATCTGAAGGCAGGAGTCTGACTGAAACAGTCCACGATGTTAGGAGAGAAAAGGAGCAGCCAAGTGTTGACTCACTTCAGGGGTTTCAAAGAAAATGCAATTTTCCCGAGGCCCAGGGGATGCAGCAGAGGTGCTAAGCTTGAGATGCCATGAAGTTATCTCTGACAAGAGGGGGTAGGGCACGAGACAGCAGGAGCTAAAGGTATGCCCCAAGCATTCAGCTGGAGAGCATCCCCGACTCTGGAAGCTGTCCAGTGCAGAGGTCCCTGTGTGTGTGTGTGGGGAGGGGGGCGGCAGGGTAAGAAGGACGGTTCTGAAGGAAAAAGCTGTCATCTAGGAGTCTGCCATGACAGATGGCATCACCAGGCAAGAGAAGAAATAACAGCCACAGCTAAGTGAATGACTTTTTGTCTATTTTCCTTTCATTTACCATCCTTTTCCTGACCTTAAATGTCCTAACAGGAGGAAGGGGAGGATGTAAGAAAGAGAAGCAGACATCTGTCCTTTTCTGAGTCAATGGTCAGACCTTAACTGGAGAGAGGGGAAATTTGGGAGTCTGTCACATCTATGGGCAAAGAAGGGGGAAGTGGGGTTCCTATTTGAATTAGGAAATGGAGAAAAAAATAAAGTCATCCCATGTTTGCATGATTGCAAGTTCACCCTGTTGCATAAATAAGAAAAAGAAATAAAGCTCTAAGATAAATGTGAGTAGTCTTAGCAATTATATTTCTCTTGTTGCTATTGTATATAAATCTCACAAGCATTTTCTTGGTTACCTAACTTCTGCAGGAAAACAATCATAATTCCAAATTACTTGACAAAATCATGTCTTTGTTATCATTATCCCATTAATAATTAATGTTCAGTTAATATGAATTCTAACACATATGGTATAAAATACCAACCATTCATTCATGTATTGCTCAGAAACCTGCCCTATGATAACAGTCATCAAACTTGAAACTACTCGTTTATTGCTGCTCTGCCTGGCTGGACCCTAAGCCCCATGAAGCAGGATCCATGATGATCTTGGACAAAGGGGTCCCCTCTCGGCAGCTAGCATAACACTTGAGACGTGGTGGACACTTGATAAACAGTAGCTGCATTTGAGCAGTGGAATAAATCCCATAAATTCCAGGGGTTCCATTGAAAATAAGGCCATACAGATGAGCATCAACATATTCATGGGGAATCAGAAGATTTCTACATTTTAAGAGTAAAGTAAGGTTTGGCAGTTGATAACATCAGGGAATCCAGGATTTTTTATTTTTAATTCATGAATGACATGCTGGTTGATCCATGTCTCCATGTCACAGCAGTTATCAGAACTGAACTTGAAAGCATTTAAGTTAGGGAGTCTGTGATCATATATTTCCCAAGGAATAAAGAAAACTATGTGCTGAAATGATAGTAATACAAAAGGACTCACTCCTTTTTATTAAATAATAATTTTATCATGAAATATTCCACACTTACAAAAAATGTATATAATGTAATAATGTGAATAATATAAATGTGAACAGTATAAATTATATAAGTATAAAGAATAATCAAACATGCTAGCAGGCCCACTACTTGGGGTAAGAAGGAGAACACTGTCAATATTGCTGAATTTCTCTGTCTTTCCCCAAATATATCATTTTCCATTCCCACTTCTCTCCCTCCCACTCCCCCTTCATTTAGCATGAAATTGTGTTTGTCACAATTTCCTTTAGAGTTGTACCAATTATACATGATTCCTAGGCAATATGTTTTTGTTTTTCATTTCTAAAATTATCTATATGTGACAGTATGCTTGTATTTTTCTGTAAACTTGTTTTTTTCTTGATTTTTTTCACTCTGAATTCTTTGTGCAGTTCATCCAGGCTAATGCCTGGGTCAGAGCTCATTCTTTTCATTGCTGCATTGCATTTATCCACTCTTCTGTCCATGAACAGTTGAGCAGTTTCCAGTTTTTTTATTTCAATCAGTATAGATACCATCTCTTTTTTAAATCATCATCATTATCACCACAACCACCACCATCAGCATCATCATTTATTTAAAAGTTACTTAGCAGGCAGTCACTCATGCAATACTCACAGTAAACCAATGAGGAAAACACAATGCTCCACCACTATCCCTACTGCACATATGAGGAAACTGAAGCACGGCATGTTTTAGTAGTATGTCCACGGTTTAGACCTAGAAATGTTGGAGGTGGGATTGGAAACCGGACGATCTAGCCTCAAAGGCCATGCTCATAATTACTAAGTGAGCTGTCTTCTAATCATCCTCATAGAAATCTCCTGATGCACACATGCAAACGACGCTCTCAGGTATACAGAAGGGAACCTGCTGGGGATTAAAATATGGACCTTTTTAATCTTACAGTGTTTTATGAGTTTATACTTCCACTGGCAATGAATAAGTCTTTCCATTGCTTCATATCCCCATCAGGACTTGGTACTATGGGACTTTTCAAAGTTTTGCTCACCTCACAAAATAATACTTCATTGTAGTTTATATTTGCATTTTCCAGAAAACTGATGAAGTTCTGCACATCCTCGTGCTTGTTTGCTACGTAAAACATGTTCTTGGCTGTTAGTCGGTTTTTTTTTTTTTTTTTGTCTTATTGTTATTTTGTATGCAGGCTCTACTAATATTTTGTTGGTTATACATTCCGTTAACAAGATGTTGTAGTTTGTGACTCATCTTTTCCTTTGCTTACAGGTTGTTTTTTTTTTTTGAAATAGAAATTTTAATTATAGACTGATGTCGATAGCATCATCTTCAGAAAGGCTTCCCCACTTTCAAGTTGTAACGTTTCCCCGTAATTCTACAGCACTTTCATGGCTCTGTTTGTTGGATTCCTTGTTTGCTTTTGTATTGGGTTCTGGTTTTGGGCTTTTATGTTTAGATCTCTACTCCAGTTGGAATTAATTTTGATGTATGGTGTGAATTAGTTCCCAGTTCACTATCCAGTTGCCACCCAAACATTTTTTTGAAACTTTCTTTTTCTGAGAGATTTGAAAGAGTATCTTTGTCACACAGTAAATTTCCTTATGTACTTGCAACTACTTCTGGCATTTCTCTTCTGTTTCGTTGGTCTGCGGGTTTACTTGTGCACTGAGGTCACAGTATTTTAATTATAGAGGCTTTGTTTTATTGGTTGTTTTCGTATCTGGCAGGGCTATTTCCTGTTACTGCTCTTCTGCATAAGATGTTCCCAATCTATCTTTTCTTTTCCTTCTGTTCCTTGTTATTTGGTGTTTTTTTTTTTAATTAAGCTTTTTTTGGAGATAACTGTAGATTCATATACAGCTTTGTGAAATAATGCAGAGAACTCCCATGTATCATGTACTCATTTCCTCCAACGGTGATATCTTTCAAAACTGTAGTGCAATGTCACAGCCAGGATATTGACATTGACACAGTCAAGATACAGAACAGTCCCTTTGCCGCAAGGATTCCTTGTGCTGCCTTTTTAGAGCTATGATTTCCTCCCTCCCCTACTCAGTCCTTAACCCTCTGCAACCTCTGTAACATTCTCCATCTCTATAATTTTATAATTTCAAGAATTTTATATAGATGGAATCATACAGCATGTAATCTTTTGAGGTTAGCTTTACTAACTCAACCTAATTACCTAGAGAATCGTCTAAGTTGCTGCTTGTGCTCAACAGTTAGCTCCTTTTAGTTGCTGAGTATTATTCCTTGGTATGGATATATTTCACTTTGTTTAACCATTCAACTGTTTAAGGACATCAGATTTATTGCCAATTTTCGGCTATTACAAATAAAGTTGATAAGTGCATTCACGTACAGGTTTTTGGCAAACCTAAGTTTTCATTTCACTAGGATAAATGTCAAAGAGTTTAATTGCTGGAGTGTATGGTAGTTGCACATTTAGTTTTTTTAAAAACTGCTCCTGGGCATATTTCTGGAGAAAACTATTTGAAAAGATACATGCACACCAATGTTCACAGCAGCACTATTCACAATAGCCAAGACATAGAAGCAAACTAAATGTCCATCAACAGAAGACTGGATAAAGAAGATATGGTATACACACACACACACACACACACACACAATGGAATATATACACAATGGAATACTACTCAACCATAAAAAAGAACGAAATAATGCCATTTACAGCAAAATGAATTAACCTAGATATTATCACACTAAGTGAAGTAAGTTAGAAAGAGAAAGACAAATACCATATGATATCACTTATATGTGGAATCTAAAATATGACACAAATAAACTTATTTACAAAACAGAAACAGACTCACAGATACAGAAAACAAACAGTAACCAAAGGGGAAAAAGGGTGGGGGAGGGATACACTGGGAGTTTGGGATTAGCAAAAAAAAACCAAACAAACAACTGCTAAATTGTTTTTAGACTGCCTGCACATGTTACATTCCCATTAACTGTATGTGAGTGACTAGTTTCTCTACATCCTTGCTGGCTTGGTGTTGTCTCTTGTTTTTCTTAATTTTATCTAGTTCAGTAGGTATGTAGTGATATCTTACTATGGCTTTAATTTGCATTTCCTCAGTGTCTACTGACGTTGAACATCTTTTCACGTGTTGTTTGCCTTTCATGAAATACCTATTCATGCCTTTTGTTTATTGTGATAGGTAATTTTATGTGTCAACTTGACTGGGCTAAGGGATGCCCAGATAGCTAATAAAACATTATTTCTGGGTGTGTTTGTGAAGTTGTTTCCAGAAAAAATTAGCATCTGAATAAAAAAAGAAGACTGTTCTTACCTATGTAATTGAGCATCACCAGGCCATTGAGGGCCTGAACAGAAGAAAAAGGTGGAGAAAGGACTTGCTGTCTGCTAGAGCTGGCACGTCCATACTCTCCTGTTCTTGGACATCAGTACTCCTGGTCTTCAGGCCTTCAAACTCAAACTGAATTACACCACTGGCTTTCCTGGCTCTCCAGCGTGCAGAAGGCAGATCTTTGTACTTCTCAGCCTCCGTAGTTTTGTGAGCCAATTCCTATGATGAACAAATAAACAAACAAATCCAATCAGTGATCAATTCTGTTTCTCCAGAGAAACTTCACAAATACATTCATATTCCATTTGGATTGTTTACTTTATTAAGGTAACACGTTGTGAGTTCTTTATATATTTTTGAGACCAGACCTTTGACACAAAGGCAGTTAGCAATTTTTCCCCCAATCTGTAGTTTATCTTCCCATCCTTTAACAGAGTATTTCACAAAGCAAACAATTTTTAAATTTGATGTTTAATTTATTTTTTTTTCTTTAATGCATTGAGCAGTTGGGGTCAAGTCTAAGAACTTTTTGTTCAGCCCTAGATCCCAAAGATTTTCTTCTATTTTTCTCTATAAATTGTATAGTTTTAGATTTTACCCTTATGTCCATGATCCATTTTGAGGTTTTTTTTTGTATGAAAGGTTAGGTTTAAGTTCTTTTATCCTATGGATGTTTAAGTTGTTCAAGCACAATTTGTTGAAAAGGCTATCCTTTGTCATTGAATTGGTTTAGTAACTCTTCAAACTTCATTTGCATGTATTTGTGTGGGACTATTTCTGGGCTTTCTATTCTGCTTCATTGATTTAATTGCCTCTCCCTCTGGCAATACCACGTTGTCTTGATTATTGTAGGTATACAGCAGGCCTTAATAATAGGTAGAATGATTTCTACCACATTATTCTTCTTTGTAAAGATTGTTTTAGTTATTCTAGCACCTGTACCTTATTGTATAAATTTTACTGTTAACTTGTCTATGTCTCCCAAAAACCTTGCTATGATACTGACTGGAATGGATTTAAATGCTTAGATCAATGTGGATAAAAAGTAAACTTTTAAGTCAACTTTTGTCACACTAGAAATTAAAAGCCTTGCTTGGATTGTGATAATTTATGTATTAACTTGTGAAGAGCTGACATCTTTATGATGTAGAGTCATTAAAGCACAGAGGATGACTTTCAATCAAGCTCACTTTCCTGTTTTTTAAGAATTTAAAAAATTAGCAGGGAAAGATAAATTGGGAGTTTGAGATTGGTAGATATAAACTACTTTGTACAGAATAGATAAACAATAGTTTCCTACTGCATAGCACAAGGAACTATATTCAATGGCTTGTAGTTACCTGTAATGAAAAAGAATATGTGTATGTGTATATATATATTATGTAAACATATAATATATATATAATTGAATCACTATGCTGTATACCAAATACAACATTATAAATCAAGTATACTTCATTAAAAAAATGGGGAAAATAATTCAAAATTTAATATAATTTCAGAATAATTACTCTTAAATTTATTAAATATTCTTTGTTGTGTTTATAAATGAATTAACCCTCCTATCACACCTTCTTACTTGTTATTGTTTCTATATATGAATATTATTTTTTGTATTTTAGTTATATATTACTAACCTGCTAACTTACTAAATTATTGTATTGTTTTGATCATTTTTATCAATATTCTTGAGTTTTCCTTGTATACATTTATACTATCTATAATTTTTGTACCTCTAATTTTTATCATTTGTCTGATTATAATTGTGCTGTCAAAACAATGTTAAATATTACTGGAAATATGAGAATATTTGCTTTTTTAAAAAAGTCTTTATGAGAATACCAATAGGTTTATTAAGAAAAAATGCAGAAAAAATAGATATTACTATATATACTGAAAAATAGATATCTTATGGTGTTAAGGAAATATACACAATATTTCTTATTTCCATAAAGTAAATATTTTATGGTGTTAAGGAAGTATGCAATTTATTTTACTGAGAGTGATTTTTAAATCAGGAATGTGCACTGAATTTTGTTAAAAATCTTTTCAGCTTCTATGGAAATAACTATGTAATTTTCTTTTCATATCTATTAATATTGTAAATTATATCCACAGATTTTCTAATATTGAACCACACTTGCATTCATGGAGTAAATCCTACTTAACAAGGAAGTATTTTAAAAAGTGCTACTGGATTCTGATTGTTAATATAGAATATAAGATTAGTGATATCCACTAATGAAATTGGCCTGTAATTATGTATTTTTTATGATATCTTTATCAGGTTAGTTATAAATGCTACAATTGATTCTTTCTTATGTTCTGAAGCACTTTAGAAAGCATTGGCATTATCTGGCATTTAAAAGCTTAGCAGAATTCCATTGTGAAATCATCTGGGCCTTAACAAATTATTTTTATAACTTTTTCTATTTATAGGAAATTAATCTTTTAAAGACTTCTATCTTTCCTATGTTCAGTTTTGGTAAACTGAATTTTTCTTTAAAATTCTCTATCTCCTGTAGGTTTTCATATTTATTACCATATAGTTGGGCATAGCACTTTTATTTTTGAAGTTACCTTCATTTTGATTGTTATTGTTCACTTATTTTGTGTATTCATGCTTGGAGTTGACATTCTGGGCCAGTTTGCTAGGTATAACGTGAACCATTTAAATAAGTAGGTTCAGATTTTCTTTTGTTTCTGGAAAGATCAGATTATTGTTTTAATTATTACTTATATTTCTTTGTGGTTGTTTTATTTTCTTTTAAGGATTCAAATTATACATTTGTTGGATCTTCTTTGTATATCATCCATATTTATCACATTCTCCTGTATAAGTTTTATTAACCTCCACAATGCTCATTTTAGTATGTTCAATCAATTCTACTTTCCTTTAGACACCATGGTTTAATCTTCAATTTATTTATGCTTTTTTCCCTTTGTTTTTCATTTATTTTTCTGAGTTTGGTGAATACTTTCCCATCTTTCTGTTTTTTGTTTCTTTCTTGAATTATTAAACCTCTGATGTGATATATTTTCATATCTGACATTGCTTGTTTAAGGAGATTTAATTGAGTGGAGTGTTGTTTTAGAGTGTTCCTCTGTTTTCTCTTTGTATGAGTGTGTGTGTGAGGAGGATGAGGGGGTATGGGCAACAAGAGCATGGTTTCATCATCCAAAATGTTTTTATTCCAGTTTTTTTTTTTTTAATTTTCTGCTTATACTAGCTTTGTAGAAATATTGCTTCTTTTTTGTAATTTGTAATTTTTTTTTTTTTTAAAGCTTTCCTAAGAAGCAGTAAGAGGTGATTCTATGTTAGCAGGTGATTGGGGTTTTGATGGCTTAATGAGTTATTATTTCAAAGCAACCTCTTCACTTGGTTCACTGAATTGTAGTATCTTTTATCAATGGTGTTTTTCTTTGTTGTTGTTGTTAGTTTGTTTTGTTCTGAAGGAAGAGGTTGCTGTGTCTCCTGGTTTTGTAATCCTATTCTGTTTCTTTAGAACACTTAATTTTCACCAGTTGTTTTTTATCCACCAAATTTTCAAGATATCTTCTCCCTTTTCCATCATTTTTCTCTCCCTCAGAAGTTGTGCCTTGCCCACAACATCTACCCCTAGTCCCATACAATTTTAAGCCCTTTCCTTTTGATTTCCCTATTGTCAGTGTTCTGTCTACCAGGTCTCAGACTTTCATTTCTCTCTTAGGTTGGGATTTTCTCTTTCTAGGATGATGTGAAACCATCTTCATGGCTTGCACTATCCTCATTTATTTTCTGCACAATTTGGGCTGACTCTTTTCTCTGCCCTGAGTGCCATATTTCTGTTTATCTTAGGTATTTATTTCTTTAATTACAAGGAAATTAAAGTTTGTAATGTTGTCAGTTATTTGATAGAGTGATTTATAGGTGGTTTTATATGTTTACCTTTATAATTTGTATACTTTGGGGAGGAATTTGCAGAAATCAGATTTAAATGACTTCCATTATTTTGCAAGAACTTTTCTCATGTGATTTAGAAATTCATCTGTGATGAATATGCTTTCTAGATACTTGAAAGTCTTTATTATTCTTGGTTTTCAGTTAAAAAAATCTTTTTGAATGTCAGATTATTTCTGATTTCTCAAAAATTAGTATATATAATTTGAGGATCTGGATGTATTTCTCCATTTTGCCAGAGGATTTTACTATCGCTTTTGGTCAGTAGCTGGAATAAGGGTAATAATAGTTCCTGATCATTTCAGTCCAATATGATATTAAAAGGATTGGAAGCAGGCTTCAGTCCCCATGAGTGACTACTTCATGTTCTTCTTACCCTTCGAATTCAGTACTTTAGAACCCCCACAAATGTCTTGGTGTTTAGCAGAGTCTCTCTTCTTTGTCTAGCTCTGAATTTCAATTTTTGTCTTCTTACTTGATATATCTGCAAAACAACTTTGTTCAGTTTTTTAGTTTTTAGTTCATCACTCCCAGAATCTGTAATTACTTTGTGTGGAGAGTGACTTCAAAAGCCTTTTTTATTTGAATTTCCCTCTGTAGGTCTCATTTTGTTCTGGATTATTGACTTGCAAATCTTTCCTTCCTTAGACACCTTCCAATAAATTTAAAGAGATTTTTGTTATTGTTAGGTGTTCTTTTATTATGTGAATTACCAGATAGTCTGAGTAGGAGGGTTGGTCTGAAAACCAAAGTTCACATTTACGAGAAAATCTTAAGTACTTTATCTCATTTCTGTTCTCAGAGGTTGTCGATTAGTATTTCAGCTTTATTTTGATTTGTTTAAAGCCACAAATTAGATATGGTACTAACTTATTCAACCAATGCTTGTATAGATTACCTGATATATGTTGCATTATTTTTTAAACTTGGCTTTTCCACTTATTTTTCAAAGCTATTTCTAGGATTATTTTTTTATCTCCCAATATAATAACCTCTGTAATTTCCTTTGCTGAATTTCTGCTGTTGTTAAGTGCTTTAAATTTCTCTTTGTTTGAACATGCCTTTATTTCATCCTCATTCTTCAATGATAGTTTTCTTTGGTGCTCTGCATTTTTACTAGTATGCATCTATGTGTAGGTTTCTTTTCTTTTCTTCCTTTTTTTTTTTTTTTTTTCCTGCTTGGAATTGACTGTGACTCTTGACTAGGTAGACTCATCTCTTTTGTCCATTTGAGGAAATTCTCAAAAATTGTCTGTTCGAATATTATTTTCCCTGAATTTTTTCTAGTCTCTCCTTACGGAAACCCAATTAGATAGATGTTAAGTCATTTTACTTTATCTTCTGTTTCTCATCTCTCTTTCATATTTTCCTTCTCTTTGTTTCTACAATTCTGTTAATTTAGTCTGGATTGTCTCCCAGTTCTGGAATTCTATCTTCACTTGTGCCTAATCCAGCTGGCAGAGGATTTTAGTGGAGAGTGGCCTTTGCAGACAGACTGCTGAGGTTTTAATCTTAGTTCTGTTATTCAGTAGTTACACAATTTAAGCAAATGTCTTAATCTGTTGTCCTTATTTTTTATCTGCAAAATGAAATAAATAATACATATTTCATGAATTGTTATATGAATTAAATTAGTTAATTAATGTAAATGCTCAGAGGAGTATCTTGCACATGGTAAATCTCATTGAGTTAGTTATTATTATTCTTTATTAATCTGCTCTCTAACCTATCCATTTACTTTTATATTTAAAGTATTATATTTTTATTTCTAAAATTTTGTAAAATTTTTACAAATGCTCTGTCATTTTTTATTTCCATTTTTTTCCCTCCTCATGACTTTGATTCCCATTTTCATTTCTTTAGACATACTAGACACATTTATTTTATTCTGGGTCTACAAATTTTAATTGAATGAAGCCCCATCATAAAACTACAAGTAATGCTAAAAAAAAAAAAAAAACCCTATCATGAAAACATGGGTTTGTGTTATCATAAAGTTAATAAAATTGGGTTGAGCCACTCATTTTAACTAGCTTGTTGTGTTTTGAGGTCCTCAGATCCCACCATCAATATTTTAAATTATGAATGTGGGAACATTTTACTACATATATTCTCTCTTTTTATATATATAACATATTTTACTTCTATATATTTTCATTTATCATGCTGTTTCCTTGTGCATTTTTTTTTCTTTCTTGAGAATTTATTTTCATTTGGCTATTTTTCTCTCCTGCATAAGGGTGTATTTCCTTTTAAAGAAGATTTGCACTTATTATATCAAGTAGCTAAATGTGCCACCTTGTGATAATTCTAAATTAAGCATTGGCTTGGTAATTTTCAGATCCACAGATCAGATGATGATCAGCTTGAAACTATAAATTTTTAGGAAATATATTGTATTTCTCCATGGCAGGCTGAAAATGGCACCCCAAAGATATTAGATCCCAATCCCTGGGACCTGTGAATGTTACCTTATTAGGAAAAAGGGACTTTGATTAAGTTAGGGACCTTGAGATGGGAGATTATCATGGATTATGTGGGCTGGTCCTGTATGCAATTACATGAATCCTCCTAAGTCAGAGGTAGAGTGGGATTTAAACATGAAGGAGAAGGCAGTGTGACTACAGAGGCACAGATTGGAGTGATGCACCCACAAGCTGAGGAAAGTCAGCTGCCACCAGAAGCTTCAGGAAGCAGAGAATGGATTCTTCCCTGGAGCCTCTGGAGGGAGCACGGTCCTTGATTTTGGTTCCAGAACTCTGAGAGAGTAAATACATGTGGCTTTAAGCTACATAGTTTGTGGTAATTTTTACAGCCACTCCAGGAAACTAAGACACCCTCCATTAAAAGCCCAAGCTAAGACAAACTCCTCTGACATTTTTCTTTGTGGAGTAATAACAAAAATTAAATATTTGTTGATTAAATTCATGTTGATCACTCCATTTATAAAGCATAGTCCATGAAATTAGAAGAGAGTCACAAAGCTCCTAAAACTACATTGAGAGTTTCTTTCCAGGCTTTATTCCAGCAACTTGACTGACTCATATCACAGTTGGTCCTGTGAAGAATGACAGATTTTCAGAAGTGGACCTTCAAGATGCCATATGTGATGGGAGCACCCTAAGGCTGATCTTTAAACAGACCACCACACAGTACTGCAATAAATCACTAGGTTTTAAAAGCTAGTTAAAATTTTATGTTACTTATTTTCCTAGACTTTGCTTTTACCCAGTAAAAGTTTAGCTCCAAGCAACATCCAACTATTTGACTAGAGAAAAGTTTCAACAACTAGGCCAGTAGTGGGCTCTGCTGCCTTTGATTTGAAAGGAATCTTCTCAGAATCATTGAAAAAGACAAGTTTATTTCTACTTCATACATTAGTCTTCTAGAGGCCTTTGATCCCTTTAAAGGTATTCATGGTCTAAATAACCACCACATTCTTATAGAAATAAGTGAAATCTGGATTTAAAATAATTGACACCTAAGGGAAATCTTATTAAATGTAATAATCTTTATCTACTATGTAAAAGTTGTTTTTAAGATCAAACATTAAAGGTGAATAAATTCTTTTCTCCCTTCCTTAAAATTAGTTATTTAAATATGAGTAAGGCTATCTATTCATTATTAAATAGAAAATCACCCTAAAAACAAAGATAACTTAAGTAGAGGCATTCTGCCAAATTTAGCCGCATTCAAAATATACTTTCTTCAACTCAACTCAAAATAGGAAAGAAAAAAAAAACAGATGGTGCATACAAAACAGTGACATATGATGACAAATTTAACTAACAAGCATTTGCATCTTTTAACATAGCACCGTTTTTCACTTAGGTGTAGATAGACGGGTGAATTCTTTGAAAACCAGTAATTCTTATTTTGAGTTTAGAGATTACTATGGGATTTTATTTTTTAGGGAATTTCTCACTACTTGAAATAAAATTCATTTTCTCACAATTGCATTTACTTTCATCAGTTGAAGTTCAAATCTTATTATACCTCAATTTTGAAAAGGAACCTGGTCTTGAATATAAGGAATTTCACTCCTGGGATCTCATTTCAGATACTAAAAGCCATATGGCTAACGAATTACTATGTTCCATGGTTTAGAAGTGCAATAGACTGTGCTTTGGAGTGACACCTGAGGGATGCACAGGTTCTTTTGAGGAGTGAGAATTAAAAGAGCAAATATATAATAATGAAATCAAGAGATTAGTCCTATGAAAGAAACAGGGAAAAATCATTTGTACGGCTCCTGAAAGGAATAACAGTACACATTTTACGTTTAACACTGTGGCTTTTGAGTATGGGGCAGATTTGCTGCACTCTAAACTGAAATAACTTTGTATCTCTCTTGTTGGTCTTTAAATTGTTTCGCTTTTCAATTTATACTGCATGTGTTCTATGATTGTGAATGGTTCATACAAAGATGGGTAAGATATTATTTCATGGGCTTGGCATTCTTCCAAATTGTGACCATAAATTTCATATTTTATACGTAAAAATGCTTTGCGTGACAGACCACATTGATTCCATGTGTACTCCCTTCCTTAGGTAAGTGTGGCATCACTGTATGTCAATTCAAACCACTGGCACACTCATTTTTTTCTACAGAAGTCTGATCCCTGAAAGTTTGTGTTTTAATCACTGTAGCTTTCTGAGTGACACCAAATGAAGGTGCAATTGAACTGACTTATGATGAAGAGAATTATTTTAGCTAATGGGACTTAAAACAGAAGACAAATGCCATTCAAGTTTTTAGGCTAAACTTCTTTGACTATGTTGAAACTATTTGAAACTATTCAAATAAAAAAGAATATTTTCTTAGAGTATTTTCAAGAGTGAGAAAAAGGATCCTCAAATAAAGGTTAAAAAAATTGGGAGAAATAATTGTGCATGTGTGTGTGTGTGTGTGTGAAGGGAGATTTTTTTTTTTGAGGAAGTAACTGAGTGGTATTCTTCAAGTCTGTGGAGCATCATTATGAGCAATTAACTAGTTGTTTCTTATCTTAAAAGAATTCCCTGGAATAAATAAGCACAAAGTTAAATGGGACATTTGAATCAACTTCTGAAGGTCAAGTTGGAGAAGTCATAGACTACATTTTCAAAAGCTGATTTGAAAGTCAGTGGACAGCATTAGGGAGAATCTGACTTGACATCTCTGTGTGTCTTATTGTCTTAAGGCTTCTTCACCGTTGTCTGCAAAATGAAATGGTGTGGTTTTATTGCAAACGGCTGCCTGCCTTTGTCTGAAAACTTAAGTATCTTTGAAAATTAGACATTTAAAATAAAGATTATTTGCTATAACATAAACCATATTTTGTTCAGTGGAATTTGTAGCAGTTTCAGGGTATCATGGGGTTTTTCTTTGTTTCCATATTTTCCCCTTGAATTATACACATTTCCTGACCCTTTGCCAAGCCCCTGGTAGTGAAACATTATTTAGGAGATCAAACACAGATCATATGAAAGAAACATCTGTTGTAGCTATTGTTTTTCAGAAGTTCAGGTTGCCTGAGAGGTCCACAAAGCAGTATTTTCCAATCCTCATTTCTATACAATTGGGGGATCTTGGTGGCAGCAAAGGATAAAAGGCCGTTAATTTAATGTTTGAGATGTGTGTGTCCTGAAGTTATTTGGACTGAGAGTGTTTTGGAAGGAAAAAAAAAATCCGTAGTGACTGTTTTAGTTTGTTCTGCTCTGTTGCCAACCTGGGCTACAAAACTCATCATTGAGAGTTGATAAGAAAAGGCCAGAGAGGAAGGGATGGGAGGCAGCTGTTGCTTTAATTGTTTCTTGATTTCCTAGTCCCGTCTCCACCTATTGCTTTAATCCCCAACATTTTCCTATCCCAAGCCTCAGAGCAGAGCTCACTTTCAGGGGAGAAGCAGCTTCTTTCCAGGCCAACATTCTTCTCTACTCCGATTTCGCCTACCCCCTGCCTCCCAGTCAGCTGTCCAGCCTGCAGTTCTCCTCTAAAACAGATCAAAAAGGGAAAGGTAATTTATATCTTAATGACAAGGCTTGGTTCTGTGTTGGACACAGAGGGTTTAGAACCCTGGGAGGTAATTACTCAGGTTGAAAGGTGCTTCATCTGTTCAGGTTGCAGCTTCCAACAGGGTGATGTTCTCAGTGAAACTGGTGATGGCAAAACCATCTGAGACACCATGCAAGGAAACTGCATTGAAGAAACATTTCCCTTGTTCTTCAACTACTAAATTTAAAGTTAACTACGAATTTTATTACTTTTATTAAAACAATCCAACCAACAATCCAGTAATCGAAAAACCTTTACGATGCTGTATAAAATTTCCTATGTAAGATGCAACAAAGGTTGCTCAAAAAATCCCTGGACTAGGGGCATTCAGTAAACCACAGCACTGCAACTTACTAATTCAGTGACCGCAGGCCTGACCTCTAAATTTCATTCTAGCTTGTGCCACACGTAATCCTATAGAATACAGGAAAATTCAGATTTCCCCCACAATCAGCATGGTCTTTTACATAGAATGCATTCTATCATAAAGATGAGAGAATCAGAGGGAAGTAGGCAAATTATTTTCTTACCTTTACTTTAGAAGATGTTCACCTCAATGCCATTTTACGCTTAAAGGAGAAAGGAGCTGATTAATTCTTTCGCACAGAATTATCATCACCATCATACTACCTATGAAAAACAATTTTAAAACACTGTACTATGCCAGGGATAGAAAAATATTATGCTGTCCTAAGGAATCAAGAAAGGAGTCTGAGAACTAGTATTATACGGAGTAATAGTTTGATGCTAACACTGGAAGAGAAGTTTAATATGTAACTTTAAAACTTTTATTTTGAAAAAATTTTAGGCTTTGAGAAGAACTGCAAAATTAGTTCAGAGTTTTCGTATATACTTCACCCAGCTTCCCAATATCTTGCATACCATTAGTATGATTCTCAAAAGTAAGAAATTAACTTTGATATGATACTCCTAACTAAGCTGTGAATCTTATTTGGATCTCACCAGTTTATTCCTATTGTACTTCTTCTATGCCAGGACCCAATCCAAGATACCACATTGCATTTATTTTTATGTCTTCTTTGTCTTTTCCAATCTGTGACAGCTTCATAGCCTTTCCTATCTTTCATGATTGCGATGCTTTTGAACAGTGTGGTTAATTATCTTGTAGAATGCCTTATAGTTGGCTTTTGTCTAGTCTTTTCTCATAATTAGATTAAGGGTATGCATTTTTGACAAGAGTGCCACAGAAACGATGTGCTCCTGTAAGTCTACCATACACATCAAAGGGTACATGAAGCTGATACCTTGTTTACCCTTCATCACCTGGCTAGCGTGGTGTCTGCGGTGCTCCTCCACTGTAATGCTGCTGTTTTCTCCTTTTGCATTAATAAACACCCCAGGGGAGTTAAGTTGAGACTGAAAAATCTCATGTTCTCCTCTGATTTTTGCCCACTACTGTTAGCATCCGTCTTTAGCTCTTGTCATCAACAATTTTTACCACGATTTTCTAGTGGTGATTTTCCATTTCCCTTATTCTTTCTACATTTGTTAATTTAAAATATTCTGTAAGGAAGAGCTCTTACTTCTCCCTCATTTATTCATGTGTGCCAATATTTATTTATACCAGTATGGAATGCTTGGTATTTATTTTATTCTGTAGGCTATAGTCTAATGCTATGTTTGTTCATTTTGTTTCTCAAAATTTTCCAGCTTTGGTCAAAAGGAGCTCTTTCAGGTTGGCTTTTATGAATTTGACTACTTCATAACAACACAAGATGCTCCCGTCTCATCTGCCATTTTCTTGCTCCAGCCCATTTGGTGAAATCAACCATTTCACCAAAGAACATTGATTACTTTAAACAGATGATGGTATTTAGAAGGCAAGATCTAGATGGAAGATGCACTCATTGCTACTAAAATGCATTGCATCTAGGCCCCTCTCAGTGGATAAAACTTAGAAATGCATATATATATATATATAGTAACTCAACCATACACACGCACACCTCAAGTTATTTATGTATCTATCAACATACATGGTATAAAACCACAAGTTTATACTAAGACCTCTGATTCCGATCCAATACCACAAGTTCACTCTAGCTTTCCTATATTCTATAACGGTACCTTCCTTCTCTGATACTAAGAAACTTGACTCTCATTATCTACAATATGCTCACTTATTTTTTTAAACATAGTATGTACAAAAATTCATTTTAGAATTGCTGACCTATACATACATACCCCTGGGAGAAAGATACCTGTTAAATATAGTAAAAATATTTTCTCATAGCTCTTCTTGCTGTTGACTTACAGTATTCAGTCAAAGTACTGGTTCCTGCAGTGACCTAGGTTAGTTCTCTTCTTCCCTATGCAGTGTGGATTCATCTGTAATACAGTTGGGTTCATCTGTTGCTGTTTGTATTCTATTTTGCTTTTCTCATTCTGGAAGAAGATTTTCTATCCAAAGGCTCTATAAACTACAAAAACTCTTTGCCTGGCCTGAGATCCCAAGGATCTTCTCCTATATTTCCTGCCAGAAGTTTTATGGTTTTGTGTTTTATGTTTTGGTCTATGATCCATTTTGAGTTAACAAAATGTGAGTCAAAGTTCATTACTTACGCTGGACACACAGATGTATAGTTTTCCTAGTTCCATTGTTGAAAAGACTATGCTTCCTTCACTGAATAGCCTTTGTACTTTTTTCCCAAAATTAGTTGATTATGATGCCCTGGGTATATTTCTGGACTCTGTTCCATTGACTTATGTGTACTATCACCACCATCTTGATCATTGGAATAAATATTGAATTGGGTAGTGTTTGTCTTCCTTTTTTGTTCTTCATTTTCAAAATTAATTGGATTTTCTAATTTTCTTGCTTTTCCATATGCATTTTAGACTCAGATAATCAATATTTACAAAGCAAGACTCCTGGGAATTTAATTTGAATTAAGTTGAATAGGTAGATTGATTTGGAAACAATTTATGTCTTAATAATATTAAGGCTTCTAATTCATGAACACTGTATATTTCTCCATTTACCATTTTTTAAAATTTCTTTTATCAACGTTTTATAGTTTCCCCATATTTATCCTAAACATATTTGTTAGATTTATACCTAAGTATATAATTTTTCTGTGCTGTTGTAAATTTTACTGTGTTTTAAAATTTCAATTTCCAATTTTTCATTGCTGATTTATAAAAATCCAAGTGATTTTTGTATATGGTCTTGTATCTTGTGAACTTTTCAAATTGACCCATTTTAAAGATGCTTTAGGATTTTCTACACAGATGTGTTGTTGTGAATACAGACATAATTCTTTCTCTCTTTCCAGTCTGTGTGTCTTTTATTCTTTCCATGTCTTATTCCACTATCTAGGACTTTCAGTATAATGTTGAATAGAATTTATGAGAAAGGACATCTTTGCCTTATTCTCTGTCTAATGGGGAATCCCAGTGTTTCATTAAGTACTATAATGACAACTTTCAATTTTTAGTAAAATCTATCTATCAGGTTGAGTAAGCATTCAATTTTTAGTTTCCTGAGGAATTTTTAAATCATGAATCAATGTTGAATTTTGTCAGAAGCTTTTTCCCACACCTGTTGAGATGACTCAGTGACTTTCATCATTGGTCTGCTAATCTAGTGAATTATTTTAATTGATATTCTAATACTAGGCCAAGGCTTGCATTCTTCAAATGAATCCTACTTGGTGGCAATCTATTATTCTTTTTATATATTGCTGGATTTGATTTGCTAATATTTTGTGGAAGATTTTTTGCATCTATGTCCATAAGGGATATTGGTCTGTAGTTTTTTTATATTGTCTTTATCCAGTTTTGTTATTACAGTAATGCTGAACTTATAAGATAACTGAATTAATAAGAGAATTAAAGAAGAAGTATTCCTTCATCTTCAATTTTCTAGGAAAGTTTTTATAGATGTGGTAGTATTTCTTCGCCAAATATTTGCTAGAAGCTGCCAGTGATGGTTTTTGGGCCAGGAGTTTTCTTAGGTAACATATTTTAATAATTAACTTTAATTCTTTTATAGATATTATGATATTGTTTCTTCTTTCTTGAGTGAATTTTGGTAGTTTGTATCTTTGAAGGCATTGGTTATTCATTTAAATTGTGGACCCTATGGGTATAGATATCAATTCTATTTACATTTTTATAGCATCAGTTTTGCTCTCATTGCTTTTCTCTATTTTTATGTTTTTTAATTGTATTTATGTCTGCTCTTAAGATCATTATTTTATTTCTTCCTTTAGCTTTGGGTTTAATTTTTTCTTCGCTTTCCAGTTTCTGAAGCTAAGATTACTGATAATCAACTTTACTTACTTTCCAAAATAAGCATTTAATGGTACACATTTTCCTCTAAACATGGTTTTAGCTGTATCCCAGAAATTTTGGTAGGTTGTATTTTCATTTTAACTCAGTTCAAAATACTTTTTAATTTCCCTTGAGGATTTCTCTTTGACCCAGAGTTATTTCAGTGTATATTATTTAATTTATAAATATTTGGAGATTTTCCAGGTATCTTTTTGTTTTGATTCCTAATTTAATGCCTTTGTACACTTTTACTTTATGTTATTTCTAGTCTTTAAGATTTGTTAAGATTTTGTTTATGGCCCAGAATATAGTCTATGTTGCTGTTTAACATGTACTTGAAAAAATGTGTTTTCTGCTATATTCTGCCAATAAGTTTGAGTGTATTGAAAGTGTTAGGTCTTTCATATCCTTACTGATTTATTTGTTCTATTAATTTCTAAAAAAGAGAGGTGTTGATATCTCCAAATATCATTGTAGGTTTGCCTGTTTCTCCTTTCAGTTCTGTTGTTTTTTGATTAATATATTTTGAATATTGAAGAATATATATCTACTCCTGGATACGTAACAGTTGATATGATATTAATTAGATATAGACTGACACACATAAACTTCTCTCAAGATGATTAGATATAAGAAATTCTGGTAAAATATCAATTACAGTAGACTATGATTTTATATATAGAGAGAGAGAAAGAGAGAGAGTGAGTAATACCTAAGTCAACTAAGAAAGTTCAAAACTCAGATAGTATCAATAAATCTAGATGCAATACAAAAGAGATATTAAAATAACCCATGAGAAAATAAAAAAAAAAGAGAACAGAAGAATGAGAAACAGAGGCAATAGTCATAAAACAGATAACAAAATGCCAGACTTAAGCTGTAACATGTCAACAGTTACCTTAAATGTAAATGATCTAAATACATAATTAAAAGCAGAGGTTGGCAGAGTAGGGGAAAAAAAAAATCCAGCTATATGTTGTCTACAAAACATTCTCTTCAAATACAAATAATATAAATAATATAGGTAAGTTGAAAGTAAAAAGATGGAAAGTCTTCGGAATCTATGGCAAAAAAAGGAATTCTTAAACTTAGTACCAAAAACATGATTCATTATACGAAAAATTGATAAACTGGACGCCATCAAGTTTAAAACCTTTTGCTCTGTGAAATACCCTGTCAAAAGGAGGGAAAGAGAAGCTAAAGACCAGAAGAATATACACCTATCAGAATGGCTGAAATAATAAATACTAATAAGAATACAAAAAAACTTATCTTTCATATATTGCTAGTGGGAATATAAAATGATATAGCCAGTCTGGAAAACAGTTTGTTAATTTCTTGTAAAACTTAATATGCAATTGTTACATTGCTCAGAACTGTCACTCTTGGATATTAATTCCAGAGAAAGGAAAATGTATGCTCACACAAAGATCTGTATACAAGGTGGCCATAGAAGCATCATTAGTGATAGCCAAAAAGGGCAACAATCCAGGTGTCTTTCAAAGGTTGAATGGTTAGGTGATTAAACCATACAATGGAATACTACTCAGAAATTAAGGAAAAAATGATATATGCAACAACATAAATGAATTTCCAGAGAATTATGCTGAATGAAAAGAAAAGCTAATCCCCAAAGATCACATGCTGTATAATTCTATCCTTAGAATATTCTTCAAAGGATGAAGTTATAGAAATGAAGAAGAGATTAATGGTTGCTGGGGCCAAGGACAAGAGAGAGGGTGAGTGTGGAGGATGAGGTTATGAAGGGATGAGGGATCTTTTTGGTAGTAAAAATGTTCTATATTTTGACTGTATTAATGTTAATATCTTGGTTTGATACTTTATGATAGTCTTGCAAGATGTTACCATTGAGGGAAACTGGTTACCGGGTGTAGGAATCTCTGTATCACTTCTTGCAGCTGCATGTGACTTCACAGTTATCTCAAAGCTTAATTTTAAAAATTTGGAAGCATTTAAAATAATACGAACACAAAAAGTGCTATTAATTACCATCCAACTCAATACCAGTATCACTTTAAAGAAATAAAAAGAAACATAAATATACTGAAAAAATAAATCCCAGGAAAACAACATCTTGTGCTCTGTGAAGATCCAGTGTTTTACATCCAGACTTAGCATCGTTTACCCTTCTCCCTTTGGCTCTTGAGGCTGTTGAAAGGCACGTGCTAGTGCATTTTACTGCATGGCTTAGTTATTTACCCTCTTTCCACCAAAGCAGTCACTTAAGTGTTCTCAGCCTTCCTTCAGGAGGCATTCTCACAGGTGGCCAGTTAACTGTGGAGGTCATCCTGTCTCCTGTTGATGCTGCGGAGGGATCACTGCCAATAGGATCAACACGACTAACACACACTTCCTCTTTTCACAACAGTGGTCTTCTGGGGTGAAGTCCGCTAAGGGATTATACTCCCTTTGCAGCAAGTTTACAAGTACCTGGCATATCTCTGCTCTCTCCCTGCCATTCGTTCTGTATCTGCCAGATCCTTTGTAATTATCTCCACCTGCTCTGCCATCCTAGTCTCAGCCCAGTACTTACATAAGACTATGTCGCTTCAACACATTTTTCTTTGGGTTGGAGACTCTGAATCTTCTTGCTACTTCATATTTATTCAGTGATGAAGACACAGAAGGAATACTCAGTTCTCCTTTTCTTATCTTCTTGTGTATGTAAAAATATAATGAACTCCCTTTGATAATTCAGATAGATCACCCTACTCCTCTTACTTGATGCCAACTTTTGCCTAATGAGGTTGCAATATGAAAGAATTTACCTAAACTATCTTGGAGGAGATAGGTCAATGGAATAAGGTTTTTTTTTTTTTTCCTAGAAATTAACTTTCTTTTCCATGCTCTGATATGAGGACTCTGATAGACATTCCAGATTTGTATTTTTCTATCTCCAGGGAATCCCAGTAATTTTAGTGGCTCCTTTTTACAGGTGAAGTGCTTCATCTAAGATCAGCTTTTTTATTGTTGTTTAAGCCTTATGTGAATATTTTCATTCTGTATAGTGAATCACCAGACAACAGTTGTGAGTGGCACTTTGATATTGCTGCAAATGGTAGGCAAGAATTCTACCAATGAACCACCAATGTGAGAGAGTTTTGTTGCAAAAGGTTCACTACCATATAGAGAACTTCATCACCTTCCTGTGATTTCAGTAATTAGTCCATTGCTGCAGTGTTGGATCGGCTTATCAGGCATTAAGTTTACTGCCACGGAATCTTGGGTGAATGGCTTTACAAAAATAGGCAGATATATATACTTTTTTGGCAAAATCCAAAGGGGTTCTGAAGGGCTGCTGTACAACCCTCCCAGTGAATGTGAACTGGCTGGTATCCATGACTGGGGAAGGGGAAAATAGTATTTATGAAATCGCTTATCACAAAAATTCACCTGGAATCTTAACAACATGCTAATTCTTTGGTCATATAACCACTGCTGTCGTGGGCACCATTATTTTAATTTGCAATGAACCACTCCAATGCCCTAGCCTGTTATATAAAAAATAACAGACGTTAAAAAGGAAATTGGAATTTTCCAAATCCCTTCTCTTTTATGATATTGGTGGGCCTGTGATTTCTTCCATGCTGCTAGTAAGAAATATCGATGAGGTTTAACCACGAAGAACAGTGGGGGCTACTCTTGCATTCCAGGGGCCCATGCTATCTAAATGGTGTGGGTCTGTGTACCTCTGCTGCGAACTGGCACCACCCCTTCATTTCCTAGCTGTAACTGCCCATCATACATGATGACTGGGCTACTCCTAAGAACAACAACTGGCCCTGCCTTGTGCCTTGATTTCCATCTGGACTCAAGATCAATTACAGTCTAAAATCATCTTTTTAAGAAAGGAACTAATTTCAGAGGGATCAGAATCAAAATGATAGTCACCTGACTTTCCTTTCCCCAAATGCCAACCTCTTTCCTAAACCCTGACCCACTTTCATAATATTCTGGTTCCTATCCTCTGGTGGCACTGTGACACTGACCCGGTCTTAGCGACATTTACGCCAGTTAGTCCATCACACATCCTCTTTAATTCTTGTATTTTTCTAGGGCATTATAGTTGATTTATGTGCACATTTGTGGCCTGCTGTCTGCTCTCTCTCTCCCTTTAAAAATTTCCTTCAGTATTTTTCCACTCGCTCTCATTAGATCTTAAGTGTTTTTGTAATCCCCCACAGTTCTATGTATAGTCAACTCTTGATTATCTGAGCTAATGGAGGGGAGCATTAGCATGGATGATATCAGAGGACAAATAAATTTCCCAGGGGTTTGCATCAATTCTATGAAAGCATCTGAGTCCCGGAGGCAGGCAAAGTAAAATCTAAGAGAAGCGGAGAGCAGAGAAGCATTCTGAATGAAAGTGAGATGTCACATTCTCACAGGGCCGTGAACTACTGCCGCAGCTGCCGGTGAAATTCTGTTCTACCCTGGCCAGGCTGTTGGGAGATTCTCAAGGGAGGGGCTCCAAGGAACTTTGGGCAGAAATCCTCCTCTGCTGGCCCTCTCCCTTTTGGCATTAGTGCTTGGATTAGCAGAGGACAATGGAAATGCAATAAATGGATGAAAGAGGAGTTAACAGGGAGTTAGTTACTGGCAGAGAAGTTAACACAATAGAGGCTTTATGAAGCAGGAAAGGGAAACACTGCTAGTGAAGGCTCTTACCTTAAGGGGAGCGCACGTTAATTGCATAAAGGTTTTCTCGTCCCTTCAGCTCCAGCTTTTAGCTCATGCCTTAAACATAACAGGCGTTTTATCCAAGTTGGAGGGAGAGGAACAAACAAGCAGGCAGAAAGAGAAAAGAATGATTCATAAGTGATAGAAGCTACTATCCACAAAATGACTTTCTGTGTAATTGAACATTCTGACTGCATACCATGACTATTTTAGGAATAAGTATAGGAAGGCTTTTCTGGGTATCTGTTTGAAAACGCTTTTCATTTTTTATCGATGAAGAACAAACCTTCACACAAGTAGATCTGTTTAGTTGCATGGCAGGGAACCAAGGGAATTCACATTCTTTGAGCAGCTACTGTATCCCAGGTAAGCACTTTCCTTATTTTATCTTGTTTTTTATTATTTACAACAGTCCTATGAGATTATTACTATTATGCCCATTTGACATAGAGGCAACAGAGTGTCATAGCTGTTAAGGATCTTTCCCAAAGTCATCCAGCTGATAAATATCAAACTGGGTTTCAGATCAGTTCCTTTCTTTTGAAAGTCCCTACTTCTTGCTTTATATTGTGCTGTTTCTTGGTAATCATAGTAACTACAATTTATTAAGTGTCTGCTCTGTGAAGCCACTATGTTTACATAATTTTTAATCTTGCCATTACCCTAGATAAGTGGGTATTGATAGCTTCATTTCAGAGATGAAGACAGAGCAAGAGAATTTAAGGATGATAGCCAAGCTCCCTGGTAGGGTTAAGAGTTAAACTGTGTGCAACATGGATGTACCTGGAGATTGTCATTCTGAGTGAAGTAAGCCAGAAACAGAAAGAAAAACACCAGATGATATCACTTATATGTGGAATCTTTAAAAAAAAAAAAGGACACAAATGAACTCATTTACAAAACAGAGACAGACTGACAGACACACAAAACAAACTTATGGTTACCAGGGGGGAAACGGGGTGGGGAGTGATAAATTGGGAGTTCAGGAATTTGCAGATACTAACTACAATATATAAAATAGGTAAACAACAAGGTCCTACTGTACAGCACAGGAAACTATATTCAATACCGGTAATGACCTAAAATAAAAAAAAATATGAAAAGGGGTATATATACCTATATTTATAACTGAATCACTATGCTATATACCAGAAATTAACACATTGCAAACTGATTATACTTCAATTAAAAAAAGTTTAACTACATCTGAGTTTGAGCTATTCCCATCTTTCTTTCTCTAAATATCATGTTTTTTTTTTTTTCCCCACTTAGGTCACATATTCTTTACTGTAATCAACCCTGAAATTTTGTTGTAGTTGATACAGTGCAATAGCATCACTTCACTATTATTGGGTAACAGTATCTTCCAATTGCAGCATGACAACCTCTGTGTCTGTGTACACCCACACGTATACCCCTACACACGTGCATACCACATTCCTATCACAGAACGAAATCCAGTTTCAGATGATGCTCACAGAACACATTTATGAGGGTAGCAGAAGCTATTGCCAGCACTAGCAAATCCTTACTTTGTACCAGATAATATTAAATAGAAACCTGTTCTAAAAATTTCCTTGTGGTTCTTCCCTCAATGTGACAACCAGACTTAGCCTTAAGGTAAGACAGCATAATCTTCACTATGAATATTTGCAAATGTAATGTGGCACTTTGACCTTTTAAATTGTAGAAGAATGGGAGAAACTGATGATGTGAGGGCATCTAAAGTCTATTTTGTATTTACTTCTGGACACTACTGCATTTCCTTCTCATTGGCTAAAAAAGGGTATGTGGTATGCCTCCTGGAAGAGTTGACCCACATGACAAGATAGTTTCTCTAGAGACTCCCTGGACACAGGAAGGAAGGTGGCCACCCTGTCCAGGAATAAGGCAACCCTGAGACCTGGGGTCACATGGGACAAGGGATATCTCCTTGCCCACGGTAAGTAGCTGCTTTGGACATCTCACCCCACATCCCCCAGCTCCTCTTCCTGTCTTTGAGACAAGAATGCCCCGACCGTAACCTATCAGTGTTGACCAGTGGTTGGAGAGTAAGTTGGATGGACATTTTCTAACAGCAGGATGAGAAAGGATCTCCAGTGGAACCCCTTCCCTTTCTACGTTCTCTGATCATAGTCGATCCTACACCCTCTTTCAGGGTCTGAGTTGTAACCCACAGAGCTGGCCAAGGTGGCTTCTCTCTATCACTCCTTAGGGAATGAGATACAGCCTATGGGAGGCATATCTTGTAGGGCCCAGAGTTTCCCATAAGAGACATCTGGGAGAAACTCCAGCAGAAGCCCAGGTTCTGCATGATAGCCCCTCCATCGTGGTGCATCCCCAGACCCATTCCTTCATAAAAGGGAAGATGAAAAAAGAAGACTGGACTTCAGGGTGAATACTGCTTAAATCAACTTACTTATCCCATGATTTGATAACTGCTTAACCCTCACCAGCTGTGCAGTGAGCAGCACACTGTTCTGGAAATGTCTGGATCTCATATTTTAGTACTTAGTATACCTGTCAGTAGCCCCCTAGGTTTCCAGGTTTGAATCCTCTTGACTGTCTCTGAATATAGAGGCTGGTTCTCTGACCTTCTTTCAAGGTCATTGGGTTTTCTTTGTACTTTTATATCCTTTCAAAATTTTCTGCTTTCTTTTTGATTTTACTCCTTTTCAATTTATTTATGTGTGACAGCCTCAATCATCCAGTTATCAATTCAGTAAAATCTGTCTTGCAGAATGTCCATTTTATCATTCAAGCCTGAAATCTGTTCTGCAATCCTTTTATTTCCCTCCTGAATTGCTTTCAAAGCCCTCGGGGGAGCTGGCCTGCAAAAACAGAGAATTCTCACATTGTTTCCATGAAAGGTGCTATATAACCACACAGCAGGATTATTGTTCCCTTTTCTCTTTCATTCTGGTCGCCCTGACTGATCTGCTCTGCATTGCAAGCGCAGTGGCCTTTTTTTCATCTTAATTTTATTCACTGCTGTGGTTACTTTCTTTGGGGACATCAGATAGGTGTTAAGTAAAAGACAGGCATGGGTGTCACAAGGAAAGCCTGGGCACCTCCTTTCCCTTGTCACCGGTTTCTAACACTTTGACCACTCAGCTGAGCATAGCTGCGCTGCCATGATCTCCTCTGACGAGGCTCAATTTGCCTGGGAGTTTTTGCTTTGTGCACTGAACTAGCCTAACCCAATCAAGGCAAACTGCAAAATTAAATTAATTTAACTCGTTCATCTAGGTGTTTAATGTAATATTTTGACAGATCTGCATAAACTCAACTTCCTAAATTTGGCATAAGGGAATAAAATTGATGGATTCAAATTCATTTCTGTTGGTGAAATGCGGAGATTTGCAATCCATCAGCTGTTCTCCCTAATGCACCATCTACACAGCTCATGCTGCCTTCAGTTGGCTTTAAGTGCAAATACCTCTGCTTAAATAACACTAGCTGCATAGCAAAAATTAGCAGAAAGCCAGTTGTCAGTAAAGATTTGACATATAATCAATATGTTTTTAAAACAAACTGACGCCAGGACTAAAGGAAGAGATTAAAAATTGTGCTATTTTTAACCCAAGAAGGAGAATTCGATATGGTTTATAGAAAAACATTAACTATTAGGACAAGGCAATAAAAAACCCAAGGAAGAAAGTCTTTGTGTGGTTGAGGTGGCATGTATAGATGTGTCCAGATGTTGGCTCTGTGTGTAAAATTCTGTGTCTGGGAGAAGGTGTACATTCACCTTTTTTTTTTTTTTTTTCCTAGAGAGTTTCCTAGGTAATTAACTGAATTGACTGTGTGCAGAATATTGAAACGCAAAATAATTAAAAAATAAATGATAGAGCAGTGGAAGGCCTCTCAAATGCTTCTGAGGTTGGGACAGGGGCCAAGAAACAGCGTTTATTTATCAAGATATATCATGATGGTTTGAATAAATATGTGGTGTGGAATTCATATAAAAAAAATCCACTGTGGTGTGAAAGGATATGAAAAGTGGCAAATCATTCATTTCTAGGTTTTCACAGTGTGTATACTGCTCACACTGAGTAGGGAAATGAAGCCTCTCATTTGGAGGATTCTAGGTACGGGAGTATTTCTTCAACTGGACAAGAACATCTTCAGGTGAATATCCACCTGTATGGTGTGTATATATATATATATATGTATATATATATATATAAATGCATTTTATTGTTTTAAACAGAACAAAAGGCAGAAAATATTTGCATATAACAAATCCTAGCTTATAAATGGAGTTTTTTAGTGGTGATATCTCTAATCAGCATTCAGGGATTTTTTTTTTTTAATTTGCTTCACTGTGTCTTGAGCACTGATATTAGAGAAAAGCACATCAGCATAAAGTGTAAACCAGTGTCTCAAAACACTGCAAGAACTTGGATAGCAAACATGATTTTTCTTATTTCCTCTCCATAATCTTTAGTAAAACAAAAGGTGATCTTTGGCATAGACTCATACTTTCATACTTTAAAGGCATTACTACTGCATTTATATCAAGTAAGCAACTATACAAAGATGCTGAGGGCCTTGAAAATAATCTTCATCAGTTAAAAGGAACAGAGGAAGCCTGAGTGTACAGTGCCAACTTAAGACAAGGTTTACACATTCGATGTTAGGATCTAACACACACTGGAGGTGGGAAGGAAGAACATCAGGCAAGGGTTCTTACTACTTTACTCATCCAGGTCTGGCTTTGGGAAGAAATATAGCTTCATGTGCTGGGGAATGCTCAGACAGCAGTGATACGTATGGAAGAGGAAAAATTACCTTGTCTGTCACATTTCGGTTAGCAATGCATGAAAACATACCGCAGAGATTTCTATATCTGTTATAAGCCTAAACATCCTGGGTATTTTGACCTGCAAAATGATTAACAGGGGTCAAGTCAGTGATCCACACAAGACATGCTATTCTATACCTATGTTTTTAATTTAAAATGTTAGAAAGTGGATAGTAAAAGAAATAACTTAATCACAGAACTTTATGGCTCAAAGTCTGTATATTTCAGTGAATCTAAAATGCTTTGTTTTTCAGGCTTTCTTGATTCTCCCAGAAGGTATCAGGGAAGAATTTTATTTTGTTTATGTCACTCACAACCACACTTGACAGGGATGTAAAGTGTCGTTGATTGTAAGATGTATCTTGATTTCAGAGAGGTTAAAATGTGGGGAAAATGTACCTTTTAGAATTAATAAAATAGGGCTCATAGAGATCAAAGCCAGTTAAGTCATTTTACAAAGAATGAACTTAAGGTCCAGAGTGCCTGAAGGTTACACAATCGCTTAGTAATGAGGCATGGCCAGATGCCCGGGCCATCTGCTCAGCTTTCCTCCTGATGCCCGGCACCCTGCCCTATGGCATTTTCCCCACTCACACTACACTTTCTCAAAAGGTAGTAAACTTTTCAAGCACAAATAAGCAGCCAAGTAAGTTAAGTATATTCACCTGTGTGCATGTATGTATGTGTCAACATATAGATACACACACTGTTCACTCATCCATCCATTCCCTCATTCATTTACTTGTTTAAAGAACTTTTCCAATGTCACCACTAGAATTGTTATCTTAAATGAAGGAGCTGAGCATCAGTTGACATTAACAATATTTTCCAGGTCTAGATTCTCCCACCCTGTTGTATTCAACAACCACATTTATTCGTGTGTTACACTTGTTCCTCAGTATTTTTGAACATCGGCTTTCTGCCAGGAACTATACTACATACCAGGGAGGCAGCGTGATTCTGTGCTTCAAGTACAGTTACTCAGGTGGTTCTATGTTGACCGTGGTGGTGAGTGCTGTGAAGGAAATTGAGCGCTACGAGCATGTAAAACAGGGAGCATAGTCTATGATTTCGACCTCTCTGAGACATCAGTTAATCTGATATGTGAAGGGGGAAGCTGAATGGAGAGAGAGGAGGCATGACTTCTGGGCAAAAATGAACTTCAGGTGTAATTGCCTGGAGACAGGGAAAACTTGTTTGCTAGTTGCTGGTGTGAATATGGCTCAGAGGGTTCTCTGCCCATAATGGCTTTTTTTTTAACAGAGGTGCTGGGGATTGAACCCAGGACCTCATGTCTGCTAAGCATCACTCTACCACGGAGCTATATCCACTTCCCCCAGCAAACAGGGGTTTTGACCACAAGAATCCTACAATGTTAAAGAGATGGGGAAGAAGACTAGTTATTTATTCTTCAAACATCTGACCCAAACAACTAACTAAAATGAAGAGAAAAAAATATACTTTTTTGAATAGAGAAACAAGGATAAGAATTGACTTGTGGTATTTTGTGTGTGTGCGTGGTGGTTTTTTTTTTTTCTTTTTTCTTATTTATCTAGTACTTTTATCTCAGTGGTCCTGAATGTTTTACTCTCTAAAGACTTATGAGCAATGAGATAGGGAAAAGCAGGAAAATGGTAAAGCATTCAAGAACATTGAAATCAACTTGGGGAAACACGCTTTAAAAGCTTCAGGGACAATGTTATAAAGAAGTGAAGAGAGTAATAAGATCTGCCTTAAACTGATGAAGCTGTAGAACTAGTAGTTTCAGTTTTGCCACAGGGCTTTCCTTCAGTTTAATTTGGCCAACCTGTTCTCAGACTGCTTGAGTTAAAACAGCAATGACTAACATTTATGGAGGACTAACAATAAGTTGGATTCAAGCTGCCCAAAATGGCGGCTACTACACACATGTAACTATTGAGAACTTATCTGATTTGAGATAAAGGTATGTATATAAAGGTAAAATATACACCGGGTTTCCAAGATAGTTAAAAAAAAAAAAGAGAGAATATAAAATAAAATATCTTAATACTTGTTCAAATTGATTACATATTGAAATGGCAATATTTTGGATATATTGGGTTGAACAATAAATATTAAATCAATTTCACCTACCAATCTTTTACTTTTTCTCACGTGGTTACTAGAAAATTTAAAAGGATGCATATGTCTTGCATGACATTTTTATTGGGCAGTGCTGGTCTGGTTACTTGAGATGAAATGTCCATAAAACAAAGCCCCTGCTCTCAAGATGCAGACATTCCTCTAGAGAAGAAAAACAGTAAGCTAAATCAAACAAATAATAGGTGCTATCAAGAATGATAAAGCACATTTAGAGGGTAGAGTTGTTGTGGATGATATTTTGAATAGTCAATTCAGGAAACATCATTCTGTGAATGAAAAATGCTGCCTGCTGCATCAGCAAACAAAGGATGCTGTAGCCATCAAGCCATCGGTCACTACAGCCACTCCCAATGGTGCACTCTGAGGGGACTCAGGATGGGAAAGAACAGGATACTGGCCCTAGACACCTAAGGTGCACATCAAAGGAGAGATTTCAATGAGCCCAGACTCTTGTATCTTCCCATACATAGAAAATCACTAAATTCATTAACTTGAGAGCTACCTGAGAGGCAGCCTCCTGGGCTTGAAGTCCTCAGAAAAGTCCACCAAATAAAACATAATTCTCCATTTTTAAGTTGTGTATTTTTTTCAGTCAACATCTCTGATTGGATCAGAGACATAAACACACAGGAGAGAGGGAGAGAGAGCCCAGTAGATTTGGGAGAAGAACATTCCAGGTTGAGAGAAAGACCAGAAACAAGGAACCCTAAAATGGGAGGATATTCAGTGTAGCTGAAAGGCAATGAGGAAGGAAGAAAGAGACAAAGGTAAGGTTGGAAAAGTAAGGGAGTAGCCAGATTGCAAAGACCTTTGTTGGCCAGAGATAAAATTTCAGGCTCTCATTCTGAATCAAATGGCGTAGTAGACTGAATGCAAAAATGTAATCATTCCCCTCCATATGGCCACGTGCCTTTGTGCTGTGGCTCTGTAGCTCTCTCTCAGGATGAATCTTGCTGGGCTTTGTCACTTACTTTAATAAACAGAATGCAGCAAAATTACACTGTATAATTTCCAATTTCCATGCCGAGGCCTCAACAGGACTTGCATGGGGCTGCTCTCTTGGGACTTTGCCAACTGCCATCACAACAAGCCCAGGCTCGCTTGCTAGAAGGTAAGAAATCACCTGGACCAGAGGTTAGTCTACTCATTTGTCCTGGCTGAGGTTTCAGAGAACTTGGTGAAACCGGCTGAGATCAGCTGAACTGTGCTCAGGTCAGTAGAACTCCTTTCAGTTGACTGTAGATTTTCAAGTTATAATCAATGGTTGCTATTTTTAGCCACTAAGTTTTAAAGTCCTCTCTAATGCAGGTAAAGTGAACTAATGGAGATGCAGAGTTTTTTTTTTTTTTAGTTTTATGAAATGAACTGCATGTTTAGAGGTGATAAAAAGTGATTCAGTTTGAATATATATTTGAGATTAGAGCCAAAAGCATTTTCTAATGGAATGGATGTGAGGTGTGAAAGAAATAGAGAAGACAGGAATGACTCTAACATCTTGGCCATAGCAACTGAACAAATGGTGCTGTCACTGCTCAGACAGGGAAACTGGAGGAATAGCTCTTTGGGGAGGGAGAATTATGAGTACAGTTTTGCACATGTTAAATTAGATGTGTTTATTAGGTATCCAGGCTGAGATGTCAGATAGGCAACTGGTTAAAGAGTTCAGGAGTGAAAGCTGGGTAGGGTTCTTAAATGCAGGAATAAGTAGCATTAAAGTGACATTTAAAGCTATTGAAGTAGATGAGATGACTCAGAGGGCGAAGGGGAGAAAACCAAAGATTGAGCCTTGGGTATCCATGATTTGGAGCTTGGGAAGATGAGGAACATCTCGTATAGGAAGCTGAAAATGAGGGTTCCTACAGAGTTGCAGATAAAGCAGAGAGAAGCAAAGTAAAAACAGTTTCAGGAGAGGCGAATCAATTATATCAATAGCTGCTTATAGGTCAAGAAAGCTGGCAAATGAGAAGTGAACATTGCATTGGGCAATAGAGAGATTTTTGCTGAGTTCAATATGAGTACGTCCCGTGGCAGGTTGAGAAAAGCCTGGTTGAAGTGATCTCAGGAGATAAAAGAAGGAAGTATGGAGTAAGAGAAGACAGAAACTGAAAAAAAGAAAACAGATTCAGAATAGCTATTATAGAATTACTAGTTCTAAAGCTTATCAATTTAAGGCAGGCCTTACGGCTAATAACTCACACCAAATTCTGTATATTTTGCACTATTCCTGACTGAGTTAATGAGGTTGTTTAAATCTGGAAAAAGAAAACACAAGTTATGTGACATATTTTAAAAGCTTAAAAAAATAAGATAGCTTGGTCAAAAAAGAAAGAAAGAAAGGAAATTTGCTGTAAATTGGAACAGAGAAATGGGACCCAAACTAGAAGGGAGATGGGGTTAAGAGACTTTTGCTTTGTTTAAAAAAAGATTTGAGTTTTTATGGCTTATTAAAATGCTAATAAAAATTATTTTATCTAGAGGTAAAAACTGATGATAAACAGAATGTAAGGACGATACACAGGACAAAGTTCTCGTCTAGTAAGATTAGATGAAGCCCACAGCACTGGCTGGTCTCAGGGTTGGCAGGAGGCAAAGCAGGGAGGACACCTCAAAGGAGGAGGAAGCACTGCTGGAGGAACGTGGAATCTGTCTTCTGATTTCTTCTCTTCTTTCAATGAGACTAGAAGCAAAGCAATCAGGCAAGTTTGAGGACTGTGGTGCAGGATTAGATAATGGAAGAAAAAAAGGTAATGGTCTAGAAAAACACAAGCTAGTAGACTAGGAAAATTGAGCAGAGCTACCAAAGAGCCTGAGGGTCTTCCAGGAGTCACAAGCAAACATGTAAGCTGAGATCGTTCTGCCTGGCTGTGTGGAGAGTAGGCTTTAACCAGGGTTGTGAGTTAAGTGTCACAACAGGAATGAGAGGGTTTGATGGGACATAGAAAGTAATGTGACTAGACACAGAATGGGAGACATGAGAGAGGTTATAAAGAGTAAAGATGAGAGAGTCAGGGGATTTGAGATCCTGATTTAAGGTTTTTTTTTTTTCAAAACTAGAATACCAGAGGAGTAGCCTGGACATACACGAGGTAGCGTTTGAAGAGGGATGTGCTTGAAAACAAGATGTCAATAGAAAATGACATTTTTGGTAAACAAGGTCTAGGACATTGGTTTTCAACAGGAATAATACTGTACCCTAGAGATTTCTAGAAAATTTGTGGGCAATTTTTATTGTCATGATAACTGAAGGTGATGCAGGAATTTATAGAGGCGGCACCAGGAAGCTAGATGCTTCAATGCTGGGAACAGTAAATCTGTATTCATTGGCTTGTAGCTGTTGCATTCACAGTAATTCTACATCTTTTAATATGTTTATTTAACTCATTTAAAAATAGAAAACATCAGTGTGAAATTGGATATTATAGACTGGTCTACAAAGGAACCAACGTGAACTCTGCCTGTACATTATTTTCCAATGAAACAATCAGCCTGCTAAAATTAAAAAAAAAAAAAATACAAAAAAGGATGCTGATAACATTAGCAAGCATATATCATCTTTTCAAGATTTAAAGAAAAAGTTTGAAAAATCTAACATTGTCTCTGGAATGATTTAAAAAATTCTTCTAATAAAAGCATAATTTTCTGCTTGCTTCATACATGTGCATATGTGGTCACAAATAGTACCCTTCATGGCAGTGAGGAAAATTAACTTCACCAACCATATAAGATGTTTTTTGGTATGCTGACCTAAGAAATCCAAGTGAAATAATTTTTCTCTTCCATTGAGCAAAGATACTGTTTGACGAAAAATTGATGAGATGGCAAAAGATGTTAAAAATTAGCTGTGAGATGAACTGTAGTGAAAATGAATTTTCATTACAAGTGGATGAACCGTCCTTTGGATAATGAGGCTTTACCACCTGCATTTAAAAGGCTCATACGGAATGAAAAAAAATCATAGAGGAAATGTTATTTTTAAAATTACTGATAATAAATATGAAGGGCTTGTCCATATTTGAAATTCCCAAAAATTACTTTTATGAGAAAGGATAATCCCTCTTTTGGGGTCACTGCTTCTGCTACAGATGGGGCTGCCAGCTATGGGCTGTTGGCAATGTCGGTTTATAGCTAACTTAAAAAATTGCACCAGGTGTTTCAGCGATGCATTGCATTATTCATGAATTACATGTAGTCCTCGAGAATTTTTATGAAAAACCCCACAATCAATGAATGTTTTAACTGTGTTAATAACAAAATTAATAATAAATCCTTGAGTCATTGATTACTTCATACAGAATACACTTCAGTAAGTGTTTGAACATCTTATTCTAGACACAAAAGATGGTTCTCAAGGAATATACTTGAAAACAGGTTCTGTTTACTATTGAATATTGTATTTTTTAAAATTCTACCAAAAGAAAATTAAGGATCAAGACTGATATATTGTGAGTGGATGGGACATATTTTTCATGTATACTCGGCCACCTTAAACCGCAGCAGAACTAGATCAATTTCATTAAAATGAAGCAGGTAATCACGGGATTTATCAACAGACTTAAACTATTTAAAAATGACCTTGCTGCTGAGAATTTTCAAAGTGTCTGTCTTTGCAACACTTTAGATATCGAAGATATTAATTGAGAATAGATTACTCTCATTTTTATTAATAAATAAGATATGATAGTTAGATTTAAAGTTCTGAAGGAACTATGTAAGACCAGATTGGATGATTAATCCATTTAAAATGATTGTGAAACATGTCAGCCAAGATATGCAAAAGGAGTTAACTGGGCTAAAGTACAACTTTTAGACCAAAACACAATTTAATTAGTCTAATTATGAAAGGATCTGGATCCATTTAAGACTTTCATAGCCACATCTTTAAAAATAAGTTAAATTACCAATAGCTTTTTCTTCTATTTAACAATACACAAATTCTAAGAGATTCCAGATTAGTAGCACAGTTTCAGTAAAAGCAGACAAACTATTTGGTAAAATGTAAGATGTAAAATAGAAGAATTCTTCTAAAAATTTAGAATCAACTACTATGAAATTAATGGAACCACCCCACTGAAAGTTACTTTAAAACTACTTATATGTTAAAAATCTTTTTTAATGCAAATTTCAGAAATCTATGCCATGAAAGTATATACTGAATTTATTTACTTATGATTTTTTTTTCAGTTTTACTCTGAAATTGTGCCCAGAGATTTACCTCGTAATTTCTGTACAGCTTCTTTTATTACTTGTTTAGATTTCTTGTCCATCTTCAATTACTTTGCCTGTCTCCAAGAATGTCTGCACAGCACAGACTGAATGCATCTTTGGACGTGTGGCTGGCTCCGGGATGAAATGTTTCCAGGGCACTTCATTGGCACTCTTAACTTGTGTCATAACACACTGAATTGTTTTGAAAGTACATTTATAAATAGCTTATTCACAAGAATATCAAACTTCCTCATTTTTGGTCAACATTGACAGATTGTAATTTATCTTAGCATGTTATACATACTTCAATTAAGTATTTTCCCCCTTTATCTGTGATCGTCTACAGACAAAACTGGTCTGCTGTTAGCTTAGAGTCCATCTCTGCCTTTGCTCTTTCATTTTTCCTGAACTTCTCGTGTGGGACAATTTCTCATATTGCTTTCCCTGATCCTAACTTACTTATTATAATTAAGTGGGGTGTAGAAATAGGAATATAGTATAGTTATGAATGTACAATAACATATATTCCATTATTCTAAATTGATTTAAATTTACTTAAAAATTATAGTTGAAGATAGAGTGCATCATTTGGAAGGGAAGGGGGTCTACAGAATATTTGCTTTTATAAAGGGGGTATTGGGTCTGAAATGATAGTTATGGCCATAAGTTAGCAACATTTGCTAGGAACTGGGTTGATGTTAACTTTGTTAGTTCTGATCCATAGATCATAGCCCTTTGTAGATCTATGGTCTATTGTAGACTTTGTGTGTTAGGTGCAGCATTGATCACATTTTATGTACTGCATTATATATATGATATTCAGTAGCTTACCCTTCTAAATGAAAAGATAAAAGGACTATAGATGAGTAGATTCTTAGTGGGTTGTTCCCGCCCTCTCCCACTCCCACTAATTTGGTTAGAGATAGCCAATACAGAAGATTCTTTAAACATGTGGATGAGGATAGAAACTCAATCCTTAACCATTACACATTTTCAGGACTGACTTTAAATTAAATTTTAGGCTATCATTAGCAATGTACAGCTATTCTCAGATTTCTTTTATAGTCTCTTGTTTTGATGACCTTTTTGTACTTCGGTCTTTGTTTAATTTCATTCAGAGGTAGAAAATATGGTAATTTTTAACAACTTCTTGGTAATTCTGCAAATAAAAAGGAAGTTTTAAAAAGGCAGATTTAAAAGAAAAGATCTGATTTGATTCCAAAGCTGGTATTAACATATTTTAATGCAGAGGAAAGATAAGGAGCAAGATGAATCTTAAGGTTATAAGAGGTCCATCAAATTGACCTACATGAGCTCACAGAAGTTACACGTTTCCTAAGGCCAAGGAACTGTTTCATGACCTTGAAGGGTATATTAGTATTTCTATTTAAGTCATTACATTTTCAAACATTGGAACTGCTCAGATTTGGTTCACTGCACAAACCAATCACTTAGAATGTTAAAGAGCATGACTTTGGTCTCCTGGAGACAGCTCTTCTGTGATTGAGCTCTCGTTTGCACGGCCTGTCTACCTTCCCTGTTAATTTTTTTTCTTGGTTTTTTTTTTTTTTTTTTTTTTCCCTTGTCAGCCTACATTGTGAATGCAACTGATAGAACAAATACCAACACCTAACACTGGAAATTCTCTCCTCTGAACTCATTTGAAACACATGCTGAGGTTCTCAGTCGGCAAGTTTTATAAAATGTCAGAACGTTTTAGAGTTGGGAGTGATTGTTGGACGCATATTATAATCACACAGGGAGCTTAAGAAAATACTAATGCCTCAGCCCCACCTTCAGAAATTCTGATTTAACTTGTCTGGGGAAAACTGCAGGCCTCTATGTTTTTAAAAAGTTTTCCAAGCAATTTTAATGTCCAGCCAATTTGAGAACCACTGGGCTAGTCCCATTCGATCAGATAAAAACAGAAATTCATACAGGATTTGACATAGCAAAGGGCACACTAGACATCAGAATAGCTGAGACTAAACGTCAGACCTCCTGACACTCAGTACAGTCTTTACACTGTTTGAACACTCCTTCTCTGAGAGGCGTCCTTACATAAAAACTTCTGACGTAAATCCGGGATGGCCTTCAGTTGTGGAGCTAAACACAGGTAGGCGCCTTTCTCTAAGAAACCAGTTTCATCTGATATGATACATTCAGTTAATATTCCATTTTCCATTAAAAGGAGGAGGGGATTGTGTTTTGGGCTGATTGATAATTCACAGAATGGTGATACTCAAATAATCTCCACCCTTGAAGAGAGTCTACAGAAAAGCAGGACAGTCTGCACTGCAGCTCAGTCGCTTCGAAGCCTGGGACATGGTGAAAATATCTTGCTGAGAATTCACACCAGAACAATCTTCAGCTGCATTATTCACAACACATCATTACCGTTGATTGTTCAGATGAAAATGGTCTCACAATTGCAACGAATCATCTGCTTTCAGAGTGACAGAACTTATAATTGCAACAGCAGGACATACAAAGGGAACGGCTTAAGGGCTGACATTTAACCTTTGTTTACAGTATTCTTTTAATATTGTTGTTGATCTTTCAGCATCCAGAGCTTGGATGGACAGTCTCAACAATGGCAGTTGAAAATTACGTTTGTTTTTAAATTTTGTTTTCTTGTTTGTGTCCATATTATTGCAAGTAGTAGGGCTGACAGTATTTTTGTATGTTTTCTATTTTCTTTAATGATGTTTTGGCCAAAGAAAGGGTACATTTACTCTCTGAATGCATACGTCTAATGTAGAATTATACATGGAATTACTGCACCTTGACATGTCCTGCCTTCTTTCAAATAAAATATTTCCCTTGAACCTGCTCTTTCCTGATCATTCGGAAAACAATGGGTTAGTCAACTGTCTTGAAATTGGCAAATGTTTAGTTTTTCTTAACCACAAAAGTATGCTCAGCTTGAATGTTTGGTGTATTATTTTGGATTTCTAGAATCTGGCAAACTTGTGAATATAGGAAAGAGCAAATTGGAAAAAAAAAAAACACATTTAAATTGCTTTATCTCCAGGTGATAAAACTTCATAAATAGTTGAAAGGAGAAAGACACAAGAATGAAAAGGGTGGAAAATCCCAGAAAACTGAAAACAATGATTAAATGTTATGTAAATGACTATGCAGACGTTTCTAAAGCTTGTGATTATTTTTAAGTGTGACTAGTAAAAAGGATTTATTAAAAGTTCAGTTGAATACGGTGAGTTTGAATATCATACACATACACATATAGTGAGGTATTGAAAATTAATGAGGAATTAAATATCATGAGACTTTAAATCAATTTCTTTTAAAAAGATGTTAGAGGACAGAAAGAGAAGAGATGGTTTTATTTAAAGGCAGAGTTGGAAATCTTTTATCCAGGACACTAGAAGGAATGCTTATGAATAAAAGAATTAAAGCTCGGAATTGAAAAAATATATATATAAATCAGCAACAGTCATTTGTTATGGATTATTTGATTCAAAATTACAGCATGAGAAAAAAAAACGTTTGCTTTAATTCAACGTGAAGGAAAAGATTTAACTTTTTGGAAACAGACTGAGTATCTTGTCATAGGGGACTCAAAAAAGAGTTTATTTGATTGGAACTAAGAAGTCTGAAGGTCACTGCATCCAACCAACCAACCAGTGCTTGCCACTGATGTTATTCAAACAGAAATTCTTTCATTCACATTAAATAAATTATCTTGACATATTTTACATTTTATGATTAGAATAAATATAGACAAAATTATTTGAAAGTATAACTTACTCTTCTGGGCTTTCTATTATTAAAGTTCTCAGATTCTCTTATCTTTCAGATTTGAAGTATTTAGAAGAAAATCTAATAGGAATACCTCTCTTCTAGACTGTAAATTCCTCAAGGGCCAGGATCAAGTTTTATTTCTTTTTATGTTCTCTATTGTGCTGAGTACTTACCATAAGATAGGTTCTCAATACAACATTTGTTTAATAAATGAGGAGGATGAATAAATAAATAAATGATTAATGTTGCTTCTCCTCCAAGATAGTATGCACAGATTGTATTTGTATGTTTTCATTCGTATTTTTCTTCTTCATTTCTCCACTTCCTCTACTGCCAAAACAGACTCAGATGCTGCTCAACACAAAATAACTGGTATGTATGATTTCATGGCTATTTTCTGCAACTTCAGACTGGGGCAGACAGAAAAGGAGAGAGGAGAGGAAGAGGCATGATTTACACAATTTAGAAGGGAGTTGAGATCTTCCCTCATTACCTCCTCTGGTAGCCCTTTAGGAATTCTTAAGCCCACTGTCTCCTCCAAAGCAGAGAGAAGAAGTGTAGTGAATGGGGAGGAAGGTGACAGCATAAAGGGAGCGCTTAGCCTCCTGGACAAGGGGAAACCAAACTAAACTAACACATGATGGTTCAAACATTTCATCCTTGAAACTATTCTCTTGGTAATTTCCACGCTTGCCTTGGGAAATTTCATCAGCCCTTAAAGTCTCCATTAATACTTTATTGCTGATGACACCCACTTCTTCGACGTTAATCCCAACTTCTCAGCTGAATCTTGGTCTCAGATATTGAGACATCTGTTGTGTATTTCTCTGCAGCAGTCTGGAAATCCATATTTCCAAAGTTGAACTCTCAATTCTGCTTTTGCTGCATCCCATAAGTTTTCTCATGTTGTGTTTTTGTTTTTGTTTGTCAAGATATTTTCAAATTTCCTTTTTGATTTCTTCTTTGACTCAGTATTTAAGAATGTGTTGTTTAATTTCATGGATTTCTGTATCTTCCCATTTTTCTTACATTATTGATTTCTAGTTTCTTTCCACTGTGATTGGAAAAGACACAGGATGCTTTCAATCTTCTTAAATTTGTTAAAGACTTGTTTTGTCACCTAACATGTGATGTTTCTTGGATAATGCTTTATGTGCACTTGAGAACAATGTGTATTTTGCTATTGTTGAATGGAATGTCCCATATATGCCTGTTAGGTCTGTTTGATTTATAACGTTGTTCAAATCTGCTGTTTCCTTACTGTTTTCCTGTTTAGACAACTATGTTTTTGAAAGTGGGGCACTGGTTCATGTGATGGTATTCCATAAGTCCTATAGGCTTTCATCACCCTATTTCATTATTTTTTTTCTTTTTGTTCCACTAAATGGATGATTTCAAGTGACTTATCTATACATTGTCTGATGCTTTCATCTGCTTGATCATGTCAGCCGTTGATGCTTTCTGTTGAATTTTTCAGTTCAGTCATTGGTTTTCTTTTTATGATGCAGAACTTCTGTTTGGCTCTTTTTCAAAGTTTTCTATTTATTTTCTGAACTTCTCCTTTTGTTCATGTATTGTTTTCCTCATTTTGTTTAATTGTCTGTGTCTCTTGTAACTCGCTGAGTTTAAGACAATACTTTTGAATTATCTGTCAGGGAACATATAGACCTTATTTCTTTCGGGTCAATTGCAGGAGTTTTATTTTGGTCCTCTGCTGGGTGTCATGCTTCCCTGACTTTTTGTGTTCCTTGTAGCCTTGCACTGGTATCTGCACACTTGAAGAAACCCTCACTTCTTCCAGTTTTTATGAATTGGTTTGGGGAGAGAAAGAACTTCAGCAGTCAGGCTGGCTAGAGATTTTGGAGCTTTTTCAAACTTTTTCTACAGCTGTGCCCACTCTACTCCTCTCACTCTATCTTGCGTGTGTATGTGGGGTGGGTGGAGGACATTTAGAATTGCGTATCTTCTCTCATTTCTGCACAGTCATACCAGGTGCTGAGATTCCTCCCACTCTATTTCCCTAGGGTAGTGTTGGGGGCAAGTTCCACTCCTCCCCCTCCCTACTGAAGGAGATGTCTTAAGATCTCCTTCTTCTTAGCCTGCAGAGCTGTGCCCAGTGCTGAGAGCCCCTAGCCCCTTTTCCCTAGGATAGAGACGCCAGAATGAGAGGTGATAGCCCTACTACTCTCCCTTCTGCCTGAAGGAGCAGCCTCAGGGTCGTGTATTTCTCCTAATCCCATAGAGTTCAGCCTGTTGCTGAGATCTGCGTGTGCAAGCACTGTCTGCGAGGATGCACAGAGGACAGCTTGGGGCCTTGCAGGCATTAGATGCGGGTACAAAACTGGGCTGGCTTGTGGGGCCCATGGATGGGCTGGTGGGATCTGTGGCTAGTTGTTGAGATCCACATACCAGTTACTATGAGTCCCACTCTTTTACTTTGTTCTTAGCTTCCCCCAGACTGTGCAGTTATGCACATTCCCTCAGTGCTCTGGGTGACATGAGACTGAAACAGGCATCTCGGATAGCACTCCAAGAGGCTGAGGAAGCCACAGGCTGTCTTTTCCTTTCCTCTGTGGGAGAATCTGGACCAAGGCATTTTTCTCAGCTCTGAGTTGTGCTGGTTTGGAGGAAGGGCCACGCAGATCAAGTGAAACTCTTCTTCTTACTCTTCAATGTGGCTGTTTCTGGATTTTTTGCTCCTCAAGAATACCAGGACATCTCAACTGGACTCCGGAGTTCCATAAAGGTATTTTCTTTCATGGATGGTTTTTAAACTGGTGTTTCTGTTGGGGGCATGTGGGCTGGGACTTCTTATTCTACCATTTCGCCAATGTCACCCTCTCAAATTAATTTCTCACAGTCTCAAATTCCTTTCATTGTATATACCAGAAAAACAGAAAACTCTTACTTGCTCTTGGAAAACCTGATAAAACCACAAGGTCTGTCTTTGGCTTGTTCCATTTCTAAATGTTTCTTTTCTCCCCTTACCTCCATTTATGCTAAAAATCTATATTTATCTTTAAAAATCTGACTTTATATTTAACACTAAATAGTATTAGTAATAACATAATTGCCATAATCATGGGAATAACATATTCCTGTGGTACTTAACAATTTACAAAACACTTTCCCATAAATTGTCATACCTAGATTGTCACGGCGCTTTGAGATGGGTGGGGCATGTACTTGAATATAAACTTTATGAAGGCAGGGACTTTTATTTCTGTTGTTCACTGACTCTCTAGTCCCTAGAAGAATGCATAGCACATAGCTGGTCTCAATGAATCTTTGTTGGATGAATGCAGGAACTAACAGGTTAAAAAGCTGAGCGATTGTTTAGGGCTCTGCAGTTAATAAATGAAAAGATGGAGTCGCAGTGTGTTCCTTTGGCTCTTCACCCAGTGATGGCTAGGGAGTATCAATTCTAGTAAAACTATTTTATGAAACTATTTTATGTTACTTACTGCATGCTAATAATACATATTAAATATTCTTTATATGTTAGTTGAGTTAATGTGTCCTCTCTCTCCTGATTAAAGGACTTATTATTCTTCTAGTGGCTTTTACTTTTAGAAAAAGTATTAAGTAATACGTTAGCAAGTGATTCTGAGACTGATACCACATCTCTTCTGTAAGAGGTGATAAGATCTACCCTCTCTTCTTACTTCTCTTCTGAGGAACAGAAAGGAAAAACTGGAAAACGATTAAGATATTTCTGAATGTTCAATAAATTATGTCAGGCAACATCTAGATGTGATTAACTTCCTGTGTAAAATCATAATTTGGGGGGAGATTCTTTGAAACAAATGATGTTAGTTTTAAGTAAGTGAAATTAGAATTTCAAAAGAAAAGTGGCATAATGAACCTATTCAACTAGGGTGGCTAAAAAATACATCAGAACTATTTTCTCTACCTCTGGTTGTTTACCGTAAACAGTACTATTAGACAAAACACACACCTACAAACCCACTGAAAGAGGAAGGCACCCCTGGGACTGTGTAATGATACGCCTTCTAGCATCTGATTCCAGCCTGCTTGACTGGACTATCCTGTGAAGAGTACCGTGTCATGACTGGATTACTCCATACACATTGGCTCGTGTAGTCTGTGCAGACAAATACCCATTGGTCCATAAAATCAATTCAAACAAATAAACCCTTTTAATCATGACCAGGAGCTTTGCATATTTTCCTGTTTGATCTCAGTTGCTTCTGCTAGTACTTAGTTTAGCTGAAAAACTAGTTTTATATTAAACCGTGGGGCTCTTGTTTTGTTTTCAAGCATTTATGTAGCATTTTATGGCCTGTGAGGTATTTTACAGCCCCTGTGCCTGTTTTTTCTACCCAATCCCTTTGGGGGGTAACCACACTGTTGTCATTCCCATTTTTACAAACTATAGAAAGGAGGTATGCAAGGATGAGTGACTAGCAGAAGGTCAGATGGTAAGGTAGTAGTTAAAAAGGTATTAGAGGTCATGATTTTTGAATTTCTCATTTATTTCCTGTTACACTGATTCTTTTCTGGTCTTTTGCTGATTTGTCTGTGAAAGATGTCTGCATCTTAAAAACAGATGGATTTGTTAAGTGACAAAATAGAACATCTGTAAGAAAGTAGAAATGATAGCATATTTTACTGTGAACTTTCAAAGTAAATACATGTTTAGTACAGAAAATATTTTTATATCCAAATATATAGAAACTGCTTAGGCATTCTTAAATTTGAATGGCTGAGATGAATTTGTTTAATAAGCCAAGAAGGCTTGTGATGTCAAAGCTGTTAGGTTGGCTACCTGATTAGATTCATATTATTCCTTTTGGGAAAAAAAGATGGAAATCAGAGTCAAATTTCATGATTTCACATTACACAAACAGGAATGAAGAAAAAAAATGTTGAAAACAGATAAAGCTAATAAAAGAATTAATGAAAGCTTAAGAAATGTGAATTTAGTATTTGTCAAATAGCGGTGTTAAGCTAGAAACGATAAAGTTCTCTGGAATTAAGATTATAAAGGGATATTTAAAATCCTCCTTTTCAGTTGATGTCTTAAAACATAGCCTGGTTAAAATCATAGTCTCTTAAATACTTTCATGGTTCAGATGCTTTTTAAAAGCATTTTCTCACAAAAGAAAGTGCTGGCTTTATTATCAGTTCGCTATTAAGTTGGAAGACTTGTATTTGCATGAAATTCTTTCTCAGGAAAATGTTAATAGGAACCAGAATGTAAATAAGAGGAGGAAGCAGCTCCAGATATTTTCTGTGGTTCTCCTTGATAGGAAAATCTTATGTACATATTCAGTGGGTGAGCCTCACTTGCTCCTGGGCTCAATATTCAACTAATTAATGTCATTCAAGCATTATATGCCTTTGCATTGGCATTTGATCGAATTTCAAATCCTCTATTTGAATGAATAGCACCATGAGAAGAATTCATTTTTGTGTTTTATTTAGCTTAGGCTGTGTCTACATTTAATCTCCATTCACGTTAAAGCAGTCTTTTTACTATTCTTCTGGAACAAGGCAAAGCCTCTCTGGCTGTGGCAAATCTATACTTTTTTTTGCCTATTACTTTATATTATGTTTGTGTGTGTGTGTGTTGGGGGGGAGTGTCTGTGGTAATTAATTCATATATATGCAGAAATTGATTGCAAAAAAATGCTCTATTACCATAAGGACCCTGAAACCTAGAAAAAGAATAAAATTTATTAACTTTGTTCACATCAGGTCATGCTAATATATTAACAGCATCAGGAGACATTCCTCTGGGCAGTATCCTCCCTGGTCTCTTTTGTTTTCTTTATGTTGCTGTGGATGAAGAAAGTCACCTGCCATAGCAGTAAACAAAGGCTGTTGCAGCCATCAAGCTATCAGTCACTACAGCCATCCCTGACTATGTACCCTGTGGGGATTCAGGATGGAAAAAAATCAGGATACCTGCCCTAGATAGTTAAGGTGCATATCAAAGGAGTGATTTCATTGAGCCCAGGCTCTTCTCTTGCATCTTCCCAGAGAAAAGCACTAAATTCATTAGCTTGAGATGTCTGATTTTTTGATGTCCTGACTACCACTTTTTTTTTTTTTTGCAAAAACTTCTGTATGTCCTGGGTCTTCCCTACCTCTTCAGAACCATCCCTCATAGACATCTGAGAGCTGTCTCCCTGGCTTAAGTCCTCAGTATGTAGACTGAATAAAATATAATTTTCAACTTTTAGGTTGTGCATTTTTTTTCAGGTGACATTGCCATATTTTCCAAATTTCCAAAAATAAGGGTGGCTATAATAAGAGCTAAAATTCGTCAGACATTTTCTATATAGCTTTACATGCATTGCCATTTTTAACACTTTGAAAAACTATTCACTACTATTGCCAATTTGCAGATAAAGAAACAGGTTCAGAGAAGACAGAAGACCCTGTCCAAGGTCAGATAGCTAAGAAGTGATCCAAGAGTGATTTAAACATTTAACAGAGTTGAGAGCCTGAGGTTGTAATCCCTATGCTGTATTGAAGAAAAATTGTTTTCTAAAGGGAAAAATAAGTAAAGATGATATTTCAAAAATGAGTATCCATAATTTGGCGGAGAAAAATGACCCACAGAAAATGCGTTTTAATAGCTTCTTCTGTTTCTTGTGTCGACTGAAATAAATGCACAGCCTAAAAGTTAAGAGTTATGTTTTATTTGGCGGGAGGACTCAAGCTGGGATGACAGCCTCTCAGATCGCTCTGAGGGACTGCTCCAAAGAGGTAGGGGAGGAGCTAGGATATATAGGAGCTTTACAACAAAGACCAGGTAGTTGGAACAATAAAAGATTGCTTGTTATCAAAAGAAAAACAGGCATCTCAAGTTAAAGAATTTAGTGCTTTTCTATGTATGGGAGGAAGCAAACATTTGGGCTCACAGAATTCATTCCTTTGACAAGCACCTAGCTATCTGGGGCCAGTATTCTGTCCTTTCTTATTCTGAGTCCGCTCAGAGGGCACCATTGTGAGTGGCTGCAGAGGCTGGGCTGCAGGCCTGTCCTCACTGGGGGGTGGCGGCAGCTGCTGATGACTTGGTTTCAGCATTCTTTGTTTACTGATATGGTTTGCAGTATTTTTCGTTCACACGTGTATGACTCTCCCTTATACCATCTTGAGGTTGCCTCCCCTTCACAACCATCTTTCACATGACGGTGATCCTCTTTCTCCTGAGCTATTGCAATCATGTCCTCACAGCCCTTCCTGACTTCACTGCTGCTCTCCCACAGTCAGTCTTGTCCTCACCCAGCAACTCAACTCAGTTGATGACACTCTTCTCAAAACCTTCCAGTGGCATTGTACCTTTCAGGGAATGAAAGGTAAAGTCTCGGGAGGCCTTACAATAATCTGCTTCTCATGCCTCTGCCCTTCACCTGCCACATCTGCCCCTGGTGCCTGCTGCTCCAGCCGCAGTGGTGTCCATGCTCTGCCTTGTGCACACCTAGCATCCTCCCCACTCAGGTGTGTGCCCTTGCGGTTCTCTGTACCTGAAACAGACTTTCCCTAGAAATCTGCATTCCTCCTCTCTTGCTTCCTTCATGGCCTTGCTTAAATGTAATTATGGAAAAGTCTTCGCCAACACTGAATGTAAAATAGACACCTTAATAATAAATAGACACGTCTACCTCACCCTGTTTGTTTTTCCTCATAATACTTAACACTACTTGAAATATTATATATTTACATGTTAATCTGTTTATTATCTATCTCCCTTCTCCCACCAAGGGTTTTGGAGTTTATATAGACCTCCCTCCATGAGGAAATGTGTTTTGTTCAGAACGGCAATCCCAGCACCTAAAATACGCCTGGGACAAACTGGGAATTCAATAAACATTTGTGGACTGGATTAACTTGGACTGCAAGAGTTATTTTAAAAAGTTATTTTCTGTATTCCCTGGGATGTTTTTGTCCTTAGACATTACAGCATTAGGCACAATTTTAATTTGACTCAATATCTAATTGTACTTTCAAACTATCTTGGAGACAGTGGAGATATAATATATTTAACAATTTTTTAAGTTTACATTTTACATTATATTTATAGAAAGTTATGAAAGAAAGTTCATCACATCATCAGGAGGAATGTTGGTCAAGTTTTACAGGGAAATGTGCAGTGCAGACTGTTGTGTGTTTCTGCAAGGGAGAAAGAACTAATCTCTCGACCAAAGTATCAGCATCTTATTAATGAAGGCAATAGAGGCATCCACACAGTTAGGAGAAAGGGGAATTTGACCTGTGCAAATTATTTAGCTCCGTTGTGCCTCAGTTTTCTGGGATTAATAACATATGTTACAGTGTAAAAGTGGACAGCGTTTTGTCAGAAATTAATTCTACTTTTTAGATCGTATTTTATTTCAACATTAACCAGAAGAGACTGGTCATTTAGCCCTGAACAAAACAATATGCTTGAGACCCAGACTTTGCGGAAAGAAGGTCTGCCATATTCCTTTAGTAATCCTTTCCTCTCTCATATTACCTCATTAAACCAAACCTGGAGGAGACAGGTCAACGTGTTCTACCAAAGTGTAGAAAAAATGGCTTTTCTGCTTTTAATAACAAAGCCCCGATGGTAGCTATTGTGTGGTAGAGAGTACATGAGTATACAGGAAAGATAAAATGGAAGTTCTCAGTCCTGAAGGATCATGGAAGGGAGGAAAAGAAAGAGGTGAGAGAGAGTGTGAGAGGAAGAAACAAGTCAGTGTGTCTTAATTTCCTTTCATTGATCTTGGAGAGGACATGTGTTAGGTAAATTCTGGGATACAGCTAGCATGGAAAGATCTCTCTTCCCCATTCTCCTTTTGGAATTCTAGAAGGAACCTGTAACATCACAGGCAAAGCAACCTAGTTAAAAGAGTGGGATGTTGTGATCAGGCTGGGATAGGATCAGGCTGACCTTCCCCCCGGCCTCTCAGCTCATGTGTGGGGTGCATGTTGAATGAAAGCCAGTGTTGGGGGAGGGTATGGCTCAGTGGTAGAGTGCGTGCTTAGCATGCATGTGGTCCTGGGTTCAATCTCCAGGATCTCCATTAAAAACAAACAAATAAATAAATAAACCTAATTACTGCCCCCTCCGAAAGAAAGAAAGAAAGAAAGAAAGAAAGAAAGAAAGAAAGAAAGAAAGAAAGAAAGAAAGAAAGAAAGAAAGGGCAAGCCAGCCAGCCAGCCAGTGAAACAGTGGGCTTGCCAGATGCCTGCAGTCCATCCTGTACTGGAGGCTGGGCAGGCCACAAGACATGGGGGTAGGCGGAGGCTTATGGGCACACAATCTGGAGAGCTGAAGGGAGTTCCAGTTACTCTAGGAGTGTTGCCCAGCCCCAAATGAAGGGCCATGGATACACTAGCCACAGACTGAAGCCTTAATAGTCAACTGGTGACAGGAAGCATTGCTCCGGAACCCAGAAGATAACTAGTGAAGACCCGGTGACTAGCACAAGGTCAGGGCATTCTTCTGTTCTTCCAAAGTGCAAGGTCAAGTCATCCACACACTCTTCTCTCATCTCATCTTACAGAAAAGACAGAAGGAGAGAAGACTTTACTCCAGTTAGAGACCAGGCCCTACAGCAGCTGTTTATATAATCAGACTAGATTAAATTTAGATTGGGCACTTAGTTTTTCATGCTAACCAGGTGATGGGACTTCTCCCAATTAATTATGAAAAGTGAATTACATTTTCTCTTTACATCTGATATCCTATAATTTTTCTTTATTGTTACAGAGGATTGTTGAGAGATTTTGAAGTAATGTTTATAGCACTTAGAATAGCTTTTAGTATTTGATAGTTGCTAATAAAATGATAAGCTATTACTATTTTTAAGACTAGAGCAACATTCTTGTAGGGGGAGTAACCAAATAACGAACAAGGAATTAATAGTAAAGTTGTCTGCTCTGACTGGACAGTGGCCTGGGATTTCAGGAAACCTAAATTCCCTATATTCAAGCCCCCATCCATTTCTCTTTCTCTTGGCTGTGACTTTTAAAACAATAAACATTCCAGTAAAAAAAGACTTTTGGAAAGCTTTAACCTTTAAACAGAACCTGAAGATGCCATATTTGTTGTTCATTTGTTCCAGGTACTTGATCACTTTCTATAACCTTGTATTAATCAGTATGTAATATAGATGGGTTTTTTAAAAAAAACAAACAAACAATTTTTTATACCAGTGTTTACAAATGTACAGTTAAGGGTAATGCTATGAAATGACAACATTCCTAAAATTAGTGACTTGTTGAGTTGCTGGATTGATTTCCAAAATAAACATGTTTAAAACATGTATACCAGCTACTGACCAGAAAATGCACATACCCGTGAGGACAGAGGCAAAGCTTTTGCACACTTCCTGCATACCATGACTATCTCAAACGTGTCATCTCATTAATCTCCACAGTAATCGCACTGGATAAATACAATTTCTCATTTTACAGATGGGGAAACCGAAGCACAAAGACATTATGTTAACTCTTCTAAGGCCACACAGCTAATCATCGGCACTGGGTTTGGAGCTCAGGCAGCACAGTTTTCACAAGTTGTTCTTAATCACTATGCTCTAGAGATTTGTTGCTTTGTTTAAGACAAATCTGCTCTGCAACTTACATTGTGCAATGGAGTAAGCTGACTTTGGTACATTTTCACCAAGAACCACTTTCTGCTTTCAACAAGAGAAAGAAATATTTTAAAATACCCCACAGATAAGGTTTCAATAGATAATCATTTAAATCATTTTGTAGATACTGTACATCACACAAAAGTGCTTTTGGTATGGGCATTTGAAATAGGATTCTGATAAAATTTTAACAAAGTTTTATCAGCAGGTTCTTTGCTTTAAAAAAATCTACTCATCAGGAGATATGGTAGATATTGTTCCATTAATGTGAGTGGGCCAAAATCCTTATAAAAAGAATCTGAAAGTGCTTTTTTCCCCTATGGTGTCAATATCTATAATTCTATTTCTTTATTAAAGGTGATTTGACACAGTGAGCAAAATTCAAAGCCATTAGAGCGTTGGAGCGTAACTGCTACACTTCCCCAGTGAGAGCACGCGTCTGAGTGCATGGGGGTGTCTGTATGAAAAGGCACTGCTTCCTGAGAAGAAGCAATAACGTCCTCCTGGATCAAGAGTAATTTTCATGTGAAAACAGAATTTTTTCCGTCAGGAATTCTGAAAGTAAATTATTTGACAAAATATTAAGGTATAAGTTGTCCATTTTATTTTTATAATGTTTCCAATTATCCTTTTACCATCAGAGTACTTGGGCATGTAAAACAATGAAAATTACCACAGATTGGAGACTTATCAAAATCTTACTGTATTCAGGGTGCTCTTCAAGACATTTCACATACACTGAGTGATTTAATCATCACAAAAGCCCCAGGAGGTTCCCATTTTATAGACAATGAAACTGAGGCACAGAGATTAAGGAATTTGCATAGACATGACCTAAGACTGTGCTGTTGGGCTCTATGGTTGTCCCACTTAACTGCTATGCTATTTTGCCTGAACAGTAGTCAAAAATATTCTTTCTGATATATTTTCAAATTTCCACAATTTCCCTACATGGTGAATATTATTTTGTCAAGAATAAAGCTCAATTTTGCATGATTTTTACAGAAAAACATAAAGCACAGCAATCTCAGATATTTTGTCTATTATTTCTCAGGAATATCCTGTCTTTGAAATCATAACTTTCCCTACAGAGATGTAATTTGTTTTAATTAGGTCATCTAAATGTCAATTATTTATGTTGACTACAGCAATTCCTAATTTTGGGATTTCACAGGCCTTCACTCTTGCCTGGCACTCGGGGAATCTTCTCTGTTTTGCATAATCTTAATTATATTACTTTGTGGAAGAGATGCAAGAAAAATGACATTCTTCTAGAGTGACTTCTCAATTAAATCAAAGAGATCTGATAAGATTAAAGAAAATGCTGGCAAAGCACTGAGTGGTAAGAAAGACTATTCATGCTAAATGAGTCACCAGGAAGAAAGTAGAGAATTATATCAGGACACTGTTCACTTAGCATAATTAGTAGTTTTTGTTACTAATGTGCTAAATGATTTATTAGCTGTCAATGATAAGTTGATGTGCTATAATAATTATTCCAAAATACCATATCTTGATTTATGCAGCAACTGTAGTTCCCAAACTCTTTAACCGTATTCAGCCCTCACTGTAATTTGGTAAAATAAGTAAGAACAAGCATTGTAATTCCAAATGTAAGGGTAGAGACTGAGTCGCACAGACACTGAGTTACCTAAAGAAAACCTCACAGCTGTAATAGAGGGTCCAGAGCTTTTAAGCCTCTAAATTCCCAACCCTTGTTCTATGCCTAAAACCATGGTCTCTGCATAAAAATGCTTTTCCATTGAGGAGAAAATGGAGAAGAAAAAAGGTAGGTGGAGAGAGAAAAACTAAAAACTGCATTATCTGTTTTATACAAACTCTGGGGAATATAGTGTCTTTTACAAAAATAGTGCTAGTTATGAATAAAGGAGAGCATAAAGTGGCTCAATTTCAAACACCCAACTTGGTTTTCTTTTCTTACCTATGTGGCAATAAACCTTGATATTCTTCTTAAGCAATTTCTCTTTAAGTAATCTTGTCATATAAGGAAGAGGTGATAAATCACAAAAATGTGAGCTCCTGTTTGTGAAGATTTTTGATGGTTGTAACATTAAAATAATGTGAACTGTAAAAAAGATTACTCCAGCTTCCCTAGGTCAGGTGTGGTTTGTTGGGAGTACAAAGGCCATGGAACACGGAGGAGTTGATCAGATTTATAAGCAAATGTCTCTGGTGCTGCATGGTGTGTAAAAGAATTTTGTAAATGCTACATCTGCTCTTAGGAAGTCATCTGTGAATACTTCCTAATTTTTAAATGCCAGTGTGTGTGTGTTGTATGAATCACAATGAAGTGAATCCCTGCTCACTAACTCTAGCTCTTTTGTATGTGGGGTGAGCTCTTGTATCACTCAACTGAGTGCTCTGGGCTAAAAACATCCACATGTTCCAACTTCCTTCCACGCTTCCGTAGCATATAGAAGATGTGATGGGTGTGAATTAGAAAAGACCTGAGGTTTCTTAAATATTACTGAAATTTAATTAGATGTGACATGATTATAGACCCCAGATATTAATCTGACTTTAATCTCTGCTACGTGTGTATAGCAGTAATTGTTATTAAATGAAAAAATGACCCCCAAAAGAGAAGCTATTAAGAAATCTATAAATTTAAAATGTGTTTTGTAAAACTAAACTCCAATGCAGTTGGAGTAGTTAGGAAAACAATTTAATGGCAAATTCCTCCATTTCCTTGCTTTCTAAAGAAAGATTAAACTAACTGTACTTATTTATGATTTTCCTAGTTTTATCTGTGCATTAAGTTAAAATTCTGGTTGGAGGTTGAACAAAGTCTGACTGAACAGATGATCTTGACTGCTTTCTTGGGACATTGAGCATTTTCATCTAGGTTTGGTACAAGGAAAATACTACTTTCTTGATTTCTTGACTAAAATTCTACTTTTATTATTCTCACTTATTTGATAACTTTTCAAAGGATATTTCCTAATCAATGTTTGTTTTTCAGTTACTGAAGGAGAGCACGGTCTTAGGTTCATAGAATATTTGGCCTGACATTAGCCTTACACTAGCATTTGCAGGGGCTGCCAGATCTTCTAATTTTATTTGAATAGTCGTCACAGTGCTGCAGAAAATAATAAGCTGAGGTTATTGGATATGTTGTCAGTCCAATCTTATTTCATTTCTTTCTCCACAGCTCTATTTAAGAAGACAACATAAGACTCGGATATTGGAAATGATGTAGGTTTGGACAAGTCCACAACATAATGACTTACAAAGATTTTAAGCATCATCAAAAATTAAGCATATGGAAGTTGTTGTATACAGATGGTGACTTTGGTGCATATTAATCAAATTCATGTATTTAAAAATACATGGAGCCATAGGTTCTGGAGCCACCCGTGAGCTTATGGTAAAGCTTGTTGGATCTTATAGTTCAGGGAAACTATTGCCAGCCTAAGATTTCCATAAGGAACCCAGATTAGCAAGCTGTCAGTGAACTCTCCTCCGTGGGTGGTGCTCTGCCAGTGATACACTGGAGAGCACACATGTAGAGCAACACCTGGACCAACTGAAAAAAGCAGTGCACCCTTCTCAAGGGAGATGGAATATGACACCACACTGGCACTCTAGGCCAAAAGGGATGCCTGCACATCAGGGAAATATGTCTTCTGCTTTTCCAAAGATTAGACTCTCAGGGGTGGAAGATACTTTAAATATCTCCTAGTTCTGTTACGTAAAGAGTAGCCTCTAGACCAGGCTTTATATATCATTCTGAAAGGATGCAAAGATCTATCTCAGAAAAGCCAGCAATGATGAAGAGGGAGCTGCATGCACTGGACTTAAAGCACCCACTATTCTTTATGTTTCAGGAAGATGAAGGTAATTTAGAAATTTTTAAAAATCTTTATTTTGCATTCACTAAAAAAAATGCCACATGGAGCCGTAACTGTGCATAGATAAGTGGACTTAGATAATATACAGAAGATTACCCTTTGTCTCACTGTGACCTCGTAACACTTCTATTTGAGAGATACTTTAATAAAACTGCTAGATATCCAGGCTCATAAATTTCTCCTAAGTCTGATGATTAAAAAAAAAAAACTCTTTTTTTGGTGTTCATTAGCTTTTACCTTTCTTAGCCAATTATTCTTGATCACCTCATGGCTTTGTTGAAATAAAATCACAGAACTTCTAAGCTGTTAGTTAATTCTTAATGTATAGGTTTCCAAAACAGTGGAAAAACTTAAAAACAATGGAAACACACAGTATGGAATCATAGTGAAATGTTGTGTTTAAGTTGGAAACAATAAAAGTCATAAGATATAAACTTCTCATATTAACATAATTCAGTGGACTATGAAGCAGTTTGTGTTCTTTCACATCTTTGTCATGAGAAGGCAGAAGCCAAACTTACAGAATTTGATGAGCATGACACTTAAGATATTACATATGGCTCTTTAGGATTTGGGGCTATACAATCATATTATAGTATTCTTCCTCATAATATACTTATATTTAAAATATTTTTCCTTTAGAAATGAATCAACATGTTAGCACTTAGCTTTCAGTTATAAAATTATTTGGGTCTATTTACTGTATAAATATTATACAGCAAAAATATGCAAAATAAAAAGCCAAGAAAATTTCTCAAATGCATACAGCCCAGAAGTACTACTGTCAGCATTTTTGTGCATATCTTTCATTAATATTTATCTCTATCTTTTTAAATGAAATGGGACTAATATAATACATGGTGCTCTATGCTCTCTTTCCTAACAACAATGTATCATGAAAAATCATGTCACTAAATGTAGCTCAACATCATCACTTTAATGTCAGTCTAGTCGTTGGCTTTAAGTATATATTACAATTTGTGTAACAGATATTCTATTGTTGGATACTTAGGCTGTTTTCAGGATTTGTTGTTGTCTTGATAAAGTAGCTGTCACTTGTTTTGTTTTGATAATGTGCATACCCAGACACATAATCAAATAACTTCTCAATGTAAAATTCCTAAAAGTGGGATTCTGAAAGGAGATGTACAAAATGAATGAGATGAACCTTTTTCAGGTTTTTGATGCAACTGTCAAACTATATTTGAGACCGATTAAATCAATTTATATTCAAACAAGCAGCTTCTGTTCTAGAAATAATGGACTGTCAGGCAAGAATGAACCATTCCATTAATAAATATTTTTAAAAATCCTGGATAATATAAAGTACATATAATTTGTGAATTATCTAGTAAGAAATGAAAGGACATATCTAAGTGTCAAAATTAAAGTTGGAGCTGGGATGCTAGTGAATGAGATGGTGGCCAGGACTTGTTAAGAAGAGATCTGTCCAAGAGTGGCTCTTTGTCTTGTTTCCTTATTTGTTTTTTACGTTTGTTACTATTGAAGCATGAGATATATAGTAAAAGTGCATAAACTGTATTTGGAGATATTGGTGAGTTTTACAAAGCTAATGTATTTGTGTACTCACTGTCCAAATCAAGTTATAAAACATTAGGAGCATTCCAGAAGCATTCCTTATACTCTCTTCTAGTTTTTATCTCTTTTCAAATGGAAAATACCTCATCGCAATACTTATTTTTATTACTGCACACATACTTTCACCTGTTTTTCAACTTTAAATAAATGGAACATTTAGTATATACGTATATATTCTCTTGTAAAATTTATGTATATTTTTGAATATATAAGCTATGGTTTTTCAACACTATGTAGTATTTTTTGGGTGAATAAACCACAATTAATTTATTGTTAATCAAAATTTGGGATGCTTACAGTTTGGAAATATTACTAACAATGCCAAAGTTCTTGTATATTCTTTGGTTGACACATATTGATCTTTGCCCACTCCCAGGTTTCCTCTAGAAGTCTTATTATTTTAGTTTTTATATTTAAGTTTGTAACCCACTACTAATTGATTTTTATGACTGCTATGAAGTAGCATCAGTTTTTTTTTTCTATACAGATAATCAGAGACTTCTGTTCTAGTCATGATGAAATATAAAATATAGGATTTATATTGCTGTAATAAACCCTAAAAGTGGACAAAATAGAAGAAGTGTCAGTGTTTAGATATCAGACAATAGATGACTCAGAGCTCTGATCCTTGAAAGTAAGAAATATACAAGATGGACTCTGTGAGGGGCACTTTCAAACTGTGGCACAAAGAAGCTGAGCCCAGACAGTGGTGATCATGCTGAAAAGGCTGAAATGTACCAGAGTGAAGGCAGTTGTTTACAGGAGAAACATCTTGAGCCTTTGGCTAAACGCTAGACCAAACATACACGGAATGAAATTCTAAGAGGTTTTGCAAAGAACAACTCTTAGAAGGGTAGGGAAAGGCTGTGAGGAGTTGGAGTTGCAACTAAGCAGAATAGAGGAACATTGACCATGCAAGACATTAAAAAGATTCTCCAGAAAGTCCATGTTTTAGAAATTGGGCTACTATGGCCTCAGAGTAATGGCTTTTCTAGAACAGCAGTTCTCAACTAGGAGAGTTTTGCCCCTCAGGAGACATCTGGCAATGCACAGAGACATTTTTGATTGTCACAATTGTAGGACATGTACTGTTGGTATGAAGTGGGAGACTGCTAAACATCCTACAATACACAGGACAGTTCCACACAACAAAGAATTATGTGGTCCATTATGACAATACTGCCAAGGCTGAGAAAGCCTGATGTAGATTTAGCCTACCAAAGCCTAAAATTAAACTTCTACAAAACCAAGTCACCAAACAATTAACTGCATGTCGAAACAAAGCACCCTCTAAAGGAAGACAATTTAATCCAGACTCTCAACAATATAGTATTCACAGTGTCCAGAATACAACAAAAAATTACTACACAAATGAAGAAGAAAGGATATTTGATCCATAAACAGGATAAAAACAATTGATAAAAACAGACCCTGAGATAAAACAACAGAAAGAGGAATAAATTAAGAAGTCAATATAATATATAGTTATTCATTTAATATCTATGTAGATATTGTATTGTTCCAGAACTACTTATTGAAAAGATTATTCCTTCCCTCAGGCAACTGCATATATGTGGGCTTATTTCTGCATTTAGAACTGGTCAATTTATCTACTCTTACGTGAATTCAATACTATTTTAATTTGTATAATCTTATAATTCTTGATGTCTGGAAGTATTTCTTTTTTAATTAAAGCTATTAGCAGTTTTAAATATTAAATCTTTTAAACTATGAACATGGTACAGACATTTATTTAGGTCTTCCTCAATCTCTATCATTTTTATTTTCCTTTTTGTGCATAGAAATATTACACAGATTACATTAGATTTACTCCTAGGTACTTTTTATATACTGATTAGAAATAGTTACCAGGAAAAGACAACCAATCAGTTCTGCCCATTCCAGGCAAAGTTTCCAATCAACACTAATTACATGGTGACAAACAGCTAGGGATGGTGACATCTTTGTGTCATGGCTGACCAGGAAGAATGGGCTCTGGTGCTACGGTTCATCTCCAACAGGAATATGGCATGATGGCCAGCACAAGCTTGAACAGAAGTGAGAGTGAGTATTCATTCTTGTCATAATTCATAATAGCATAGGGAAACCTTTCATTATTTCACCGTTGTGTGATGCTTGCTATATACATATGTATAGATATACATAATTTTTAGTAGTTTCCTTTTACTAGATGGGGAAACATTCTATCTTTAGTTTCTTAATAATTTTATAATGAATAAATATTCTTTCTTTTTCTTTACCTTTGAGATAATTATATGATTTTTACCTTTACTTGGTTACTGTAGTGAATTACACTGATTTATTTATAAGTAATAAAGTAACCTTAAATTCCTGAATGAATCAATTTTCCTAGTGCTGTATTTTAAGCTTTACATATCTCTGGTTCCAATTTGTTATTATTTTCTTTAGGGCTTTGCATTTATGTTCATAAAAGTTATTGGACATTCACTATAGTTTCTTATTATGTCCTTCCCAGGTTTTATCATTAAGATCATATTTCTACCTTCCTATTTTCTGGTATTGTTTTTCTAAGATTAGTATCCTTCCTTGAATGTTTGAATAAGTTCCCCTGTAAAGCCATATAACCATGAGGCTTATTTTGTGAGAAAGCTTTCAAGTTTTAAATTTAAAAATTTTATTTATTTATAGACATAGGATTATTCATGTTTTCTATTCTTCTCATGCCTATTTTCTTAGTAACTTTTAAAAGAACATGTAAATTTCATCTAAATTTTCAAACATATTAAGAAATATTTATTCACAGTATTCTCTTGCTATCTTGATAATGGTTGCTGGAATTGAGTAATATACTTTTTTTTTTCATTTACAATGTTGTTAACTTGTGCCATCTCTATCTTTTTTAATCAGTCTTGCCGGTATCTTCAGTAGGATACCCTAGAATTAGATTTTGAGGCTGATTATAGGCATACCTTGGAGGTATTGTGGGTTCTGTTCCAGACCACCGCAACGAAGTAAGTCACATGAATTTCCTGGTTTCTTAGTGCATGTAAAAGTTATGTTTGCTTATACTATAATCTATCAAGTGTGCAATAGCATTATATCTAAAAAAATGTAAATACTGTAATCAAGAAATACTTTATTGGTAAAAAAAGTTAACTATCATCTGAGTTTTCAGTGAGTCATAATCTTTTTGCAATAGAGACATCAATGATCACTGATTACAGATCACTGTAGCAAATATAATAATAATAATAATAATAATAATAATAATAATAATAATAATAATAATAATAATAATAATTGTTTAAAATATTGTGAGACTTATTAAAAAGTAACACAGAGACACAAAGTGAGCAAATGCTGTGGGGAAAATGGCGCCGGGAGAAGAGCTTAATGCAGGGTTGTCACAAACCTTCAATTTGGGAAAAGCACGGTATTTGTGAAGTGCAGTAAAGTGAAGCACAGTAAGATGAGTTATGCTGCAGTCCATGCAAACAGTTTACAGGAAGCATCCTTTAGAGAATGAAGAAATAGGACAGGGAATGGAAGCAGCTAAGTGAGGATGGTCTTCAAGTGAAATCCAGCATGAGCCTGATCATATGGAAAATTCTGGAATGTAAAAACAACAACAACAACAACAACAACAACAAAAACCAGAGTGTATCAATCCTCTCACACATACCTGGAAGCAAGAGACTGGAGATTTTGCAGGAATTCTACTCTTCTTATAGCAATCAGGTGTTGGCTATGATCTTCCTTGGGGGAAGCTGGGTATAACTTCCAGGCACTTTAGTGATTGCTGGACAGTGAGTGTGAAACACTGTAGAGGCTCTGGATGATACTATATTCCTTCAGAGACAGTTCAGTCTTCTTCTAGAAAGCAAACAAAATATGAGCATATCACCTTCATCTGCCCATTTCAGAAGTCTCAACTGAAACTTTGGAATATTTATTATGGTCATTCCATTTTGATAGGTCTTGAATTCAAATTTTGGTTTCTCCAACTCCATAAAACTTCAAAAAAAATCTGCCTGGCATTTTTATTCTCTTAGCAGCAACTTTTTCTGAGAAAGAAAAAATAAAGAATATCTTTGAATTTTGTAGCATCATACAAAAGAAATATAGTTTGAGTGGTGGGATCAAGACAGCAGAGTAGAAGACCCTGAACTCACCTATGTCCACAAACACATCAAAACTACAACCACATATAGAGAAACTCTGAACAACCTGAAGACCAGCAGAACAGCTCTTCTATAACCAAGGCTATAAAGAAAAAACCCAAATGGACTCTGATAGCAAGTTGAAGAGAAGTGATCTAGTCGGACCCTTAACCCCTTAGCAGGTGACCAAGAAGAGAAAGGGGATATCACAGGCTTGGAGATCTTCTCTAAGGAGAGAGGGAGTGAGCCCCATATTAGGCATCCCACTTGTTTGGAAACCAGTGGGACTCATTGTAAGAAACTGAGACTCTGCTCTTGAAGAGGATCTACATAGACTTGATTGCTCCCAGCCCCAGTACAGAGGCAGCAGACTGAGAACTGCCTGTGCTCTGACCAGTTTGTCAAGACTGCCCCAGTGCATCACCCCGGCCTGCATGGGGCTTTTCTCCAGTGTCTCCTGTTCTGCTACTGCTCCCCACTAGGGTGGAGTCCACCATTGCCAGTGCACAAGCAGGCATCAGGGAAAGATCTGAGATAGCTGGGTCCTGGCCCTGCTTCTAGCCATGGTAGAGACCTGGAGCCAACTCAGAAGTGCAACTCCAATCCCTAGATCCCCAACGCAGCCTTGGACTAAGGCAGAGACCTGGAGCCAACTCGAAAACGCAGCTGCAACATCTCAGGCCCTAGCCATGCCTTCTGCCATCACACATACCAGGGAGAAGATCACCTCCTGCAGGGCACCTGCTCCAGCCCCTGGGGACCCAGTCTCACCCTCTGATAGGACAGCAATTACCACTGAGCCCAGGAGAAGCCCCAGCTCACACCTGGCACTGGCTCTAGCCCCCACTCCAGCCCTACCGTCCACCAAGAAAGCAGCTGCCAGCATGCCCTGAGGGAAGATGTGACCCTTGCTCACTTCAGATCCTGCTTTCCCACCAAAGCCACTGAGCACAGACTGCATAGAGACACTCCCACACAAGGACATGACTTCAGGGCCAGCGTAGGTAACTGTTTTGCCTAATTTCATTGAGAGAAATAGAGAAAGTAAAACAAAATAAGAAGACAGAGGAAAATGTTTCAGATGAAAGAATAATATAATCCCCTAAGGTGGGGGGGGGGAGGGGGATTTACTGAGATAATAATTGACCAGATAAAGCGCTAAAAGCAACAGTAATAAAAATGCTCACTGAATTCAGGAAAAGAATAAAGGAACACAGAACTCCAACAAAGAACTGGAAAACATAAAAAGAACTATCAAAGCTGAAGAATACAGTAACTGAAATGAAAAATGTGCTAGAAGGAATTAACACTATTTGGTGATGCAGAACACATAAGCAAACCAGAAGACAGAACACTGGATACCACCCAATCAAAGCAGCAAAAAGAAAAAAAAAAAAAAAAGTGAAATCAAGTGAGGATAGTTTAAGGGACTTCTGACACATCAAGCCCAGTAACATTCATGTTTACAGGGATTCCAGAAGGAGAAGAGAGAGAGAAAGAGGTAGAAAATATATTTGATGAAATTATGGCTGAAGATTTCCCTAACCTGAAGCAGGAAACAGTAATCCAGGTCCAGGAAGAACAGAGTCCTAGGGAAGATGAATCCAAAGAGACCCACACCAAGACATATAATAATTAAAATGGGAAAAGTTAAATGTAAAAAGAGAATTTTAAAGGCAGCAGGAGACAAACAAAGAGTTACATACGAGGGAACCCCCATGAGGCTATCAGCTGATTTTTCTGCAGAATTTGCAGGCTGGAAGGGAGTGGCATGATATATTTAAAATGCAGAAAGGTACACCTACAACCTAGGATACTCTACCTAGAAAGGTTTCATTCAGATCTGAAGGAGAGATAGAGTTTCCCAGAGAAGCAAAACCTAAAAGAATTCATCACTACTAAACCGAACTTACAAGTAAAGTTAAAGGGTCTTTTTTAAAGTGAAAAAGACCCCAAGTAGCTAAAGCAATCTTGAGAAAATAGAACAAAGCTGCAGATGCCATGCTCCCTGGCCTAAGACTATGTTAAAACAATGCTACGGTAATCAAAACAACATGGTTACTGTATAAAAACAGAGAGATCAACAGAATGCAATAGAGAGCCCAGAAATAAAGCCATGCGCTTACGATCAATTACATAAGACAAAGGAGGCAAGAATATACAATGGGGGAAAGAGTCTCTTCACTAAGTGGTTCTGGGAAAACTGGACAGCTACATGTAAAAATATGAAATCAAAACATTTTTACACACCATATGCAAAAATAAACACAAAATGAATTAAAGACCTAAGTGTTAGACTAGAAACCATAAAACTCCTAGAAGAAAAACATAAAAGCAGAACAATCTTTGCTAAGTCATAGCAATATTTTTTGATGTTTCTCCTCAGGCAAAGGAAACAAAAGCAAAAATAAACAAGTGGGACTTACTTAAATCTAAAAGCTTTTGCACAGCAAAGGAAATCATCCATATAACAAAAAGACAACCTACTGAATGGGAGAAATTATTTGCAAATGTTATGACTGACAAGGGGTTAATATCCAAAATATATAAACAGCTCATATAATTCTGTATTATAAAAATAAATAACCTGATTAAAAATTGGTAGAATACCTGAATAAACATTTTTCTAAAGAAAATATACAGATGGCTAACAGGCATATGGAAAGATGCTCCACATTGTTAATCATCGGAGAAATGCAAATCAAAATCACAATGAGATACTATCTCACATCTGCAAGAAGACCATCATCAAAAAGTCAACAAATAACAAATGTTGGCAAGGATGTGGAGAAAAGGGTACACTGTTGGTGAGAACGTAAACTGATGCAGCCACTGTGGAAAACATTTTGAAGGTTTCTCAAAAAATTGAAAATAGAAATACCACATATCCAACAATTTCACTGCTGGGTATATAGCTAAATATAATGAAAACTCTAATTTGAAGAGATACGTTTACCACAATGTTCACAAGGGCATTATTTACAATAGCCAAGATATGAAAGCAAGCTAAGTTCCATCAACAGATGAATGGATACAGAAATGGATAAACTGCATACACACACACACACACACACACACACACACACACACACACACACACACAATGGAATATTACTCAGCCATCAAAAGAATGAGTATTTGCCATTTTAAACAACATGCATGGATCTGGAGGGTATTATGCTTAGTGAAATAAGTTAGACAGAAAAAAACAAATACTGTTATGTTTTCACTTATATGTGGAATGTAAAGTATAAAAGAAACAAAACAGAAACATACCTACAGAAACAGAGAACAAATTAGTGGTTACCAATGGGGAGAGGGCTGGGGAGATCAGTTTCCCCACCACTACACCTAGCCCATATTCTTTGCAGCTATCTCTGCTGACAGCTCTATTCCAGGAAAAGGACCTCCATTTGAATTCTTTTAGGCAGTTGCAATGAGGTCAATTTTTCTTCCTGAGTCTCTTGGGCCTTGATTCTTTTCAGCTCAAGATAATTCACATGCCAAAGAGACAGTTTAGGGTGGCAACTTTTGCTCCCCTACAACTACAAACTTGATTTCACAGCTGCTCTTACCATGACCATAGCCACAGAAAGAGTTCTCTGCTGCCCCTACTGATGCTTGTAATTAGGTGACTAATTAAATTAATCACAGAGTGCATCTGATTGCAGAACCTAGGTCGTGTGGACTTGCTCTAGTGCAGAGGGTTGGAAAAACAATATTTATAACACTTTTAAAGGTGGTCTTTGTCTCCCACTAAGATTTCTAATAGGAAGGGTGCTAGTTGCCCTAAAGAATGGTAAATGTCCATGACAAACAAGAACAATAAAGAGGACCTTTATCACTGCTTCTATTCCACATTTACCAGATGGATACAGTAAGATCAGGACAAGAAATGACAGCTAAATGGATTGGGAAGGAAGAAATAAAACCTTCCTTATATACAGAGGTTACGGTTGTATAAACAGAGAATCTAAGAAAATCTATAGACAATCATTTGAATTAATGAAGTTTAGAAGCTTTGCTGGAAACAAATTGGTATACAAAAAAATCAATAGTTTTTCTATATCCAGAAACAGTAAATCAATGATGGAATTTTAATATGCCATTTATATTAGAACCAAAACAATTAAATACAAAAGAATAAATCTAATAAATGTTTAAAAACTCTGAAATATAACATTATAGGACTTACAGAAGATCTAGAAAAAGAGGAGATAGTTTCTATTCATGTTTAGGCAGAATCAATATTTTAAAGATAATTCTCAAACAAATCTATACAATCAATGCAGTTTCATTTAAAATGTCTAATGTGAATAAAAAAAAATCTAAACTCAAAATGCAGAGTCTAACACTCAGCTGAAAGAGTAAAGGGCCAAGAGATGATTGTAAAACAAAATTAAATCACTTGGTGATTGTATCCAAAGAATTGTGCTTATTATGCATGTAATGATGTATCATTAAGAATAAAAGTTGCTGTAGGCTTTTGATAACATTTTTCAGATTAAAGGAATTCCATTCTATTCCTAGTTTGCTAGTTTTTAAGCATAAAAGAGTGTTGAATTCTATCGAAATGTTGGGAATCCACAGAGATGACTATAAGCTTTTTATTTTTCTCCTTTATTAACATGGAGTTTAAATGATTAGTTGTATGTCATTAACCTTTCTTGCATTTCTTTGATGCATTCTGCTGTCTTTTAATTTTAAAAATAATTGATAGATATAGTTTACTAATTTTATTACAGGATTTTTTTTTTTCAGCCAGTTTGGGAAATGAGATTTGCCTACATTTTTCTTTCTAGTATGGAATTCACATAGACTTTGCAGGGAACTTCCTTCTTTTTCAGCTCTCTGGAATGGCACTTACCAATCAGCAAACTTTTGGTCCTTCAAAGACTGGTAGAACTCACCTATAAAACCTGGATCTGATTTATTACTATTGTTTTGTGAGTAGATTTCAAGCTACTGATTCTATTTCATTAGTGGCTTTAGATTTCTTTAATGTTAATGGTTTTAGATGGTTCCACTTCTCCCTGACTTTAATTCCAAGGTGACTCTTGGCAGCTTCTTTACTAATACCATTTTCACCCTTTCCAGCTCCTAAAACAATCCCACTGTACCCTCTGAAAGTCAGTCAGTAATTAGCAAAATCTCCAACTACTTCTCTGAACATTCCCTTCACATTTTTGTTCTAATACCTGGCTAGCCCCTATTCAACCCTCTCAGGTCCTCCCAATACCTTCTCCACAATCTCAGATCCTTAAATAACCCACTGCTTTCTCTGGAAGGCACAGTCAGCAATGAGTACTTCAGCTCTTCTTCCTAGCTGGCCCCTGGAATACTCCCTCTCTCAAGTGATTTCTCTCACACTCCTTACACTGCTGTACCTAGACGGGATATAGGTGTACTTCTCAGTCCTTATTGCTGCTTCTAGAAAATGCCCCCTACTCCCAGTATCACTAAAGTTTTAGAGATCACATATCCTCAATATATACTGCACATTTCAAGATGTCTAAAAATGAGTGAGGGTGCAGTCTTCTCCAGGTCCAGGTAATTAAAGTGTTCATTGTCTGCAGAGAATTAAAAAGCTATAATAAAACAAACAATGAATGCCAGTATGTTTTTTATTACCACCATGCTCCTGCAATTCTAAATATTTACACCCTTGGGTACATCAATGCATACTACTCTTTCTTGTTGAAGGTATCTACCAACTCCTAGGCTGCTCCATTCATTTATTTATTATTTAGCTCTAGGCTCACTGTCAGTCTCTCCAACATGACCTCTTGTGTTAGTTTCTCAAGATTATATCCTTCAAGTGGGTCATCTTTCCATACATTGACGTCTCAGTTTGACCTCTACTTCAGCGATCTTGTCTCCTGTCACTTTAGCCATCCAATTTCATGGATGGATGGCTCCACTAGACCTTTTCATTTACTAGCAATGGTGACATGTCCATAATCTTAATTTCAAGCATCCCACTCTCCTAACTATGACCTATGTTTCCAACTCCTTATGACAATTTTATCAAATCATACTACTTTTGAACTATCCTTCAAATGTCTTCCTTCTTCAACTTTAAATTTCTAGCCCCTCTCCCTGCAGTATGGGTTGTGCAGAAGAGATAATTCTTAAAGGACTAACCCTCAACCAACAGGGTGTAGGCTGTCCCAGCTTCCTTGTCCTTCAGTGGATCAGATCTGATATCCATTTTCCATAGATCTTCAGAGGGTCCCTTACAGAGACTGGGCTCCAGTTTCCTAGACTGGAAAATGGCTTAAAAACATAGTATTTTTTTTAAATTTACTTACTTATTTTAACCTTCCTTGTTTCACTGTTCTTAATTCCTCACTTCTGCTTTCTAGGATTCCCTAACAACTAAACTACTTGCATGAAATTCTTGTCTCTGTCTCCATCTTTAGGGAATCCAAATTAACCAACTATGAACGAACTGTCTTTACTTCTAGTGAAAGTCAACCCCTCCACTTGGGCACCAGGACACATTCCCCTTGTCTACTCAGGGACATCGCTGCAGTGATTCGCCCTTATTTCCTTCATCAGTCTCCGTCTTCTCTGCTAATAGATATTTCCATTTTTCGTTCTACCTAGTGTTTGATTTCTTCCTTCTCTTAGAGTCACACTCAGGGGAAGGGCTTTTAAAAAACATTTGTCTTGAATTCTCCCTCTCTTCTTTCTTAAATAGAATTTAATCATTTTAGTTGCCTCTATTCCTCCATATTTTAGCTCTACTTCCACATTCCCCCAAAACAACTGCTCTTGAGAAGGTCACTTGTGACTTTCTTGTTGCTAAATTCAGGAGTCAATTCTCAGTCTTCATTTTCTTGATAGACTCAGAGGGAGGCTATTTAATCTTCACCTGTTTTCCTTAAGTCCCCACATCAGCAGGGATCTGGTGCTACTAGATTTCATCCTTCTGAGGCTGACCTTGGGCCATTCCTCCTGGTCTCAAGAATGAAGGGTCAACTATGTTTAGAGTGTGGGGAGAGGAAAGGGCTAAATAGAAATATTTCTTCTGACCTATATTCTCCCTGCTTCTTCTGGCCACCTATGGCTTTGACTTTGAGTCCTCTTCTTCCACCAACCTCTCAATTCTCTACGTTTCTACCAGTTTATGGTAACTTTATGGTGGAATTCAGGTTCCTTAGGGATTATTTTTTTTTTTACAAAAATTTGTTGTTCATTATTATAATCTATGATTCTCTCTGGTTTCCATAGTTTCCTCAGGTTTAATCTTGAGGAAGGAGTCAGCAGGACAAATTAATTTTCAATCTTAATGGGAACTTTGAACTAAAGGGTTAAGGTTAACTCAGAAGGCTTGGGTTGCTCAAATTCTGCACATTTATATCTGGTTTTACCTGGACTTTGTCTATGTGCCTTTTCACTTTGCTGAGATGGATCTTGTCAATTGTAAAAAAATGCACAACCTAAAAGTTGAGAATTATGTTTCATTCAGTGGACATACCGAGGACTTAAGCCTGGGAGACAGCTCTCAGATCACTCTGAGAGACTGCTTTGAAGAGGTAGGGGAGGAGCCAGGATATATAGAAGTTTTTGCAAAAACCAGGTAGTGGGAATATCAAAAGATTACTGTTAATTGAAGAAAACCAGACATCTTAAGTTAATGAATATAGTGCTTGTCTGTATATGGGAAGATGCAAGAGTCTGGACTCAATGAAATCATTCCTTTGATATAACTATCTAAGGCCAGTATCCTGTTTTTCTCTATCCTGAATCCCCTCAGGGTACATAGCTGGAGGTAGCTGCAGTGGCTGATGGCTTGATGGCCTCAACATCCTTTGTTTACTGATATGACAGGAGACATTTTTCATACACAATCTGTATCATTTTACTGTAATTAACTGTAACCATGATTGTAACACCATTTCAGAGTCCTAAAAGTCCTTCAAGTGAATCAGAGAACACGAAGATGATCTTGGGGGCCCTGAAGCAGAACAAGATATCTATAACAAGGGTATAAAAGGATTGGGATTTGGGAGAGTAGTATCAAAGATGTGAGGAGGATTCGTTTAGCAAGAGCTGTGCTGTGACATCCACTCACTTCAAGTCTAGTGAGAAGACTTTACCAGGATTCCTAGGGAAACTTCATATGTATCTCCTAAAATGTGGCTGTCCTAGTGCATCAGTGCTTGTCTCCCTCTTGGGAGACATGATCTGGTTACTGGCCCTGGTGGTGGGAGTGATAGTGAAGGTTGTGCTGTGCAAAGCTTGACCTGTACGCTCCAAGTTTGTTGGAAGTAACAGTGCGTGTGTGCTTTCTGTGTACAATATGGGCCATGCCACTCAGCCAGCCAGCCAGCCAGACAGACAGACACACACACACAGAGTGAGAGAGAGACAGAGAGACACATAGAGGGAGAGAGGCAGAGGCAGCATGGGGTTTTCTGAGTCCTGTCTGGGAGGGCTGCACATAGGAACAAGGAAACTTTAGCAAAGGAGAAAATTATATACAATTTCTAATAGACCAAACTGAGAAGCTTGCCTTAACTGGACTACAGGGACTTCAGTAAGAGATCTCTGAAAAACCACACCAAATACACAGTAAAATTTAAATCCATGACGAGTCTGGGGAGTACAAAGTCAATTTAGCAAAATGCCCATCAAGCAAGGTTTTTTCTGCTTTACCTTTCCTCCCTTCCCATCTGTCCTGATGGGATGTGATCAGAAACCCTGATGGGTGAGATGAGGAGAGGTCTGAAGCATAAGGCAGGAAAAGAGAGGAGAATCATAGCCCTCTTCCCTGACCTGCTGCTGGATACAGGCCCAGGGAGGGTACATCGGAGAAGACTTAACTTCTGTTGATTTTCTGTTGACTTTCAGACTAGATATTTTCAATAACTGTATTGAAACTGAATTGTGATTAAACCATAGAACTTTTAGTTGCCTAAGATTGATCAAAAAAGTTTAGTACATGGAAGTTTTCATCCAGGGGCAGGTAAGAAGCTTTTCTCACTAAATATGTTCCAGACAGTTGTTGAGAGAAAAAAACAAAAAATAAAAGTAACAACAAAAAAAAAAACCCACATTGTTTTACTCTGACACCCAGGAGTCTAGCCTATAGATGTTTGTTAAGACGATGGTTCAGGTTTTAACTTCCAATCTTTCCTCCCCTATGGGATGACAGAAACTCTTCAACAGGAATGACTCAGGCAAAATACAATGTGCGTTTTTTTTGTTTTTTGGTTTTTTTTTTTTTGTGATACTGAGCAGTATTTTTGTTTGTGTTCTTTTGGTTTTTAATTGCTGATCCTTTGCCCCAATGAATACAGTAGCACTGAGGTCAGAAGGGTGGACTGATATGGGCCATTTGTATCATATCCTCTTCACCAGGGTCCTATTGTCTAATTGACATACCTGCCCTGCACTTACATTGGATGCCTCTGGCATGATCTGAGCATCAAGTTTGCAGAAAGACCTTAGGCCCTGTCCCTGTCAGAGAAGAAACGGAGATGAGCAAGACTTAAGGGACTTGCTCTCAAACTCCTTATTTCTTCCTAGAAGTGTATGCTCTTGGGGAGTAAAGCAACCACCCTGAGCAGGACAGTTGGATGATAATGGTCTTCTGTCTTAACGAAGGGGGAAAGGATGCTAAGAGATGGATTTGACAATGTGGTACCACATGATGCATTACAACTACTGGATTTTTCAGAAGATTTACAGAATTAAGAAACATTCTGAAAGATAGGAACTGTGCCTCCCCCCCCCCCCCCACCAAGGAGTGAGCTGTGAGCTTAGTTTAGCCCTTATCCCTTGGAAGAGGTGAACAGGACATGTCCTCCATTAGCAGAGTAAATTCCAAAAATCTGCCAAGGCGGTAGGAAACAGTTGGAAGAGAAAGACAGGCCATGGCAAGGAGGCTGTTACTACTGTAAATTTCCTAGGTCCCTCACATGGAAAGAGTTGACCCTGATATTTTTTCTGGCAAGTAGAGACTATGAGGGTTTTAATATTCGAATACTCTTCTAAGTGGGGTGGGTTGAAGTGGAGCTAAAATCATTGGACTTTGCGCCCTCTAGTCAAATACTAATTCTCAAACTTGATTTGTCAGTGGCAGGTAGGGCCACACAAATAAAATGTTTTTAAGTTTAATTATATCAATAAAGCCACAAGCACCATGTGTATATATTCAGACTGATAGTTACTGTTCTTTCCCTATATTAACCATTTAAGTAAGATAATTATTTGCCATTCTGTGACATTTAATTACAATGCTATGACTAATCTACATAGTTTGAAGGCAAAAATTGCTTTATATGTCATTTAGGATTTGTATGAACATATTTAAACTGCAGAAAAGATTGCTTGGAAAATGCAGAGGTGGCTCCCAAGAGCTCTTGATTACCTTCTGTATCAAGATCATTTTTTAAAAATCGGCTATATAATTGCAGCATAATTTCAAGGTGACCACCTGTCAAAGAGCTTCTGGGAAAAAAAGGCAAAACGCCTCTCTGTCTTATTTGTGCATTTATTTTTATAAACATTTCTAATTTTCCAGAGGGTATGATGGGCTAAAATTTTAATGGGATCGTAATAGTTAGCAATGAGTAAATAACATGAATTCTTAGTTGATGTAAATTTTATGCCAGGTTTGAGTGATGAAGGCAAAAACTATCATTGAGACTGGAAACACATTTATTAGCAGATGTTCAGTTGTGCAGGACAAACCTACATGAATAAAAAAGCTTGCCTTATTTGCACTGACAGCTCTCAATTTCTTCTTTTCCCAGGAAGTGCATTGTACTCTGGACTTAGTTGAGTCATAATTAAGCTGTACTAAGAAAACATTCAAGTGACAATAATTTGCAAATGATCAAATTATTGTGGGCTTAGCTTAGGGCTTCACCAGCTGGAGTTCTTTCTCTGTTATAACCATATGTCTGTTAATAAATTTGATTCAAATGTAAAACAATTGCAGATATTTTAGAGACTGGGCAGAACAATTAAAAACAAATAACATTGTTCTCGTGACTTGGTCTTCAAACGAATGAACAAACCAAAATGATGATGCCAAATGCTACTTGGATAATGATTACAACATGAGAAAAAGCGGCAGTTAGCATGTTTTAAATCTATTTGCCTCAGATATCATGTGTCGACTCATCACACAGGATGGCTTGAAAGAATGGCACTTAAAACATAGTAGGTACTGTGCAGATTTCAAGGGAATCCCCTGTTATCTTCCTAAGTTTACTTCATAAATGTTTCAATGAACGTGACGAGGGATGACCATTAGCAAAGCAGAATTACAGAGTAAATCACTTGGGGGCAAAATACTGTACTTGTCTTGTAAAAGAGTAACGGTCTTGGTAAAGGTGAAGATGAAAAAGGGACTTTCTGGAGCTGCTCTTTTAAAAGGAACTATTTTTTGAAGGAGAAAAGGCTTCATCGTTCCAGGAATTTGTTAATTCCCTCTTTTCTTTAAATCTGCTCTTTGAGTTCTTTGAGATAACACTATTTGCAATGTTCCACTCTCTCCTAGCATATATCCCCATTTAAGTTGTCTGGGAGAGTTGGCTACAGCTCTGTGCCATCTTTATAAATTCATGATCTTACTAAAAAGAATGTTACTGAAACTGCTGACCTCTCCCATCCCCATCTCACAACAACACTCTCCTGACAGCAGTATTAGCAAAATTGTAAATCTAGTAAAGAACATATTAATATGGAAAGGTCAGTACATGTCAGAAATGGTAAAGTGTGGATAACTGATAGAAAATTACAAATTGGGAACTGCTTTGAGGAAGGCAAAATACACCTTGGCTGGTTCAATATATTTGAATTTCTGAAAATTTGATTAATGACATGAATCACTGCAAATCTTTTGGAAACTGATAAAATCACTTATTCCTCTTTGTGGGGCTGCTGCTTCTACCTCTTTATTCCTTCTTTCTCACAAACTGATTCGTTCCCTTCCTCAGATTTCTTTTATACAGTAAAATTCTCATTTTCTCTTTGTAGAAAAACAGTATGGTTTCTGGAAGGAGTAGTTATTGTTTACTTAATTACTGGAATTTTTTTGAGGGGTAAATAGACATGTGAGGGAAGAAGCAGTTTGTAAACATTGAAGAAAACTTAGTTCTATTTTTAAAAAAATAACTGTATGTATAGGTGTATAAAACAATATAAAATTACTTGTCATCACAAGAGCAGCCTGTGGACATAGTAAGTACTTAATAATTGTTTTTGAACAAATTATTTCTGATTTTAGAAACTAAAGGCAAGGATGAATGGGTACTTCCCTGGGTGAGAGAAATTAACAATTGTCTATTTCAAGAATAAACACTGCTGTTCTTATTTTGCATTTTTAATGATCTGAAAGAGGGACAGCCTAGTGAGAACTCCACAATTTAGATGCTGATAATCTCCTCCAAGTAGTCAGCAGCTAGCCTCTGGGGACAAACCTCTGGGTTCTGCAAGGTAATTAGAACCTTACTGCTACATTGGGATCTTTGCATGTTCAGGTTAATTTTCTCATTTGTCCTTTCTTTAGAATAACTGTTTGAAATTTGATGATCCTGGCAGGACAACAGTTGTTGTTTTTTAACAGATTAAAAAAAAAAAAAACAACTGAGGCTCTGAGAAGCAAAAGGTTTGCCAAGTTCATTCAACTAGTAAGTGAAAGAGGTTGGACTGAAACAAAGGGCATTTGACTCCTGGTGCAAGGTTGCCTAACACAACAAAGGCATTGGAGGCCAAAAATTGTAGACGTTCACAAATGATTTTGATAAATCCTTAGATGTCAGACACATAACAGATGAGTAAAGGTCATCACGTGTTCTTAATACCCATCTTCTCCTTCTTCAGGCTAACGTCATGGAGGGCAGCCATGCAATCCCCTATAAAACCCTTTGCCATCACTGTCAGAAATGGAGTCCTGGACTACGGGCCCATTGGCCTGTCCCAGTGAGCCCTTTCTCAAGTTCTTATCTTTTGGATACAGAAGCATATTACTAGGGAGTGTGAAGGGGAAGTTGACTTTAATCTTAATTGCCTGCATAACAGTATTTTTAAAAAGATCTCACTCTGTAAAATATAAAACCTTACCAACATCATAGACGTCAGGCATCCCAGAGCAGAGCAAAGGTTATTAGAAAAGAAAAGCCAAGCTTGCAGTTACTCTGTCTTCTCTTCCTCTGAATTTGCCATCAAAATACGGATGCACTTCCAAGCAGACCATAGCCAGATTACAGAAAGCAGTCTGTGCAACTACTCTATCCCTGCTTAATGTACACGCCAGGACAGGCCAGGTATTTATCAAAACGTTATTTCATTTTTTTTCTTCCTTGATGTTAGAATGTTCCTCTAAAATATTTGTTCAAATAACCTGTATGTCAAAACAGCTCAACGCAGACTGTGAATGTGATTCATATGACTTTTTGTATGACAGATGTTTTGTTAATCAACATTTTAATTTTGCAAAGATTATGCCATGATCATGCCATGATCAAACCAGTTACCTGACCCTGTTAGGGAGTTATTCAATTCTAGGAAAATAACTATGAAGCCGAAATCATGGTTTCCAATATTGGAGCATCTCATGTTTTTGTTAGCCAGTAAAAGGTGAATACAACCTGGCTTTGTTAGATAGTACTTATATTCTGATGTTTATATACTAAAGTATTCTAAATCTAAAGTAATAGCATGTTATGTTTTCGGTTGCTTGTTTGTGCAATAATTTGTGATTTAATGTCATCAAAGAAATGATGTACAAAAACACATTTCATTCCTAACTGTTTGTGGAGGTGGCATGGTGGAGGGGTGGGGGCGGTGATACATGGTTCGGGGTTGGCTTTACATGCAGACAGCTGACGTGACTCAGAATGTTATGGTTTCCTCTCCTGAACAGAGAGTTCATGACTAACATCTGTACAGCAGAAACTGAAATTTCTAGGGCCTATGTTGGGTTTTAAACATTTTCTACGTTTCAGTGGTACAAGCTATTTTTCAGGCATATAATAGCTTCTCATACATTTCCAAGTAGCTGAGAAAAGTGATCAAAATACAAAGTCCATAACACGTTAAATGTCTACTCACACATATATTCCAGTGCACATGTGCTTTGGAGCCAGAAAATTTGGATTTGAGCCCTGGCTAGTTCTGTTGCTTATTTCCCTTGTCATCTTGGGTAAGGTCTTTTAGGTCTCACATTCTTAGTTTCTTCATCTGTAAAATGTGAAAATAAAATCTGCCTGGATTAACCTCATATGCTAATTACCTAGCAAAATTTTTGACAATAAAAAAATCATTATTAATAGTATTATTTTTATTGACACTTAATATAATACATATGTAAATACTCTGAAAACTTTAAAACACTGTGCAGTTATTGCTATAATTTTTATTTCAAATACTGTTCATATCAATATGTACAAGAATATACACAGAAATTTACTATATAGATTTATATACAAAACATTTTAAACCTAAGTTTTACAGCGTCAAGTGAAATTATTTTTATTTGTTTTATTTATTTTTATAGGTGTATACAATAATTTATTGTTTAATAGAAGTGGAATTTCAAATCAGTAGATTAAGAAGAGTTTATCAATAAGTGGTACTAAAACAAATAGCCATCTTTTTGGTGGAAAAAAGTGATTGGATCCACTGCCCCACACCACATGTCCAAATACATTCCATGAGGATTACAGATTTAAATGTCTTTAAATATAATATATTTAAAAAGAAAATTATAAAATCTGCTTATAACCTAGAATTTGAAGATTTATTTTTAGGCAAGATGGGAAATCCAGGTTGAAAAAAAAAAAAACAACTACTCTGGCTACATAAAAATGAAATGTTTTGTACAATAAAAAAAAGAAATATTAACATAGCAAAATAGATACATAAAACACATTCGATGATGCACCTGAACACTCTCGGTAAAACTGTGTTACTAAATCGGTGCTTTAAAAGATCTTTATTAACCCCACAAAGGCCATCCACTGAAAACTACAGCAAGCATAATTACCAGAGTAACTTTAGAACCATTCTGAATAAGGGAAGAATGCCTAGAATCAGTGCTATTTCAGAGAAAAAAAAAAAAAACACATAAATAAATATTTGAAACAAACAAAAAAATTACAGAACATGTCATTACACTGAAAACACAAAGGAATCAAAGATTAGAGTTTAGCATGGTGTCCAAATAAAGACCTAAAGACCTCTGAGTGAATGGAGGAAATGGGCTGTCTCACGGATTCCCGGGCTTGTAACCCGGCACAATCACTACAGAGGATCTAGAACCGTGGGACGGTTGGAAAATCTTTCGTTGTGTGGGCTCTGGGGTGAGACCCCGTACCCTGCTGGTCCTTCCAGGGTCCAAACAAGCAAGTCGGCTCCCACCTCCACTGCTGCCGCAAAGTACGGGCCCTGCCACCTGCCTGGAGCCCCGCCTCCATACCTGGTTCTAGAAGGAAACAGGTCCTCAGGCCTCCTCCGGTCCCCAGCCCCTGAGCCTAGCCAGCCCGGGCCGTCCACACCCAAGCGGGAAGACCGTCTGAGGTGGTCCAGCTCGGCTGCTGGCGCTGGCGCCGGAGCCGCCCCTTTCACAAAGTCGGGCTGGAGGCCGCGGTGACGTCACCCCGTCGGGTTCCTTCCTGCGGCGCGCGCTCGGCCACGTGGAGCGGGTCAGGCGGGTCACGGTCCCCTGGAACAGAGGAGTTTCTTTTCCCCGTGGATTCAGATCACAAAGGTCACAGTGGAAGGTTTGGAATAGGGGAGCACAGAACATAAAAACACGGCGCAGACGCACTCTTACTGCTGTTCACAACCAGGCTGAAGGCGAGGGCACACGTCCAGGTGGACATGAGCGAAGGGCAAGGTCTCCCTAAAGAAGCCCTTGGAGGCCAGGGTCAAATTTGTCCTTTAACGCTCTTCTTACATCCCAGAACCCTCCCTTCACGCCGGCCTCACCAAGTATGGATTGAACTACAAGACGACCAACGAACGTGACTTGTCCCTAGAGGCATGGAGCCGCGGAGTCACAAGGATTAAAAAAGGCCTCGGCGCACCAGTGAAGCCCCATCCACTCCCTCCCTCGGCCTTGTGGCCGGGCTCTGGAATTCCACCCACAGGCTAAGCTCAAACGTTGCAGGTAAGGCATTTGCAGTTTCTCCCCACGTAGGGGGCTTTAGGGTTGGCTCAGGCGACCCTAGTGAGGGGGCTGGATGCAGAAACCTATTTTTATTTATAAATATAAATATAAATATAAATATGTATATATACATATTTAATATCATTTAGCCTGTGACTATAAAATTACTAGTCTAGGAATCTTGCTCTATGATCTTGGGCAAGGCATTTTTCTTTGCTGACCTGAACAGCTTTTTTTTTTTTTTTCCATTTTATCCATTAAATAAAGATTAAAACGATTTGTATCATACATTTGTGGGGAGAATTAAATGCAGCAAGAGTACTTAGAAATAGACCCTCAATAGACTCTCAATAAATATTTGTTGAATATGGATCTGGTGTAAGTGAACTACTGCTAGGTTGACTTCTGAGACATCCCTTTCAGTTCTAATACTGTAGCACCCTCCACACGTTTTTGTACATGTAAAAAATAATATACATATCAGAAAGAATAAATATGTCTTAGAGGTAGAGCATATACTTTTTATGATGGAAGACCCTAAAATCTTTAATTTTCCACTAACCTGTGGGCAACTGTGACTCTGGATTTTGTAACCTTGAACCTTCCCAAGATCCCAGACCATGGCAGTTTTTCAGTGCATATTGTTTGATGGATTCCTGCAAAATTTAAATGATGAGAATAACACTATCGTGGAAAGGAGAAGATGATGGAATTCCCTGAGGGCACTCATAGCTCTTGGGCATGCATTTTCTTAGATAATGTCTCCTTTGGGGACAGCATGCATGTGTACCCACATACAATACAGCAGGACAGCCTGCTTCCCACATCCTCTGCTCTTTTCCAGGCCATACCCTCACCTAGTCTAATGAGGTGTATTTACATGGAGCACTGCTGAAATACTATATTCTCAGGACATAGGAAACAACACTATTCCTATATGACCCAAATGGGGCATTCCTAAAAGATAATTGCTGCATGCCCAGCATTTCTATCCATGAGAGGGTTAAGGAACCTGTCCTAGCCTATGTTCATATGGCTTTTCAAATTAAGTTCTCTCATTGGTTCAAAGGTACCAGTCAGGACACAGAGATACACTTGGATCTTTAAATGTTTCCTTTATTTAATTTTCCCTTAAATCTGAACAACATTTACAGGTCTCTTCTCTTTTTTCCTCCCAAAACATATTTAACATATGTCTGTTTCATTTAGATCCTAAGTTAAAGGAGAACCATGTGCTCTAGCAATGATCTTTGTTGCCTCAGGGCTTAGTGAATTTAATCATTTATTTGGATCCACAGATAATTGCCTAGTCAATAAACTTTGATGTGGGAATGTAAATGATTGCATTTGAAGATTGCATTTGAAGAGTTTATAATTATGTCTAAATTTTAGGATTTCTGTGAATACTTTAAAATATATTCTGGAACAGAATTTTTTTTTTTTTTAACTTGCTACTTTACTCTCCTAATTAGCTTTCCATTGGAAAAATAGTGAATCCTGGATTACCTGAAACAGATTTTGCTTCTTCTCTACTTAGAGGATGATCTTAAGACTAGAAATGGCAGGGCATGATTTAGATGGAACTGAAGCTCAAGAGATACACACATGGACAAGTTATGACCTAAGATGCTAAAAATAATTGGTAACGTAACAGCTGCCTATTATGTTAAACAGGTCTTCTGGGGATGGTGATCCATGGAAAAATGTCATTCTAAGTGGAGACCTCCTGAGCACAGGACAGAGCACAGGTAATGATAACATTTATATCAATAATTGGGTGAGTCTGTATAAGGCATTTTTATCAAATTTGTGAATAATCATAATGATTATATCAGTATAACTGCCACTATGCATTGAGTAATTTTATTCTAGGCTCTTTGATTTTATTTTCACAACCAAATGTTAAGCTAACCATTAGATCCTCACCTGGCAGAGGCGTGATTTAAGAAGTTAATTTGTCTTTGGTCATTCATCTTAAATGTGATAGAGTCAGTACTTAAATCTATGACTGTCTGATTTAGCCCATAATGTAGCCACTACTTTATGGTGGCTCTCCTAGGACTTACTCAAAATTAAAAATAAAAAAGGTAATAATAATAAGTAATAGTTTGGAGTGCATGATGAACAACAAGAGTGAATTAAATTAAAATAAATAAGAAGTCTGCACTTTAAAAAAGTGGATTAAAAAATCCAAATGCGAAGTTTATAAGATAAAGAGATTTGACTTAGTGAAATTTCATGTGAAATTATGATGTGGCTTCCAAAAACTGACTTACATTAACAGTGTTTCTCCATGGGCCTGCTATTAGCATTTTGGGCAGGATAATTTTTCATCATGCAGAATGGTCTCTGGCAAGAGATTTAGCATCCGTGTCCCCACCCACTAATGCCAGTAGTACACCCAGGCAATGAGAGAATGCCTCTTCACAAGAAACACCCTCTACACCTGCACTGCCTGGGTTGAGAATTGTTGAATTAGTAAATATATACAGGTTAGAAAAGAGGACGTTAAGGATAAACTGTAACTCTAACAAAGCAGAAACTATTGAAGCTATTTTCAAAACCATCTTTACTGTCAAAACAATATCCAGAATATAACTGAGTCAAAATTGTTGGATTTTGTAAAAATCCCAGTGCTTATATAATACATTCCCCTCTTTGCCTAACTAGTTTCCATTGGATTTCAGTCACTTGCAGCTAACTAATGTGCTAACTAGTATGCTAACTAATCCTAAATGATATGCTAGCGCAAAGTCTCTAAGAGTTGCAAACATGTCAGAAGTGCAAAATGAATTAGTATTATTTAGTCTGAACAAAAGTTGACAGAGGTCATGGTGTTTTCTAAAATTCGATAAACAAATATATCTGAGGATTTAGACTTGTGGTAATGGGCCACTGATGACAGAATTGAGACCAATGTTTAGATGATGGAATAATTAGGAATGGACAAAAATAAAGGGGCTGTCTTGGGAGGTAGGCTCTCCTTTATTTTTCTATATATTCAAGACGAGGCTAGTTTCTGAGATGGTGATTTGAATAAGAGGGAGGTTGGTCTCTTGAGGTCTTATTCAATGCTTTTAGATCCTGCGATTCTGTATCTTTTGGGCATAAGGTCATTGCAGATTCACTTACTTTAACTTTTGATAAAATGCCCTCCTTTTCCTTCTGCTTTCTCTGAATACATATTAAGTAATACATTCTCCTCCAGACCTATTTTTAGATGCACAAAAACTGCATAGATTTAAACAGAGATCAAAATATGCAAGCAGCACATCAGGGTCACCAGAGCTTTCTGCACCTGAAAAGAAGAAAAGAAAAATCCAAACACTTTATTAGCAACTGTACACTCTCCTTAGAACACACACTTAGCCTGCTGTGTTCCCAACACTAAGTCTTCCCTCCTCTGGGGAGGCAGTCAAAGCCAAGCTCATCAGGCTGCAAAACATTCTGTGAAGGAACAAAGCATTCATGGTTAATGAACTGGTCCAGCAGGACTAGCCTGCTAATGGGAAACTGGTCCCCTCTCACACTCAGGTGAACGATTTCCCCTGTCCTCTCAGCCCCTTACTTTTTCTTTTTTAACAGAAGAAGGAAAACCTCTTTGATTACCATTAAGTTCTTATGAGGCTGTGAAAATCTCCTGCCAGAATCACTGTAATTCTGCGACACACAGAATTGGCCTGATTGTTCTGCGATCAGCAAGGCTTGCATAAGGTCCAGTCACTTTTTCTCCATCTCCCTTGGCTGAGGGTGCATTTATTCCCTTAAAACTGTGTACACCTGAAAAAGGAACTAGAAGAAGACATCATGAAAGATTTGGCTTAATGAAATTTTTAGTATTTCATTTCTAGAATAAGTGCCTTCGTGGAAGAACTTGGATCTTAGGCCTCACTAGGAATAATTATCTATAAAAGCAGAGCAGCCCTGCTTGTCTCCCCGTGAGAGGATCGTGCCTTTCTTCTGCTATGTAATTAATCTCCTCCTGCTCTCCTATTGCCATCTCTCCTTTTGGCTGCCCTCTGACTAACTTTTCTAATGGAAATCCCATATGCTGTACTCTAGAGCCTCTGCTCTTCCCTGTATTACACAATCCCTTACGATACTTTGCCTTTCGGTACTATTTCTATTGTAATTTTACCTGTAGGCAGGATATCTCAATTCTGTATCACCCTGTTGATCTTTATAAAGCTCTGTATTTCTTGCTTTATTTTTAACTTTTCCCTGGGGTGTCCCTCCACAATCTAATGAAATGTTATCAGTCTTCAACAAGCTCACTTCCTTTCCAGTAGAACCACAAATTGCACCTCCGTCAGAATCAGGACCTCAGGTTCAGTTCACTTTTTCCAGACTTTGACACCTCCAGTGCACCATAATTCACCTCTCTAAGAAACAGACCACATATATCCTTCCAGCAGAATGTTGTTTTTTTAAATAGGTTTTTATTTTTTTAATTTATTTTAAAACAAATGGGGGGGTAATTAGGTTGGTTTATTTATTTATTTTTATATATATTTTTATTGAAGTAAACTTAGTCTACAACGTTATACCAATTTCTGGTGTAGAGCATAATGCTTCAGTCATACATGAACAGACCTATATTTGTTTTCACATTCTTTTTCATCATAAGTTACTACAAGATACTGAATATAGTTCCCTGTTCTATACAGTATGAACTTGTTGTTTATCTATTTTATATGTGTCAGTTAGTATCTGCAAATCTCAAACTCCCAATTTATCCCTTCCCAGCCCCTTCCCCCCGGTAACCATAAGTTTGTTTTCTATGTCTTTGCGTCTGCTTCTGTTTTGTAAGTAAGCTTGTTTATCTTTTTTCTTTAGACTCCACATGTAAGTGATATCATATGGTATTTTTCTTTCTCTTTCTGTCCTACTTTACTTAGAATGACAATCTCCAGGTCCATCCATGTTTCTGTAAATGGTATTATTTTATTCTTTTTTATGGCTGAGTAGTAGTCCATTATATAAATATACTCCACTAACAACCAGACAGAAAATCAATAAGGCAACCAGAGATACTGAATAACACAATAGAACAGTTGGACTGGTTGATATTTTTGGGGGGGACTTTACATTTATAAAAAACAGAATATACATTCTTTTCAAGTGCTCATGGAACATTCTCTAGGATAGACCACATGCTTGGGCACAAAAGAAGCCTCAACAAATTTAAGAGGATAGAAATTATTTCAAGCATTTTCTCTGACCACAATGCCGTGAAACTAGAAATCAACCACAGAAAAACAAAGGAGAAAAAAACAACAGCATGGAAACTAAACAACACAGTACTCAAAAACCAGTGGGTCAATGATGAAATCAAAGAAGAAATTAAAAAAAATACCTTGAGACAAATGACAATGAAAACACAACCACCCAAAATCTATGGGATGCAACAAAAGCAGTCCTAAGAGGGAAGTTCATAGTAATACAGGGCAATCTCAAATAAACAACCTGAACTACCACCTAAAAGAATTAGAAAAAGAAGAACAAACGAAACCCAAAGTCAACAGAAGGAAAGAAATAATAAAGATCAAGGAGGAAATAAAGGGCAGATTTAAAAAAAATAGAAAAAAGGCAAACCAAGGGCTGTTTTTGAAAGAGTATTTATTTTTAATGGAGGTACTAGAGATTGAATCCATTACCTGTGCATGCTAAGCACTCACTGTACCGCTGAGCTATACCCTCCCCTCCACCCAGCACAATGTTTTAAACTTTACTGTCCATTTCCTAGATACAAGCCTAGTCCAGGACTTGTTTCTTCCTGCTTTATACATGGACTTCTACTCCCATTGCCACACTGTGAAAACAAAATATTTCCATATGTATCATAAACACTGAAAAAAAGAACATTAAAAGTTTGATAGGAAAGTTATCTGTCCTCTAAGGCTAAAGAAAACAAGTATTACTATAGCAGACATCTATCCTCAGATAGGTCTAAAAGATCAAATGTCTCACCCAAGCCCATCAGTACTGCCTTTACTTGTCATAGGAGTACTGTTCCTTGTGTTTCATTTCTATGTGTTCCTTAGTCCTGGTAGCAGCACTCAGACCCAGAACTATCACACTCAGGGCTGATTCCTCAACTTTCACTCCTTTTTCTGATGAGCATGTAATTAAGTATCTTGTATAAGATTTAGGACCTACATAGAGTGACAGCTGAATCTGGATCTCAGGTGTACTCATTCTCAGCCAAGCCCTTTCCTGTGTAGGGGATAGGCTAGTGGTGCTGGAAGATACTGAAAATGAAATCTACTGACATCTCAATTTCTCACTTTGGCAAAAATATAAACTAGTGATGGAAGAGGTTTCTGATGAAAAAACAAATATGTATGTTGAAAAGAGATTGGTCTATGCAGTGTCTCCCAGAGAGAAATTTCACTTGACTTTAAATACTTTAGACTTATAGGTTAAGGATTGCTTATGATTCCATTTCTCTCATGGGACCAGAGACTAAATAAAATTTGAAATAATTAGAAGATGTGTCAAACATGTCTAAAATATAAAACACCTAAGTGATGTTCGTTGATGTAATTCAAATATTACAAGTGAGACACAGTGAAGTGAGGAGGATGGATGAAGAAAGCTGTGGCAAATGATGACTAATAATGTGAAAACACTGACGTTTCATAATTAGAAAAAATTATATCTGGTTTATATAAAATATATTATCACCACAAAACTCTAACATGAGTATACCTCTTGAAGCATTTGGAATTTGGGGAAAGTTTGGCATTTGGAATTTGGGGAAAACACTATAGCTTTTGGAATGGACCAGAGCCCTCTTGAAAACTCTTGTGTTTCCTAGATGAGTAACGTACTCTCATGGATTTTTCTACATCTCTCTCTCTCTCTTTTTAATGGAGGTACTGGGGTCGAACCTAGGACCTCATGCCTACTATGCACGGGCTCTACCACTGAGCTATGCCCACCCCTCAATCTTTCTTCATCTCTTCACCCGAGGAGCTGTGTGCCATGCTGGTTTCCCTTCCTAGGGCCTCCTGGTCAGCTGAAAGCACTGCAGACCCTGTCAAGAGCCTTTTGCCTGCTACCAAACCCTTATGTCTGGTGGCAGCTGGGTCAGCGAGCTGGCTGCTTCAGCTCTGCCTGCTGGAGGGGTTTTCTTCTCTCAGTGCTTTGAGGGTCAGTCCTGAGAAGATTTCATGTTAGTATTTCTCGTGCTGTCCATGTAGTACATCTACTGTTAGGAGGCATGATTGTGCATGAACATAGCCATGTTTTTAATCAGTCACCACTCTGTTCTGTTACCATGAGACTTATCTCCAAGTCGTAATTGTCTAACCCTCAATTTCATCTTGGAGAGGAGGCAGTTTCAATGAGCCAGTGGAGTCACTGTTTTCTATCCCATAGTCAACATTGCACAACATCTGAATGACTTCTAATTCTCAGAACCAGGCCAATGAATTCTCCTATCAAATTTGCTTTAATTATTGCTTCCTGCCTCAGAACATAGATTGTCATAATTTTGGAGGCTATACAGGTTTTGAGACAGCAAAATTCTTCAGTCAGGCTGGTATGGGCCATTGTTTGATTCCTAGGTATTGATTGTGCTATGAGGCAAACAAAGCTTGCAGAGATTCTTTGAATCAAGCATGTATGTCTTAAATTATATCTTTCAAGGACCTTATGAATTGTAATTATAGATGCTAGAGAATAAGACACAACTAACTTCACATATTTGTTCATAAATAAGCCTATAACTTGAGCCTTCATTTTATATTCAGAAAGATATTTCAGTCAAACCTTAGTCCCTTTTATTTGGGTCTATTCACAGAAATTATTCATTGGAACCTAAAGAAGAAGGCCATAGTTTTCACCTTTAAAATGATTGACTTCTCATATATTAGTGTATCACTAAATTAACTATTGTTTCTGAGAAGCATTCTGTTCCTTTTTTTTTTCTCTTAGTGTGGATGCACTATTGGTATTGGCAAGTTACTGCTGCAATAATGCTGCATAATAAAAATACCCAAACTCAGAAATTTACAACAATAGGCATTCATTTTTCTTCATCTTAGTCCTAACAGTCATATGTAACCTGCTTTGGGATGCTGGCCATCGTGTCTCCAAGCTGAAGCTGGGTTAGGTCAGCTCCATGCATTTTCTTACTCTTTGTGGAACGCCAGCTATCTGGGACTTATTCTTAGCACAGTGAATTACTGGCATGAATGGGGATAAGCAGGATACTTGATGTCTCCTGTGGCCTTTGCCTGGAGCTAGCACATCCTGACTTCTTCCACATTCCATTGACCAAGTATGTCCCCTCAATTCCAACATCAGCAGGGCAGAGAAACACACTGTGCCCCTAGTGGGAGAACCATGAGGTCACGGCAAAGGGTGTGGCTGTATGGACCTAGTTAAGGGAGGTTGCAGTGATTCTATACTACACTAACAGAAGAATAACGTTGCTGCTGAAATTTGAAATATCTGATGTTCTTCCTTTCCATCACTTTTGTGGCAGTAGCATAACTGTGACTTTGTTCCTTGAAAAATATTGGCTGAGATTTGGAAACACGATGAAGCCTTCATAGGACATAGGCTTGGGGCATGCCAGGTATCTAGGATAATGCAAAGAAAAGTGGAAACCTCACATAAACAACAGCGTGTGGATACAGGTAGAAGATAAAATTACGAGTCTGCTTTTAAAAAGTTAGTTTAGCAAATGAGTCTAAGAATGTCTAATTATTGAATCAGTATTCTGTCACTATCCACTTGATGTCCCAAAAGTCATTTTCCTATGTTCAAGGAAAATCATAGCTCTGATCCAACTTTCTTTATAAATCGAGGAACAAAAATTGAAAAAAAATTAATAAGGGCCAGTCCTATCCTACATGTGTCTCCTAACTTGGTCCACTTCCCCTCCAGTCAGTGACATATCAGAATCAGAGCACAGCTAGCTCAAATCTCTCATGTTCTGCTAAAATGAGGATTTTGCATCGAAAATAATGGTGGTCATTGCTAAAGTAGTTCTAAAGTATTGGGAAGATATTATCGAATAGAAGAATTAACAGTCCTTTTAGAAACTCTAAAGGAGATCTAATTGTTTCAACTTCAAAGTTACATGAATAAATCTTCCTTGTGTATTTTAGTACCTATGTGCATAATATTATCTTGCATAATACAGTAGTACAATAGAAGAAAAGAATACATGAAAGCCATCTTTTAAAAATATGTACCTGCAATGATCAGGAACACTGCAATTTAATTTTTTTGCTTCATTTGAGAATAAGTTGATATCAAGAATTGTTATTCTCGAAAATCACCGAAATGCAGTGTAAACTATCTCGTTCTCATAAATGGAGCTTAAGAGTGTAGTGGAGAGCATGGGTGTATGTTACAGACAGGTCTGTATTTAATTTCTTGCAAGCTAAATCAAGGAAAATGAAACAAAACTGAAGATAGTTTGGGAAGCAATGCTTAGGTATATTTAGATTTAGGATGTGTTTCACTACTTTCATTAAGTTTTGTTTTACTGAGGTAAAAATAGTGAATACAAAGATACATACAGTTGTTGAATAAAGTTTGACCCAAATCATATCGGGGCAAACAATGGAGATTTAAGAGTCAGAGGTAGTATGTGCTTCTGGGTATTTCACTCCAGTTCAGTTGAATTCAGTCTGGGGATTACCTAGAGCATGCCAGACACTTCTTTAAAGTATGGAGATCCAGAAAAGAATGTATTTTGTTCTGAGCCCTTAGGAAACTTACAGGGATAGCAGTACATTTACAAGGCAAGTAAGTGGCTTTGATTTGACTAGAATAAATTTGATTTCTCCCTATTTTAGTTAAGGACAAACAAAGCTACTGAGTAGACATTCTAGAGATGCTTTGCTGGATAAAATGTCAAGGCAATGGGAAGGAGGCATCTCCTGGGGAAGCAAGTTTCACAGATGATGGCTCTGGACTGAGACAATTTTAACTTTCACCGTTCTGCTTATTCCATGAGACAAAAGGCAGTGTGCGTTTGCAGAGCTGTGACAGTGAAGTGGAAAATAGAACATGTGTAAAATACTGAGCCACGCCAATTTTCTGCTTTTTAAACTAAATGTTATTGGCTTGATTCCTTCCATAAGTGCTAAAATTTGAAATGAAAAGAAATGGAAATGATAACATCAAATAACTGTTTATAGAATTAAATGGACTCACTAGAAGCCAAGGAATCATAGACCCCAATAATACAATTCAGAAAAATTTCTGAAATTGATTTTATAGAAAACAGCTTTACTTTTAGAGTTTTAGCTCCAGACTTCCAACTCATACCTCACTTTTAGTGTAAGTTCGGTGTGGTTTTCTACACCTTTTACTTCTGCACATAGTCCAAGCCAGTGGGTATAAATGTTCCGAGTGAGGACTCCAAGGCCCTGAAAGCTTTTTAATCACCAAAGAAGTTTCAGCCACGTTCAATGTGTCCCCTTTATGAAGGCAGAAAAAGGACTGTGATATGTTAGAAAGGTTATGGACAGCAGGTTGTAGTTTTCCTTAAGCTAAACGGAAGATAGCACTAATCTTGTATATCGCCAGTTGGAGTCTACACCTGATTTAAGTTTTATATATAAACAAGTATACTTTGAATTTCACTAGGGTGTGTGTATGTGTAAGGACTTCTAAAGTCATCATTGCCTAAAGGTTTAGGATCTTGAGACCTTCTTGGGATATCTATGATCTTTAAAACTTCTTGAATGTTCAGATTTAATATTCCTATTTGGGACAGTTTGCAAACAACCCTGGAAGTGTATAGTCATAAGTATGAGAAGGAGTCACTTACTTTCCATCAACCTTGAGATTTCACAATTCTTCCAGGTCAGAAATACTTACACCCTCATCTCCTTATGCCCAAGTATCATCTTCTTGGAAAGGCCATGCGTTACCACCCCAAATAAAGTATCATTTCCTTCCCTGCTAATCTCTGTCCTTATCCTGCTTTGTTTTTCTTTATGCTGTTTGCACATTTTGTGTTCAGTTTTCTGCCCCCTAGAACCCACACTAGAATGAAACTCTGTAGGAGCAGGAACTTTTTCTGATTTATTTATTTCTATGTCCTCAGAACCTAAAACAGTGCCCCGCACAATTAAGTGCCCAATAAAGGTTTTCTTTTTTTTAATGAATGAATAAGCTTGGAGAGAGAGGTTAGTTAACTGCTCAGACACCATCTCAATTCATCTTTTATTATGAACATGGTAACTCTCGTTAGGGGTTGAACAGGTAATTGAGGAATTTCAATTCTACTTGCCTGCATCTTGTAAGAGAAAATATATGCCATGGTGGTGCCTGAGAATTCTAGAAGTCACAAATATCTTGATATATATCTCTAGAATCAGGGTCCACTTTAGCAATAATATTTTTTATCTTTTATCTTTACATGCATTGGCGCAGTGACATGCACACACACATATGTATGCCACATGACTATTACCTTAAAAATTTACATGTTGGATATTTTATTAACAAAATTTATAATCGTTTCTCTTTTAAAAAAATCTATCCAATATTTATTTCTGTTACCCTTTCATTCTTGCACAAACTGAACTTTTTACACTGTGTGTTAAATTGATCTAATATGAAATCCAGTTTAATTATTAAATTTGGTTCAATATTTAATTTGGTTTAATAAAAGTGATCTTGCATATAATGTATGCATTTAATTGATATATTTAGGACAGGATAATTTTGAATAGGTTAAATATTTAATGTAGAGTAATTTTTTAAATTATTCAGGATTAAAAATAGAATAGATCTATGTTATCAAAGTAGTGAGCAGATAAATGTCATGATTTAATAAATTTCTGCTCGCATTTGTGAAAGACTGCCATTACTTAATTTCTGATCACCAATTTGTCTTTGTCTATGGTCTGACTAGGAGCTCTATCTTATTAAAAAGGAAAGAACCTGAAGGTCTTCAATACCACAAAATCTTTCTTATCTTTGAGATACCTAACACCAACATCATTTTACCTATTTTTCCTCCCATTTTAGTCATTCGGATTCTTACTCATACATTATGAGCATTATTGTGTCTTTTAAAATAGAGGATGTTTAAAATGAGTTAGCACTCCCTTCTCCTTCCTCATTCCTAACTTACACGCCTTCCAGAATTGCTCGCTGTCAGTTTCCTAAGCCACAACTCAGACTCCATCCTTGCACTTCTTGTCTGTATACTTTCAAGTCCACAAATAACTGCTGCTTGGTTCAGTGTCATCTTCGGTTTCTCTCTCTTTCTCATCCCTCCCTCCTTGTTTAAGTCCAGGTTTTATCTTTTCCGTTCCCACTGGGTAGCTCAGGCTTCTTCCCCATTCCTCCCTGTTATTACAGTTGTTTCCTAAATGGCCTCCCCTGTCAGTTTCTTCTCTTGCTGCCGTCATTTCACTGTCATGCTGGTGGTGGGGTCCTGCTCACCATCACTGCTCAAAAGATGAATTCATATGACTGGGCACTGCAGTCAAAGCCTCCCCAAACAGCCCTTAACCTACTAGTAGGTTCTCAAGGCCCAGGATGTGTTTTAAAGTTCTCTTTTTAATTTTAATAGCCTCTTGGAATATGCGTGGCTTCTAGGAGCTGGGGGAACGCTCAGCTGATGTTCAGCCGGAATCTGGGACCCTTAATCCCACAGCCATAAGAGCACAGATTCTGTCAACAATCTGAGTAAGTGTGGAAGTGAATGCTTTCCAGTCTAGTCTCCAGATGAGAATGTAGCCCTGCTGACATCTTAATTGCAGCCTTGTGAGACTCTGAGCAGAGGACCCAGTTATTGCTGTTGTCAAACTGGTGACCGTAAACACTGAGATAATGAACGTGTATTGTTTTAAGCTCCTAAGTTTGTGGTGATTTGTTATTCTGCAATGGAAAACAGATATGGTTGTTTAAACTAAGTAATTTAGGCCAAGAAAAACTCTCCAGCACTCATAGCACTACAGCACCCTCACATACTTTAAGTTCAAGCTTTAAAAAGGCTACTTGTTGCAACATTAGAGCACTTGCTCTTCTCTGACAAGGGAGTATTTGTTTACATCTGTCTGTGTTCATGAAGGCTTTTCTTACAGAGTTTCCAAAAGTGGGGGACACATTCTACTTGACATAGGCTAGACATCATTGGTAGATAGTTATGTGCATAGACATAATATTCAATCAGTTTGGTGGGTTTTTTTTTTGTTTTTTTTCTTTTTTTTTGGTGGTAGAGGAGGTAATTAAATGTAGTTATTTATTTTTTTAATGGAGGTACTGGGAATTCAACCCAGGGCCTCGTGCCTTCTAGGCATGCACTCTATCACTAACCTGTACCCTCCCTACCTCAGTCAATTTTTATCACAGCTCAGAGAATTTTTCCTTTTCAGTTTTCTTATCATCTAACTTAGTCTTCTTGAGATGCCAAAAAAAAAAAAAAGTACCATAAACTGGATAGTTTAAAGAATAGAAATTTATTTTCTCACAACTCTGGAGGCTGGAAGTCCCAGATCAAGGAGCCAGCAGAGTTGCTTTCCTGTGAGAGCTCTCTTCCTGACTTGCAGACGTTTGCCTTCTTGCTGTGTCCCCCACATGGCAGAAAGAAAGAGAAAGCAAGCTTTCTGGCATCTCTTCTTATAAGGGTACTAATCCTATTATGCGGGCTTATCCTCATGACATCATCTAAACTTAATTACCTCCCAAAGGCCTCATCTCCAAATGCCATCACACAGGGTGTAGGGCTTTATCGTATGAATTCAGGGGGACACAGAAGGATCATTGTAGCATCCTTTTGTTATTGCTTCAGATGAGTCTATTTTATCTCAGTACTTTGTGTTGAATTCCTTTTTTAAGAAGGAATGCAGACCTGGGCTGAACCTGACCGTTCAGTGTCTTTGGTAACAACAGAAGCTACATCAAATACACAAGTTTCAACATATTTATATTTTAACTTCAGCTTCTCTTTGTGGCAGATGATACTTTTCTCACACTATGGAAGTCCTAAAAAGTCTTCTTTTTAAGTGTATTTATTTAAAATTTAATAAACCTTGAATCATATGAAGGAAAATATGAAATAACTATTCACAGAGGTATTAACATAGGCTTTAGATATGATGATCCCTAATGACTGGACTTCAGGAAACTTCGTTCCTTGTATTAAATCCTTCCTTCCCACTTGTTCCTCATGATCCAGCTCACAGGTGTCCTTCTCTGAAAGCCTTCTGAAACCTACCTTAATTAATGAGCACCCTTAGTGATTCCATAACATAGCTCAAAATACTATTAGAGTATGTATCAACTCATTAAAATTTGTTTCTCATGATATTTATAAATTCTTGATAGACAAGCTGGACTATGTCTCACTCTTCTGAATATTTTCAGTCTTTAATATGGTGCCTTGAACACAGGAGAAATGTGTAAATCATTTAAAATAAGTTACTACTATATACAGGATGTAATACTGGCCAGCACAGTACTTACATAAATAAATAAGACACCTCACCTGCATTCTTCACAACCTTAAAATTAAATCACCTAAGTGAATCTTATCAGAAAAGACTTAACAAGAGACAAACAAGACACAATTGAATAGGAGAGTGCTATCAGTGACAAAGTAATATGAAATATTGTCAATTAACTTCAATTTAACTTAATTGTATTCTTCAAATTTTCCAATTAAATAAGTTTATTTTTCAAAAACTCCTGTTGCAAAGCAAAAAGAAAGAAATAATTACATTTGAGAAAATTTTAGCAAGTAGATGAAGCTGTTTCCTTGTCACTAATCATTTCCATAATAAATTTTAAACATTTAAAAGCTTCATTACCTTTTAATTTAATTTATCAATCACTTATTGTATTTCTACTAGGTGTAAAAACACCTACACTCTTTAAAATTATTAATGTATAATATAGTAGTGGCTGATGAAGAATAGCTAATCGACACAGGGAATGAATAAAGAAATATAATCTTTATCCTATATCCGAAAACCATTCTTACAAAATTATTTATTGGTGACATTTACTTACTGTATCAACACTCAATTAGGTTGTATATATTCATTGATTTTTTTTCCTTTCATTCTTTAAAAAAACAAAAAAACAAAACCTGTGCAAAGTAGACTATAGAACTGAATGTTTAAAGACTGTAAGACAACAGTTGCCCCGAGGGAGTGGAGCTGGAGGTGGTGCCTTCACTTGCATTCTGGTCTTTGCTTGGCTAGGGCTCCGGCTTCTGGGGAGAGGGAAAGATGCTGCGGGTACCTAGGGGGCAGGCCGTGGCCGTGTTTAAAAAAAAAAAAAGACCAAGAAGTTTCTTTTTAGGGTAAGTAAATAGCATATAATGTTCAGTAACAGTAACAAAAAATTTTAACTCTAAAATTTTAAACTGATTTTAAGTAACTTGTTACTTATCTAAGGAAACAAAAGGGAAATGATTTTCTTTATTCATTCAAACTAAAGATGCATCTATGTGATATCAAATATTGGATGAAAACTTTACAGAAAATTCTGTGTAGCTGAAAGTGCTTTCTGCTTTTAGAAAGAAGACCATTATCTAAATAAATTCAATCTTCAGGTTATTCGCGACAGTGCAGTGTTTGAGCTGCAGTCGGTGTTCGTGGTGGAGGAACTCTTTGTACATGCAGTGTAAACAGCAGTTGGAGGGAAGAAAATCTACTTATATCTAAATGCTTAGCTGAACAAATGCCTACCTTAATCAAAGGAAAATATCAAAATTCCAGCTTTTTTGAAAAATAAATTTTGAGGCCAAGTATTTGGATCCTGAAATTTTTCACTTTTTATCTTCAGGTTTAGTGATCACGAAATATACTGAATTAACTTCTTCCATGTTGAGAAAAAATGCAGTAGCATTTCTGAAATTATCCTCATTGTTTAAGAATATTAATTGAAGAATTCCTATGCTGTGATTGGTTTAGCTGCAATTTGCCTGCACTTGATAATATTATGGATGCAGTTTGAATAAAAAAGCCTCAGATATTCTTCAGTATAATAAATGGAAGGAGGATTGCCATAGAAATCACAATATTTAAAAGTCCTTAGCTTGAGCAATGAAATTAAATTATTACAGTGTTGCTCTGTAATGAGAAAGGGAATTTTTTTCCCCTTAGTATTATAGATCTATGTGGAGACATAGGGCAAAATAAGTGAGAAATGTGGTTCAATTGACCCTAGAAGGGAGAAGTTATTTCATATGTCGGTAGAGGTTTAAAACTCATTTGCCATGCATTTCTTGTTATTGCATTTTAATTATAGTGAGTACACATATGCTGACAGTGCATGAGATCATATTTGTTAAATGGTCCTCAACTTATGCAGTACTCATCAGAAAGCCTCCAGGATTACACAACATACAGTCTTTGTTATGCTTGGAAAATAAAGAGCGGCTCTATTAGGTATTATTTCAAGGATAAGGGTATGAACTGAAGAAGTACATTCTAAAACTTTAAATTAGACAGCAAGAAGACCTAAAGGTCTTCCTCAAAAGAAAAACAGATATTAAGTAGCTTTAAGGGAATACAAATCAGAATAATTACTTTGATGGTAGATACCTTGAATGCCTATATAAATAGATATAAATATCACATAGTAGAAAATGTCGTGAAGCATATATATATGTACCAAAGTGAGTTTAGTTTCTGAGAGTATTAGGCTGATGAGTCAAAGCTGAGGATTAATTCTCCATGTGGACCAGTTATCTCTGCTTTGTTCTAAAGCTACATGCTGCTGTGTTATCCCCAGTTAACTTCCACAACTACATGTACTTGCTCACAAAAAGGGCATTCAAATCTGTTCCCTGGTCCAGGAATAAACAACTCAAGGATGTGACATGCTTTTCCAAATCTTTGTTAGTTTTTATTGGATCATCTTTCTTTTTCTTCAAATTTTAGCAAAGTCTTTTGTTGGATTCATGAATTTCAGATATCTTCTAATTTTGGCTTGCCTTTTCACTCTTTTCATGACCTCTCTTGATAGAGGTTCTTAATCTTAATAAAATGCAATTTTTATGTCATTTCTTTTATTGTTAGTACTTTCTTAAGTCTTCTTTAAGAAATATTTTCCTAACCCAAAATCATGGGTACATTTTTCTATATTAAAATCTTAGAAAGATACATAATTTTATCTGTCACAATTAGGTCTACAATTCATTTGGAACTGATTTTGCATGTCTACCCCATGAAAAACTGGCCCATAATTATTTTTACTTGTACCAATCTTATTAGATTTTATTTCTACTTCAAACTTTGGATTTTATACTTCAGGTATGTCCCTTGTGAACAGTGTATACCAGAAACTGTCCAATATTTAACTGGCAAGTGTAATCCAGTCACATGTCATGTTATTACTGGTATATATGTATTTTTTAAACTAGAGTACTTTGTATTTTTCATTTGTCCTGCATTTTCCATTCTTCGTTTTTTTGGTTCATCTTTTGAATTGGTATTTATTATTATTATTATTCTATTATATTCCCTCAAATGCTCTGAAAGTTGACACTCGCTTTTTCATCTTTTAGTGAACTTCTGTTTTTTTATTGAGGTATAGCTGATTTACACTATCATACGAGTTTAAGGTGTACAGTATAGTGATTCTCTATTTTTATAGATTTTACTCCATTTAAAGTTATTATAAAGTATTGGCTATATTCCCTGTGCTATATGATACATCCTTGTAGCTTATTTATTGTATACATAGTAGTTTGTACCTCTTGATCTCCTACCTTTCTCTTGCCCCTCTCCCCACTGGTAACCATTGGTTTATTGGCTATTTCTTTGAGTCTGTGTCTGTTTTGTTATGTATATTCATTTGTTTTATTTTTTATGTTCCACGTGTAAGTGGTAACATTCAGTATTTGTTTTTCTCTGACTTATTTCACTAAGCATACATAATACACTCCAGATCCATCTATGTTGTTGCAAATGGCAAAATTTCATTCTTTTTATGTCTGAGTAATATTCCACTATATATATATATATATATCTCACATCTTCTTTATCCATTCATCTGTTGATGGACACTTAAGTTGCTTCCATATCTTGACTATTGTTAATAATGCTGCTGTGATCTTTGGAGTGCATGTATCTTTTCAAATTAGTGTTTTTGTTTCTTCAGATATATACCCAGACTGCTGGATCATATGAGTTCTATTTTTAGTTTTTTGAGGAACCTCCATACTTTTTCCATAGAGGCTGCACTAATTTACATTCCCACCAATAGCATACGAGGGTTGCCATTTTTCCACATCCTCCCCAACATTTGCTATTTGTAGACTTTTTGATGATAATCATTCTAGAATAACAGGTGTGAAGTGATAACTCATTGTGGTTCTGATGTGCATTTCTCTGATGACTGGTGGTGTTGAATGTCTTTTCATGTGCCTATCGGCCATCTGGATCTACTCCCTACTCCCTTAGTTAGTCAAGGTCTCCCTCTCCTTTCCTCTGACCATGCATAGCTGCCGAGGCCTGGGGGAGATTAATCTCAGGCTGAGGTGACATATTCACTCATGACATATTAAATTGCCATGGCATACCTTTGGGGAAGGTTGAGTCAGTTAATAAGTTAGTTACTTAGAGACAATAGAGCATCGTGATGAAAACAAGACCAGACGTGAGAGCCCAGCTTCTTTTGTCCACATCCTAGCTCTGCCAACAGCTAGCTATCACGGGCAATTATTTCACCTGTCTCTATCTTTTTGTCCTCATCCATAAAATTGGGATAATACTTAAGGAGTTGTTCACAAGGACTAAATGAGTGAACACATACAAGAGAACATGAACTATCACATAGTAAGTGCTAACAAATTATTAGGCATTATTATTTTTTCATCTTGAGACCCAGTCACTTACATTTCTTGATCAGTTACTGAGGGGCTGTGATTTGCACATGACACTTACTGTTGGGTATATATAACTGCCATTGTGATTGAGTTTTTTGTGCTCAGGCAAAAAGTGCTTGTGTGAGTAGAATAGGAATCAACATCTGCTTTGTTCTGAGTGCCTGTCTGCTTTGTTGGCCTTTTTTTTTTTTTTTTAACATAAAGGCTTCTAAACTGTACTACAATTTATTTTGATGATCAGAAGCTCCTTGATTCTCAGTTTGATTTTATGGGCAGTTCTGTATTTGCTTAAAGATATTGAGGACATTTTTAAAAACTATTTTGATAAATTTTTATATTTAGCTTGCAATAATAAAATGCACTCATTGCTAAGCATCTTGCTTATTAAAGTTTCTGAAATTTCTGAAACTAAAAATATATTTTAGTCCAAAATTTTCTAGTCCCTATCCTGCTTTATTTTTCAGTTTAAACAAATTTTAATGAGTTTTTTTTATAATGGGAAGTTGTTTTTTTAAATACTAGTGACATATTAGAAATGTATTCACTGGTATTAAGGTGAGATTGTTTTCTTGTAACTTTTAACCTTCAGCCTTATTTCCAAGAATTACTGTATATAAAAGCATTTACCTTCATACCCAAGACAGGAGCAAAAAGCCTGTCACATACTACTCAATAAATACAGTTTTATAGTGATTATTCCCCATATTTTTGCTTTTCCCACTACCTTAAGATCTTCCTTTGAACTTTGGGAGAATTCCTACTTTATGATCTTACTTGTCCAAACAGGTAAAAGCCAGAGTGCTTGCTTCGCCAGTTTCCTCTGCAGCTGGGCACAGACATGGGACTCAGACTTTACCAGTAAGGTGAAGACTTCTGTTAGGCAGTGGGTGACTGGGGAAGCAGTTGTGTGAGGTTTGTGGTCAGAACTGTCCCAAGCTGGGGCATAAGGTCTCAAGTGCCTTTTGTGTTGGAGTAAACGGTGGGTTTTTGCCAGCAGTGGTGAGAGTAGAGCGTGTTACAGAGGCCAGAGTCAGAGTGATTGCCATCTGGCAACACCTAGCCTAGCTCTCTGGCCCTGCTGAGATGCTGTGAACTTCTAATATCCTTTTCTTGACTCTTCTCTTTTTAGGCTGGCCTGAGAGACTTCGCTGTGTGTAACTCAGAATTCTGACATACAGTGTTGAATAAATGAACCCCTATTCTCAAAAAACAAACAAAACTCAAATTCCATTAAACATTCCTCATTTTAAAATAAATAAAATAGATTTTTCCCCAGGTCACCAAAATTTGGAGGACAAATTCTAAGTAACTATAAGAACTTAGAAACTATATGACAGGAATAAAATTCATGAAAATACCAAACTCCCAGATTGACATGGATTGATTGTTCTTAATGTGCATCTGTGAGCCACACTGTCAACGGCAAAGTCACTTTGAGTCACAATGAGGGCTGCCCATCTAACAGCCCGAATCACTAGTCATGTCTCCGCTGATGTTTCTTCAGCTTCACTGGCACTTTCCTCTGATTGTTTATGAACTTGTCACTGTTCTTAAAGCTCAGTGCCTAGAACGGAAGGCAATACACCAGGCGAAGTCCAATATTTGCAGAAAGAAAGGAATTATCATCTCTCATTCTGGACATTGTACATTTATCAATGTCGTTTAAGTTTATATTAGATTGGTCAGTGGAGTGAAGTTTTGAAATACAGTCATTGATGGCTAAAGGTAAAATATGAAAATTATAGGTGTATTCTACCTTTAACCCCAGAGAAAAAGTACTCTGTGAATGGAGTACTAGTTTATGGAACCACATCAAAGTCCAGATTCAAACTAATTACAGTATTTTCCTGTGGCTCATTTTAATCACCCATGAATCAAAAAGATATCTGCTCTTCCTTGTTCATTGCAGCATTATTCAAAATAACCAAGATATGGAAGCAACCTAAGTATTGGTTGACAGATGAATGGATAAAGAAAATGTGGCTTATAGACAGTCTAAAAACAAACAAACAAACAAAGCTCATCTCATAAAAACAGAGTAAAATAATGATTACCAGGGACCAGGGAGAATAGGAAACTGGGAGATGTAGGTCAACGGGCGCAAACTTCCAGTTATCAGGTAAATAAGTTCTGAACGTCTAACACACAGCATGATAACTTTAGTTAATATGGTGTTGCACGCTTGAAATTTACTGAGTGTTTTTTAAGCATTCTTACCACACACACAAAAAGAGTGAACTGTGTGGGGTCATGGATGTGTTAATTAACTTGATCTTCGTAATCATTTCACAGTGTGTATATATATCAAATCATCACATTGTACACTTTAAATGTATACAATTATACTTGTCAGTTACTCCTCAATGAAGCTGGAAAAAAGAGAAACAATATTCAAAGAAGATAGAGGGCAATGTAAACATAATCAAAATAATAGTTTTTCCAAGCGTTGTCTAACATGCAGGTGGCTAGTAAAAACAGTGGTTCATGGGCCTAACCCCAGAAGCAAGGGGCAGGTGCTTTGACATACACTGAAGTGTGAGAGTGGACCATGGTCATTCTTCCCATGACAGCAAATGATGTGCTAATGATCATAGCTAGATTAGTCATGTTTTGATGGAATGGATACAATGGAATTTAAGCTATAAATTCTAATCTAGTTGGATCTAGACTTTTGATTCTATGTAAAAGTAATAACAATATTTGGAAAAACAATATTTTGCTTGCTGTGGAAATTTTTAGGTATTAACCAAGAAAGGTGTTAGTTTTGCAAACTTCCTCAGAATCTGAACAGTAAAACAATGTGTAAACTAGATAGTGAAATACATACTTGAGACGTTTAAGATTTTTATTTTTTCACTGTTTTTCCCATTGCACATTGCCATGCAGAAATACACGTCTGAAGTGTAATTTAGATCAATTGGTTGGTGAATAAAATGAAAAAATATTGATCAAGACCATGAAAAAAATCAATTGGATATTGATGGAAAGTTACGTAATGTAAGCTAAATCTGATAGGTTCTGAGAAAATGTGAAACCTCTGTGCTGAAATGACATAAAGAAATGATGTTGATTATGACTTATCTATGAATTTTTACGATCTTCAAAAGAGTAGCATCTACTGTTTCAGTGATTAGAATGGAAGTGAAAGGAACACAGTGGGGATTTGGTGAGAGTTGTCGTGATAACATGTCACTTGGTTGGTTGCATCGTTAGCAAGTTCGTGGTTTTGTCGAATTTTTAATCGCATCAGATTCTAAATGTGAAGGTGAAGTTCAGCATTTTTCAGTGGTAGGCAAGGTGATGGGAAATAACGGAGAGTGGTCTGAACTCACAAAGAGCTTATGAAGCCACACAAGTCAGTATCACGTGGCTACACTGGTAAGAAGTCTGGAGTTTATCTGAGGCACCCAGGGACCCAGTGTTCTCTCCCTCAGAGGGATTTAGTCATTTGTCTTGAAAGGCTTGTCATTTCAAGATTGTGACAGTTTTAAAGTTTCTCAAAGCATGACCTTTTTTTTTGATTCTTGATCAACTCAGGCTCAAATTGAAAGCATAAAGAAAGACTTGAGAACAATTTCAAAGCTTTCACTTAAAAAATGCCTTTTTAAACTGCCATGCAGAACATTCTGCTAACGGGTTTTTCACTTTCACATTCACAGTAAAGTTTTGGGAATTTAAAATCTCCCTAGCTTGGGATGGGGTTCATGTAAGTGCTTTTTTTACATCAGCAGCACGTTGAAACTACCGCTAATGGAGAATCCATTTGCGATTAACTTCACACATCTTTTAAAAATAAAATTTGAAATGGGTTAGTAGTCTGTAAAATTAATCTCTCTTGAGTTTAGCTTTTCTCTAATTGATAAATGCAATTTATAACCAAAGGGGCATTTAACTATCTTGCTTTTGTTTGCCTTAAATCTATATAAACTTGAAATACAGTCTTCTTGACAAATGAGGTTACTAGAAACTAAATGGGAATTCTTATTTGCCACTGCAGTGGTGACATGAAGAATCACAACCTTTAGCTCAGGGCTACTAATCTCTTAATAATGAGAGAGAGGTGTTCCATCTTCACCTATGGTAGAGCCACAGTCACAGGGAACAAAAATAGCTGCCAAGGTTTCTCCCCAAAATATTCATGACAGTGAGAAAAATATTGATTTTAAATGCCAAGCAATGAAATATCTTCTAAAGTGTTCATTTCAATCCAGCTATTATTGTCCAAAAGAAACTGAATGGACTATGAAGTGTTTCATACTGCTGCTTCACATTTAGCACTTTTTTCAAGAAAAAAAATCCCAAGCAAGTACTTACCGTTTTCCTTCCCCCTCCTGTAAGTATGTGCACTTTCCTTCTTTACCTCTTGCAATCTCATTCTTAAAAACAAAACAAAACAAAAAGCCCTCATAAAGAGTAGGAGAAGACAAGCTAAATCAGAATACAAGTGAGTTTGATTGATCTTTCACTTTAAGCAGATTATAAGCCAGATAATGTCTGTAAGATATGACATACGCAGAAGGAATATTACTTTGCTGAAGACATCACACAATGTATGTCTCAGCCCCGATGCTTTAGTGCATGAGTTTCTCCTTCATAGCATATCAAATTATATTATTATATGAGTCCTAGGATACTAATAACCTACCTTAAGACCCATTTGGGATTGATTATTTGCCACATCTTTACACATAAATGATGTAATTGCCATGACATCAATGTTAGCAAATTGTCATCTTTTTTGCAATTGATGTCTTTAATTTAAGGAGGCTTCTGGTTAAAGGTAAGAAAGAAATTGAGTCATTTAAAAATTATATCAGACTCTTCTTATGTATCACTTCAAATCCTCTTAGCGTCAACTTCAGGCATTACAGTACTGACTAGTTATGTCCAGACTTCAGCCAGGTTCTAATAGATGCAACTTGAGAGCAGTTTGCTGTGGGCTTGTACAGTTGTACTTCTTGCTTCCTGTTCTTGGGCTTCTTAGGTGCTGCCCCATAGGGCCTGTTGAAGAAAACAATTGGCATTCATCTACATATACCTTGGAAGTATGAGGGTATTGCTGTCCGGGGGAGCATCTTGGTCAGAGGGAGACACGAGGAGCCCCTGGAAATGCTACCTCTTTTCGTCTCCTGGGTGGGTGGTTTAGTGATGCATTTCTTAAGTTCCCTGGAAGGTTCAGGGGAGAGTAAGCGTCCGTGGCTGCGGCAGTGGTGAATGCAGCGGTGCCTTCTGGACTGGCTATCCTCTCCTTCTGCTTTGCTTCCTCTTTACTCCCCGTGTCCTTCTGCCTCGTATCACACTGTGAAGCTACCTGCACACAGGACTTTTAAGTCTCTGTTCTTGGGGGATCCCAGAGTAAGACAGATTGATTCCAAATTAGTAAAATGTTTTTCAGCTTTGAAGGCCGTGTACAGATCAATTACTTGGACCCTAATAAATTCCAGAAATTCTCTATCAAATGATGGCGCTGAGATGGAGACTTTGATAGGCAATTTCTTATTCTCAGTGCCCTTCAACTTTTTCTGTAAGAACTGGGGGCAGAACTGATGGGCAGAAGCCCTCTTTTCATGGGAAATTCTCCAGATGGCCTAGCCTTCCCTATGCTGAAAGCTGGAAAATGCAATCTGAAGAGTTATTCAAAAAGTACTATTTCTGCCATAAATGTAGACTTAGTTTAAAGTCTTCCAAAATTTCCAGTGGTGGAAATAATACACAGTATTCACATATCACCTACAGATAGCCTAAATGATAACTCTAAAGGATTTAATATGACACATCAAAATTATAAAATAACTTAGAATTGGATACTTGAATGGTGAGTGGGCTTTAAAGAGACTAGAAAACACATTTTAAATTCAGTGTATTTTTATATTTGTAATTCCCCCCGTTGTGGTTTCCCTATTATTACTGTCCTTGGTTTTATATCTAGAATTTTAGTTCCAAGTACTTTTTCTTAACTAGGCTGCATTTTTTATATTTGGAAATCCTTATCATTTTAAATGGATAAAAATATATTAAAAAAAGCATAGAGTAAAAATCTTTCAAATACTGTTTTGAGAGAAACTTTAGTTTCAAAAGAAAACGTTTGCAAGTGAAATTCCTGGGCTAAGCCACCACATTATTATTTACAATGAAAAGTCAAGTGGCTTTTTTTAAAGAAATGAAACACTTGGTATACTGCTTGGACTTCCGCTTAGGTCATGATAATAGATGTAGTCCAGCAATTTTCCCCAGTGGAATATCTAATCACCTAAACCAAAAGTTGACAGTATTTTACCAAGATTTACATTCAGTTCATTTAAAGCATTGAGTAGAAGTGCAACTGACTCTAAAACTCATGGAAAATTTAACATGTAGCAGTGCAGATGTTGAGGCTAAGATTAACATTCAGGTATACTAAAACTGTTATTTGTTAAAAGTAGGATTTAATTGAAAGACAATGAAGACCCTTTCTTCCCAAAATACTCTCTTAATTCTACCTCCCTTGCACAGTGGAGATAAGAAATAAAATTGACAGATTAAAAAAAACAAATAAGTATTGTGTGTGGCACATACTAGGCCTTTTATAAATAATTTGAACTCTTATTTCTATCACCATTTCTATACTACTAGAGAGACAAAACAGTTTAGGAAGGATTAATTTCCTAATGGATGCTCTAGCTTTTTCTTTATAAGAAAAGATAACTGAAATTCTCATATTTCGATCCCCTGATAACTCAGTGGAGTAGATTGCCACGTAATGAGAATGTCTCATTTTTTAATGCTGTGAACTTGTGCCTCCAACGTTGGCGGGCAGGTCTGCTACCTCCAGATCGCAGGCGCGGCAGAGCCGCGGGGGCTCCACGGACGTGTGAAACTCCGAGCTGCGGGCTGTGGTTTCATTAAGTGCACTTGGGTTTCCTGCTGCTTTTCTTCCTAAGCTCCACCCTGAAAAGCACAGGCCCCTTTAGCAAAATTAAGGAAAGGCAGAGTGATCTCTCTTTGGGCAATCACCGTGTGCAATAGATTAAGAAATAGACTCGCTCATGCCAGCAGGCAGCAACTACAAACTGACAAATCTTCACAGGCTCAAATCACGGAACAAAGGGAGCAGCCAGTGTGACTGGTCTTTATTTATCTTTTCTCGCAAAGGTATATATGTGTGTATGTGGGGAAGGGGGTAGAAATTTCTCCCCAGAGAACGCAGGAAAATAACTAAAGGAATATAAGGAAAAATGATAGTTTGAAGAATAGTTGTGTATGTTTTGTTGTTGTTGTTCATTTTGTTTTGTTTTGTTTTTGCCTATCATGGTTACAAAAAATAATTACACCTAAAATACATAGCAAAAGTTTTATACTAAACTACCATTCCAGAGCTAATCTGTTAAGTCATGTTACTTGTCGTGAATATGCCTCCTGGCAACCTTCAGTGCAGTTGTAGATGGTTAGTTGTCCCTCTCCTCTTCTTATGTCATAATGTCCAGAATTTTCTTCCAAGGAAAATGTTGTCCTAGGCTTAGGCAAAGTAGGGTCAGACTAACACCGAGAGCAGTGTGGCATTTCCCCAAGTTTACATCAGTTTCTTATTTTTAGATGTTGCTTAGGGAGGGAAGAGAATAAAAGCATGGGACAGATCAAACCTGATAAGTCGTGGCATTTTGTTTGGAGCATACAAAACCCACACCGTTGCTGACTTCCGAAAAATTAACAAAGACTGAGAACATGTTCCTGGAGTGGTGTATGTCTGAGTGGGAGCTGATAGCTAGCACTGGTCACCAGGATCCTGGATTCATTTGACCAGTCTGGTGTTTGCTGAATAAACGGAAAGGTCAATGAGGATCCATTGACTCACCGTGACAGCCCATGAGTGAGCTTGAATTTGTCCCTTTGGGAAAATAAATGCAGCGTCATTGAGAGACACAGGGGACTCCAAAGTTGAAATGAAGTCTATTGTTAAATGAGAACATGATCTCAGAGAGAGAAGGGGCAACTTCTCCAGTGCAGCCAGTGCACTGCATCATGCTTGGGAGGATGAACCTCAGGATGAGGTGTGAGAGACCGTGGGCTGAGCTATGGGAGATTCAGGAAGACTTGTAGTTCGAAATCAGGAGGAAATTCCCATGGAGCTCCTCACTGATGCTTAAGTGGTACATGAAGGGGAGAGGATGCCTTCTTGCAATATGTGAGGCTGTGTGAAAAGACACCAGGTGAACCAACTAATATGGTGCATCGTGAATGTTTTTTTCACATTTTATGTAGAGAATCTAAACCCAAGAGCCAGTGAGGGACCAGGGCAGTCCAGGAACAGCTTCAGACACAGGAGGAGTAACTCGTTCTGTAAATCCTAGAACTTGGTTCTCATGGGTGGTACTTCTTTCTAAAGGACAGTGTGGGAGTTGATGAAGGGATTGGTTTGCAGTTGTCACAAGTTTGGAGGAATGACAGCCGTTTAGGAAGAGTGAATAGGTTGCCTGCTAGCCAGCACTGAGCAGGAAAAACAGCACGCTGAGAAATTTTCTTAATTTTTACAGGATTTTGGAATATCCCATCAGATATTTTTGTGAGTCAGAAAATGATTTTACTTTTCTGAGTCTAGAATGTAACTCTTTTATACATTTAAACACAAAGTAAGTGTTTTTTTGCATGATCATAATGTATACTGAATCACCCGGATTGCAAATATTGTGTAAATCTAGGGAAGTGCGCACTTTATTTCATTCAGAACTGTTAACACTATTTTTTATCATATAACAAACAGAAAATCACATTACCAACGCTCTTGTTGTAGTGGAATTTGTGTAGCAAATGAAACACATCTGAATCAGTAAGCTTTTGTGGCTCTTTCAGTAAAGTTATTTCCAACGGGTGCAAGTGTTGAACTACTTTAGTTTGTATCCTAGTGCAGCTCTCACACATTTACATGTAAACTATACATTGTCTTATGATAAATTACGTTCCTCTTATTTCCTTTTTATGGGTCATGACATTAGAGTCTTTGAAATTGTATGTACTGTAGATCATATTATCTATGAATTTCATTTCAGCATAGTGGGAAGGACGTCAAATATTTGTAATAAAAGGGAAAGTAGGCCTGATAAGGTTGAGAATCTTCTCCCAGGTTCTAGAAAATACTCCTTGGGAGACATGGACATGAGGACATTCTGAAACCTGCATTTTCTGTTCTCTGTCTATTGCAGACCTAGTGTGAGGTTTGTGATGAGTGACATCGTATTTCTTTCTTTTTTTTTTTTTTCTCATTTTACCAAGACCATTTTGATTTGTGGGATTTCTGGTAGTTTTGTCCTTCTTATAGGTGAAGATGCCATTACCATTATTTTGGGGAATTCATCAGGGTATACCTTTTGATTACATGAAAGAAAAGCAAACATAACACAGTTGTTCTGAAAGGAAAATGTTACCTTTTGCAGGTTGAATATGCAGGTTGATAGGGGTGTGTTGTTTGCTAATGCAAATTGGAGGCATCCTCATCAACTGTCTGAATGCATCTGGAGGCATCATCTGTGACTTCGATGATGGGAAAGAAATTGTTTTCCCAAACTCAGTGTTTGTCCCAGATCTGCAGTTCGCTGACATGGCGTTAGTAACGATGTGACCACGGAGACTTTGGGAATGTATAGCGTATTAGTGTGCCTGCCTTCCTGGGGCTTAGAGCCCACACATAAAGGTGTTAATAGATAGTCATGTGAGCATTAGTGTCCCTCTAAAGGTTGTCCGTTGAAACTTAATCTCCAGTGTGATGGCATTTGGAAGTGGGGCCTTTGGGAGGTGCTTCGGCCATGAGAGGGGGCCCTCATGTCACTGCCCTTGTAGATGAGGTGCCAGAGAGCCCCTTGCTGCTTCTACCATATCTTTGGAAAGATGGCCATCTGTGAACCAAGAAAAAGGCTCTCCCTGGACACAGAATCTGCTGGCACTTTGATCATGGTCTGATGCCTCCAGAACTGTGAGAAATAAATTTCTGTTGTTGACAAACTGCCCAGTCTGTGATATTCTGTTACAGCAGTTCAAAAGAACTGAGACAATAGTGTTTCAATTGATCCATTTTTCACTGTATCACAATTCTAGAGAATATGACTTAACTGAAGTCATATTAAGTTCATCATTAAAAGAGACAAGACCAAATAATGTGTAGTCAGTATGCCCCCCAAAATAGTAAAGTGGGGCATATTGGTTAGGTAACAGTTGATTAGATAATGTACTTTTTGGTCATTTTAATTGGAAAGTTCTGCTTTTTTTTTTTTTTTTTTAGTAGTGTATGCTAGCTTACATCCTCTGGAAAAAGATGTTTTTTAAGATGTTTCATTGGTTTAGTTGTTTACTTTCTTGAGACCCAACTGAGGGCTCAGTGTAATATAACAGTGTAATCTGGGGTCTAGATCTTGGGTATCTGACACATTTTCTATGCGTTCTCAGCAGACATGAAAAGGAGCAGAAAGAGCCTATTCAGATTGATCAGACGAGTTCAGTTTTTTCTGTCTACTGACAAGCTGAGCTCTGACAGAAGGAAGGACTGAGGACCACTGACCCGGACAGGATGGGATGTGATGAAATTGGCTGGAGCAGAATTGGAACAGGATATTCAGAGTGTGATTGTGTGATCCACAGTCACGGTGCATTTGGAAAGTCAGGCTGCTGAAGAGCTTTTACTGAGCCTTACTGAAGGTAGATGTTTGGATTGGATAACTTTTTTTTGATTCTTTGGGCCCAGCCCAAAGTGAAAACCAACTGAAACACGAAATTCCACACCCACATGTGTTTTATTTTTACTTTTGGTTCCACATATATTTTTCCCTACACTGATTCCACCCCTACGTTTTCATTTAGGAGCCAGCGATTTTAATGATGGACGTCATTAGAAATAAAACAGAGGAAAGTGTTATATACAAAATTGAAAAGAAATTGTGCGTAAGGTCATCTATAAGTATTCGCTGCCTGGCTTAGATTCCTTATGTGTTGGGTTAGGGCTTGTGTCTGTCCGTTGTATGTATATATGATGCCCACTTAGTGTGACCATAGATAAAGTGCCAACAGTTTGGGGACATAAAGAGCCTCTGATAATTGTCCATAAAACAGACAGAAACACAAAAGGCCTAAAATAAATCACGGGAAACTAAAAGCTGGCATAAGGTACTCAAGTAATGGTCTAATAAAGTACATGTTAAGTAACCTGTAAGCCTTGTATTATTATTTATAGACATGTTGTTTGCACAATATATAGTTTTCTTTCTTCTGATGTTGAACAAAATATGACTCCAAGCACCTTTCTTTAGAATTGTGGGAAGTAAAAAGCAGTATCCATGTCTTTTGCATGAACATTTTTAACAACTTGATTGAGATATAATTCACATCCCGTACAATTCACCCATTTAAACTGTACAGTTTGGTGACTTTTGGTATGTAACATTACTTCTTTTTAAAATTAGTAGTGGCCTCCCTCTCTCTCTCCGTATATTCTTCCGCCTCGCAGGAACAGGTGACCAGATGCTGAGGAAGCTGGCCTGTAGTGAGGTGGGTAAGTGAAGGAGTATGTCAAATAGAAGACTGTTTGGAGACTAGTGTTTAGGTAAATTTGATTATTTTAAAACATGCCCACAAGCTTTTGGACACTCCTCCCATCAGGAGGCAGAATCCATCTCCTGCTTTCCAAAGAACAAAATGCAGGGGAAACAAGACAACATGACTTTGGAGATTTGGTTAGAAAAGGATGTGCAGTCAGTTTACAATGTTGTGTCAGCTTCTGGTGTACAGCACAATACTTCACTGACTATACTTTAATAAAAATGAAAAAAAAATAAAAAAAGAAAAGTTTGTGCAATGCTTGGAACTGTCCTTAGACCCTAGCCTCCATGCTGTGTGGAAGCCCAGTCAACCAGGAGGGGCTTCCTGTAGGTATTTTGGCCAGTAGCTCCCACTGACGTCCCAGCTGACAGCCAGCATCCATCATGAGGCATACGAATGAGGAAGCCATCAAAATAACTCTGGCTCACCATCTGACTAAAACCACAGTCATAGCTACATTGATACCTAAAGGAGAGAAGCTGAGAGTTCACCTAGTGAAGCTGTAGAGGTAGACGGGGAGGTTGGGGACAGCTAACAGTTTAGGCAGAGGGCATAGAATGTGCAGAGACCTGGAGGCAGGAGTACACACATCAAATCCTGGGCACTTGCGAGTGTCTCAGTATGGCTGGGGTAGAGCTCACATGGCAGAGAAGCAACAAGGACTCCTCCGTCACAGTAATAATTTTTAACTTTAACGTAAGGGCTTTGAATGCTTTCATGCAAGAGAGAAACATGGTCAGATTTGACTGCAATGTGGAAAACGTATTTGAAAGAGGCAAGACTAGAATCTGGCAGACCAAACAGAACATTCTTGGAGCAATTCAGGCAAGAGAAGACAGAACCTGGAGCTGGTGGTGGTGTAGGAAGAATTGCCCTGTGTGGAGGGAACAGAACTATTGTTCATTCCCAGCCCATGGATCCTCAGATCTGCATGACAGATATCTTGGACACAGATAAAGCAGATTGCAAGTCAGTAATTAATTTCAGAAGGGATGGATCTCGGGTGCATGTTTCAGGGTGCCCAAGCCTATTGAGAAAGTGGATACCCATGTGGCATTCTGGATTGAACGCCATATGTGTTGTAAAAGCCGACAGGTGCTTTGATAAGCTAGTAACAGATTTCAACCACAAAGATTTTCTTTTAATGAGAAATCTCTGCCACACCAGTAACTTATATGAAAACAAAGATTGGTGTGTGTCTATCTATGTGTCAAATGAATATTCATGCCTCACAAGTCATCTTAACATTTTCACAGTCTGACCTTGAATAAAGGGGTCAGAGCTCTACTCATTAAAAAAAAAAAAAAGATAACCCTTTCCTTATGAGTCTACTTGGTATTGCAAATTGGAATTTGTTCAGCCCCTTTTGAGAATGATTCCTCAAATTAGGACAGTGTACTAGGTGTTAATAATGCCAGTGTGCTTTGAATAAAATCAGCATCTATAGACACAGTAGTTTATTTTTTAAGCACTACTTTTGTGTAAGTATAGGCATGGATATGTGTATTATATAATTATTATAAAGGATGCATAAAAACAGATATGAAGTAAACTGAACCACTCAAGAACAGAATCTTCTAATTAATTCGATATACATTCAAAGAAGAATTAAAGTGATTCTTTGCCTGCAGAGTAGCTGATATGATAGGACAACTGCTTTCTTCTTCTGCTACCAGAACAAATTAACATCACCATGGGGAGAAAAAAGGAGAACTGTAGAGCAATTCATACAATAAATAACCATAGGAGCTGTATCTATTGTCACTGAGCCAAAAATGCTTTAGTTTAAATCATTTGTACTAATTACGGAAATTGCAATGGAATCATTAGGAATAGGTATTTATGGAAATTCAAAGGGGAAATTTAGTGGTGCTATAGATGCCATATTTGTATTTTTAATTTCACTTTATTTTTAAACGTTATGAAGAGAAATTAGTCTGGGGTGTAGGAAGGCAGGTCAGGGTGATCACAAACAGATGATTTTTGTGTTAGCGTTGGAGGTAAATATTCATTATGACTGGAGAACAAAAATTTACTGTTTTGCAAGTCATTTATTATGTTTTAATCTTTTAGCTACAAGCTACTTATTATGTCAGTATAATCCCAAAGGAAAGCAGGAAAGAAAAAAATTATGGGCCACTTACCATGTGCCAGACACTGTGACACTGCCCCACTCAGTCATCACAATTACACTCTGAGTTACGATTAACATCATTTTCAAATAAGTAATTTTAGACTTTAAAAGGTTACTCCACCTGCGGTGCTCTGGCCAGTAAGTCTTGGAAGTGGGATTCGAAAGAAGATCTGTGCGGTTAGATCTCACAATCTCTGTAGGAATATTGGCTAACCCTGTCCTTCACCCCCCAGTCTCACTGGGGGGCTGAGGATGTCATTTTTCTAGTGTGAGATAAAAATGTAAAGCAAGAGCCAAATAACCAGAAACTGAACTTGGTGATTCCAAAATTACAGAGTTTTCTTAACTGGAAAGGAACTTGGAGATAGTCTAGTTTAAGGGTCCTTCTCTACAGAGGAAGCAAATGAAACTCGCAGAGGAAAACGGATTGATTCAGTGTCATTCCCATTTGCAGTAGTGGAGTCGGGACCAGAATTCACTCCTCCTGAACCAAGCTGGAAATCCATTTACTCAGATATAAATCATAATAAACAATACCTACTGGTCATGAGCTTAAATGCATATTCAAACCAAACATGTCCTGTTTTGCCATGCTTGAATTTTAGTTTTGCTTTACAGGAAGTTGTGGTCTATAAAGATTTGAACATTTGGCCTTTGAGTCTCTTTTGCTGTGTCTTCCCTTCATTCTTTTTACTACCATAGAAGGGTCTAAACACAAACCGAAACAATAACTGAATTAAGTTAAAATGCCAAAAAAAAAAAAAAAAAAGAAAAAGTTATATTGTGTATGCCCAATTTAAGATAAACTCATCCTGGCTTGGCTTGATGCCATTTTTGCTTTTACTTCTTTCTCCTGCCACCCATCCTCTGTATTCTTCAACTCTGTCTACCCTTGGCTCTATCACCCTTTTTTATCTAGCGGCATTTTTCAGCAATGCGACAGCTATTATTCTTAGGTTTTGACTCTGAGGACACAAAGTTTTTTGCTTTGTATCACAGATACTCTTCAGTTTGAGGTAGAAGCTGCATTTTTTTTTGGCTCAGAATACCCTTGACCCCTGTCCGCAGAACTATATGTTATATAAGAACTGATGTAATACGAGAAATGCACAGTGTATCTAGGGTTACCAATATCTTGTCCTAGTTGCTAGGGACCTTCCACTTTTAGCCCTGTGTTCAGGAAAACCCCTCTGTCTCAGGTAAAATGGGATAAGAACCAGTTTTCAATGATGTTTTCCGTATACTTTTTTTTTCTTTTTTTCAAACAACCCTAAGGCTTAGACAGAGTAGAGATTATCATCATAATTTTGCAAATACTTTTGTTTAAATGTATTCGTCTGTTTAAAGAAAAGCCACTGGACAAAATAACTGACTCATACATGTCATCTGTTTACTGGCTTATTAAAACTCTAGTAAATGCTTCATACGGAGGTAATAAGTTATTGGCTCAAGGTAATCATTTGAATGTCTATTGCCTTAATACTATTCCTAGCTGCTTTTTTCCTTCTTGCTTTCATGGTTCTTTCAGGTTCCCCATCTTAGACAATCTCTCCCGACTCCATAATTCTTCTTTGTTAGTCCCCTAAGCAGCAGCATCTATGACCACTCTGGTGGCCTCCCAGAGGACTTCCTTTCCAAGCGGCAGTTTCCCTGGCCTCGAAGGAAAGAAGCTGGGACACCTAAGTTGTCTGGCTCTGCCATTTGCAAGCTGTGCAGCCTGCAGTGATCTGGTTTCTGCTCTAGGGTCCCTGATCTTATCAGTTGTTAGAGTGGGCATGGGGCAAGATCTTCTCTCGTAATTTGCCTGCATTGCCCCCTTCTCACACAAGGGACATGTGAAAATTAGCAAAATGGTTACTAGATTATTCTTTTTTAAAAGCATATAGAACAATATTTGCAACATAGTAAGGCAACAGGAGGACAACTACTGTAATTATCTGGAGAAAATCCAGGAAGATACAGGTTTAGAAAACTTTGGTTACATATACAGGTGATTAGGAAATAGGTACAGATTATTGTTAGCTCTTTAAAAACGCCTACTATAATGTGCGGTTAAAATGAATGATTTGGAACCCATGAGAGTCCTCATTTCATTTAAGGAAAACTGACTTTTTGTACATTCATGGCAGTCCTGTAGATTCTAGCCTTGCCAAGATCTATTATAGTTAAGTCTGTTTTGTGTGTGGTCTGTTGTGAAGTAAATTCTGCCATTCCATGAATTAGGCTAAAATTGGAGAGACCCTGATTCTCATTCTTTTTTCAGTTTGTGTGAATTGCCATCAGTTAACCAAAGTCACTGAGAATTGAGTTAGGGGCAGGTTGATATGAAAATGAATTAAGTAGCATGCATACACCAGGGTAATTAATAGCTAAAGAAATACTTACATGCAAAGTAAAGAAAGATAATGAGCAATGTAGGAATTACATTAATTATTTTTTAATGTAATAACTGAGATGCTCCTGAGATTGAATGTTGGTTTTGTTCAGTGCATTTAGTAAGTTACTTCAGCATTTTCATATGAGCAAGACGAAAATGCATGAGGGTAACAACACACAGGCAGAAATAGTTTGCACACTTTCAGATCCAATTTAAACAGCACTGTCCTCCTCAATTCCAAAATATTTGGAATTAGTTGAAGAGCTCATAGGATAAGTTGATATAGAGGGAATGCTCCAAGAGTAAATCACACAAAATAAATTTTGCTCTGAAAAAAGAGCTGACCCTTTCTGTGTAATCAGAGTTCTGCTCCACAGGAACCCCCTCCACCTCCCCACACCTCAATAAAGTCTGGTGTTTTTAATGTTTTTTTTAAGTCTGTATTTTAGCTGGAAGGATTTATATCAAGAATAAGCCATCAAGTTGTAGGGAGATGAAGAATGAAGGTCACAACCTTACTATTTTATCTTTCTATTACTCTCAGCCTAAAACTGGCTCCTGGGGTGATGCCTATTTCTGTAAGAAATTCTTTTCACTGATCTCTTCTTTGTGGTCCTCATAATAGGCTGCATTCAAGAGCGTGTAAGCATCTAATGTGCATGCACTGAAACTTCTTCAAGGGAGAAGAGCCTGGCTCCTAAGGCCTGAGGGCTTCTGCTTGACGCCAGGAATTCTGAAGTGCCCGCACTCAAAAGAGATCATTCTCTTCCTCGGTGTCCTGATTAAAAAGGGCAATTCACAATTTATTTTAAGAGGCCTCAGACTCTAGATTGGGCCAAGCTCCCTTCTTTACACGTGGTTTATAGAATATGACTTTGCAACGTTTTATTGTGTCTTCACGTATTAGTAAATTATTGAGTAAATGCAGCTTGATGCTGACAGTATGTTAAACATATGTACTTTATTTGCTTTCTCTGTATTTGTATGTACATATGCTATGAGATTTAAAATACAAATAGAATTCCTTGACAAGCCTATTTATTAAATATTAAGGCTAATATGTATATGGTTATGTATATATGTATATGCATGTGTATGTGTGTGAGTGTGTTGTTCTTTTTGGAAAGCTCACTTTTTTAAAAATTTCTTTTTTTATTTTTAAATGACTTTTATTTTATTTTTTTAATTGAAGTATAGTTGATTTACAATGTTGTGTTAGTTTTAAGTGTACAGCAAAATGATTCAGTTGTACAAATATTTTTTCAGATTATTTTTAATTATAGGTAAGATATTGAACATTGTTCCCTGTGTTCTGCAGTAGATACTTGTTGCTTATTCATTTTATACATAGTAGTATGTGTCTGTTAATCCTATACTCCTAATTTATCCTTCTTCCGCCTCCCTTTCCCCTTCAGTAACCGTAAGTTTGTTTTCTATGTCTGTGAGTCTGTTTCTGTATTGTAAATGGATTCATTTGTATTAATTTTTAGATTCCATGTATGAATGATCTTTCTTTCTTCCACGTATGAATGATCTTTCTTTCTTTTTTTCATATGTTTCTGTATAGCTCAGTCCAGTCACTACTCATTAAAAACTCTGCCAATGTCTATATACTCTTTAAGGTTACCCTGTGTTTATGTTTAAAATTCCTCAGTGCAAATCCTTCTACTTCTTGAATCTTAGCACACAGGTCTGCATATGTAACCTGCAGCAGGTGCACAGGAATGCTATTGGATCCTCTATCTGCTAGCTTGCCTTTCATAATCACATTTTCACCTCATTTTGTCTTCTGATGTCTCTCTTTCAGCCTTTGATTTCTCTGTTAAATTGCATAAAATCTTCTGTGATTTGAAATTATTTCATCTGATGTCAGAGGAGTTTTTCAACCCCTCTCAGGTGTGGCTTTATGAGCAAGCCAAATGTTTGCTGTCTGTTCTGTAACTGTGTCCGATGAAACACTTGTAATATATTTAGTATCATAATAAATCACTAAATTAAAACTTAAAGTGAAATAATTTAGTGAAGAAGCAATTGCTTAACAAGGCTTGTCAAATATTATATCACAATCAAAAATATGTTATCTGAGTTTACATATATAAAGAAGATCTTAAAAATATGAAGTCAGATGGCTAGGCAGTAACACGTCAAATATTTTTAATAGAACATGACCATCACCTTATTTCACATTAACTTATTTAGTTTTCATGACTTTTTAAAACAGGGAAGATTGATATTTTTATCTTCATTTTGCCTGTAGGGACTCTGAGTCACAGAGATTTTGTTTTTTGCCCGAGGTTTCTGGAGCTAGCACGTAGAATAACCTAGAAGAAGAAGGTATTTAATAACAATTAAACATCTGTTTTTTAAAACTCAATAACAAATATTTGTCCTGAATTAACTATATGTTTATTTTTTTCAGACCCACTAGATTTAAACTTCTTCAGTCATGGCAGCCCAGTTTTTTGCACTATTTGATAGATACATGTGTGAAAATGTTAATTTACAAAGAACATTAGATTGGAGTGTCTTATGTATATTTCTTTGGGGAGAGGCTTCTACCATGGTTTGCATAGTTCATATTTTCTTCTCTATCTTCCTGTTTCCCCTTCCCCCTCCCTCAGTTATTCATTATTAAAAATCTTATTAGACACCCAACATAGCTGAAGTAGAGACCTAGAAGCTGGGAATCCCAAGGAATGAAAAAAGATCCTTGCTCTCAAGAGACATACATTCTAATGGAAAAGGTAAATAAAGTTAACTATTACCACAGAGTGTGCAAAAGAAACAAGTTGAGGGATGAGTGGGTATTGACATCAAATGTCATATGTATGGCTGTGGATGTTGGGTAATGTTTTACATCTCTCATTTTGTTTTTCTTTGATGGGTGCTTATAAAATGAATTATATCTGTTGATTGCATATTATCTCATTGTACTTCATACATTTTAAATCATAGAAATAGAAGATACCAACGTGGAGATCAAATTTAGATTCTTTAAGTAAAAAAGAAAAAACTTCACCCCAAGTTTTATTTCCCATTTAAATTAAGTTTGAAAAGAAAATAAGACTTTTTTTCTCTTTCTTGCCATTAATATAACAAAAAGAATCTTCACCCTAAGTTTTTTTTTTCCATTTAAACTAAGCTTGAAAAGAAAAAAAGGAATTTCTTTTTTTCTCTTTCTGGCCGCTAATATAACATCAGGAAGATATCCTTATAGGAATGACATTCACATTAGGTAAGACTTTTGAGTCCTTAAAGAATTAAAGATTGTATTATTTACTAGGAGACACCCCAAATCAATTTCCATCTTGACGGTAATGACACTATTTATTGTATCCAGAAAATGTGGTATATCACAATTCCAAGTAATTGTTTTATGAACTGCCTTTACACCACAATTCTGAGGAAGAAGCTTAACCATAGAATGCAATAATAAGAATAAGAATTAGAGATAAAATATATACTTTCAATTAAAAAGAGAGAAATATTATATATTATGGCTATTCTGTCTTTTGATGTATTTGCCTGATGTTTTGTGTACCACAATACACTGGGGTTGGCTTTGCAAAGAAATGCATATGAGTGCATAACTGGCCAGAGATGAAAATTTATGGCTACTGTCTAAAGTGGTATTTTTCAGGCTATTGATGGAATTTTAACTGTATCATTTAAAGATTTTTTTAAATACAAAAATCATCATTAACTTCACATAAGATCTTTATAAATACAGCAAAAAAAATCGGTATTGAAGGCAAAAGAGATATACGTGATCATATTATGTTTTCAGTGAGTCTCTCCAATGTTTTGTTCTTTTATTTTTATCAAAACTAAACTTAGACAGTCAGCAGATACCAAAATCAACACAGTGATATCTGTGACTGTATTTTTCTTTGCTCAATTATGTAAAACTCATTTAAATTCCACATTAGAAAATTTAACTGAAATATATGTTAAATATTAATTTCTAAACGTAATATTACTAACAGTCCAGATACAGATTAGTAGGTGCTTCACGTGTGGCTTGGCCTTCGCATTTTCACAGGTGTGCTACTTTTTATTCAAGGAAACAAGGAGAACTTGAAGCATATCAGTCTTTCTCGCTCCCTCTAACCCCATAAGATTACATTGAATAATGCAAGTAAGTTTAGCCCCATCTTTATCAGATTTAGTCTAGAAACAGTGGACTTGCCCTGAATTTAATTTAAATAAATATTTGGAAAGATCACCTGAAAAATTTAGATTACACTATTTAACTTCTTGTTTGTAATTTTAAAGACTTTTATACATTTGTGAGTAAGGAAGTCAAGTTCCAGAGGTGATTAAAACTTGCCCCAAATTTCACCCCTAGTGGATATCAGAGAAAAGATTTAAATTATGTACTTTAGTTTCTAAGGCCGGCGATCTTTCTAGTCCTCCACACTCATTTTCAACTCTGGTCTTTCCATTACTGACCTGGTAAGAAAATGCTACGTACTGCAGAATGTCGGTAAGGATTATACATTCCATATGGCCTTGTGCATGTAGAGCAAATCATGCTGTGGGCCACACTAATAAGGTCAGTGAAAACAATGCCTTTTGAATATTGAGCCAGTTTTATACCAGATACCAATCTTGTGGCGGGCATGAAGAAATTGTTTTTAAATTTATTTTACATTCTTATTCAAAAGCATTTTCAAATCAAACATCCTTCAGTCGCCCTTTAACTATTTTGCTGGGGCTTAGGAAAAATGCAAAGCAATACACTTTCAGGTGTACACGGTACAGTATAATTTGCATACAAATGCATTTTTACTGAAAAAGATCAGGGCAGGGTTTTAAATATGTTTCTACATTGAACTTTTAGGCATTGTATAAAGTTGAATATAATATAAAATTTGGAATTTTCTCTAGTCCTACACACTCCATCTGGAGTTGTTTTGTATTTTTTAGGTAGCCGGGTACTAATTTCACTGAAGCTGCTGCAGAAAGAATTACCCACTTTAAGTAACATTAATGAATCAGATCATTTAATATCTTGTTGTGCTCATGTTTAATCAGGGACTTTCAATCCCAAGTATTAATCTCTAATGGATATATAATGTTGGGGAACTTGATGGAAGAAGAGAGGACTTTTTTCTTAATGTTGTGTAAGATGTTAATAATAAAACAGAATACTGATTACAGATTATAGTTTTTCAGTATGACTCTATCAGTGCATTATAAATAGTGTAAAAGGTAACAAGAAAATCATATTATGTTGGAACTCAACAAGATGAAATGTGTATGGAGCCCTCCTAAAACGTTAGAGAAGCCAGATACCCAAGAGGAAATAATAGCAGCTAAAGAAGACATGTTCAGTTAAGGTAATTTCAGGGTCAGCAAAGCTGGTAAGGGAAATAAAGATAATTGAAAAAGATTTCTATGAATTTACATTGTTATATAATGATAGAAAAAAGTTGTATATGCCATTTTGTCAGATTAGTGCATAATCTAAGGAAAAAAGCTGACTGCAAAATTGAAAAGGTGAAAATAAACTGGATATAGATTAGAGGGAAATGGGTAAAGTGGTATTTAAAGAAGACTCCTTGAAAATGCGTTGTGTATTTATTCATATGTATCTTCAGAATTCATTCATTCCAATAATCCTCCTGGAGGAAAGAAGATCTTCTCGAGGATTTATTCCCTAAACTGGCCCTCCTGTGGGTTTGAGGCCAATATGCATAATGTCCAGGAGGCCTAAATAAAACCAAGTCAAATATTAAGATGTTGGACATGTCGGTGAACTTGGAGGGGGGATCAAAAGAGTTGACAAAGATTGTGTCATGGAGGAAAAAATGAAATGCAAAAGGAGGAGAGATTCAGAATCAAGGTGATTAAAGTGGGTGAGTCAGGCGTTCATCTAGTACGACGTCCTGAGAGAGACTGAGAGCGGAAGGGTGTGAGAGCAGAGGACTAGGCACTCCTTGAAAATGCAGCAACAGGTGGAGTTTTCCAGAACTGAAGACAGGTAGGAGTTCTCAGCCTTAAAAAGACCAACAGATCCAAGCAAAATAAATTGCTAGAAATCTGTACTTACAAATATTGTGGTAAAACTGAAGGACATGTAAGAAAGAGAAATGATGTTAAAAGTAGCCAAAAAGAAAAGACAGATTCCTGCCTGGGGAATGACAATTAGACGGGAAGCTGATTTCCTGACAGTAACAATGAGTCAGAGAGGAACGGAATGATACCTTGGGTGCCCTGAGGAAAAAGTAACATGAGTCCTGTAGCCGGCAAAGCTATCCAGAAAAAGGATGAAAGAGAGGTTTTTCTTTTGTCTCATAAAAGCTGAGAAAATTTATAATCAAGACATTCTTGTTAAAGGACCTCCCAAAAACATTAAGAAAAGAAAAGGTTTTCCAGGAGGACAGTGTAAGACAAAAAAAAAAAAGGAACATATAAATCTAAAAAACATTGATTTTATAAGATCATAGCATCATATCCTAGTGTCAAAATAAAGCAAGTTAGAAGTAAAACACTGGACACAGTATAACTTGGGAAAGAACACAATAAAGACATTTACTTTTCAGTAAATCGGTAAAGCAGGGGAAAGACTTTGTTACATTATATGGTACTCTCAATTTCAAAGGTGACATTAAAGTATTAGAAGTAGGCATTTGCCTAAGGTTAGCGGAGAAGGAAAAACTGGAGGGAAACAATCACAAGAAGGGAGAAAATTATAGAAATATGTTGAGTCACAAATAGAAAATGTCAGTAATTTAGTACATGTAAGTGGACTATACTCTTAAACAAATATATTCAGCATTGATTTTAAAATTTTAGTCACATTGTGTTTATAAAAGATACAGATGAAGCATTAACTTACAGAAAGTTTGGAATTATAAGAAAGGGAAAAATAAGACCAGACAAAAATAAGCTAATTAAAAATTGTGGCAGCAAAATTAAAAAATATGTACATACTTTTATAAAAAATTATTTCTGAAAAAATGGATACAAGCTTCAACTCAACAGGGAGACGTAGTAGTTGTCCATTGTTCACATCTAATAATGTAAATCGATATACATTTGACAGAACCTCAAGAAGACATTAGGGAGATACTGTAATACACTTCTCCCATTAATTGACATATTAAGAAAATGGAAATAGGGTATAGAATTTTTGCACAGCACAAATTAACAAGTTTGATTTCAAGACCCTCTCACACAAGAACTGGAGATTACATTTTTTTCCAAGCACACCTGGAATCATCCAAAAATTGATTGTATACTAGGTGATGAAAAAAATCGAAGAATGAGAATAATACAAAATAGTCTGACTGCAATGCTCTAAAGTTGGAAATCAATATTGAAAGGTAACCTTAAAATCCTATATATTTAGAAATTTAAAAATGCGTTTCCAACTGATGTATTTGTCAAAGAATAAATCATAAAATAAATTAGAAAATAATTGTATAAAATAGAGAAACAACAAAGTCCTACTGTATAGCACAGGGAACTATATTCAATATCTTGTAATAGCCTTTAATGAAAAAGAATATGAAAAAGAATATATGTATTCATGTATAACTGAATCACTATGCTGTACACCAGAAACCACATTGTTAACTGACTATACCGCAAGAAAAAATAAAATAATTACAAATAAATAATAATTAAAATAAAGTGTGAAAATATAGGATGTGGCTAAAATGGCAAAGGAAGACTGTAGCTCTCAATGCTTATATTTGAAAAGAGAGGCTACAAAGTTGTGAGCTAAGTGTTCGCCTTAAGAAGTTAGGAAAACAGGACAGATGCTAATAAAGCAAAGGGGAATAAAAAATAAGAGAAGTTAATGAAATAGGAAAAAATCCAGAAGGTTAATGAAGGTACACAGTTGTTCTTTGAGAAGATTAATAAAGTTGACGGTGCTTTGTGTGAAAGCACAAATCAGTGCCATAGAGTGGTCATTTTCTACATTTAACCAACAGCGTGTTAGTGTCCAAAGTATGCAAAGAACCACCCCTCAAATAGTAAAAAGACAAAAGAAATTCCAGTAGGAAAATAATCCCAACAAAGGGAAAAAAATGACAAATAAACATGTAAAAATGTGCTCAACATATTAGTTATTTAATGAAAATAAAAGTTACAGTGCGGACCATTTTACGTCCTCCAGACTGCCAAAATTTTTAAGGATTGGAAATAGTGGCTCTGAAGCATTTATTCTTGGTGGTTGTGAATATGAATTCACACAACTATTGCAATTCAGTAGTTTCATTCCTGAACATATATCTTAGTGAAACTCCCAAGTGCACTAGCAAACGTGCACAAAGATGTTTAAAACAGCGGTGTGTCTGGCGACAGATCCCTAGAGACAGGATAGCTAAATGATCCTTCTCTCAGAATAAATCTCCAAAATAGAATGCTGCATGAATAAAGCACACAAGAATATACACAGTATGTTTCCATGACTGAAATATCCAAAACACACAAGACGAAACCTAACCCTGTTTAGGAATACACAGATGTGGCGAAACTGAGGAAAACCAAAGGAGTGGTCAGTTTGAAGTGTCATTCAGTGTTCACTTCCCAGGCAGAGGAGGGGGTATTGTTGATAACGTTCTCTTTTTCACCAGGAGTGGTGAGACGCTGGTAGTTAAGTGTGTTATTTTAATCTATCCATACAGGTTTACTCTTTGGTATAAACAATATTAATTTATAGTACATAGTTATAAAATATTTTTGAACAAACTAGACAAGTGGTAAATAAAGAGCATGTTCCTATGGAAGGTTAAGGTTAAAGATATGATTTTTATATGAATAAAGGCTCATTCCTACTATCACACACTGACTACTATAAATTCATTTACAACCCCTCCGCTGCCGCTCTCCCCCACCTCCACATGTGATCACTAGTGATTTTTTTTTTGATAGCTGAGAGCTCAGATGTGGCAGTCAACCTCTAGATTTTACATCGGGTAGGCTAAAAAAGAAGAAAAACAAATACCACCACATACTATTTGTAATTCTTTGTTTTTCAGAGTCACATTGGAAAATGTGCTGTATCCATTAACCTTTTTGCAAAGAGCAGAAGGTAAGCTAGTTAACATTTGACAGCTTCGCAGTCTATCGACTTCTAATGAAAAATGCACTGCTCCCTCTATGTTCTGTATACCTGTCAGTTGCAGAGAGTTTGTTACAAGGAGAGCCATTACTATCGCTGTGTTTTACTTCCCCAATCCCCCGGATTCTGTCAGTAAATATAAATTGCAGGAGATCTTGACTTACTACCATATGCACTTCAATTTTCTCACTCAGTAATCTCATATTGACCAGTTGCTTGTTAATGGTTTATTCTGTGCATAATAAATGAATTTTGCAGCTCTTGTAAATAATGCTTGATACTGACATGGTAGGATAGTCCAGAGTTAACTATCTTGCCTTTAACATGAAACAAGAAGAGGCTAATGGAAACAACACATTCCTCTCTGGCCTTGGAAAGTATCCTGCATGTTCCTGTAATCACAGAATGATTAAAAATGATGATGGTATCATGGAATATTTGTGCAAGGGACAACCAAGATGCAGGTGCAGTAATAACAATATGGTGGCAGAGTCCCAAAAGGAAAAAGATGAGAATGGTTTCCAGTCTAGAGTGTAATCCATCAGTAAGTGGATGTCCCTTCTGGCATGTAATTAATAGCCTGGGATTTCCCTCAGTAATTGGCTATTACATAAACCTTCACCATTTGCTGATAGGTAATTCAGAAGTCCCCAAAGCCCGCTGTCAGTCCTACAAATGCAGGCGATAGAGCATACACCCTTTCTCAATTCCTTTTCAGGCTGTTTATACGTATCTATATAATTCTTAGCATTTGTATCAGTTTGGATAATTTCAACTTTAGGTAACAGCTATAAATAGCATATATATTATATATTTATATATTATTATTTATATATAATATATATTATTTTATACATATATATATATTTCTCTCACTGAGTACGTCCTCAAGTGAGTTTCCAAGGTTAGTCAATTCTAAGCTGAACGATATCAGTGAGGAACCAGATTGTCCCTGTCTTTTCACTCCACCATCCTCAGCCTCTTGACATTTGTTCTCAGGCTTGTCCCATCCCAGTCATGAGGAACCCACATATTATGGCCTCAGGTAATTATCACTAAACAATTATTTAAATTTGTTTCCAGATTTATTGAGATAGAAATGATTTATACCACTGTATAAGTTTAAGGTGTACAATGTGATGTTTTGATATCTATATGTGTGGTGAAATCATTACCACAGTAAGCTTAGTTAACCCATCCATCACCTCACATAATTATTTTTTTGATATGGTGAGAACTTTCAAGATTCACTCTCTTAGCAACTTTCAAATATATAATACAGTATTGTTAACTGTAGTCATCATGCACATTACATCCCCAGGACGTATTTATCTTACAAATGAAAGTTTGCACCCTTTGAACATCTCCACTTTGTTTCCTCATGTGTCTATGGTCTTTTCTCTTCTTTGAATCATATTCTCCAGTAGAGCATTAGCAGAAAAAAAGTAAGAGACTGTAAATGGCAAATAGCTTTATTTTCATGATAAATTTCTAGAGAAATATTTGTCAAGAGAGATGACTCAAAGAATATTGTACTCTAGAATTATTTATGGATATAATTTATCTAGGTTAACTTTGTCTCCTTTGAAAGTGGGTAATCAAAAGTTGTTTGTATCCCTATCTAGTTACAGGTTTTCAATAAGGAAGGAAACAATTGTAAAGAGTCCACTGTGATTCAGTCTTCTAATTGTGCCAAGTCTGGATGTGCTTTATTGTAAGTATACCTTTGTTCTCTACACAATGCCTTCTTGATTAACTCCCCTAGGAAATTATAGCTTTAGCAATTGTTCATGCCGATTCTGTAGACTTGTACCACAACAGTTTGACTCTTCAAATACTTTACTTTTGAAGATGTGACATTTAGTTCAATGGAAGAAAAAGTTAAATCTAAGACTTCTCATGAACATAAGCAAAATGGCAGTATCATCAGTCTTGGTACAACACAAGCTGATTGCTGCTCAGTCTTCCAAGACACATTTGCATGCCCTGAATAATGTCCTGGAAAGGCAGATAATAAAGTTTTTATGCATGTAGTTCTCATGTTTTAGAGTTGGAGTGTATGTTAAGGTATTTTCAAACTTTTTTAATGGATACAAATTTGATGGAAAGTTTACCACTATCATTTAGTTTGGCACCAGTAGGTAGATTAAAGATAATGAGTATTCAGACACTCCCTGCAGGGCAAGAAAAAGAGTTTTGGTCTCTCTGCTGAAGGGCTTTTCAATGATGGGACAAAACCATGAATAAGTGCTCACAAGATGTCTCCAATTTTCAACTCATACTAGAATGAACATAGTGCCTACAGCATGGTACATTCTTAGTAAAATTTTCACATATGAAGAAAAAGTGCCTACCCCCTTGTCAACCAATAGGTTTTTTACATTATTTTTCCTTTTATGGTCTTTCAACCATTTGGTGTTATTTTGTTTTTAAGGTTATCTTCTGCTGAGAAATTACTGTTGTATTAAAATTTTTCAATTTGTTTATACCTATACAACAGGGAAACCCAGAGTGCACCTACCTCAGATTTTAGCATCCAAGGAAATCCAAGGACATGGATAAGATGTCTGCTTCCTGTCCAGGCTTCTTGCTGGAAGATCTTTCTTTGTCGTTGGAAAATCTTCTACTTGTAGGAAGGTTTCTGGAGCACAGAGAGGTAGGTGAAACTAAATGTGTCTGAGTTTATGTCCATTTAAAAAAAAAAAGAAATCAGGGTAGTAGTATGAGAAGTTTAGAATCTCTGAAGGTCCATGATGATGATAATTTCTCTAATTGCATACATTTCTCTCCCACTGGCCATGCGATTGAACCAAAAGAGAATTAGATTCTCCAACACTAGTTATCCAGTAGAGTGCCATGTACCAGTTACGAATCCTAGGGGAGGATCATAACACTTCTGCCCATTGCATTTCGGCATCAGAATCCTCAAAGAAAACACAACTCAGTTAAGTAGTGGATATAACAGAGCTTTGTTTACATACAGAAAAGACAGCAAGGTTTAGCTTTGTGCCACAGTGGAAAGACACTGTCTCCTCCCCAGGAAGGACAGAGAAAACAGTGGACTTGGCCAGATGCCATTTGAGGCACATGCTTTACGCAGAAACAAAAGAGTATTCATTGAGTGTGAAACAAGGAAAGAGACTCCTCCACAAAGTGATAAGGCTGTCGTCAACTATGTAGGCTCATTATCTCTCTGTAAAGCAGTGTTCTAGGACTGAGGCCTATTACTTATGCAACTGAGTAGGGATAAAAAGACTGTGTGCATAAGACTGCCTTTCCCAGCAGTAGCCAAAGCTTCAGATGACTGAAGTCCTGACCAACATCTTGACTGCTGCCTCATCAAAGACACTGAACCAGAACCACCTAGCCAAGCTGCTGCTGGATCCCTGACCCACAGTAACTGTGTGAAATAATATGCCTCTATTGTTATTTTAAGCCACTAAATTTTGAGGTACTTTTTATTCAGTGGTAGATAACTATATAAATGTGATTGAATAATAGGTAAGCTAGAATATGACAGATCAAGGAAATTTAAAATTCCGTGGATAACTATCACTTTCTAGGATCTGTAAAAAATTCTGTCTGAGTTAACTAGATGAAGAGGCTTCTCATGTCAGGAAGAGTAAGTGTTTTGTGATTCTATAAATCTGGAACAATGGCTGAGGAAGACATTTTGTTACAACAGCTTGAAATTTTTTACAGCTTGAAATGATTGTGTGGTCATGATCTATGATGCAGAATTGGGGACCCATGATCATTCCTTCCTCTATGTGTTAGAGTTGACAAAACTCATCTCTTCAGAGGAAGATCTCAGTTCACTGGGTAAGGCACCTTGGGCTTATCATTATTAGAAGGCGAAATAATTTTCTGCTTATTTGTCCCTGTGGGACAACTTGGACTTATTTTTTTAAAATGTTAGTCTAGTTTAACACCTTGATTATTTAAATAATAAAGAAAATGACTTTTCACTTTACCAGTCTAGCAGCAAGGAAAAATAATAGCATTCAAGTTACTTGTCAGGGATATTAGTTTTGAGGTGACTATTAATCAGGGTTTTTTTAAGTTTGTATGAGAAAAATTAGTTACGAGTGCTCTTCGGAGGATCCCTTCAGACTGATGTTTCCTTGCTGATTTGGGTGTCAGAAATGCCTTTGAAACGTAATGAATATTATACAGTTTCTGAAGAGAATATATAGATGCTTATACAGAATTTTGATTACAAATTAAAATGTCAGGAACATTTAATGGTCTATTGAAAATTGATTTATAATTTCTGCTTTTGATAGTTTAAATGTGTCCTTGTATTGAGCTAGTGTTTCCCTGTGTTGAGCTAGTGTTTCCAGATAAGCTCTCTGCATTTTTTACCTCATATCCAGGGTATCAGAAACTTCAAAAGAAGAGCCTGTAAACCTATATATTTTACTATATCCGTCGTAGTTCTTATGATTAGCAGAATTTTGGAAATCTAGGTGAGCTAGACTATCAGAGAACTGAGTTTTCAGACCATGACAATTCAATCCTTGATATAAATTATCTAGGCATCATGAGATCAACCTATATCAGTAGACATTATAATTTTTATGAAAAGTCTGTGTGTATAAATGGGTATTATTGAATATATTATTTGAGTTGTTGTGCCAGTTGTGTTTTATAGAAAAAAAAATCCCAGACTTAGTGATATAAAACAATGATCATCTTATTATGTTAACTGATTCCTTGAGTCAAAAATTTGGATATAGACACAGTGGAGCTGGCTTGTACCTGCCCCGTATCTGAGACTCTGAGAAGACCAAAATAAGGGAAACTGAAAATGCTAAAAGCTGGAAAGATTTGGAGCCTTATTCTCATCTACGATGTCTGGTTTCATACAACTCAGAGAATGAGCTCAGCTGGAACATTGGCTAGAAAGTCCACATGGACTATCACTGTGTGCCTTGGTTTTCCTCAAAACATGATACTCTCGGGGTGGTCATGTCAGGACTCCAAGAGGGAGCATTCCAGTGAACAAGGCAGAATTTGCATGGTTTCTTCTGACAGCCTTGAAAAATCCTGCATCATTTTCTCTGCAGTATACTATTAGCTACAAGTAATTTACTAAGTAATTTATTCAACGTTAAGGGGAACTAGACTTCACCTCTTACCGTCTTAATGGGTGGACTGTCAAATAATTTGAGCCTACTTTTGAAACTAACAAAGTGGCATACTGTGTTAGAGTTCTCCAGAGAGAGAACTAACAGTATGTTGATAATACTGTATTGTATAATTGATATTAAAAAAGAAGACACTGTATATGATGATTAATGCATCTTTTCACTGGTCATGGAGTGCCCAGATTAAACATTGTTTCTTGACATGTGTGTGAAGCTGTTTATGGATGAGATTAGTACTTGAATCAGTGAACTCAATATAGTAGACTGCCCTCCCTAATGCGAGTGGGCATCAACCTAATTAATGCTTTAATTGAACAAAAGTTGGAGGAAAGACATGTTTGCCCCTTTTCTTCCTGCCTCACTGTTTGAGCTGAGATAGTTCATGTCATCTTCTCTTATCCTCATGCTGGGATTTACATCGTTGGCTCATATGGTTCTCAGGCCTTTGGACTTGGACTGAATTATACCACCGTAATGCAGCTTGCAGACAGCAGATTGTGGAACGTCTCAGCCTCCATAATCACGTGAGTCAGTTCCTCACAATAAATCTCCTAACAGTAACAACAATCACATTAAATGGTCTAAATATTCCAGGTAAAATGCAGAGCTTGTTAGCTGGATTTAAAAGCAACATTCAGCTATATGTTGCTTATGGGAAACTCACTTTAAATATAAAGACATAAATAAGTTAAAAGTAAAAGGGTTGAAAAAGTTATACCATGCTAATGTTAACCCAAAGAAAGCCGAAGAGGCTATGTTAATGTCAGCCAAAGCAGGTTTCGGAGAAAACAACATTACTTGAGATACAGCATGTCATTCCATAATTGCAAAGGGGTCAGTTTATCAAGAAGGCAGACTAATCCTAAATGTTTTTGCATCCAATAAGAGAGTTTCAAAATATGTGAAGGGAAAGTTGATAGTTGCAAGGAGAAGGAGGTAATTCCATGATTAAATGAGAGATTTCAGTACTCTCCTCTTAATAATTGATAACTTAAATAAACAAGATCTAGAAGAATATGAAAGACCTGAACAACACTATCCATGAAACCGACCTGACTGACAACTTCAGAATATTCTGTCCAAAAGCAACAGGCTGCATTTGCTGTTCAGCTGTGCATGGAACATTTACCAAGATCAACCATAAAGCAAGACTCAATCAATTTAAAGGATTTATATTATACAGAGAATGTTCTCATGTCACAGTGAAACCAAATTAGATATTAATAACAGATCTGGAAGATCTCCAAATATTTGAAGCTAAACAACATACTTCTAAATTACCTGTGATTCAAAAAGTAAATCAAAAGTAAAATCCAAAATATTTTGACCTGAATGAAAATAAAGTCACCGCTTAACAGAATTTGCTGGATGCCACAAAAACAGCAAACATGTTCCTCTCCTCTCCAATTCTCATATTGAAGCCCTAATTCCCAATGTGGTAATAAATGGGGGTAGGACTTCTGAGAGGTAATTAGGTCATGAGGGTGGAGCCCTCATGATAGGCTTGGTGTCCTTATAAGAAGATACAAGAGAGAAATGATCTCTCTCTTGGCCATGTGAAGATACAGCTAGAAGGTGGCCATCTGCAAACCAGGAAGAGAGTTCTCACCAAGAACCTAATTTGTTAGGATCTTGGACATCCTAGCCTCCAAAACTGTGAGAAATAAATATTTATTATTTAAACCACCAGTCTACTGTGTGTGTTTTATCCATGCAAACTGACAAAATAAAATGGCTAAAATCAGAAACACTACCATACCAAGTGTTAGTGAGAAGGTTGAACTGTCATCCTCTTTCAGTCGATTATTTAATGCGGCAGAACAACTTTGGAGAACAATTCTGCAGAGTTTCTTAAAATGTTTCATGTACACTTACTATAAGATTCAGACATTCCACTCCTAAGTATCTAAGAGAAATAAAAGGATATATTCATACCAAAACTTCTACACAAATGTTCATAGCAGCTGTACTTGTAACAATCCAAAACTGGAAAAAACCAAATCTTCATAAATAGGTGAATGCATAAAGAATACACATAGAAGAATACTCAACAGTATAAATGAAGGTGCTGTCGATATATACAACCATACTGTCATACTGAGTTAAAATAGATAGACAGATAATAATACTATATGATTCTAATTATATAGAATTCTAGAAAATGAAAACTGATCTAAAGTGCTAGGAAGGACATCAATGTATACCTGGGGATAGGATAAAATACATTATGGGGCAAGCGTGAGAGATTACAAAGGAGCTCAAAGAAACTTGGAGATGATGGTATGCTCATTATTTTGGTGGTGATGAAGGCTTACCCGTGTACCCTGGTTATTCTTTTCATGCACAGTGCTAACATTTTGTTCAGAGCTACCACTTTCTGTGGAGGATCAGAGATGACCTTTTTTCCCTGTCTGTAATGACAAAACAACTGCAAAGTCAGCCTTCCAGGTCCACGGGTTCCACTTCCACATATTCAGCTAATTGTGGATCAAAAATAAATTTGGGAAAAAAAATTCCAGGAAGTTCCAAAAAGCAAAATTTGAATTTTTAGTGCACCAGCAACTATTTACATAGCATTTACATTAGGTCTTTAAGTAATCTAGAGATGATTTAAAGTATACCAGGAGTTATATGCAAATACTACACCATTTTATATAAGGGACTTGAGCATCCGTGAATTTTAGTATCCAGAGGAGTCCTGGAACCAGTCTCCCTCCAGATACTGAGGGGTGACTGCAGTTACAGTACTCTAAATGGCAAGTGACCTAGTAGCTAATGTTAAATCTCTATCTGTTCTCACTAACAGAGTGTTTTATTTCATATTTTAATGAAATTTTACACTAATGGTGAATTTTTTGACATTTGAAACAAGTTAGCTATGAAATTAGAAATTATACATTTGTATTTGAGTGGAGCAACTTGGATATATTTGGAATGGCTTAAAGTTGTGAAAAACATGTTAAATGAGTGAGTCTAAAGTCTGATTTGCTCAGTGAGAAGAATTCTTTAATAGCTATTCAGCGATAATCATGTTCAGAATAATACATTAATGGAGTATTGGGTCTTATAATAATTTGGTATTCAAGAATAAAAATGGAATAATTGATACTTAGAAAGCTATAACAATTTAGTGATTATAGAATACTGATTTTCTATGAATATAACATACCAAAATGTGCCAATAGAATTATTTGTTAATAAGCAAAAATTGATAAAAAGTAATTGGAAATGCTTTCCATTAAACACATGTAATGAGTTTTATCCATCCCGTGGAAGTTTTTGTGGTTTTATTTTTTTAGGCAGTATAAAAAAACATTAATTTTATTATTAAATTTATTTGACATGTCAAAAAAGAATACTATATAACTGCTCTCAAAATCGTGTTTAACACTCTGATCTGATGCATTATATGCTTGGGAATCAATCAGCTGTCAACAAGATATTTAAAAAATTAAAAGTAATATAGGTGACTCACAGGTAAAAGCATTTGATCTTTCTTTGGCTATAAAAGGAAGACAGAATGCTAATTCTTGAAGATTGTTAGAATAGGATCTGTTATCATTTAATAGGAAATATAGGTGATATATTTTATGAAAAAGATTCTACATAACGAAATATTTCTTAGTAAAAGTCCTTCTGTCTTGGAATCAATTACTAAGATTTTTCTGATAAACTCAAGGCTACTTTGAGGGTTGATTGTCCACCATTCTTCCAAAAAAAAAATCAGTATTTTAATAACCAAAGTCATTATTTTAAACTGTTTCATAACACCTCCTCATCTGAACTCATCTATTTCTGTTAATTATGTTAACTTCCAGAAACACAGTCTTCAAATACAGATTCCTGCCCTCTTTTATTCATTCTGTCTCCTGTTACTGGCAGCATCATTGAGCTCAGAGTTTCCCTCACTGTGGGTCGCCCATATGCAGCCAGTACCTCAGTCATCCTGCATCAGACCACTGCTGACCGTATGACTCCTGGCTCAGAACCATGTAAATGCAGATTTCAGTATCTATAAAATAATATCCAAAATTCTCACTGAGATAAAGGCCAAATTATCAAGACCTTCAAAGGGTTCAGATCCCTGGCTAACGGCAGAAATATCTCCCACTGATGAAATGATCTCTCTTCTCCTTGTTCCATCTGCTCTCGGGAGGGCTGGTTTCAAGTCTTTTAACAATTTTGTGTAGTCTCCAGGACACCAGTGGACTTGAATATCCTGGTTTTTGCTAACATGGCTCCCATCTCTGTGAATTAATGATAAGAATCCCAAAAGGCAATTAGAAGAAGACTGTTTTGCTGCCACCTAATCAGGACTGTCAACATCTTACCTTCAGGGAACAATCTCACAACTCCTTTCCCTAGTTCAGCTCAGCTAGGTCCATATTATCAAATCATTCCTAGTAATATTATTTACAAGATAAGGTTAGTCACAGATATTCATTAGAGCTTACTAAGTATCAGGCACTGGACTTCCTATTTACATAAATTATTTTATTGTATCCTCTTAGTCTTCAAGTGAATTTCAGTTATTATCTTTAAAGAAATAACTTTTAGAAACTTTAAGGAACACGTCCAAGATCGCAAATCTAGGTAGTGAGGTACCAAGATAGGAATCTGTGTGTCAAGTTCCAAAGCCCTCCTCTGCCACATTACTTTCTCTCTATATTTCCATCTTGTCATTCAGTTTGTTCCAAAATGCATCAGGGAATATGATGGAAAATATATAAAATGTATATATAGCAGTTACTCCCGTAACAACACCAGCAACAAAAACTCTAATGTTTCGATATCAGCTGTCTCTTCAGAAAGGTTTACCCCCAGATTACGTTTTATTTAACTATGTATGATGACAAAGACTAGGAGTGTGTTAATTATAATGATTTCTCACTTTCTCTTACTATTCTTTCATGCTCCCTCTACTTCTCTGAGCATTGGTATGGTTGTGCATTTTCCCCCAGAGGTCTCGAGTCAACTGAATGCTTGAACATGGATCTGGAATTGACTACTTTCCCATTGTTCTTGAAAACAAAGGTGCTTTCGCTGTGAAATGGATATATAAATTCTTCTTAAGAACCAATCAGGAAAACAATATAGTGTAAGTCTTCCTTAACTAAGGGACAATTGTTCTTTCTTCATTATATTTCTTAAATTCACTTTCTTTTTTTATTTTTCCATGACTGCCATTGTAAGTTTTAACTCTCATCTGTTACCCAGACTATTTTACTGCCTCTTAATTGGTCTTCCATCTTTAGTCTTCCTTCGGTATTTTGTATGTACGACACCAGCCAAGACTTCTTAAACAGTTTATCACACCACCTCCTCTCCCCAGATTTGCATGAGTCCTTATTATCTCCTCCTGGAGGGTAAAGAGCATTTAGCATTTATTTTTCTATCCAGACAAAAAATATAGGAGCATTTCCATGCTTGTCCTTGTACATGTATTTTTTAAATTAACAAGTGAATTAATGAATGAGTGAATAAAGTGTCTTATATGGTAAGAACATCACATATCAAGTACATGTGGTATTTTATTGTCCTTTTACATTTTTCAAATACTGTTGTGACTAATTTGAGGGAATCAATTCAAGTCTCCCTAGTGGATAAAATTTGAGTTTATTATGTATTTTCATGCTATGTGGGCACTGTTATAACCTACAATTATGAGATTCACATACCATGAGCACACTTGTGGAGGTTTTAAGCTATGCCTACAAATCTTTGTTAAGGATCCCTTGCAAGAGTGGAGCTTAATTCACCTCCTTTTATGAATGCATTGGACTTTGTGATTTTCTCCTGTTCTAATGAGTAGAATATGGTGAAGGTGATAGTGGGTGACTTCTGAGAAAAGAACATAAAAGGCTTTGTGGTTTCCTCCTTCCTCTGGTAATTCACTCATGTGCCATGCCATGAAGACATTCGTGGAAAGTACCATGTGGTGGGAAACTGAGCTCTCCAGGCAACAGCCTGTGAAGAGCAGAGGCCACCTGACAACATCCTTGTTGAATGAGTTTGGAAGCAGATTTCCCAGTGTAGGTAAGCTTTCAGATGACTGCAGCCCCACCCAGTATCTTCACTGCAATGTCATGAGAGGTCCTACCACAGAACCATCCAGCTAAGCTGCTCCTTAAAAAAAAAAAGAACATGGGAATAATATGAAAATACATGTTTATTAGTTTAAGCCATTACATTCTGGAATCATTTGTCATATAACAATCGATGATAAAACACTCAGGGCAGATTTTATTTTTAAATGAGTGTGCAGGAGATATAAGGAGTTATGATCAGAAATAATCTCATATCCTCTCTCTCTCTTTTTCTTTTACATACAGAAGTTAATAACCATTTTGTCGAGAACATAGCAATATTTTCCATGGTGTATTTGGAGTGCAAAGTTAGAAAATATACCTTAGACTTATATCATCATCATTCTTACGAAATAATATTAAAAATAAACTATTGGCAAATAATATTCTTGTATTCAGTGACTTTTGTTAAGCCATTAAATAATATATCCCAACACCTAGGCGCTCAGAGACTATATATAGCATTCTGTTTGCCACAGGTATTCTTTCTTTCCTTAATTTTTATAAAATAAACTAAATTCCAAAATATTTATTCATTATGGACTACATTTTCACCAACAAGACATGTTTTAGTAGTGCATATGAACTCATAGAATGGCTATTTGATTCATATTATAATTGGTTTGCAAAGCATGTATTCAAGCTCAAATGCTTTTGCTCCCTTTTAAAACTGAGCTTAAATTAGGTATTATATTTTATTTTATATTGTACCAGGTAACGACAAAACAATTTCTTATAATATGGAAACATTTTTATAATCACCACAATAACTTTGTAAAGAGTGAGTAGAGCCATAAAATAAGATGAACTCCTTAGTCAACATGCTATTTTATGTGTTTATTTATAGAAATAGATTTCAGTCGTAGTCCCATATTCTAAATACCTTCTTCCAGAATAATAAAACAAGATAACTAAGCTTTTTTTTCAGAAAGGATGCAAATAAAAGGATTTTTACATCCTTTTTCAAAGCTCATTAAATAGAGCAGTGATTTTTTTCATTCTTTTTTTAGACAATTGAATTTATTCACCCTCCTCTTACAGAAATGTGAATCTAACCAATAATATTAAAACACTAATCAGCCTTATGGAGAGAGACAGCTTGTCACTCTCCTCCTTCCGTATCTACATTAATTTGGTTTTAATTTGGTGTGGTTCTTCCATCTATCTAGGAACTGAGGCTTATAATTTTTTTTTCTTTTTTTGACTTGTGAGGGAATTCTAAATGTGTTTGCATGCCAGATAGGAAAGTCGCAAGTCGTATACAGCAAGAAAATACTCAACATTGGTAAAACTCCATCCTGTGTGCTGTAGGGTTACTGTCTCCATGTTTGTTTTATTGTTTTTAATTTGCATATCTTCTGTCTGTCCTTAAATTAGATGCGGGATCCTAATAATTTCACTTGAAACTCAAAGCCCAGATTTTGCTGTGTGAGGAAGTTTCTGAATAAGACATCAAGTTTCTAGCCATCAGAGGATAATTTATTGATACTTGTCAAAAGGAAGTATCAGTCTAACAGAAATCAAGACAAAAGGAATGCCTGATGAATTTTCTTTGAAGTGCCTTTTATAAAAGTCCTTGGTAATGCATATTGATGAACTCCAAATTGTCTTGCCTGAAGGGAAAAGAAAGTAGACTGCTTTACACTGTCTTATAAATATTCATCAAAAGAACAAGACTTATGTTTCCAGGCGTGAGGTGAATGATTACGGCTGTATGATTGCCTTGGAATCTGGATAATTAGTAAAACAGCCGTTGACGGTTAGAGAATTTTAAACTTGGTATCTTGCCGTCACTTCATTTGGAGTCAGAGATAAAGCTTCTTATACCAAAGGGAAGCAGTTTTTAGAGGGTGATGGATTGATACTATCAAATTCTAGCCATCAGTTGTTTCCATTGTTGGCTTATTTATTTGTTTTGCTGAAAATTAAAACAAAAATAATTGGTTTTGTTTTATTTCATTTTTGTTTTATTTATTTATTGCTGGGTAATTCATTTTGGTCTGATGAAACAATACCACTCTTACTAAGAGTGATTTGCTGGGTCTGTGTCTTAATTACAACCTAACACTGTTGAGTAATAGAATGACTCCATTCAAACATCCAGAAAAAGTGTGGTTACTGTCATTTTGCTTACCAAGACCCACTTTGGACTGAGCAATTAACTATGCTCGATTAAAGATCAAATTTGATTAAATTGATATGGAATATTTGATCTTTGGAGGGTAAGTAGTTCATATGAACAATCAGGAAATGCTGTCATTCAAACTGGTTGTAAATTTCTCCTGACCCTTGGTTTATAAACTGTCCTCTAACTAGTTAGGAGGAAACTATTCCATTCTCAGGAAACATTATCCTTTACAGTGCTTAGCACTTAAATGCAATTAAGCAAATATAATATCTTCCTTGAAGCAAATAGTTGCTTAGCTTAAGTAACTGAAACTAATTAGCTCTGTTGAATGAAAGACATATTCACTAAGTATTTAAAGAATGTTTTCTTCTTCCTGAGCAGAAATGAGCACCTGTGTTGCCATTACAGTCGGAGGATGATGCTACTTTCTGCATCTGTAAGTCGATATCTATTTGTAGACCCAAAGTTAAGAAAATGAAATTGAAATTGATATGTGTCCAGGAGTAGAATAAGATAGAAAAAAACCAAAACCAAAAATACAAAAAAAAGAGAAAGACTGAGTAATCTGTATGCTTCTAAAAAGTGTTTAGGCCTTTTCTCAAAACTGTGTCTTTTTTTGTGAAGGAGATTTGATTGCTTCAGAGACCTTGGCTACAGACATAGAGAGATTTTGACTCATCCTGTAGCAATGAGCTGTGATAAATGTGGGGTGTGACAATGATGGTGATGAGGGCACTGGTGTTCTTGAAAAGGTAATTGGATAGTTTGGTAAGTAAAGTTAAATTTTCTAAAGCGGAGGAATCATCTTGCATTCAATCTCTCTCTTTTTTTTTTTTCAATCTTGCACTTTGTTTAATGTGCTGTATAATTCATCTCATTCAGAATCTATGAAAAATAGTTTAGAAAAAAGACTCTCATAAGGCATATGGTGTCAGCAGTCTGGAACACTTAAATTGATCATACAGAACACCTAGATGAATTCAATATGGAATAGAAACAAACCCAGAACAGCCTGTGAACTGAAGTGTCAGTATGTCTGAGGAAATCGATTATTTTTCTTTTATTTCTGAGAAACCACTGCTGAGAGACATACCAAGTATCTATGATATCATTTTTAGACCATTTTTCCAAGTCTCCAAGGAACAAATCTCCATTTAAAATTTAAATGCAGGACTACAGGAAAATGAGTAGGGCAGAAAAAAGAACTGACAGTAAAATATTTAAAACTTTGTTTTATTTGCCACATTAACCTGAAACTGGATAATGCCAAACACTGCCACACAGTATGCAATCAGTGGTGCACACAAGTACTAGTGTTGAAATATTTCGAGTGTCTGGATGCAGAAAACCACACAGGAAAGGGTTCTATCTAAAATTAACAGTAATGATTAATATTTGGAAAATGTAGGGAAACACAACACTCACCAAATCACAGCTCTGGTCGGATTTTTCTTAGGGCACTGTGTCCATGCTGAGTACAACATCCTAGGTGAGTCAGAACTTACAGTCGTCACTAGGAGGGCACATAATGCAAGGAAAGTGACGGGTTCTTTAACTTTATAAAACTTTTCATGGTGGCGACTGAAATGACACGTCCTGCTCAGTGGTTCGTTGAAGGAAATAATAAGCTTTAATGAGATTTAGCCATGATAGGAGGTGGGAGGGTTCAGGTGAGGTCTGCATTCACAAGAGGAAGAGTGTGAATGAGCATAAAGCATGAAAAAAAAACGTCTGCGCCCTCCCTGGGTCAAAGTAATTCCAATAAATACAAATGTAAATACAGTAAGTTATCATTTATTAGAAAAGAAAGGAATGTTAGAAAGAACAGCCGGCATGGCTGTAGTAAACAGGTATTTGTAGCTCATTCTTGCTGAAGTGAAAATGGATGCAAAGGTTGTAGTAAGTATGAACATCCCCAAGGGGAAAAAGAAAGCACACTCTTTGACAAAGAGAATCTACTTCTAGACATTTATCAAAAGAAAATTAATAGGAAATTGTGTTAAGGTATATATGTAAGAATGCCATACAACAGTATTTAGATAGAAACAATACTGGAAACAACTCAAAGGATTAATAGTGGGAAACTGATTAAATATATTGTGCTAAATCATATAACTGTATAATATTTAGCCATCAGGAAAATATTTATAGATGTTTAAAAATTTATGTTTAAATAAAAACCATATATTAAGTGAAAGGATGATACAGATGTGTGTGTGGTTAGCTTTATCAACTGTTTATTTATATAAAAGATTTTATGGGCTGAACTGAGTCCTCAAAAAGTCGTATGTTGAAGTTCTAATCCCCCAGTTCCTCAGAATGCAACTGTATTTGGAGGTGGGGCCTTTAAAGAGGTAATTAAGGTAAAATGAGGTCAAATGAGTGGGTTCTAATCCAGTATGATGGTGTTCTTATAAGAAGAGAGTAGGACACATATAAGTACTGAGGGAAGACCTTGTGAGGACAGAAAGAAGAGAGCTTTCTGCATGCCCAGGAGAGCGGTCAGAAGAAACCACACCCGTGGACACCCTGATCTTGGGCTTTTGGCCTCCAAAGTTATAAGAAAATACATCTCTGTTGTTTGCACTGCCCAGTCTGTGCTACTTTGTTTACGGCATCTGTAGAAAATTAACACAGATAGGTAGTAGTTAATTTTTAAAAATAGTAGTCTTTAGATATTTTTTCTCTTCGTAATTTCTGTTTTTGGCATAAATGTATATTATTTATATAATTTTAAAATACATAGAAAATAAAAAAGGAAAAGAGAAATACCAGACTATCTTAGTCATGAAACACTAGATGTTTGGGACTCACTTTTCTCTAAGAATTATGTTAAGATTTAAGGATAAAACACTACATTTATTGCATTGTTCGACCCAGTCTTGCCCAGAAGCTCACTTTCGTAAGTTTTGAGCTAGGGTTGTCATTTCTCGCTTCAAACGGAATCTCAGTTCAAGTAGTTTCAGTCCTCGTAACCGCATGAGAGCCGACTAGCTGAAAGTAAGCGGGGCAGTACTTCTCTTGGAAACATCCGCAGTTCTTAGTAGGTGCCTTGTGTTCTGGAACTTTTTTCCCCCATAGCATCTAGCAGAGTTCCAGACATGAAATGGTCCTTTGTAAATACTTTTTGACTGACTTATTTCAAAAATGAGAGTGATGAACTGCTCCTCAACAATTCACTTTCCTTCAGCTCTTTACTAATTGATGCAGGTACCCACTGCAGTGGGACACGCCTAGAAGTCTTCAGGCGGTTGATTTTAAAAGCTACCCACCACAAACGGTATCAGGGATATGCCATTTTTTCTCCTTAAAAAAAATGAATAAAACCCAGAGCATGTTGAGTCAGAGAATTTGCCCTGGAAATGTCAGTATCAGCTGTGTGATAGTCAGAGAAGAGGACGTGGAAGTGACAGGTAAACCATCTTCAGTAGGGTCATTTATCAAAAGTTTGGACTGCCTTGTGCTTAGTGTATTTTTTTATTCTATAGGAGAATTCAGAGTAGTCTCATCTTCTGAATCCAATACATTCTCTAAAACCCCTATATGCTTGTTAAGATTTAAAAGGACATAGTTTCATCTACAAAGGAGGAATACGTAAATATGTTTCAAATGAAAAATATTGTAAATATTATGGAAATGCATCAAGATGGCTTAGGTAAAATACTTCAGAGGAAGAAAATTATTTTCTTAACATTTGGTTGTTAATTTTAATATAAGATTCATATCACATTATACAAGTCTGTAGGACTTACAGTTTTCTGTTTCAGTCATTGTATAATTGCTTTAGTTAAATTATATATGATATGGCTTCAATGTTACATATATATGCATTAATCCCTATGAAAGTTTATGTATGTATGTGTGTGTGTGTGTGTGTGTGTGTGTGTATATACATATATAAATTTATAATTTTAAGGGTATCATGTATCCTCTGTATAGGGGATCAGATGTTCCACTCTTATTTGCTTTTCAAAAATTCATTCAACATTTAAAATGTCATTATGAGAAAATGATAAGAATTTATGCTTCTGAGAAACATAGAGAGAGATTTATTTAAAAACACAAATCACATCACAAGGAAAGTGTATATCAGTCAAAATCATGTTCTCCTGACAGGGACCAGAGGACTGTCAGGTTCCTCTGTGTCTCCCTCTTGCCTTTTGTTTATTGGTGATTTTGCCTGGTCCCCTCAGCTATCTGTCCTGTGCTGAACTGCTCTATTCCTTCCTCTTCACCTCTCCCAGGAACCCTCTCTGCCCCTCATGCCCTGGGTCCTAACATCCGTCTGCCCCAACTTCACCCTTCTACCTTCAGCCTGACTTGGTTTTAGCCACTAACAAAAACTACGTTTTCAGAATTCACAAAAATGGAGAGCTTTTGCCATAAATGTTGCAAAAGATGTTACAAATTTATTAAATCAAGAAGTATTTCAAGAAAGGCTGCAAAGCTTTGAGTCCATTAAAAGAAAGAAAAAGGCTACCCAGACCATGCACACACTTTCCCAGAAGCTTTCGTGCAAGTCTGGCTTAAGTAAGTTCCTATGTATAAATGCTCAGTCTAATATGAAAGTTCACTTGAAAGCACCATTATTTACAGTTAATAAGCAGCCACTTGTTTTTAAGTATTTCAGTGAAATTTTTAATACTGACATTTGGTTTTAGTCTCTCCAACTGAAGAGGACAAACATTAACGAAGGTGAAATTTTTAAACGAAAAATTATTTTATTTAAAATTCAAAATTTCAAAGAATATAATAATTATACCTAATTAAACTTACAAATACTGTTTTCAAAATAAATCTATAGCATTAAACTTCTGAAGTTATTAAAGTTTAAAACTGCACTAAAACTTTTGGGAAATCCTGGACTTCAACATCCTTAATTAAAAAATAGATTTCTGTAAAAATCTAAACCAAAAATATCCAGGAAAATATTATACTTTCTCCTCCCACTGGGTTCTACTCTCCTTTAAAAATTATTGGAAGTGATCTTGCAGGACAGTGTCATTTGTCTTCAGTTACCCAGAGATTGAATACCAAAGAGTTCAATGGAGCAGCCTTAGGTCGTGGAGTTGGTTCATGCAGGGAAATGTTCCCTGGACTCCCAGTCCATTTCTGTTCTCACCACCTAAAGGGACTGACTTGATAAGAATTACAGACTTGGTATTTTCATCATGGTACCCGCATACCTAATAGGTCCTTTGACGAAAGTTGCCCAATCCATGACTCTTGCTCTGAATAGTAGCATGAGGCTTTGCACAAAACATGGCCTTTGTTTGGACTGCACTGCGGACCTGGCCCAGGGCAGTACTGCCCTTAGCCTGCAGGGCAAGCCCTGCTCTGGACCTTCTCTGCTGAATCACTCCCCACAGGGAAAAGAGAGCCTGGGAAGGGGACTGGGGCCTGAAGGATGTGCTGTGATAGTGAATTTAGTCCTCAAAACAGAGTGGGTAACTGATACATGTTGGTTCATAAAGGAAAAAGATTATTTGTTTTCCTGGATAGACATTTATATGCACTTCAGGATTTTTTGTGGTCCTGAATATAAGTTATTTTTTGACTTTCGTGTTTGCACTTTCTTGGCTCATCTACTGTACTTGCTTTGAAAATGTTACAGCGCCATGTCTAATTCTCACAGGTGTTTCACCCAGGCAGTGACCTTTTCTCCTGTATTCATAAACCTGTATCCTCCTTCTATATGATGCTTAAGTAAGTTCATATGCCAGGTGCTTTGCCTCTTTTTTGTCTATTTTGAAAGAAGAGAAAGAAATAACCTTTACCTTTAGAAAAGAAAAGTTGAACTTGTACATGTTAGTAAGAATCTATAAATTTCTAAAATAATGTGTGGAAGCAGTGAGGCTGAAAGATATCTATATATATGTAAGACTAAAATATATATTCAACATAAAGAATATACTAATAATTTAAAGAAAATATTTGAAAAATATGTTTTGTGAGTCAATATAAAATATGTGAGCTTTCCAAAACTGTGTATAAGTGGTAACTGAGAAGTCTCAGATTGATTATTTACATGAATTTCTTTCACTTTTTCCCTGATATTGTATTTAACTATGTGTGCTATATAGATTTTCCCTTTAGAATACTTTAAGTATATATTTGGAAGATCCCAAAACTTTCTAATATTTTTCTATCATGAAACTTAATTGAATGCATATTAAATTATGCCTCCTAGGTGATAGATGTTTTACTCCAGCATAGGCTGGGGGTGTTTGGAATTGGACACGGAGTGGGATCTACTCTTTCTCTCCACTTCCCACTTCAGTACCTTGAAGAATAGAGAGATATCGGCCAGACTTGGGGTCATTTCCTTTTTTGAACCTAAGTCTTCAAGAGTTGGGGGCAGAGAGAAAGGAGAGATCTCACTTAACCAGGTGTATGTGGCATAGGAAGTGTCCCTAATCACCACTCCTGTTTGACTGGGTTCAGTCTGATGCTCATGCTTTCACAGAGGAGGTGAGGTGCAGTTTCCTTGAAGAAATGCTCACTTCACCTCTGTTTCTCCATCAGAAGATTCTGCAGTAGAAGTTTAAACAGTCTGACCGCTTCAGAAGTCATGCAAGACAAACAAACAAACACACACTCTCTGTCTAGTTGTGAGTCTGCTTTACTGGGTCTGGTAACCCTCTGTTCAGTCTTCTGAATCCTGAACTAAATTCCATGATCCTTCACTTGGAGGAAAGGGCACTGTCGTTGTCTCTTCTATGTTGTCTAAGGGCTATGAAGAGCTGAAAAGGAGGACCATGCACCTTTTACATCTCAGGTTCCCTATACCATGGTCCTCTCATGCTTTGATGGTACAGATTTCTCCAAGAGGCCTCTTACTTTTGGAAACGGTTCAAAAAATGTTCCAATCTGTGTTCATTACATGTCTAAATGAAGGGAGCCTATTTAAAATTGCTTTCCTTAAAACTGGTAGGAAAATAGCTTTATCTTACCCTTTGTCTTACTCAAAACATACCCTGTGCATTGCTGCCTGTTTTAAAAACACAAGTTCCATGCAATGTAGACCTCCATTTATTTAGCTTCTCCATGGCAACTGCTTGTTGAGAAAGCTAAAGTGTCACTCCTGGTCGGATCAGTACCTTTGTTTTGTAGCAAAATACTATCAGAGTGATGTCTAACATTAGCTGAACTAAAATAACTGATAAGAAATAAGTGGATTTATTAATAGTAAGGCATTACCTTACCTTACTATGGGGTATGGGGTAAGATGCATTCTAGGAGAAGATAAAGAAAATATCCTAGAAATAATCAATGTTGGAGATCACTGTTTTGCACATAGTGGGAAAGGGAAGGGGAAGTAATGCCTGGCAGTAGAAGGTTTGGAGGATTTTATTTTTTAATCATCTCTCTTCTTGTAAGTGTCGGAGAGCCCGTTATGCTCATATGAGGCCAATAGGACTGTGATGGATTGAAGTCTGCTTGATTTCTGGAATTGAGTTATAAATTATGTATATAAGCATACGAGACAACCTCATATTTGAGAAGAGCAATATTGAAGCTTTGGAGTAGAGGTAAGAGAATTCTACATATTGTAAAATATGAAATGTCCTGAGAAAATTAGTCTTTTTTTTTTGAAGAATAGGAAACAGAAAAAAGAAAGTAAAAAATTGAAGAATCACCAAAATAAATTTCAAAAGAAAGAAAAGGAATCTACTTTGAAGACTTACAAGAAGAGTAAGGCTAAAAAATTATTTACTCTGAACACCAGAATATGTTCTTGGATAGCTGTGAGCCAAACTTAACCTGGTCAAAGAAGCAGGAACAGAAAGTTAACAGGAGAACAAGCGCAGGTAAGATTCCAAGGAGATGAGATGGAGAAGTAGGAATTGTGAAGGATGACACTGTGTCGATATAACTCTTTACTGTAATTTCTAAAGAACATAGATGAAAAAGAAAAATTAGGCTAGCAATTTGGAGAATTTGAAAAGCTCTATCAGAGAAGTGAAAATAAATAAATACATTGGTTAAAATGGTGAAGAGAACTTGAAAGAAAAAGAACAAAGATAACATTTAGAAGTTACAGGTACTCTTAAGGAAGAAACTAGGACAACTGGAATAATAAAAAATAAAAGACATAATTCATTTTTATGAATTTTTTATGTAACTTAATGAGATTAAGCAATAGAATTAGTCTTAATACACTTCAAGAAAAAGTAAATAGAATTTTAGCAGAAATACATTCTTGTAAAACTCTGAAATTGACAGGTAAATGAGAGCGTCAGAAACCTCCCATCAGCAGGGAATGATCCAACAAAGAGAGAAGTTGAAGGAAGGAAGCAGGGAAGGGAGAGAGAGAAAATGATAAAGAGCAGGGGAAGAAGGAAAATGTATGAGAGGAGGAAAAAAAGACTGAACAGACTTTTCTGCACTTTAAATGATCAAAGAAATTGAGAAACCATCCTCAAAGTCTTCATGGAAAAAAATTGAGGCCATTGAATTTTGTAAACAGTGTAGTCTATTTTTAATTGTGAAGGCAAAAATTAAGTTTTTAAAAGAGCAAAAACATAAAATACTGCTACAACTAACATCCAGTATTACCCTTTTAAAAGAAATCATTTAAAAATGCATTTCAACTGAGTAAAGATTAATCATAACTAGAAAGGAAAGAATGGGAATATTGTCGTATTAGAAAGAAACTGAAGAGGATGAAACCAGACTAGAGAATAGGAAAGTACACCACGTTGCTGAATGGAGGGAAAAAAGGTGGGATTTAAGTATTAAAATTAAGTAGAGGTAAATATAAGCTTCTAAGTCACAACTGCAAATCCAGTTTTGATAACAAATAGATGTGAATTAACATGCCTTAAAGAAAATATATGTAATATAAATATAGTATATTAATAATCAGCTAGGCCTAAAATTCCAGGTTAGGGAAGGCTCCTGTGGGTGGAGGAAGAAATGAAAGTGTAAAAATTCCCTTTTTCTCAAATGCTTCAGTTTTAATCTTAATTGATTTATAAAATTTTGTTGAAGGATTTTGGGGGGAACTTAAACATAACCATCAGTAGGGTAAAGTTAAGATATAGTCTGTCTATATAACTGATGGAAATATATACATAATAATTATTCACATAAATTATAAATGGTAGGGGTAAAACAAAGTATAAAATCATGTTAGATATCATTGGTTTAGCTTTCTTATTCAAAAGTAAAAGTGTTTACTTTAAGTTCAATGTAAATCCAAGTAAAGGTTATTTGGAAAAGACATATCCAAACAAAATGGCACAAACAAGCTTAAAAAAAACAGAATAAGCAATGATTTATCAGGTAGTTGTAAACAATAAAATAACAAAATATCAAAGGTAGAAATTCTGTTTGCAGAGATAAAAGAAAATTAAATGGGATAAAAGATTATTACTTTAATTAAAGATGCAGTACACATGAGGACATAATACTAATAAACTCTGTTGATGGTCTTACAAGTTTAGTAGCTGAGAATTTTGAAGAGAACACTCAGAAGCACCTGCCAATACTTCTCTCCCAGCGTCACCACTACCTTATACTCCGCCCTCTTTCCTGTTGCAGGGGACGTGAACATGCCGTGTACAGTGAGGCTGGTGCCTCGTCCTGGGTGCCAGCTCTCATGCTCTGTCAGCTACACACAGACAGTGCTGGAATAATTCTGCTCCTGATTTCCCACATCATCACTTTTTTTCCCGCTCTACACAATCCCCATGCTAGACAATTTCAGCATATAAAAGAAAACAGTTATGTCCCACATTCCCCTCAAATGCTGCCCCATGTCACTCCTCTTATAGCAAAACCCCTGGAAAGAATTTTCAATATATACACTCTCCAGTATCCCTCCTCTCATTCTCTCTTGGACCTGTCTCAAAAGGTTTTCACTCAATTTCAACGTGTTAGAGAAAATGCTCTTAACCAATGTCATCCTACATTTCTAAATCCCATGATCAATTCTCAACCTTCATTGAACTAATAGGAACAAATGATATCATTGATCAGTCTTTTCTCCTTGAAACAGCTTCTTATCTTGGTTTCCACAACACAACACCCTCCATGCTTACCACCTTTATCTCTAGTTTTATCTTCTTAGTTTTTTTCTGCTGGTTCCTTTTCATTTCCGTAATCTGTAAATGTAAGAGTACCCTAAGGTCCTTCTCTTTTTTTTTTTTTTTTAACATTTTTTCCTAAAGTCCTTCTCTTTACTATCTGTGCTTATTTTTATAGATTATTTCATCCAGAGTGTATGCTGGTAACTCCCAAACTTAGCTTAAAATGCTTCTTTCAAGAAAAGACTACATATCTAATGTCCACTTGACATCTCTACTTAAATGTTTAATAGGAATCACAAACTTAACATCTTCAAAACTGAGTTTCTGTTATTTTCACATTGTATCTGGATTCTCTGAAAATTCCTTTTCCCATTTAATGGCTACTCCAGTTTCCGGTTGCTTAGACTAAAACAGTTGAAATCACCCTTGATTCCTCTTTTTATCTCATCACCAAATCAATTCCAGAAGCTGTTCTTATGAGTTATATCTTCAGTTCAAGTCTAGAGTCTGAGTACTTCTTCCCGTTTGCACTGTCATCATCGTTGAATAAATCATCATAATTTCTTGCCTGGAAAATAACAACAGTGGCTTAACTGGTTTCCCTGATTCTGTACTTGCCTGGCTACAGTTTATTTTCAACACAGAGGAGAGTGTGATCTCGGTTAAAAAAAAAAAAAAAAATTTCACCACCCCCTGCTAACAACCCTCCAAAGGCCTTTCATCTCAGAGTAAAAGTAGAAGTCATACAATGAAATTGTAACTTGAAATGTTGGATGAAGGCCATCCTTTCCGGCCTCCTTTGATATAACTGACGCTATCTGTCATTGACCCTGTTGTCCACTCTGCTCTAGCCATTCTGGCCTCCTCAGAGACACCCGTGGTCTTCAAATCAGTGTCTTTGTATTCAATCTTCCCTCTCTATGGAATGATCTTTCCCCAAATATCAAAAGAGCTAGATCTCTCACTTCCCTCAGGTCTAACCCATCAGTTGTCTTTTCGTCAAAGTATTCCCTGGCCAGTCTAGGTTAACAATTCGGCTTCTCCTTGACATAATATCACTCTCTTGCCACTTCACTTTTTTCATCTTAGCACTTAATATTATCTAACATCCTATATTTTATTTAAATATTGGTTTATTTGTTTAGTCAGTTTATTGTCTACTAAGTTCCCCAGATATGGGTCCCTATCAGTTGATTCTACTTAATGGTGTGCAAGAGTTAGCTCATCCAAGCTCACAAGAGCCTGTTGTTAGGTTTTCAGAAATGTTATGAGCCAACACAGCCAGTACTATAAATAGATAAATAATAAGTACTATACACTTACAATTAATCATTTTAAAATCAGAAGTATTAAGCACTCTAACTGCTTCCTAAGAATTTTACTATATTTTAGCAATTTCTATGATCTTGAAGTTACTTAAGTCTATTTTATCTATATTGTGGAAATATTCTACCGTCAAATCTCATTATTCACAGTAATTATGTTTTATAAAGTCATAATAAGACCCAAATTAGTGAATACTGAACTATTGCTACCAGGAGAAATACAGGGTTAGGGTGCTGTGAGTCTCTGGTCCTGACATTTTCGTCGACTAATCAATACATAACCTTGTTTTATGCACGTTTTTGTTTAAGCATACCTATTTAAAATATATGGTTGTCCATTAACGTTACGTTTACAGCCACCAGCACTGTAACTCGTGCCTGGACAGAGCTTATCTAACACACGTATGTTCTCCGTAAGGCACATCACAGCCTTTTTGCACTAGACACTAGACAGCACTTCAGCACTAACCCTGGGGGACATTTTCAACAGCAAAATCACTAACAAAAAGCACAAGAAAACAAAAACCCCCAAACATGTGGCAGTAGATCACAAAAAGGGCATTTATTTGTAGTACAAGAGCTGAAATAAGAAGGCAAAAACGTCTCCTTGTTCAACCTCAGCTGGGAACATGAGTATCAGGTGACTCACATTTTTGCCATTCTGTGCATATTCATGACTGACTATGAAAAGAATGTGAGTGTTGATCTGAAGATTACATACAGGTTTTAGCAAGTGGGCTAAATCACAGACACGAAATTGGCAAATCATAGGATCAACTGTACAGTGATGAGCTGAGTCATGTAAAATGCTTCCCAGATCTGCGTTCAAGGATGTCAAGGTGGTAGTTTTAAACTGTGCATGGTGGAATTATATACAACAGTGAAACTGACAAATATTGCAAATTAGGTTTTTATTTCTTGTGTGAGTGATCACATAGACTTAAGAAAGTAACGGAAAAAATACTAATAATATAGACCAAGCTTACATTTGTAGCCATTACACTGTGAATAGCACAAAAACTAAGGAACTATTCTTCCAGTAGTTGAAAAATATTATCCAATTAGCAAAGAAGCCACTCATGTTATGGATAATGATGATGTTCCAACATGTCTTTGTTGTTTTACTTTTCATTTTAGTCATTAATGTACACAAAACTATCAGCTAACATTCATGTTGAATCTACTGTTTATCTACACTGATTTGCAATCCTATTTTGCTTAGGGATTTGATAATTCATCAAAAAATCAATAGAAAAGGGCTTCTCAGAGAATGCCTTGGCTGTATGGAATTTACAACGTAGAATATTGTACGCTTCATGATTACTTGCATACTGTCTCTTATACATTCTTCGTAGCAATAAAATTTGTATTAAACACATGTATAAGGCATACAGTTTTCCTTTTCTCTGAGAGCAGTCACGCCTTTATCAGATACACACAGCAGTTTTGACAGTCCACTCTCAGTTTATGCATCCAGTGTACTCCACGGTCAACCGAGTCGCCTCACGCATGTCAAGAAGCCATCTTTGAGAGGTCTGTTTTAAAATGAGTCCCAGTTGGTTCCCTCCTGTGTGGCCCACATGTGGACCATGGGAAGCCCTGCTGGCAGTGGAAAAGCAGCTCTTTTTCAGTGTATTTTTCTCTCTTCATAGACTGTTTCCCAGAATATAGACCCACCACTCACCCTTCAGCTTTCCTGGGCCTGAGTCAGACATCAGTTTAATGTTTCCCAAACTCCTACGTGAACATATCACGCTTTCTGACTTGTCTCCTTGCAGCTCCTCTTGAGGTGATTTCAAGCGGTGTGAAGTGGAGGGGAAGCACTCTTCTCCCCTTTACAGGAATGGGAGGAGAAAATTGAATTTATCTGAGTTATAAGATAGCAAATACAGAAAGTAGTTAACAGATATAAATACTATTCTAAGTGAATAAATTCCAAGCTAATAGAAAATACTGATGAAACAAATGATCTATTTTAAAATTTAGTAATACTAAGATTTGGTTAAGAAGGTGTATATAGCTTCAACAGACAGATAATGATACAAGATTGACCTTTGAAGAAGGCTTCCAGGCCAACTGGTTTTATTTATGAACTACTCACCCCCAAACTAGTTGCTATGCTATAAAATCTATCCAGAGAATAGAGTAAGATAGTAAGGTAGTTACTGTCTCATGAAAATAACAAAACTTTGATATTAAAACTCATGAAAACTCAGGAAGTAAAATTATAGAATGATGGCACTAATGAACAGATGTAGGAACTCTAAGTGAAATATGGCAAATAAATTCCAATCATTTATAAAAGAATCATTCATCAGGATAAAGTAATTTTTAATCCAGGACACATAATAGTGAAAGTGATAATTACAGTGATGCTGAGGATAGCTAAAACTTATTGAGCATTTACAATGTTCCATGTATTGTTTCAAGCATTTTTACATACATTAGATCATTCATTCCAAACAACAAACCATGTATGCTGTATTATCTCCATTTTACAGATGAGAGAACTGTTAAGTGAGTAAACATTAAAACATGAACATAAGAAAAAAGCATATCATGTCAGTATAAAAGACATTTGGAAATATTTGAACATTAATTAAATGAAAATCTTTTAACATTAATTAATTAAATGAAACAAATGTATGCCTCTAACATGATTGAAATATCTCAAAATAAGAGTAATATCTTTCTTAGAGGGAAACACCAGCATGAAATTCAAGACAAAGATATGCTATCTAATTTCTAAAGTTCCCTTATAGAAATATGGTGTAAAAGGAAATGACTACAAATATTTGAAATAGAGGGGAAATATGATTATTTAAAGTCATTGTAGTTAAATACCTAGAGAATGCATGTTAACTTGCTAAAACAGATGTCTAAAAATAAACATTTTGTATTTATCCACAGTAACAGTGATGACAAGACCTCAATCACACATAGTAAATTTTTGGTACTTAAAAAAAAATGTCTGGGATCTATGTGAAGAAAGCTATGATCATTTTTGAGTTGAAAGAAAGACTCTCAAGTTCATTTTAAAAATAAATAAGTGCATATAGGCATTAAAAATGAGAGGAATAGAAGAGGCTTTTTTTTCTGATAAGGAAACATGTTACAAAGCTAGCACAATTAAAATCAACTTAAACTCAACAGAAAGTTAGTGGAATAGAATAGATAACCCAGAAACAGATCCCAGGAAAATTTTTCTCAAGTTTAGGGTCCCCAAGGGTCACCTATCAATGTTGCTTAAAATATCCAGTTTCTGGGATCCTATCCAAAAGCATCCTGACTACGTCTGGCACTATTTACGTACAAGCACACAACGAAATTCTGATGCATATGGTCTATGTATTACTTTGATGTGTGATAAAGCAAATACTAAACCCCAACAGAGGAAACATTGCAATAATGTTGGTAAGTATTGCTATGAAAAATTACAGTCTTAAATTATTAAAAGTAAAATACTAATGAATTAAAGAGTTACATATAAAGGAGAAAATAAAAGCTAACGTAAAATGTATAACCCCATGGCCCCAAATGTTGCATCAAATCACCCTAGGTGCAAAGGGTCAATTCAGGGGCACCATGGGATGTTTCACAATTTCAAGGGAAGCATAACAATTTTTTGACATATATTAGACATATCACAAGCTGCTAGTTCCAGACACACAGTTTTGTCATTAGATTGATTAGCTACGTTTGTTTCATTGGCATCCTTTTTTTTTAATTGTAAGAATAGCTATGATAGAAGCAAATACAGTGTAAAATTCACTGTGTGTCAGGGAGTGTGGTGGATTTCAGTCTGAGATTTGAGAAGGTGTACAGTACTCATTAGACACACAGGCCCATTAATAATTGAGGTTATGTAAGAATACAATTTTTAAATGTTTTCAATTTATGTGAATTTTTTTTCAAACAGCTATTAGTAGGACATAAATATTTCTTAAATTGTTTGTACCTAATTACTTAGTGGTAGTAGGTATTTTTTTGATGCCAAATACCCTGAAAAAATTACTTAGACATTAAGGGAGCTGTGACCTGAGAGAGTTTATATAACTTACAAGCAGAAGAAAGTATGGGTTACTTTTTAGTTGATCTTTGAAATGAAAGGATTATTTGAGCAATAGAAATAGCAGTGATAACATTAATAGTAAAACTAATACTTATTTATCAAGTACTTACTATTTAAGATCCTGAGCTTAAAGTTTTATGTGAACTATCCCATTTCTTTATCACAAAGATCTTTTGAGATAGGTTTTGTTTCAATCTCAACTGAGATGTAGAGTAATTAACTTTCCCAAGATGGTATAGCTAGCTGGTATATTAACCCAGGTGTTAAAATATAGTATAATTCTGTATTTAAATATGGCAAACAGTTAATAATATATAAAGAGTTCTCACTGGATATTTAGAAAAGCACTCAAAAATACCAATGGAAAAATGAATAAAATCCATGAATAGGTAATTCACAAAAGAAATAATGCATAAGAAGTCGATACAGAAGAAAAATAGAAAAATAAACCTTACTAGTAATATAGTAATTCAAATTAAAACTCTAAATATTTCAACATCAGATTGAAAGCCCTGTAAGAGCAGCAGTCACAGACTTTTATGTCTGTGTTTGTTATATATCAGCCATCAATCAGTTTTTCAAAAGAATGAGCATTCTGCCCTTTTACCTTATAAAGATTTAAATATTTATTAATTTTCTCCTCAAATAATTATTGAGTGATTTTTTGAACGTCTAACTGTGCTGGTTCTTAGATACAGGAGAGAACAACACAGACATAGCCCTGGCGTGGTGGAAATCATTATCTATGGATGTCAGGATGCTGAGATGCAGTGAGATAGGAATTCTCATACATTGCCATTGGTGGAAGTGCAGCTGGATACAGGCTTTCTGGAAAACACTTTGACAGCATGTGACAAGAGTCTGAAGAGTGACTCACCCTCTAATTCCACTTTTAAGAATCTTTCCTAAAGACATAGTCAGAAAGACACTAAAAGATTTGCTTTAATGGACCTTCATCATAGCATTATTTATGAGAGCAAAACTTTGAAAGTAGCAATGGTCAATAACCAGTGAATTGTTAAGTAAATTATGGCAGTCTGTAGGAGACAATATTAGGCAGTCAAGGAAAACCATATTTTTGAAGAGTATTTAATAGTGTGGAAAGTATGCTTTGTGATCCAGGAGGAATAAGGCAAACTTTAAAAACTATTATTAATGAATCTTTAAAAATCTCTAAAACTCCAGTAGGAAAAAAGAGGGGCATGCAGTTGGAATCCAGCATTAACAGCAACACACACACACGTGTACCCACCCAAACATAGTTTTGGGAAAAAAAAAAGGATTAGAATATTCAAGGTAGTTATATCTGGGGTTAAGTTTGAGACTATGGGTAACCTAAATTTTTTTTCTGCTGTATTATTTAATAAAGTAACTCTCCATATCTGTGGTTTTGATACCCCTGTACTCAACCAACTGCAGATCAAAAATCTTTGAAGAAAATTTTAGAAAGTTTCAAAAAGCAAAACTTTAATTTGCCTCATCCTGGCAACTATTTACGTATCATTTGCATTGTATTTATAACTATTTACATAACATTTATATTGTATTTTGTATTATAACTAACCTAAGTATTTGGAAGGGTGTGAGTAGGTTATATGCCAATACTGTGACACTTTGTACAAGGCACTTGAGCATCTGCAGATTTTGGTATCCACAGGGGTCCTGGAATCAGTCCTCCTGCAGATATCAATGGACTTTAAAAAAAAATTTTTTTTTGAAGTGTCATTGATTTACAATGTTAGGTTCAGGTGTACAGCAAAGTGATTCAGGTATACATATACAAACATACATATTTTTTCTTTTCAGCTTCTTTTCCATTATATGTTATTATAAGAAATTGAATATAGTTCCCTGTGCTATACAGTAGGCCCTTGTTGTTTATCTACTTTATATGTAGTAATGTGTATCTAGTAATCCCCAACCCCTAAATTACCCTTCCCTGCCTTTTTCCCTTTGGTAACCATAGTTTGTTTTCTATGTCCATGAGTCTATTTTTGATTTGTAAATAGAATATGTATCATTTTTTGTTAAGATGCCACGTATTAGTGATATCATATGGTATTTGTCTTTCCCTGTCTGACTTACTTCACTCAATATGATAATCTCTAGGTCCATCCATGTTGCTGCAAATGACATTATTTCATTCTTTATTATGGCTGAGTAATATTCCATTGCATATGTATACCACATCTTCTTTATCCAGTCATCTGTTGATGGGCATTTAAGTTGTTTCCATTCTTGGGTATCATAAATAGTGCAGCTGTGAACATTGGAGTGCATGTGTCTTTTCAAATTGTACTTTTCTCTGGGTATATGCCTAGGAGTGGGATTGCTGGATCATACAGTAAGTCTATTTTTAGTTTTTTAAGAAACTTCTATACTGTCCTCCATAGTGGCAAAACCAATTTACATTCCCACCAACAATGTAGGAGGGTTCCTTTTCCTCCACACCCTCTCCAAGAGACTTCTGTACTAAACATTTTGTCCAATGTGCTTGCATTGTTTTCTATAATAAAATAACTTGAATAAAAACAAGTAGTAAGTAATAACAGTGAGAATTTAATAGAAATATAAATGAGAAATGAATGGTGATAAAAAATAACTCCATAATTGTCAGTCAGTTAAGCATATGGCTTTAAAGGTCTTCAAAAGCAGTGAAAATAAGTTTGTTTAAGGCAATAATTTAAAGTATAAAGATACTTATTTATTCAACATTTGTTTATATTTATTATTTATAAGGTATTATATCATCCAGGTGCTAAGTTAATTAGACAATTATTTTATAATCTAATAAAATAGATTATTTTATAGCTATCAGTATTTTATTGAAGCATAACTAACTAGACAGAGACAATACTCAGTTGGTCTCCAGTTCAGAAAATAACTAAAAGAAAAAAAATGTATATATATACACATTTTGCCAAAAATAATTATTACATATTTCCCTCAGGGATTCTCAGCCTTCTTTGGAGGAATAGGAGGATATCAGAGTGGGCAAAATGGGTTCAGAATTGCCCAAGAGCAAGGCAAGATCACAGCCAACAAGACTGAGAGTGACGTCACCAACTTAAATCAATGCTCATGATGGTAAAACACCCTACAGGGAGAGGCTGTGATGGGAAAGAAAAGATCAGGAAACCTAAGCAGTTTTTGTATCCTGAGTTACAGTGGACCAACTGGAAAAAGACACATATTAAGGATGCCCAGAGGTAGAGCTAAGCAAAGAGCAGCAAGTCCACAAGCAGAGGTGGGTGAGTCTCTTTAACAAGAAAATGGGCTGAATCGTGAACAGAGTCAGGCTCAACACAAAGCAACTGTAGGCCGAAGTGACATACTTTTAGGTATTTGTTATCTGAGAAATATGGTTCCCACATAAACCTCTATCTCCTTTTGTACCAGAATACAGAACACTCATTATCATCTCTGAATTATGTGTCTTAACACTGAAAATATCCTGTTAAAAGGCAAACTGAGCATGTTAAAATTTTTAAGAGTTTATTTGAACAAAAAATAATTTGAATTGGGCAGCATCCCATCTAGCAGATGGAAAGGATCTTCCAAGACCTGTACAAAATAAAACACTACATAGACAGAAGGGAGCAGGAGCTCGGAAGTTATATGCTAGGTAAGAAAGCAGGTTGGTTATCGCAAGGTTACTTTCCTTTAGGGGCTGCTAGGGACCTAGTAGGAAAATTATCTAACCTAGTACACATCAGGTGACTTCTGATTGACTGGTTTAAGATTCCATGTCTGGGAAAACCCAAACTAATTAAGTCAATTTGGTGACATGGGAGTAAGGCTTAGCATAGGCAACTCAATTTTGGACCTGTTGTCATGTTATTAACACTTTATTCCCTTTAATAATAATTTTTAAAATTTTTCCTAAACCTTTTTCTGTATGAATTATCATTTTTTGTTTTTTGTTAATTTTATCTAATCACTCTATAAACCCCTACCATCACCATTATCTTCATCTCCATTTTGCCCATAAAAAATCTGTTAAAATTAATCACTCTTGTAAGAAATTAAAACTATGCCAGAAAGTAGAAAAAGATAATGCTGTTCATTGCATACAGTGTTCAGGGCAAATCTGGTACGAATTCATCTAGGAATGGAAAACAAAGAAAATGTTAAACTAAGTGAAATTGTCATCTCACACATCTGTCTACAAATAGATTTTTAAAATAATTTTAGAGAAAAAAATCATTGAGGCCATCAGGCAGTACAAATCAGCTCTCTAAACAGGCAAAGAAGATACTGGAATATAGCTGCAGAAAAATAGAATATAAAACAAAGGAATAATAACCAACGTTGCTTGGTAGATCTAATCTAGAATACTGTGATTTACTTTAAGGTTAAAATTGGGTTACAACTTATGGTTCCACTTTTCTGCAACACTTTCTCTGTGTTACAATGGCTCGTAAAAAGTTTCTTTTTTTCCCTTTTATCAGAACTTCTTAAAAAGACATTCCTTTATTGAAAAAAGTATTTTCTACCTTACTCAGTTCATTAAAACATTCCCCAGTGGTTTCCTCTGCCTTTCCTTTGAATTGTTATTCTGGCTTTTTCTTCTTTTTATTTTTTAATATTTCAAGGGTTTTTTTTTTTTTCTACTTAACTTGCTACTTCTTTTTATTTCCCCTTATGTCTAGTGTTTCACTACATAATCTATTTTTAAATTGATGGCCCATAATCTAAAAGGCTTATAATAAATTTTCTATTCCTAATTTCCAAAGAATACCTTAAGTGAACTTTCTCTTGGGTATAACATCTATTTTAAAACAATAAATCTCAATCAGAACAGTTTTGTGATCAATTTCACTGTGGAAGAATACAGATTCTAACATTTTGTCTTGCTTTTACTGTTGCTTTGAGAACTTTCTCTAACCTTTTATGGAAATGGTAATCTTTAGTGTTTATAACTCAAGTGGTTTGGAGGAAGTTGCAATGAAATGATGATTGTATGCATTTTAAATATATCGATTGAAATAGTAAGAAAATGTTTCAGAGTAGAGAAAACAAAATACAGCTACTTTTGAAAAACTTTACTGAATAATTTGTGTAGTTTGTAAGGCTTCCATGTTCTTTTTCTAAAATTCATAAATTTACATTTGGTAGAATTTATACTTTTTTTCACCTACATAAGAAGACTTTTCATGTATTACTGGGAAAGTATAATACAAATAATTTATTTCCTTAGGCCCTTAATACTTTTAAATATGAAAAGAAGTAGATATTGAACAAGAAATTAGTGAATAGAGATTAGATATTCCAATGTCAAAAATGTGATTTGAAAACGATTTAACTTATATTTTCTTTTCGTAGATACTAACAATTGTAGCTCAAAGTTAGGGTAAAATTCTAGAACTTAATTGCTGTCACTGAGAAAGTAATACGTTCCTTTGTTAGATCTTACCACAATCTGAAAGATATTTTCTCAAAAATTATTTTTTTTTGCAGCAAGTTATCTTACTGTTTGGATGTTTGCTTATGTGAATTCTTCATTATTCAAATAAAATCATGTCCCCAAAGTTGATTAATAATTCTGTCAGAGGCTGAGATACATCCTTAGCAGAGCCCATAAATCCCGTTTAACACGTTATTAAAATAAAAATATGTTTTATAAAAGAATATTGCAGAAAATAATTATAACACTATACTTAAAAGAGAAAAATCATAACATTAAAAATAAGTAGAAAAAGTGGCTACTGGTATTTAAGGAGATAAATACAGACATTAAGTTATGAAGGAAACTTTTTAGAAAAATTATAGGCTTGCAGGTGGATGGTATTTATTCTTTATTATAACTAAATTTATTTTAACATCGTGTCTTGTTTAGTCTTGTGGTAGTTTGTCTGAAAAAGTGCTGGCCTCCTCTTGCCTCATTTCAGGGAACCATGCCTTCCGGAGCTCCCGTCACCGCACGGTTCCCTCCCACACTGAGTCCTCAGTGATCATGGTATAGAAAATAGAAGGCGGTGGAAGTGATGCGGCGTGACTTCCCAGGTGAGGCTACAAGAAGCCATGAAGCTTTGCACTGGGCTTTTAGAACACTTGCTTTGGGCAAAGCCAGTCCCCATTTAAGAAGACCATTCACTCTGAGCCGGACATGGTGTGAGGAAGCCCAGACCAGCCATTTGAATAGGTCATGTAGAAAAGGAAGGAGGGGAGGGCAAGAGGAAGGAGGGGAGAGAGAGGTTAACTGGCCAGATCCCTGCTGCTGTCCAAGTCGTCTCAGCCGAAAAGTCAGTTGCGTGCGATGCGAGGCCCATGTGGATGTCTAGCCCTGCTGAGTCTTCAGGAACCCCAGCCCCAGTCACCATTTCTCTGTTCTGCTTGAGACACACCAAGCAAGACAGACCAGCGGAACCCAGTCAACCCACAGACCCCGAGAGGTAATAACAAATCATTGCCTTAAGCTACTAAATGTGTGTTTTTTGTTACACAGCAATAGAGAACTAGAAGAGCTTTCCCTTGTTACAGGTATAGTATCAGCAAAAAAATTGCATTTTCTCAACTATGATGAAAAGAATATAGAGAAAGGAAAATGTTTTCTTTATTGGCGATACCAAAGTAAGAAGGAAAGGGGGCTAGTCAAGAGGTGACGCCTTATTCCCTGAGTGACTGAACTGCTGTCTAGACAGTCCTAAGGGACCATTTTATAGATGCAGCATTGATAAGCCAGTTTCCAAAAGTTTAAAAGTGGCTCTATTTTGGAAATTAATCTTTTTGATTTATAAACACCACTTTGTAAACTTTTCAGTAAAGACCTAGAGAGTCATAACAAAGGTATAATGTCATTATGTTCTATGATACTCCCTGTGTCAATGACAGGTCATAGATAACCATTGGATATATTTATTTATGTATGCAAATACATACCTTAATGCAGTCATTCTTCAACACAAACATAATCCTGCACCCTAGAGAGATTTTAATGCAGTTCATAAAATTGGAATCAGAAGATTCAATTTAGTCCAATCTCCTTTTTGGGAGACCAGAGCTTTATCTGAAAAAAAAGTTGGAATATTACATGTTATATTAGAACATAAAATTAAATTCAGCTATCTCGGAGGACAAGTTCAGGTTTAATAAAAATAAATGTGACTGCTCATTCATTCAAAGAAACATACTCTCACTTTCCTACAGATGCTTTAGTAAAGAGATCACTAATCTAATTATAGTATTTAAAAAAATAAATTGTCTTTGTGCTTGCTGTAAAATAAACAACACAGCTGCAGGGCCTGCCGAGCTTCATTTATTAAAGAAAATACCTTTTGATGATTAACAAAGGCAGGTTTGTTTGAAACATGAATATGCTCACTGAAGTCTCCTGGATGGAGGGGATTTTCAGAAACGGAGGATTTCGATGAATTGAGGAAAATGTAAACCTAGATAATTAGCATTAGATAACTTTTGCTCCTTTTTGATTTATTGTGTGGGCAGGGGTGAAGGGTAGGGGGTAGAAAAGAGTAAAGAATGAAAGGAAAAGATAATGTTGGTTTCCTAAAAAACAATCTAATTATTTTCTGACTTAGGGTTTTTATATAAAGAGCTTTTGGGTAAAATGGCTCAGTCCCTGTAAAATTTTAAAAAGATATTACTTCCTCCATCAGGCACTGGAGATTTTGGCTTTTAATTTGGGGCGAGGTTTAGCCACAGATCCTTGAGCAGGTAAGTCTTACCTATGCTCATCACTATGGGGTTATCAGGACAATAATAATGAGAAAGTTTCTGATAAACTGGGAATTTGGCACAAAATCAGCCTGGATATCATCCAGACCAGGCTGCCTTTGAGCATGAAGGGAGCATACCTAATAATTAATTAATAATTATGCTGGGGCAGTAGGCATAAATTGTCACTGTCCCTGGCAGACCCGGATACATGGTCACCCTACACAGAGAAAACGCTGTTGGTCATTGGCAGGGTCTCCCTGTGGATAAGATTGTAGGACTATTTCTCTCATTTTACAGTTGAGGATACAGCTAAGGATCAAATCCTTTGTTCAAAGTCTCACTTTTTATTACTGGCAGAATAGAACAGAGGTCTCCTAATGCTCTTCCAAACACTACAGCCGAAGAACCTCACTACTGGTCTACCTAAAGGCTGACCCTTAGATATCTTTCTTTGATCTGTGGATCCACATTACAAAAGATATTCCCAAAATTATAAATGGTAGTGCTCAGTGGTTATGTATTAAGCACGCGACACCTGATAACTCAGCAAGGATAAATTTATCATATTAGCAGCCTATTTCCTTGGAAAGCAAGGAACAAGATTCCAAGGAAATGAGTCATAGGACAGACAATTTTCCGTGAGAGCATCCATGTGAAAGGAGACGCCCGAGGCACCGGCACTCACCGCAGTAGCAGCAGGCTAAACACCAGGGTATCCGGAAAGCCATTTCTCCTCTTAGAAAGCACCAGCTACCTTAGAATAACCTTTCTTTAAACATAAAGAACAAAATTTCTACAGCAGTTGTTCTTTCACTGTTGTCCTACCTCTCTTCCTGTTGTTTCTTGTTCTCATCTTATAATTCCATAGTGGTGGTCCTGACAAATCTCTCCTACAGATACTCGAATTTCACTGCAACATATTTGCAAGTGTGAATTAAAGAAACTAAAGAGATCTAAAGCATATGCTATTTCTTTGACCGCAATGCTGGGTTTGTTATGTTCTCATAAACTCCCTTAGAGATGTTTGAGGGAGAGAGTTCACTGTAGGGACACCTGTGGAAACACAGAAGGGAGGCATCGACATGGCTGGGCTCACCTGGAAAAGGTCTTGCAATCTGGTTTCACAAGAACAAAAGTTCCCTGTAAGCAGGCCTTGTGCAAGATGCCTGGCGGATGTGTCAGAAAAGTTTGGAACCAGGAGAGTGGTTCCTTTTAGTTTCCCTGTCCCTGTGGGATCATAGAAAGTATAGACTCTCCTAGAAACAAAGTAGGACAATATACATGGAGTACTGCCAACCAGGGAAGCTCACCTGAGCTTTGAGCCCAGAGTTTTTTGGGGTCCCATCATATAGACATGGTTGACTGACCATATGACTGATCTCAGTCTCTGGCTGCTCTGGAAGTCTAGCTGGTACCATGTGACATAAGATATTCCACCATAAACTACATCCTAAGACTATGTAGAATGATGGCCCAAGTCCAATCAAGGTAAACAAAGACACTCTTATGAGGCAAGGCACTCAAAGATTTAGAGATAAACTGGCAGGAGCAGAAGTAAAGGCCTGGCCTCTCTTGGGCAGGGTTAATTCTTTATTGCACACCGCTACAGAAGACTTCCTGAGATCTGCTTCAGGACTCCGCATTGACCGAGCTCTGCTGTTCACCCTCCCACCCATCACCTCCCACCCCACACACTCACTGCTTCTCCCTGTGTCTTGATCTTTTGGTGCCCCTACCAACTGGTACACTTGATCAGAAACGTCAGCTCAAGTTTCTAAGAGAAAGAATTAGTCCATTTTATCACCATAGTCTGTGTGGGTGTAAAGATTCATTACTGGTCCCTTCGTGGGCTTCTGACTAACCCAACTAACACTGAGTGTGACTGGCCTTGGATCAGATCACAAGCCTCATGCAGTCAGCTGTGACCAAGAACAATGGATCATTGGTGTTTAACCAATGCAGCCCTCATAAGTGATTGTTTAAAATGTCACCATTTGTATAATAAAATGCACGCCTGTCATGAAATATCTGATGTATCGGTGTCATGTAGGAAGGACCTAGTATGAACAGCATCTAAATTTAAAACTGATAGTAAGGAATAGTTTAATTTCCTTGGCCACATGAGAAAACATGTGCTTTTGCTTCATGGCCACACTGTGGACCATTTGGCTTTGAACCTTGTATATGTGATTTTTACAACCTAGGTTTGCCACAGAGATTCCGAATCGTGCCAATTCAGGACTGAAAATTATTTTGCCACTCAGTAAGCATATCTACCTTTTAATAATTGTTTGCAGTGAGAAGAATTGGAAAGTGTATGGCCTACCATGAAATGTCTAAAGTAATATTCATTTTATTTAATAACGATGAAACATGGGTATCCTAGTGTCATCAGCTGACTCGTGTCACCCTGAAAGTCATAGGTGGAAGCCCTAATCCCCAGTGTGGCTATATTTGGAGATCGGGGCTTTGCAACAGGTGGTGATACAGGTATAATGAGGTCATGAGGGTGGGGCCCTAATCTTATGGAACTGATGTCCCTTTCAGAAGAGGAAGAGACACCAGACTTTCTTTCCGCACACCAAGGAGGAAAGGGCATGTGAAGATTCAGCAAGAAGGGGACTGTCTGCAAGTTAGGAAGAGAACTCCCACCAGAAACTGAACCTGCCAGACCTTGATCTGGGATGTCTAGTCTTCAGACTGTGATAAATAAATGTCTACTGTTTAAGCCACACAGTTTGTGGTAGTTTAGCATGGTAGCCTGAGCAGATAGATACATCCAAAGTGATGACTAAATAACTGAAAAAAGTCATCTTTATTGACTATGAACTTAATGAATAACTGAATAAATGGAAAAAATGAGAAAAATAAGGATCTGAGCATATTACACTCTTAGAAAAATCATTTTCATGCTTAGATATAAACTTAAACTTAAAATTTCCCTGTAAAGGACCTAGAAATTTAAGAAGGCTCTGATCTAGCTTACAGCTATAAAATTTATATAATTTTCTATCATAGACATATTAAGATTTTTTACCTTGAGTGAAGACAATTGGGAATCTTTCATTTGGCACACATTCTGAATGAGACTGAAGTCATCTGAAGATCAAAAATCAGTGAAGCAGCAGAAAGCATTAGTGAGTGAGAACAATTCACCATGTGACCATCTGTCCCACATTCTGAATTCAAGAGACTTGGCAAGTCTATAAAAATATCATGCATGAACTTTCCCTAATGGTCATATTTTTTACTGTCAGCTATATTAATTTTCAATTGCATTTCAATAGGGCATTAGTGATAACCAGTTAGACAAATTCAAGATCCTAATGGAGATATATATTATAGGCTTCTTTTTCATATTTAAAGGTAACATTAAATTTATACCACATTGTTCAGGAATTCATTTATTTATTCTCCATACTTTATGGGTGCTGTGATGCCTCATAAAATTTCCTATTAGCTAGAATCTCCTGCTAGGAAAATAATATGGTGGTTAAGTTAATTTGCATATCTCTACTGCAGATATTTAGATTTGTATTTTTGTGTCACTATATATATTTTCATGCGTTTTGTAAAGCCTCCTCACAGACAGCAGTGAATCTGAGTAGGAAATCAGATCATGACCTGATATTTTCAATATGATTTGCATATAATTACAGGAAATAGAAGTGACTGAGAATTATTTTAGGGGTGTCTGGACAAGTTTTCTGATATAAGAAGCACCTGCAGACCAAAGCACCATCACTACACGAAGGGACATCTGGGTCCTTCACCTCCTCCTTGCCTTCTTGACCAGAACTGGAGATCTAGGAGGGGTGAGGTCACTGTTCAGCGATCAGGAGAGATGATTACACTGATCTGCTCCTCTGCTTGTTTTGAGACTGTAAGATTTACAAAGGCAGAGACCTGGTCTCTTTTGTTCACCACTTTATTCCCAGAGCCTAAATTTTCTCCACATCTACAGTCATTATTCATGAAATATTAGTTGAGTCATTGACTGGAAGAAAATGAAACCAAGTGCCATTCCCACTGCTCTGAGAAAGAAAAGGAAAGGAAATAAATGAAGTTGCTGAGAATTCGTTGTCTCTAAGCCACCTGTCTTCTCAGCTGGAAAGATCCCTGAGAAAAAGCTCAGGGCTAAGTGGGCCATTACAGGACAGTTTGCCACACTCTCTTGAAGGCAGAAAAATAATAGACATTTTTTCTTCTGTAGGTTTCTACATCTTCCTACAAGTTAAAAAAGAAAAGAAAAAAAAAAAAAAAAAAGGAAAGGAGGCAGAGAACCCTGAGTAGAGAGATTTCAGCCACTTGTAGCAACTTAGGTGGGCGCCTCAGGCACAGTGGACTTGGAGTGGGGAGTGGCCCTGCCAGGCAGAAAGGGCTGTTTGGGGAGAGTCCTGACGTCAGGATGACGTCAGCCAGCGAGGAGCCTTTTGAAGACTTAAAGCATGGACTCGGCTGAGAGAGAGAACAAAACATTTCCAGTTTTCAGAACACTGTGGCTGCCTTGACAGAGTTTCGCAGGAGTTACCCTTTATGCCAAAGGAGAGGGAGGAGGTAAAACTCTTCATTTATCTGACCTTTAGATACTGTCTTTTCCAGGGGATCCAGCAACAGAGAGGAGAGACCTAGAATGAGAACAGGAAACCTTTTGCTGCCAGGTAGGAGACAACTGCATAGCTTCAGGGTAGATGAAAATTCATGAGGAAATGGCAAACATTACATAGGAAAACTGAGCCTGCAAACCAGGTATTTCAAAACAAATTTATGATATGAGTGATCATTAAAATTGTTCTGATAATGCTAAAATTTCTAGACAGGACAGGCTTAGAGCACAACAATCTGAACAGAAGAAGGCAACTTGAAGCTGTGTTTCAATAATAATAATAATACAACTTAGATTGCATTTTACAGATAACACAGTAATCTAAAAATGTCCTTATTGACATTTGTAAAATAGTGAGAAAATACAGATTCTCCTTTACAAGGACTATTATTTCTATGTCATGGTTTGAACAATTGATGGTGATATCATTGATTACTTGTAATAAAAATGAGGGGTGTAAAAGGAACCCTCCTACATTGTTGGTGGGAATGTAGTTTGGTGCAGCTGTTATGGAAAACAGTATGGAGATTCCTCAAAAGACTGAAAATAAAAGTTACCATCTGATCCAGCAGTCCCACTCCTGGGCATATATCCAGAGGGAACCTTAATTCAAAAAGGTATATGCACCCCAATGTTCATAGTAGCACTATTTACAATAGCCAAGACATGGAAACAACCTAAATGTCCAATAACAAATGACTGGATAAAGAAGTTGTGGTATATTTATACAATGGAATATTACTCGGTCATAAAAAAGGAATAAAATGCCGCCATTTGCAGCAACATGAATGGACCTGGAGATTGTCATTCTAAGTGAAGTAAGCCAGAAAGAAAAAGAAAAATACTATATGAGATCACTCATATGTGGAATCTAAAGAAGAACATAAATACAAAACAGAAACAGACTCATAGACATAGAAAACAAACTTACGGTTGCCAGGGAGGGAAGGGAATGGGGAGGGATAAATTGAGAGTTTTGAGATTTGCAGATATTGACTACAATATATAAGATAGATAAACAACAATTTTATACTGTATAGCACAGGGAACTATATTCAATATCTTGTAGTAACTTATGGTGAAAAAGAATATGAAAGCAAATATATGTATGTTCATGTATGACTGAAAAATTATGCTGTACACTAGAAATTGATACAACACTGTACACTGACTATATACTTCAATAAAAAATATTTATACAAAAAACCCAAAAAACAACAACAAAAAAAACAAAAAATGAGGGGTATAAACAATTAGTTTTGAAACACTGTTGAAAGCCATGGTTAAATGCAAGTTGGCAGGAAAACAGCAATGTCATGTGAGGAGTTACTTCTAACTAAAATCTGTTAGAAATCAAGATTAAGCATCACTAAATTTACGGTGGAAGTCAAAGTGAAAATGTGGTTTGATTTATGCACTGCTTTCTCAGGAATATCGTCATTGGATACAATGAGGTATAGTGTTTGTTATAAGATGTTAAGAAAAGTAAGTAAACACACTGGCATAAATACTGGACACTGTGGTGCATGAATACTAAGAACGAAAATATAAGCAGTATAAACATGCTTTAATTAAAATGTAATGTGATATATTCAATATGCATTAGTCTCCATTCTTTACATAGGCAAGTGGACTGGCTACCTTCCCATCTTTAGGGAGTAAATAGGCCTCTGTCCAACTCACCCCAGGCACTCTGACACAGGAAACCAATGACATTATCCTTAAAGAATATACAATATGTCTACCTGCCAAATTCGCCAAGTTCTGCCTCTGGATATTTTCTATACTTCATCTAGTGACCAGTACACATTTATTGAGTTGAACTGATTATATTTATGTGTATACACACACATACAATTAGGGTAATTAAAAGAGCCTGATCACTTCATTCTATTAGTGTTTACCTTGTTAAAGTATTTTTTCTTTTTCCTCTTATCTCATTTTTGACCCGGAACAAATCTATTTCTGCAGCTTTAAGCAGAATTTATATTTACTGGAAAATGTTTCTTTTACCTCCCTCTGTCCAGGCTGATGGAGATGGAAGTCATGTACAGATATATACATAGTTAATCATCATTCTTGTTATCAATTTATGTTGCCCTCAAATACGAACGACCTTATTACTGATAGCATTTAATTTCAGCTAAATGTTTAAAAACAGAATTCTGGGTTCAGAGAAAAACTTTCTTAGTAAATATTAAAGAATGAATAATAATTATTACAACTGTTACTGTGTTTTGAGAGATTAATAAGTTCTTCCAATTGACAAAATCAAGGATATATCTTAGGTAGCTTGATCTTCCAGTAGTTACTAAAATGCTTCAAGTGAAAGAGAACGTATTATTTGTGCCACATTCTATTCCATTTCAGACTGCTTATATTTTAAAATTCTGGAAGGACAAGTTAAAGTTAGAAGAAAGAAGGGGCAGGGTATTATAAACAGAAGAGAGTGTACATGTGGAAGAATGCATTTCCTGTTCAGTTTGCTGCAAATCACTGGTGTAGTCAGAATACACAGCAAAGTGAGAGGATGGTGGGATGAGATGACAGAAGTCTGGGGGATGCAGAGCTAAGGACTTGGGGCTTTATCCTATGGGGGTAGTTTCTGCTACAGGAAAACAGTCAGATTTAAATCTTACAAAGGTCACTCTGAAAGAGTGTATGTAAATGGTGAATTAGTGCAGAGATGTGAACTCTGTAGGTACTTATGACTGAACTATTGCATTCATCTAGGCAAGAAATAAATGTAAATAATGAACTTATCTACAGAACAGAAGTAGACTTGCAGACATAGTAAATAATCTTATGGTGGGGGTGGGAAGGGATACATTTGGGAGTTTGAGATTTGTGAATGATAACCTCTCTATATAAAAATAGATAAAAAACAAATTTCTTCTGTACAGCACAGGGAACTATATTCAATATCTTGTAATAACCTTTAATGAAAAAGAATATGAAAATGAGTATATGTATATATATATGCATGCCTGGGACATTGTGCTGTGCACCAGAAACTGACACATTGTAACTAACTGTACTTCAATTTAAAAAAAAGAAAGAAACATAGATCATGAAAGAGAAGAGAGAACAGGAAGCATATTTGAGAACCATTCAGCAGACAGACTGACAAAGACTTCCATGTTTCTGGCAGGGTAGATTAGCAATAATTGATGATATTTACCAAAATGGGGGAATCCAAGAGAGGAAGAGAAGATGCAAGGGAATGAGGCAGGGAAAATGAGAACAAAGCCATGTCAAGTTTGTGATACAAATAGAAAACTCAGGTGCAGATGTTCTGATAACAAGTCAATCTGATGATATCATAGGGGGAATTCTAGTCTAGAAATATTGGGTGAAACAGTGCAAATGAGAAGTGAGGACAGTATGAATAAGGCAGTATCAGGGTGTAATGGATAAAAATAGGGTGGAATTAAAAGACACATTAAAGTAAGATTCAGTAAGACTAGTGCCAAATTGCTTTAACATTAGAGAAAGTTATTGCTCTTACTAAGCGCCAGAGCTAGCGCTGTTTAAAGTATGTAATTCTGCAGGTACAACTTCTAACCTTTAAACAGAACTGTAATTAAAATTTAGTTTTATAGAAATTTCTATATTAGGCTCTTAACGTGTAAACTGTAGGTCAAAGCACATGTTATTCAAATCTAGTATTCGGAGCACCTAGTGTATGAACATGGTCAACGCATGTTTGTGGAACCAGATTGACACATCTATGCTGCAGCTTTCATCATGTCATACATTTTTTTTTTTCCCCAGCAGACACTTACTGAATGTATGCTATGGGCCAGGCCCTGTGTTTTTTGCTAAGGATAAAAAAGAATAAAAAATATTATTTTTAGATTCAAAAATTAATCTTGATAAAGAAACATGTATAAAATAATAATTACTATGATGGAAGTAAACATAGAATCATATGGACTTGTAGAAGAGGGGCTTATCAGTGAACTGGTCAGCTTCTCATGGGTGATGATGTGTAAGCCAAATTGTGATGCTGAGTAGGAGTCAGCCAGGTTTGTGGAGGTGGAGGTGGAGGTGGTGTACAGTTGTGGGTATTACAGGCGTGAGGAACAACCTTGTGAATAGGGCGGGGGGCTGGGAGATCAGAAAGCTCTCTAAGTAACACTGGCAAAATAGCAAGATGTTGGAAGCGAGAGACAGGCGAGAACAATGACCGTGAAAATGAATATTAAGGTAGGCTCAATATGTTTCTATGCCATGCTCAGGAATTTGAATGGGGAAAACAGCCAGAGAAGACTGGCTGTAAGTTCAGCCTTAGACATATTGGGTTGAAATGTGTATTGGTCAGAGTAGGCTGACTACAGTAATAAATAACCATTTCATTAGCTTAACCAATACAAGTTTCTGTTCCATCAATGTCACAGCCCAGTGAAGGCTGTACAGGGAGGGCCTGCGCTCAATGCAGCCACCCAAGCACCAAGGCTCTTTCTATCCTTTAGTCTGCCTTCCTCTAGAGCCTTAGAATCATCTCTGTGGAGCTCACGGGTGAACAAAGAATGGGAGGATACAGGCAAGACTGTTTTAGGGGGCAGACCTGAAAAAGGCACGTATCACATCAGCACACATTCTGTTGGTCAGAAGTCGATCAACGTGGTCATACCTGACTGTGGGAAACTGGGGAATTTTACCTACTCGGATGCTCTGTGGGGAAAGAAAAAAGGATTTGGTGAACAGGTTTCTGTCTGTGAGATAAGCAAGCAGGAATAAAAAATAGAAAATTCTGTTTTAAACCTATTAATGTATTTATGAATCCTGCACATAAAACAGTGGTGGTTTAAATCATGGAAGTGAGTGAAATCTCCAGGTATGATCAAATATATTGAAAATAACTCAAGCATTTCATGGGTGCATTAAAAAAAGAGCATGAAAAATGAATTGAACATAAATGGCCAGGAACATAGGGGAAGAGTAGGAGGGGGAATGTCAAAGATGCAAAGGGAGGGAAGAATTTCAGGAGCGAGGGCGGAGTCAAAGGCATGATAAGCCCCAGGGTAGTAAGAGGTAACCATTGGCCACGTTCTGAAACTTTAACTACTTCAGTTTGGTAAGAATTCATCACGTAGTTTAGATGGCTGGGTGACAGGAAGGGGACTATATCTGGAGCAACAAATAGCCTTAATTTGTAATGTCTACTTGTTTTAAAATTTAAGATGGTAAAGTTTTCTGTATAACTTCATTGCTGATACCTCAAAATTAGCCTTAACAGAAACTTTAACTCTATATTTACAGTTACTTCTCTCAGATAAGTTTTGTAGGTGATGTCTTTCTTTCTCAAAAAGATGAAAAATCAATAGAAATCCTTTCTAATTCCATTTAACTTTCATGTTTATAATCTCCTTATTAAATACACTCTCTATATAGTCAGATGGCAATTCTTTTGTGGATTCAGAATATGTGTAAAATGTATTTGCATATTTACTTCCCACATGTGTATGTATATATACATATTCCTATCTATGTGCCTCCTCATGGACGATTCTAATTAAATTTGGTTGGATTAAAAAGATTTATTTATTTATTTATTTATTTATTTATTTATTTATTTATTTATTTATTTATTCTTAGAGGAGGTACTGGAGATTGAACCCAGGACCCCATGCATGCTAAGCATGTGCTCTACCACTGAGCTATACCCACCCTCCCCCAAATTAAATTTAAAATAATGACAAATAAAAGCAAATTATATAAATGCCTTGATAAACATCTCCAGTTGCATTTTAAATTATAAAAATCCTTAATGCCACTGTGCGGTATCGTGTAGGTTCAAGGAGCAACGCAGATGGGAGATGGGATACATTACCTGTGTTTTAATATCAATATTGAAAATATTTAAACATTAATAATAAATGCCCTGAAAGCATAGGTACATATTATTTGGCATTAAAAATAATGTGAAGAAATATTTACCAAATGTTCTTTTACTATTGCTCTTTCTTAAAAAAACAAAAAGGTCTTACATTCCCAATATATAACATATTACAAGAGGAGCTCCTGTCTTTAATGGCTTCCCTTGATGGCGACCTCTGAGGCAACTCTGCGAATTCCTAAGTCAAAAGAAGCAGGGTTTGGAAACAACTGCTGTGAAAGGTGTGCTCTGGCAGGGACTTCCACAAGACGGTAAATGTGGATGGGGAAAAAATGTGGGATCAAGGTGCTGTAAAGCTCTAAGTAGGAAAGACTAAGAGGAAGAAATTAAGTAGGTGGCCAGTGGCAGGCCCTCATAGGAAAATAAAATAAAATAAAATAAAATAAAATAAAATAAAATAAAATAAAATAAAAAATAGTAAAATAAAATGAAAAAACTAGTGGAGTGCAGCATGTTGGTGATGAAACAGACTATTGGCTATCGGGCAGGCCCAGGCCTGGGAAAAGCATGAGAGGAAAACTTGGCAGCAGAGATAATAAAACCAGACATGTCAAAAACAGAGCAACAACAGCAACAACCTGCAGATGTTTAAACAGGTAAAGCATAAATGATTTTTAGCAGCAATGATTAATACTACGGAAAATGAATGAAACTTCTGCCCCTAACTGTAAGCGGCAGGAACCATAAAATGTTCATGGTTCTAAATTCGAATCCCATTTTCACTTATTCACTTAAAACGCAGCTGGCACAGGCGAGCGGGGCTCTGTGCTAGGTGATGGGGAGATGGAGGAATCAGGCACAGTCTCCTCCGGTAGAAATCCTTCTTCCCACTAGAAGAGGAGCATGCACATAAAGATGAGGGCAGAGGGGAAGAGGGCACACTGGCCGAGCGCGGGAACAGGGCTGCTAAATCTGACCAATGTGCCCGAGAATAGTTTCCTGGTAGAGAGGAAACATGGACTGGGTTAGTGATACACCAACAGGGGATGTTTAGACAAATTAGACCTCAGCAGCAGTAACGCCAACAATAGCAGCAAACTAAGAAATCCAGTAAAGCAAAACGAAACCACACAGGTTAATCTCTTAGCATGTTCCAGACTTGGCATATTCTGTGGTTCATTTGGATGGTACCTCACTGAATGTAATTGTGCATAATTAGCTTATCCACTTTGACTTCAACACACTTAACCATATCTTACACAAGGGAAAGAAATTACATTTCTTAAGTCTCTTGCCTCAGGTGATAAACTCTGCCTTGGTGGCTAAACCAGGATACAGGCTTAGGCAGTCTGACTTCACACTTGTGTTCTTAAGTACAGCTGACTGTGAAGTATTTAAAACAAATGAACAAGAAAACTATGGGGCCTCCCTAACCCCGCCCTGTAATATCTTTGAAGAAAAGTACTAGTTTTGTTCCAATTTCCTTCTGAGTAAAGTCCATTTATTAGAGAGATCTCAAAAAAAAAAAAGCACAGAAGTTTGAATACACAGAGTTTATTATGTTAGGCAATATCTAAATTTTTTACAATGTACAGTACTGAACAATCTTAAAATGAAAATTTCCAAATGTTTGAGTTGTTGTGCCTTTTTTCTTGTCATTTTAAAGGCATTCTAAAACAACAACAACGAAAATACAAAGAGCACAAGGAGGTTGTATTTCTGTCTTAAAAACATGAATCACAAAGACCTTTGAAAATGATTGTCATAAACTCTTTCTTAGTCTTTTCAAAGCCAGCGATCTTTGATTCCTTTAATAACTCAACACGATTAAGGCACTGCAAAGCTTCTGTTCTCTCACCAACTCTCCCTCCACCACACCCTTAGTGCTTTCTTTACTCAGCTGAGATTGAAGCTCCACCCTGATCATCTCTCCCTTGCTGAGTTCTCAGCAGCCCTCACCTTCTTGTTACACCAGACTTGCTTGTTTGAGCCACGTTCCCAGTTACACACACTGAGCCTGCACTCACCAAAGCTGAATGTGGCTGGAGATCAACACTATTCATGTAAACTGGTCCCACTGTAAATTCAGGATTAAGTGGGTCCTTAATGTTGCTGGGCATAGCACTTAAGTCTGTGCATTGGCTCCCTTTCCTAGAGGACTGTGTACGCATTCTCCCCAAACTTCCATTGCCTTTGTTCATCCTCATTCACAGCTGCTGATCCTTTACTCTGTTTCACTTAGGAAATACAAGCACACAGAAGAGAACTTCCACGTCTAACTCCCATCTGCCTTGTGTCCATAAAAGAATTCTTTTGCTGTTCACACTCTGGGCAGAGGCTAACTCCTCCCCAAGTACGCTAGACCCCATCCCTTCTCATCTACACAAGGAGATCTCTCTAGTAATTCTCCCGATCTTCGCTGTATTATCCCATTTTTCTTCTTAAGCTTTCTCACTAGCATATAAACATCGTTATTGTTTTTCTTCCTTTAAACATGTCTCTCTTAACAAGTTTGTCACAATGTTGATAAATGACAAGACTGGGCAACCAGTGCTGTTGGGTGCATTATACAATTCTCTCTATGTTTGAGTATATTAAAAAAAAATCTATAAAGCAAAAGCAAAAATGGAAACAAAAAACCTCCCTTAACCTTTCTAGTCCCTTCTGCATACCATACCAATTCTCTCATTCACATGACCACAAAACACCTCAAAAACTATTTATACTCTCAACTTTGTTACTTCCTTTATTTCTTGAATCCACTCCATTCATGTGTTTGTCCAGCACTTGAGGAAGAGTACTCTTGTCGGGATCAGCAATGGCCTCCCTCTTGCTCAAGCCAACGGCAGTTCTCAGTATCTACGGTATGTGATGGATCCGTAGTGTTCCACACAGTTGATCACTCCCTCTTCTCTGATGCACCATCTTCTATTCACTAGTCTTCTGGTTTCCTCTACATCCTCATCGCCTCCTTCTTGGTCTCCTTGGTTTATTCTCTAAGCATTAGTGTGTTTTCAGACTCCGTCTTTGGGTATCTCTTCACTCTGTACTCACTCATTTGCTGATTTCATTCAGCACTGTTACGCTGAATACTATGTTAAAGCTAATGACTCCCTGTTTTATATCTCCAGCTGAATCTCTGCCCTGACTCCTGTTTCTAACTGCCTTCTCCACACCTCCACTTGGATCTCTGATAAGGACTTCAGATTTAGCACGTGCAATACTGAGTTTCTCATCCCCATCCCCTCTACCGCACGTAGCCACAGAGAGACTCCTGAACTCTTTCTTTCATTCCTCAAATCTGTTCTCTTAAAAAATTCATTTCTCAATCTCAGAATATGTCCAGAGCCAACACTTTGCCACCTCTGCTACTACCTGTAGTCGAAGTCTCCATCAGTTCTCATCTGAATTATTTAAGTAACCTCCCAGTCCCCTCAGTCTACCATCAACAGAGCAGACAGAATGATCTTCAGAAAACACAGTCAGATCATGTCTAACCTCTGCTTCAAAACACCTACTGACTTTTCATTCTATAACAATGTCTTTTTTATATTTCACAACCTCATTATGTGAAGTGTGATCTGTCGCCTGTGAGCTTGTAAGATTCAGAACCTCAGGTCCCAGCCCAGATCTACTAAACTAGAATCTAGGTTTTAATAAGACGCCAGGATTCACAAGCAAATCTACAACATCCCTCTCCCACTGTCAGTCCGATTTCCTCTTCTGCTATTCTGCCTCTCACTTACCCTCTCCCACCTTATGTGACCTATTTGCTGTTTCTTAAACACATGCACACATTTCTACCCCAGAGCATTTGTTTTACCCTTTCTTCTGCCTGAAGAGCTGTTGCCTAAGGTATTTGTATGGCTGTGCCTTTACAGAAAAGTCATCTTCGTAGTCTTTCCCTGGCCAACTCTGTAAAATTTCACTGCCCCTACGTCTGGTCCTTAACCACTTCTTCCTTTTTTTCCCCCTTTGTCCATGGCACTAATCATCACCTAACACAGTAGTCATTTTAACTCAGTTATCTGGTTTGTTGATTGCATTTCCTCACTGAAAGTTAACACAAGGTTCCTTTTCTGTTCCCCACCCCCACATCGCCCCGCCCTCACCACAATATGGTTTCTCCAGCACCTGAAAGATTGCCTGGTAAGTAAATGATACTTAATAACCACTTACTGAGTGAATAAAGGCTTCTTTATTTTTTCAAATAGCTTCATGGAAAATGTTCTTCAAACCTCCTTAAGACCTTCATTCCAGTGAGCCCAAACTTTTCCTCTAGGCAATCAGAGTTGTAATGGGGAAAACCTCTGGCAAACCTAAAGCCTCTGGTGGACTCAGCCATCTGCCCACACCTAGCAAAGCTGGACAAACACAGAGAACTGTTGCCACTGTGTAAAGCAAGATCATCGACCTCAAGGGCTCATTCAACACCATCCAACAATTCTGTCACACTTTGCTGGTAAGACTCTTTTCACATCCTCCAGCTCCCAAATATCCCTTTGTTTCCCTATGCAGAGCAGTTTCCCTATACTTGTCTCACCCCAAATGAACAGGCTCTGCTCAGAGGAACTCATCTGGTGACCAAAAAATGCCTGTTAAAGTTGTATTCTTCTAGCTCCAGTATTCTCCCAAAACGAATTCTGTGGTCAGTCTTGAAAGTAACTACTTTTCCTCCATTATACATGGAAGAAAAACTGATACACCAATTTAGACTTTCATAATTTTCTGAATAATTTACAGAAATTATTTTCTCAGCTAGTATACACTCTTAAAATTATGATGCATGGTACATGTTGTGAAATGTGTCTAGAAGATCAGCAATTCTTTAACAAAGATGTGTTTAAAAATACTGGCACTTCTTAGATGTTCACTTCCAGTTCAGATCCCTACAGGTCTCACTTTATAATCTCACTGAGAAAATAAATACTTCACTATATGCTAAAATATGATTTAAATTCCAATTATGCCATTCCTATGCCTAGTCTAAGAATGGTTTTTTAACATTTAAAAAATTGCATTTCCCCTCTTTTCAAAGTTCTGTGAGAATTTTTGTTTAAACATCTCTTTTTCCCCAATTCTACATAATTCATTAAGTCATTAAGTATTATTATTACCAATATAAATAGTTATATAAAATGACATTTTAAAGATAATGGCATGTAACTTCCAAAATAGATTTATCATCTATTCCTGATAAAAGTACCATGTAAATGATAAAATAGGCTTATTTCATTGATACAATTAATCTGTTATTAATGAGATAACTAACCAACCTTACAAACTGAAAGTCAATGAACCATTATATGATCAAGGCAGTTTTGCTCCAAATGGCATAAACACGTCTTTTACTAGCTTTAGCAAACGAGTCATTTATTGGCTAACATAACCAAGGCAAGGACAGAGTTGTAATGAGGGCTCAGGGACAAGTACTATCCTCTCCACTCTACTTCTTTCTTTCTGTTGACTTTTCCCATAATTGCTAGACACAATGTTACCAGTTTCTAATATATGAAACCAGAGAGGAAGTAAGAGTTTTTCCATATTGTCCCAGGCTCATAAATCCCAAGGTAAGATTCTTACTGGCCCTGCCTGAGTCAGATACTGACTCCATTAGCAATAGTCACCCTGAGCAGGGTATCAGAATCTGTAAGAAGATGGCAGCTTCCTTTGGAATCGTCTGGTTACTACTGGGGCAAGGAAGTTGCTAGAATGAATTGGTGGGAGTGTGGTGCACATGTGGTGAATTGCTGTACTGGGCAAACAAAACAACAGATGTTTTTTTAACAACCGTTTGTTTTGGCTTCCTCCTTTCCAACTGGAGACCATTGTGCTAGAAGCTTAACTGTACTTATCCTTTTTTTCTTCTTTTTTTGCAGCACAATAAAAGGGCTTCCACAATTTTAAGGCATCAAATGGAATTGTTTAGTGCACACACATTGTCAAAGTTACACGGAGAGGAAAACTCAGGTTGGTTCCAAAGGAAAACTCTTCTACTGAAAACGTAAAGGGGTTAGAAACCTTCCCAAAGATAAGTGACTTTGTGGTGATGTGATGGGCCAAATCCCCCCAGAATTTATGTGTTGACACCTAATCCCTAGTGTGGTGGTATTTGGAGGTGGAGCCTTTGGAGTGTAATTAGGTTGGGAGGGTGGAGCCTTCCTGGATGGGATTAGTGCCTTTGTTAAGATGAGACCAGAGAGCCAGCTTGCTCCTTTTCCAGCATGTGAGGACACAGAAGCCTGCAATCTGCACCCCACAAGAGGGCTTTTACCAGAACTCCACTGTGCTGGCACCATAATCTCATATTTCCAGCCTCCAGAGCTACGAGAAAAAAAGAATTATGTTGTTGATAAGCCATCTTAATTTATGGTATTTTGTGATAGCAGCTCAAGCTGACTGAGACCGATAACCAAACTGATATCATGGAAAGTAACATGAAGATTTTACAAGCAGGAGTTTTCCATAGGCTCAAGAAAACTTCAAAAAATTATAGTAGCTTAAAGAGAAACGCTATGATACACTGTAATATAAATAAGTGTATTGGTATTGAGAGGAGGCTCAGAAAATACTATCTTTCAATCCTTTCAAATGAACAGGATATTTTTCTCTCCTGCTTTGTGAATATGGTGACTATTTACTTTTCAACAACTAATATTTTTCTTTCATGTCTAAACTTTGTGAACTAGGCCTGTGAGACCCTAGAGATCCAGGTAGAGGTTTCAGGGAGTTGGGAACCAGCTACAAAAATGATCAAATAAATTAGCAAAAAAAACAAAACCAAAACAAACAAGCAAAAAAACCCCTAGAAGATTGTTTCCTTTAAAATCTTTGTTGTTATTTTGAAAATTATAAATGTAATGTTAGCATTAGTTTTGTAAACTATGTTATTAGTATTTTATTTTGTTGAAATCAATTATTGAATGCCATGGCATGTAGCTATATATATATTTAGGAAGCACACACGTGATATATTACTATGTCAAGTCAGTGAGGGGAGGGTTGTTCATTGCTCTATACCTGATTCCCAGAGCAGTGCCTGGCTCGTAGTAGATGTGTCATGATTAAACAAAATGAAGTTAGTTAATCTTTGTCATATTGTAATTTTAGAATGCTTCTAATATATATTAAAATTGATCCTGCCATTATGATTATGGACATCAGGTCCAGCTCAAGTTGGCAATATAAATGAAAAAAAAAGGAGGAAAGAAACCTGTGTATCCTTTGATCTTACTTTCACATCACATTTCTGAAAACCATGGGAAAAGGGCCAGTGTTAAATTTAACCAAATGGAAGGAGAATCCTATATTTGGCCACCAAGCAAACACATCAGGGGATATGAATGCATTCTATAAGAAAAAGTCTTCATTTTTAGGATTGGATATTTACAGGAACTTAGATTTCCCTACGGAGACATGATACATTACAGCATCACATAAATTTCCTTATTTGCTTATTTCACTCCCAACCAGAAGAAATTGTCATACTGGAGAGACTTCTGTGGAGTCATGTTCAGCAGTTTGTGTCTTTGAGTTCTCACGGAAGGTGACCTTTGTCAACAAATGTTATCCACTCCAGGAGCACTGGTATGTTTTTCACTATTTTGAAGCAAACATCGAATGGATTGGCAGCTATATAATTTGCACTCTGCACACAACTGGACAAAGATACAGGTGTCTCTCAGTGAAGCCAGTGCCTAGCTTTCATCTAGTGTTGTACAGGTTGTTGCCATCAAAGAAAAATTTGCATTTTATGAGCCCATTTTGGAACCTGGAAAGAACATCAATGTCTTCAAAATGGTGAAAAGCTTTTTTGCCAGGAAAAGCTTTCCCTGGAATTCAAATCTTGGTGTCGGTGCTCAGGTGGAGCACCTGCAATGCTTGGCAACACATCTGGTTTAGCTCCATTCTTGAAGAAAGATACGCCACATGTCATAATGACTCACTGCCTCCTATACCAGCGAGCAATGTCAGAAGAGACTCTGCCAGCAACTCTGAGAGGATCTTCATCCACTGCCATGGAAAGATCGACTTTATCAGAGCCAAAGATTTAAATCATTTATTTCAGGATGTTTTGTCAAGGGATGAAAGAAGACTATTAACTTCTTTGCTATATGTTCCAAAAACAAAACTTTCAGTGCTCGATTGCAGTTTGGGCAAGTTTTAACTTTCTCTTTTCTTTCCTCTCTCTCTCTTTCTTTCTTTATTAATTATTTGGAGGGCGACAGGTGGAAGATAAAATGGTGTAAAGGAAAGTTCACTGAGCACTACTGGGCGACGAGGAATTGATCCATATGTTGGCCAAAGAAAGGATTTTTTTTTGTTGATATAAATGAGGTAATTCATTCAAAACAAAACGTTAGATTATAGATGTTGCTAAAAACGAAACAAAACCAACACACCACCCCCATCCTACCTCAAACCACCACCACAACAGACTACAAATCCTATATCCAAGTCCTGATCCAAACACTGGAACCAGGAAACTATCTCAAAATTATAAATGCTAGGAAAATCACGTTTTTCGTCTGTGTCTAGGGTGATGGAGCCTTGCCAAATTCTCTGTGGGAAGATATCTACAGATCTCTGGAAAAACTATAGAGTCCTTCCTAAGGTTACTTCTGCTCAAACTATTTAAATTTTGAAACCTGGGTGTGTGGTCCTCTTCTTGCTGACAAAGAAGGCATCACTGTGGTACATTTTGACCTAGATGACTTTGGGATGAAGAACTTGCCATGCCAGGATTTCAAGCCAAGAAGTCCCAGAGAATTCAGTTATATTCAACGATGTACACTCACCAGGCAAAGCCATTGTGAAAACACCCCACTCATATGTCTCTGTAAATGAGGTTATTAGCACACAAAGTCACCGAGACACATAACCGAGAATATCAAAATTAGATGTCAAAGATAATATGTATGCTTTCAAGTCAAAAATATGACAATTCCATATTTTTATGAAGAATGATATCAAATTCTTGCTCACTTTTCCTTTGGGGCAAAATTGACTTGTCATATTTTTAAAATTTGGATCTTAAATTCTCTCCCCTTGTTTTCAGTAGATGACCTTTATTTCTCCCTCACAGAGAAGTTTCCTTAACGTCCGTCACCAAACCTAACATGCATGTGCAGGTCTGCTCCTTCTCCTTTCTCTCCGTCTGTGACGACAGTTGGTACAAACGGCTGGAATCCAGAGGAGGCAGTAGTCTGTCTCCAGCGATGCTGATGATGGCACATGTGGGATGGCACCTCACTCAGGTATGTGTCCCTGAGAGCCTCTGTAGGGTTGAGCAATCCTGCCAGCTTGGTCTCCTCACAGTTGGGACTGTCATAGGAGAGAAAACTAAACTTCTTTTTTTGCCAAGGCTATTGCAGGGTCTTTTAGTTAGAGTGATTTAGCTTTTACTCCAATTCACTAAGATTCTGTCACTCTGTGTGGTCTCACCAAGTGCTGTGGCTTCAATTATTTCCCAGTGTTACCAATTCAGGTCTCTCTTTCCACAGCCCAGAGCTGCATATCTGAACACCCCACTGGGTACTTGGGTAGCCCATAGAAACTGAAATCCAAACTTAATCTTTTCTTACTCAAATTTTTCTTTCTCCTCCAATGTCTGTTTGAATCAGTGGTACCATCCACAACCCAGTGGCTTAAAATAGAAATCTTAGATTAAATTTCAACTTTTCTCTCTCCTGCCTTTCATAAACCTAATACATAAAATTGCATCTTTTCTACTTCCTACAAAAATCTCATAAATCCAACCACTTCTGTTTGTGTCCCTTGCCGAGAGTGCAGGACCCTATCACCTCTCCCTTTGGATGCTGATAGTGACCTGCCCTTGCTTTCCTCGTTCTGATTTTGTCCCTCCCTGGCCCATTCTCTACAGCTCTCGGAGCCTGCTTTCCACAGTGCCAACCTGCCTCTGTACAGAACCTTCTGAAGATTCTCTCATGTTCTCCAGTAGAGTCAAGATTTCTTAATAGGGCTAGCAAGGTCTTCCAGTCTTATCTATTGTCCTTGTTTCCTTCATAGGTCACAGTCCAGCTTTTCCAAACTTGTTAAAGATCTGCAACTACCCAGTCTCACAACCACGCTTTCCAGTAAGTGTTCCTCTGTTAAAAACAAACTCCTTCAGCATCAGCGGGCTGATGCCAGTGTCTCCCTCAGGCTGCAGCTCAGTGGCTGCTTCCCCTGGAAATCTTTGTCAGCTCTTTCAAGTCTGGGCTAGATGTTCCTCCTGCGTGAAGGAGGGGACGGCACTCCCAGGGAATAGCACCGGTTATATTGCATGATAATGTTTCTTCACTGTTCCGTTTCTCACAGGGGAGGGACAGAATGTGTCTTGTATTTCCATTTGCTCCACATTCTGCTACCCCTACAGCTCCTATTACTGCTAGCATGTAGTAGGGGTTTAGGAGTGACATACAATAGGAATAAATTGTGCACATCATTTTACCTGACTTTGTTTTAACACCCTCTCTCAGGAAGAGTTCATAACTCTCATTAAATTCTCCAAGAGCTCATGGCCTCAAAATAGCTAATCATCCATCAGTCTGCTAACTGGTAAAACACCGTAAGACACAATCCTTAAGGTTTTAGCATAGTGTGCAAGAAATAACCTCTTTTTCCCCACCAATCTGTGCAAATGGCCAATTGAAATAACCATAGATGGTTATCCCTTTACCTCAAAACCAACATATTACAAATATCACTTCTCCTAATACACACACACACAATATCCTTTTTGGAGCCACTCTTTACAGCAATGGGCACGGAATTGGCATGAAAAAGCTAAAGGTTTCAAGAACCTGTTCAAGAGCACAAGAGGGATAAAGTTATGAAAATCAAAAATAGTTTGGGGAATTTGGCTCAGAGACAAAATCAAGACTCAATTGGTTTACTTTTTAAAAAAACATTTTATTTTGCAACAGGCTCACCAGAAGTTGCAAAAGTAGTGCAGATCACACATCTTCCCCTAGTGAGGAAATGAGTTATTTTTTATTAGTTTTTTTCTAATAGAAAAGATTCTTTTCCATGACTAACTTTCGTTTTCACAATGTAAAGCTGTACAATTTGATCAATTCAAAAATCACTTGAGTTGTGTCTGTTGAGCATTTAATGTTGTCAGAGAGTATACTAAGTATTGAAAAGCCTTCAAATCAATGCCATGGAGTAGATACAAACGTTACCACGAGACACAGACGATGAGGCTGAGGCACAGATAGGTTGAGTAAAATGCTTAAAATCCCACAGATGCTAAGAATCAGGGCCAAGTTTATGAACGCGGTTCTGCCTGACTTCAGAGACTGCAGTCTGAACACCCAAACTGGGATGAGCCACTTCCAAAATTGCCTTCCATCTCTGGAAGGGTTAAGGACTGACTGACCATCTCTCATCATGAATTAGATTCAACTGTTTACACGCTTGCTTGCATTCTTTTAAAACCTATCTAAAATCATTTCCCTGAAGGGATGGAATGAAGTCAGGAAAAAAAATAGAAAGAGAAGATCCTGTTTACCTGTCTGGGCAGAAGGCCAGGAGAATCAAGCAGAGGAAAGCCTTTGGGGTGGGTTGTGTCCATGGCATGTGTGAATGGGGTTCAGCAAGGAAGACAGGAAAGTCGTAGGATAGTGAAGGCTAACATCAAATATCTCAAAATGTCCCCACACAGGTTCTGAACCCAGGAAGAATTTAAGCTGTTTCATCATGTTTTTGCCTCTTGCAATGCAGTGCCTCCTGATCCTGGGATTCAGACTCAAGACACTCTGCCAGCACATTGATCATTGGTCCCTGATTTTATGGGTCAATTCCAATCCTGATTATTCTGGTCTTGTAGGTTTTAAACATCAAACCTAAGTATCCTGGAAAGTTCAGTGGTATACATTGCCTGGACAAATGTCTCAAATCATATCGCAATTCCTTATACCTGGTTATTTCATAGCACCTCTGACCCATGTCCTGGTTTACACCCTGCACCTCCATGCTTTGTCCCTTCTGCCACTCAAGGTCAGATTGTTTAGATTAATGCAACATTTCCTCCAAACACAGAAGCAGTTATAGCATCCTTTTTCTGTGAAGATGCACTTGTAATGCTAACAACTACTTTCTTTATCACTTTGGGAGTGAAAACAGTTCAGAAGATGAGAATGGCCTGTACTCTCCAGGCTGATTGTAAACACCTTTTCCCTTAACCCTTAAACATTTGCTCTACAGAGAAGTTCACGGCACAGAAAAGTCCATCCTTTCCTTTTTAGTATAGTGTGTAGTGTACATTGTAAGACAAACTCCGCCTTCCTCCTGTTCTTGGCAGATGTCTTAATTAATCTTTCTTTCATATTAATGAAAGGCTCAACGGCAGGACTCGCCCAACTCTTTAAAAAAAAAAATCTTCACTAAAGTTAATAACCTCAGAGAGTTTGCAAAGCTGGTATGGAATTTACAGAACAAAGCTGTGAAGAGCCACAGGCCTTCTCTAATAAAGACATCTCTTGTTTCTACTGCATAGTTTTGCTTACACAGCTTTATAGATGTTCTCTGTCTGGAGGCTACTAAGCCCATTCAAATGCCCTATTTTTCTTCTAATTGCTTTTCTGCCACTGGCTTGTTAGCAGGTCTCTCACACACACGCACATCCACACACACACACACACGCACAAACACAACTCTGTCTCTCCCTCCCTATCTCCCTTCCCCACTTCAGTACTTCCCTCCAACCCAGCGTGGCCATCTGCCTCAGAATGTCGGAAACACACTGCTCCCTAAAAAGCCAGCTTATCTGAACCCTCGTGCAACATTTATAAGCTCTGTCTGTTTCTCCTCTCTTCTTTGTGTTCTGTGATATTCAGCACTTTCTGCAAAGAATGTAATAAAAAAAAAATTCAGAAGATCAGAGAAGGTGCTTATCTCCAGTGACATGTCCAAACAGGCACTCTGGCCCTCTCTAATATGCTCATCTAATTTGCTCCCGAGCCCAGGCCTGGAAGAAAAGCATCTTGAGGAAGTTTTCTTCCGTGGACCGAGCCATCTGCTAATGCGGTCCTGTGCCAGTAATTTACAAGTAATGGTTTACAGCTGTGAACCCTGGCTTCGGAGCTGTTTTGGTCATTTAGTAATTACAACAGTTTCATTAACATTTAAAGGGAATAGTCTGTTCAATATCAATTAGGGACTATCTGCAACCGTGTAGCTCCATTTTCATATTTGCATTTGACATTTAATATTCTGCACACATAAATTCTTGGTCTTGAAAATGCATTGCCACAGAAGGTCAAAATTAATCCTGAGCCCATTTCTACCTAGCTCTACTAAGCTTTAGGAAATATTTCTGCAGAGAGTGGGAACATAAAGGTTATTTGGGGGCGGTTTTACACATCCGAACATTTAAGTACTTTTCCCCACCACTAAAGTTAAGGTTACAGAGTTCTCCTCAATTCTTGTTACATATCCTGTATTCTGGGGACATTTCAAACTTATTTGAGGCAGATTTGCATAGTATTAAGCAGGGAGATGACATCTATTACTTGCAAATCTTACATAACTGCGGTGATATTTAACTTTAATATTTGAGGGTATGGGGGGGTTCTGTGGATTTCAACACTTAATAAATAGAACTAGACTATGACCAAAAAATAAAATCTTCCTAAAATCATTTACATCAGGGAATAAGGCTTAATCTCTAATTAAATTGTTGAGCAGAGAGTGGCTATGCTAGGGTTTATCTCAGAAGAAAGCCCCACGGTAATTTGAATTTTGTGTGGCTGAGAATGGCCCAAGGATTTGATCCTCAGTGTTCAGTGATTTTGGTGAGGGACTGAGTGAGAAAGAAAGCAAATTTCATGTGAGCTAAAGGTCTTTAAAGGAGAAAATCAGGAGCTTCCATCAGGAGAGAGAAGAGTGGTTTGAGATTATTAAGGACGGATCACAGAGGATGTCCTAAAAGCATGGTTTGAGTGACAGAGGTTAAAAACAGTTTGAGCTGAAGTCTGGGGTTTCTTTTGGCTCTTGACTCCCAGGCTGGTGACATGAGGTGAATCACTGAGCATGTAACATTTTCCTAAGGGTCAGAGGTAGGGAAGGACCCCCTGAGTGAAGGGGGAGTTATGAAGAGGATGTTGAAAGAGACTCCAGGGGGCGGATGGAATCTGATTCAAGGCAGGTAGGTGCATGTATGAAACCATGACTGACGTGATGCGGCAGAGGCTGCATCCGGAGCTGTGTTACTGCACTTTCGTTTGTTTGAATTTTAAAGCTACTTATAATCTTGCGCTGCTCAAGCAGAGAGAGTGACTTTAGGAATACAGATAGAGTGACAATCAGAGGTAAACATCTGTATGTCCTAGGGCTGTGTAAAGAAGTCTTACTTCCTGCCTCCCAGCGTCTCAGTCTCAAGGAGGGACCCGCAAGAGGTGGAAAGGAGAAGAGGTGCCAGTCAGTAGGAAAACATCCCGAACAGTCATTTAGATTGTCGTCAGCATTTCTATTATATAGTGCATGTAATCTACTAAAAATCAGGTTTCTTTTATAAAGCAAATCATTCAGGGTCAGTTTCATTCAACATTCATAAATGATGTTCTCACATATTCCTTAGCTCCCTAAGAACTTCCTTGCAGTGACCATGTGTTGCTTATTAGCCCAATCCCAGATGTTTGTTCTGTCTTGGCAAACACTTTGCTGTTTGCCTTGTATCACTGTGCATCTCCAGTTGGTTTGTGCATTTGTAACTTTTTGCCCCAACGGAAGTATGGGCTTCAGGAGGACAGGGGCAGACTCCTATTGGTCTATTCTCATAGTTTCCAGCTGGCCCTGGGAAGTTATTACTGGCTCTCAAAAGTGTAATAAGGCAGGCCAAAAGGAGGACTTGTCATTAGGAAACAATCAATCAATCAATCAATCAGTCAGTCAATCCAGCCTCTAAGACTGAAGGTCAGGCATGAATTTAGTTCCTGAAAAACCCAGAGCATAAAATGATACAGAGTCCCAGATACAGGAATCGGGGACCCTAGGTGATCAGGTGAACTTGGAGCTTGTGACCAGAAGGCAGAGTCCTCTGTTTGTCAGGTCATCAGGTAAGTAATGTACTCCACTGGCTCATGCTTGTGGAGAGAGGCACTTACTGTCTTTTTTGGAACTTCAGGCAATTCAGTGATCAGCATTATTTCCAAAAAATAAGAACTAAGAGGATTCTGGAACATGCAGACAATCAACATCATATTAGAAGGCTCTGTCTGGATCCCACAGATCTTGGTGACCAGTAGGCTAGCTCCAGTATCTTCAGCAAATCCAATCACAGGTCTGGGGTCTTGGAGAAGTCTCTGATTAAGAGGCCCTATAGTAGCTAGTGAGGATCAATTCAGAAGCTCAGGTCATGAAGAACAAATACTTCACCTCTAGAAGAAGCTGAGAGAAAGAATCAAGGGCTCTAATGTGATGAGGGGGCAGGAGGAAAAGACCCAAAGATTCAGGAAGTGGAGATTAGGTCATTACAGGAATAATAATAATAATAATAATAATAATAATAATAATAATGTCATGGACTCAATTAGGGTATGTCTCAGCTTGGGGTGTCTCCACATTGTGGGTGGAGCTGAATCTACAGAATAATGGCTTTGGCCATATTGGAGAGAGAACCAGTCACTCATGATGATAATCATTGAACTTCCCATCAAATTGCAACCTTAACCACAATTAACAAACAACATTTTTAAAAATTACAAAAACTTATGTGTGCTTGCCTTTTTCTTTTTGTATTTATCAGGTGACTAGCTGCTGGGCCTTATAAATGCATAAATCTCAATAGTTCAGCAAAATAGTGGCTTCTGTCTTATTGATGTATCATCCACTCATGACTCCATGCAGTCATGTCAAGGGACCTGGCTCTTTCCAGCTTTGGCTCCATTTTCCTTTGCAGTCAAGCAGCACTGGATGGGGAGCAAGAAGGGAAAATCAACGCCTTTGGGTCCGGGCAGAAATCAATCAGAACTTAGCAAGTGGTTGGAACAGAAGCTCAAATATGGCACTGAGGAAAAGTTTATTCCCTTATTTCTATCCTTAGCAAATAGAAGCTGAGAAATGAGTCTATCTGCATACAAAGAAAGAGGGAAATTGGTTTAGTAAATGACTTACACATTCTCTCTTAAAATTATAGATCACGCAGATCACTTGAGACTGGAAGCAAGAAGAAAGAAGTATGTATTGGATTTCATAAATTTTACAAACTTTTTTTCAGATTATCTACCAAAGAATTTTAAGGTAGATATACTCCTTCACTTGCCAAACGGGCAGGAAGTTGAATAGGTTGTCATTGTCAGAGCTGAGGTCGGACTCCAGGACATTGACTTCTCAAGAACCTACCTGAAGTCTTTGGTGAGTCTTAATAGGACATAATAAGGAGGGGGAGGAATCAAATTCAGACAAGTCCAGGTGAGTCCATAATGTGCATTTTCCACTCACATGTCTGTGTTTCTGAGTTAGTAACTTCCCTGAAGCTGTGTCCTCAACTGCAAAATGGAACCATCCTGATAGTTGCAGTTTTTGTGATGATCAAATAAATAATACACTATTTCTGAAAGTTTCCTGAATATTGGAATTATCCAGGATGCTCACAAGGCATGCAGATATTTTGACAGCTTCTTTCAAATTCTGATAGAATAAGGCTGGGGAAGCCTGGGAATTTGTAATTTCAGCAAATGGCTTGGGAGAGTTTGAGAAACACTGATCCTAGGTACATATATTATCACAGTTATTATCACCTAAATTAGAGCTTAGTGGCTGTTGACGTCATTACTGAAGTTTCCAGGCTGGTGATTTTTATTTCCAGGTATCACCTGCTCTGGAAGTCCTCATCATTGCTCGCTGCCTACCCATCAAACTACTTCCTCTATTAGTTCATGCTGCATCCTCTGGAGTCCTCTTCAGTCTTGAGATATAACTTATTATTTACTTCTTATGGTGAGAATACTGAGTTCTGTCTTACAGGTGGATTTTATAACTTGAGGCTGCACTCTTAACTGCAAGCATTAGACACTAGAACTGGCCAATTTAAGTAGTTGATTGTTTGTTAGAGGATATTAGATGATTCAGAGTCTCTCAGAGGAGGATGGCATGTACCAGAGAACTGATATTAATTCTTCTCAAACTTTTCCAAACATTGAAGAGGAGGGAACACTCCCTAACTAATTCTATGAGGCTAGCATTATCCTGCACCAAAGCTAGACAAAGGCACTATAAGAAAACTACAGACTAATACCTCTTGCACTGATGCAAAAATCTTCAGCAAGATACTAGAAAAATGAATTTAGCAGCATATTAAAGAGATTATAGACATGACAAGATGGAATTTATTCCTGGAATAAGAGGATGATTCCACATACAAAAATCATTCATGTAATACACCATTAACAGATGTAGGAAAAAAAAGAACCCATGTGATTATCTCATTTGATGTGGGAAAAGGATTTACTGTATTCCAACATCTTTTCAGGATAAAAACACTCAAGAAACTAGGAACAAGAGGAAACTACCTCAACATAATAATAAAAAAATATATATATAGTAAAAACCTACAGGGAAAGTCAGACTCAGTGATAAAATACTGAAATATTTTTCTGTAAGATCGGGAACAAGAAGGGATGACTGCTTTCACCACTTCTAGTCAATATAGTGCTGGAAGATTTAGCTAGAGCAAATTAAGCAGGAAAAATAAGAGAAGGCATCCAAATTGGAAAGGAAGAAGTAAATTGATCTCTACTTACAGATGATATGATCTTATGAATGAACTAATAAATGAATTCAGTAAAGTCGCAGAATACAAAGCCAACACATGAAACTCAGCTGTGTTTTCATATTCTTACAATGAACAATCTAAAAAGGAAATTAAGACAATTCCATTTACAATAGTATCAAAAAGAATAAGTTAGGAGTTAACCAAGAAGGTGAAAGATTGTACAACAAAAAACTACAAAACATTTCTGAAAGAAATTAAAGAAGATATAAATAAATGGAAAGATATTTTCTGTTCAAAGATTAGAAGACAATATTGTTAAGATGTCAGTACTACCCGAAGTGATCTACATACAGATGTAATGCAATCCCTATCAAAATCCCAGTAATATTTCTTTGCAGAAATAGCAAAATCCACCCTCATATTATATGGAATCTCAGGGGACCCTGGAATACTCAAAACAACCCTGAAAAATTTAAAAAAAAAGACCAAAGTATGAGGATTTACTTTTGATTTCAACACTTATTACAAAACTATAGCAATCAAAAGAGTGTGGTGTTAGGATAAAGATTAGCACACCAATGAAATAGAATAGAAAGTCCATAAATAAACACCTGCATACATGGTCAAATGATTTTTGACAAGTGTGTCGAGATTGTTCAACCCGGAAGACAGTCTTTTTAACAAACAGTGCTCGTAAAACTGGACATCCACGTGCAAAAGAGTGAAGATAGATCCTAACCTAACGTCACATACGAACAGTAACTCTAAATGGATTCATGACCTAAATGTAAGACCTAAAACTATAAAATACTAGAAGAAAATATAGAGCCAAATCTTTACAACCTTGGATTTGGTAATGCTTTCTTAGATATGACACAAAGGTACTGGCATCAAAAAAATCATAGACAAATTGGACTTCATGAAAATTAAGACTTTTGTGCATCAAAAGACAGTATCAACAAAATTAAAAGGCATCCCACAGATGGAGAGAAAATATTTGCAAATCATATTTCTGATAAGAAATTAGTATGCAGAATATAGAAAGAACTAAAGCTAAATAGCAAAAAAAAAAAAAAAAACAATTCACAAATTAAAAAGGGACTTAAATGAACATTTTTCCAAATAAGATATACGATGGCTAATAAGTACCTGAAAAGACACACATCACTAATCATTAGGGAAATGCAAACAGAAAAGTACAATGAGCTACCACCTCACACCTGTTAGGATGGCTACAATAAAAAAAATCCCCCAAATCCAGAAAACAGCAAGTGTTGGTGACGATGTGGAAAGCGGGAACCCTGTGCACTATTGGTGGGGATGTCAAATGATACATCCGCTGTGGAAAACAGTATGGTGGTGCCTCAAAAAATTAAAAATAGAATTCCTATAGAATGCAGCAATTCCATTTCTGGGTATGTACTCAAAAAGGGTTGAAAGCAGAATCTCAAAGAAGTACTTGTCCATCCATGTTCATGGTAGTATTATTCACAATAACTAAAATGTGGAAGCAACCCAAGGTGCCTATCAGCAGAGGAATGGATAAGCAAAATGTGGTATATAAATACAGTAGAATATTATTGAACCTTAAAAAAGGAAGAACATATGGTATAACATGCATGGAACTTGAGAAGATCATGCTAAGTGAAATAAGCAAAAAAGAGAAAAACTGTATGATTACACTTACATGAAGTATTTAGAATAGTCAAAATCACAGGGACAGAAAGTAGAATGGTGGTTGCTGGGGACTGGGGATAGGGAGGAAAGATGAGTTACAGTTTAATCGTACAGAGTTCAAGTTTTGCAAGATGTAATTCATTCTGGCCGTGAAACAGTCATGATGGTTGCACAACAGTATGAATGTAGTTAATGCCACTGAACTGTACAATTAAAAATGGTTAAGACAGTAAATTTTATGTTATGTGTATTTTATCACAGTAAAAAAACTGACTATACATCAATAATTTTTTTTTAAAAAAAAGGATGTAATAATCAGTCATAATCTAACAGAAAAAAACTTGGTAGAGAGAAGAAAGTGTTTAATGCTACTGAATAGTAGGTTGAGGTTAGGCTAGTTTTTCACAAAGGAGAGTGTATCAATGTTCTGGACAAACAGATGACACAGTCAGAAGGAATATCTTCAACGATGTGAGTAAATTAAGGGAAACCCACAGGGTTGGCAAAGCCCACCAGGACCAGCAGAGTGGGGGAGCCATTACTGCTCTTTGAGTGGCAAAAGGAGGAAGTAATGGCCAGAATCCAGAGACAATAGCTGGACCTGAAAGCACCTGATTTTAAAATGCTTTGATTTCTGCTTAGAAAAATCAGCCAGCTCAAGGCCTGTCAGGGAGGGAACTAGGGAAACAGAAACACAGACTCAGTCTCCTTCTCTACATTGTCTGCTGAGCTCCTCCTGTTGGTCAAACCCAACCAGAAGTTTCAAGGCAGAGGGGATAGCTGGTGTGCTCCAGAGATGTCAGCCTCCTGGGGTGCAGAGCAGGTGGGAAGTGGGTCTCCTGGGACTAATGAGACAAATCTAGGAAGGACTGAGCAAAGCCTTAGGGACTGAGGATAGTCTTTGGCCAACAGCCCACAGGAAGCTGAGGCCCTCAGTTCAACAGTCCACAAGAAATTAAACGCCGCCAGCAACCACAGGAGCAGATCCTCGCCCAGTCAAGCCTCAGATGGAAACATATTCTTGACCAACATCGTGACTGAACTTTTGTGAGACCCTGAAGCAGAGACTCTGGCTAAGCTGGGCTCAGATTCCCAACCCACAGAAGCTGTGAGCTAACAAACATGTGTTGTCTTAAGCCAAAAAAGGAAAAAAAAAGTGCAATATCACCAAATTGTAAAAAATTTATTACCTGGAATAATGACAAAAATAACTCAGTATTCCTCCACTCTAATATAACCCCTTTCTGACATACGTGTATTTCCTTTCAATGATTGCTCTTTCCCCTACATATCCTTTAAAAATAATTTAAGTATGTAATAATTTAATTTCATTGAAAATAATATTGAATAACTTTATATCAGTGAGTTTCTTTTCAGCCATTTTCTTTTTACTAGAAAATATTAGAGATTATAGGCTGAGGAGGATAAATAGTAATAGTTCATTTCACTGACCCCTGATCTTGAAAAAAAAAAAAAAGGTTAATTTAGAGAGGAGGTTAAAATAATTGGCTAAATTTTGTGTCGTTAATTCTTATCCCTCACTTCTAATCACATATATGACAAAAGTTGGCCACATGTTGATACCAAGAAGGGCTCTGGGTATTTTTTTAATCTTTTATTTTAGTAAAAGAGAAAATGGACATCAGTATTTCATAGCTAGGCCAAAAGTCAGAAGGAGTTTGGTTAAACAACCCACCAGATTTCAGTAGCTTAACAAACTGAAGTGTAGTTTTTGCAATCACTCAAAGCCCTCTATGAGTGCAGGGCGGTCGCCCTCAGCAGATGACTCGGGCTTCTTCAGCCTTTTAATACGAGGCCTCTTCCACAGCCAAGCTCAAAAGGCAAGAAAGACTTAGAGATTCAACATTGTTAGTTAAATATTTCAAATAGAAATATTTTTACTTCTAACATTCAAGGAACCAAAGAAAGTCCTATGGCCACACCTTATTACCAGGGGGCCTGCAGGTCAATCCCACTGTGTGCCCAGAAGGAAAGGAGCCCTGGAAAGCTGCCCATTGCTTCTGGCAGATATTTTTGGGTGTCTATTGTTCGCAGTGAGGTCAAATAATATCTTAAAACAAATATTTGTCTTTAGATTGTATGCCCTTATTCTTCTATAGAAATTTGAGGTCTCTTGTATATTCAGGGTTTTGTTTCTTTTTGTTTTGGTTTTGCTGTTGCTTTTTGTTTTTTGATCATGAGGATACAGATTTCTTCCAAGTACAGAGTCAGGTGCTATTATTATAGGAAATGAAACGAACACTTGGTCTATTTCACATGGTATCAATGGGAACGACTAAATATTTACAGATGGTTTTTGAGAGTTAGCAGTCACTTTCACCCCCATCAGAACCAGTACTGATGGCACTGGGAAGCCAATTTTTCATTAAGTAAAGTCAATAAGGATGATACAGATCTATATAAGATGGGGAAACAAGAGCTACTGCACATTCTATTGACACTTACAATAGGTATAAATGAGATTTATGTGAAAATAGCTAATCACAATGGCTATCTAGCTATAATGGAACTTTTAAAAAATCTTCAAGGTTAAAAACATTTTAATCTAATTCATTTCTGCTTTAAAAGTTTTATTACTTCGTTGTCCCACATCTTCTGGAAGCAGCACCCTTAGACTCATGCTTTACCCTGGTTGTGGATGATTTAGACCCAGATGGGCCTCAACCCATTGGATTACCCAAGACCAACCAGAATCTTTTGATAATATGAATGTTAGGTGCTATTTGTATTTTATATCCCCAGTAAGGGATCATAGATGGTGGGAATTTGGGGCCATGTGCAAGAGAAAGAAGGATGGGGAAGCTGGTTGGGAAATCAAGGAGAATGAAGCAGATGCAGGGATAAACCAAAATGACATAGACAGTTTGGTGTTGAAGCATTGGTATCTGGTAAACCTTAGGTCCAGCTGGATTGTGATTTTTGAGCTTAGACACCTGTGAGAATTACAATAATTCCTCTTATTTAAGCTGTGCTGACCATGTTTCTGTTCATCACAAACAAGAATTTTCAGTAAAGCACACGTTGAAAACCCAGTTAGCTAAGACACATTTTATGGTAACTGTTCTGAAAACCTCGTGACAGAAAGCACCATTAAAAATTGACTTCTACTTGCACAGATTCGATTACCCTAAAAATCAGTGCATGACTACTATGTGTCTAATCATAGTAGTATTAGTAATAATAACAAGCACTTAATCAAACATTTACTATGACAGATGTTTTTTAAGCATGTTGCTTGAAATACCTCATTTAATCCTTACTTCAACTCCATGAAGTAGAAATTATCCTGAACCTTGTATGCAAATAAGACAATGAGGCACAGAGATTTACAAACTCGTCCAAATTCATATAGGTAGCAGGTGGTAGAACAAGACTTGAAAACACATATTGATGTACAAGCCATCTCACCCTCAGGAACACGGAATATCCATTGGCTACATTATTAACATCTTTACTCAGAATCAGACTTGTAATTTTCTGTGATCTTTTTTTAAGGCCCTCTTGTTAATTTCTAGTTTTATGTGAACTATACTGCTTACTATTAAATTATAATATTTATCAAATATATTTATTTAATTTTACATATAAAAAGGCTCTTTTGGAAGGTTGTCTAATGCTGATTTTCATTTATAAAATGGAATCTATTTTCATGGAATATCACAAGGTTTCATGGGGGCAAATCAGAATTATGTGTTTATTGGTTTAAAAAAAAAGATTGTTTATCTAGCCGGTATTTTAAAAGATCAGCCATGGAGTGACTGATTTCTTTCTATATGATTATAATATTTGAACTATTTTACTGAAAAATTTTTACAGTAGGAAAACAAAAGCAAAATAAAGCAAACAAACTATGAAAAGGGGACGCATTATGTAGAGCAGGGTGGTTCCTGAAAAGGAAGAGATTTGAGTATCTTAGGAGAGTTCCTCAGCTAAAACTGAATATTCCCCTTTTCATAGCCAGTTACTCCTTGCTTCTGTCATGATGCCTGAATTCTGCCATTACTGACTCACTGTTTTGCATTTTATACATTTGAGTCTTCAAGAATCTTCTTTAAAATTATCAGTTCCCATAGGATGTGGCACTCCCTGAAAACATTATCTATCTAGACCTGTGGGAGTGGTAACTGTGCAGGAGTGAAAATCAGGTGGAAGGAACTAGCCTTACTTATCTTCCTCTAAGATAATCAGAGGATGAAGATTCAGGAGCAGCTGTGGAAAGAGGACCTGGAATAAAGTTGAAAGTAGTTTTCATGAAGCTTTTTTATGCCTTTGCTTTTTGTTCATGCTGATTATACCTACAGCAGGGAGAGCTATGTTGTTAGAAGCAGAGCAAATATTAACTACTGTGTATAAAATAGATAAGCAAGTTTCTTCTGTATAGTGCAGGGAACTATATTCAATGTCTTGTAGTAACCTATAATGAAAAAGAATATGAAAACGAATATATGTATGTATATATATGACTGAAACATTATGCTGTGCACCAGAAATTGACACACTGTGAAGTGACTATACTGCAATTAAAAATAAATAGAGCCTTTGTATAGAGACAAGTTAGAATTGGAATCCCAAATTGATTCTTACGTGATCAATAACCAGCCTGTGTGCTTGGAAGCCATTTTAATCCATCTCTGCTTTTCCCTCAAGAGTAAGATGAGAACAGTAATATCTACTCTAATGGAGTAAATTCATTATAGGAAGTGTCCATCCTCCTGATGAGCCTCCCTGCTTGCCTTGCATGTGCCCTTTGTGTGCATGTGTACAGATACACCTGTAAAAACAGATATCAAGTGTTTAGCATGTGTTATGAGCTGAGCTGTGTGCTTCATATACATCATCATGTTTCATCCTCAAAAAACCCTATGATGTAAGTTCTATTTTTATTTTGTTTTACACAGAAGGAAGCTGAAGACTTAAAGAAATGATAGAAATTTCCCCAAAACTCACTGAGCTAAAAATCTCAACAACTGACATCAGAACCTACACTCTGAATAACCTTACGATGAGGAAGCCAGACTTGCTATTTTGGGAAATGTAATATATTTTAGCCAGACTTGCTATTTTGGGAAATGTAATATATTTTATATATGTGCATGTTTTGTACAGATTTAGTAAAAGGCTAATTGGCCATTGTGCAGAGTATCCTATCCACCTTATATTAGCTGAATATGTATCAAATGGGGACAAAAACATTTGAAGAGTTCCCCTTAAGCAAATGAAATAGGATAAATCTGTGATGGACAAAGAGACCACTGTGGCATAAACATCCTCCCACTGCTCACAGCCTGGACCATGATTTGAGCCCCCTGGGCTGTCCCTCATCAGCAGAAGACCCCTTCCTAAGTCAGGCTGAGTAACTGTTGCCCCTAGTATTTTGTACAATCTCAGAAGCATTAAAAAAAAAAAAAAAACCTGATATTGAAGTTCTGTGGCTGCTACAAATCTTAGAGTCAGTCCAAAATGGTAAAGTATCTCGGACCTCTCTGATACGAGCATCAGGGTCTTATAAGTATCCCATCCCCTGGACCACAGTGGGAATGAGTGAAGGGATCTAGAGCTGATGGAGTGGGGTGGGGATAGAGAAGAGAATAAAAGTGTTCCATCTTGGATGGCTGAGGATGCCCAAGGGAAACAGCAAACATGAGGAAGATTCAAACATGAGGAAGTCCCTGAAGGTAGCTATATTCATAAAAATTGATTGAGGACTGAGCAAGACTAAGCAGTTGCAGATAACAGAAAGAGGAACTCATGTTTGGATTTCCTATAAATCACTCAACAACTTCAAACAGGGTCTCTGGAGCAGTGCCCTTGGACCTCAGAGGTAGAAACCTCTCTGCTCTTGGCTTTTTCGCTACCCACGCAGATCATTCTGAACTACTTGTTCTGCAGGGTTCTTGTGATGTTTAGAAATATCCTTTGTCAAGTGCAGAGAGTTTACAGCCAAGTCGATATTCAACAAGTATTTCATTCCCATTGCTGAATTTCTGTGACACGTCATTTGCTTTTACGTTTATGTGGCACTTTAATTAAAAGTAAACTCCCCTCTTGTGTGCTCTCATTTGCCCTCTCCAGAAGTGACTGTCATTCTTAATTCATGTGGGAGAAACTGAGGTACAAAAAGACTGCTCTGGGTGACACACTAGGTCAGGTTCACATGTGGTCCAATCCTGCTAATTCCCTTTGCAAAGATGAATGCCTGCCCCGTTTTGTCTTCACCATATTAATGGACGTAGCAATCCAGCCAGGTAGCAGATACTTCAGAATGATCCCCAGATTCTGAGATTTGAAGATCGGTTATCAGGAGGTTCAAAGCCCTGATTTATCCCAGTCCCTGCTCTCCCTCAAGCTGAACTAGGAGCTCTAATGATGAGCAATTGAGGACCGGCATCTTTCCTTGTGTTCATTACTCTCTAGCAAGATCCTAACTTGATAAGGCCACCCTGAAAAGGCTAGATCAGCTGTAGACAGGGTAGCAAGTGCATTTATCAACTGCATTTGTTTGCTGAGTCAGGAATTGCTGTGATTTTTAACTTCTTTTTTATTTCCTACTAAAGAAGTTACTTTTCTTTCTTTCTTTTTTTTTTTTTTTTTAATATTTAGGAGATAGCTTGCTACTCCTGACAGCATTTTCTATTATGGTACCTGAAACAGGTGCTTAACCTTTTCTCCTAGTTTCTAAAATCACATCTTTTCAACAAATTGTATGTATTATGCAATGAGATGCTAGAGAATTGTCTTACTGCCTCTCGTTCCAAAATACTAGCATATGCCTAATTAATACAGGGATATTCCATAAATCATAGGTGCCAAGGAAAAAACTATGTAACTGGGGAGAGCTTTACAGAGAATATCAATCAGATCCCAGTACTTGTCATTTAAGTAGAGCACAGTTCTCTTAAGGTTTCCCAGCCTCTCTCGCAGCACCAGCCACAGCATTTAGAAACTTTAACTCCTTGTGCTCTCAATCCTCAGAATAAATGAACTCCAGTTCACTCACTCTCTTTTTATTGTTCCTGTTTTTTGGGGTTTTTTTGTTTGTTTGTTTTTGCGAGGGGAGGGTTACAGTGTTTTGCAAGTCAAATGAGTAAGTTCAAAAGAGGGAAAATGATGAAAAAAAAAACTTAGTGCAATGTCGTTATTTGGCAGCGCTTAGTTTGGCTAATTACTGGGTACAGGTAGGAAACACAGCTAATGGGGCTTAGCAACAGATGGGGAGCCGGTAAAAGCTGTGGGTTCTTCCTCTGCCTGTGCCGTGACTTCCTGCGGGGTTGAACAAGTCATTCAACCTGTTTTTGATTCACTTCCCTTTCACTAAATTATGGATAATAATGCCTACTAGGTATGTCATACATTGTTGAGAAGAATAGCTCATAGGAAGATCACAAAGCACTTTCAAAGAGTCGAAACGCTCAATAGCCCGAGCGCGGCAGAGCCAAGCTGCGCGGAAGGTGATGCCCCTTTCAGTCAGGTCCTCTGTTCCCCGTTTAAAACCGAAATGAATGCAAATCTGAGTGACTTTGCATTTGCCGCGCATCCCCTCTGCCTCTCAGGCATTCTATCACTAACTGATTGTAACTATGCAAATGATACCGTTATCGTAGGCACACACTGGCGTTTGTGCTGCGGCGCCAGCAGTTTAAAATGCTTGATGAATCCGAAGCTGATTGGCAGCTCCAAACTTATCTGTGACCTAATTTGTGGTCAGGAAGTACATGCAGATTTGGATAAGGGCAATGCCAATGACAGCAGGCTTTCCTTGAGGTTTTAAAAGACTGAAGTTTGGTTGCCAGGGATATAATAATAATAATAATAATAATAATAATAATAATAATAATAATAATAATAATAATAATAATAATAAAAATAAAAATAAAAATAAAAGGTCTGCACCTGGGAACTGGATTGAAAGCAAAATTCGTCAAATGCACCAAGAATATTGAAACTCTAGAGAGCTTCACGGAGCAAAAGTAATCCCGAGGTAAAGAATGAAATGATTGCTGCGAAATGATGGGCAGTGATGCTTTCCTGTTGTTACAGAGTGGGGAAATCTGCTAGGTCCCCATGCCAAAGACTCAACAGATTCAATTCAGTAACCCCCAGTGCTTTAAGGGCTGAATACTGTACTAAGATAAAGCCATCTATATAAATAAGCCAAATGTTCCATGGCATGGGGCTGAGAAGGAAATCAGAGAACACTAACATTGATTGGTTGCTTGCTGGGTTGACACTATCCTCACATTTTACAGACTATTGAGCCACACAGAGGTCAAGTGACTTGCCCAAGTTCACCCGAGCCGGTAGGCGGTGGAGCCGTGGGAATACACACAGCCTCTGCTCTTTTCACTCTCCCAGGCTGTCTCTAGGAGGTGTTGTCTGGGTTTATATCCCAACCACAGAGAGAGAGACCCGCTGACCCGTACAGGACCCCAGGCTGGATTACAAGGGGAAAGCCTTTGGTTGACTTGCCCGGTAGCCCGCTGTTTGGAGCTCAGCGACTTGGCCTCATGGGTAGCTCAGTTGTCGCTCTTCCTCTGAGCCACCTCTTCTCTGGCTGGTCCCTGCCAGCTCTGCCTGTTTGCTGTTACTACTTCCCAGTGATCAACAGCTGTTTTATGTTTCCTCCCATTGTGCTTCACTGCACCTTTGTAGTCCTTCTGCCCACCTTCATGTTATTGAAGGGCGGTTGTGTTTGTGGCCCGTTATTATGTTCTTGAACAGCCCTATGAAGTGGAACTCAAAGCTGCCGGTGAGTAGAGGAACACACGCTAACCACCGCTCCTCTCCCTGTCTCTCCCTTTCACTAGGACCTTTGTGATTGTTGTATATTCAGAAGTTCAAACACAAAGTCTGTTTGTTTCTTTTTAAATATTGGTTCAGATACCGTTTAGCTAACATTAATTGAGCATTTATTATCAGCCAGGTTCACTAGTAAGTGAGTTACATAGTTACTTCGCTTAAATCTCAGAATCATCCGATGAGATGCCTTTGGTGTTAATTCCGTTTTACAGACCAAGAAATTGAGGCCTATGGTGATGAAGTCATTGAAGGTCACAGCACTATGACGGCAACACCAGCTGTCAATCTCAGCGCTGGCTCACGTGAAAGTCTTAAATCTACTAAAATCTTAGCTTCATCTAATTCTTAACTTTGCACATTTTGTGCATCTCTGTATGTTAATGTGATCCTTGGAGCCCAGGTCTGCTCTATCTCTATATCCACACTATTCGGTGCAGTACCCACTGTGGAAGCATAAAATTAGCACACCTACCCTGTGATAGAATGGTTGAGAATCAAAATGCAAACAGCATTTGTCATCACAAATATGATACTGATAGCCAAGTTATAAAAGGTGGATCTAGTTCTTTATTTTTCTTTTTTTTTTAACATGCCTGGGGAAGTACCCTCAAAAATCTTTCTGTAATCAGACAAAACCGGTTCTGTTATCTTGTAGGCTCAGATTCTTGCTGTGTAGACACTACTTAGATCCATGCAACAGTACCTTGGGTCAGCAGAGGAAAGTCTGCTATGGCACTCACGTGCATTTGTGAACCAGAGTGTGTTTTACAGAGCAGAGCTGTCAAGCTAGAAATGATGCATCAGGAAGTATGTTCAGGGCAACTTAAATGATGCTCCCATGGGTATTCTCAGTGCTATGTTAAAAATCCCCTCCTGATGGCACTTAGAGCTTTCAGAAAATAGTTGAACATCTTATATGGCTGAAATTGTGGGCCTAGGTTAAGGCATGAAGGTAAATAAGAGATAAATAGCTCCATTTCTCATTACGCCATTTTGACTATTAAGTTTCGATAATATTTCATAAATTTCAGGTTGCACTATTATCTTCAAGTGAGCTATTTTTCCAGAATTGCTCAAATCTAGCAACCAGCTCCGAAACTTACTTTAATTAGTAAAAATGCCTCTCACTTATTGAAAACTCGAAGCCCAAGCCACGATCTCTCTATTGGTAGTAGAGAAGCATTGCTGAATAACGTTTTGTGTCTTACAAACGTATCTTATTGTTTTGAGCCATTAAATACTGACATGGTAGTTGCCTGCAGCATGCTTAAGCAGTAAGCCACGATAGGGTCTCTCCCACTGCCGGCTGCCGGGGTCCACTGTTGGGGGGCTTTCTAATCACAGTGACTCCCAAATATATTACCCTAACTGGCTGTTCCTTTTCCACATTCTGATAATCACCTCAGTTGTTTATTTTCTATCTGTTAAAAATTACTGTGTATCTTAAGTCAAGCAACATCCCATCAAATATTTGCAGGCCTGAACAATTAAAAGGAAGAACAGGGATCACAAGGTGCATATTCTGCTTTGGGTGTTTCAGGGGTTTGTTTCATTATTTCCTGCCCTTAGCTCCCTCCCTCCAGGGATTTTGTCCCTCTTGTCTCGAGGTTTCTTTCACCGCAGCCTGCAATCACACTTTCTTCTTTTATTTTAGATTTTAAAAAAGCTATCTCAGGAATTTTGGGGTAGCTCCTGATTCAGCTGCACTGATGGTAATTGAGAGGGGAATACAAGCTGAACTCAAGTGCAGCTCCACTTAAATTCACTTCCCCTGAGAGAAGAAGTTCCAAAGCTGCTAGTCCAAAGGATTCTATAAAATTTGTGTTTGGAAGAGCATCCCTTCATTATATTTTATTCTTTTTGAAATGATCTAGCATACTAGGAATATAATCGTAGCTTCCAAAGGGGGTGGGTGAAGTTTGTCTGTGGTTAAGAGAAAATGAATGGGTCTTGAGAGCCTTCCTTTTTGTTTAAAAATAAACACTGGTATCTCCGAATAAAATATCGTGACTGCTCTGCCATTCTGTTTACAGACCTCTCCATGGGGACTTCCTTCTGCATGGAGAGAATCTGTGAAGATCCTTGCTGTCTTGTATTTAAAGATGATGGGCAGCCCTTGTCCCTTTTATACCTTTATTTCTGTATCTGTAGACGTAGATGTAGACATTATAGAGCTAGAGATTGCTATAGACATTCGTATTTGTAGCTATAGTTATAGATATGAAGACTTTCAATCTGAGGGATGACTAGTGACCCCCTCATGAGGATTTCTGACTTTTGTACCATGTGCAGTCTTATATGGGATGTGGCCATAATGACACTTACGTTAGATGTCATTTTGAGTGACAAACTGTGTCATTAATATGAGTTTTTTTATTCTGTAGTAGTTCCCTGGCTTCAAAGTTAACTGCAAAGTTCTGGGCTGCGTGGACTAGATGAGGAAAATGAGGGAATAGATTTCTGCACAAGCACGTACTCAGGGCAAATGAAAGCAGGGCGGGGTAAGTAAGAGTGTTGCTACATTTGCACACTCAGATTAGACAGAACTGCAAAAACAATTTTTTGTAGGAAGGAAGACTTCATGGTGGAAGTTGCATTTCCAAAACAATTTGAATGAAAGGAGGATTGGTGAGTTGGAAATCGGCAGGATACCCCTGCACGTGAGTTAAGTAAAAGGTCGACATTAGAAATGTTATCTAGAAACTCTGGGAAAAGAATGCAATTTTAAAGTATTACATCCCCCCCCACCGCCGAAGGTCTTAATCACACTCTGGCCAGCCCTGACCGGGACTGGCATAGTGCAGAGGCCTGTAAACCCGAGGGGACTGAGGACCATCTCGTAGGTGAAGGCATCAGAGAACACTTACTGGTCCTCGGAGTAGCAAAAGTCACTTCACCTTCTGATTAGTCCAGCCCCCTTTTTTCTTGCTTCCCCTGGTTTCCCAGAAATGGCATATCAAAAATAATTGAACATTTTCTTGAATGTTTTTCTCCCTCCATCATTTTCTTTCTTCACTCTGGTACAATTCTGATTTCCCAGTTATTAACTCATCTTTGACTCCTTCATCTCAGCCATTACATCACTTTTTAATTTACTAAGTTATGTCGAATATTGAATGACTCCCATCTCTTTTTTCACCTCTCCTACTCCTTAGGGGCACTTGGCTCCATATCGGAATCTTCTGTATTTTCTTTTGTTTCCATCTTCACGTTGGAGAAGATAGTGATTACTATAAAGCGAATAAGCAAATAATTTTTACGTCGCCATGTTTCTCTTTAGCAGTGCCCTGTCCCTACGTTTCCCCTTATTAGTTAGTGCTGGAAGCTGTCTGGGTTGATGTTGAACAGGAAAGGGAGACTCCCCTGTTCTCTGGCTGAATATTGTCCGCTCAGGATACGTGGTATTTAGGAGAGTTGAAGGGGCCCAGATGACTAAGGTAGCCCTGGAGAATGCAAGGGCAAAATTAAGAATGAGTCAAGACCAGACCAGGGGGACACTCTCAGGAAAAAAAAAAGGAGCCTGATACTCACTGAGAATTGTCCAAACAGGGGACTAAATGGAAGGTGACGTGGTGATGTGCCAGCCTGACCGCGCTTTAGGACTGTGGTACTTGTTTTTCAAGTTCCCGGGAGTGTTGGCTGCTGACAGCTCACGGTCAGGTTGCTCTCTAGGAATTGTCTTTGGCAAAAAGAAGCTGCATATATTTCACCCCTTTTTATGGGAGCAGCTCACTTCCAATGACCAGTTGATATGAATCTCAGTGGCTCAGGATCTGTTTCTAGGGAACCCTAAACTCTGACATTTGTGTTCCAAAATGAATATGTGATCATATGTTACATTTCTGTATCACAGCAAGTCGTGCATCACTTCCATGTGGTCTGTGAAATAGAATTTAGAGAACGGACACACATAATGCGTTTCCTGCAAGACACTGGACATGAAACCATAAAGCAGTAACGGACCACACTACAGGGTAGGGATTACAGCAGGGTACCACAGTCCCACCACTGTTGCCATGGATAAGGAGATGTCTGTTTGGTGTTCTAGCCCTAAGCAAGAAGTGACTCTTCCAGCTGAAAAGGTTTTAAATCCTCTCAGAGAGCATGCTGATCCCAGTGAGAGCTGACACAAACCACATGATTTTACTACAGAGCACTTGATCTGGAGTCAGTGAACCACGGCATCACAGGGCCACTCAGCCCAGGGCAGCCTGATGGGAGGGAGGAAAGTCTTCTGTGGAGACCGATGAGTAATTACCTCACAAAGACTCTACTTTGATCAAGGGCACTTTTGGAAGATTAAGATATTGTGGCACAGAGTGACCTAAGAGGACTTAATTATGCACAACTGTTCAGATATTTTAGGTGGTGATGTAGCTGCCATTTCCTATCCTTCCTTACCAAGCAGGAGCATGAGCAAGTGTCAGATCAGACTCTACCACCCACAGAGGCATATATTAAACAATCATGTGTTGGCAACAGGCATAAAACATTTCAAACAACTTACTCTGCAGGATGAATGAAAACTCCGTCTCCTCTGTTGTAGGCTTTACTATCATACTCTGCATCTAAGGGTCACTTGAAGCGGATTTGACAATATTCGAGAGACCAGTGGCTGGGGAGGGGACCATTAAAGGATCGAGCCTCAGGCATCATCCCCACAGGTAAGCCCTAAAGGGCTTGTTAGAAGGTTATGCTCTGTTCATGAGAGACCAGTTTGTCTCCGAAATAACTAAGCCCAGTCCACATATCTGAATAGCATTAATTTCACTAGACAAAGATGATATCCAAAATACATTACCATACATGTCAAAGTCACTAATTTTACCAGTGAAAACCCCTCTTGGAAAATGGATGAAGCTAAACCGCTAAGCCTCCATGGTGCTCAGTTATGAATTGCCGAAATGATTATGTTAATTTGAACCGTAGGAAACCTACAATATTCAACCATATTTGATCACCAGAATAGCATCTGGTAAGGTCCTTTCCAGTTAGATTATTTACTGGCCCTTGGAGTGAAGTTGTGATGAGGACAACTGACCACCTCCAAGTAGCTGTCACATACATAACCTATGCTCAGGTATTTTTAAATAAACGCACTCTGTGAAGTACTAATAAGGACACTGAAACACAGAGAAGATGCTCTTGATGGTCCACTTCTTGCAGGAGCAATAGGAAGTAGGAGAAGCCAAAGAGGAGTAAAGCTGAACCACAGCCATTTACCCAGTCACGCCCCTGATGACTGCCGCCCACTTGTTGGTGAGAAGGAAATAAGGACCATCAGAAATCACACCCACTGTCTGGGGGTTATGGTATATGAGTACTATTCTCATGAGAGAGAGTGGGATGAATCGGTCTCAACACATTCGTTCTGTGGTTATCGCGATTAAGTTCGGAGTTAAAGGAGCTCTTCTCAGTCCTTCTCGGGGTAGACAGGTGGTCCTGTCTGCCTATTACAATAAAGAGCCTCCACTCCAGCCCCTGGGCCTCAGAGAAAGCTGTCATGTTGAGGCTTTCTTGTTTGTTTGGATGTGGAATACGTTAAACTATAGAGCAATGGGAAAACAGGAAAAAAGTCAAAGCCCTCTGGTTAAGAGAATTTAAGAGTTAATACTTTTTTAAGACCATCAAATTGTATTTCTGAACTGCAATTACAGATATAATAAAAACTCAATCAATAAAATAGAAATAACAAGACTCACAAGACCACCACTTATTGATTTTTGTAGGCATTACACTAGTATATCTGATGTGCGTGGTGTCTCAGAGTATTACTGATTCAAGAATCTGTTGAAGGTGGGAGAAATGCTAAATCAGTCTTGAGGATTGTGACATTTGTACAGAGTGATTGGCCTTTGAACATCATTTATCTCTCAGAGAGAAAACACATTTTAGTACTAATAACTGGGCATTGGACAGGTACATATCAATGTAAAAACAGTCCTTACAAAAAGCAACCTAAGGGAACATCACAAGCATCCTACATTTTGGAAAGGAGTGACTTCCAAACAAATAGCCCTGCTTTTCAAATATCTTTTTGGTGATTATTTTTGGTGTCTATTAGCCTTAATAAAAATATGACTATATTATAATAATCAAAGTACCTCGCATTTGCCACATTTTTTCTCAAACTGAATGAGTAAAGATCTTTGCATAAAGATTATGAGAATCATAATTATTCTTATCTTTTGTTCCATAATTGCTTTTTGCGGATATAATTTTCTCTGAAATTTGTTGAAACTAAGACTCAGAGATGTTAAACAAATTGGTGAAGGACATGGTTCCTTAGTGGTTTTTTTCAACATGCTGTGTATAAATAAGCAACCTTTCATGGCTAAACCAAGAAACTATTCAAATAAGGGGAAAAACCCAAATATTTATTGAGTGCCATCTATGTGTCAGGCACATTTTCATGTGAGTCTTAAACTGATTATTCTTTCTCATTTTATCAACAACTATGTTGTCATTCAGTGTAATTCAGTTAACTTGTCGGAGTTTACATAGGCCGGGCAGATGGTCCCCAACTGCGGTCCTCTGTATCTCCCAGTTCCGGGTCCCAGCAGACAAAGGAGATTTTTAAAAATTCTGTCCATGAGAAAAAGTAAATAAATCAGGTTACCCTTGTAAATTATCTTTTCTTCAGCTTTCAAACTGGAGCTTTATTTTCCCTTTCCCATTTGGACTAACACATTTCCCGGCCCCACCCCCATCACCCACCCAGCAGGATCATGGCTATTTTCGTTGGCATTTTATCCTTGCATCTCAGAGAATCAATCTCGCCTTGTCTTTCTGCTCCTCTTGCACATTCGGTTCCCCTGAGCTGTGTTCAGCTGTCAGCCTCAGCGATGAGCGGCTCCGATTCCCCGAGTTATTAGGGAGCATTCGGAGCGTCTCGGCAGCACCAGTACTGACAGTTGAACACACAGGAGCAGCTGGCTCAGTGGGGAAAGAGAGGGGCGGGGGCGAGAGCTATTCATTGCAGTGTATTTATAACTTGGCCCCGAAAGCAAGGATGGCAGTATTCAAATAGGAGAGGGTGAAAAGACATTTTATCCTAATTAAAAAGGTAATTAAGTAACACACCGAAGAATTTAAATCAGTGCTCTTGGTTTTTATGACAGGTCTGATGGTATAACTACCCAGAAACCTTTCTAGAACAACAAATGCTGCTTCTTAAGCTCTGTTGCTTGCTGAGTGGCCAACTACGGATGACAAATTACAGTGAGAATCCCCAGCAAGAGTGTCGAGATAAGTAAAGGTCCCTCTCAAAGGAAAACAATGCATAGAGGCATGAAATTTCCCGCTTGCCAAGACTGAAACTCTGTGCTCAAACTGCCACCGCTACCAACACTCCCTGCCCTGCCCTCGCCCCTGATCCAAGCTGTCCCCCTCAATGGGAGCTCACCTAGAGGATCTTCCAGTCTTTCCACATCCCACTTCTTTTTCTGCAGCCTATTCCAACTCATGGTCTTTCCTATCATGACCTTCACTGGGCTTTCGCTTCCAAACATACTCAGATTAAACGCCGTTTTATTATTATGTATGTGTTTATTTTACATTTGATGCCGTATCTTCCTGAATATTATGTCAGTATCAAGTTCAAGTGCATGGTAATTCCCAACCAACTGCTGGCTAGATTTTGGAAATTTCAGAAGTCTTACAGTGTGGCTCAAAGTCTTCAACTGATCATTTGTGGTTTACAAATGAAGCTATTTTAATCATATTTATCTGTAATCTTCTGATTGTTATCAATATCATAAATTATTTTTTTTTATTCAATGTTTAACTCAATTCTGGGTACTAGTTATATTAACAGCATTGAAATAGTTGTTTTCTTTAGACTACTTATATAACAGATATATGATTATCTCCAAATTTATTTGAAAAAATTTCATAATGTATAAATGATATATATGTATGTATTCATATACATATATATGTGTACATTTATATATATATATACACATATGACTATTTTTCCTTCAAATAAAGTCTAAGACATAAATGTGTATATATATAGCCAAATTCAGTATATTATATACAATAAATATTTTAGCTTATGCTATTTAACATGAATATAGGAAAGAACCCTTAATTAATCAAGATGATATGACACCGACATCTTAATGTGACTTACCAAAACAAAACCCAACCAAAATATCTGCAAGAGAATTATTCCTACCAAATGATAGTCCTCATTAATTTGCATGTACGTTCTTTGGTATGCTCAGGTAACCAAGGAAAAGTTGAGAAACTATAATATTGCATTTGTGTCTTACAAGAAATGCATCATGACATGGCATGCAGAGACTTTTGGGTTGAGGAGTACTGAATTTGTACGTTGCCAAAGAAAAAAGTAATACCAACAGTTCCAGTCTCACCTAGGAGGACTTACAAACAATATATATATATACAGTCAATTCTTACTGTTTGTGGTACATTCTATACATTGCCACGAACACTGGTAGTGAGTATGGAACCATTGTTCTTAGGGGAAATACAGAGTTAGATTCCTGTGAACCTCTGGTCACATTTTAATCAACTGAGTAAATATATAACCTTGTTTTATGTATTATGTTCCTGTTTAATGACATCTTATTTAATATATATTGTTGGTTCATTACCAAACCCACAGCCAACAGCACTATATAACTCACACCTGAACAAAGTTTATCTGTAATACACATTTTCTCTGAAAGGTATATCACAGCATTCCTAGGCTTAGGAACACTAAACAGCACTTCAGTGCTATGCTTAGAAACCATTTTACACAGCAAAATCACCAGCAAAAAGCACAAAAATGTGAAAAACTGGCACCTAAGAGACCTTAGAAAGGACACTTGTTAACAGAGTAAGAGCTGAAACATGGCAGAGAACTGCCTTGTACGACTCAACTGGGAACATGTGCACTAGGCAGATTTTTGCTGCTCTATGCATGAATAGAAATGATGATGAAAACCCTGTGAGTACTGATTTGCAGATTACAAATAAGTTTTTGCAAATATGGAATCCAGGAAAAATGAGGGTCAACAGTACCTCCCTTTTAAGTTTTTGGAAAACTATCGAATTGCCATAATGAGTATTATTTTTGTTAATACAATGAACTATTTTACCCACTCATTTATAATAATTTTGATTTTATTATGAATACCAAGTTAAAAACAAGACAAGATAATGAATATATGTGTTTGACAAAGGAAGATTATTGATCCTGATAGGAATCGAAGTTCTCTTGGATGTAATTCCCAGTACTAAATTCATTCCATCTCCTTTGTCAGTAACTACATTGTTTTTCCATTTTCATAACGGAAATATGAAGTGTTTTGAGAAATGTAAACGGATTTTTATTTTTACAGTCGGACCAAATGTCTGAATGGCCTCAGTGGACAAACTTGGAATGTAGAGATTTTGTATCTTTACAATGAACAACCTTACTGAGTTCACGTTTAACAAGCAACTATTTATGATTTCAAAGAGACATAAGTAATGGTTTTGTCAAGTGCTAGAATAAATCAACATAGAAATTTCTGAAGTGATAGAATATGGATAGTTACAATGTTAAAGATCCTTTTTGATGCTTTTCTTTAAAATCCTCTCACTCCCAGGCAGACTGTAAGATATGGTTACATACTTTTCATGTACAAAAATTACACAGATACTTAAATATTTTTACTCTATAATTTACATAGTGATGAGAAAAACACATTCTGTGCTTGTTGTAAAGGAGATTTTATTTGAAGTGTCGAAAGGTGGATACACTTGGCGTCATGTTACTTTTGGGAACTTGGCCTTAATTCAGTTTCATCAGATATTTCTGTGGGTTATAGCATAAGGGTCCTAGCTGAATGGGGACCGTGGCTTCAGCTTCATAGACCACCATTTTGGGGAAAAATAATGTTTACATTTTTCTACGGCTTTTTCTCAGTAATATTTGTGCCCTGAAAGATGCTCTTATTTTTTCCAAAACCTGGGAACTAGATGGAAAGTCTTTTAAAAACATTTCAACCTTGTTTTTATTTTCTCTGAACTTAATTTAAAGGTGACACTGACATTTCCCCAAAAGAAGCAAACAGAGCTTCCACACACTGCTTCTTCTTCTCTGGCCCACCCATCTCCATAACAACAACAACAAAAGAAGACATTAGACTTTCTAAACTCTGAAGTACAAATATTGGCAGTTCCCAGTGTTGTGTTGTTTTGTTTTGTTTCCCTCTGCATCTCAAGCCTAATGAGGGTGAACAGTAGTGAGTTCATGAGCTTCTCCAAGTGAGCCTAGAGGGCTGAGCTCATCCCTGACGAGCTGTTCTCTGAAGCTCTGGTGTTTACCAAATGTGTCAGATGGATAATGTTCATTAATGAACCTGAATATCTTGAAGCAGAGTGATTCCTCCAAATATTATGATGTTTTAATGACACTTGTAATAAGACCGCCAAGGACTACCAGCGGCTAACAAATACACATTTCCAAATGTAACGTTAGTAAGCGCTGGAATGCAGCAAAAACCTTAAAACTGGTATGTGGAAGTATGCTGACTCTGCCTCCTGAGGACCTCAGAAATGAATAAGTGATGAGCAAGACATCCCCGCATGCAGCGTTGCGACTGTGAGGAGATGGAGCAGGGACGGCATTTCCAGTGATTTGCATTTAATACATAGAGAAGGGAGAGGGAAATGAACTTAGATATAAAAGCACAGAAAGAAGCAGAGTCAATAAAAAGGGATAAAAATATATCAAATTATGTTCTTTTATGAGAAGGAAAATGAATTCCTGTAGAGTCTCCCAAGAATCATCATGAAAATGTTATTGAAGTGCCATTGTCCGGTGCAGCTTCTATTGACCTCTTCCCACCAAAGAAAGCACTGCCCTGGGACCGCCTGTCTGCTTGTGACATGACTTTCTTCCTCCTCCACAACTCCACGGTTTTGTTAATCACCGAGTGTGGAAGTCAGTCCTTTCCCGACTTCATCGAGAGACAGAAAATACATTCAACTTCTCTGTGGATCTCTGTGGAATTCCATGGGCAGCTTTCATATTCCTGATCCTGTGTTTTCATACTTCAGTTGAATATGGTAGTTTCTTTTTTATTATTAAGTAACTAACATGATATGACTTGGAATCCATATCCGTTCTTCTTTTTTCCCACACAACAATTCTTACTGTAAAAATACTAAAAACTAATAAATCTAATTTCTGCTTCACCATAAAAAGATTAGTGAAATGTTTTCTGAAGGGTAAAAAAAGACATTATTAATAATGTGTAAGATAGATTTCTTAGTCTTCTTACCATTCTATTCCTCCTCTTTGAAATAAAATCCATTGTACGTATCATTCATCCATTCAATAAATATTTACCGAGTGCCTAGTCAACAAAGAGGGATGTACAGTTGACTTGTACATTATTTATAGTGAACATTTATTGTGGACTAAAAAAAGCAGTAAAACAATTGCACATTCTGAAGTTTGACTTTTTTAGAAAATCAAATTACTATCTACCCAATTTAGCGAGGCTTCTACATACAATTGTGTGTGGAATGTTTTCTAAAATGAGACAAACTTTGTGTTTCTTAAAAATGCGATACCTTTCTTTTTTCTCTCTCACTTCTTTCTCTGTAATCTCCAATGATCCTTCTTGCATGCAGATACCAGAAAACATTTATAGAGACATTTCTCTGTTCTCCTTGTATTAGATGAATTTGAGCTCTCAGTTTTACTTCTGTGACTTCCTAGGTAGTTACTGATTGAAATATATTCATGATGCAAATACTGCTTACAGAACAGAATTGATCTAGATCCTCCAACCCCCGCCAGCCACCATTCTACTCCCATCAAAATGTGTCCGTCTCTCGGAAAGCTCCTCTGGGCCTTCCGTGTGCTACCACTAAGGACTGCAATTACACATTTAAAGTTCATGGAAACAAAGATTAACTAGCCAAACAATCTATTACACTGCTTCACACATTTCTCATCTTAAAGACAGCTAAAAATAACTAACAGCTGTTTTTGTTATGCCCTCAGTAAGTAAAAATTGGCTTATATTTTGCCCATCATACTTTTGCAGTAATAATTACTTTCAGTAAGTATTTTTTACTTTGCAAAGAATACTAACTAAGGTTATGATTTGGGAGTAGATTTAAAGACATACACACTGTTCGCAGATTTACATTTTGTTCTGGTTATCCTTGCTTCTACCTGTAATACCATCCCAGCTAATAAGATTCCAGTTTTTGAGCTTTCAGAGAAATGACTTAAAACATGGTATCTTACATCTAACTTGAAAATGTTTGTCCTGAAGTTCTTTACAATTTATTTACTACCTCGGTGAATAGAAATATAACATGAGTCTTAAAATCCATTGTCAAATATTCTAAATTCCATCTCTAAACGTTGTTTTCAGTAATGTGGCAAACATTGCCTCAGGCATGCCCTGATTCCTCACAACTGTCTTCATTAGGATATACTTCTTTTCAACTCAAAAAGCTAGGGTGGGGTGAGTTTTTCCTTGCCCCCCCCCCCACTGCCACGATGGTGGCCACGTTTCTCCTGGAGGAGCCATTCTTTCTGTCACCATTGGAAACGTCCACATTTACATTGATGCCTCTTTAACATCCTGTGCTCTCAAGGTCTTAGTGTCATCTCCTCCAATGATCTCTAGCTCCACTCACTCACCCACTGGCAAAACCCCATCACACAACTGCATCAATAAAAATAACTTATTTGCCAGTTTCTTGCCTTGACCTTACTCTTCTGTAGACTCGTCTTTTTATAGCCTTTCGCAATGTACCATGGAAGCTTTGTCTTAGGAGGCCTTTGACGTTCATATTTTCACTGTTCTTCTACCTTATTACCTTCTGTCTTGATTTTGCGCCCCCTCCTTTCTGGTCTGAACCACCTCCTCATTCATATTAGCTACTTACTTGTGACCAGTGAGAACTGACTCACTCTTCTGCTCTTCTGCCCCTCACAAGCAGACAGCACAGTGTTTGGTGTTTCCCCCGTCCACTTCCTTTGTTCCCCAATACTCACCCCCCAAGTGTGTCTAATACAATTATGTACAGTACTTCTGTTTATACTCATAACATTCTGATTTCAACTTCTGGTCTGCTCTTTATGGAGTCTCTCTTGTCTTCCCACTTTTAAATAACTCTTATATTCCTACTTCAAAGATTCCTGTCCAGAGAGTGACAATAGTTGATCCAGCAGGATTTTTTAATTTCACAATTCCATGAAGGGAAGCAGTAGTGAGCACCTCACTAAAATTCATTTCCTTTTTTTTTTCAGACCACAACTAGAATCTATTTTCTATCTTCTTTTGCAGTTAGGTATGTCCTTGTCATTGAGTTGTAGCCAGTGGACTATGAATGGAAGTGATATGTTTAACATCTGTCCAAAGACTTTTTAAAAAAAAGGTGAAGGAGAACAGATTATGACTCCCCCAAATGTGCCATGCTGGCTTGTGGAGCTGAAGGCAATCAAGACCTGGCAGACTCAGGAAAAGCTTCTTACCTCCCCCTGAGCTGCCTAAAAGAAGTTAGAAAAGGGGCCGGTACCAGGAAGAGCGGTGCTACCACAGGTAACTTTTTCCATTTGAAAGACTTATCTGCGTGGCAAGGAAAACATTTATTTTCTGAATATTTACTCTTCTTATCTTTCTGTCAGTTGTCTTCTTCCCCTTTGAAGCCCCAGACCCTATCCCTTTCCTTGGCTCAGGATGGTATCTAAACCTGTTACCTGTCTTGGAGTCTCACGTTTTTTCAGGACTGCCAAACATACAAAATTAAACTTGTGTTTCTTCTGTTAGTCTGCCTTATATCAATTTAAGTAGCAGACCAGGCAAGAACATAGAAAGGCAAAGGTATATTATTTTTCCTCCCTTACACAGGTATGCAGGCTGCAGCTTCCTTTCCCATCTGAAGACAGATGCAAATGACAGTGAGGTCTTCAGGGATGGTAGAGCAATTAGATGGAAAGATACTGTATCCCTGAATCTCTCCATGCAAGATATTCATCTGCTTTGAACTTTCATGTACATGATAAATTATCTTCTTTTATATTTGTACCATTATACTTTTCTGCCTGTTTTCTGGCTGTTGGTAGGACCCTAAGTAATACCTCATTTATTAACAACACAATAAATGAAAAAAAAGGTGTCTCAAAACTTTTTAAATTTTAATTTTGTACTTTAATCATTTGTGTACTTGTAAATTTTTTTCCTACTAGATTTTGTTTATTTGTAAACAATGGCTCCTTGGACTGTATCCATTTCATTTGTAATAAATGGTGATATGTCTATTCCTTCAATTAGAAAGAAAGAATATTATTTCCTGTAAAAATTTCATGCAAATCCCTTAAGATTATATGTTAAGAACTGGCACAACCTTCATCTTAAGCATTCATTGAAAAATGTGTGATAAATTACTTTATTATTTTAGACTAATGTAGTGTCAGATCCAAAAACTATACACCTGAAAAGTGCTTTATTTTGTCATGTACTCTTTGTCACCTACCCTAATTATCATGATTTTAATAGCTACCTACCATTCTTACAAACCATTAGGAAGAATCTTATATCTGCATTGGCTAGGTTTCTATCTATAGCACTGATGCAATTAGAAATTAGAATAAACTCCAGCAGGCTGTTAGGCTTTACAGAAGTCCTGCAGCAAGGCACCTGGGTTTTTGGTTTATATATAGTCTTGCACTCTGGTTTTTTGGTAAATGAATTCACTTGGGCTATATATCATTAAGGGTTTAGTTCATGAGGGGTTCAGGAAGAAATAGCCAACAGAAAATAGCGGTGGCAGACAATGAAACAAGTCATGACACAAATGACAACACAGGCTTGAGACCCAGCTTATGGATGATCTGCTGTCTGTGAACCCTCTCCTCTAATATTTGTGACCACATAGCTGGCAAAGCTTCCTGTATTTTTCAGAGCCTTTATTGATTTATGTAGGAATAACAAATAGGACCCATAGGAGACATTCTCCTAAAATGGTGTTGATATCTTAAGGGAATAAAACGTCTCTCTTGTTCAGTCTGATTGGGGGCACAATACCCTTGGTATACAAAACATTCAATGTCCCTCAAACAAGCTTCTATTGACCACACTGGAAATAGGAGGAAGACTACTGCAAGTAACAAAATCACTCTGGAAAATTTGAGATTTAACAGCCCATTAACCTGCTATTAAAGACCACTGATGGGAATTTCCTAGCAAAATGAAGTTGCATTGTGCAAGAAGGTAGCAATGACACCACAAAGGGAACTTGGCAATGGGAGGGGGAGAGAGAGGGAGATTCTTATCAAAAGCCATGCTATTAAAGGAAAGAAACTGGAGCTACACAAAGCTGAAGACACAGATTACGGGTAATGGTGCGGAACCAGTTCCATCAGCGTTGAGTTTCAGGCAGTTCCTACCCTGTTCTACCTGTATTCCCAGAAAGCTGAGCCAGTGTCAACCTCCACTTAGAATGTAGGGATCAGAGGGCTCAGGAAAGTCAAGTTGACAGTTAAGAGGAAGCAAAAGGTTCAGGGTCATGTCTCAGCTGGGTTTTAATTTATTCTCATTAGACACACTAATACAGCAGAGCACACAGTGCGGTATTTTAATTTTCATTCTTTCTTTCCCTTTAGAACATTTCTTTTAAGACCACAAATCATGAATATCAGTGCAGCTCTGTTCATGTTGCCACAGAGTTTACAGGATGATGGCAGAGGGGGAGGTGGGCTGCCACACTGTCATGTGATCAGATTTGTTTAAAGAGAGGTTCCTGACGTGGTTCTCTGAACGCAGCCGGGTGAGCAGCCCGGCTTTCTTTGTGTTGCATAACGCCCCATCTGTGCTCACGGAGCATGGCCTGATGAGGAGGCCATCAGGTGATGCTTCTGACTTAACGGTGTTCTTTCAGAGCTGGAGCAATAAACATTAAGGGACCTTAATTGTGTTCTTTGCAGTGGGAGCAATAAACATTAGGGGCCCTATTGTACCCTTCCCCAAAGTGTCCCCCAAGCCCAATTTGGGGAGTGTTTAGATAGCCAGTTCTAATTTCAAATCCTCCCTCACATTCTGGGTGTTTTGAAATTGATGGACTGGACACAAACAAAGACATTAAACGCACAGGCGTATCTCCACCAAACCAGTCTCCGCAAAGATGCGGTAGCTCCTGTTATTTACCTGACTCATCAGAGCCCTGACAGAACAAAATGAGGTGAACCCAGTGATCTGTCTTTCTAGGGTGACAATTTTTGGCAAACAGCAGCTACCAGCCCTAGAGCTTCAGGGGCAAGTTTTTACGTGGTCCATAGTGAAGATCCATGAGTCAAAGAGTTAAGTTGCCCTGGAGATGGAGAAGACAGGGACATTTAAACTGAATCAAGCATGAAGTGGTAACTCCTAGTTCCTGAATGTACTTCATCTCCATACTCCTGCCTTTGCTTTTCTTCCCTCTTCTGAATGCAACTATACACTAAAATAACAAATTTTCCACGACGTTAGAAAAGCCCCACTTGATCACTGGTAACATCAGATGGTCAACGTGCTATCAAGGAAGAAAATAATAGTTTTTAAATAATTTTTTTAAGACCTGCACCTGATGCATTCATCCCAGTGAGTCATTTAGAGTCTAGTGATTTGGTGGGAATTAATAATCTACCTGTTTTACTCATTTTGTGGTACTAATTTCACTCTCCTCTCTTTGCCACGATTCTGTGTGTCTCGGGTGAAGGTCTATGAGCTGGTGGGTGATAGTGTATTGTTTAAAGTGACAATCCTATCATTCCTTTTACTGTGTATTTTGCTGTAGTCCCTCATAGGTGTGATATTTAACGCAAATAAATGTAGCACGTGGAAAACTTACAGAGGAGTCATCATTGAGGTTAGATATTATTTGCCACACAGAAGCATTCCAGCTTGGAGCTTTCAATAAGCACAGTTAATAGACATAAATGCACTTCGAGGCTATATTCTGATGTGTTTAAATAACCGGACTACTCTACTAGTCTAAATGGAAGCCTTTACTCCAGGTTGGAAAGTTTTGGCGTCTTTTTTATTTAAACAGAATTACCACTTCCTACCAAAAATAGGAAATGAGCATGTGAGTGGATCAGAGCAAAGAAAGAAAGAAATTCCTGTTGATTATTTTATTTAACACTGTGGTTTCTCACACAAAGACATTTAATTTCAAAGTGTTTGACTTGGCCACAGCTGTAATTGTGTATAATATCCATTATCTTTTAATTGGAATTATCTTTTATCTTTGGCTACATTTATCTGAGGCTCCCTTCAGAAAGCTCACCAGAAGCGCAAATTCCAATTTGTTCTCTCAGCTTGACTAATGATGAAAAGTATCAAAAACCACTATTATGTGTTTATAAATCACCTCTTTTATCCTGATGCGGTTCTGGGATTTTATGCTATTAAGTATTATTTCTCTGTGGAATGTAAATGAAAAAATAACAACAACAAATTCAGCATAAACAATGGCAGAAAATAAAAAGGAACAAAAAAAAGTCTTTAAAGGAAGCATCACAGAAGCACAGTATGAAAAGAGAACAGCATAAAATATTGATGAGAAAATATACTTCTCCCAGGTTAAAGAAAAAACAAAACCAAAACTGTGAGTCAAAAATGGTCCCCATCCTGTTAGCATCTAACAGTTCTATTTGGAAAAGCACAGAATCTGTGGCAGGAAAGCAAATATATCTTAATTGGGCCCACGGTCCTCCACCTGCTACCGTTTCTTTTTAGTCACATTGAATTTGTCTAACCACACTTGTTTATATTCTTTCTTGCACATTAGCATTTATTTCATTTTATAAAAGAAGAAATACGGCCAGTTTAAAATGTGGAAGACACATTGGCCAAGAAACTTGAGGTCAGCTTGTGGAATAAAGCAATAAACAGTCACTTCTAGCTGTGAAGGATAACACTTAGATCCTAATGTGCTACCGAACATCCCCGATTAATTAAATCATTCATCCAACAATTATTTATTGAGCACCTGCTGTGTGTCGGGCAATCTGCTAGGAATTCACAGTGAAAAGTGCAGGGGGCGTAGCTCTGGCTCGCTTCTCCCCCAGCCTCGCTCTATCTGTCTTGGCTGCTGCACCGCCACCTCTGCTGACCTTCTGCCTGCACGGGTCTTCAGAGCCCAGCTCCTCCTCCTCTTGCTTGAGCGCTGAGTTAACATAAATACGGACCGCATATGACTCCATGAACCGTCAGCACCATGTTTCCCACAGTCTCTGAGGCTAAATATTGAATCACTGAGTGCCTCGCTGGTGTTCGTGGGGCCCCTGCATCGTTTCCTGTATCCCCTTTGTCATCAACTAGATGTGCTACCTACGGCTGCGGGGAAAGAAAGCAGGCTCTCGTGATGCTTCAGAGGCTGCTGCAGCTGCAATCGGCCTGAGCCTCTGGACACCACAGGGAGGACTTAGATGGGCCCCCAAGGCTTGCATTAATCGGAGCTTGCGTTGTGGTAACAACAGAGCCAGACTTCTCTGCTGCCAAGAGATGGACTCCCAAGTCCAGGGCTGGTGTCTCTCCTTCTTTGCACTCCACCCCGAGCCAGCCACCTTCCGGCGTATTCAGACAGACCAATCCAAGCCCCACTACCCCTCTTGGCCTCACTTTTTGGAAAGTGTCTCTCTTACCCCCGGCACAGCATGACACCACCCTTTATCTCTCGGGTAAATGGTGTCTCCTCACTCATCTGTGTACTGATCCTAATCTGTCTTTCTTTAAAATGAGATTAATACTCAACATAGCTTAGCTTTCTTTCACATATTACACTCATCACTTTTTATTCATCTGTCCTGTCCCTTTTTAAAGATGTTGGATAACTTGTTTTTTCCTAGAATCAAAACTCATATCCCTTCGTATGTCCATGTTGACTGAGGATGTAAGCCTTACTTCCAACTCAGAAGTGGCACCTGGAGGCTCTAACTAATAGCAGAGTCCCCAGTAATGGAGCACATGACTTCCCAGAGGCTTTGCTTCCTGGCACCTGCGGTCTCAGATGATGCAATTCTGCTACTCTTCAGTTACGGAGTGTTTTCTGCACAAGAGCATGTGTGTGTGTGATCTTCCGACTTCTTGCTGTTCTCATTATCTCACCTTGACATCCCTGGGGTTAATCCTGGGCTGAAGTTTGCCAGACTTCAGACAGTCCAGAGATGTTCTCTCTTGCCTTTGATTTGCAGCCCAGCTTTACCTCCCCATGCAGAGTCACTAATCTACCCGTCCACTAAGTCGCTTTTTGACCAAATGTGTGGGTCTTGTTTTTAGTCCCAACTACTTCCTTTTTCCTACTCGCGTCTTGACAGCAGATGACCCCATGGTGCCCAAATCCCAAAACACACCCTTCTGAGCTGCACAGTGTTTATCACCCCCTCCACATCCATGGTTGCTTCAGCATTCATCCGCAAACAATAAACCTGGACTCAGCTGGCTTAAATAAGGAAAATGTCTTACTTCACGTAATATGACTCTGGAGGTAGGGTATTTCCAGGGTTGTTGAATTTGGCAGTTCAGCGATGTCATCAAGAAACCACCCACATTCCATCTTCAGGTTCTGCTCTCTACAGCACGTGAGCCGGTCCTCACAGGTGGGTTCCTTTCATGGTTACAAGTTGGCCATCTCTGTTTCGGTTATCAGTGACATCAAAGGCAGAAAGGTAGGAAGGTTAATGACATTGCATATATTTTCATCTGCGAGGAAAACCACTCCCAGCAGGCTCTCAAAAGATATCTGCCATAAACTTACTGGTTAGAACTGCTTCTGATGTCCTTGCCTGAATCAGATATTGGTCGAGGGAATGGTGTGGTGATTGGCTTTGATCAGGCATAATTCAGTCAGTGTGTCTAGGGAGGAAATGAGCCTCCTCAAAAGCACGTGGAGGTCCAATGACAAACATGACTTCTGTTGTCAAGAAGGAAGGGGGGCCATGCCTGTTGGGTAGGCAGCCGGGTGAGTTGGCCACATCTGTGTCCACGTATATGCTGTGGAGCAGCAGTGAAAGCTCTGCGTCCTCACTGCCTGACGGCACAGGCACAGCCTCTGACGCCCGCGCCTGCTCATGTGGCTCTCCTTTGGCATCGCTCCGTGCTGCACCAGGGATGCTTCCCCGGCGGTCCTCTCTGAGCCTGGGGGGTGAGGCGCAGGCTGTTATTTATTTTTTTAATTGAAGTATATTTGATTTACAATATTATGCTAGTTCCTGGCATACAGCAAAGTGATTCAATTATATATATATTTACTTATACACACACACACGTATCTATCTATCTATCTATCTATCTATCTATCTATCTATCTATCTATCTAATGTTCTTTTTCATATTCTTTTCCATTATGGTTTATTATAGGCTGTTGAGTATAGTTTCTTGTGCTATACAGTAGCACCTTGTTTATTTTATATACAGTAGCGTTTATCTGCTAATTCCAAACTCTCATGAATCCCAATTTCATAACATCATTATTAGCAATAGCCAAGACATGGAGGCAACCTAAATACCCGTTGACAGATGAGTGGAAAAGAAGATGTGGTCTATATACACAATGGAATACTACTCAGTCATAAAAAAGAAAGAATAATGCCATTTGCCACAACATGGATGGACCTAAAGATGATCATAGTAAGTGAAGTAGGTCAGAAAGAGAGAGGCAAATACCCTATGATATCACATGTGGAATCTAAAACATGACACAAATGAACTTGTTTACAAAACAGAAACAGATTCACAGACATAGAAAGAAACTTATGGTTACCAAAGAGGAAAAGACAGTGTGGAGGGATTAATTGGGAATTTGGGGTTAGCAGGTACAAACTACTATATATATAACAGGCAGTTATTTGTTCTTGTTGGGAGCAAGTTCCCTGCTTCCTTATAATAACTGTATTGTCAAACAAAGCCAAAGGACTCTTCCTTTCTTAAAGTCTTTTATCTCCATACAGTGATGAAGAGAGAAGAAGGTTTAAAATTAGGCTACAGGTAGTCTGGTGAGTGAAGCAGGGAAGGAGGGGAATGGTGAGAAAATAATCAGTAAGTCAATATTTTGCTGTTATCTCCAGCTCCTAGTACCAGGCCTGGGACCTAGTGAAGGCTCAAGAAATGCTTTTGGTAGAAAGAAAGTGAATTCCAGAGTTCCAGAGCAGGCTCTCACCAGTTTCAAATTATATTACGTAATCTAGGTTTGACTGAGTTCTAAGAGCTAAAGTTACTCAAATTCACAAATACTCATAAATAGAGTTGGTTGACATTGTGTAGGGGTGATGGTCTTTCTGAGAGATTTGGACACCTGTGTTCCCTTTAGAAAGGAGCCTAGGGATCAGAAGATGTTGAGATAAGTGTGTAATCAAATAATTCTGAAAATGATTTGCTGCATTACACTATGGGAAGTACTGATGAACTAGTTCATCCTCATGTTATAGGGAGCAATGTTTCAGTGGGATCGTCTTCTCAGCCCAGAGAATATCACCAACTTCAGAGTAAGACAGGGAGAAAGAGACAGTTGAGTTGGGGTCCTCAACAACAAGGCTGTAGATTCAAGGTCAAAGCCTCATAGATTGCTGCACTATTTAAAAAAATTTTTTTTCCAAGTAAAAGCTGTATTATTTGTTTAATGTAGTGATATATTTGAAATAAATATTTCGTGTTTGCAAAGATATATGTAAATGTATGATAGTATTTTTTTCTAAATGCATATTGTAAAAATCGTCAAACAAAAAGGAAAATTGAAAAAAATGGCACAATGAATACCTGTAGTCTCTCCATCTAGGTTTGGCAAGAGTTAACCTTTTGAAAAATAGTGTACATAATCACACATACACACGCTGTACGTATGTATGAATTATAATACTCCCCTAAATTTCAGCATGCATTTCCTAAGAATAAGGACATTTTTCTCCACAACCAAAATGCTATTATCATATTTAGAAAAATTAACAATGATTCCCTAATGTCGTCTAATATCCAAATCATAATCAAATTTTCCACTTGGCCAACATCTTTTTATAGTTTTTTTTTTTTCTTCCTGAGCTTGAATAGGTTCACATATTGCATGTGATACTATGTCTCTTCAGTCCCTTTGAAATGTTCCTCCCCAACTATCTTCTTATTTTTTTCATAATATTGTCTTTTGAAGAGTCTAAGCCTGTGGTTTTATAGGATTTCCCATGTTTGTTTGAACTTTGTCTAATCATGTCCTCATTGTGCTGTTTCCTTATCTCCTGTATATCTTGTTAACCAGAAGTTAAGTCTCAAGATTTAATTAGGCTCAGATTAAATATCACTGTGGGTACATTACACTGCATTACTTTATGAGCTGCATAATTTCATGTTGTCCCACTATAAATTATGCTAAGTTTGAATGTTTGGTTAAATTACGACTTTCAGATTTTTTTATTATAAAAATTGAGTTTTAAAAATTATTTCATAGAGAATATGTATTGAATAGTTTCGAGTACCTCCTTTTTTGTTAATACACTGGCTTTTAAAAAAATTAACCCTTTTCATAATTCATTACCACAAAGTTTTATACATACATATATACATATATATACATATATAAAAGAATTTGAATTTTTACATGAATATGCTATTGTTAAATTAGGTTTAACATGTTATCTGTATTTTTATCCTCTAACATTTTAATGTGGTAACTTTATATTTTAAATAGCTCTTTTGCTTTCCTGAGATTAATTTCCTTGTTTTGGAGAAAACATTAGTAACTTTCACAGTTTTTCGCTGATTTGTGGTTATAGTGTTCTAACAAGGGGTCCTAGCGGAAGTCAGTGGTGGGTGCCCTGCTCCTCCAGCTCAGCGTGAATCTTATCCCAGTAGGAGGGTTTCATCAAACAGTTATCATACCAATTGCTCAATCTGCTGAAATATAAATTATAAGGAAAAAATTGAAAAGTGAGTCAGTATTTTAGTTGGGAAAATATATATGATTTAGATTCTGAAGGAAATTAGCTTTAACCAAGAGAAAAATAAAAATCTAAATTTCTGTATGAGAAAACTAAAACCAAGAGAGCCCAAAGTCCTTCCTGTGAGGTTTCTCCATAATTTAAGTAATGCGTACACTTCTATAGGAAACTACTGCACAAACAAATTCTCAAGCATTTTTACCTGCAGCTATTCAACATTCTGTTTAAATAATAGGATTTTGCCTTTTCTTTATTATCTTATCATTTGAAGGGTCTTGGTTTGCTCCTATGGAAAGTGTATTATGGGCATTGTAACTGCAAAATCAATTTACTCAAAAATACAAAATTGATGCTGATAGCAAATATTCTTGATGTGCCTGAGGGACGTGATTTGAGGATGAAAGTATCTTATTCAGAAAAATTGGTTCTTTTGACTTCCTGGCCTCACCATTCAACCTTTGCATTAATTTTTCATCATACTGAATGCAATATTTGTCATCTCTGAGAGTTTATATTATATGAAGCATAAAGTAAGAAAGTATGGGTGGGAAGTTTCTCTTCTCACCTTTGCCAACACCTAGCTTTTTAAAGCTTTCTTGGCTCTTGTATAACGTTTGGCAAGATATGAATGCATTTCTTTAATTTTAATGAAGAGTTCTTGCTGGATGTATTTTATCCTGAGGAATGGCAGCTTCAGAACACTCCTTATTGTTTTAGCCTTTATAATCTTTGTGACCATGAATACCCATTGCGTGGTCCAGTTGTTTCCATGCAATTTTCTGAGGCTTCAGCACAGATGAGTGAATACATTTAGCGGCAAATCAGTGGACTTGTGTGGGGCTGAACCTTCACCTCTGGAGCAGAGGAAATGTAGGTTAATTACCTTTGCCAATTATATTTGCTGTCCATGTCTTTGGGTTTAAACATAGGGAATTTTAATAAAACAATACTTGATATTTGGCGATAAAGTTGAAAAATCAAGTCTCAAACAGTATTTAAATGATGTCTATGGCAATTTGTATATTCATTTAGCAAACAGATAATCAATTAGTAGAAAAAATATTTGTAGTTTTTTATTTGGGTTTTTTTTTTTTCTTTAGGATGGCTTACTTGGCATAAATTTTCACTGCTTGAAGCTTTCCCTCTGTACTCCTTGCTGATCCTCTCCGCATAATCTATGTCTTCTTTATATGGAGGATGTTGAGGTTATTATTAGACCCTGGAGAAAGGAACCAAATATTGGTGATGTTTCCAATTGGTCAAAAACTTTAAAGCATATGTTATGTTACATGCTTTATTAATATGTAAGTTATTTATAAACATCTTTCCAATTGGGCATGATTGACTTCCACAAATCTTCTTATAGAAAAGAGAGATAGGTTTCATCTTTTTCAGCAAGATTATTCCTTATGAGCTATGGGTAGGAACATCTAGGTAAAATAAGTACATTTTTTAGTCCTTTGTAGCAGTGGACGCCACTGAGTAAGAACCAACATGTCAACACTTGGTGACTTGAAAATAGTAATTCTTTAGCTTCTGGTTGTATGGGTTGGCATTCTGAGCTGAACTCTGCCGGGTGGTTCTGACGATCTTGGTTAGTGTAGTCTTCTGTGTATCAGGGTAGTTGTCACATTAGGGGAGGGGTGACTGACAGTTGGCTGGGATGCCTTGGTCCTCTTCCACATGATCTCCCACTACCTAGGAGGCTAGCTCAGGCTTATACATATGGAAGGTTAAGGTGTCCTAAGAGCACAACAAAATGCGTATCTTCTTTGTGACCAAGTTCAGAATTTGCATATCATTCCCATCAAAACAATGCTCAAGTCCAGTTTAGATTTGAGGAGTGGAGAAATGGATTCTGACTCTTGACAGGAGGAATTGCAAATAATTGTGTCATTTTGCAACCAACCATATACCTAAGAGAGTGGGGGAATTTAAAGGATTCTTCCTGTGAATATTTTACAAACTAAATAGTTAATATATAGTGGGTTACCATGTTCTTTTCATCATGTTTTATTTCTGCAAACAAGATGTTTATATGTTAGATTTCTAAACATAAAAATGACTGCTACTTTTGTAGTAATGTTTGCTTTGCAAAGTATTCTCACCTAATTATGCATTTAAATTTCCATAAAAAACTCATGAGAGAAGTGAGATAATTATTATTAAAGATAGTCAAACACCATTTCACCTGCCTTTCTTCTGTTTATGAAATTTTTAGCTACCTTTTAAGAAAATATTCCCCTAACAATATCCCTTACTCTTAACTCTTAAGTATTTTCTCCCATCTTAGATAGAAACAGCATCTTTAGCAGAGTAGGAAAAAAAATGACTAAAAAGTACATAGCTAACTCAGATCAATAGATATTGAATCTTACTATTTACATAAAAAATAGTTAAATTTAACTACTATTAAGCAGTAATTGGTTAGCTTGGCACAGTTGAAAACAAGTAGGAGACAAGTTTATATAAAAGTTGATTCCATATGTACAATTCTTCTAACTCTGCATCATTCTAATTCAGAAATTATTGTTTAATTGTTTGTCTTTACAACTGACACACAAAAAACTGTGAAACCAAGTCTGTTACATTCACTATAATGTCTTTAACTTATTGCTAGGTAATTAATAAATATTTTTCAATGAGTAGAAGTTCCTTTAATATTAAACTACACACATTACTAATGATATGGTATATGCATATCAATTAACTATCTCATGTTAAATGTTCTCATGTTGAAGAATATATCTGGTTTATTTATTATGGCTCAATCTGTCAGGAAAAATAGAAACTTATTTTGTACAATTTATATAACCCAGGAAATCAGTCAGATTAATTTGGACAAAGTGTATAGTCTAATATTTAATCCTTATTTATTTTATTACTTCTATAAGTGTATTTACCATTTAGAGTAAATTTTATTAAAATAAATTGGCTTTGAAAATTGAATATTTCAAAAATATTCTATTAAAAAAAATAAAGCTACTCATGATGCTATAATCAAGATGGGAAATCTATGATTTTAAAACACACCACGACTACTAATTAAAAATCTCATTGGAGAGTATAAATAATCAAATAATAGTTACCTATTGAGACTGATTTTTAGATATTCTCTTATAGGCATTTGGTGGAAAAAGAATTTATAAATACTTTTTTATGGAAAAAAGTGCTTTCAAGGTTAAATGTTTAGAATATGCTGCGTACTACTTTTAGGGGCTTCCATTCTCATTAATATAGTGATGATTTCACAGCTTAATCCAGTGGTGGCCCCTACATTTTTGGACCATGCCACTGTAATAATACATGGTGACATAATTCCACTAAACACATTTTTGTATAGAATTATATAATAAAATTGTGAGTTATAAAATATGTTTAGATATCAGATAAATTGACTCAATATGTTCTGAAAAATTGTGGATGACAATTATCAAATATAAATGCACTCAAACTGGCTCTATAGAAATATGTATTCTTTTAATTTTTGAAAGGCCTTGCTTCATTTCCTTTATTAAAGATTTTATAAAGATATTTCTTAACACTGGCATGCAAATTCTTTAATATGTTAGGAAATGTCATTACAGTATGTTTCCACCGTGATTTAAATGACAGTTGAGGTGGTTGTTACATTTGCTGAAATGAAGATCCGCCTCTAGAAATGGCTCCAGTTTGGAGAAATAATTCCAGGCTTTGTTAGGAAGAGAAGCTAAGCACAGAGTTTTGCTTTTAAGAGACAACTGCAGACTATTATTCCTGCAGCTTCAGAACTTGCTGCTAGCACTGTGCAAAGATGCAAATAAAAACATGTTGGTGCACATTATTATGGAATTTCAGATGTTATTTATATTGTCAGATATGTGAAAAATGCTATTATCATAAGTGGATTTCAATTTCAGCAGCACAGTGGTTTAACAGGAATAAATTACATCTATACGTATTATTAGAAACAATCCCATTCTTTTTGATCTTAACTTTTCAATAAATCCAATATTCTCCATCTGTCTACGCTGATGTGAGAGATTGACAGAGGCTGGAATTATATTGTTATGTTTGATCCAAAGTTGTGATTAGAATAATTGTGTGAATTCTTCTATTGCTATGGTTATGGTTCCATATTTCCCTCTATTTCTAATGCCAGCTTTGACAGACTGACTGTGTCACCTTGAGCAGGTCACTTTTCTTGATTATTTTCATTTGTAATGGAACTTTCAATAATACCAACCTGTATCACTTGTGTGTTCTTGAGATTGACAAAAAACTACCAAAAACCATTCAAATATATTTGATTTCAAAGAACCCTAATAACTAGAAAAACTGACATGGGAATTCCCATTTAATCTGTTTTCTATATATTTTAGAATACAAAACATGTTTACTTAAAGTCTCACATGATGCTCTAAATATGAAAAGGATTCCTTTTCAAATTACTGGATTATATTATCCTTCAGGGTAACAATAATAAAGGCCATCAAAACAAGAAGTGCAGGAGTTTTCAAACTGAGATATTTTTGTTTCCTAATTTCTAAGTGAGGACAGTTGGAAAACTAGCTGATGAGCAGGCATTCTCACCCAAGGAGTAAGGCAGGCTTTAAACTGACCAAGACACCTCCCAACATGGTTGTGCCAATTAGACAGACTGGCGTCAAATAGCCTAGTGGATGCATCTGTATGTTATGTGGAAGTAAAATAGATTTGGTTCAGGCAGCTTTCTGTGTGAAACATTACTTCCTACTCAGAGTGTCAGAATGTCAACTGCAAACTGCCATTTTGGTACTCCTGGTTCACATTCATTTACTTAATTAACAGTGTCATAAATTTTCCTTCCTTCTCTTCCTTCTTCCCTTTCTTCCTGGCCCCTCTCCCTCTCTCCTTCTCTTCCTTTCTCCCTCCCTCCTTTCTTTCTTTCAACTTAAAACCTTACAAGGAGTGGAAAAGTATAAGTAGATGAACTAAACATTCGTTATGGAAACAATAATGCACAATGAACTCTCATAAGACCAAATATATAATGATATACTTAAAATAATATGGAGCCTAGTGAAAAATAATATTTAATAGAATCAGAAGCAATATCATTTAAATATTATCTATGTAAGATTGACTGATATCTTGGGGCAGGTATTTCAGCCTATTTTCATACTTTTTTTTTTCCCTTATAAAAAAGAAAGAAATTTAATTGTTTGAACTGGAAAAGCTAATGTCAGTCTGAAAGAAAGTATGTATTTCGGTGCACAGTGAAGAGGCCTTTATCCATAATTAGAAAATACTCAGTTTTTGGCAAATTGGTGAGACTCATTTGCAAGTGAGAAGTCAGAAACCTCTTTCTGTATATCTTACCTAATACAGCCCCTAACAATATTTTTCCATAGGCCAATCCATGATCAAACTTCATGTGAATATTTCAGATTATGTGGACTAGGTACTGTTAAATCATATAATTCACTGCTCCACTTAACAGGAAGAAAAATCATGCTTCTCTATTCTTTTTCGTCTGCTTATTCTGCCACACCCATCTTGCTAATTAAGTTCCTCAACCTTGAAGATAATGATATTCCAATTTTCTCTGGAAGAAATAAATTTGAGGATAAATTTGCATCATATTAAATGAAACTGCACTTTTGAGAATAACCTTGAAAAGCACGATGATGCTTGTTATTGCAGGAGATTAAGGTCATTGGGAGAACACGATGAACGTTACTGGTAGGAAAGAAGGAATTCCAACTAACTGCTGGTACTGTGATAGTCTTCACACTTTTGTCTGTGTCTCCAATGAATCACATACAATCTGATAAAGACCACAGGCTTCAATGTCTGTTGTAAGAGTTTTCTGTGGGAAAGTAATGCCCAAATATATTTACTCTTAATTATATACTAAAAATATTTAGGATTTTATAGAATATTACTCTAATCTGAAGATTAAATAAACATTTTTGAAAACAAAGTAAACTTCATAGGTAATAAGGAAGTGTAGTTGATTCCTTATGTAGATTATCTTGTTCAAATAGTACTGTCCACATTTGAGAAAAAATGAGTATCTGAACAAACTCCAGGTCATTTATTCCCATAAATCAACAAGAAATGTTATGCAATTGACTATTCTTATTACTAGACTTCCATTAGATGTTTTAAGCGAAAACGATTTGCTGTTGAAGTCTAATGGATACGTGATATACCTCAAAAACAAAATCACTGTCTCAATATAAATTGAATTGAAATAGGTGTATTCCTGAACACATCTAGCACTGTCTCTCCAGTGTTTAATAAAATAGGCATAAAATAATGATTTTAGGGCCTCTGTCTCACAACACTTAGACAGAAGCCTACAAAGCCTTCCTTCTGCTCAACATAACAAGCGAAGCAGCAGCCCGTCATCTGGCCACACCATGGAAGCCCAGCAGCAATATGGCAGCAGGTGGCTTACTACCAAGCAGCCAGAAATGCAAAATTAAACAAACCAAAGAATTTAACCTGTGACATATGAGGTTGATCTTAGCAAACTGCTGTAAAAATCATCCTGCGAGCTTGGAGTAAAGGACAGCTGTTGTCATTACCCGTTTTCTCCCCTTCCTGCCCACGTTTTCCCATCTATCCAACCCTCCAGCCTCCAGTAGAGTCCACCTTCTCTAAGACTCTAGACACTCTAAGATTCACCAAGTTTTAATGATTTCTGCAACTAAGGATTCCTTCAAGGGGGGTGGGGTATAGCTCAATGGTAGAGCACGTGCTTAGCATGCACAAAGTCCTGGGTTCAATCCCCAGAACCATTAAAATATATATAAAAAAATTAAATCACAAAAAATTTCTTCAAATCTGTTATAGCTTTATCTGACTATATGTTCTGGAAGATTCTGAAGGCTCAGTAGGTTGGGGTCGGTTCCTTGGGAAAACAGCAGATATCAAAGAACTGTTTCATGCCTCTCCAGGTGGCAGCTTGCCAGAAATGTGAAGAGTGGTTTTATGGCCCTTATTAAATCAAAATTTCCAAATAAAGGTGGGCATTTGTTTTCAAATATGCTCTAAAATCATTTTTAAATATATTGTGCATCTAATATTAGTTTGGGAAGAAAACAACTGAAGAATACATATCCTATGTCTAAATATTTTAGAAATTATAAATCAGAGTGTTTTATCCTCTACCTTGACAAATATACTCTCAAAAGTGATAAAAATGACAATATACCCTCAAAATATCCTTCTACTTTGACAAGTACACCCTCAAAATGACAAAAAATTGGTTCAACTATGTATAGCAGAATACCAACAAATATAAAGACAATGGAACTCAGTTACTTTTATTCATGACTGGCTCTCATTAAATAGGTTAATGTCATTTAGATAAGAACTAAAAGAATAATAAGATAATCCCATAAATTATGATCTGTTGGTCCATAAAATATATATATTTTGCCTTTATTTTAGCAAAATAATCTTCTAGTCATAATAAAGTATGTACTAAAAGTTTGTACTATTGGTATTAAGGTGTATAATAAATGAATAAAATTCTATTTTCTTTTATAATCTTTTAAGAGAATGTCTATGAAAGCAAATGTGAAAACCTAAGGAATGTAAATGAAAGTAAATGTGAGAAATCAAAAACTATTTTTCATGCTTTCCAAAGTAAATTTTCTCTTAAGTATTTAAAATTTTATCTATGCAGATCATAATTTATAATTACTGAATAACACATTGTACAAAGAAAAACTTTAATTCATTTTTACAAAATTAATTAAACTTTATATAATATATTTATACAAATAAAACCATTTGCAGTGTATCTGTAGCTGGCATTGTTAGAATGTATGGTTCAATACTTCACACGTGCTAAATTCACAACAATATACATACAAATTCAAGAATAATAAGAATTGTTTAACATTGCAAAAAGTTTCTCAGCTGCCATGTCCATGACGTGCTAAGTTTTTAGTGTTCTGGAACCATGCATTGGAATGTGAACAGAAGCAAGAAAATGGATACTCAGCACTACTGGGAACAATACTTTGTCATGCAAGAATCTCTTGCATTCCTACTTTGGAGAGAAGGCTTTGACAAGTTCATTAATTTGAATTTTTCTTACATAAGCACATCCACAGCTCAATTCTGCTGCCCTCAGAAATGTTGCCCATCTCTAAATCGGGCAGGGATATAAGCCACAACCCTTCATTTTATCCAAACGTGGTTACCTTTTGTTTGGAAGAGAAAGGAAAAAGGAGTGAAGCAGTATCACCCTGGAGCATGAAGGATGTTAGTCCCCCGAGAGTTTGGGGTGGGTCCCAGGTTGAGCTGGGTGCCCGTGCTGACTGCTTGATCTGAGAGGGGCTTCTAAGCCTTCGATGCTTTTCCTTTCTGCAGGTTTGTAATCCCTGAGGCTCTCTAAAGCACAGGAGGGCCGGAGATTCCCCTGCCTGGTCTTTAGTGGTCCTGTATCAGGACATAATTCCGTGACAATTAAAGTGGCTTTCTAAGGCCAGTGCAGAGTGGTATACAGAGGCAGTGTCATCAATGTGAATATGAATACATATTAATATATATATATATAACTATATGAACAATGTATCTACATGAACATATATATATGTATTTATGAAGTCTATTTACACTTAGCATTGAAACAGGATTCTCTTTAAGGAAGGACTGCTTTAGGATGAAGAGAGAATACAACCTGGAAAATTAGAAATCGTAGAGATCTGCCTTAGGAAGAAATGGTAAGAAGAAGAAAGGAAGCAGGATTGAGAGAGAAAAATGCTTCTTGTTGAGATCTGTACACTGACATAAAAAAAAATACAGCAATAGAGCACCTGAACTGTGAGTTTAAAGGCAATACAAACCATTCCACTAAATTTATACTTATTTGCCTTCTCCTTGAGCAGACTTGTACATGTATACAAGTATTTTACTCCCCAGTTTTTTGTTACACAAGAAATAACTATGATTGGAAACAGGGAAGATGCTCAGAAGCGTTTCTCTTTGAAATCTACTAGGAAAATAGAGATATTTAATGTGTGTGATATTTATCACATACGCTTTTCTACCAAGAGTATGCATCAGCATATGGGAAGTACTTGAAGAGAAAAACTCAAGAATGTCTCAGCTCCTTCTTCAGCAGAACCATGACAATCTCTCATTACCATCAATGGTCCTGCTCAAAGCAGAGAGTGTGGCATCATTGTGGGAGTAATGCGAGACCCTAACATTTTAGCAGACAGATCAGCTACAAAAGGCCTGCCATTAAGAAGCCGAAGAATCTGTAGGAAATTTATAGGGAGGGGTTGGAAAAAAATACAGAGCAATTCTCTGAATCTGCTAATGCAGCTTTGAGGGGGAAAGGAAGCTTGAGGAAGGAATTAAGTGAGGGACTGTCATGGGAAATGGCAGGGAAGCTGAAATGAATGAGTTAATGAATTTAACATGGAGTTAACATTTTTTAAAAATTCTGTAATCCACGCTATATTGTTTTTTTACCTCTAGGTAAATTTAATCTGAAAGCATCCCAAGACCTTTTGGAGATGGCATTTCTGCCAACATTTGCCTGCTCAGGCAGCATCACAAATAAAAAACAATGGTTTAATGTTATAGTGGGAGGCTAAGCATTCAAATAGGTGAGCAGGGATTAGCTGCCTTCTGGTTATAAAGAGGGCTTTTAGAGCTTAATCCCCATGAGCTATTTGCTCCAGTGTTTTTAATGGCCCTTAATAGCTCAAGCCTGCTTTGAACACATATGCCTGTATTTATATTTGTATTGATACATATTTCATGTATCAATTTCTATTCCCTAGCTGAAATTTGTGCTGTGAATTACTGTAGTAAGCTTTTGTCTAAAATGTAATTATCTAATTATGTGTTCTGGGAGATGGCATAGCTAGACTCATAGAGCACCAATTCACGAGCATTTAATTTTTGTTTTTAATAAGAGACTCGGTGATTATGAGAAAAGGGATCTTTCTCCCATTGGACAGGGAACGCAGTACTCAGGCTTAAGTGATACTTTCAGGGTTGGAATTTTCCTGGCCAGCTCCTCTGGGCATCTCATTAAGTGTTTCTAGTACTGCCGAGTAGTTTTGCCCTCTGATATGACCTTTAAAGGAATCCTGTTAGTAAATCAGAGGCTAAGAAGTCACGCAACATGAACCTAATGTAACTATGCAACATCAGATAGTGCTATCAAGATGCAGTCTTTCCTTTTTTTTTTTTAAGGATAATACAAACCCCTGTGAAATCTCTTTTTTCAGGTTCACTAAATTAGTAATATTGTGAGCCAGCACTGATTCATCGCAATAATTTGGTGGAATCAAAGGACCTGGTGGAAGGTTCTGTGAGTAGCCAGGAACCATAAAAAAGGATAAAATGGAGCCTGGATGGGAGCAGGTAGCTGCCTCCCATGTGCACAGACTTTAAGAGGTTTGAACCATAGCGTCACTAGTGTTTTCAACAGCTGAGTGTTACATGTCTCTTTTGACAATGAAGGCGCCATTAAAACTCCTTTTTGGCCCTCTGAGAGATGAATAAAAAACTCTTTAAATGTGGTGCATCTAATACTAAATGTCACATTTTACCGGTTGGCATGCATTTATCACTTCATTTCCCAGTACAGTAAACAACTCGTAACTCACCCGGTTCCTTTGATTGGCAGCAGCCTTGGGCATTTCTTAACACTCATGTACTGTACTTTGTGGAGTCAAACTTCCGTAGTAATTGGCTTCAACAACAATAATCATAATAGAAATAATCATTCCAGAGTTAATCTCAAGGAGCCAAAAGAAGTAAGTCAAATATGAGGACAATAAATTATGGGGATTTCTCATTTAAGTAAGTAACAGGTTTAATAGCTTTCTCTAAGTACTGAGATCATTCAATTGAACATCTGCTTTCCAGCTGTGTATACTGATATATTACCAGGTTTTTATTCCCCTCTACCCTAAATGTATCCATAAGTTTTTAGGAGTTTCACTACCTGACTTTTTGACAAAGCCTTGATTGTGAAAGATGTAAAAATGTCAAAAATTCCATAGGCTATATTATGCCCAGGGTATTATTTTTCAATTGACACCAAAGACAGATGTCCATGGACAATTAAACCATTCTCCAACCACACCTTGTTCCAGCTGGGATCAGAGAATTAAAAGGAAATAAGCCCTCATAATTTACTTATTGCCAGAGTTCCTATAGTTTCCTGACTGTTAACAGTCTTATTAAATAATTCTATCAATACGAAAGGTACATTGTACATTGCTTGAACTTCTCAAGTTGGCTTTTTTGTATTAAACTTAGTATTTCATCTTTTATAATAATTCATATACTGAGCAACTACTTTCAGAAAAATCCTGTTAGTTGGAGATTAGGATATCTTAAACTTGCTAAATCCCAAATCAAGCCTTCGAGAGTTTAGCTGTAAAGCACCGCACTGAAACAATCTGTACTAAAAACTGTGAGACTTGCTATTCAAAATAGATGTAACCCAGCATCTTGTCTAATAGGGCAACATGGTCCTTGTTCTTCCCTTCCAACGATAACAACAAAAATCCCAAATAAGATGTTATCTTCTTCCAGTCAGCCTTTATCATTACTGTCACTATAGCAACTAAATAGCTCAGAGTTACAAACTAAACAAGGGACCAAATAACTCGAGCTTATGAGCCTCTGCGCTATCACTGTTCATAAGATCCTAATTCAGAAACGCTCAAGTCACACTCACAAAGGAAAAGCCGTTATTCCCTCTTTCCCTGACCAAAAGTATGATTAATAAAAGAACTTCACCATGTTCTAGGCTTTATGGATTAAACAGCTTAAGACGTGGGATGATGTAACCTGAGGGGACCATGTATTCATCCCAGTCCCCGGACACACTTCACGATGGCAGTCTGCTGGCTGGCAAAGTAATGTGCCAGGGAAGATGAGATTTATTGATTGATTGGTTTAATTTTATTAAATGACACTAAAGAAACAAGGGTTGCTTTTCTTTTATTTTATTTTATTTTATTTTTTTTTTTTTGCTTTCCAACATATGTAATTAGGAGAATACTGTATACAAAAATATAAAGTAGGACAGATTTGGACTTCTCCAAATGAGTCCTATCAATAATAGACCCCAAGCTACTGCAGCTTTTCAGATTCTTAAAAGAACAGCATAATCTGTGAGATGTTTTCAAAATTCTCTATTATTTTTCAGAGCCATACATGTCCGGGTATCTAAACGCTTAAGAGGCATATCTGAGGAGAAAGGTTAACAATAATAATAATGATGTTAATAAAATTTGTATTAGTTAATAGTTTTTGCATACCTTATAAAGTGCCACTTGCCACATACTGTCTTTTTTCAATTGAACTATAGTTGATTCAACATTGTGTTAGTCTCTGGGGTACAGCGTAGTGATTCAGTTATACATGTATATATATTCTTTTTCATATTCTAAGGCTACTACAAGATATTAAATATAGTTCCCTGTCCATGTACTATGTTTTTTAATTCATGGTATTTGTATGCCCGGTTTACAGAAAAGCATGTTGAGTCACAGAGAGAATAAATAACGTCCCAAGTTTAAGGAGAGGCAGAGCTAGGATTTGAACCTCGGTGACCTGGCTCCAAAGCCTACTCTCAACCACTGAGTGCTGCTCAAATAGTATTCGTGTTATGCCTCAAAGGTGTAAGACTGTGGCTAAAAATACGAAGTAATGTATATTTCTTGTTTTCCTTTCATTGCTATTTATTGAATGTGTTATCTTTTCTATTATAATTGCTTCTTCTTCATGTCAAATTTATATCTAATTTCACAAATTTATATCTAATTTCAGCTCTGTGACTTTTACACCATTTTTGGCAAGATTATCGGTTACCTTTCATAAACTTGTATTTTTTAAATGGCAGCCATTGAACGCTTGTAGCTTTCAATGTCTATGCACTCAAATACCTAATATACCCAATCTAATACTACATTTTAGCTCTTTAAAGACAGCCCACCACCCCCTCTCTCCTGCCTCTCAGGTAAGAAACCTGCTGACGGAGAGATGACAGGCTGCATTATCTCAAAGTGCCCTGTTCAGAGGGCTTGTCCAAAAGATAACAGAGCCACTAAATTTTTGGTGATGAGCACAAACCAGAAATGAAAGCATTGATTTCTGAGAGTAAATCTTAGCATGAGTGGAAGAGAGGCAAACAGGCCGACAGAATCTCCACCTCAGCTTTTCACATTGTGTGACAATAAGAGAAAAAAATCAGAGTCAGGGATCTGATGCAGGGGGGCTTCTCCAACAGGCAGATAACAAGGCTTTCTCTGTGGTTGACAGGGGACAAGTGATACCAGAGCTTGCAGTCCCTATGACAGCAAGAGACTCCTAGTGTAGTGGGGAAATCAGGGTAATAAATATGAGGGTTCTAGTGACATGTTGTAGGTATGTTACCATTAAATTATACAGCGAGATAATGTATGAAGTCAGTTTGCTTCTCTGAAATATTCTAGATACACCCCTAGACACTCCACAGTCAACATTTTATTTTCTCCCCTCACAATCAACTAAGATGCATTTCATAAATAATAAAATCAATGAGATAATCCTTTGTGTTTTTTTACCTGAAAGGGTTAACTTCCTCCTTGTTAAAAAGTTCTGGAAACATGCTAAGCTATTCTACCCAAGGTACCAGTCATGCTAAGATCTAGAAGGGTTATCATCGGGAGAGAGGACCAGCGACATCCAGGGTCAACATCGGAAGCTTAGAGGCAGGTGGGCGATGAGAAGTTACAGTACATTAAGTCCGGAAGGTTTCACAACTTAAATGAGAAGTGAAGTATGAAGAGTTCATGTAATGACAACACAGTGTGGCAAGTTCTCTGTTAAAAATATGAGTCCAGGGGACATAGAGAACTGGTATTCCAGCAGGATGGAGGAAAGACAGCCGAGAAAGAAGGCAAAGCAGGATCAGGATGGCTTCTTGGTGGATATGACAACTGAGTTAAGTTTTGAATAATGAGGAGGAATTTTCCAGCCAAGGGGCTGGGTGAGAGAGGTGATATTCTGCACCAAGATTCTGGCATAGCCCTTTCAAGGATCTTTAAATAGTTAAGCATGGCTAGCTGCTAAAACTTCATGGGTCAGAAAAGTTGAATCTGCAGACTTTGGCAGATGCCAGATCATGAGCAGACCTGGCCATGCTTTGCAGTTTAAATTTTATCCTGCAGGCACTGGGGAGCCATGGAGGGGCTTTAAGAGTCAAGTCACAGCTCTTTAGATTTTTCAGAGATTTGAATTTTTAATTCATCCTTCAGCGAGTGAACTCTAGGAAGGATCAGAGGCCAGACCAGCCTGAGACCCCCAAGGACCAGTCACAATAACTCAGGTGAGCAATGATGCAGTGGACAGAAGACAGAAGCTGTGAGATTCAGGAGGAAGAGATGCGGTGGAGCATGATGAAGAGTCCATAGTGATGGGACTTGCTCCCCTCTGGGTTGGGAGAGAAGGGGAAAAGCAACAGATTGGAGAGTGCAGTGGGGGGAAGCCCATTAGTCTAGGACACAAGGGTTTTCCAGATCCTGTTACTGAGCTCCTAGTCTGTAGTTGAAGGTGTCCACAAGTGGAGACAGCTCGCTGTGGGCAAACTAACAAATGCGTAGTGATGATGGACAGTGTATTCTAGGGAACGCATTGGAGGTTAACCAGGAGGAGTTTTAGCTTCTCAGAGAAAAGGACAAAGATGAAGATGGCATTTTCTCTCACTCCTTCTCTTGCCTTTTAAGTCAGAAGGAAGAAATCAAAGAGGCTGAGTCTATCGTCAGTGTTCACTAGAGATGTACACCCTAAGAATAACCCTGGTCTTGTCATTCTGCCAAAATGTCGATTACAATTTTAAGTAACTTTTCTTTCTAGCTAGATTTTTCAGAGTAAGGATTGTGTCTTATATCATAGTAGTTCTGAAAGCGAGCAAAAAAAAGAAAAATGTGTGTGAGGTAATCTTTAAAGATAATCTTCTCTAAGGCTGGTAAACTCCCTCAGCCTAAAGCAATGTGAATACAGCATTTCTAAGCTGTAATTATTCACAGAATATGATTTACTGAGCACATAAAATGTGCTAGGCATGGTTCTAGGGGTGGAGGATAGAGCAGTGAACAAAAAAAGCAGAATCTCTGTCTTAATGGATTTACATTTCAGGAAAATAATAGATAAGAAGCAAGTACAGTGCATAGCATGTCAGATGATGGTAAGGGCTGAAGGAAAACATGAAGCGGGGAAAGGGGACAGAGGATCAGAAGGTGGCTGCAACTTTGGATAAAGGGGCCACGTCTGGTCTCCTTGAATAGGTGACATTTGAATAGGGAGCCAAAAGAGGCTGTGAGCAAGCCATGCAGGTACCTGGCGGAAGACCTTCCAGATAGAGAGAGAGACACGGGCAAAGGTTTTGAGTCAAGGATTTGCCCAGGGAGCTTGATGGCCAGTGGGGGCAGAAGGTGTGTGAGCAGAGAGAATGAGAGGAGGAAAAGCAGGCTTCGGGAGCAGGGTGATGGGAGCAGCTAGGATGCTGAGGTCCAGCACGGCTTTTATTCTCAGTGAGGTGGGATCCATCACAGGTGTTTAGCAGAGGAACTACATGGTCTGACATGTTTTCACAGCATCACCCTGGCTGCTGTGTCTTTGAGAATAGGGCTATGAGAGAGAGTGCAGGGGCCAGAGTAGGAAGACAATTGGGAAGCAGAGGTTTTTGCAATTATCTAGGCAAGAAATGAGGGCAGCTCCGAACTTGGACCAAGATTGTGACGGTGTAGGAAGGAGGTTAGAAGTGGTCAGTTTCTGGATAGACGATTAATGTTTCCCTGCTAAGGGACAGAAGCCCGATTCAAAGAAGAGCATGTGGTGACCGTGTTTGAAACCGCCTTAGTCCTCAGAACAGAATTTACAAGATCTGAGGGTGACAAGCTGGAGAGCCAGGAGATGTGATGTGTAGTCTGAAAGCCAGCAGGCTGGAGACCCGAGAAGAGCGATATTTCAGTCTGAGTCCAAAGGGTAGAAAAAAGACCAATGCTCAGAGACAAGCAGTCAAACAGGTGTTTCCTCTCAGTCAGCTTTTTTGTTCTATTTGAGTCTCTGATTGGATACATCTCATTCACATTGGAGAGAGCAATCTGCTTTACTCAGCCTGCCTAGTCCAAATGTTACTTTCATCCAGAAACACTCCACAGACACACCCAGAGTGATGTTTGGCCAGATGTCTGAGCACCCCCACGGCCCAGTCAGGTTTACACACAAAATTAACCATCACAGATCCACCCCTTGTCAACTTGGCACCTATGTGCATCTCCTTAAACTATACTTAATCTCCAAATAAGGACAATAACAAGATCATAATTTTACCCAACATGAAACCAATATCCTGTGTGTTAACCAAAAACACTCGAACTCTTTTGCCAGAAGCGAAGGTAAAGTCCTTGAGTGATGTTTGTTCCTCTCCCTGACATTCCATAACTAATTAGCAGTACTTAAACACTGTGATATAAAGTTAGTGCATCTTACTTTACATGATAATGGAATACAGAGAGAAGAAAGCAAAGATATTTATTTTGTATGCACACGCACAGATTCACAACAAAATAAGGAGGAAATACTCAAAACAGTTACAGTCCTCATTTCTGTAACTGGCCGTGTGGTCATAGCTGATATTAATAACTACCTTCTTCCACTATTCATTCCATATTCCCTTTGCCTTCAGCAAGCACTTCAACTGGTTGTGATTTTTAACTGGTGGGATGACTCAAACCTTCATTCTGGAAGAGTCTGGACCATTAGTAGTCCTGCCTGGATTGGGTTGCTAGGGTTTTCCATTACCTAATCACAGGGCGTGGTAATCCTAGAGACACTGTAAGTGATCTCCTATGTTCCAGACACCCTCTTGCTCACTCCCGCTGTAGATGAGTCATCCAATTTCTCTTTGGTGTTTAGAATTAATCTCTATAGTCAGCACAGTAAGCCCCTTCTTTGCCTGTTAATCCAAAGGCATTAGGATCCCAAAGTGGCTAGGCTGCAGTCTTAATTTCCAGTTCAATGGAATCATCTTTGTGTCTCCTGATGGAAGTTCTTCCTTTGGAGTCAAGATCTCTAGGCCCACAGAACATTATGTCAGGGAACAGGAGGGAGAAGTGTCGCCAGCAGGTTACTAAGGGTAGTAGTGATGGTGCCACTGTCATTTCCACACGTGACTCCTGGACCTGTGAAGCCTGGCTGTGGGAGAGGCAGGACTTTATATCATACACAGCTTTCTAGAAAGAATCTTGCTCCAAACCTTCAAGGTATCACCACTTAGCTGGCACTGTAACTGGGATTTTAAAAGGCTATTCAACTGTTCTGTTAAGCCAGCTGCTTCAGGATGGTGGGTACGGTAAGACCAGTGAATTCCATAAGCACTGCCACCCTTCTTTGCTTTATTCAGATCTTCAGCTGATTGAACAATGTTCATCCATATAAGGGAGGGAAATCTGCTTTATTCGCTCCACCAATATAAACATTGATTTCATCTCAAAATACTCTCACAGACACACCCAGGGTCATGTTCAGCCAAATAACTGGGCAAACTTTATTCCAGCCTAGCTTTAAGAATGGATGTCCACGGCAAAGGGAACTAGACCAAACAGAAAAAGCTTCCTATTGAATGGAAGAAGGTATTTGTAAACAAGACATCTGATAGGGGGTTAATATCTGAAATGTACAAAGAACTCATACAACTCAACATCAAAAAAACCCCGAACTATCCAACTTAAAAAAAAGTGGGAAAAGAACCTGAATAGACATTTTTTTCCAAAGACGACATACAGATGACCAACAGGTACATGAAAAGATGCTCAATATCACTAATCACCAGGTAATGCAAATCAACAGCACAGTGAGATACCATCTCACACCTTGTCAGATGACTATCATCAAAAAGACAAGAAATAACAAGTGTTGGAGAGGATGTGGAGAAAAGGAAACCCTTTGTGCTTTGCTGGTGGGAATGTAAATTGGTGCAGCCATCCATTATGGGAAACAATATAGGGATTCCTCAAATATTTAAAATAGAATATCAGATTTAAAATAGGACTACCATATGATCAAACAATTCCACTCTTGGGTATTTATCCATAGAAAGTGAAAAAAATAACTCAAAATCCTATAAGCACCTCTATGTTCATTGTAGCACTGTTTACAATAGCAAAGACATGGAAACAATCTAAGTGTCCATCAGTAGATAAATGGATAAAGAAAATGTGATCTATCTATTGATCTATCTATCTGTCTAGATAGATAGATAGATCGATAGATAGATAATGGAATATTATTCAGCCATAAAAAAGAATGAAATCTTCTCATTTGCAACATCATGGATGGATCTTGAAGGCATTACGCTAAGTGAAATAAGTCAGACAGAGAAAGACAAAAACTATATGATCTCACTAACATAAGGAATCTTAAAAAAACAACCACAGCAAAAACAACAAATGAGCTTATAGATACAGAGAACAGATTGGTGGTTACCAGAGGCAGGGGGTAGGGAGTGGGTGAAATGGGTGAAGATAGTCAAAGGTACAAAGTTCCAGTTATGAAATAAATAAGCCATGGGGATGTAATGTACATTATGGTGACTCTAGTTAATAATACTATATTGTATAGTTGAAAGATGCTAAGAGCATAGAGCTGAAAATTTTTCATCACAAGGAAGAAAATGATAATATGTATGGTGACAGATGTCAACCAGACTTATTGTAGTGATCATTTCACAACATATACAAATATCAAATCATTACATTATACAGATGAAACTAATAAAATGTTATATGTCAATTACACCTAAAAACAATTGGATGTGCATTTAAACAGGCTTGTTAAACCACCTTTAGTAAGGGTAGAGTTTATTCCAGAACAAACTCGATTCTGGAATTTGGGTCCAAGCATTACCTTAAGCTCACAGTATGGAGTAGATTAATAAATTGGAGAGAGGATCTCAACATTTTAGTGCATCCTGTTCTGTAACCATAACCCCAGGGCAGGACAGAATGAAGGAAGTAGGAAGTCAGAAAGAACTTACACAAGCTTGCTCCTTGGGAGGCAACAGCAACGAACTGAGCAGCACATTACCTAGTAGAGAGGCTGTCTCTTTCCATACTGGATAGTGAATGCAATATTCAAAATGCAGCTAAAATTTTTGATTTTTAGCACAGAAAGGATATTTGATTCTGAACTCACATAATGGTTCTGGAAAATACGGTACTATAACCTCTAGATGCTGACCTTGATGTTACATTTACTGCTTTATTGGCACCAACCTCCATTTGATAATCTACCAACAGATGGTCAGGGTATCTTGGTATGCGTTCTAGTCCCTTGTCTATTTGTGCATCATTTGACAGGATACTTCTGAGGCAGCAAAATTTAGCTGACGATGTTATGGTTCATTGTTTCCAGCAATGGTTTTGGCTTTATCTAGAATTATTTGATTCAAATTGACATATGACACTAATCTTATTCAACCTGATTGTCAAACAATAAGGATGTGACAACTCTGTAAACCTTCAAGAGCTATTGTTGTCTTCCATAGTGTGCATTTCAAGGGTGCTGTCATGCCGTGGCTAGTAAACAAGAATATTTAGAGAGCTGATTTTAAAATGTTATGAAGGTTAGTGATCTTTTGAATTAAAGGCATAAAACTGAACAGTATTTTAATACTAGAGCACTGGATTCCTGGCAAATATTAAAGTGTTATCAAATGTATCATTCATTTATAGATAAATGGTGGCACACAGATTTTTGTCACAATTTTTAATGGTAGTAAATTATCATTCTAGTACTTGGAATAGTTCCACTGTAACATACAAGAATAATGGAGAAATTCAAAGCCAAAAATTGTTTGGGTTTTATATACTGTAATGAAACATTTGGCAGATTTTGGTATATATATGATTCCAGAGCCCTTGTAAAGAAATAGCACAAAAATAATTTGGCAATATGGATTACAGTGGGTGAAATTTCACATTTGTCCTAAGAATTCAATTTTTTTACCTGATGAAGTATAAGAATTATGGACTAAATTTTAAGTACAAAGATGATTATTACAATATTTTATGTAAAAACAGAAGCAGAAAGTAGGTTTAATTACCAAATATTTGAATAAATTATGGCATATTAAAATGAATTTTAATGCAATGAATATCATAAACCAGTTACATAGTGTTTCCAAAATATTGAAAAATAAGAGTACATATAATTTCTATATGTATATATATGTATAAAATGTATATGTATATGTATAAAATGTCAACAATTTATCTTTTTAAAAGGAATTGATGTGTTCAGTCAGCAGAGAACAATGTGTCTCTGATGGTGGGATTACCAGAGCTTTTTATTTCTCCTTTTTTGTTGAAGTTTTGCCAGTTTCTACAATGATGCATACAATGCAATTAGAAAAAAATCCGTAATAGTTTAAAAAATAAAGCATGAAAATATTTTAGTCATTAATTCTGTGCCATTAATAGAGTCTTCTACAGTGTGCATTTCCAGGGTGCTATCATGTTGTGGGTAGTAAACAGGAAAGTTTTGAGAGTTGACATAAAAATATTGTGAAGATTAGTGATCTTTTGAATTGAGTGCCTACAACGGAGCAGTATTTTAATACTAGAGAATTATAGATATTTTGATAATCTAAGATTTTCCATCTCATTGATAGATGAATACACACACCTAGAAAGATCTCCTGAGTTTTACTTGTTTAAGAACAAGTCTTATTATGAAATCTAACAAACCATAAAGATGCCTCCTCTTATGTACTTTTTAGGAATTTAATAATTAAGTAAGGAACTATTTCTCTTTGGAAGTTCCCATGGGAGTTAGGCAATACTCCTAGGGATCTAATCAGACTGCTGTCTCAGTACCATCTGAGTTTGAATGACACTTGCACCAGAGTCACAAAATAGAAAATAAACAAACACACAACTTTGAGTCAATAAAAACCAAGCAGAGGAAATGATTATTCCCGGTGAAGGATCAGATATGCTAACAAAGGCAGACATGATGACAGCTTCTGTGAATGTTTACCTTTTCGAAGTCATCTACTAAACTGAAGACATTTGAACGGCATTCTCCTCACATCTATCTCAATAAGAATTTTGCTCTGTGTAATTTACTAACACATACTGAGAAATGTTTATTGACATGGTGTGTTTCTTTATTTAACAAGTCAGGCAATCATTTTATTTCAGTCTTTTTGTGTAAAGTGTGGGAGTACTTCATTTTCATCACTTAAGAGTTTACTAAGATTTCACTGTCTCCGAGGGTGTTGTTTTAACTTCATTATTGCTTGATCAGGTTTCCACTTCAGTGAATTCTTCATTGAAACCCGACAGCCTAAGTAACAGTAGGAAGGAACGAAGCTCTGATGCTGGCTGAGTCTTCAGTCTTTGTTTCTTATGAAATGTATTAAAAGGACTAGGCAGATAACAAGTCAGAGTTTCAACTCCATTCCTTTTTTGTTAGGTGCATTTGATACTGAAGCTTAGGAAACAAATCGATAAAGAAAATACAAAATAGTGTTAAAAGCTTTAAAAAGTAAAATAGGAAAATTGTGCTGCATTTGTAAGTTTTACCAAAAACAATTCTTCCAATTAAAGATCTGACACCATTTAAACTAAGCCTTATTTAAACCTATAGTGTGCCACAATAAATTTGAGGTTACACTGGTTCATTCGTTAACAGTTTCTATGCCATTGACACCATCAAGCAGACTAGTGACATCAAAATGATTTACTTAATAAAAAGATTTTTCCTTTCTGATACAATATTTTTGTGATGTATTTATGAAGTAATTTCTTTCTGAATTACATAATCATAGCAATCTGCAGCATAAATCAATCCCATTTAATGACAACAAAACCAATCGATTAAATGACATTAAAAGATTTTTATCAGTTGAAGTAGGTCAGGCCTAGAGACATGATCTAGCTCCTGGGGGATCAGAAGTCTGCTCAATTATTTTCAATTTTAATATGCTTACACTATTCAGTGTAATTAATAAAAACATGCATTCTATAAAAGGGATTTTTAACTCCCGTCCCATTTATCAGAATATGGTTGCAGAATTAGGGAAAGAAGTTTGTTGAAGGATAGTCTTGTGTCAGAATCCTATGATGGCCCACTAGTCTCACATGTTCCATAAATCTCTCTGATTATGTCTTCCCCTTTATAACATTAACATGGCCACAAACACCACCAGTTATTAAGAACACAATTATGTCTTTGTGAGATAATAGGAAATGTATATTAGCCTCTATTTCCAGCTCCTAGCACAGAGATCCTAAACCCTTGTAATTTCCTGGGTGATAGGAGTGCCTTTTGTTCTAATGAGACAACTCAGAGGTGGGGGTGGTCTCTGGATGGCTTCTGAATGAGAGCTAGTCACCAGAAAGACCAAGCCATGGTTAGAAGCTTGGAATTTTCAGTGCTGCCCTCCATTCTCTTGAGAAGAGAGAAAGGCTGGAAGTAGAGTTACTGGTGGGTCATGCCTATTGATGAAGCCTCCATTAAAGTCCCATGGATTTTGGAGAGCATCCAGATTGGAGATCACAACCACACATAGAAAGGCGATGTTCCCCACAAGAACAGAAGCTCCTGCGCTCAGGCCCTTCCCAGACCTTGCCCTGCGTATCTTTTCATCTGGCTGTTCATCTGTATCCTTTATCATATCTAATAAACTGGCAAATGTAAGTATTTCCCTGAGTTCTGTGAGCTGCTATAGTAAATAATCAAACTTGAGGAAGGGGTCATGATAACCTCCAATTTTTAGCCAAATTGGATCCAATGTATTGCATGCAACATGCTACCTCCAGTACAGCGTCTTATCCCTTAAAGTAGGACATGCATTACGGGCAACCCAAGGACCTAGTACTTGAGACTGACATCTCTAGTGTGTGCTCTTGTGTGAGTAGTTTTCTGGGACTGAGCCCTTAACTTGTGGGATCTCCAGGTATATAATCTGTGTCAGAACCGAGTTAAATTGTAGGACACACAGCTGGTGCTGTGCAATTGCTTGTTGTGGAAAAAAAAAACACACACACACACATACCTGGTGGCAGGACTGCCACGGGTGGGGAAGTATTATGAGAGTCAAGGAGAGAAACACAGGTGGAAGGACAAATAGAAAACTGAGCTTCCCCCAAACAGTCTAAGACTGCACTAAACTATTTTCAGAGAACTGGAAGTCTATAACGGTCCTTATTAGGAAAGGACCAAACACAGGCATGGGTAGCAGATACCCAAAAGCAATTCGTTCTGAAATACCAGTGTGGAAGTTGTGCAGGGGTAGAGGTGGGGTGAGGATGATGTCACCTTCTGGGGGGATGTGTCTGGGCTCCTGAGGCAGGTCTGAGATGAGGACTTGAGTGCAGGGAGCATGTTTGGGAGGTAATCCCAGGAAGCATGAGCCAGAGGTCAGGGGACAGACAATAAGTGTGTAACTACTGGGGGCAACTGGGGCTCAGTTCACCTGGGGACACTTTAAGGATTCATGTAGAAACGCCCAGAACTGTCCCTCACTGTCAATATTTTCCAAGATTCTCACGAGTCTTTTTTTGATGGTTGCATCTGAGTGTACTAAATCTCTGCTGTGTACAGGCTGCCCTGCCCTTGGGCTCAGCCAGGTCCCATGGTGCTAGATGAGGCTCCCAGGGGGAAAAGTGGAGAAGTGCAGGAGCTCATGGTCAGAGGCTGTCAGGGTGTAGGGGAACTGTTCACCTTGGCTCAATCTGAACTCGTAGGCTAGCTGAGGAGGCATGGAACAGATTAGCAGGAGAAACTCACGGCATAAAGTATCCGAGGTATGTTTTTAAAGGAAAAGGTATGGGGAATGAAGTAATCACATGGTAGAATATTTTTACTTTATTTACCTTCAATTTCCAAAAAAAAAAAAAATTAATATGGTAGGAGAACTAGCTTCTAAGTCAGAAAGATCTAGGTACAAGTTCTAACTACTTCTAATTGTAGCTGTGCAATCCTGGTAACCATATTTGACATTTCCACAATTATTTCTTTTTTTCTAACTTGAAGTACAGGATAGCACTTTTATGGGGGGGGGGGGCGGGGGGGGAAACACAAACAAACCTGTTTACACCAGAAACAGACTCACAAGCAGAGAACAAATTTATGGTCACCAGGGGGAAAAGCGAGTGGGAAGGGATAAACTGGGAGTTCGAGATTTGCAGATGCCAAATAAACTACTATATATAAAATAAACAACAAGGTCCACCATAAGCGAGTGGGAAGGGATAAACTGGGAGTTCGAGATTTGCAGATACCAAATAAACTACTATATATAAAATAAACAACAAGGTCCACCATTATTTCTTTTTTCAGCTTTGTTTTTTAACTGAAAAGTAGTTGATTTACAATGTTAGTTTCAGTTATACAACAAAGCGATTCAGTTACACATATACATATTTTCAGATTCTTTTCATTTTTAAAATTTTGTTTTTTCATGATTTCTTAATAAATATAGTAAGACAATGTAAAACTTCGCTGCAGTTTTTCATCCCCTGCTATGCACTGAATTGCCTCTCCCTAAACATCATACACTGAAGCCCTAACCGCCACCACCACCCCGGCACCATTGTGACTGTATTTGGAGACTGGGTTGGTAAAGAGGCAACGAAGGTTAAATAAGGTCATAAGGGTAGTGTCCTGACCCAAGAAGAGCAAGAGACAGCTGAGCTGTCCCTCTCTTTGCCATATGAGAACACAGCAAGAGGGGGGACATCTACAAACCAAAAGAGTCCTCACTAGAAACCAAATTGGCTGAAAAACCTTGATCTTGGACTCCTAGCATGTAGAGCTGTGAGAAAGTCAATGTCTGTTGTGTGAGCCACTCCGGGTGTGGTATTTCGTTGTGGCAGCCAGAGGAGACTAAGATCTCCCCTTTCCAAATCTACACACATGGTGTATACAGTGTGGTGGCGTCTTAGTCTACTCAGGCTGCTATGGGGCAGCACCACAGCCTGGGCAGCATGAAACAACAGAAACTGATTTCTCACAGCTCTGGAGGCCGGGACTCCAACCAGCATGGAGAGGGCTCTCGTCCTGGCTCATAGGCACCTCGTGGCTGTGTCCTCTCACGGTGGAAGGGCCTACGGACCTCTGCGGTCTCTTTCCTAGGGGCACTGATTCCATTCGTGTGAGCTCCACCCTCGTGATTCAGTACCTCCCCAAAGTCCCATCTCCTGATACCATTACCTTGGGGTGTTAAGATTGCAACATGTTAATTGAGTGAGACACAAACATTCAGACCGTAGCAGGAGGTTTTGACCTAAGTGGGGAAGATGATTTTTACTGTAGTTTAGTTTTATTTGTTTATGTGAGAGATGTCTAGGCTACTTCAGAATTGTATTATCACTGCCACCTTCTACTAAATTGTAGGTTCTGCTAAATTGGTCTTTTCACTTGCTGTGTTTTTTTTTTTTTTTTTTTGTTTGCTTGCTTTTCTTGGAGCACCTTTAGCTTAATTACCTTTTAAATCCAACTTTATGTTGCAAACATTTATCCCAGCTCACACACTCTTAAATAGTCCAGATTCCTACCTCTATGATGACACGTGGTTTTATTTAATCTAAAATGCTTTAAAACCATAAGAATTTACTTTAACTTTTGTAGTGTATAAATAATATGCTGTAGATTTGAAATATACAGAGTTCCTCATTTCCAAATTTTATTCCTGTATCTATTTTCTCTTACAATAGTCTCTAAACTAACTACTAATCAATTATACAAACATGTATTAAGTAACTTTTAGGTCCTAGGTCCTCTCATAGGTAGTGGGGACACAGAGGATAACCCTCACCTCTCCCCCCTCCCCCCCTACTAAGAGCTAACCGTCTAGTGGAACACACAAACGGACTGTTACAGTTCAGGGTAATAAATAAATGGTAGGAATCTAAATATGTTGCTTTTTTAAGTGAAACACATCTGGGCAGAAATAAACCGCTTCAGGACAGAGTCTGCAAAGTGTTTCACTAGCCTTATTTTCTCATGTTGAACACTGGAAACTTGATACTAAAGAGGGAGTCAGCCCTGGTTATAGAAGTTAGAAGGTTTTTGTTTGCTTGCGTGAATATTTGTCTTTTTCCTCAGGGCTCTGTAAAGGTGACACGATGATTTGTTGACAATGAATGAGCACACTCTCTGCAATGACAACCCTTTTACAACCTCCTGTGTGTATGAAATACACACCCACAGACAGCAAACTGGAAAGGATGTGTAGGAGATTCTCATATCGGTGTCTTCTTCTCTCTCAACAGGAACAGATAATAACTCTTAACCAGTGCAGCTACAGGGATAAAAGATTCCCCCCTTCCCTGTGTGTCCCGCACAGCTCCCTCCCTACGCCATCTGCCTTGACATGTGCACACCAGCACTTGGAAAAGACTCCAGGGGCCTGATGCACAGATAAGCTTCTGATGCTCACCCCCTGCTCCTATATGGATGCTATTCAATTCAAAGTGTAAATTTTAGACACACACTACTGTATATGAAATAGATAAACAACAAGGACCTACTGTATAGCACAGGGAATAACAGATAATGGAAAGAAGCTGAAAAGAAAAAATATATATGAAAAAATATACACACATATATATATAACTGAATCACTTTGCTATACATCTGAAACTAACATTGTAAGTTAACTACGCGTCAATAAAAAATTTTAAAAAGAAAAAAATGTAAAAAAAAAAATTGTAAATAGGGCTAAGTTCCAAAAGTGGAGTTAAGAAAAGTTCAGCGTGACCTTATTTTTCCATGATCACTATAACAACACATTTTTAAAGTTCTGTTGAACTATATTTTACATACCATACAACACACCCATTGAAAGTGTACAATTCAGTGAGTTTTAGTACATTTGTGGAATAGCCATCATCACAATCCAGTTCTTGAACACTTCCATCGCCCCAAAGCATTTCCTCATGCCCATTTTCAAGCAGTCCTGTCTACCATTCCCTCACTCTTGGCCCCCATCAATCACTGATCTGTTTTCTTTTTCACAGATTTGACTTTTCCAGAGCTATATATAGATAGATTCATACAAAGAAAGTATAGTCATTTGTGTCTGTCAATGCTGTTGTTGTCTTTTTATTTTGAAATAACTATGGATTCACAGAAAGGTGCAAAAATAGTACAGGGAGGCCCCATTTACCTGCACCCTGTCTTCTTCAGGAGTATCCTGTGACTATAGTACAAAGACAAAATGAGAAATTAACAGCGACTCAGTGTGTGCATAGTTCTAGGTCATCTCATAATGTGTTAGAGAATACGTAGATTTGTATTACATGTGTGGATTTTGTCATTTTGAGAATGTTATACAAATGAAATCACAATATGTAACTTTTCATACCTTAATTATGTACAGTTTATTGACTATTAATTATGCCTCAAGAAGATGTTAAAATGGGGTTGGGCAAAGCACTTATGTACTCCAATGAGAAGGACATTGCTTTACACTTTTGAGGAAGTAGTGATTATCTGGATGTAAAATCCCTTTTACATCAGCTCCCCTTAGAGCAAGGCTGACACAGATTCTGTCTGTGTCAGTATAATGCATAAGCAGAATAATAAAAAATATTCAGGAATGACAGAAATAACTACTTGTAGAAGTGGTAACAATAACCCCGCAAGCCAGTTTAGGGTGAAAGCACTCCGTTTATTGAACCGTTTCAGCAGTCTTTCAGCAGCTCATTAGATGTGCCCAGTAACATCAGCAACATTTCAGCAACCCACAGGAAGTGCCCAGTCCATGGGCGGAGTGCCAGGTGGAGAAAGGTGATGGAGCGCAGGATTCCTCCCCGGCCTTCCCTCTTGCCAGCGGGCTGGGGGCGGTTGTGGTAAAGACACAGCTGCAGATCACCCCAATACCTTTCGCTGGAGAGTGAGTTATTCTGATTTATCTACAGTGTTCTTAGTGTATCTCTGTATAAACATTTAGTGATTGCTCCAGGCATTACATTATACACACATGACTTACCACCGCTTACTAGTGTCATCTTTTTCACCAGTTTGAATAAAGTCTAGAAACCTTCCTTTTCTTTTAGTTCCCTTACTCTTCCCATTTATAATACCATTGTCTTTAACTATTAGCTCCAGATACACTGAGAACCACATCAAATAATGGTATCATTTTCTGAGTTGTAGACTTCAGCATCTGGTCTGGGATCCATGAAGCAGAAAAAAACCCAAACCCAAACCAAAAACCAAACCAAAAAAAAAAAAAAAAAAATCCGGGGAACTTACCACGCAGACTTTTTTTGGGTCCTGAAGTGTCTAATCAGTCTTCCTTCTTCCTTTTTCTCAACAACTGTCAGAGTGTATCTGTGTGTGTGTGTGTGTGTGTATGTATGTTTTACATATCTCAGATAAATATGTTTTTATATATCTCATATATATATGTTTTACGTATCTCATGTGTGTTATATATATTTTATATACAATAATATATATAATATACATTTACATATTTATTTATAGGAAATGTATATTTATATCTCTGGGTTTTTATCTGTTGTAAGTGTGAGGAATAGAAAGAAGCCCTTCGTTCCAACTTGTCGCTGCCCTCTCCCACTACGTTTTAATTGTTTTTTGTGTCATTACTATAGAATCATAGGATTTTCAGGCAGTGGGCATAAAGTTTATAAATTTATTCTAAAAATACAGCACAGTTTTAGAACATGGGTTCAATGCTGCCCCGGTCGCTGGTGCCCAGATGGTGGTCAGTGTGCTGTGTGACTGCTCCGGGGCCTCCCCTCACTCTGACACCCCCTCATTACTGGGCTTAGCCACTGCTCATGCATGTGCTTAACATACAGCCTTTAAATACTGTGACCCAATGCTCCATCTCTGCAGAAATCTATACTCCGGTCGAATCGACTCTTCAAAATATTGTTTGTGATTATGTGAGTTTATAATCTTTTTTCTCTCTGTTTTGATAATTCCCCAGGAGACAGTTTCTCTTGAAATCTCGCTGTATAAATTCACCTTATTGTTTCCTTCCTCAGCTGCTGTCCTTGAACTTTCCTCACACTCGGAGCCAGCTCCACCTGGCGGTCCCTCAGCCTCGCCTTCCCTTTCCTCTCATCGACCCCCTTTCCACATCTGTCTTCTGCTATGAACACCACTGGACCAGTTCCAATTTGAGCTACATTCACTCCGCATGCCCCCTACCTCCCACTCTAACCCCCTTTCTCCTAACATCCCCCACACTCCCCCTCACATACTTCACCCACCCCAGGAAAGGAAAACGGTTCAAAAGTTTTCATTTTGGAAAGGTGAAACTCTCCTGTTGCTGGATTTGATTTCCACCTGCTCCCACTTGAAGAACTCAGCAGGAGGAGTGACGTCTTGGTATGCCAACACAGATCCCTAGAGGGGCCGTGCACAGGGACACAGATAAATCTGGAGGATGTGGTCTATCAGACTCTGTATTTCTAGCACATGTTTCTTTCTTCCAGGACGTTCTCCTCCTTTCAAGACTTAGGTCAGCAAGCTTCCAAATTTAACAATTATTGATATTAAGTATACTAAAAATACATTCTGACTTTTAAAAGTACAATTTGAGCCTAATTCATTTATAAGTTTTAGACAAAACAACTAGAAATGGGGTTAATTATTAAAGTGTTCAGGTTAATAAAGGAAATCTTTTCTAAAAATAATAGCACACGTCAGAGATGAGTAAATACAGTCACTTACTCTAGGAAGGGATTTCAAGGCACCAGCTACTGACCTGCTCCCCTTCAGTAGGGGATACACTAATATTGACTGTCTCATGTGGACCAGTGCTCAGTTTATTAGAAAATTCAAATTAAAGTTTTCATTCCTTAACAACACGTTCATACTGTACAGCACAGGGAACCATATTCAATACCTTGTAGTAACTTATGGTGAAAAAGAATATGAAAATGAATATATGTATATTCATGTATGACTGAAGCATTATGCTGTACACCAGAAACTGACACGATGTGGTAAATGGATTATACTACAATTAAAAAAAAATAACAAAAAAAAGTTTTCATTCCTTATTATATAATCAGAAAATAAACTCTAGTCACATTTATTACTCTAGAACATGCAGAAGTATTTAAAAGTTTATATTTGGAATCTCATCAAACATAAGGCCTATTATTACATGTAATCAACTTTACTGAAGTAAATACTTATCCCTTACAAACAACGATTGAACACAACCTGTGATGAATAGATTCACCTCTGAGGGGGTTATTCATCCTGGTCTACATTAGTATCGCAGTAAGTTTCCACTGTTCATTTCAGTTAAAGAGAATCGTTTAAAAGCCTCTCACACAATAACACCGTTGCAGACAACTTTGGCTTCAGCTCTTCATTTTATATTTATTTCTTGTGTATGAGGCCCCGTTCTTCAGTGATAGAATGATACTCTTCTAATGTGAGGTGCGCCCTTCCATCTGCTGCTGCAGGCAATTACACAGCAGCTCTCCTGGGGCCCCCTGACCCCTTGTTAGAATGTGCCCACTCTTCCCACCCATCAGTCACCAAGTGTTCACTACCTGTGGAGTCTTGATGACACAGCTCGGTTCTGCATGTCAAATAGTCACTTTAGTCCTATTAAATTCTCATTGCGTGACATTTTGGACCACTGATGAAAGCTGGAAGAAGCGTTACTTCCATTATGGGGTTTAATAGTATGGCTTTTTGACACAAAGCAAAAATAAGTATTCCAAAGTTGTGTTGCATGGTCATTTTCTCTCTTAAAAAATAATCTTCTGACAGTGCAGCATTCTCCTGTCTCAAACACCATAATAAATAGGAATTTGACCACAGTGGTTAATATAGCAGCTCCATGGACTGAGATACTGAGGTTTCATTACTGACTTCACACCAGGAATTAGACCTGCCAGGACATTTCACTGATTAAAACTAGATTAATTACCTGTTAACGTGTCAGATTTTACTCACTTTGGCAAGGGCACTAACCATGAAGAACAGATGAAAGGAACGCTAAAGGAAATGCCATTGGTAGCCTGTCAGATCCTTACCCAGTTCCCATCCTGTGGGTTAAACTATTTAGCAGAATTTTTATCAGATGTTTCTTAGAGTGAGTAATGCCACAGACACAATCAAAGGAAAAAAAAATAACCTTTTATATTTGAATTCAAAACACGCAATTTTAATCTTTTTGTGTGTGTTGTAATATCAAGTAATGTAATGGCCCAGATTGTGAGAGAGGACGATGTCTTGACATAGGAAATAGACTTAGCCAATAAGTTATTTCAAGTCAGACTATTACTCAGGACGTGTTCAATGGTTGAACAGCAGCTAGGAACAGTGGGTGAGCAGCTCCACACCGCAGGTTCTCACTGCTAGAAGGGCACGGCCATTTGTGTGTGACTAAGTGAGCTAGGGAGACTCCTTGGGCCATCAGCACAGCGATGTCAGGTTCACAGCGACCCAGAGCATAAGGCCTAAATTAAAGGCTAAATTTCACACCTTCTTTTTCAAACCAAGTCTCAGACTTCTTTTCTCAACTTTATCCCTCCCTCCTGCCCTCACGCTGTTTTAGGGAGACATTCACACAGACATATCCAGTGCTATTGTTTTGTCCATGGTCTTCAAGGAACGTGCCTTTTTTCCTGGTAAGTTGCCTCATTCTGGCACTACTCTTCCTTATGGTACAATATCTGCTTTTTTGATCTTGGCTCCATCAAGAGTCACAGGGGCCCTTTCTGAGTCTGCAGTGCCGTTCTGGGCTGCTTGCAACAGGAGGACCTTCTCTGCCAACAGCCCTGTTCTTTTTGAATTTTATCATTGTAGAAACTGCATAAATCTACACAAATCAGTTATAATATTCAATACTTATGGTCAATTAATCCATAGATATATCTAATAAAATCAGTTATGATAGTAAATATGTAGCATCAATTTCAAGAACATAGACTCTTTTGATATTGTTTTCTACATAGTCTTTTATTGAAGTAGAGTTGATTTACAATGTTGTGTTAGTTTCTGCTGTACAACATAGTGATTCAGTCATACATGTATATTATTTTCATATTCTTTTTCATTATAGGTTTTGTAAGATATTGAATATAGTTCCCCGTGCTATACAGTTAGGACCTCACTGTCTGCCCATTTCATATATAGTAGTGTATATCTGCTAATCCCAAACTCCTATTTACCCTCCCCCTCTTCCTCCTTTGGTAACCATAAGTTTGTTTCCTAGGTCTGTGAGTCTGTTTCTGTTTTGTAAATAAGTTCATTTGTGTCATATTTTAGATTCCACATATAAGTGATATCATATGGCATTTGTCTGACTTCACTCAGTATGATCATCTCTAGGTCCATCCATGTTGCTGCAAATGGCATTATTTCAGTCTTTTTAATGGCTGAGTAGTCTGTATACTCTCCTGATAGTCATAGTCAAGGGCTGTTTCTCTGGTTACAGTTCCAGCTGTCCATGGATTTTTAACTTTTGGTTTGCCAAAGCAACAGACTCGTAAACTCATTTGATGTTGCCTTTTATACCCTCTTGTCCCCAGAAGAGTGAGAGATGGAGCAGCATGGAGATTACCCGGCTGGAAGTTGCACCCATCACATGGCCAACCAGAAGCGAATCAGTGCACGTGAACCTAGGAGAGGGAGTACCGTGCCCACACTGACAGGGACAGAGGCAGACAGGGAGGGACCACTCTTTAGCTGATCCCAGCAGGTAATACAGCACAGTGTTCTCTTCCGCAGAGAAAGGAGTCATCGTCTTCTCTTAGGAGACAGGCAGTTGTCACCAGGCTCACCTGGTTAGGTCACTTTTGGCTCCATCTAACCAGTGGAATTCGAACCAAAGATTAGATCACAAAGTAGCACTGCTTACTGCTTAGGGCTGCAGGCTTCACTAACTTGTTCAGTAGCCCAGGGGTCTTGCAGAAGGCATCTCATTACACAGTTCAAAAGGTGCTGAGTTCAACACCGATTAAGAAGGATCTTGTTAGGATTTCATACACATTATTTTGGACCATCAAAACCATTAGTATATAAGGAATACTGTAAAAAACATTCATGTTCTGCTCATTTCTTATGTGACAATGGATTCATATTGTAGTGATTTTACTAAAAATGGTAGGTCATTACATTTCTCAGTGAAACAAAGGAATGGGAATTTGTAGTAACTGGAAAAACAATATCCCATCTAGGCGATTTTAGTCTTCTTCGATCAATATCCAAAATATGGTTCAGAGATCTCACCTTAGGTGTTGTGATACTACCATAAGGGAGGAAAAAAAAAAAAAGGATAGAACAATGCAAGCAGAGGTAAAAGTGAGAAACTAAACAAAAGAAAGAAACCCCTACTGGCTATGAATTTTGTGAACATCATATGTTATTTTCTCATCTGGCTGATAAGCCTGCCCAGAAAGGCACTTCAGAAGAATAAGTATCCTTCAGATGGGGGTGGGGGCATGTAGGCTCCATCAGAGGAGTTAGTATATTCCCTAACAGGAATAATTTTGAAGAAGAACACTCATTTGGATATATTCATTACGCTGTCCTGGAAAAGAAAATTTGCTTCAATGTGCTGTGACAACCAACAGTAAATCATTAAAACTGACTAACAGCAACAACCAAAAAGAGGACAAATGTCAGGGAAAGTTGCAACTCTGGGTTCAATCCAGAGTTTGCGTCGGAGAAAAAGTTGGTGTTTAGAGATATAAGATTGGTATCGCTAATACAACAGCAAGTAGAGAGCACACATTTGGCAAAGTGAGAGATTTCAAGGACACTGAGCTTAACACAGGGTCGTGGCGCTATGACCCTGGAGTGTGGGCTCTGGTTTACAAGGACAGGTTGAGAGCAGAGTCCTGGTCTGCTTAGATATATAATACTTAATTCACTTTTCTGAATCCAGCTGCCCTTTCACCCCTTTAAAATTATTAATGTGATCCATATTTCTGCTTACAACACACACACAACTTGCCCTACATGTTAAATAACATTTGGGGAAAAAAAGAGACTAGCAGAGACAGGTCGTGCACTAGAAAAGTGTGGGACGCAGGCTAGCTGCTTTTCCAGTAATTGGAAATTGCCACAATAGGAAATTTTTTGGCCTTTAACCTCATTGAAAATGTCACAATGAGTCCTCATGATGCAACCTAAAATTAGAAGTTCATGTGCATTTTCAGTCTGTGTCTGATGGAATCAAACCATTCTATAATACAAGACAACCCACTGGGGGAAAGCCATTTGGTGCCTACCACATAATATTCAGAAGTGTGGGTCCCAAAATACCTTGCCTTAAATATTTCCTGTTGCAAGCACAAAGGCTTCTAGCAGAGAGACAAGGTGATTATAGACGCCAGCATAAAATTGAAATAAAATGATTTATAAATTATTACAATTCAGCTCCCCAGACTGAATGGGCCCTTCAATTTCAGTCAAGAAACCAGGGACTCTCTATACACTACATACATAAAGGAAGGATGTAAAGACTGCTGTCTTTCAGGGGCTCAAATTTGCAAACAGTTGAGAAGACTTAGCACATTAGTGAATGAGGAGTCTGAAATAAAAGCAACTGTAAATCTGATTATCCTTTGGATGTACACCTGCACAGACTATCTGGATGGCCCAGGGTCTGAAAGGAATATAATTTCTTCACATCTTCACTGAAGATTTACTTTGATAAATATGTTTACATCTTTATTTAAAAGACTGTCAGGTATAAAAGGTAAATTCTAGTTATATCCTGTGCCTCAGTCAAATTTTTTTGCAAAGAAACGAAGTGTCAGATCTGGGCTCAGTTAAAGAGGTAACGAGAGACATGTGAAAGTCAAAATAATATTTGTAATTTGTATAACCAATAATTTTGAAACAGAAAAGTGACTGCAGACTTGAGTCAGAGAGCCCTGTGTTCTTCTATCTACATTTATCACCTGAACTTCTGTTAAAATGGGAATGATGATAATGTCTATCTACATTTTAGAGTTTTGTAAAAAGTGTACGAGCGAAAGACAAAGCATTAAACACAATGCCTGGCTCTTGGGAAGGAAATGCTTGCCACTTCCACACAATCATAGCATTCACAGCTTATTTTGATTACCTGATTATTTATTGCATCGAGTTATATTATCATCTGCTGGGAGACACGGATGATACTAATAACATCAGAGATTTTAGTTCAAATAAAAAAGTGATTAGGATGGGCAATGAACGTAGAGGGGCACCATTAAGGGATTTCCTGACTGACTGCTATAAGGCAGATGCGGATCCAGTACAGCACAGCCTAAAATCCTCTACAACGGTGGCTGACCAGGTGAAGAGAGGGACCTGTGTGGTCTGTACCTTCCCAAAATGGTGGAAGCCGAACACCCACGCTGTTTCTCTCTATCTCTATATTAACGTTAAAGAACGCAGTGACATTGGGATATTACTGCGACCTCAGTCTGTGTGGAATGTTAACCCCGTAGGCAATTTGAGGTGGTAAATATTGCCAAACGTATCATAGTTTCAATGCTCATGGTCTCTGTCTCTAGGATTGGGGAAATCATTTAGTCCATGTACCTCATTTGCAAGATGAGGAAACTGAGGCCCTTGGAGAGCATGTAACTCGCCCAAGGTCATACATCCCTGTGGCGGCAGGCCTCACATCCAGGCCAGCGTTTTGTTTTACAACCTGATGATCAGGTGCTAATCCCTAGGTGCTATGTTACTGATATTCCATTAGATACTCTTCTTTCATTGTTTTATGTGTATTTATTTCTCACTGTTTCATGAGTATGTCTAGATTACCACACACTGTTTTCCATAACACATTAGTAAATGTTTCTCTTCCAAACAAATGAACTCTTTCCTAAATCCTGGAAAATGGAAGGTATTTTCTATTATTTCTCTGTTAGAACTCTTCTAACAAAGTCAGGATCTGAAAAAAAAAAATAAGAAAAAACCTTTCCAAAAGAATAAAATGACATTCCTCCCTAGAACGGATTTGACGAAAAAATCAGAACTTCTTTTCTGTTATTTCAGTATTCGAATTAAGGTAGAAAACAACATTGTTCACAATGTGGTGGTTTTGATACTGCACTTCTGTGGGGTTATTTGAAAGACAGTTCTGGACATTTCAGGCATATCAGAAAAAAGAAAGAAATTAATGAGGCAAAAAGTAGCCAACAAATACTTCTATATTTTAGAACCAGAGAAGGGGCTGAATAATGCTTTATTGGGCTTGTCGTCATCAAGCCCCAGATAAAGACAAAGGGAAAAGAAAAGGGCGGCAGAGGAGGAGACACAGAAGCTGTACAGAGTAATAGAGTGGGACGGAGAGAGAAAGTGCGGCAGAGAGATGAGAACCGCATATGGTGGGGCGGGGAGGCTGCCGCAGAGAATGACTTCAGCCATCACTCAGGGTTACCATGGCCGAAACTTGACCACATTGATCAGCTGAATCCTCTACAGCACCATTCCCTTTCATTTCTGCTGTCAGGGGCAAAATATTTAAAAAAAAAAGGAAAAAAAGGAAAAAGGAAAAGGAAAGGAAAGACATCTTTCTAAATAGATTCCATTCTACAGAAAAGTTCATTTTTAACAGGCTTGAAATATAGGAGGATTTTTAAAAAATGATTTAGATAACGTGTGTTCTAAAGCCAGTTCAAATTTTATAGTGCACTATTTTCAGGTAAAATACTTGATTAAAATCCCTTTTGACTATTTTCTTTCTACTGATTTGAACTTCAACTAAAGAAGAGATTGAAGGGTGCCCTCTGTGGTATGGTCTAAATCTTTCTACCTATGAAAACCAGTGAATCTGTTAGCTTCCTCATTCTACAGCTTTAATTTCAGAGAATGGCCTTTGTTTATGTACATGCACAACTGATGTATTCAACTCATAGTCTTTAAATGACAAGACCATTGACATGAATTAAGAGGTGGAACCCACCAGCAGGCTGCCTGGTGTTGTCGGTGTCTGTGATACAGGTGGATCTAGATTTCTAAAATGCAGCGTGGAGAGGAGGATAATCCAGGCTTGGGGGGGGGGGAGAAAATAAGAAGAAAGATAAGAATAAATAAAGAGACAGAAGCGTTATCAGTACATTACATAAATATTACTAAAAACAAACAACTTTTTGTCAATAAGACCTTGAAGTAGAAATCCAAAGTTGTGGATTCTTCCACACTAAGATGCATTTAAAATAAAAGTACACATATTGAAGAATATGAGAATGAATGTATGTGTGCCCCTATGTGATTGAAGAATTGTGCTGCACACCAGAAATGAACACAGCATTGTAAACTGACTGTACTTCAGTACAAATATATTTTCAAAAAGTAGACACACCTAACTCTGCTGCTACATATTACATCTAAATGTTCTCTTAGAATCTCTTCTATGACTAAGACTCCTTTTATGAACTAGTAATATTCATTTCATGGAGATTTTACATCCAGTACTTAAGGAAAAAGTGAATCTAATAGTTTCTAATGTAGACATATGTTGAGACCAGTAATTTTTGTTCAGTTCAATTAAACAAGAGAAAGTCTTTCCTTCTGTCATTTTAGAGACCACAATACTATTACTTCCTGCATTTTTATTGAAGTATAGTTGATTTACAGCATTGTATTAGTTATTATCACTGCACAGCATAGTGGTTCCATAATACATATATGTGTTCTTTTTCTTATTCTTTTTCATTGTAGGTTATTACAAGATATTGAATATAGTCCCCTGTGCTATACAGAAGAAACTTGTTTATTTATTCCGTCTATAGTAGTTTGTATCTGCTAATCCCAAACTCCTAATTTATCCCTCCCCACCCCCTTCCCCCTTGGTAACCATAAATTTGTTTTCTGTGTCTCTGAGTCTGTTTCCATTCATTTGTATCATTTTTCAGATTCCACATATAAGCGATATCATATGATATTTGTCTTTCTCTGTCTGACTTCACTTAGTATGGTCATCTCTAGGTGCAACCATGTTGCTGCAGATGGCTCTTACATTCCTTTTAATGTCAGATGAGAAACTGGAGTTTCATGACACCCTTCTACTTTCCCAGGTATATATATAACCAGGTTGCAAAGTTCACCGAGATTTGACATGATTTGGAGTTTCTCCTCAAACAAGCTAAGACTGGAGTAACAGGAAGGGAGGGGTCAAGATGAAGGAGGAGCAGCAGGGCTGCGCTCAGCCTCCGCACGCCTGCCTGCATTATGCCCGGCTCTACTGGAGAGCGTTATTAATCCTCCACTTTAATGAACACCAAGCTTTCGCACAAGATTTAAAATAAATCTTCTACCAGTATCCCTTCACAGCATTACTGCAATTTCATGTGCTTCCATTAGACCTTGCAACTGGTAAAGAAAATGAGACATTTCAAGGCTATTGAACACAGTGAAGCAGGGCAAGTCAGTTAATATGGATTTCTCCATAATTTTGGCAGAAAAGGAAATCATACGTGTGTGTGTGCTTCATATTCTCCCTAGCTTTGTCTATTTGCTTGTGTGTAAGAATATTACTGTAATTAATTTTTCTCCCATGTTACCCAATCTAAATTAGATTCTCCAATTATTCTTTCTCAACACCTTGCTCTGATCCTTTTTAGAACTTGAGACATGTTTGATGGATAAATGAACATACTTCTAGGTCTTTATTCCAGCTTTTAAGAAGAAAAAAAATAAAGAGCAGCCTAAAATAAGATTTTAAAATAGTTTGCTGTAAATATAGTTTCAAAGCTAACAGATTAATGGATATTGGAAAAAATGTCCCTTTATAACACCTTGGTAAAATGTTTGATAACAGTTGGAAAAATTAAATGGTTACATTCCAAGTGAGGGAGAGAGGACTTCAGTTTTATTATCCGTGAAGTCAGTGTTGGCAACTGACTCAGAAATAGGCCATGTGTTCCCTCAACAATATGACCTGATGGTGAACCTCACACATAAGAGGCCTGAAGACACTGACTGGGAGTCCGTGACGCCTAGGGGGGCACTGAGGTCTTTCAGGACATAGGGATTATGAAACCCACATCTCTGCACCAATGTGGATGCCTTGTCTGACAAACGGCCTTCCTTGCAAAACCTGGGAACTAATTTTAAAGCAGTGAATTAAGCAAGGAAAACAGAACTGTTTACCCATGTATTCTGACCTCTAAATAGTAAGACTAACTCTTTTGAGTCGCTAAGCTTGGTAACGCCACATTCCCGTATGTTCATTCATTCATATGTTCATGTCACTGACCTTCTGCTCTTCACTAAGGAGCTGGCAGAGAAAACAGAGTATAAACCTCCCAAGGAGTTTCCTCTTCAATAAGAGGAGAAATTCTTTCTGAACTGTTTGGCTAATGGAATCTGCTTTCTGCCTAAAGGAATGGAGTCAACTTCCATGCAATTACAGTCCATTCAAAAAGTGAAAAATGAAACCCATAATTAAAAATATTGATTATCAAACATCAATTTTCCTTAAATTTTCATGGAGTTATTCAATTTGATATGACTTGGGGGAAAATGTGGAGTCAGTTGGAGGATGACAAGAAGGCTAGGAAGAGGTAATCACTGAAAAAGACTTAGCTTCATGCTGAGAGAGGGAAGGGTTAGGGACCTGGACTCCCTCAACAAATGGATGAAGATGAGAGGAAAGGGCACACCTACCTTCTCTACCTACTGAGAAAAGAAAGAGTTTAGTGATTAAAATTGGAAATCAAAATTGTGTTTGATGGTGATTCATTTGTTTGGAACTAGAATATCTGTATAGTTATTATATGGGGCAAAAACAAGTAACCGCGAGTGTCATGTTTTGAATAATGACACACCAAGCAGTCTTGGGTACTCTCATGTCTTGCCAGGGCTGCCACACCTGTGTATTAGCCTCTGCAACTAGCCTGCCCTCACTAGCTAACCTTTCACATCAACATTTCAACATCAGTTCAGACAAAGAGATGCTGGCTTACCCAGTCTCTTGAGTTTTAATAGCACTACTTGAAAGAACAGAAACAAGTCCTTGCTTTATTTTTCCTACTTTTTAATTAAAAAATCTTAAAGAAATTACACAGTTAATATAAGTACAAGGTTAAAAAAAATCAAATAATAAAGGGATGTAAGAGTAAAAAGTAAAAGTTCTCTGCCTTTCTCTAATAGTCTAACCTAATCAAAATCATCCTTAAGAATTTGGTGATTATTCTCTTCAAAATGGTTTTCTTTGCATAAACAAACCTATACATGCATTTATAGAGAATCTATAAAAATAACACATACATTCATATATCCATATATTTTAAAATTTCAAATATGCCGTGAACATCTCTCTAGCTCATATGTATCTCACTGAGGGTACTTCTATTTGTATATGAATGGACTCAAAGTGCTGTTGATCTGTTAGCAGGCAGGTGGTTTCTAGATTTTTGCTAGCAGCAAAGACATTGTGGATCAAGAAGTGGCTTCTCTCAGTAAAGAAGAGGCAAGTTTTTCAGTTTTTGATGAAATGATTAAATTACCAGAAAATTTGCACAAGTTACACTTCCACAATAATAGATAAGACCTGAATTATCCTGGCTTTGCTTTATTTATTTTTCCAAAATTAAAATGGCTGTGATTTTTATTTGGATGTTAATTAAAAATCGAATAATACAGAAAAAGGGGGATGAATGTATGATTTTTTTTTCCCAAAAAGTAGGAAATTTTTTATAATTGATACCTAGGTAACCAGTGTTAAAATTTTAGTAAGTATCTTTATAGATATTCTGTCTCTCCACATCCTCATTTTAATTAAATGGGAACATACTGAATTTGCAGTATTATAAAATGCCTTGTTCAATTTCTTCCTTCTACTTGTTGGTAGGACTGATTTAAGAGTAAGGAATGACTTCTCAATAACTAATACAATGTTGACTGTTTTACTTAAAATTAGTGCTTTTATAACAACTTTATATGGTTATGGAAGCAATTATTAGTATAACTGCTCCTTAAGAACTCTTAGATTAGTTGCAACTATCAGAATACCTGACAAAAGAGGTTTAAACCATTTGGATCCATTATCTTACATTTTAAGAATTCTGAAGGTAATGTTCCCAGGGCTGGTTAATCTATAAGCTTCTGGTTTGGCTTCTTTGAAAAACCCCTTGGCTTGACCCCATGATCCTAAAGGTAGCTGCTCTGCCTCCAACATACCTTCCTACAGGGAATAGTACTTGAAAGCAAGATGGCAGGAGTTTTCTCCTAAACATTGCTCTTTTTCAATCAAGGTAGATTTCCTTTCTTATAAACCAGAGGGAGAGTGATCACTCCTGAGATCAGGGCCTGTGCTCCAGCTGCAAGAGGCTGGTAAGTGAATGGCCAGGGCTCTCAGTTCCTGCCATGGGAAAGGGCTCTTTTGGCAAAAGAGAAAGAAAAAAGTGGGTGATGGTGATCAACAGTGTCTACACGGCCCAGAAGCCTTCAATAACTATAACGTGTGGCTGGGACCACAGTGTAGCTCCACTTCTCCTTACTGTACACCACTTTACTGTTTGGAATTTTTATCTTGATTTTCAATTCCTCGACACAACCTGCGTGGGCATGAGTGTGTCCTTAATTCTCATTTAAGCTACTCCAGGTAATTCTCAACATAGATACAGTTGTAATTACTATTCAATGTTCGTTTGTCTCAGTGATTTCAAACAAAAAGGGAAAGCATAATATATGATAATAAACTTGAATTTATTATCAAGATAGCAAGTGCACTCTTCTTCTAAAATCAACCAGTGATTTATTATTTCAACATGAAAGGGAATGTCAATTTGGGAACTTGCATTTATAGAGACGTAATCTGAAAAGTCTGCAATGCCTTCTGTTTCAAGAATGCCTGTTTTTATATGTTAATGTGATTTTCATCTGTAGTTTTCACCATACAAATTACACTGATAAGTGATATTGGACCCTGCATTTTATGTGCACTTTTTAGTTGTTTCTTGAACATATATCCAGCTTCCTGGAGTGGAACACAGTAACGACCCATTAAATAACAGAGCAATTGTGACTTGTATTTGTTGTATCGTTAGTCTGCATTTGGCACTCCAAGAGCTGTGTGTGTTCCACTTCGTCAGAGCCTCACAGCCACAACCTTACACACTAGGAGCCATTATTATCTCCATTTGACTGATGAGGAAACTGAGTCTATGTGATTGAGTCATCTGATGAAGCTCACAAAGCCTCAGGTGATGGAGCCAGGCTGTTCTAAACTGAACTCAGGTGATTCATTTTGAGACTTTGTGGTCCCAGCTACTGCCTCATGCCCCTCAGGGTTTTAGTGCAGGACCAGCTGACTGGGCACAACTCACAAATGCAAGTCTATGAATCATCTCATTAAATCACAGCTTGTGGACAACGTTATAAATTTTTTAAATTTCACTTTGGACGTGTTTCAAGGGAAATTTACATAATATAGGTCATAGTTAATGTGTAAATTATAATGATGGTATGGAATTGGAAATATAATTACTCGTTAGGAACCTCGCCTGTCAGAATTAAGAGAATTCCCAGAGAGATAGCTTAATATGAACAGGATCTGTAATTTTGGCCTGAATTTTGGGAGTGCCTGTCTTTTCCATTCCCTCCTTTGTGTTACCAATAATGCTGTGCCCACTGGGCGCTCTGCTGTGACCCTCGTCCTGATCAGAGAGATGAGTGCCTTTGAATGTTGTTGTATGTGTGTGGGAACCATGATATTGTACTCTTCTTAAAAGCAGAAGAGCTGCATTCAACTTGACTTTCAACACAAACATCACTGTGAACCAACCAGAAACATGACATTGTCCAGCAGAAAACAGAATTTCCCTGCATCCCAAAGCAGCTCTCTCAGAAGTGTGTGTAAACTACAGTTTTCCCTCAAGCAGCTTGAGAACACTGCTGAGGCCTTTCTTTTAAGCCTCTTTGAACTAAAAGAGAGTTTGCAACTGTTCGTGACTCATTGTTGTGAAGCGGAGGAGGACGCCCCATGCCCACCGATGACCTGAAGCCACCAGCCCAGTGGAAGAGTGGAGAGCACTCTAGTGATGCTCGCTTAGTCAACAACTATTGACTCTCACAAAGCAGCACAACTAAGAAAGGGCATTCAGGCCAAGGGAAACCCAGACCCAGGGATGATGCTGAAAGCAAACAACAACACTCTGCCCAGAACCTCCGGGGCGGTGCAAGCCCGGAAGTGCCCCACACAGACCTGACTGCCACACCTTGATGTTGTCATTGCAAGTACGTCAGAGGGAACAGCTCCCATTACTGTGATCCAGAGTGCAAATAAAGGGCTAATTTTAGGGCTCAACTGTCTAGTGTGAGGTTTTGGTTTTATTTTCGTTTTTATTTTTGATATTTTGCAATATGAACTTATAAAATAATAACCATATCCTGAGTCCATTAAGGAAATAATACTCGAGGATCACACAAGGAACAGTTAGGTAAATTCCACTTTGATTCCAATAATCACCAGAAATATGTAACCACACATATGTGGATGTATACACATATAATATCGGATATAGAACTTATTTTGGGGGTGCCATAGGTCCATTGTATACAACCTTAAAACTCATATTTACTTAGTACTTACATTCTTCATGATTATTAAGGTATCGTTGTAGAATGAATCGTGTTCCTCCCAAAATTCATATGTTGAATCCTTAACCCCCAGTGTGACCACGTGGAGACAAGGCTTTTAAAGAAGTAATTAAGATAAATGAGGTCATAAGGGTGAGGCCCTAACCCAATAAGACTGGTGTTCTTATAAGAAGAGGAATAGACAGTGGGGATGTATGCAGCGCAGGGAAAAGGTCCTGTGAGAACACAGTGAGGGAGCAGCCGTCTGCCAGCCGTGGAGGGAGGCCTCGGCAAAGACCAGCCTGGCTGACAGCCAGACCTTGGACTTCCAGTCTCCAGAACTGTGTGAAATAAATGTCTCAGTCTATGGTATTTGTTACAGCAGCCCAAGCAAACAAATACATGTATCATTGCTACAGGTTTTACTTTCAGCAAACAGTTACACTGCCTCCTTTTCATCTATGAGTCCTTAAAGAGAAAACAGCCATATCATACTGGAGCACAAGATGAAGGTGATCTGGAATATCGTGCACTCCAACAATCTTATTTGACATCTGAATTGACTATGGCTGAGAGAGGTTAGACGATGTTCCCAAGGTCTTACAATTAATTAGTGGCAAAGCAGGGACCAGACCACATGTGTCCTAATTCAAACACAGCCAGGAATAAAGTGAGTCGCCTCTTATTTTTTGACTCTCTCCCATAATCGTCAGTGATGAGAGAAGACAGGCTAATCATTTCATAATTGCTCACTTACTGCAGTTTTTTTATGGTCATCGCTAGTCACGGGTTTTCTAAGGACACATGGAGCAACTAATGGTTCTTGAAATCCATGTGATGTTGTTTTCTTTTACAAATTCAAGTGGCTTGTTTCATGCCTATGTGTAAGTTACGATCGCTTTTACAAAAACCCTAGTATTGCTCCCTTTTAATCTTTAAAAAGTGATAAGCTCATAGAAGTGATTTGGTTTAATTTTAAACTTGCACTTCCAAGTGGCAGTATTTCTTTAACAAATTGCTTGTCATTTAAAATAGACTGTTGATACTGTGTCATCAAGTGATAATGTAGGATATAATTAGTCCTTTTCAAATTTCTCTGCCTTTGAATAAGAGAAAAAATTATACATGTTAGATATGCCTATCAAAAAAGATGAGGTATCAATGCATGAAAATCACTGTATCTTTATAAATATTTTCTCAGCAAGCAGAACAGTCCATTAATCTAGAACCGATTGCAAAGAAACTGTCCACATCCATGGGGCCACTGGAGTAGCCTCCTAAATGTATTTCTGGACTTCTGAACATGAAAAATGGTCAGTTTTACTCCTATTAGCTTGCCTTATTTTCTTAAACTACTCATATCCTTTATTATACCCATCGATCAAGTCTTGCCTATAGTTACAAAGTGGAAGTAAAAGAGCACCGGGCAAAACAGGGAGAAAATAGTAAACTGCACCACCTCTTTATCATTTCATCGGAGTCTGCAAGTGTGCAGGAGTAATGCATCTCTTAAAATAACCCTTTGTCAATTCAAATGTAGCTCCTGGGGAAAATCTGTAAAGGAGTAGTGATCTGATTCATACCCTTGAATAAAAAGAAAAATCTTTATGAAATAGTTAATTGATCCATTCCACGTATTTGGGCATAAGGCTGAAGCATTAATGCTGGAAATAAATCCACTTTCAGGGCGATAACACCCATAAGTCAGTCTGGCTCACTTTACTGCATGTAACCCGTTCAGTGCCCTTGCGGAATCTGTCATCTGTCATATTCTTATCCAAACCATTAACCACATTGGTAGATAACAATTACATCCCATAAAACAACTTGCACAACCTAGATGAAGTGCTAAAACTCTGTCCCACCCTCACAAGGCAGACATAAATATATGCACAACAACCTCCTTTTCCCCACTGCCACTATGTGGGTCACTGGTGTCCGCTTTGGTCCTCTTCCTGCTGCAGAGCATCATGTGTAGAAGGGGCTGCAGGTGGTGCCCCAGAGCCTTCAAGTTACCTTGGCAATTATCCTTTGTCAAAACTTTGATGCACCGCTCTGACTTGAGATTTCTAAACTCCATACTGAAGTCTCTAAAATCGTATATGAATGAGTCCCACACTCCATCTCATCTGGCTTTCCCAGTCATTGTACTTTTGGTGCCTAGAAAAAGACAAATTCATTTTCCCTTTAGGAATTTGAATGCATGGTTTCTTATACTAGGACCATCTTTCTTGCCATTTAGAATTCAGTCCTGTTTCAGCTCTGTGAGGGGACTTTGTTGGCCACACGATCAACAGCAGTTCCTTCTCACCTTTTGTAATATTTCAACATTTCTTGTCTTAACAGTACACACCACTCAATGAACTTACATTGGTCATTTCCCTGCTTATTTACTCATTCTCTATTCCCCCAGTTATATAAATTCTAAGAGAGCAGAAACCTTGACTTACCTACTCATTGCTATGTCTAAGCACCACAGACAATGCCAGTACATAACAGACATGCAATAGGTACTTGTGTAATTTAAACAATCAGTTAAGAACAAATACTTTGGAAACTCTCTGGACATCCCTTATCCTGGTAATACTTTTTCTAAGATTTTTACATGTATAATCTTGAAATGGTTATTCTAGGCACATGACCTAGTCTTACAGAGTTGCTGAAAACTCTAATAATATTTTCTAGTTTTCCATTGACAAAATAACAGACTCGAATTGTCTGTCTTTTGGAGGATGTTCAGTGTCTCAATCATCTATCTGTTTTTAGGGTTATTTACCATTATATCTATTTCTAAGACACTCACTAAGTTGTCCCCAAATCATTTTTGTTAAAAAAGAGATTAGATTATGAATATAATAACTTTCAATTAAGAAAATGTGAAACAAAATAAAAGGAATATATATTAGAGCTATGCAAAGGTAACTCTTGTGAATTTTTTCATCTATTCTGACAGACATTTATTTCTGTGTGTATATATCTATTTTAGTAAAAGCAAAATCAAATTAAAAAAAAAAAAAAGCCCTGGGATTGTCCCCTGACCTTCCAAGTCCTAGTTGGGAAGACCAGTGGAACCCCTGTCCCAGTCACCAAGGGTTACAGAACCTCCCCGCTGTAGGCAGGGTGTTGTGTACACACAGGGAGCCTAGAGATGGAAAGCAGACTTTGTGTTGGTAGCCTGGGGGATTCCCCAGAAGTTCTGTCTGCCTGATCTCTTCCAGGGACAAACCTCAATTCCTACAACAGATTCCGGGAGGTAAAGAGCAGCAGGACGGACTAGGTGTGTGCCTGGGGGTGGGAGCTGAGGCCTCTTCCTTTCGTAGTCTAAATCGTGCAGCCTCGGCTAGAAAGGTCCAGGTGTTCTAGATCTGGGTTTCTCTCCTCAAGCAACTAGTTAGTCTACATTATACATAACACATTCGTATTTCAGGCAGAATTTGAAGGTAACTTCAAATTTCTGCTCTATAATCATGTTGCATTATTGTGCTTTCAACTTTTACTTTGTACCTATCAGGGTCCTGGAAGGAAATGGTTCCTCCACTCTTGCTGTTAGTTGAGATGCAATTACTGTAAGGATTATTTATAGAGGTATGGGTGGGGTTCAGGAAGACCCATAAGGAATGGGTTGGCAAGGGGAGCTGACCCCATCCTGGTCTTGGAAGTGGAGGCCTGCAGGAAAGCCTCCTGACAAAACAGCGGACCTGCTCCAGGCCCAACATTTGTGCAGCCCTGGCTGAGGCCTACTGACCACACCTCAAAACATTTAAGTTATAAATCAGATTAGCAAGTAGAGAAATCATAGATGTCTACCATCCTAGCTGAATGAGTACATCCTGACATTGACTTAGAAGGACAAATTTGCATTTAGGACTCTCAGACTCTGTGGACTTTGCTCTGACACATGGCAGCCTGGGGAGGTCAGCTACGACCTGGCCCGTAGCTGCCAGCTTCTCTTCACACCCCTGGCTCTTTCTCATGCTTGAAGATATTTTATATGCACATATGTGGTCACCCCAGTTCATATGACCAAATTCTGTCTCCACCCTGATCCCCATCCTCCAGGGAACAATGCCTCCCCATGCAGGCCCTACAAGTGTGTTCAGATTTGCTTCACCAGGGAATGATGGGGACCTGTGTCCCAAGAACAGGGTCCAGAATGGAGAGGCTGGGTTCTGGGTAGATGTGTCCCCTTGGCCTATAAATCCCTTGCTCTGTGGACAAGCGTGAAGCCAGACAACAGTACAGAGTCCTGTAGAGTGTCCAGCCGAGGGACAGGGCTTCTGCTCCCCCAGATTGCTGGGATAATGCTATGGACTTCAATATAGAGCTAGCTTAGTCATACATGAAGAGAGAGAATCTGGAGAATAAAAGCCTATCTCACTTTCCTCCCCACCTTCTCTCCTCCCGGATGTCACTGCCCCCCACCTCTCCCTATTGACTCAGTCACTGGAAAGCTGGGGCAAAGGCACCCTCTGAGGGGATGCAGTCCACAGGGGCCACACCTCCACATGGCAGGCAGAGAAGAGTGAAGCTGGATTTACGGGGGCAAACTGAGGATTTCCAGCCCAGGTAATAAGTAATGTAGGAGATGGTCTGATGACCTAAGGAAGAAATAATTTTAACAAATGGGCCTTAGCTTTGGGGGCCTGGCCGATCCCTACCTATATACACTCCTGAGAAAAGCATCCTTGTGACTGAAATGTTCTACTCATGATCATCTTTTAGGGATATATTCGTAAAAGGCTATCTTGCCTAGAGTGCTGTAAGAGCCTCCTGCCGGGTCTCCCACGCTCCCCTCTTGGCTCTTCCAAATCCCTTTTCCACTCCACACAGCAGCCAGAGTGATCTCAGAACTTAAATTAGGTTACATCACTCCCTTTCTCAAAATGCTTCAATGGCTTCCATTAGCACTTAGGATAAAATGTAAAATCCTTGTTGTGGCCAGCCAAGCGCTGTGTGATCTGCCTCTCCCACCTCCTCTCAGGCTCCCAGTTCACCTGGTGCTCCTCTTTCTCTGACTTGCTACTTTCCAGCCATACAAAATGTTTGTTTTTTTCCCCAAATTTCTGAAAGTTCGCTGCTCTTTCTTGCAAATCAAGAAATGAAAGGTGAGTAGAAGAAAACCAAAAGAATAGAAGAGGGCAGCCTGTCTGTTGAGCGCGTGTGATGTCGGTCTTGGGAGCAGAATGCAACTTTCACTGTTTTCTCCCCATCCTCTTCAGTTTGATTCAGTGGGTAATAACTATTGCCCACTAGATGAGTATTTGAGCCAGTCTTAAAAATCTCAGGTCACTCTGAGATATTAAAAACTCTTCTGAAGAATGGAAACAATTTTATTTCTGTAGTTAAAATGCCCTGTCCTCTATGTCTCAGTCAGGGTTCCACCAAAGAAGCAGAATCTGTCGGCTATATATAATGAGAAATTTTACTTAAAGGACTCCAAAATTTGTGGAGGAGGCCTTCAGGAGGGACCCTGCAGACAGAAGGGGACACTGCCATCCACAGGTGAAATTTACTTTTGTTCAAGAAACCTCAGTTCTGCTCTTAAGGTCTTTCAGCTGATTGGATCAGGGCCACCCAAATTATCCAATAAAATCTCTTTTAGTTAAAATCAACCAATTGTAGATGTTAATTACATCTACAAAATATCTTTGCAAAGTCACCTAGATTAGTATTCTGAGAATGACAGTCTAGCCAAATTAAGACATAAGTTTTAGTTATGGTTAGATTAACCATCACACCAGGTGAGAGTCAAAACTTCAAAGTGACTTAGGGTCACTCTTGTCCCTTCTCCCAGGTTGGCCCTGCTGGCAGGGGAGTTTCCCCCTTTTGACCCAGTCACATTCATTTCCTCTATGGCATTCAACCTCATCAGTCAAAATGCTTCTTCTATGTAATAAATATTTTGTAAAACTTCTTTTGCTATTCTGAAATTAAATTCATAGATAATGTAACCTACCTCACACATAATTGAAAAAAAAAATTCTAACTGTAATAAAAAAGGGAAATGTAATATAATAGAAAAGTGATTTATATCAAATACAATATAATAAAACATGTAAATGCTTGGGTCTAGCTTCACTAGAATCTATAAAGAAGAAACCATGAGGTTAGAGATCTGTAAAGAATCATGGTGAATGTGACAGCTCCAAAGACAGAAGGATTCAGGAGTGTCATACAGGTGAATCATTAAGCATCATGAGTGGTATTGAGGTGGCGGTGGTGAATCTGTTTCATACTCACTAGAGTATCTTAATCGCTATGAATCACTATCATGTTAATGCCTCATTGGAGCTGACTCAGAGTCATTCTTCTTTATGTCTGTCATTCCTGTCTAACTTTTAATAGAGGATCATTTCACTCTCAAAAGGATCACCCATTATCTAGCACATTCAAAGCAGCACATGGCTAGATAAAAAAAATCCCAACCATGGGGCTAAAACCAGACCAGGGTGACTCGAGTGTAGAGCGTGGGAGCGTGAGACAAGATGGAATCAGAGCAGTAGTGAGAGCTCACTGATGTTGAATCATTCAGGCCATCATGAGGTGTTTTGTTCATCCGTAAAAGCTCAGAAAAGGCTTTGAAGTGTTTGCAGTCAGGACATGACATGCCAAGATTTATATTTCAAGAATATAATTCTGCTTGTTTTTGGATAATAGCTTGTAAGGAGTTGCAGCTTGAAAACCTAGGCACTTGTTGAAGTAGTTGAAATGAGAAATGATGCTTTAGGCTAGGGTGGTAGTGATAGAGATGGAGGTGGAGACAGGTGTACCTGGTACTTTGAAGAATAAGCAGACAAAGCTTGGTGATGAATTGGATTGGGGAAGCAAAAAGGGAGTCAGAATGATTCCTGGGTTTCAGACTTGGGCACCGAGATGGACAGTGGGACATTTAGTATGAAAGGAAACATTGGGGTGGGCCAAGATGTTTTAGAGGTGGGAGGGGGAGATCAAAAATTAAGTTGTAGATTTTAGATGTGAATGTGAAGTGCCTTTGCATGATCGTGTGGAGAAGCCTATGCAGAGACACAAATCTAAGAAATATATGTGTGTAGGAGACACATGGTGAATGAGGCTGCCGTGAGACAGGGTGCAGTGGGGAGAGAAGAAGACCCCAGTGAATATCAGGAAATACCAATGTTAAATGACTAGGCAGGAAAGATTTTTCTAAAGAAGACAGAAAACATATAACCTGAAACTTGAGAGGAAAACGAGAAAAGGAAAGCCAAGAGAGGAGAGAATATTATCCGAGACAGGAAGATACATGGCCTTGGAGATCCTGAATTGTAAACAAGGCTTCATGACATTGACTCTGAATGGACCAGGAGAGAGAAGGTGCAACTATAGAGAAAGTGTCAAGTTGGGACTTTTTTGGAGAGTGGGGAGAGGAGAATCACTTTGAGAGGGAGAAGTGAAATATCAAGAGGGAGAAAGTTCCGTATCCAAATCCACTTGTGAGAAAGTGAGAGGGGAAATAGCCCTAAATAGGAAGAAGGGACTCTGTTTTACTGCAACAAGAAGTTTATGTAGCCCTGTGCAAGTGTGCATTTTTATTATCGGGAAGATAAAGGTTGAGTGTGACGGTCTCCATTTTTATTTTCCTTTGCAGTAGCAGAGAAATTGAGTGTGAGCTGATAGAAGGGCGGAACATATTTTGAAAGAAGAGGAGAAGATCTGAACTGCAGTAGGACAAAGACGTGATTTGAGGACCCATCGAAGTACGGAGATCGCAGATGCACGTGGCTCTTCCCTCATCAGCACTGCGAGCTCAGGATCAGGCAGGCAGACTGGGGAGCAGTTCTGAGTGGCATTTGTCAGAGGAGAGCAACCAGAAGGCAGGGGGACAGGGAATTAGGGTATTGGCCAAAGAGATATTGAAATAATGCCCTGTGAAACAGAAATTGGATAATTAGGAACGTGAACTAAAAAGGTACTGATGGATTGGGAAGAAGAGGGTACAATCAAGTTGATCTTAACGAGGTTAAAGTAGGGTCATAGTAAGAGGAGTTGAACAAATCAACTGGAAGAAGAGGCTGTAGCTGGAGTCTGGGGAAACCCTATGTGAGAGGCCCCTCAACTTCCTAATCTAAATAGGATACTCCTCATAATGCTGTACTCGCTTACTGTCTTCTATTTTTCCTTCATTGTTCTCATCAGTGCTTGCAATTCTGTGTATGTGTATTTTTAATTTAAGTTCTGCCTTTCCTACTGGACTGTAAGCTCCATGAAGGTGGAAACATATTTATTTTCCTACACTGAATCTTTAGCAACCTGCTCAGTGCCAAATACATGGTAAATATTCAATGAATATTACTGTGATAGCCGAATACATTCTTGTTGGTTTTGTTTTTCAGGGAGGAGGGAGGTAATTAGGCTTACTTATTTATTTATTTTAATGGAGGTACTGGGGATCGAACCCAGGATCTCATGCATGCCAGGCACACACTCTACCACCGAGCTATACACTCCCCAACTCCAGATACTTTCTTTAATGAACAAATGATGTTGGGTCTCTGGGTTTAATAATATGAACATTTTTAAGGCATTTAAAATATTTTAAAGTCCCAGACAAAAAATTTTGGTCAAGTTCACCTCCCCACCATTAGTATGAGAGTGTCTAAGTCCAGCTTCTCTGTGCTGCCTGCGCACGCAGGAGATACACCAGCCTACATTTCTTAATGTCCGGGAATAAACAACCTCTGCAAAGACAGGGGATGGACCTAGAAGTCAAAAGTGTCGGTGATGATGCCGATTTCACTAATGACGGCTGAGCGGAAGCTCCTCTGGGAGCGCCAGCTTCTGATAAATAGTCTTCATTTCTCGTCCCTGCATACAAAGAGATGTCTCAGAACCCACAGTTTCTAGGTTGCTCCCCAGGCCTGGTGTCAATTCAGGGTTACAATACGCCTTTGTCGCTTATATGACACCCAGTGATATTTGCCTTTTACTGTGATTTTTTTTTTTTTAACCTTAAAAATATGCTGCCCTGGGAAGAGAAGCATTTTCTCAAAAATCCTAACATCTGGATTTTTAACTCCCTGCTCCTTTCTGATTTCTGTCTGCAGTCATATGCACAGAAATGACTGAGCGTTCTGCCAAGTTTTATTTTCATGCTTCTTAACTACCTAAAGAATGGATTTTATGTGGTCCATTTTCTGAATGGAGACATTGCAATTTAATGGAGTCATTAAAAATTGATCTAATTTTGTAGAATAGGTAACCATGCAAGACTAAAACAAATAAAACATTTCTTAGGTAATAACCTCTGTAATGCGAGTAAAGGGAGTATTGTTTTGTTTTTTTTAAATCAAATCTCTGTATCGGGTTGGCGCTGTCTTTTTGCATTATGCAGCTGTTCAGTGTATTCGTGGGTTCTCAATAAATACTAAGTGAGCATAATAATAATATCCTTCCAACCAAAGTGTCAAAAGCAAAGCATCAATGCAAATATAAAGTGCTTGATGCTATGGTTTCTACAGAAGCCTGCGCCGTGCATAACAACAGAACTGGAAACATCTGCTGGGATCTGCTTCACAATACAAGAGACAACAAAGATAATAGAGCCATTGTTTCTGGATACAATTAATCTATCACTTGGCTTGCTTTTAGCTCGAGGGGATTTCAGCGGCAAATGTTAGCTGACCATCGGAATATTCAAGGAGTGAAATTGCATTTTTGTTTTCAGTCCATAAGAGAGCTATGCTTTATTTATGCCGCTTGAAGGAAGGTACTATGTTAATGCGATCCATCACTATCAGCGCGGTGGACGATGATGTGGATGGATTCTTCTGATTCTGTAGTATTTTGATTTTGATTTTTGAACTTTGTAATTTGCTGCATTCTCTTCTGATGTTTGACAGGGAGAGATTTTAACTATTCAGGAACATTTTTCTCCAAAAATATTAGAGGCAAAGAAAGAAAAAGAAATTTTACATTGCCAAAAAAAAAAAAAAAAAGTCTAAACACTGGGTTAAAGTGGAGATTGAAGATTATAATTAGGAGACAGATTTTCATTTTGATTTTAATCGATGACGTGTTACTTTGTTCATGCTTTAATTTAAAACGCAGTGCTTTGCACCTACCTGGTCTTAGGTTCTGTGAAAATGTCAGTGCAATCTACAGGGAAAAAAGGCAGATAGCACCTGCTGTAATAATTCCTTTTTTTTTTGCCTACATTTTCCCTCCAAAGTTCAAAGACCCCTCTGTCTTTGATGGTATTGTAAGAAAAGCAGGCAGAGACCCTCTCTGCCTGTATTTTTTTTTTTTTTTTTTTTTTTTTTTTTTTTGCCATGCCTTCCAGCCATTCGGTGTTTTGATCTGTGTTTCCATCTGAGCTTTCTAATATAGTGACTCTGGCATCTAATCCATCCAGTTTATTATCTATTGAAATACCTACTGCCTGAAGTGAATTTATATTGGCAGCAATGACTTCTGATCGAGATGTATTTTGTTGTTTTTCTGAACAACAGGTAAGTCTAAAGATTCCAGACTCACTCCCTGGTGACCATCCTTTGGCCTTTTCTTATGGCAAACTTTGGGAAAAAGAGAAAAAAAAGTCCCCGTGAACACATTTGTTTTTATTTGTCATTAAAAACTTGCATTGTCCAAAAGCCAGAACTCACAGAGGCTGAAAATAAAAAATAATAATGTGCATGAGGAAATCAGGTTATTAGAACACGGTAGAAGCAGATTCTCAAAGCTCCCTGGGGGAACATCTTTCCTCTTTGTTCTAACTCTCAGTGTTGAGTTCTTTTTAACCTTTAGAATTTAATTTGTGAAAGATGATGGCTGTATCAAGCTTTGCAGAAACTGTACCTCTGAAGTGTTTGCATGTTTTATATTTTGACGGTTTATTTTCTGTTACAGCCACCCAAAGCTGAAACAGGAAAGCGTGAGGGATGGAATGGTGTAAAAGGAACATTCGAAAGGTCAAAACAGCAAAATTTATTTCGATCTTTTACATAATACATGTTGCACCTTAAAACTTTCATTTCTGCCTTTTTGAATTATGTTGCTGCGTGTAACTGCGGTATTCTTCAAATTAAATCCTACTCTGCACATCACTTGAAAACTGTTTTGTTAATGGATGCTTCCACTTAGATGTCCACTGCTCCATGTTTTTTTTTTTTTTTTTTCCTTCTCCTGAGCATCACCCAGATTTGGTTGTTGCGTGAGTAGACGTTGCCTCTGTGTGACAGCTGGTCGGATAGGACACGCTCTAGATTTAGCTTGCTCTGCACACGCTGTGACTTTTTGGTACAAACCACAGAATGCCATCTGGAAGGAGTAGGCCGAATATCCTTTTCCTGATATGATTATCTACAAACTATGTGAGTCTGATGACTAAAATCCTCTGGTCAGTTCTGGTGACACCTGTGTATGTTACTTAGTCTGGATGTGAGGAAGCTAATCTACATATTCCTTGGGTGAAGAGATGAGGGGAACTATGTGTCTGTCCATAGAAATTCCTTTTCTTGACACAAAAGAAACATTCATGATGCCTGTTACTGACATATTTCACGTGGCTTATCTATATCACCCCATCTTTCTGGCCTGTTTCTTGATAAGAAGAGAATTGTGTTTTGTTACAATAAAGGTAGCATCATTACTAATAAAACAGTACCTTTTAAATAATTGATCTACTCTAGTCACTTAAAATTCTTTGTCCCAGGGCTTGCTCCACCATATGGTAGACATTATGATACATGTGAGACCTTGTGATTAAAGACGATTGTTTGACAGTAATTAAATCTATTTAGATGATGTTTCAGATGTACTTGGCTTCACTGATTTATTAATCCATTCATTCATCTATTCCACATTTAAAAAATATATCTGGTTCTAGACCCCCTCAAATGATCCAGGCCCCCAGGAAACTCGCCAGCTTGTATAGGTGGGAGATCACTGAATGATACAATGAAACAGAACGGTGAAAAAGAATGAGGATTTTGCTGAGTGGTTAGACATTCAGTGAGTCTGTACTCTAGGTGAGGAGGGGTGGCAGGGTCATCAGAGAGGGTAGGGTGATGAGGCCCTTTTACTTGTGAAATTTGATATGTACAGATTTTACCTTATAGAATAGCGGTCTCCAAAGTGTGGTGCATGCCGCTCCCCCACCCAGGAGAGAGAGAGACGTGGGTGTATTGTCTCATGTTGGGATTCCCTAGAGGCAGACCCCGAGACAAACACGGAATAAGCCTTTCCGGGGGAGTGGTCCCAGAAAGCACAGGCGTGCAGGGAAATGAGAGAGAGGGAGGAAAGGAAGGGATCCCGTGAAGAATGCTTTATTAACCAGGTTAGTCCTGCACACAACTGGTGTTAATCCAGCTGGGGAACTCCAGGAGACAGTGCAGACAATGCTTCAGAGCCATCTCAAATGAAGGGCTAGAAAGCTGATAATTACCCACCAACTCCCATCAGTCTTTGGTTAAGCATTGCCCCTGGGAACATGAATTTCTTGGCACTTCCTGTGTTCCCCAAATGGAGGCCATATTGGCTTTACTTGCTAGAGAAAGGCCGCAGGCGATGAGAGGCAGATGCTTGCAGCTGGAGCATGATAGCTGTGTCCTAAAGTGCGTAGGCATCCTCGTTAGACAACACATAGATAGGAAGAAAATATCAGCCCTCCAATTTATATATATATTTTTATCTGAATAATGGACTATAATTTCATACATAGGTTGACACGGTACTTGCATCTGAACTTTATGTGTGACAGCCATTTTACACAAGTTTATCACTTCCTCCTGACCGAAAAAATACAACGTGGACTGTCGACAGTGATACTCTCACTATTCCGTTTATAATATATCAGTCCTTTCACAGTGGCAAAAAAGTTTAAAATGTGTTTGCAAAAACAGATTGAAAATAATACCAGTAGTTGAAATACAAATGAATAGGAAAAGTCTTTCTAGAATAAGATTTTACCCAGAGTTGTTATATAGGGTCAGCCAAACATCTCTGAAAAATGAAGATTATTTGAAATATAAATTTATATTCACCATCAGAAGTAGGAGTAGATATTGGGGTTGGCAGAGATAATGAGTTCATCTAATACATGGCATAAAAATCTTCTGAAAATCCAGTGCGAAAATAGAAATAATATTTTCTAACTTGAGATTGGGGATGAAGAGATAGATTTGGTATATCATTTTACATGGTATTTCATTATATAAAATTTTGTTTTATAGATGAAGATTAAAGCATGATAGTCAATGAAATAACCCAAGGAAAATGTGTAGAAACTAGAAAAGAGGATTGTACATATCTTGATCAGTGTTTCTCAGAGAGACCAGTAGTGGGTCTTTTTGATTTATAAGGCAGTACACAGGAGGTTTGGTTGTTTTGGAAAAACAAAACAAAATAATCTTATTCATAAATATCTCATAAGAGTAATGAAAATTTTCATAAAGATGGCATTGAAAGGATTCAGAATATGCCACCCCCAAATATGCCACTTTGGCATATTGATTATTTTAAATTAAAAGCACTTAAGAAATAACAGTACAAGGACACTCTGACCCCCTTGTGTCCCTGAAAGGAGGAGATGCATCTCTGTGTAAAACATTCCCTCCCTGTACCAGAAGGAAGACATTCTCATTACCAGAGACGAGGCATTTGGGGCCAAGAAATCTGTACAAACAAACCTTGTGATACTAACCTTGACCTTCCCAGTTGCCTGTTCAGCATTTACTTCTCCCAGCCTAGACTCCTTCGTCTTGTCAGTTTTTCACAAATTTATTGTTTCTTGGTCTAAAGGTATAAAAACCTCCTGCTTTTGTCACTTTTTCAAGTCTTCATTCTCTTCTGAAGACTCCTATGTACATGTAAAAATTCAATAAAATGGGTATGTTTTTCTCCTGTTAATCTGCCTTATGCCAGTTTATTTCTTAAGTCCAGCCAGAGACTCAAAAAGGGTAGAGGAGAATGTTTCCTCTTCGACATCAACAAAGCCTAAACATGAGGATCTTCAATATTACACATTTGCTTTAAAAACTGTGTTAGTCACTTATCTCTGCTTACACTGAGAAAATACAACTCACTTGGGTTTTGCTAACATTTTCAGGCCATGTTCATTGATCGACGTTATTTTTAAATGTTCATATTTGAGTTGGTATTAGTTCATACTATCTCCCCAGGGTAGGTGTAATTTAAAAATGGTCCCTAAAGATGCTCTACCCTAATGTCCACAACTTCTGAGTATATGATATCAGTCCCATAATTACATAGTGCCATAAGGCACTATTGAACTTAAGATAGAGAGATTATGCAGGTGAGCCTGTGCTAATCAGACTGTAAAAGCAGGAAACTTTTCTTGCTGCTGGCAGAAGAGGAAGTCAGAGGGTTGCAAAGTGTGAGAAGAATTTGGTGTACTCTTTTTGGTGTTGAGAATAAAGTTGTTACATGAGAAGTAATGTGGATAGCCTGAAGGAGCACTGAGGCCCCGTGGCCACCAAAGAACAGAAACCTCAGTCCTACAACCACAAGCAACTGAATTCTGCTAACAACATCAGTGAGTTTGGAAGGAGATTCTTTCCCAGAACCTCCACATGAGAGCCTAGCCTAGCTGATACTTTATTTCAACCATCAGAACTTCTGGGCTACAAGACTGTAAGATAACAAATGGGTATTGTTTTAAGCCTCTCAATTTGTGGTAATTTGTTATGAAGCAATGGAAAATTATATAATCTCTAAGTCACAGTAACAAATATTTAGTTCAGTGAAACAAAAATTTACTAATAAAATCACTGCAATAGGTATTAGAATCTTGAATGGTATCAGACACACTTTTAAGTGAAGAGGACTACGTCATGAATATAGATTGTGAATCTGGAGACGCTGGGATGATTGAATCTGTAAAAATGATAATTTTGCATAGCAACCAAAGGAAGTGTTTAAAAATTGCCACAATGGATACCTGGGGAAAAAAATCTCAATTTTATTGGATCTCTATCCCATTTACTCCTAGTTTCAAGTGTTATGCAACTTGGCTAAAAGGAGAATTAAGCCATTTAGCTTTTTTGAAATTTAAATTTTAAAATTAAGCATAATAACTTCTGAAAAGAGTCAAGGATTTCCAAAGCAAGTGGAAAAGCATACATCTCACTGGAGGAAGGGCAGACTGACCGTAAGTGCAATCCTTTTTGAAGGCAATGTGTTTAATGAGCACAAAGGAGTCTTAAAACAAGTCCATTGGATGTTGCCTTATATTTAGATATACAGTATAATAGGACAGTTGATTTACAGTGTGCATCACCTCTTGCTCAGCGGAGGGTGCACAGATGAAGGAGAAGTGTTGGGGTATTTTTTCCTTCCATTCATGACTTACAACCCCTACAAGATGATAAAAGTGGCTTTGTGTGCTTAAGATTGTGTGTAAATCATGATGACGACTAGATAATGCACTAATGAAGCATCATCTCTATATGCAGAAAGGAAGGGGTTTGCTTTGTGAGCAGCAGAGGTTGCTCTTTGAGCCAATACACATAGAGCTTGATTCATGGTGAAGAGCCTGGTACTTAGTCACTTGCACCAAATCTTCACTCAGCTTTGATACGAATTTAGCATTATGCATGTGGTCAAAGTACCCATTTGCACTAATAATTGAATAACAGGCACAAGACTCTTTTTTTTTTTAATTTGCAGTATAGTCAGTTATAGTGTGTCAATTTCTGGTGCACAGCACAATGTCCCAATCGTGTGTGTGTGTGTGTGTGTGTGTGTGTGTGTGTGTACTTTTTGAATTATGCTAGCTATTAAAGGAAAAATTTTTCATAAGAAGGTTGATAATATTAGAAATTGCTTTTACTACGATTTTGAGTGATTTGCTAAAGGTGCATGTCTCAGTGATTCTGAGTCTAGTTTGATTCTCAGTATATTCTGGAGTTTGACTATCCAGGCTCCAATCATATTGGTCATACAGAATATATTAAAAAACCACATCCAAGTGTTTTAGAAATAGAAAGACATACTTTACAGCATTGAATTCTACCAAATAGTAGTTTGGAGAATCTTTTGCTGCTATCATTCAACAACGTCGAGGTTATTTAAAATTTGACATATCTTTTAAATATCATCTGACAAAATTCCATAAGTAGTTTGAATGAGAAATTATTCTATTATGCTTGGTAATATAAGGCCTGTTAATCAGCATTCCTTGAAGAAGACAACGACTCTGAAGTAACTGAGAATTTTCTAACTTGGTAAAACTATAAAGTAAAAAAAGAAACCACCCCTTATATATACTCAATGTGTATAAAATATATAAATACAGACACATATATGTGTACAGTGTGTGTGTATAGACACACACACACACACACATACACTATATCTATTTCATAAACCATCTTTGTATGGAATCGAACCTACCACTTAAATTATGTTTTTTGAATGCATTGGTTAAAAGTCTGCATTAGGTTTGCATTACTTGTTTGAAGAAACTATTCTTTTTAATTTTAAATATTTCATTTTGTTTTTGATTCAAATTTCCAATGAATAATACTTTAATTTACTTAAAATTGAGGGCCTGTTGGTGCATCTGAGGGGAACAGTTTTTGGAAACACTTACCTGACTGATTTAAGAAGAGAAATAACAGTTCACAGAGGCAGGAGCAGAGATAAACTGATGTACAGAATGTCCAAGAATTAGCCAAGGGAGGTGGCAGGTCCAACGCTTTTTCGTTTGTAATAATCAGTTTTGTGTTTTAGCCTGTCTGTTGTACACATGATACACCAGATTCTGTGTTTTCTAGCGTAACACTTGCATGAATCCCCTCATGCTATAAGCATCTTCTATTCTTTTCAGGCAAACAACTATGAGCCAAAGGCAAACTGTTGTTTATCACAGAGACTCTTTCTTATTTGTTTTATTTATTTCCTGCCGAATGGTCCTACTTTCAGATATTTCTGGGGATGTCACTATTCTAAATGATTGGTAAGCCATTAAAATAGAGACCAGAAAAAACGCTTAACCCATATGAAAATGCAGCCGTTGTCGGGAAGTCTAAATAACACAGCACAAACAGCGTCTCCGTCCTGGGCAGTGTGTTCCTCCCAGGTGAGGCAAGAGGAACAAACAGGCTTTTTAGAAAGAACAAGTGTTGTTCCCATTGATGTTCATAATAAATCATCATTCAGGAGATTCTGTCAATAACACACTGCCCCCAATCGCCTTATGCCTGCAGCGTTCTGCTTATGCTATTGCAATGAGATGAGCTATCAAAGCCTCATGCAGTCAAAGAGAGTAGTTTAAAGAGGTACAATAACAGGCGATTTGCAAACAGCCCAAACCTTTAGCTGCTTCCCCCTTTCCAAAGGTGTGCAGTGAATTTACATTAACACCTGCTATTGGAGATAAAAGAGGGAATTTGCACTGCCAGGAGAATGCCAAATCCTCCTCTCAGAGTGACTCATTTCCCTATATTGTGGGATGTTGTGCTGCGCGAGAGGTAGCATGTTGCATGCAGAGCATTGGGTCAAATTGGGTTTTCAAAAATCAAAATGGCACTGCAGCACTTAACATACAGAACTCAGAAGTCCTGAACCTCCAAATATTTGCTACATAATCACCAGGTTAAATCCATTCCATGAAGAGGTCATTTTTATTGTCCAAGGGTAACTTCCATCAGTAGACTTTTTACTACCTACTCACTCGGACTACTATGCCATCTAAGATTTTCATGCTGTTAAATTCAATTTATCATGGAACATAAGGGCAATTAAGGGATGAGATGACATTATAGTACATCAAAGTGAACGACAGGAAAAGGAGGTGTGTACTGCTAGTAATTTGCTGTGTATAAACTTAATTTTGTGAAGTTTCCCCTGGTGAAATGGCAGATACTACTTCTAACAGCTCACTATGTGCCAGATGCTTTACTGAGATCTTAGTTACTACAAAGGGCCAGTACATCACTGATTGGGGATTGGAATGAATAAAAAATAATAACTAAAAATTCTCAAAGTCTATCACATATCACAAAACCCACGTAAGAAGTTAATTAAAGCCCCGAAACATCTATCTCTCCCTGATACATCTGATACACATTTTCCCTACTTATTTGGATGCTATATTAGTTTCCTATTGCTGGGTAACAAATTACCAGAGATTTAATGGTTTAAAGCAAGATACATTTATTGTTTCAAATTGTCTGTGGCTCAGAAATCTGGGCATATTTTAGCTGGGTGCTCTGATCAGGGCCTTTCACAAGGCTGCAAATCGAGGTGTCAGCCAGGGCTGGGATCTCCTCTGAAAATCTGACTGGGGAAAGATCCCCTCCCAGACTCACATGGTTGTTGGCAGAATCTCGGTCCCGTCAAGTGTTGTTGGATTGAGAGCCACAATTCTTAATTGTTGGATGGAGGTCACCTTGGTTCTTTTTGACGTGGGGCTCCCCAGCAGGTCAACTTTATCAAAGTCAGTAAGGGAGAGGGTCGGCTAGTACAAGGGCTCTCATGCGTTACCTAACCAAATCGCAGAAGTAGCATTCATTACTGTTGCCCTATTCTAAGGCCAGATGATGATCACAGGTCCTGCTCACACTCACCAGGGGACAATGACATAAGACCATGAATAGTAGGAGATACGGATTGTAATTAAGGAACATTTTAGTGTCTGCTTGCCACAGCTGCATTGCCTCTTGATGTGACACTCTGAGTCACCTCCTAGTCTCCACTGAATTTGGTGTCGAATGCAGTTTAATTTCTAGAAATACTCTCTCTGCTCACTGTGCAGATGTACCCAGGGTCAGGACCAAACGTAAAGCACCAAAGGTCACGTTCGTTGACTTTGGCCTGGGGACTTGGCATTGTTCTGTACAAACATCTCTGGAGCCCTGCTGCATTCTTCCTTTCCTATCTTCTTTCTTTCCTCCCCTTTCTCTTTCACAAGGCAGAACTGCACTGTGCTCTCTGTCTGTCCCTACTTCCCCCTCTGTTTCCTTCACAGACCTTTCCCCCGACCCCCAAATCTCTTACATGTCTTGGCATCTGCTTCTCAGAATCACTGAACTAACACACAAGCATACATAATCAAAAAAAACTATAGTTCTAGGAAAATAACAGTGATCAGAAGGATGGCTGAGCCAAGATAAACACTATAAATAATTTACAAGCAAGGAAGAACTTCCTGCAACTGACTACCTTTCCTTTCCTTTTAAATTTCTTCTTTTCATATCTGTGTCCATGTGACTTGAGGGGAAAGATATCTTGCATGTCCTCTTAATTATTTGTCATCCTTCACTCAGAGATCGCTCTGGGGTCTGAGGTGGGGTATGGGGGGAGAAGAGAGAGAGAGAGAGAGAATAGCAAATAGCTCTTCTTCTTTTTCTTTTTAGTGATACGTGTATTCATTAAAAAATTATTTGCTACATGATACAACATAGTATTTCCCCACCTCTGGAAAGAAGGTTTTCATGTAACAATTATTATAAATAAGTTATTATGCTATTATTATTAAATTTTAGTTGTATGTAAGGGATATCACAATAAGTATATTCAGCCCTTTTCTGTTAAAGTACCAACAGAGTTTCAAATTTATTTTCCTGCCATCCTTGTGGACAGATACCATGTCATTGTGCCCGTTTAACTGAAAAACAAAATGGACATATCTAATTGCTAAACAAAGTAAGAGTCAAATATTATCAAGAATAAACTAACTTGCAAATTCCAAGAGACCCCAGGCTGATCTATTCTGGAAGATCCTTACGGAGTAGTTGTCCCTGAATTCAAAATCTTTAGTTTTGTTCACCAGCATTGAGTTCTCTTCTGCACAAACAGGAATAATAATGCAGGTTGATGGCTTGAATGATAAAGTGTCTGAACTGATAACTTGAGGAGTTTCTGAACAGCTGCCCTCCCACATGTGAGTAAGACCCACACACCGCATTCAGAGACGTCCCTCCTGGAAGCACTGAGAGCATTTCCAAACGCCTGCCCATCTTTCTCCCGAGCTTACTTTTTCCAAGGCTGTGTAATTCTTTTCGTACTTGAGATACTAATTTTTCGTGGTTTGATTACATTGTAAAGATCTTTCCCCAATTTGTTGTGTTTTCTCTCTACTCGTAATGCCCAGTCATAAACAAGATTTAAAATTTTTAATCTATCACACCCACTATGTATTTGCAATAAGCACAGGCATAAAAAACAGAGAGAGGAGTTTCAGATTATGTGTTATTTGGGGGCAGGTTGGAAAGGGGACTTGGGAGCTTTCTGCTGTGTCTGTAGTTTTATTTCATTAGATAAAAAGCTGAGGCAAATATGTAAAATTTGATTTTTTTAACCTGAATCTTAGGCATACAGAGTGTATATATTTTTCTGCATGGATTTTAGACTTTATATCATGGCTATAGATAATACATATGTGTCTTTGTACACACAGATGTCTATGGTCTACTATGTGCCAAGTCACGTGTCCCCTGCCACTTTGGGGTTGTTTCAAACAGGGTGAAGAGGAATGTGAAGAAGCCTGGGGGAGATCAGAGGATGTGGGGGAAGCATCGGGTTCTGGGACTCAGCATCGCCCCCTGTAATCAATTCAGGTATCTAAATTCAGGCTTCCTTAAATTATCCTGTCAAACATAGCTCTTATTAAGAATATATCCTGGAAACAGAATGACGATAAAAGAAAAAGGAGGCAAGGACTCTCAAAGAGACACTTTAAGGAAGACATTTGAGAATGCATACTGCACATAACAATATTTTTTTGAGAATGCGATGATACGCATTTTATAGTCACTGCTAAGAGGTAAAATCAAAGCCACAGAGAATACAGGTAGAAATGTGGCTGCAGATGTTTGCAGTTTGGGGGGAAATATGATTGATATGTCTGAAGAGCAATATCAGGGACCTGAAGTTATGCATAAAGGACAAGGAAAGGGACAAAAAGTCAGATTTAAAGAGCAGGAAAAGAGAAATCATGCTGCTGGCTTGACGTAGCAAGGTTGATCAGCAAGATATGATACAAAGAAGCAGAAAACAAACGGAAAGAAAATAAACATTGTTCCTTTTAGAATGAATCTAAGGGGAAAAAATGGTGAAATGGACCAATATTAAACTTAGGGGGCATGTGCCTATGTAACACAGAACAAAGGCAAGATAAGATTTCTTCACTATTCATTTAAGAACAGGGTGTAAAAAAGGTATAAATATGATGGCAAATATTTTCTTTGGGGTTTAATTAACTTCCCATTCACTTTGACTTAAAAATAAGTTCCGTTTGTTCACTCTGGTTATTTTGATTTTCAGATGATTGTATACCCCTGAGTGACAGCAAGGTGCCTAATGCATAGCTTTTCTTTTTAAACTATATAGCCATCTTATTTTGTCCTGTTTGGTTTTTCAAAAAAAAAAAAAAAAGTTGAAGAATTTGCCATCTTCAACTTTGCGCTCTATCTAATCCACATACATTTTCTTGAGGCTGAAGAACCTTTGGAGGTGGGCAGAAAAATGGCAGTTGGTCGTAACCTGGGACGGCAATCAAAGGCAGTCTGGAGCCCCTTAACCTCTGGTCGCTGACACACAGTTCAACAGCTGCCTAAGAGCACAGTGCTGTGCTTTGTCCTCAGATTCTTGCCGTAGCACACAACAAGAGAAAGAAATATTGGTCAGTAAGAATAGGAAATAGAAACATCTAGCGTGATGCCGTCTTATTAACTATAGCACACTATGTATATGACACTAGGTATAGCCCTAAATATGTGTGTGTGTGATACAGGACTGATCAGTCTATCAGTCAATCAACAAAACAAAAAAGTAGCTCTGAGGATTGGCCACGCTGTCACAGTGCACGGATTCAAGTTACACTGTTCTTCCTGAGCCAGGCTTAGGAAACTTTCAAAAGAACAAGCTAGTACGTGGCGTGGAGTAGAACCATCAAGAACTTTCAGAAGCAGGTGTTTCAGATCCTCTTATGTAGTTTTGATGATCACTTATCATAAGATAGCTTCCCAGTATTTTCCAAGTTTCCCATTAAAGGGTTTACAATAGTCACCAATGTGGAAAGCGAAAGTGAAATCAATGATAATATTTCTGAGCCATTAAGGTAGAGAAACAGGAAATTGAAAGTTGAAAATGCATTAAGAGGGACGCAATTGAGAGAAAAATGATGGACTTTATTACCTGATATACTGTCCCCGCGGATTACTGAAAGGACCTTAAATAGTTATTCAGTTGAGACTTACGCCCAGAAAATCCTTTGTCAAGAAAACTCTGCTTCTTAAAATACAAAATGATGGAAAATAGCAGTCGTGGTTAAAAAAAAAATCACTTTCTCAAGTTTCTGGCTTTACATAAAAACGAGTTTTGGGTGGTGTCGAGGGAGAATGCGCAGACAGGAAGTAAAAAAAGATGGAAAGGAATCTGAGGAGGAAATGGAAGAGGTTATTTTCCTACTGGGACGTGGCTTAGGAAAATAACATTTAAATTATAGGCATCCTGGGTAGGGACTTGTCTAATTCTGCATTTGATATAGTATGTGGTGTCTCCTTGGCATTCAATCAATGCCTTTGAATATAGATAATGGAAATGTCCCTTTGCCTCCAGTGCAATGTACAAATTGAGTGTGAGGAAGAAATTCTCATTTTTCACCAAAGCTGGTCACAGGTGAACACTGATCTGCATCTGAAAATAGTAAAGCATTCCCTTCATGCCCTTTTAATTCCCCAAGGACTTTGGCCTTTTATTCTCCTTTTAACAAGCCACTTTTCTTTCCCAGAGGGACATTCCTGAACAGTTCTTAGGGAAAACAAAAAACAAAAAAACCTGTCTATAGGGCATCATCTGGAAATTGCCCTGTTTTGCAGGCCAAAATGCAAAGCCAGGATTCTGTGAAGAATGGCACAGCTCCTCAACCACTTCAAAGCTGGATAGGGTTGAATCTATGCCCCAACGAGAGGTGTTAACTGCTCCAATCAAAGTTTACTTCCCAAAGCCTGCACACACTGTTTTGTTTTCCCTGCCAATCGTCTGAATAATACCATTGCCAGTCACATTAATTTAGACAAATCTTTTCAAGGGGAGTGAGTGGAGCAAATCCAGGCAAACAGAATGGTATTAGCTCTCTCCCTCACAAAATCACCAGGAAGAACAAAGATGCAATTAAGAAAACAAAGTATCTCAGTGTCTGTTCCAGCCCTAATATTCTATCAGATGGAAATTCTGCCAGGGCAGAGGTCAAGGCTTCTCTGAAGCTGGATCTGAGCTGCGTTAAGGGAGAGAATTCAAAAGACACGCACATTTCTACATGAAAGTATAACCTTTCTTATTTCTTCTGGCAGGTCAAGATGCTCGTGTTCTGCGTTGGCGTCATCTTAAACCTGCTTTCTTGGTGTTGATAATCAATTTCTCACCTCTTTCTAGACTGTACACAAGTCTAACTGGATACTCTTCCCCATTCTGCTTCCTCTTGGTGTGGGCCATGTGGTTCCTGCTGCCTAAAATTCTTTTCCCAGCAACGTGTGAAATCAAATCTATTCCTCAAGCCCAATTTAGATGTCACCCTTCGAACAAGTACTCCCTAATTTCCCCACCATAACGTGCTTGCTCTCCTTTCTCTGAGACCAAGTTTGAACTTCTTCTATGCCCTTAGGATTTTATGCTTTTTACTTAGGTTATCCATTTCATCCCCATCTCCCCCTAAACTCTAAGATTCCCAAGGACATAGAACCTTGACTAATTCATCTTTTTATCTTCCGCATGTTGTAGTCAATCAACTTGAACAAAACAAACTTTCAATAAGGGAACATATAGGTAGTAGTAATAGTAAGAGCTTACATTTAGATGGTGCTTAATATATACCTTATATTATTCTAATGTAAATGAATACACATAATCATCACAAAACTAGAGCTTGGTTCTATTATTATCCCTGTTTAACCACAAGAACAGAGCAGAACAGAAAGACCAAAGAATTGGCCACGCTCACACAGCTATCATATGGGAAAGCCAGTACATATTGAAACACTGGCAGCCAATTTCCTGCACCCACGGTCTAATCTCCTTGCTCTCTGCATAGTGTTTATAAACGAATGAATGAGTTATTTTACAGGAAGTTTACTTACATTCTATTTGTATATTTATATGTTATATATATGCATACAGTATTTGTACTCTCCTTAAATTTTATTTTACCATTTAACATCTCCTTTCTTTTACCTTGTACCAAGATCTTTCTTTTTTCCCTCCCTGTATTAAGAATTGAAGCTTCAATCCAAGGAAGCTATTGACTTTTTTTTTTTTTCCTCTTAGACTCGAGGTCTATAGACCATTGGAAAATTCCCGTATTTTTAAACCTTTCTAAAATAAAATTTTAGACTCACAGTAAGTGATAATATAGAGAAATCAGATGTATCTATCACCAAATTTCCCCCAGTGATCACACCTAACATTGCTATAGCATATAATCAAAACCAGGAAACTGATATTGGCATCATACCACTGACCTGCCTATAGTCCTTACTCGGACTTATCGGTTTTTCCATGCATTTATTTTTTATCTTTGTGTATAATTCTAAGACATTTTATTGCATGTATAGATTTGAATAAGCATTACCACAACCAAGATACAAAACTATTTCATCACTACAAAGAAAGTTTCCCATGCTATACTTTATAGTCACACCCTCCCCTTCCTCCCCTAACCCTTTGGTGATCACTAAGAAGCATTCTATCTGTATAACTTCGTATTTCAGGAGAGATGGAATAATACAGTATGCACCATTTTGAGACCGGCTTTTTTTTTTTCTCTCAGCCCAAATGTTCTTGCAATTTTCCAAGTTGTTGTTGTGTCAATAATTTGTTCCCTTTTTTGCCAAGCAGTATTCCACAGTATGAACAAACTGCTATTTGTTTAACCATTCACTCATTGAAGAGTACGTGAGTTATTTCCTTTCTGGGGATCCTACAAATAAAACTGCTACAAATTTTCATGTACAAGTTTTTGTGTAAATGTATATGTTCATGTCTCTATACTAAATGCCTATGAATGCAAATCCTGGATGATACAGTAAGTATATTAGAAAGTTTCACTTTCTAAGAAACTGCCAAATGATTCCAGAGTGGCTCCTCCTTTTTATATTCCCACTGGCAATGTACACGATATCACATTTCTCCACATGTTTGTCAGCACTTGATATTAGTAGTTTTTTTTTTTTTTAATTTTAGCCATTCTAATACACATGTAATGTCATCTCACTGTGGTTGTAATCTGAACTTGACTAATGACTACTGATGTTGAACATCATTACGTGTGTTTACTTGCCATCTGTATGTCTTCTTTGGTTAAGTTTTAAGTCTTTTATCCATTTTTCCAATTGAATTGTGTTTTTATCTTACTGTTGAGATTAGACAGTTTGGAGGCTGATCTGTCATCCTCTTAACTGGCTCTTTTTCAGAATAAAAGTGTTAAAGTTTTATGAAATCCAGTGGGTCCAAGTTTTCTTTTATAGTTCATGCTTTTGGTGTCGTATCTAAGAACACTCTGCCTAACTCCAGGTCATGAAGATTTTCCCATTCTGAAAGTTCTACAGTTTTACATTTATATCTATGATCTGTTTAGAGTTAACTGTTATATAAGGTTGAAGTTTAGGTTGAAGTTCATTTTTATAGCTGTTGATGTCCATTTGTTTTAGCACTATTTGTCAGAACAACTATCCTTACTTCTCTATGAATTTCTTTGGTATCTTTTCAAAAATAATTTGGGTGTAATTGTGTGATTCTCTTTCTGTCACTCACTTTTTAAAAATTGAGGACATTGCAATGAAAGGAGATAGGGGTGCTGGACTTACTTTGGCATAAATACTTGCCCAACAGAGATGGTCTTTAAGGTGATGCAAATAAAGGAATTTAATCAAACAATTTTTTTTCCAAAAGACCATTATCTCCTTTCTGTCTACACATCATGTGGTCTACAATTGTCTATGTCATTGAAAGACTAACCTGGACACATCCTCTTACCCTTTGCAAGAACACATCTGACCAAAAATAACAAAGCAAAACAACAACCTGCTGGCCCACAAAAGCCAAAGCAATGAGTGTAGGATCAGAAGTCCTAAGGTCACTTGCTCTCAGTGGGGTCTGTATAATGGGAATCATAAGATTCACTGCCCTGTCTTTCTTACGTGACTGCTATAAGGCTCCAATGAGATCATGTGAGAGAAGGTAGTTTATAGAGTGTAGCTCACTAAACAGAAATAGAACATGTTTCTTATAAAGCCACTCACTACTCACACCCATTTCACTTTTAGATAGACCTCACAGGTGACTGGCTACTATCTTCATGTTTTGAACCCTGGGATTTGGATGGTAAAAACACTGTTTCCACTATATCTGCTTTTGACCAATGCCGATGGAGTTCCATCTAGACAAATATATGCCTCCTCTGAAAAACTCTGTCTATCAGATTCCTAAATGCTAGCCATTCTTAAATTCATTACTTTGTTCATCAATTTTTCCCCACAGAAAAATAATTGCTCCCAGAGTTACAAATTTTTTAAAAAAGGAGCATTAATTTGGGTCATTAATGACTTCTTTGTGAATACTACATTCTTGCCTATTAATTAAATAGCACATGTAATGTGCATCTTCTTTGTGTCAGGACCTAAATACAAAGAGGAAAGAAACACATGCCTTTGAAGAGCTCACTGTCTTGTTCAGGCATGTGCCATTGCCCACTGGGACTGAGCCGTGCCAGCCCTTGGAAGAGTCAAGGAAGATAAGGCCTTTGTCAGCTAACATGTTTACCCCAGCCATTATGAGTTCACTGAAAGAAGCTCCAGATTTCTAAATCCTTAAAAATCAGATGAAAACTTTGTAAACGTCACATAACATTTACAGTTATATGACAAAGCATGGAATCCTTATATTCATTCATTCAGAATCACTCATTGAGTACCTGTTCTGTGCAGTCTTGATCTAAAATCTTGGAATAGAAAGCACAAGATACATTTCTTTGTTTTTAAAAGGTCATTGTTTAACTCTTTTTATTTCAAAAAAGGAGCTAGTAATAAGAAAATGCATGGGAATGTCTGTTTTTCAAAAAGTGTACATTTCTGTCTAAATACAAGATATTGTTAGGATTAAATAATTGAGTTATGGAGGTTTCACTCATAGAGTTGGTTATAATCAGATTAGCAAGAAATACGTTGTCAAGGGAAATGAAACCAGACATTTTAACAGCATTTATTGAAATATCTGCTATTCTTTTGTTTAGCCTTAGATCTTAGTTAAGATTAAAAAGCCTTTGAAAATTATCCAAAATACTTAAATTTAGAGAGCAGGGAGACTCAGGCTAAGGTGATAAGCCTGGTCAGATTAATTACTATAAAAGTAAACCCCAAAATCAATCATTTTGTTAAAAATAAATTAACTACATTTAGAAAAGTTTTATTGGCAGTCTCAGCTGTGAACCACTTTAGTTCTAAAGATGCTTACTGACAAATTTCTTTCTTACCAGACTTTAAGCTTTAAAAAAATGAAAAGTGTCTACTTTACTGCCATTTGGTGTGATTTAGTGATCTATGCGTCTTACTATAAGCAATCAATGTCTCTTTTTGGCTGGTTTGCTTTTCTTTGGGGGTGAATTTAAATTCAAACTATGCATCTCTTTTTTATTATTCCATATGTGTTCACAGAAATCACCCACAGAAGCACTTGCTATCCAGATGCAGGGAGAACTAGCAGAATGCCCCTGGCCTTCCTGAACACTGCACAGGTACAGTGTGCTGTTCTGCCTGTGGGGGAAAATGGACTTCTGGCTACTTCTTGATGCCTCTTTGTTGTCACTGTTAATCTGCTATATCAGATGCATACTTCCCATGGCTGCATAATCCTGGAGGATAGGATTTCCTTTCTGTATCCCATCACCTGGGTAACTTCCTGTAACAGCGTATAGTTCTAATAGGCCTAAAGTGCCCATCATCAAATGGGCTAAAACCTTGCCTGAAAACGACTTTGAAACAGTCTCTGAGAAATTATCCTCTGAGTGGTGATCTAAAGTCCCAGCATAGCCATCTTGCTGGTCTCACTAGGACGCAGCCTTGTGGAAACCCTGCTGGCACCCCTGCAGATAAGTGTTCTCATTTGCTCAGGGGCCTCACCTGAGATGCTCAGAGTTCAAACTCAATTCCTCTTGCATGTTATGCTGCTCCTAGACATGGCAAAAGGAATTCTCAGCAATAGTCAGGCCCGGACTGCCTCAATCTGCTGGACACTTCTGTTTATTATTTTCCTTTATCTCGTGCATATGTTCTTACATTTTCATATCTGGCACGTTGTATCTTCTAGGCAGCTATTTAAAATGTAAAACTGCAGTGTTGTGAGGATTAAGTATAAATTAATCAAATGCATCAAGAGAAATCTTAAAGACATGTTGCATTTTAAATGGTATTACTGGATATTTGTTTACAAGCACCATGGATGTACCTTCAGAAATGCAGATTATTATTTTTAAAGTGCCATTTGAGTTTATTAATAGAACCAATGGCTTCTGGCATCTAATGTAGATTCTGACATGTTAATGACAATATATCCTAAATCCAGTTTGCCACTCCTTTAAGCACGACTCATGAAGGCAGGAAGTTAGGTGTGAACACATAGGTCAAGAACACGGAAGCAAGTTTAATAACATGCGCAAAAGACAAGAGCCAAGTATACAGTGCACAAGCAAACCACAGCGCCTCCTTTTCCATCCATGGTCTCACATGGTATTGTCTGATGAAATGTCTTATTCAAGTACTCGACTTATGCTGTTAAAAATCTCTGCACACTGTAAATCAACTACACTAAAATTTCTCATAAAACAACTACGCAGATCTATTATTGTGTACAAGCAATAAAAACACTTATACAGAAATTTTAAGATTCTGCAGGGAGCAAACACAGTAAACATATATCTGGTTTTCAGATATTCGCTAGAGAGGGAAATGTTGGTGATGGGCTGATGAGGGTAGCCATGAGAGGTAACCAGGGAACTCATGATCCAGTGATCTAGTAATAAGGGAGAAGAGTGTTGGATATTACAGAATATGTAAATTAAATGAAGGGTGAAACAAGAAACGAGAAAGATTCTTGTAGCCACAATAGAAGGAAAATTTCCATTTACATCAACAAAGTAAAGACTCTCACTCCTAGAGTTTCTTCTGGCTTTGATTCATGGTTCTATATTGCTAATTTTATCTACAAATCCAATATTTGGCAGGTGGACAAGGATAGGACAGGGGTGTGGGCTGAGGAAATCCTAGAAGCAGAGAACAGGTGAAAATAAGTAACATTTGGGAAGCTTTAAAAATGAAAGTTCAATGTGGGGAAAGACCTGTTAAAATCTTCCTCCAAAATTTCAGAGTAAGACGAATGAGTAGAATAGTGGCCAGTGACATTACTGCAAAGTAGGTAGTTTGAACCAACATGGTAAGAAGAATTACGTTCTTAGCAGCCATAAGGTACGAAAATGATTTTATGGAAATAATTTTGTTTGTGCCCATCTACGTATCAGGAGAAATAGTCCAGTTCACATTTATGACACTCTATCACATTATACTGAAATCAGAATTTTTATGAATTTCCTTGTGACTATTCCTCTTTTTTTCTGTTACACAAAAGTGTGGAGAATATTCATAGAATTCAAGTCAATGACTCTGTAAATTGCTTTGCTTCTTAGGGCATGAACTACATGACTCTAGACTCTTGTGTTTTGTTAAGACAGCACAACATTTGCAATTAGCTGTCTGATGTCTGTGGCAGAGATACAGTCAAAGACAGTAAGAAGTAGACTGGAGCCAATGTAGTCTACTGTTATAGCATTTTACTGCCTAAATATGCTTTTTGTGCTTTGGTATTTCAGAGAGGTCTGTCACCCTAGGAAGTCCTTTGCTTAGCAGACAATGGGATCCTGATAAAAATAATAGCAACTCTGAACTAAACTCTGGAGGCTGGGTTAAATTTCGCATGACTCTATGGTGTATTGGAATTTCAGTAAAAGAATTGCTGAATTTAGATTTTCTCAGCTGAATTCTGGAGTTGGTTGCTACGATCAATTCCTCAAGAAAAGAAAAAAAAAGACATCTTTATAGAGATTTAATGCAGATTGACACACGGAACACAGAAATAGAACATCACAGAGTCTCTCAACCTTCTTGAGCGTCTATAATCAAATATCTCCAGTGGTAAAAATAAGACAAAATGTAAATTCATCATGGGCACAGTAGTTTTATATACAAATCAAACTGATTTTAAGCAAGAACATCTGTGCAAACAAGATTGTAAAAGGTAATTTCAAGGCTACAAAGGAAGAGGAAGTATGTTGATTGGATTTTAAAACAGACACGTTAAATGCGCACACCTACTGTAATGTGAGATGCATGACATAATTTAATAAGTTTACTTAACGAAGATTTGCAGAAACCTCTAACTAGGGATGTCTTTTTCCCTTGTTTCTCCAAATCAATGTTAAGAAGTATTTGACAAGTGAAGAAATAAAAAGGAAATATGAAAAGTCTGTTTTTCAATTCAGACATTTCCCTGAGAGCCTATGATGTGCCAAGGACTGTACTAGAAGATGCATTTTACTGCTGGTTGACTCCTGTCCTCCAGGAACTTACAACATTATGGAGAGACATATGAGTAACACTGCGCTGGGGGGAAAGAGGAAGTCATGAGTTCTCTGCGAATACAGAATAGGGACACCTAACTCATCCCACCAAAATCCAGAAGGTTCCCAGCTTAAATACTGGAGCTGAATTTGGAAAGAGGAGTGAAAGTTTATTACCCGTAGAAGATACAGGTCATTTCCAGAAGGAAGAAGTAACATGTGCAAAAACACAAAAGCATGAAGTAGCAGGACTATCTGGGCAACCGCAAGTGGCCAGGCTCTTCCCCTTTCTCTGAATGTTCTTCCTTCAGACAGAGAAATACTCAAAACAAATACAAAGACTGAGTAGTGAGGAAGCAGAGGGCTCAATCCAGGTGACACTGACATCGAGTGGCAAAGCAGAAAAGAAGGCAAGGAAGGCAACTGAGAAAGAATGGCCTGAGAAGTTGGCAGTCAGAAGAGAATGGTATAACAGAAAGTAAGAGTAGAATATGAATGAAAAAAAGATGAAGTGCTCAGTAGCCTCACAGACCACCGAAGGCCAAGCAGGTAAGAACAGAAGCTCATAGAGGAGTGTAAGAAGTCAGAGTCAGTGCTGGCCTTAAAAGAAAAGTCTCAGTGGAGTGTTGGTAGACATATGTAGATTGCAGGATATTGAAGATACTGAAGAGTGAATGGTAAGTGAGAAATTGGACATAAGTTTGGGAGGTGGTGGGATGGGTCATTAGATGTATAAGAGGGATTTGGGCATAATGGTATTTGTGGGGAAAAACCAGAGAGAGGAAAAAATTTAAAACACAGAAGAAAAAAGTGTGATTAATGTGGCCAGTTCCTCCCAGATGCAGGAGTTGATAATAAGCAAGGGCTACATGGGAGAAGGGACAGCTCTGTCATTTAAACAGAAGGAAGAGGTGAGAGGCAGAGGGCAGATGGAACATCTGCTGAGGACAGAGAAAAATATGTTTTTCCAAACCTTAATTCAACACATCAACACACAACAGACAAATGTCCTTGTTACCAGACCACAAACTTTGGGAGTTTCATTTTTATTATTTTCTGCACACTCAATTTTTTGTTTGATTGAATAAATAATGATCTTATCAGTTGATGTGTCCCTTGTATGTTTCCTCTTCTTTTAATCAATAGTCAATTTTTGTCTAATCTTTGAAATGCTTGCCATTCTTTTTTTTTTTTTTTTTTTGGACGGCTTGTAGCTTTTCGTGTTTGATCACATACTCATATGTTCAAACATAAAAATAGCACAATAGTCCTGTCATGGTGAAGAGTAAAGACCTGCATTAAATTTTACCTCTTTGGTATAAAATGTAGAGCCATGCTAAATCTTCTGGGACCGTGTAACCTGGATATGCATTTAACCTGACAGTCTCCAATCCATCTGCGGATTCCTGAAGCACTTCTGCCTGTAACTCTTATTCCTAGCAACTTTTCTGCTGGAAGTGATCAAATAAAAGCTCATCAATGATCTAAAATACATAAGTCAGTGTAATTCAACACATGATTTGAAATACATTCATATTGAATGCATACCAATTACATAGCATAACACAATCATGGTAGACTAATGAAAATCAAATGCATTTACATCAGTATTTACCATTTAAGATTTTTTAAATAAAAATGCATAAAATTTTTGATTAGTAAAGAAGCCTATGCAACAAGGAATACTGTAAAAACAGAAAAATAGTAAATCCATTACAAAACTAGGTGAACACATCTTCCAGTAAGTTTCTAATAATCTCACCTACGGTTAATGTTTTTCATGGAAATTTTCAAGGTGGTGAAGACATTCTTATTAATAATGCATACCTCTTGCATCTCAAAATTTTGGTTTTGGCAATAAAACCTCTATGTAGAAGGTTCAATTAACCATGTTTAGTTATTTTGACCCATAAGTAGGCAAGAACTTATTTTAAAAAACTGATTAATGTCTCTCCCAAATGCTCCCAAGAAGAATTAGTTCTCATGTTCCAGAATTGTTTTGACTCAAGATAATTGGGCTATACAAAAGCAAACAACAACAGCAACAACAAAAATACATATCTTAATGTCTTCAATAAGTCTATTGTAAGTTCTTCTTTTAACATATGAGACCCTGAAAAAGTAATATAAACTATTTGGATCTAAATTCTCAAAATGTAAAATGAGAAATTGAATGAGTGTCTTTATGGACACTTCCACCCTGAAATTAAATGGACTTTTAGAATGCAAAACATTTACAATATATGTTAAGGTGGATTTTCCTAAAATGCAAGATATTTACAGAGCTAGAAGGGAGGATCCTGAGTAATGTACCATTTCCTCGTGTCCACTGTGGCCTGCTCTTAGCTGTTTTTATCCAGAGTTACATGTAGACACAGAGCATCATACAAACCTTTGCATCTGAATTTTTTTTTTCCTAGAGTTCCTAGAATTCAAAGCATTAGTTAGCTGAATGAAGTCACCCGTCTAGCTCTACAAAATCTTATGTGATATGGAGCCTGGTCAGTCAGATGGGAAAGGAAATGGAGGAAATGAGGTTGGAGGATAAATACGGCGCAGATTACCCTCTGTGTGGCCTCCAATTTTAGAGAAAATAATAATCTAATCAGTTTTGTAACTTTTTAGGAAAGCTAAGTCTATTTCAAATCCAGTATTGCACACTGAGCAAATAAATTGACTTCCTTTCCTTCTAAAATCACACTAAATGATACTGCAAGTATAAACAAAAAGTAATGAAATCATAACAACACTAAAAACAAGAAGAGAAGATAATGGTAGAAGGGAAATTTAATTAATTTCTGATGGGCAGAGGGCAGATGAGATTATGTGTGGAGGGAAGGCACGGTGGTAGTGGGGCAGGGGCAGTATTGGTTTATGAAAGCATCTCTTTGCTCCTAATAAAGCCTTGAGAGACTGATTTTAAAACAAAGCTAAATGATAGCCTTGGGGAAGGCCTGATGGGGTATCTGGACTGAATTTTAAAAGCCCACTATAACTTGTCTTCAGTCTTTACCACGGACCCAATAGGGAAACATCAGAAGTACCACTACCCAGGAGACTAATACTTAAACACTCCATCTCCAAATAAAAGTCCTGTTTAAGTTGGCATTTGCGAGGTAATCTGAATACAGGCAGCTAATCCCTGACCATGGTTGGCTGTTAAAGGGAAATCTTTCTGGCTACAAGGCCCGTCTACTTACACAGAGCCCCAGGGACAGGAGAGAAGAGGGAAGGGAACAACCACTGAAGGAAAAATACAGCAACTGAGGATAGGACATAAACTGGTTAACCCCATCTAGGCCCAAGATGGCAGGAGATTTGGCTCCCAGTACACCTTGAGCTTCATTACACGCTCCTTGTAATATATCAGGGTGCTAAATGGCGCTCCCACAGGTGCCATGACAGTCCCCAGGCTGACCACAAAAGGTCAAAAAGAGGGCGGTGACTCAATTCCTGGGAATCCTCCCCCTTCCCTAAAGAAATTGGAATAATTCTTGCTAGCATATGGAATTACCTGGCTCATAAAAACTAACCACCCCTACTCCTCGTAGCTGATTTCATTTTCCTAGATGACCCTGTGCTCTGAAGCAGCCACCTCCTGCCTTTTGAGACGGCCCAGATTCTGTCTATGGAATGTGTCTCTCCTACACCTCTCAGTGCTCTCCCTCTCTGGTCTTCTGAGACAGCCTGCACTCTGTCTATGGAGTGTGTATCTCTCTGAAAAAATCTACTTTCATTCTGCTATAGTTTGCTCTTGAATTCTTTCCTACATGAAGACAAGCACCCTCACCTGATGCGGTGCCTCCCAAGGGCTCACCTGAGACCTGGGACATAACCATCCTCTCACAACCCATCTTCCTGTATCATCAGAGTGAGTTCTCCCACAGAAAAGACCTCTGGGTATTTTTTTTTAAAAGGACAAAAGGTGATAATGATTAAAAAATATGTAAACACTAGCTCCTTAAACTAATCCAAAGACTTGCAGACAAAATGAACTATTAACTATGGAAACTAATTGAGAAAAAAATTGCAAGAAAGAGAAGACTAATTATACAAAGAGAACAACTCACGCCAGAAGAAATAAAAACAATATAAGAAACAGAAGAAATGCTAAAACTCAGTTCTAATGAGTATCTTTGGAGACATTTAAGAGAACATTAATTTCATGCAATAAAAATAATTTAGTTATATTAAAAAATCACATGGGTCACAGAAATGAAGGCTATTTAGAAAATTAATGAAATAACTTTTAAAATAAGAATAAAATGTCTGACTAATGAGCCAAGTTGATACCAAATTAATAATCTCAAAAGCAGAGTAGAATAATTCATTGCTAATACAGATCAAAAGGATAGAGATGGATTATGAACAAAATGTAAAGAGACATTTAGAGTGAAATCAGACAAGCCAAAATATACTAATAGAATATATTAAATGAGAAAATAAGAAAAATGGGAGGTGAAATGCTCATAGCAATAATAGAAGAAAAAAATCCTAAACAAATAAAAGGCATAGATACACAGAATGATAAAAACCACTTATGCCTAGCATGGTGAGCAGAAAGAATGCATGCTTTGATACATCCTGATGATACTTGAGCCCTCCCAGTATAATGCAGAAACCCTAAAAGCTTCCAGACAGTCAAAAGGAAGTTGACACCAAGCTCTTCACTGGTGACTGTGATTGCAAGACAGCAATGAAATAAACTATTAAAGTTCTAAGAGAGATGTCTCTAAATGTAGAATTCCACTCCCAACTGTGTCAGGTACCTTGTATGGGTCTCCTTAGATTGTTTAGAACCATTTGTAGCCATGGTGGCTGTGACAGACAATACAGGCACCCACAGTAACATAAGCCTGGGACAGATTAGCTAAGTATGCTTAGAGGTTTGGTCTGCCCATCACTTTCAGACTTGAATCAAGGTAAGAGACCTGCTTTCTTCGGCAGCTCCCTAAGGAACTAGGTGATGGAACCCAGAAGTGCAGGTGAACTATTTTTCCTCAAGGCAAACGTTGACTAATGGAAGAAAGATGATAGGAGGAAGTGCCTGAAGATAAAATTGTCCCCCGTCTTTCTTTCAATGATCTGTTTGAGTCATAGTTTGATGTACGTGCAAAGCCTTTGGTGCTAGTTTGATGCATGTGGATTTGCTTTCCATTCCTCCTTGCCTCGTCATGCTGCCTGGGACTGCATTTGCACTGAAGTCCTGCCTCAGGCTTTGTTTTATGGAAAACGTGGTCTAAGACACAAATCTATTCATCGAGTGTGACATCAAATCCTCTTCTATAAGAGAGCACCCCAAGTTTTATGTTTTGCACTTCCTTTTTAGAGAAAATGCTCTTGAAGAAAAACTATGCCAAAATATCCATAGCAACAAGAAAAATCAAAGAAAAAATATTCTATATTCAAGAAACAACAGAAATAACTCTGAAGTACAAAGAAAAGAAGTATCAGTGAGTCCACTGTACTGCATACATAGAATGCATTTGATATCAATTATAACAGGAAGTCAGAGGAGTCCATGAAAAATGTCTTCAAGAAGAAAATATGGTTAGTTATACAAACAGTATAATCTGGAAGATTTTAGTAATGAGAAGAAAGGCAGCTTAAAACTTGGACACTAACCAAAATCTGCATGTGATTCCAGCATTATAAAACAAAAAGGGGGACAAGATTTTGAGTAATGGGTGGGGTAGATTTAAAAAGAATACATTGGACCCTGATGTTTAAATATTCTTTTCAAGAAGCACAATTTTAGGGTCATCGAATTAGATTTACTTCACTTTGTGTCAAAATACTACTTGAGGTAGTATATATGGTAATACATTACATGCTGTTTACGATCCATTATTTTGGAAAGAACGAAGAAAAAAAGCATTGAATAATGCTTGGTAGTCATAGAAAATAAATCAAATAAGGAGAGCTCTGTGAATGTTTTGAAAAATGGTATTCTGACTGAGGTGAGAAAATACAAGAAAAAACCAAAGTAAAGAGCAGTGTGGATGCCAATTTTCTTATGACCAGTAGCAGGGACTTTAAGCAGACTCACAAGTTAACGTTACTAAAAGTAAATTAATGAATCCATAAATTAAATTTTAATCATATTATTTACATATTTAAAGACAACACTTAGAAGAATTAAAAATAACATAAAAATCAGGAGTTGAATGTGGAAAAAATTTGGTAAGTAGTATAATTTTTCTAATTTTTCATTTATATAAGTGGAGAATGAATATATATGTCTTAAAATCAATAAATAAATCAATAGACAGAGATGTACATTTCATTTACATTTATGATGATAAAAAGCTGTAATCATTTAAAAATTGTTTAAAAATATTATTTTTAGAAGTGTGAGCCTGGAGTAAGCAGGAAAGAGATTTAAGCTTTTCATTATATGTTCATTTGCAGTGTTTGAAGTTTTTTTTTTAACTATACCCACAATCACTTTCTTAATTAAGGTAACTTTTCTTTGAATGAACTAAGACATCTTACCTCTTGATCATGTGGAGAACGGATTAGGAGAAAGCTTCAAAGACAAGATAAGATATAACGTTATTTCACTAGTTAAGGTGAGAGATGTTAAAGCCTCAAATGAAAAAGTAGCAGCTTATTATCAAATAAACAAGAAATGTAATAAATATTAAAAGATTACATGTTTAATAATTAATTTGAAATCAGGAATACAAGTGAAGAATCCAAGGTTATTTCTCACTGGAAGATCCCTAGAGCCATCATCCTGGACAAATAAGGAATTCAAAGAGAAGAGCATATATTGATGTGTTGATGAGAGTTAGGAGAGTGGGAGAATGAAAAAAGAGTTCAGTTTCTTAGTGAATTTTACCATTTGGAACTTGAAGTGTCTATAACTATTTAGGTGAAAAATCCTGCAGTTCAGATCTTATTTTAAGATACATATTTGATGATCACAGAATATTAGTGGAAATTAAAAACCATACTAATAAAGGAGAATACTTTTAATGTGATGTAGTTAGGAGAGTCGGCACAGAATCCTGGCGACACCTACTCTGAATGCATAGGCATAAGGAGCAGATTCTAAGGGCAGTAACATTTGAATCAGTAATCACAGGAGAAAACAGGAGTGAGAAATGGTGATCTTCAAAACTTAGAGGGAGGAAAGAACTTTGAATAAGAAAAGAGTAGTTAAAGCCACAGGGAGGTAACTAAGAGAAGGAATGGGAATAGCCCCTGATTTGGGCATGTCATTGATGGTTTCATCGAGAGAAGTGTCGCTGGAATGACACCGTCACGACTGCAAGATGAATGTGTGCTGAGAAAGTAAATGAGACGTCCTCAAAGAGCTTGATTTAAAAATTAAGAGAAATGATAGGAATGCTTACCTATCAAAACACTGAGGGCAAAAGAACTAATACTAACCAAGACGAAGGAACTGAAATTACATGAGTGAAAAGGTGATAAAGAAAGTCTACCAGAGACCAGGAATGTGACATTTGGCACATTGAAGAATCACCTTTGAATAACAGGGCAGCCTTTTTTGACTCTGAGATGTGTAGGAAAGAAGCATAGATGTTATTGCATGGATAAGACTTTGTAGTTCTGTATTTGAAAGAATATCTGTAATAGCTTAAATTTTCTTAGTGCTACTGAAGACAAGTGCTAAGCCATAAGGACGAAGATTTGGGATAGCAATGATTGAATAACTTGGTGATGGAGAAATGATGAATGTTTGGAATATTTCCTCTGGGTAGTGAGAGGTGAAATTGCCCAGCAGGGGTCTGAAGAATTCAAAGCAAATTAGGGTGCAGCTGGGACCATGGATCTCTTATTGCTAGTGAAAACTTGACAGATCATAAAATTTTGTACTATGACATTCTGTAGTTCAGCATTAGAAGTGAGGAAGGTGGATGGTTGAATTCTAGGTTCCAGATCCTGACTGTAGGAAGTGAGGAATCAAGAAGGCAAGGGAATTAAGGATACTGGCAGGAAAGTGGTTATGGGGATGCACTGCAGACTTTAGTCTAAAGATAAATGGAAGCCAAGTGAGAAATGTTGATAGATTGAGAGAAAAAAAAAAAGGACTGAAGATCTTCTTCAGGCAGAAGCATGATGATAACAAGGAATTGAAAAATAAAAAAAATTCTGGTGAAAGAATGGAATATATAGCATTTAATATTTCAGAGGAAGAATGTTTCCAGGTGATGACTATGTTGAGGGACTGGTCATGAGAGTGTAGTAGTTGAGTGGAGATTGAGTTAGTATTTGAAAGTGAGAGATTTTGAGATGTCTGTGTTGGATATGTTTTCTACCAAAGCACTGAAAGCTCTCAATAAAATGATGTATGTGAGCTGTCTTGACACACAATAGGTATGCAATCGTCTGTATATGATAAAAAGACTTTCCAGTATTAAATGCACACAGATAGTAAGTGGTGTAGGAATGCACATTAGTTGCTATAGATTGGATATTTGCACCCCCTTAAAATTCATTTGTTGAAAACCTAGTGCCCAAGGTGATGGTATTAGGTTAGGGGGCTTTGGGAAGGTGATTAGCTCATGATATGAAGTCCTCAACTTCACCTTTTTTCAGTGGCCTTGTGAAAGCGGTCCCAGCGAGATCTCGCACTCCTTGAGCTGTGTGAGAACACAGCAAGAACTCAGCAGTCTGCAGCCCAGAAGAGGGCCTTCACCAGAACCCAACCATAATGTAACTCTGATCTTGGATTTTCAACCCACCTCCAGAACTGTGAGAAATAAATTTCTGTTGTTTACAAGCCACCCAGTCTTTGGTGTTTTATTATAGCAGCCTGAATGCACTAAGATATATTAGTCTTAAGTATCAATTGAAAAGTATAAAAATCAATTGAAAAAAATAAAAATTAAAAAAAAATCTGTGTCTATCCTTTAAAATTTGTGTGACTAGAACAAATATTTCCAAAATTTAGTTGAAAGAATGAGCATTTTGCCTAAGATAATTAATTTATACCAAAAAATTCTACAGACTAGTATTTGCCAGATCCCCTCCAAACCAAGTTTTCTATCTATTTTAAGTGTGTAGGAGCAAATTTAATTCCATTTCTAACTTTACCTGAAATCAGTGGAGTTTGTTTCTAGTTGCATTGAATATATAACGATTATTCTGTATTTTCTCAATAAATTTCAGAATATGTTTTGCCACTTCTTTCACCTCAGAGATAGACTAGGAAGACTGAAAAAATATTAAAAAAAAAAAAAAAAAAGAAGCTTTTATAAACTCAAAGGAAACTTTGTGTAAATCCTTTTCCAGCATTTCACATTTTGCATCTTTGCCAATACCTCTGAAAGCCACCTTTCATTCATGTGTATGATGATTATTAGAATGTGTCACACATTCTAATAATCATTTTTTGAATTTTTCAAGACACAGGACTAGAATATTAAAGTTAAAGATTTTATCCTAAATGACAACATGTATTGCTATGAAAGTTTAGAATATTTTTTTCAATTCAAGTTTGTAATTATTTGGCTTTTTCCATTTTAAATGACTATTGAGAAAATGGAGTGGAAAATTAAAAATTATCTGATACATATACACTGCTTAAACAACAAACAATTCAGAAGAAAATTATACCTGTCTTCTGAATAGCGGCCTAGGTCCATGAATTATTCAGATGATGAGCTGGATGCTGTCACTGAATGGCCCTAGCCTCCACTGAAAGTTTTCAGACAGAACCATAGGGGGTAAGTGTTCCTATTCAGCGAGGATGCTACCGTTAATAAACGAGCACTCACCTTTCAACTTCTGCTACTCCCTTACTCCCATTTTGACACATAAATTGGTCACACCTTCCTTTACTTGTTAGTTTGTAAGAACTGTAGTCCCAAGGACAATTTTTCAAATGTTATTAATGATTGAAAACAAATGGTTATAATGAAAGTGGATTTACAATCTTCAGTCTAGCATTTATAGCTCTGAATGCTATCATTAGGAAACCATCCATGTGTGTGCTTTCCTAACGTATTATGACAGAAGATTACATTCCAAATGAAGATTATTCCCCAGGACAGTGGTTTAAAATATGACTTTCCTCCTTTTTCTCTCCACAAAATTCCAAATTAGAGTTTGGCCAAAAAGAAGCCAATGGGGACTTAAAAAAAAAAAAACCCTCCATGCACTAAAAAAGCTTGTTAGCATTTTCATTGCTATGAATGTGTTGCTGCAAAACTTCCCCCTTTTGTAAAAATGTTTACTGCGGGGTATATAGGAGGTATGATTGTGAGGTAAGGGTCAATTCTCCCTACACACGTTAATCAAGCATGCACTATGTGCACGCTACTATAGAAGAAACACTGTTGTTGGGCACGCTACCCCTCAGATATAAAACATGACATATTTGTAGTGTCCCATTTCAAATCTTTAATCCAGTCACAAGCACTGACAAATGGAAAGTGTAGGGGGACTATCTTGGCGTTGCTGAAGCAGTGTCATTTCCCACAGCATCATGGTGGACAGCGGTTGGGTGAGTGACTACTTTGTCATTGAACTTTCATCAGCAAAGATCCTTTACATTGACCTTTTATTCACTAATAGGTTTGAAAGGGGAATTCAAAGGCAAAGTTAATCGTGAAACCATCTGGTATAGAATGGATTAACTCTCGGGCAAGTTTTAAAAATTCCCACATGCCCAAATGCTGGAAAGTAATATGGTTTTTTGGTGCTCTTTAAAAAAAAATGATAATATACTCTAAGGCAGAAAGAGGAACCAAATAATTTAATAGAGAGTGAGAGAAAAGAAACTACAGATTTCATTAAATAATATTTCTGTGTACTAGATTTTTGTGGCACGCAGATTTGGAATTTTCTCTTTTAAAATTTGTTTCTTTTTCTACCATATTTTTACCTTGAGAATTTCCCAGTTTTGTTAAGGAAGATTCAAGTACAATCCCTGCCTGTCTGTGTGTGTTTTGTCACTGTTGTCCACTACCCCTTGCACTAATTCATATTTTAATTGCTTCCAAACTTGTATTAGTAAACAAATGAACCACATGGAAGAACTGAAAGGACCCCAAAACTAAACAAAGGAAGCTTGGGTTAGGAATCCTGTCTCCACCATAGGGAAAACCCACTTCCCCTTTCTTCCACCAGGGACACTCTCTCCACATTCCCCCAAGCACTCCCAGTCTTCTCTCTTCTCCCAGTTTTTCCCATCAGGTCGTCACACATGAGACCCAGATCCTGAATGTCCCCCAGTGGGCTGGGCCATCTGGTGTCATTAAGGACAAGGAAGCCCCGTTCCTCCCAGAGTGCAATCAGATGCCTTATGTTCCTGCAGCAGTCATCTCCGCCCTGTGGCTTCCTGCCATTCATGGCTGCAGGGGCTAACTTTGGCTCTGGGAAGGCTGACATCCCTGGAAGATGCCGGCACCTTTCACACGCAGCCCGCCTGCCCCCCAAACCCCGCCCCCCGCCCTGCCCTGCTCCACACAGCTGGTTCCAGCACTTGGCAGATGGATACACATCATGATGAAGTCCAGTCAGTCAACATTATTACTCAGTTTGAGGGATTGTGGTTCTTTAAATTTTAGAACTCTCACCAGAAACTGATTTTCTTGTTCCCAAGTAGCTCAGTCATCGATGAATCAGAGTTCCTAAGGTTCATTGTGTGTTGGCCAGACCTATGTTAAAATTCATTCTCTTCATACTCCTGGACCCAGGGACACCAAAGTCCAGCTTGAGCTTTGGGGAAACCCTGCTGTCCATGGTGGGCCTAGAAACCTGGAAGACTCATAACCCTTGGTTCCAGAGCTTCCACAAATGTACAGAATTGAGGGGAGAGAGCAGGCATGGAAGAGAACATGAACTTAAAATTCCCACGACTGGGGCAGCGGTGGACACAGTCTGGGTTCCAGAGGCGTGGTGTGCCACCTGCCACGGCTGGTACTCTCCTCACCAGATGATACCACATGTAGAAGATATGATAGTTACTTTGCCAAAACCATTTGTTAACAAATAAAACTTTTATAGAGCTTTTTATTTATGATTGACTAAGAGATTCTAGCCTCTTTTCCATGACCTCGCTTAAAAAATATGATATACAAGAGCTGGATATCCCTACTACTTCAGAATCCCCACGGAGTAATGGTGCTTATTCAAAGACTCTCAAGCCCCATGCGGCTCTTGCATAAGCTCTTCAAGTCCTCTCATTTCCATACAAGAATACGGTATTATTCCAGACTCCACAGGGATGACATAATCATATAGCCCTTGGGGGGGGGGGAAGCACTGATTGCAAATGAGGCCACAGAGTCACAAGACACAGATGCTGTGTTAGATCAGTAGATTGTCCCAATTCCAGAGTTACAGATTGCTTCCAAGAAAAAAATAAGAAACAGATATCTAAGGTTAGGTGCCTATTTCTGTATAATCCTCTTATATTTTGTGAATATCAGTTGTTTTATTCATTGTTTACGTGCAGCTGACGAGGTATGTAACCAGTGTAATATTTTTTAAATGTCAAACTGCTTTACCCATTAGGCAAATATGTGGATTTTCATACCAGAAATCAATGCAACACGGTAAACCGACTATACTTCAATTTAAAAATATTTTTAAAGTGTGGATTTTGTTGATTAGGTATATTATGAAATAGGTCATTTTTTACCGGAGTCTACTTAAATAAAACTCAGTTCATGTGATAGGTGAGAGTGACATTTCTTTTCTTTTCTTTTCTTTTCTTTACTTTTTAGATTGTGAAGGAATTAAGAGGAGGTAATAATTTGTTTCACAAGCAGTTTCTGGCTATTTGATCTAAGGAGACAGGATAATCTTCCTTAAAATGTCAGATTAAGTATTGGAAGCAAAATTTTAAAATTTGAACTAAAACTGGGCACTGAAAGGAAAAAAATGTACAAATAAAAACATTTGAAATTTCTAATATTTCTGACAAGCCCAAACCACACTGCCTAGATTGTGGTTCTCTGGAGATGCTGGCTGCTCAGCTGAATAGCAGCTTTTACCCCCTTTTTTTTCAGCCTACAGATTGGCTTTTCAACCAGAACAAATTATGTTAACATTTATGTTAGCATGTAGGCACTCTATAACCAAATATCCAAAACGTACTTCCAAAGAATATGAAACTCAGCCTGTTCAGATTTTCTGTCCTGTGGCACAGTGAAAAAACAGTCCAACTATATATGAAAACAACACTTTCATGTAAGACCAAAGCCTTTGTTTGGCATTCATTATTTGCTCTTCTCATTCAAGATTCAAAAATGACCTACTCTGCCAGTCAACATTCCAGGTGGGTAGGCAGGACTTCTCCTCCTAGTAATTTTTTGGATGATAGAGAATGCATTTTATTCTTTCAATTTTCTATACAACAGAGTGTACAGTAAGCAGGCCATCAGATTATTTGAATTTAATAATTCAGGTCTACATGGTTGGCTAAAGGAAGATTTGCTAAGTGGAGATCGGTGTTCATTTGGATTCCCCCACGCTCATCAAGAATTTTCAAGCAATGGAAACACAGTGGCAATAGCTAAACAACAAACAAGTGAATACATTTAAAAATGCAATTTAAAAAAATTTAAGGCTACAGGTGTATCTCCTAGAAAGTAAGTACAAAAGGGGAAGAGGATATAGCTCAGAGGTAGAGTGTGTGCTTAGCATGCACAGGGTCCTGGGTTCAAATCCCAGTGCCTCCATTTAATAAATAAATAAATAAACCTAATCACTTCCTCCCTCCCTCCCCCCCCCCCGCAAAAAAAATAGAAAAGAAAATTACAGAAATGCAGCCCAGACTGTTAGTAGGAAAGGGACAATATCATCAGGAGGGTGGTCAACATTTTGTTTTTTCCACCACTCTCTCTCTCTCTCTCTCTCATCTGCATTATTTCTTTTCTTTCTCCACTTCACTATTTTCAACTTATTCCTCATTTCAAGAAGCCAGTTTAGAATAATCTGGAATACCTCAGATCAGTTAATATTCCCAAGAGAAGGAAACTGGGTGCCCTGCCTGGGCCCGGGAACCAGCCCTGGCGGCTGAGCTGGAGGCGTGTTAGTCCAGTGCTGCCCTTGACTGCTAACAGGCTTGGGCTGCCCCCCGTCCTCCCCAAGGTGTCTTTACTTAAAAGCCAACCACCCTTCTCTAGGGACAGTTTATTTTATCTGAGAGAAAAGCGCTCAAATTCACGTGAAGCCCTTAATACTAGCTTGGCTTTCTCTGTTCGATCTGAATAGAATGGTTGGGAAACTGTAAGCAGAAGATAGAAGTTAGCTTTCTGGCTAGCTTCTTGTCTTTTTTTTTTTTTAAACACATGGACCCAGGCATGGAAATTTTATTTCATTAATCATTTCACGTAATTTTTTTAAAATCAAGATGTCAGTCTCACTTTAATTTAATTCAGGTTAAAATAAGATGTAAATTTTTTTCACTGTAGTATCTATTGGATTACTCACAGAAATGGATAGAGAAATCTATAATAGTAATTTCTACAGTAGTTATTATTTGTGAAGTTGAAACAATTTTCCCTTGACCACTCCATTGTAAGTTTGTTTATTCTCTTGACAAATAATTCATTGCATCTCAAATACGTGCAAGGCATTATATTGCTAGACTCAAAAGTTTATAAATGAATAAAATGAAGACCTCATCTTTATGAAATTTACCCTGCAGGGGAGGGTGATGATAATAAAAACAAAAACAAGGAAATGAATTGACTACATTAGTTGATGATAAGCCCTACGCAGAAGCCTAAAGCAGGCTAGGGCTTTGGGGAAATGAGGAGGGTGAAGGGCTACTGAGGAAGGAAGGTGGGGAACAGCATCTCAGAAGGGGAGACTCAGGAAGGAGGTGAAGGAAGCCAGGGGGGGTCAAAGGGATCTTGGATGGAACCTGGACAAGGGTCCTGAAACAAGACAGCTTTTGTTATTGAGAACTGAGACCAGCATGTAAGGGCCATTGAGTGAAGGAAGGGAAGAACTTAGGAGATGAGGGCTGAGAATGAGAGCAGGAAGGGGACGGGGTCAGAGCTTTACAGTACGTGGAAAATACTTGGCCTTTATTGTGTGTGTGACAGGGAGCCACCAGATAATCCGAGCAGAGAGGCGGTACAATATAATTCCTGCTTGAAAAACAGCCTCCAGTGAGGCAAGCCTGAATGATCTAACCAGTTGGCTCACTGCACTATCTCATTACATAGGTTGGAGATGTTGATGGTTTGGTAAGCTGGAAACAGTAAAGGTGGTTAGATGTGGCTTTAGGTTCAGATCAAAACTAGATTGGATAGATTTGGTGTGGGGTGTGAGAGAAAGAGAGGACACAGGGGTAGGACCAAGGATTTTTGCCTGCACTACTAACAGAATAGAAATTTTATTTACTGAGATGGAACAAACTGGTCAAAGAGCAGGCTTTATGGCTCTAGGAACCAGACAGGTCGAGGCTGTTGACAAGAATAGATGAAGATTTTGAGACAGGAGAGAGTGGTGGGGCCTCCAGTGAGCTGGAGACAGGTAAAAAGTGTAGTTGTTACTCAGTTGTAGCCAATTGTTGCCATTAGAGAATGAGAGGATATATTTTAGCCAGTCTTCCTCATTTTAAAACAGAAAATAAATCTACATATTTTTAAGGAAAACATATGAGCTATCTTAATATTTAAAGGTAAGCTGAGTTTTAAATACACTGTAAAAACTACACCAAACATACTAAATTCAGCCTCTAACCCGTTTGTAGCATCTACTATAAATTGGTGCCCCTATGCCCTCACAGAATGTTGATTTCCTCAGTGCTCATCCATAGAACACTAGCGAAAACAAACAAAAAACCAGAAAACTTTAGGGGTTAAATACAGTCTCCTCAAGGTGTGGATGGTTTATTCCTAGGGGAGAAACTGTGCCTAAAATCCCAGGATTATAATGAAAAGAAGGAAACACATACCCACAATGGTTAAGATTCATTAATTTTGTGTCACCCTGCTGATTTTATCTATATTATCTTTTATAATCCTTAAAATTAATGAACTTAAAAATCAAATGGCTTTCCCAAGGATATGTGGCTAGTAAGTAGTAGGGCTGGCTTTGTAAACAATAAAATTATTCCAATTTCAAGCCCCAGATATGTGACAAATATGCACTGTTGCCTCAAAGAGATTTAGGATATCCAGTTTCCATAGTATTTTGGCCATGTTATTTCATCTAACATGTTCTCTATTTTGAACTTAACAAAGGTAATTTTATGATTAGGTCGTGCAGTGTTTTTCTGATAATAACTTTGCCTAACTCTGACACCTCCTAGAAAGGCTCTAAGGGTTGCTTTGCTATAATGAAAGGTTAAAGTGGTGGAGTGAGGGGTGCTTTAAATCTGGAAAGGTCTTAAAGGGGCATCAGACACAGATGCTTTGATTTCGAGACTTCAAAGTAGCCGTTTTACTTCAATCCACTTCAGAACCTGCCTTTTCATTTGAGTTAGGGTCCTAAATTAACAGGCCTTTCTCATCTGTTCCTTCTTCTTTGTCGGCAATAATCCTAAAGACCGAGTTCTTTAGCAGCCGATGTTGCTTGATTTTGTTTATAGATAAGTAGCTCTATTCTCACTCAGCTTTTGAATTTTGGCTTTTCTAGACATGTGAAATATGGAACAAAATTTCAAGATTTTTCCCTTAGGTAAGGACATATTCTTGCATACATTTTTGTAGTTGTATTGAAATGTATTATTGTACAAAATGCCACTGCATATCACATATATGTGTGTTTGGAAGACTAGGTAAACTTTTTAAAAAGCATAGATATGTACCCACCACTCAGCTTAAGCCCTAGAGATTATGAGTGCAGAGAATCACTGTGTGCTTAAATAATTGCGTTCCTCCCTCTTGCAACTACCTTACTCATCCCCCAGGAGAGAAACACTGTCTTGACCTTTGTGTTAATCACTCTCTTACTCTTATACAAAGTTAGGGTCTATGCAGATCTAAAAAATATGTTATTTACTTTTGCCTATTTTTTTTTCTTTTTTATTTATTTTTTTTAAATGGAGTTACTGGGGATTGAACTCAGGACCTTGTGCATGCTAGGCATTCGCTCTACCACTGAGCTTATCCCAATCCCATTTTTGCCTATTTTTTAAAATTCATATAATGGAATTATATTCCATTGGTTCACTCATGACTTGCCTTTTACTCAATGTTAGTTTAGAGATTTAGATGTTTTGACATATGTGGTTGTACCTCATTCCTCTTCATTGCTTTATAATGTTCCATTGTATGGCTCTACAGACACATTATCTTCTGGATGGACCCTTGGGTTATTTCCATTATTTTGCTATTGTGAACAAAGGTGCTATGAACACATACACACACATACGTATGCACGTTTTTGTATGTATATATCCTGAACACGTGCTCAGGATACAAGCTATGGTTTTTCCAGCTTTAGAATTGTCAAATTGTCTAGGTAATAACATTCACATAATGGGTGGACCAACTTACACTCTTGCCAGCTGTAGATAAGATTTTCTTTGTTCTGTGTTTTCATTAATACTAGATACTTGCCAATATAGTGGGTGTGAAATGGAATCTTATTTTGGTGTTAGAGTTTCCTCTGGCTAATAATGATGTTGAAGATAGTCATAAAAATATCTACTGAGAACCATTTTCTTCTCCCTAGATTGTATAGCTTAGACTTTGCTTTAGCAAGGGTTTGTTACAAAAAACATTTCCTTTTTACTTATCTGAAAATATCTTGACTTTCATACTGAAAAGTATGTTCATTGGGTGTAGAATCCTGGGTTGAAATTATTTTCCCTCAGCATATTTAAGAAACTACTTCACTGCTTTGGTCTTCCCTTTTTGCCATCTGTAAGTCACTACTTTAGCCCAGTGCTATTTCTCTGCCGATGGTCAATTCTTATCGATGTGCTTTTAAGGTAGTTTTCTCTTTTCTTTCTTGATGTTGTATTTTTTTATTAATATATACCATGTGCATTAATTTTTATTTATTGTGATTAATTTTTTGAGTTTTCTGATTTTGAATTTGCTATCAAAAATTCTGAAAATTTCTTTGCCAATAATCTTTAAATATTCTCTTCAAGTTTTCATGATTTAATTTTAGAACTTCAATTATTCAGATTAGGATTTGTTAATCTATCCTTATGTTTCCTAACCTTTATTTTATTAAAAAACTTTTCATTTCTTATATCTCTCTGTTACATTCTCAAGAGTATTTTATATATGTGCTCTTGTTCACTAAATCATCTATTGGATAATGTATTCTTCATATTTTAATTGAAATTATCATTTAAAAATTATTCTGAAGTTTTTAGATTTTTTTAAAATTTTTATTTTTGCTTTTAATAGTACTTTGTTCCTTGCTTGTATTTTCAAGCTTTGAAAAACATTTCTTTAAATTTACTAAATTTGCTATTTATTTTTTATGTTTGATAATGCCAATATCTATTGTTTGTTTTTTCTACTGGTTCTGTCTTATGGTAAATTATTGCCTTGAATGTTTGTTTTATAATTTTGGTCATGAGCTGCTCGTTCTTCTTAATCTTTATCTGTATCAATTTTGAGTTTCTCTAGAGAAGGTGTGCATTTGTTTCCATATTTACTTGATGCACTACCTACCTAGGACCATTTTAGTGAAAAGCTAAGCTTGAAGTTTATTTCACAGTTGGTATGGACTCACGATGTAAACCTGAGGGATGACAGGCTTGCATAGTCTCTGTAGAGATATTTTCTCTTCCACTCATCACCAGATCAAGGTCTGAATTAGGCTGAGGTAACCTAAGTAACTTAGGTGCAAAATTTAAGAACCCACTGGAAGGGCTCAGACAGAATGCCTCCTTAAGAGAGAGGTGCCTTGCTTGCCTTGTCTTAACCTTGATCAAATTGGTGCAGGCAAGTCACTCTGCTGTCCCTCTGCGTAGCACAGGGACATCAGGCTTTATCTTCTGGTCTCCATCCCCCATGCAATCACCAAAACAAATATTCCAAGTTTTCACCATCACCGGCAACCTTCCAGATGCAAGTCTGCTTTAGAAATTCCCCACAGTACAAGATTACTATTTTCACTTTCCTTTTGGCTCTGTTAATAAATATTCTTTTTAAAAATAATATGTGGAATGACATTTTAGTTGTTTCATTTAAGATGCCGTTTAGGCTATCCAGTATGCCATTCTCTCAGCAATGAAAATCACATTTTCCTCCATAAAAGTAATTTGATGATTACGTTGTTGAAGTCATTCTTAAAACACTGAAGAGAATATTACCATATACTTATCATAGGATTGGAAAAATATGCACTCTTTACATTGAAAGAAATATACTTAGCATTTTGTCTTTTTATTGTGATTTAATAACAAAATCAGTGTCTGCATGAATAAGACTGAATCTGTTTTGTTTTTTTTTAAATATCCTCAAAAGTAACAAGGTAGCTATGAAACACCAGGGTGCTGTATGATTAATGAAAATGATTCTTCGTTTACCCTTCAGAGGGATTTGAATGCATTTAAAAATAAACTTGCAAACCAAGGTGAATATTTACTTGGAAAAAAGGTGAAAGAGTTTCTGCATCTACCTGGACCAATTCCAAGTGCCCTCAATTTGGGGGGCCATGCCTTTGATCCTATGATTTTGTGATTTACGATAAGATATATATGTTTGGTCTAGACCATTTCTGGCACAGAGCTCCTGAAACCCTTGGGATTTCCTAAGAGACTAGAAGGACAAAGGTGTCTTTTGTTATGTTAATGAGGTGACTTTTGGTAAGCCCCTAGGTAACCTAAGGATGGGGGTTGGTTGCTAGGGAAACTGACCCATGATTAGAGGATTGGACATTTCTGTCCCAACCCCTGACTCCTGAAGAGGGATTGAGGATGGGAGGTTGAGTTTATTCACCAAAGACCAATGATTCAATCAATGATGCCCAAGTAATAAAGCTTCCATAAAACCCCAGAAGGATGGGGTTTAGAGAGCTTCCTAGTTGATAACCACCATGGTGATGCTAAGAGGGTGGTGGGATCAGAGAGTATGGAAACTTCACTCTTCTGCATACCTTATCCTATGTATTTCTTACATCTGGCTGTTTCTGAGTTACATCCTTTTATAATAAACTGTTAATCTAGTAAGTAAAATGTTTCTCTGAGTTCTGTGAGCCACTGTAGCAAATTAACCAAACCCAAGGAGTGGATCTTTGGAATTTCCTAACGACTGCTCCTGGTCAGAAGCCCAGGTGACAATCTGTACTTGTGATTGACATCTGAAGTGTGTGTGTTGGGGGAGGGGGTTGTCTTGTAGGAGTGTAGTGAATCTTAGAATCTGATGCTATCTTTGTGTAGAAAGTGTCAGAATTGAGTTGAATTAATGACACCCAGCTGGTGTTGCAGAATTGCTTGTTGGTGTGGGAAAAAATGCAAAAAAACCCAAACTCACATCAGAATTGTAATTAGTGATCAGAATAGTAGTAATACCCTCATGAGTATTTTCTTACCCTTATATTAAATTATTCTTGCTGAATTGCCTGAATGAGTAATGAAGCTTTCATAAAGTAAATAATTTCCTCCATTCTTTGCATGAGTATCATTTTGCCAACAAGAAGCTAGTGTTCTAATGATCTTCTGAGTCTTGAATTATCGATATGTTGGTATTTAAAAGGAGCTAATATTTCAGACATGGGAGAGCCAGTAACTTTGTTTTCCTAATTAAAAAGAAGCATAATGTCTAAACTAATGATTTGTTCTTTAAGGCCACCGTGGTACCAGTGTATAGGGTCTAAGTAGTTCCCTTGGGACCAGTAAGTGTTAACATTTCTTTCTAAACCATCAAAAAAACATTGGCATTCAGAAAAATCTGTTTCTTTATTTGTCCAAATATACAATATGCAAGTACTTGGCATTTTTGTATTTATCGTAGCTAATTTCCACATCTGTGTGTGTGTAATTTGCTTAAAGAGTAAATAAATTACTGTGTCCTTTAAAGAAAACATCATGGCTTATGGCCATTGAAATGTTCTCTCAACCATCACCTAAAACACAAACCTCCCATAAGCCCTTGAGTGTGCAGACCGTCAGTAAGTTAGGTCTAGTCCCGGTGGAGAGTCACGAGGCTCATCCTGTGGCCTGTCCACTAGAGGCAAAGGGCAGGTGCAAGGCCTGCATTTCTGGCTGCTTGGCGCCTTGCTATTATTTTTATGAATAGTCGGTGTATCAGGAACTCTACAGGGAATCCAAGCCTTTTTCTGAGCCCAATCAAAGGATTAGTGTGATTCAGGCAGAGATTGAATCTGTGTGGAAAATTATCCGTGCTGAGTTCTATTAGAAGGTGCTGCTGAGTGAGATTTGTTACTAATCACAAGGCAAAATTACAGTCTCTTGAAATGAGAAACCAGTAAACAAAATAATAAAAGTCATTTTAATTATTAAATGACAGTGTTACAAATTATATGCCATTTATCAGTGCCATAATGAAATACAATAAATAGGAAAAAAAATCCCTATGTTCCATTCACTATACTTTAATTTCACCCAATATATTATTTTAATGATTTTTTTTAAATGTGACTAATTAACAAATTGCTAATTCCTTTCAGCAGGCAAAATCTGTATTTTAATATGGATGTACCATCTTTATTCACTGGTGCTTTATGTTGACTGAAGAACACTGAGTAGCCTGAAAGGTCTTCTTTACAAGGTCCAAGTTACCAGAGCCTAATGATGCTAAGTGATGAATTGCTCCAATTTTAATAGAACAATCAGGCCCTAGTATTTCCATTATCCTTCTCAACACACTTCCCATCCATTGCTATTGTTGTGCTGATTAGCCAGCATTATTTGTAAAGTCTTTGTAAATTGCAAGTCAGAGATAATAGGTGATTCTTTCTTGTTATTTGAAAACCAAACATGTTTGATAATTTTTCAAGTTTGTAGAAACTACTGAAATGTCAATATCATTTTACTAAAATAATGATGAGCTGCTCTACTCAGTACAGCTGGATGAAAAATGGCCTCTTTCCTGACACTCTTGAGAACTAACCAAGTACTAACATTACCTGGTAATAGCTGTTTTGGTTAAATGTGTTTATGTTTAAAATTGGATCTATCTATCTACCTATCTATTATCTATCTGTCTGCCTGTCTATCTATCTATCTATCATCTTTTTATCTTGTTAAGCTCCTAAAATAACACGTTTGACCAGTTTTCAAGAAATAGAGTATAATTCAAAATGCAAAATGACCTGTTCATGATTAATAGCTTGATCTATCCACGCCTTCCTGTGGCACACAGAAGAGGGGCATTATAAACATAGTTCATGTTTCTAAAGCTTGAATATTAAACCAACACACCCCTTAAAATAAAAACGCCCTATTGTCCTTTCAATATTCTAGAAAACACTTACAAATGCCTATCTCCTGCCAGGCTAAAGTCACTTCTACACGATGAAAATGCTTAATAATTAATTACCCAGAGGAATACTCCAAAGAAATCTGATTTTTTATTACAACTAGAAGATTCATTATCCAAAAGATAATAATTTTAGTAAAAAGAAGTATTCTAATTTATAGCATTTTATTAGATAACCTAAGAGATTAATTCAGTACCTAGGATGTGTTAGGATGGATACCCAGCGAAAAGAAGAATGTCAAGTGTAACTGGTGCATACTTTTGAATCCCCCTAAAATACTGCAGTTCATTCTCAGTCTAAAACATCTATTTTTGGTGGGGATAATAGTACAGTGGTGTTGCTCAGTGCTAAGGCAGGCTGACAAGTAGATGTGTTTTTCTTTTGTGTTTCCACATCCTAAGAAGATAGCTGATTTTTTTCCCTGTCCTCTTGGAAACTCTTAAGGAAGGTATGCTGAAAAGAGAACTGAATGGAATTCACTAACAGTAAAATGTTCATAAAGCAAAGAAACAAACAAAAACAGTATCACTCTCTCATTGTTTAGAATGTCCAAAGCACAATTTAGAGTAGTTTCAGTCCCCTTCTAACTGAGGCACACAATGGAATTAACATTATTGATTCATCAAATAAGGTCCATCTTGCTTTTCTTTTACACACAAAAAAGAGAAAAAAATGCTACGGGCTAGAGAAGAGAAGCTTAGAGATGATGCTTAGAGAAAAGGTACTGGCAAACAGAAGGCTGAGTGCAGAAGGGGACGGGAGCAGCAAGATGACAAGATCAGTGCAGTTATATGTAAACTGAAATATACAACTTTTGAAAATTTAGACTTTAGGAAAAAAATGTACAAGTGAAGCATACTGGCCATGAAAAACTGACAAGGCCTAGAAATATTGGCTTTTATTACAATAAAGAAATTCATTTAGATAATTTTTCTATTTGCTTCAAATAAAATTAGAAGTCGTTTAGTTTTGCAGTTCTATCACTGAAAATATTCACATAGATGATTTCAGTGAAAGTTTCGGCTGCTTTGTTCATTGCTTTAACAAAAAACATTTATCACTAGTAGTCTTACTTTTCTGTGTAGTCTATAATGGAATCCGTAAAAATTAATTTCTCAAATCACTATTCTGAAGATAATTTTTAATATTAGCTCGTACTTTATCTTTTAAAATGTATATCCCATTTACAGAACTTTATTTTATTGCATTTTATATTTATATAATATAGTGGATGTGGTAGTGTGTGAGTTCATGTCTGTGGGTATTTTTCTCAAGAGACTTTCCTTTTTCTGTGAGTCTCTATCTTTTATAAATTTTCTTATGCATTCTCCTTATGACACCTAGAATGCTGCAGTACAGGCAGCGTGCTAGTACAGTTACTCTAAGAACATCAACATAGATAATAAAGCAAACACCGTGATGGCCCTTCATATGTGCCAAATGTTCTGAACACCATATGTGAGTTATCCAGTAAGTAATTGCTGTAACAATTCCTGTTTTGCAGACACTGAGAGGTAATATAACTTGTCCAGGGTCACATTGCTGGGAACTAGGAAAGCAGTCTTGCTCCAGAGTAGGTAGGAGTCCTTTTCTTTTTTCTTCCCTTTTGTCCTTCTTTCCTTCCTTCCCTCCTTCCTTCTTTTCTGTCTTCCTTCCTTCCTTCCTTCCTTCCTTCCTTCCTTCCTTCCTTTCTTTCTCTTTCTTTCTTTCTTTCTTTCTTTCTTTCTTTCTTTCTTCCTTCCTTCCTTCCTTCCTTCCTTCCTTCCTTCCTTCCTTCCTTCCTTCCTTTCTTTCTTTCTTTCTTTCTTTCTTTCTTTCTTTCTTTCTTTCTTTCTTTCTTTCTTTCTTTCTTTCTTTCCCTCTCTCTCTCTCTCAAGATCTATTGAAGTGTAATTGGCATACAATAAACTGCACATTTTGAAAGAGTACAGTTTAATAAATGTTGACATATGCATGTCTGTAAAGACATCATCACACTTAAGATTTTGCGAGTACTTATTACTCCCCAGAGTTTCCGCCCCTCCTGATTATAATTCTTTCTACTCCTCACCAACCCCTCCCCTGCCCCTGTGCCAGATAGTTTCATTTTCTTTCTATCACAATAAATTTATTTTCATTTTTTAGAATTTTGTACAAATGAACTCTATGATGCGTACTTGCCCCTTTTACTTGGCAAAATTATTTCTATTTTTCATCCGTTCTCAAAGAAGCACCCAGGGTAATGTTGGATCAAACATGTGGACACCCTGTGACCCACCCAACTCTTCACACGTTCTTTGTTATAAAGCTATGCTGATCTCTTTTCTTATGAATATGAAATTCCAGTCACTCAAATAACTAAGTAAATAGGAAAAAATCTGAACACAAGTCAGATATCAGGATTTTAGTTCTACTCTGTCCCTACCACCTCTGTAATGTAACTAGAACTTAACATCAGACCCCATCCAAGACTTTTACACTTACCCAGTTGATAGCACACCTGAAAATCATGCTGTACGCTGAGAAAAATTATGCTTTGTAAATATATTAAATTGAATTTCACTAAACAGGAGGTATTTTTTTAATAAAACATGACTCTATGGTATGTCAGCAAGGATAAGTCACCACAAGCAAGCAAATCCCAAAATAATCAAAATATCAAAACACAGATCATTTTGGTAGACTAATTTTAGTATATTTTGCTGCTTGATTATTCACTGTTTACCAGTATTCTAAATGATAAATGGTAGAAGGTACTGGAAGAAAATAAATATGGGGAAAAATATAAAACTGAGCACATTTATTAGTTAGCTCTTTTTGCCTTATATATTTGGAAAAGACTGCTATTATTTGAAGTGGAAGTGTCTGTCTCATCTAGGCCAGCTCAGGAACCATTAGGGACATAGATTGAAAACATAGAAAGTATGGTTTTTAAGATCCATTATTGTTCTTTCTTGAACCAGGTGTCTTAAAACAAACACAGTAGAAAAAATGTAGTAATTTTGTTTTATTGTCTGTTATGGACACCCTTTCTGAAAAACATGGTTCAAAAAAAAAAAAAAAGAAAGAAAGAAAACATTCTGCAAAAAGAGGGCATCAAGAACCTCATTCTTTGAATGTTCTATAGAAACTACTCTCTCCATGAGTATAAATACTTCTTTTTCTATTTGCCCAATTTTAGAAAGGGTGCTGTTGGGAACTCAGGATGTTTAAGTCCACCTTTACATTTATGTGAATTAATAAAAATAATTTTTTCCTATCGCAAATTTCTTGACTCTTTTGTTAATTCAAATTATCTTTATTACTAGAGAGATTTCAAATAGAAGGCACCAACAAAAATGCAATTGATGTATTTCATTAATGTATTTTCTCTCTGGTATTCATTCAAGGAGGAGTTTTGGTAATTTTTAGGATCGCGCTAGAAGGGAGTTTCAGCTTTTTTGGTTAACATCATGGACGACAATGGCTTAAAGCTGAGAAGTAATTCTCGTATCTATCAAACTTCCAATTATAAGTAGTCCTTTCCCATTATCTAAAACTGCTTATATGTGCCTAGTCTCCATGACATTGTCCTTGGCCCGTGAACACCAAGCACCCTGAGGATTCTCAAGATGCTCTTTCCAAGCATTCTCCGGGAGCTTGGAGTTCTTGAGTTCTTTACTGAGCTCAGAAAAGAAGCCCTAGGATTCTAGATCTTAGGATATCTCCTTAAAACATATACTCTTTTTATGAAAAAATATTTACCTTCAGGGAGCTCCCTCCATGATCCACTATCCATTACATCCCTCACTTTGACCATCATTTCTACTCTTACCTTCTATTTTGCTATTCAAAAATAAAACCATCTCCTTTAACTGACTTGTTTTGTTTTATTTTGTTTTGTTTTATGAAAATGTAGCACTTTAATTTAAGGGAAAAGATTACTTAGCATTTTCTTTGGAAGGTAGCATTTAAATGAAGAATAGCTCAGAATTAAAATACATAAATGAGGGTCCAGCTGATATAAATAACAAGTCCCTGATGGAAAAATAAATGTGGAAAACTGTGCATTCAATTCTCTCCCACTGGTGATCTAAATTAACAGTGTTCAGGCTTGCTGGCCCTTTTCATTCCTAAATCATCCTTTAAGAAACCCACAAATGGAGTTACAGCATCTTCACAGAAGTCCAGCGGAGCCAGCATGCTGTCTGAAGTAATGTTCTCACCTCTAGAGAAGGGAGTGGGCTTTTTGAAATTAGCAAGAATGGCTTTGATATATGCTTCTGCCTGTCATGAAAGACTCCACTTCATCTGGCGTGTGTTCCTCCTGCCTACCTCTGATTGATTTCATGTAATCCTGATGTGCTCTTTGTCATTGCCTTTCATGAAGCCAATTTCCTGCAGGTGGTAGTTCAGTGCTTTACCATAATACAATGATATCTTGTGGTATCTTTTTTTTTTTTTAACTCCAGTCAAGCTGAGGCATTATCTGCAGAGATAATAAAAATATTTTCTCCTAGATAACATTTTAGATATGGCACCTCATTAAACCTCCCTAAGCTCTTTTGATAAGTTGCAAATGTTACCTTGTCCACCTGAAAAATTGAGAAATCTAGACTTTGCAAGTTACACAATTTGCCTTTATATTGCAGGAATTGTCAGGGATTGAAATGGTATCCTGGGATCAAATTCCAACCTTATTTCCCTTTTTCAGTTAGTCACAGCTAGACAAAGTTGTTCAGGAAATTAGCCATTTTTTAAATGACAGAAGACACTAAATATCTACCCGTTTTCCTACTTATTAAAAGTCAGCAGAATTCACTAAATTCTACCAACCTATGCAGATTGTTTCCAACCCCATCATGAACCCAAGATGCCATTTTTCACAGTAGCTTATTTGGAACTCTTATTTAGTGAGAATACAATGATCAGTGCATAACATTGTAACATATATGTTTACACAAATTGCAATATAATTCACATTATTATCATATATCTGTAAAAATGAGCATAAATATTGTACCATCCCTGGTCCTATTAACCAAATGCATTTGAGTCTGAGGTGTGTAGGGATGGAAAGCATTTCCCTTCTTCCCTTCTAGGTTCTTTGGTTGGTCTAATAAGTGAATTGACATAAGACAGATTAACAGGAGAACAAATTTAATTTTCTACACACAAGAGCCTTATAAAAAATATGAGACTCCAAGGCAGTCAGGCAATTGAAGCTCATATACCATCCTGAGCTAAGGTGAAGAGGATGAGGATCTGGGGCATTAAAAGGGAAGAATTCACAGGAAGATAAGAAGAGCAAATGTTTGGTAAACAAATTTTTGCCACGCCATGCAGAAAAGTCTTTCTGATATACAAAGTCATCTCTGATAAGAGCTCTCTTCCTGGCCTAAGTCCCCTAATCTAAATTCTTTCAGCCAGTTAAGGGAGATGTAAAAAACTCTTCCAGAGACTTCTGGGTCTTAATTGCCTTCAGCTCAAAACAAACCACTTGCTGAAGTGACACATTCTGGGGTGCCATATTTTGCTCCCCTCAAAATTATCTTGGTGATATCATCAGCAAGTTGAAATTCTGTCTCCCCCAAATCTCTCAAAACATGAAAGAGATAGTTCTAGTTTTATAAAATGTGCAACTGGTATAGTGTTAGGCCAGCGCAGTAACAGAGGACAGCTAGTTTGCTTTAATGCCCCATCACTTCAGGTCTATTGAAGCTATCTGGTTTCTCTTCTGCTACAAACTGAGTCAGCACTATTAGGAAAGCAACACTTTATTCTTTCCATCAAAAGCAAATTACTTGTTCTATTAGCCAGAATTTATAGGACTTAAATGGCTGATTTCAACATTTCCTAGATCTTTTTCCCTTGAGTTCTAATATTTGTAAGTGTGCTACTATATTAATTCATTCATCAATAGCTATTTGGAAGCAAATTTTATGCAACTTGGTGTATATTCTTAACAATTGGCTATAATCCACCTCAACCAAGAGAGAACATGAACTTATTTTATATTTTTGTTCTACTTTTCCATTGAAAAAAATTTTTAATTTCTAATTATTATATATAATTTTACTGTAGTATAAGGACCCTGAGTCACCAAACAAAATCTTCCCCTTTTGTCAAAAATTTATTTTGCCTGCAAAACGTGTTAGCCATTAATAAATGCAACAATAATACAGACTAATATTGTTACTCTCTCTTTTCACTTGTTGTTTGGATAGTTATATATGTTCTACTGGGTTTCATAATTTCTTATAATTTCTTATAATTATGAACTCACATGTTACCAAAGATCAAGTAACTTATCACCCAATGTAGCATCACCTGATACAGTAGTCTCCAGGATTTTTAAATTTACAATTTATGAACTGATTTTTATTATAAATGATCACAAAAGTACTGCTATAAAGCTAAGGGCCTTGTTATTTCATATGTTAAAACTTCTTTAGTTTGTTAGTAGGTTTATTATTCCTTTGTTAGAATATATATTTTTAAAGTAATTAAAAATGTACTAGTTTTCATTTTAAAATATTTTCAGAATGAATAAAATCTCACTTTAGATTCTGAAAGTTTATTTTAAAAAGAAAATTTGGTGGATAAGAAGAATCATGGATGAAGAAGGGAGGAGAAATGGTGGGAAAAAAAGGAAAAGGAAGATGGGTTAAGAGATAGCTCACCCCAAGGACACACCTTTCCTGGGGAGAATGAAGCCATTTACAAGACGAAGTAACAGCAGCAATTAACAAAATGTCCAGAGAGAATGTGTCAGCCTGGAACAGGGGTGTCTTCATCATCTTCAAAGAGGAAAGACTGTCCAAGTTTGTTTCAGAATTAGAAAAGACGGAGGCCTTAATTTTATCAAGATAAAGATCTGTATTTCCCATGTTTGGACCAATCTGAAGGAGGCAGAATACAGGTAGGAGGGATGGTGGAGAGAGAGTTGCTAAAAGTCAAATAGAAAATGGTTGGCATTTTAGGTGTATTAGTAACAACAAATACGACCTAGATTCTTGGTGGTGTGATTTTTTTTTTTTTAATTAGATAGAGGCAAAATATACATTACCTACTCTAGTTGGTAAAATAACAACGGTTATCATAAAAAGAACTATTCATAGACCCCAAATGAAGAAATCCTCCTTTTGTTTTGTTTTGTTTTGCCATGTTGGCTTGGAATATTTATTCTTGCATAGCTGCTCATCAGACTCAGCAGCTGATGCCCATCTGCAAACATTTCCTCGACTAGTCTACACAGACGTGGACCCAGAGATAAAGAAGAAGAGAGAGAGAGAACAGACATGAAGTCTTCCAAAGTGATAAATCTTTTCCAGTCCCTCCAGCCAAAATATCTATGAAGTTGAAAGCCTCAGGATTGACTGCCCTTGATCTTCCGCCACTCCCCTCCATAAAGGACAGCACGTTGAATTTCAAAGCCTCTCAGAGCTTCTGCGGCCACAGTCTTCCCCTTCAATGACTTGTATTTACAAGTGCCCGGACAACGCACCCTCAGACCAGCACAGGAAAAAGACCCCCAAGTGGCCGGGCGATTCCCTGTCTTTCTCTTGCAGTGTGAGATGTTCGCTCAGAGCTTTGAGGAAGCGCTGCACTTCCTCAGAGCACAACTTCGTGTGTGTGGCTTCGTTTATTCCCTACTCTAGCCTAAGCAGTCGCATCACCAGCCACATCCTATGTAACCCACTAGCAAGAAAACCAGCCAACCAGCCAGTCAGCCTTTACATCGTTTTCCAGTTTGTTTTCACAGAAATCCAAGATCTTGCATAGATTCTAACCTGTTCACTACATCCTTTTGATGTTTGGTTACAGGGAAAACCAGATGCTAACTGTTTCATTACAATGGGCAAGGCTTACGCCCAGTGTTGTTGCTTGAGGATGGGTAAAATGAGTAAGAACAAGACAAAGAGAATTATATGGGGCCATGCAGTGTGTCAGTGGTAACAAAGTATCTGCGGAAGGACCTGTTTGTCAATGCTCAACGTTTTTTTGAATCTCCTCATGTTTCTAAACTATATCATTTCTTGGACAATTGAGTTATACTAATTTACAACATAGCAGAAATGTACTGTTTTGTTTTCATCATTTTTTAAAATTCTTCCTACATCCCTTCTGATTTTAGATTCTATGGCTCTGGATTACTTTCCAGTTTCAACATATAGGACCTAATTCTAGCATGTTGGAATTGGGTGGCTATGATCATATTTACCTCATTCTATAGTGGGTTTTTTTGTTTTGTTTTTTGGTAATATATTTTCTTTAACAACCTCATGTCCTAGTCTATTGTTTTTCTTTTTACATTTACCTTTCCACCCATCCCTCATTTAATGCAGCTGTTTGATTTAACACAATGGTATTTTATTAGTTTCATTATAATATTCTTGAAAAAAATTACCAAACCTGCGTATGGAATTTCTTATGTTGAAGCATCATTGCCATGTATAAAGACAGAATAACATCTTCTGCTGAGTTCCTACTAAACATTTTGAGGAATTCCAATATTTGGCAGAAAAAGAAATGCCAGTGGAAATGACTGATTCTATAATTAATTACTTCTGGTGAAATACTAACCAAAAGACCAACTATGTTTCTACATTCACAGTTTTCTAAGTTCAAACTTATAAATGTACCAATTTGGTCATCATGATTTCTATTTTGAAAAGTGGTGTGTTAATGTGTTTATGTTAACTGTAACATTTATAACTTCAAAGAACCATATGAAAATAAGAATGTCTCTTTTACTCTGTAATAGTATTGATCTTTCTCCTGAGGTAAACAAGAGACTTTCTTGGAAAGAATCTGTATTTTAAAGGAAAAGAGAATAGGGTTTATAAACCAGCAATGGAAGACCTTATAAATTGATCTCTGAAGAGACATAAACTCAATAAACACTTCTCTACCATAAAAACAGTTCTCTTGTAAGAAAAATTCAGTGTTATTTTGCTAAAAGTGCTACTGTCCCTACTCTTCATATCAAGATCACAATTAATTATTTTTATCCCAAAACCTTTCCATCTTAAGTAAATGCAAGCTGATTTCATAAGCCATTGTTCGATATATGTCTTATAATCTTCAGTATTCAGGTTTTACCCATTAAGAATATGGAAAACTTGTGGGAGAAACTGAAAATATTTTTTCTCCTTAAAAAAAAACAGACAAACCTCTGAGTTTGCAATTCAGCAAGAGCTTAATTAAAATCAATGGGGAAATTTTAAGAAATATTTAATGTGAGCTATTACTTTTGTTCTAAAACATCTATTTCTTCACATCCTTCTTTCATTTAACAAACATTTATTGAGCTTGTACTATATGACTAGCACAATGTTAGGCATTAATATGCATTATTGAGTAAGCAAAGAGTTTCATCCAAAAGTCATAAAAACAAGGCAAACATGACCAGCATTCTCAAGGAAAGTCCATGTCAAGAGGCCCAAGACTGCGATGCTCTTGAGCTGCCCTGTTTTGAATCACAAGTTTGACTGTGGCTATAAGAGTTATCCCGTACAAGCTGCAAGTTTCCTTTCTCATGTCACCACGTGGCTCTTCATCTGCAGTAAAGCACTTATTTTATTACATCCATATTTGCCTCAAAAAAAGCAGATGTTTTCAATCCCGTGATTGGATAAATGTTGGCTAACCAAAGCCAAAACAAATCCTGTCTTGGTCTCTTCTGAACTTCTGGGCAAGGGTCACAGTGCTCTGGGGCTCATCTTCCCCACATGAGCTCATCCTTCAGCCTGTGTTACCTCCTTGAGGGGTGCAGGATCCCATATGGCGTGCAGAGGAAGCGCTGAACCCCTGACAGGTAGTGAATCCGTGTTCCTAAACATTGTCTGATTTTAATAGTTACTTGGGGAGGCTTAAAAACACAGATTTCTTTGCAAATTGCAAATGATAACCACTATATATAAAAATAGATAAAGAACAAATTTATTCTGTATAGCACAGAAAACTATATTCAATATCTTGTAATAACCTTTAATGAAAACGAATATATGTATATATACACATGACTGGGACAGAATGCTGCACACCAGAAACTGACACATTGTAACTAATACTTTAATTTAAAAAATAAAAACACACAGATTCCTAGGTCTCCCCAAAATGCCACATCACAGTCTCCTGGGATGTGTCCACATTCTGAATTTTTGCAAGCTTCTCCAGCTGACTCTATTGATCAGGCATGTTTGTGAAATATTGTAGGACAAAGAAGCCTGAGAAATTGTCTTAAATACTTTCTGGGATCAGCACAGTTTATAAGCAAAAACATTAAAGCCTGCGAGAGCTGATACACCTCAGATCTGAAGGATCAGATAAGGCCTCAATGAGCCCAGCAGAATTTTAGCAGCTTGAAACTGAGGTGAAGCCTGTATCTTCCAAGTTTCCTAAGAAGTAGGTAAATAATAACCATTGTACTTTCACAGGTACTGAGCTGTGAAGCCATCCTGTTTTCTACATCGACCAAGGTGGAAGGGGTATGTGGTTGTGAGGGCAGGTCCCTTAGGAATTAAAAGAAAAGGCAACTAATTCAAATCTGATGAAAACTCAAAATCTAACTTCTCCATTGCTGTGTGCTAGGAGAAATAAAGTCATTTCTGGTAAATATTGCACTACTTTATTTCAGTAAAACTTTAAAATAATTTTTTGCATTTAGAAAATGATTTTGCAAGATGCATGGAGAAAATTCCTTATCATCTACTCAAATCCTGTCAAGAAGAACATTTATTCCAATAAATATAGTTACAGTATATAGCCTCTTAATGGAAGTTATTTGGTTCCTTCCAGATGGAAAAAGAAAACCAATGTCCCCAGTCCACTATCTGGATAAAAAACTCAAGAAGTTTGTTAATCCGGGCATAGTTTGCTTATAAAAGATGTACTTCTTAACAAACTCTCCTGGGATAGAAAATATCAATTTTAATAATTCCTTCTTAGAAAAAAAGAAGTTAATACTTGTCTAGATATAAAACTTCCAGTTTTAGAATTATGGTCTGTCACAGTTGGATATACCCAAGTGCATCAGAAAAATTTACTTTTTCTTATATGTTTTGAAAAATATTCATCACTTTATATTTCCCGCTGTAGGAGATTTTATAAGTTTTAATAACCTTGTTTCTACATCTACTATCACAGTCTATACTCTTTATCCTTTTTACCTTTCTATTATTTTCCTCAGACTATATTAAATCTGCCAGAGTTTTCATTTCTGTTCAAGAACTATTTATTGAGATTGTGTTCAGTGTCAGACACTGACCTAAGACATGGCTGTATCGTGATCAGTAAAACAAACCCTCAGAATACTTTCTTGGGGATGCTTCAAACTGAGAAAAGCATTCTAAGTTCAGAAATTTGGGGTTTTATACCAAAATCTTGACATGATAGGAGCTTAGTATTAAAAATAAACCTTAAAGATCAACATATAAAACCCACATCCACTGTGGAGCATTTGTCCAGCCAGGGCTTGAAGCATTTCCCTCAATTGGGACAACTCATTTCAGAAAATCCCAACTGTCACAAAATGATTGCTAATTCTGAGCCAGGACTGACGTCCATCAGTGTTCTGATCATTGGTAACAGTGGCTCATTTCAGGTAGCATGAAACAAGCCCTGCATCTGTGTTGGATGAACCTTTATACCTTCATAGGCATGTCCCACAAGCATCTCCTCTAATCACTTACTGTATTTAATTTGTTGTGATTATTAATAGATTTTACTTCTTTTTATTGCTTTATTTTGTATGTACAGATTACTATATTTTTCCTAACTCCTTAATTTTCCTTATTTTTTTGTCTGTTAGAATAAATAATTATATTTTACTACTCATTCTTCCCCCTTCACTGGTTTGAAAGTTTTACCTTTCATTTTTAATCCTTTGGTGGTTCAATCTCTATCATGTGTAGGCTACATAAGAACCTTAGAATTACATTAGCTTCCAAATTGGGGATCCACCCTTCATTTCCATTAGGATTTTTCTTCTAACTTATTTTGAAACCTCTACATCAATCTAGAAAAATTCTGCACAACAAAGAAAACAATCGACAGAGTGAAAAGGCAACCTAAGGAATGGTAGAAAATATTTGCAAATCATATATCTGGTAAGGGGTGAATAAACATTTCTCCAAAGACATATAAATGGCTAACAGGGAAATGCAAATCTAAACTACATCACACCTGTCTCATATCTCACTTGTGAGAATGGCTATTATGCTAAAAAAAAAAATACACTAAAGGTTAGTGTTGTTGAGGATGTGGGGGAGTTGGTATACTTAGGCACTGTTGGTGGGAATGTAAAATGGTGCAACTGCTATGGAAAACAGTATGGAAATTCCTGATGAAAATAAAAACAAAATTCCCTTATGAGCCAGCCATCTCATCTCTGGTATAGATCCAAAAGAATTGAAAATAGAGTCTCAAAGAGATATTTGCACCCTATGTTCATAGCAGCACTATTCACAGTAGCCAAGAAATGAAAGCAACCCAAATGTTTATTGCTGCTGAATGGATAAGGAAAATGTGATACGTCCATTCAATGGAATTTCATTCAGCCTTAAAAAGGAAGAAAACTCTGCCATGTGCAACAACATAGATGAACCCGGAGGACTTCATGCTAAGTGAAAGAAGCCAGTCACCATAGAACAAATACTGCATGATTTTACTTACATGGGGTATCTAAAATAGTCAAATTCATAAAACAGAGAGTAGAATGGTGGTCGTCAGGGCCTGGGAGGGTTGGGGAAATGGGGACCTGCTATTCAATGAGTATAAACTTTCAGTGGTCCAACATGCATACATTTTAGAGATCTGATGTACAACATTGTGCCTATAACTGACAATATTGTTTTATGTACTTAAACATTTGTTCAGAGGGTAAATCTCATGTTAAGGGTTCTTACCACAGCAATTAAAATAAAACTACAGATTGTCATTTTTCTTTTTATATTTGATAATGTATTTTACTTAGAAATATGTTCGTCTGTTTTTTTTGTTCAGTCATGTTTCTTGTTTTCCCCTTCTTTTCTCCAGTTTCAATTTCACTCTTTCTCATTGCTTTATCCTTCCTTAGTGGTTCTTTTAGAGAGGGAGTGTGACTATTAAAATATCCATTTTTTGTGTATGCATTCTTGAATAGTGGTGAATCTTGGCTTAGGGTTTTAGTTTGGTCTTTAATACTTCAAAATAGTAAAGACATTTCTCATTGTGTTATGTTGAAAAGTATGCCCTTGTTCTAATTGTCATGTCTGTGTAGCCAATGTGACTTATTCTTTTAGTAGCCCCTGAGATCAACTTTCTTTGTGTTTGGTGTGGTCCTGCTTCACAACAAGTGTTTAAGCATGGATTTGTTTCAATTAACCCTCTCAGGACTCAAAGTTTTCTTCTATAATTTTTTAATCTTGCTTTTCAGTGTCTACCACTAGCAAATTCTCAGCAATTTTCCTATTATGTATCGCCTTTTCTCTGTTCTTTCCTTCTATACCTTATCTTAGACCTATTTTACCTCTTCTCATTCTTCTTTCCTACATTTGTCTTGACTCACCTTTCATATTTTCTATGAGTTTATATTTATGGTGCTTTATTCTGAGTGATTTCCTCAGTATTTTCCAATTCACTAATTTTCTTCTCAGTTGGGTACTTGTCCAGTTTACCATTTCATCTTGACTATAATCTTATTCATTTTTATGGAAGAACATTTACAATATGCCTGCAGTATTTCTTGTATTTGTAAAATACAAGTATTTCTTGTATTTTATTCACAAAGCTTCACAATTTGTCTTTGACAACGTTTTCAGATAATTAACAAATTTGGTAACATTCAAGAGAGGAACAGATACTGACCCAGAGATTATTGAAGTTTTTACTTAAAGTTTGTATATGTTAGTGAAGTTTTGAAATAATTACAGAAGCACAGGCAATTTATTTGGGGTTAATATCAGACGTATTTTCCCTGCCAGCCATTAACCCTCAGGCAATCTCTCACTCCTAGGCCATTACTATATTAATAAGGCAAACATTTAAAAACAGCATAGGTGTAATAGTATGTATATTTTTTGTACTTAGGTCGCATTATCATAATTGGTGTGTATAGGGGATTTCTGGGAACCTTTGATTAACTCATCACTCACAAAATTTGGTTGATTAGATTATCTTTCATTTTCAATTCACATTATTATAATTAACTTGTTCTTGTAAGTACTGTTGGAGTAATGTAAGAATATCAGACGCCGCTTTCATTTATAAGTTTCATATTGTAGCTAAATAGATTGGAAGTTTACCATTAAATTAAAAACACATCTTATTAAGAACATCTAATTCTGATGAAGAAAAGTGCAATGTGCCACTCACGCTAATTGTGTGGAGATACAGATGTTAAAGAGGAAAAGGCTTGTTCTTGCTGATTATTTCATCTTGTGTCCCAGTAAGAGTCACTTTATCAGACACGCTTTAGATATTGCAACAGCTGTGGGTCTCTGATTGGGTTTAAAGCCCTCCTTCTGACTCCTGCTAAGATAGTTTGCAAAATAAAGTCAGCAGAGCCACCACACAAGTTTCCTTTTAAATTGCTCCACAAGACTGAGAGCTGAGTGATTGCTATATATAAGGTCTATCAGTGTTAGGAAAACAGCTTTCCTTTCCTGACCTGCTCCAGGCCTGGGTGCAGACCCCTGAGAAGATTGCAGGTGTCTGTGCAGTCTTAGTAACAAGAGCTTGAGGAACAGAACGAGGGGCTGCGAGACCCGGACAAGGTGTGGCAGGAGAGACTGACATTCCCAACAACGGGAAGTGATCAGGTGGGAAGCAGACCACCACACAGAAAACTGGCAAAGTGAACAGCAGCTGCTCCCAGGCTCAGCGGGGAGGCTGGCAGCCAAGGTAATGGAGGAGAAGGAGCTGGAGCTCACCTCCTTTTAAGAACACATCAAAATTACAACCAACTGCAGAAGAATCATCAATAAAAAAAGACTGGAGCCTACCAGAAAGGATCTGCCATAGCTAAAGGAGGAACCACAATGAGATGTTTAGCAGGAGTGGACTCGCATTATAATCAAATCCCATACCCTCTGGGCGAGCCACCCACAAACCGGAGAATCATTGTTTTGCAGAAGTTCCCTTATAGGAGTGAGAGTTCTGAGCCCCGTGTCAGGCTCCCCAGCCTGGGGGTCTGGCACCAGGAAGAGGAGACCCCAGAGTGTTTGGCTTTGAAAGCCAGTGGGGCTTAATTGCAGGAACTCCACAGGATTGGGGGAAATAGAAACTTCACTCTTAAAGAATGCACACAAAATCTCATGCTCACTGGAAACAGGGGCAGAACAGCTGAAGAATACCAGCTGAAGGTTTTGGGGCGGGGTGGTAGTGGGGAAATGGATATCCCTATTTTATCCAATACTATTGTTTACCAATATGGATACCAAATGTGTCCAAGTGTCTTTAGCTGGAGTCCCAGTGTTCCCAATTCCCTGACAGGCATTATTTCCTCCCCTTCCCAAGCTGCCACCTCCCCACTGCCCTGATGCTACCACCACGCCATTTCCGCTTTTACACCACTGCCGCCATGGACATCTCTCTTTGTTAATTCCCAAACTGCTGTGGGATCCCTAGCTCTAGCTGGGCATGCATGAGACCCCAGCGTGGACAAGGTCCTTCTGTCAAGCTTCCTAGGGTCCCCTTGCTATGGCTGGGTCTTCCTTGGACTCCATGTGTCCTTCTGTTTGGGACAGCTCATGAAACTCTCTGTGAGCTGGCCTTGAGATGACTTAAGGCCGTGGGGCCCAAGGCCATGATTACAGCATGTCTGTAGTATGAAGTAAATAGTGATTGTATGCGTGCACCTGTTATGTAACCTTTAGAACAAAGAAAATAGAAGTACACATGCACTTACTGATGTTTCTGTAAGCCTCATGAACAAAGAAAATGGCACTGCGCACGTGTAAGCAGAGAACAGATTAAAAAGCAGGACAGGTGCATCATAGATGCGCACTGCCCTGTGGCAACAGAATAAAGAGTTGTTAACCCCATGGTGTTTCCTGCTGAAGTCTGTCCCGCGGTATGGCAACTCCCTCGTGCATTTTTCCGTTTGGGCCGCTCACCTTCTAGAAACGCACGTCAGCCCCCCTCAGCTGACACTCTCCTATTGCTTCTGTCTTGTGCTTTTGCATAACCTCTTGTCCCAACAAGGTAACATGTCTTTAGGGAAACAACTCCCGAAATTTAAACTCCTTTTCCACATCTTTTCCTCTGAGGGATACTGGTGGAGTTCGCTTCCTTTTCAGTCCCCAACTTGGATGAAGGCCTACTGTCAAAACTTTTCTGTCCATTACAGATTATCTTCACTGGATCTTCACATTTGACTCCCTCCTCCCCCAGCCACCTCATTTTCTCTTTATGTTCAGGGTAAATTTTCTTTACATATGCATTGCTTCAGTCTAATAATTATTGATTTGTGATTCTACATGCGCTATGCTCAGAGAAACCTTGCTTACCACCAACACATAATAGCTAATCTATCATGTCCTCTTTTCTTCCCAGGAAAATTTCCCCAAGACCCTCTGGGGAGGGGTTTTCCTTGATGAATTACTAGTTACTACTTTCTGTACCTGTCTATGAATCACTTTGAAATGAGATGAGTAAGAACTATTTAATTGCATTGATTCATTTATTAACTTGTTAATTAATTAATTTAATACCTACGAAGTACCAGATACAAATTTAGGAAATATAAAATGAAAAATGCATCTTGTTATCTTTCCATAATGTAATTTTATTAAATAAATGAGTTTATTGTTCTGAAATAAATCTCTAGTTAATAGGATTATTGTTCACAGTGAGTGTTCCCTCCCATCCTCACTCCAGAGCACATCTGTCTAGTCATAACTGATATTTTCAGGTCTCACACTGCCAACAGTTAAATTCCCTTCATCTGGCATGTGCAGTTACAATCTGATGAAGTTCTGGAGTTTCACCAATTTTTTTTTTTAACCAAGATTGTCAGGAAATGATTAATTAACTAATTCTTTCCAACACTTCTTCCTTGCCCTCTGACCTACCACCCAGGATGGTAACAAGTGGCAAAACAGGGTAAGGGGCAGAAAACAATCTCAGTGTCTGGGTAATCCTCAGTTGGACCATCAGTCTCCATCTGGTGCCAGACTGGGACGTGGTAATGCAGTTTTGTTGATTTCCCAGTTCTGTAGCTCCAGTCATTGGAAGAATAGCTCCTGTTATTGGAGTTGACAGTCCTCCTTTTCTCTTTTCTTGCCAAAATACACACACATTTCAAGGAAGGAAAATCTTGAGGAACACACACGTTAGCATATAAGACTCATTTAGTTTTCATGTTTATTTTTTGAGTTGCTTTTAGAAGTAACAATGATCTCCCGTGCCTAGTTATTCAGCTTTATTTCATTAGCATGTCTCATTATGGTCCAGAATGTTTGGCCTCATCCTGATAGTGATGACCATTCCAAATAGCATCATTTGCTTAGGGTCCTAGCACTGTCACGTTGCACGGGGTTTCCCTCTGACCACATCAAACGTACTTCTCTATCAAATCAGTATCTGATATTTAAGAACTCTGGAAGTTATATTCTATGAAAATAACATTCATCTGTTTGTTCTCTCTCTCCTCTGCATCCAGTTCAAGAAATCATAAATGTTTTAATGTGTTTGCTTCTGATACCATGCTTCAGTGTCAGTTCCAACAAACATAGGGATCACTGTACTAGGCAGGTTGGTTACATTGATTTAAAGGATGACTCAATTATTGACTTTTCTACAAAAGTGTAAAATAAACTTTCTGCTGAGAATTTAATGACTAGGTACACACACATACACACCAACATGCCCACACATACAGACACATCCAGAGATAAGCCACCCAAGTTTTTATCTGAACACAGAAGGAATTCATCCAGATTTTTGAAAGCGAAGAAGCTCATGGTTAACTCCATTACAAAAGTCACATTATTCTGGCATAAAATAGAACTTGACATTTGGCCTAATTATACTTTCCAAGTCTTTAATATTCTGCTTATCATTATGAATATTTAAATAAGGAAAACTACTCTGATACCTTTTGCCCTTTTTATATTTCATAGTCTTCTTTGAATTAAAAAGGAAATTAAAGTTTTCTCAACCAGAAGTTGTAATAGATAAATGAATACTGCCAAAAAATAAATAACACTAAAACATTTTCCCTAAAATTTTAGAGCAAGGAAATTTTCTATATTAGGAAAATCATCAAATTCTTTCCCAAATATTTTTTAAAGAGAATAAAGTCCTAAATGAGGTATGACTCTATGCAGCTTTGAACTTTGACTTATTCAGCCCTAATCATCTATAAAAATTTCAGGTTTTTCTTTTTTCTTTTTCTAAATGGGGTTTTACATTATTTTAATGGATTTACACAGATCAGAGAGAGGAGTGTGTTCTAATGATTCATCTCATTGTACTTTGTTAAATGCATAAAAAAATACTAAATTTCAGATTGCCAGTTTGATTATAGAAGAATTCAGAATTACTTACTTAGATATTACATTAACCAGGCAGCCAGCTGAGGTCAATGATTTTGGCATTGTAGAATTATACAATGTTTCTAAATTTCTAGAATTTGTTTTAGAGTTATTAAGAGATTTCTTTTCCTCTTCTCTTTTCCAGATTTTAGTTTTTAATTTTTTAACCATATGCTTTTATTATCCATCAGGGCACCAGTCTATAATATTTGCCACTTGAATAATATTTTATAAAAATTTCATAATTTAGAGATTGAAAAATTAATTAATGAATGGCTTGGGTGACTGAATCATAACACATTTTCTTTAAACAAGAAAGTTATTAAGGTGAATAGAAAGTTATTAAGTACTGATGGGCTGAACTAAGGTAAGAGTAAGGAGTGATTTTACTTCAGAGGTGCACACTAATATGATTATTTTAATTTACCTATAATTGAGCATTTATTAGTTTTAATACATAGAAAAAAATAGATTAGATATGATGTATTTTCTTCTTTGTTCTGTTTCAAAGTAAAAACATAACTCTCGCCCTGGGGAACTTATCCTTTACTGTGGTTTGATTATTAAGTTTTCTACTACGTGTGCCCATACCAAATGGTTAATTTTTGGCTGTAATTTGATGCTTTCTAATTTCATTTCCTAAATTCACCACATCCAAAATTATACTTGCCATCCTGTCTTATATGTAAAGTGATGCCCGCTACTGCTTTCACTGTACGCATGATGCACTTGGTTTCCACTCCATGACTTGAAAGCTTAAATCAACACCCTTCTCTCCCTCAGAACATCAAAAAAGCTGCTGAGGCTTACAAAATTCATCTCTGAGTCATCTCTCCAATGTATTTCCTCCACCCACTACTCTCCATTTTCACTGCTGCTTCTTTAGTTTCTCTTTCTATATTAGTATCCCCAACATTGATTTTTCTTTATTATACCAACTCTGTATTGTACTGTTGCATTAATATTCTTGGATCATAGTTCTGATAAGTAAATATCCAGTTCACCTGGGGCTTTATGACTGGTCGTGAATTTACACACCTTTATGTCGGTTTGACAACACTGATGCACATCGTGGGCTAATCAGTGTCTGCCTTGAGTGAATAAAGTGAACGATGGCATGAAACCTCTGTCGATGGTAGATATATTCTACCATATGATGATAATACACGTATTACAAGTGAAAATACAAATGCAAAATTATAGAACCCCTCAACTCTTGTTCTGGTCTTTGTTATCTTTCCCATACCCCCAAATCAAATACTGAATATTAAATTCATCAGATCCTTCAAAGCTCAGATTAAATATTACCTTCTCCTTGGGGGTTTCTATGATTGCTGCAGGCAGAGTCAAGCTTTGTACCTTTGTGTTTTCCTTACAATGTACATTTTCACAGTTTTCTTTGAATAGCTTGTTAGGTATATAATCTGAGTGTCTTGCTTGGACTACTTGCTGGTTTAGTCATATTATCAATACTTTCTAGATTCTACTTCAGAGGCCTCACTTCACCAGCACACAAATAGAAATCTCTCTGCTAAATCACTCCTCCTCCAAACATATTTCTGGATATCCTCAAAGGCATGCATCGTAAGCTTATCAGATCAAGTTCATTCCCATTCACAGATGGTATTCACTGTGATCTTCCTTTTCTGTTCCAGCTTACACTTAATATCATTTGAAGAAGCCCCACTGTTCATGCCCATTTTGAGAATGGCAATGAGCCTACCCTGCCACTTCTCAATGCTCTGAGTTCCTGGTCCTCAGGGATCAAAAGAGTAAAGCATCTGGAGCCCAGCATGGAAGGAATGGCCTCTCCCAAACTCTGGGTCTTGCTTGCACCTGAGCTCCAGTAATGCAGTTCTGCTCAAGTGCAAATCCTCTCATGAAGATAACCCATTTCTTTTCCAGCCCTAATCCACCCATGTCCCCAGAGAGCCAGGACCTGCTGAACTTTTCCTAGACCAGTTTATTCTCTGTGACCAGCATGCATGGTCTGCATCGTGTCAAGGGCCATGCCATCCTCCAGTGTAGCTGCCCCTTATTTTCTCTCCAGAAGATGAGGCTCTCATCTCTACCTTCCGCAGTGTCAGCTGGAGCTAGGGTATTTCTCCCATTGGCTTCATTACTCAATCACACCTAGAGAGAGTAATCCTTAACTTCTTAGCTCCATTCCCTTATCTCAGTCCCCTTATCTTTCTCCTTATCTCAATCTTTTTTTTTTTCAATAAGCCTGTGCCTAAATGGATGATGGATATATCATTCTTTATCATTCTTTGGCTCCATATTCATTCTGTGATGTTCATTCTGCTCAGCCTGAGACCCTCCTGATTGCTCCCTTCACCATTTTCCCATTAGGCTTTGTCACTCCTTACTTCCCAGTAGACAACATCTCAATACATAAAAGATAAGCATCTTACATCTATTTCCAGCTCTCCAAAGCTTTCATGAACATTCTTTCTCTTGCCAGAAACACTCTTCCTACTTTCTGCACCCAATTCAGAACCTGATTTTGGGGTCTGCATCAAGTACCATCTTCTCTGTGTGGCCTCTACTAAAGGTTCTGAGTGATTTTGATTTTTTACCTTCATGATGTTATTTTTATTCAAAATAAAAAAGGAAATTCTGTGGCAAAGTTCACATCATATTCTTTCATATTGATTGTGACTTACAATGTGATGATAAGTGTTCATTAAATGGAATGAAAACAATGCTTAATAAACTGACACTTGAAGTAGGAGCAGGCCAACACCTGCTCCTCTTTCATTGCCTTTCCACATGATAGTTACCCGTCTTAAATACACTCTCCTCATACTCTGTGCTAGCTAATTAAAGTCATTTTTGTCTTTTCCTCTCAAGTTTCTGTGGAAGTTTCTTTCTTCTATGCTTCTATCCAAGGACCCTTGTGTCCATCTTATTGCAACTGCCAACCTGCTTTAAAACTACTATTAGCAGCTCTGTACACAATAGCCAAGACATAGAAGAAATCTAAATGTCCATGAACAGATGACTGGATAAAGAAGTTGTGGTATTTTTATACAATGGAATACTACTCAGCCATAAAAAAGAATAAAATAATGCAATTTGTAGCAACATGGATGGACCTGGAGATTGTTATTCTAAGTGAAGTAAGCCACAAAGAGAAAAATACCATATGATATCACTTATATGTGGCATCTAAAAAAAAAAAAGAAAAGAAAAAAGAGGACACTAATGAACTTATCTACAAAAGAGAAACAGACTCTCAGACATAGTAAACAATCTTATGGCTACTGGGGGAAAGGGGATGGGAAGGGACTAATTTGGGAGTTTGAGATTTGCAAATGTTAACCACTATATATAAAAGTAGATAAAAAACAAATTTCTTCTGTATAGCACAGGGAACTATATTCAATATCTTATAATAATCTTAAATGAAAAAGAATATAAAAATGAATATATGTATATATATGCATGACTGGGACATTGTGTTGTACATCAGAAGTTGACACATTGCAACCGACTATACTTCAATTAAAAAAAAAGAAAAGAAAGGAAAAAAACCTTGCTTAACTGTCTTCCCCTAAGGTCTGACCTCCTACCAACAGCAACTGTTTTCCCTTTTGAAGTCGCCAGGAAATAGCAAAATGTTTGGGACATAGTTAACACACAATTGTGTCTATTGTTGGTTAAGTTCTGATTGAAAATAAGATATAGTTATTTTTATTGTGATATTAGATTGCATTATATGTGGTGTATTATTGTATTGTGTGTGTATCATATTGTATTTTTTATTGTGGAGATAAATTTTCTACCTTCTACATCCAAATAGGGCTAAGAAAATAATAAGTGAACTTTCTTCACAACATAAAGAGAGAAGTGGAAGGCAGAGCATGGAGAGAATAGTTCAGGATAATTGTTTCCTTGCAGTATCCCTCAAGGTGCTGCGTGTTATCACATGGGCTCTTCTTCCTTCTCTGATGGTTATGCAAGCAATTTCCAATAGATAAGCTTATGACAACTAAACAGAAATGTTGGTATCTCCTATTTGGGAAGCTATCCTAGAATGGAGAGGCTTACAGGAATGTACATATCAAACGTGTTTTGCCTAGGCACTGTGACAGGACAGGACATAGAGGATGGGGCCAGGGCCTGAGGAAGTGAGCGCGGGGAGTATTCCTGACATCAGATGGTGAGTTCCAGTTGGATGGAAGATCATCAACAGTGATTGGTTGTAGAAAGCCTAGAGTAGCAACAGGGGATCGCAACAGGCAGGGAGAAAGAGATCATATTGAAGCTGTGGTAGGCAATTCTCAGAAGTCTTGGAAGGGAAGGAGGAAATTCAGGATCTGATGCATGTGATTTCCAAATAAGACTGCATTCTGAGGTCCTGTGTATTAAGACTTCAATATACATTTTGGGGGGGATAATTCTGTTCATAACAATTACAAAGCAATGGAACTGATTTTCTCACAGATTTATAAAGCTCTAAAGCTAATATCAATAGAAGAATTTTAAGAATATTCAGCCCTTTCAGTAGCAGCTGCAGCCTTGCAAGGGGGTCACATTGATGGAAAAAGAATTCTTTGAAATGAACAAGTTCCTATATTATTAAAACTTTGTGAGAGGTGGGAGGTTTGTTCTACATTTTACCTATCTTTATATACATCCCATAAATGATTATTCAATATTTCTTCAGATTCATGTTGACTAGCTTTCTATATTTCTTTCAGGGTTTAAAAAGGAGAGATCATGTTTAAGCTATGACGTCTTCTGCCAGAAATAACTTCTTATAAAGTCTACAAGACACCAAACTAAAGGTTACCTTGGGGAGACAGGACAAAATGTTGAGAATAAATGAATAATGCCTATGCTGCTTTCATTACTTTTGTTCCCTGTGACAAAGATAAAGTTAATTATTCAGAGATAGCAAAGAAGTCTGTTTATTGAATGTGACACGCTAGATGCAGTTCTGGATTGCAGTATATTGTAATACTAAAGATCAAGCAACTTTTAATCGGAATCAAATGCAATTTTTAATTGAGCCCATTTATTGCATACGTGAGCTGTATTGAAAATTCTCTCAACTCAATAACTCAGTGAAGATTATTGCAATTAAAATGTGACTCTAATAAACTGAATCTTTCTTTTGGCTAAGATTCTCTTTAAATAAGTTACATTTTAAATCAACTCATTACAAATTTTTGTTGTTAACAGTTAATATTTATTTAATGTTAACTATATGCTTTTTTCATAAATGTGTCCTGCTACTTTCTGACCTCTAGCTTGTTTTACATTCTTTGTCTTCAGTAACAAGGGTACATTGATACACTGTATCTGTGTGGTGCCATGACATCTGAATGAGAGATCTGAAACTTGTCGTCCACATGCTTCGCCTTCTTGACGCCATCTGGATATTTGGCCTTGTGCTTACAAACCATCTGGGTTTGTTACTGTACTTTCCACTTTTCATCCAGATGTTTTGGCATTGTGTGGACAAAGCATGTGGCATTGTCTATAAAATGTAATTACATAAAAATAAATAATACTATGTAAGCAATTAAGAGAGCAACATTTTCCCATCTACAAATCTCAACAAATTTTTCCTTAGTAATGTAATCATGGCAGAATAGATTTTCCTTGCTATATTTTCAAACTTTAAATTTTATTTCTGAACAATAAGGGGCAAGTGCAAAACATTATATTAAATTCAAAGGAAATAGGCAATATTTTAACAGTTTCTAACAGGAAAATCTGTGGTTTAAGATATTTTTAAACTTTAGTTATAATTAATTTACTAACTGCAATTACACCTATGGAAATCTAACTGTAAAAGTAATAGCAAAATATTTTAAAATTCTTCCAAATTAAATTCAAAGCAATAAGAAAATTTATCTTAAATCACATTTTATAAAAATCTGTTGTAGAAATCATTTCTACAGAAATATATAGTCCCCCAATCATCTGCTCAGATCTCTAATATAGATATTTGTTTCCATGAGTCTAGTACCTATGTACCTGTACATCTTGTACCATTGCTCTAGGAGAGAATATATGTATATATATCTATATATACACACACACATATATACTAGTCCAGATCACTATGGCAACCAATATCTCTGATTAGGTTTGCTTTCAAATCTACATATTATTTAATACATGGAGACCATATATTATATTATAAGCATGAATTTCCAAAGACAGGATGAGATAAAAGGTAGCTAATCAAAAAGTGATATGTATATCCCAGAAGTTTCTTTGGGCTACTTTCAAAATTTTTGTAAGCAAGGAAGAGTATATAAACCCATGAATCTATGGGACATTTGGCCAAAGTTTCCTAAAAACGTGTGGTATGAGAGTCTCACTCAACTGACCTAGTTTATCTCAGGTGTAATAGGTTTAAATTTGGGCCCAGAAATTAAGGGTCAAGAATGATGAAAAAGTATAAGGGATACATTGATCAACATGGGAATAGACTGGAGCCCTAATATATAAAGTATTCCTGAAAGAAGATATTTAGCATGAAAAAGACAAGCCAGAAGAGGGGAGAAATAATGAGAAAAATGTCTTCAAATTCTTAAGAGTTATAATGATTAAATTGTATTAGAAGTTATTGATGCCTTCAAGGGCAGGACTAGAATTAGAATTCAAAAAAATGTTTTGTTTCAACGCAATGGAAGAGATGCCTGACTAGTGGAAGTGAGTTTCTTATCATCAGAAGATTCATACAGGGAACTCAATTATAAGTTAGGAACTCAATTAAATGACTGCTAGGTTCTCCTCAAAATGTTTAATGTCTTCAGTGTCCAGAATACTGCCTGAAACATAATTGATGGTTAACATGTATGTAATGAACAAATTCTGAAGTTATATTTCAGGTATCATTGTCCAAACTGAGGCAAGCAGATTTGTGATGTTCATAGTATGGCCATTTGCACCCTCCAGGGCACCCTATTTGACTGAATACAATGTGAAAGGTACTTTCTGGATTTCTATAAGTAGTGGGTCCTGTAAGAACCTAATTATCTAAAACTAAAGTCATACTCCAGGTAGTATGATTTTATCTGGTTGTAAATTTTGAAATCAGTATGTAAGGTCAAATTAAGTAGAACCACATATAGCTAAGGAAATCCACCATATTAAAGACCAAAGAGTTGTCTATCAAAAAGTCCAACAAGAAGAGGTTTTCCCTTGGCATTGAGAGAACCTGTTTAGCTGAGTAATAGATGAAACAGCTGATTTCTATTTTGGGGACATTCTGAAATAAAGATACACTTTTTTTTTCCTTTACACTTTACAATAGTACTCAGTGTAGCAAGATGGCCCCAATCTGGGATGCCTTTGAGAATGGAAGCTGATGGGAGGTGGTTAAGCACCAGGAGCATCATCATGTTCATTCAGGACAGATGCACAATAAGTGAAACTGACCACATTGTATGAATATGAATTGCTATTTCTCTCTTTGTATATCTCCCAAGTATATATATAGCTGATTTTGTGTAATGTTAATTTTTGCATAATAAAACTCCACTCTACTTGATCAACTTTCAAAAATGTAACTCTTTCATAGCTTTCTTCAGCAACCGTGCATAAGGCTCCCAGCCTGAGACCCAGATAACTCCCATCCTCATGCAATCATGTTGCTTCTCTGGAGTCACCAGGGTACCATAATAAAGACAGAGTAATTTCATATGCAGAAGTTTTATAGATCTTATGACCCTTGATGCATAATAGCAACAAGGAGAAAGTTTTTCCAAGTCTGAGCATAGAAATAAACTTTTTCAAAGGAATACATTTCTCAAACCTCTCTCCCGTTGAAATATGACTTATAATCCCTCCTACTTCATAGACTTTTACTCTTAATTATAAAAACTCACTAAAATAAGCAGTAAGGCTATTATTATAGAGGGACGTGCATATTTACCCATAAGGTCTCAGCCCGTTTGCTTATTTTCATCTTTTCATGTGCTAAGATATTCAGCAGCAGCCAATCATCCCTTAACAGGTCACTATCTGGCTCAGCACCCTCTGTATATCTTGTCCCAGTATATATTTCTAAAAGTGGCATGAGTCCTTTCCACATGCAACATCAAAACATCAAGGGACATTCAAGTACTAAGCTTCAATAGATCTTACATCACATAGAGAAGTAATGATTTCAATTCTAATTAGCTACTTTCCAGTTGTAAGAGAGAACTACAAAATATTCTCAGATGAGAGGAAATGCACTGGGCAGTACTACAAATAAGAAAAAAGTTCTATCCAGGTGGGCAAATTGCCCTATTCAAAGGGAAGGAATACAATCAATTCACCGTAGGTAAGAGTGAGATTTCCTCTGCACAATTTTGTCCTCCAGAGAGGCAGACAGTCAAATATCCACTCTCTTTTGAGCACTTAATTATTAAACTTGAACATTAATTCATTTATTTAACTAATATTTATGAAGTCCCTACTACCTGTTAGGTATGGTGCAAGCACAGAAAACACAGCAGTGAAGTAAGATAGATTTGGTCCTAATTTGCAACATGCTCAAATGGTTCTAAGACCTGGTGGAGTTCAGTGCACTGAACTAGCTAGTGGCCCATCCCAAAGGACAGAGTCCACATCTTGCTTAGGTGCCACAATTCAGTCCATAGAGAAATATTGCTGTTGCTTTGGATGAACATTCTGCTCTGGAGAAATTCCAAGAGAGACGAGGATAATGGAAAAGAGTACCCCTAGGTATAGACTGAGGTTGACCTGCAAATACAATACAAGTGGAGAATCTCATACAGATTCTGCCTGAGTTTATTAGGAGATGGAAAGCTATTTGTGGCATTTTTTTCCAACCAAATTGTACACATCCTGTTTACATATAATTCTCAAAATAACAGTTCACCACCACCCACTGAAGAGAAAATTCTCAAAGTATTACTATCAATGGATATTAAACTCATCAATTTTAACAGAAACTGAATGTGCTTTTTGATTTACAAGATAAAAATTGTGCTAGTGAGTCCTCCATATGATGTAAGGCATGGTGCCCTCAAAGGAGACGCCAAAAGTAGCACTAGCAGCACCACTGATGGCGGTTCTTTGGAATATAAGTTCTTAGGAAAACAAACTCCCCCAAAACTGCATTGGCTGTTTCTAGAGAAAGATGAGTTTTACTTCAAATGCACACATCTGTCCTTGGTAGGCACGACAGCAGCAAATGAGCACTGTTCTAGCTGGTTCCTTTCATTGCTTCATGTTCTGTCTTTCTGGCAGACTACTTGAAGGCAACTGGCATTTACTGAAAGAATAGTCTAAAAGTAGATAGGCTAGGATTAGGTTGTAAAGGGGATTTTATACCATGTTAGTAGGTTGAATAGTGCCTCCTTCAAAATTCACTTCCACTCAGAGCCTCAGGATGTAACCTTATTTGGAAATAAGATTTTTACAAGGGCAATTAATTAAGATGAGGTCATACTGGATTCAGATCACATTAAGCCATAAGGGGGAGTAGACAGCCATGTGAAGACAGAGGCAGAGACTGGAGTTATGCTTCCATGTCAAAGGAAAGCCTAGGGTCATCAGAAGCTGGAAGAGGCAATGAAGGATTCTTCCTCAGAGCCATCCAAGGGAGCACGACCCTGCCAAAACCTTGACTTCAGACTTCTAGCCACCAGAACTGTGAGAATAAATTTAAGTCACCTGATTTCTGGCACTTTGTTATAGCAGCACTAGGAAGCTAGTATGCTGTGCTAAAGAGTTGCGCAGCCTTTGACTATGAGGTTGTCTGAAACACTGATATATATAATATATATATATATATATATTTATATACAAAATTTGTTGTTTTAGAGAAAGCCTTAAACACCTGATCAAATGACGTCTGGGAAGCTAAACAGTGATGAGGCATTAGAGAGGGCCACCAAGGCTGTGAAAGCTAAGTTCAACCAAGGACTAAAGAGGGACAGAGGATCATAATCAAAGAACACAGAACAATTCTGATGATTGTGTGTGTGTGTGTAAGTGTGATGTGTGTGTGTGATTCAGTAGGATTTTATGACTCCAGTCGCACAAACAGTGCAATGCTAGTGCACTTTAGTATCATTTATATGATACATAGCTTTTTCCTTTTGTTCTTTATTTTATGCCCTTTTATTACAAATAATACTTTGAATGGTTTATTTTCTATAATTTATTACTTTCCATTTCTATGGTCAAGTTAATATGAGCACTTTGGGGGATAGTTGAAAAGTTAACACTTTATGATATTTCCTCTATTCTAGAGTGTCTTTCCGAAGCATCAGTTGGTCTAGCATCCTTCCTTACCTTAACCACTCCTCCCCGCCAACAGTGGGTCTGGTGCATTAACTGGTGGTAAATAGAATAACTCAGAATACATTTTTTCACCGACCTGTGTAGATCATGACAATGATACTGGGAGTAGGGGATACACTGTGTGTTGATTCATGATAATCATGCCATGAGAGGATCAATATTTCAAACATGGACCATGTCTTGTTTTTGACAGTATTCCCAATGATGGGCACATTCTGTGTAAAGAAAGAGAAATGATTTAAGTACTAACTAGAGTTTTTGCCATGATTACCTATAGGGGTAGGGGTTTGAGCTACTCATCATGGGAATGGTATGACTTTGCCTATTGGCCTGTCAGATTTAAGTTTGGAGAGGATGCTGAGCTTTGCAGAGCATGGTGAACCCACTATTTGCAACAACTAACAAGGTGACAGAAATTAGAAAATGGGAATATGGAGTCTGGGTTCTTGTTTGTTTAGAAACACCTGCCATGAGCTGTACACTGCAGAGTTACAGCAGAACCCAGCATCCCATGCTAATTGGTTACCTCACAGTTTCACTCAAAGACTGTGTTCAGGGGACTTGACTGAGGCAGTTAGTTTGGTCATCTGATTTTATGCTAATAAAGGAAAAGTAGGTGACCCAGTAATTTAATATCTACACGGAGAACTCAAAAAAAGGAAAACTGAATTCAATATGATGGATTGAAATTATCTGGCATGGCAGGATTGTCTACTTTCATTAATCTTTCAATCAACATATGTTTAGGACTTGCTATAGAGTGCACCCTACACTAGGTGTGGGGATACAAACTCTTCGGGGATGTGCTGGTAAAGGAGGTGCCATGTGTGGCAGAATTGTAAACAGCAGACTGCAGCAGTGTGATCATTTGTTCATCCATTCATGCATTTATGCCACAAATGCTCGTTAGCACCTTCTGGGGTCAGGCATTTGTACCAAGCTTTGAGAATACAGAGACAGAACAACAAGGTCCCTACCCTCATGGAATTCATAGACATGAAGCAAATAATTACAAGCACTCTGCACAACTGAAAAGAAATGCAGCGTGCCACAGAAATATTTAACATGCGAACCAATCTCATCTTGGTGTCTGGGTAAGGTTATCTGCAGGAAGGATGGACTGCCTACACTGAAAGAGAAGGATAAATAGGAGTGAAATTTGGGGGAGTATTCTAGGCATAAATAATATTATGTATTATAGGTTACAGGAGTATAAACTTACACACTGAAAGATATGCTATTTGACTTAAAGGAGAATAGTGAGAAAGGAGGCTAAATAGGTGGGCTGGTGCCAAATCAAACACCTTGAAGACTTGTTAAGAATATAGGTGTTAATACTTAAATCCTCAAATCTCAAGATCTTAATCCTTATAAGCAATAGGAAGCCACTGAACCAATGGTGGGTAAAGTGATCAGATGCCTGTTGTTAATATATCACTTAGGGTGCAATGTAGAGTCTGGGTCACAGGGAGTCAAGACAGGGAGCTGGATGACCAGTCATGAGGGCATTGCAGGGTCCAGGAGACAGAGAATGTCCCACATAAGAATGGTGGTAATGGGAAACAGGCTGATGGCTTCAAGAGACATTTCAAGTTAGAATTTAGAAGATTGGTAACCCATGAGATAAGGCAGATGAAAGACAGAGAGCTTTTGGAATGAGTCTCAAATGTCTGATATGAGCAAGGGACATCTGTTGAGCCACTTACTAAAAAAGGGCATGTTGAAGGAGAAAAGTTACGGCATGTTAAAGTGCCTGTAAAACATCAGAGTCGCGATCTAAACGAGTTTCTCCGAGCCAACTGATGCAGCATCCATCTACACTGCCTGTAGGGACAGAAGTAAATTGTAGTTTTCTGCCTTTTGTGGAAATGGAGTCTTTTTACTGTTTAACTTCCATCGCTGTTTTATGGGAAAGCATCTTTCTTCAATTTAGAAGATGTTGCCTCATCACTCCAAAACTGCCATGTTTTTCCAGACCTCACTTCTCTGGTCTGATCAAAAACATCCCCTGGGATTTGGGAATGTAAGACTAGGAAGTATCCAAGTGAATCCCTCTCTGCTGGAGGTGGACGTGAACGTGAGCCCTGGAGCAGCTGATTGCCACTTCCCTTGTGCAAGGTAGAAGATGGCTGGCATAAGAGAGAAAGAAACCAGATGAGGAGATTACTACTCTCAGTGAGAGAGGTGGCAGCTACCAGAGAGACTTAAAGAATTTAAGTGAAGCTTACATACATATTAGTTAGGAAGAATATTAATCACTTATGCTCTGAAGTGACAAATACACCACATTTTCTTGAGCCATGTTTCCAAAAGAATCAACAGTGACACTGTCAAAATACCACAATGATGAGCACTAAGTATTCTCTGCTCTCTGCTTCTTTGATGTCTCCTTAATACAACAAGAAAGTCTGAGCTCCACTACTGTTCTCTGCTGTCAAGGAAATTCTTCTCATCTTGAAGCATTATTTCTTGCAGATCTTGATTTTGGTGGCAACCTGACTCATAACTATTAAATGAAGAAATGGAATACTACCCAGCCATAAAAAAGAATAAAATTTCACCCTTTGCAGTAACATGGATGAGACCTGGAGGGTATTATGCTTAGTGAAATAAGTCAGATGAAGAAAGACAAATCCTGTGTAATCTTTCTTACATGTGAAATCTAAAAAAAGTATAACACAGTAGTGAGTATAACAAAAAAGAAGCATACTTACAAATACAGAGGACAAACTAATGGTCACCAGTGGGGGGAGGAAAGGGGAGAGGGGCAGTATGCGGGTAGGGGATTAAAAGCTACAAACTATTATACATAAAATAAGCTATAAAAATATATTGTGCAACACAGGGAATATACCATTATTTTATAATAATGACTAATAGAGTATAATCTATCAAAACTGTGAATAACTACACTGTACATCTGTAACTTATATAATATTAATATAATATATAATATATTTCAATTAAAAAAATATAAAAATGAATCTGTGCAGTGTAGTTTTGGAGGCCATTCTGTACTGGAAAGACCATAAGTTCCACTCCCAATATACATAATTTTGGAGAAAGTTAAAATTGCCTAAAGACAGTCACCCAAATGGGAAAAAAAGTTACAGCCTTACGTTGTTGTTTTCAAGTCCTGGGAAGTCCACAAGAGAGGCCTCAAATCTAGAAATGATCACAATTGGCCATCATTCCCATGTCTCAACTAGGTTCAGGGAAAGTGGTCCACTTTTCCCCCTTATATATACAGACCATTTCAAGATTCCCATAAAAATGCTTTATTCACTCATTGCTGTTTTTTTAATAGTCTGAGGCTATAGAGCCACCAGCCTTGCTGGGAATTATCTGCCCTGGAAACTTTGTCCTTGTTGAGCTCAGCCTGGTCATCAGCTGTCCTATCCAAAGTTGTAACAGAGTCACTAGCTGTTTCTATCACTAGTATTTACTAAGGTAGTGATGTAACTAAATGGAAATTAGATGTGCTGTAAGTATAAAATACTCTAGATTTCAGATTTAGTGTGAAAAAAGAATGTAAAATAAATCATTAATAAGTTTTCAATATTGTATTGGGTTAAATAAAATACATTATTAAAATTAATTACACCTCTTTGGTTTTACCATTTTAATGTAATTACTGGAAAGTTTAAAATTACATGTGTCTTGAATTTACATATCAAGTTATATTCATATTGGACTGTGAGGTCTATTAGCTTCTAAAAGGGATTAAATGGAATTATTCACAGGTTTTAAATATGTGTTGTAGAAAGGGGGATCATATTTGTTCTTTGGAAATTCAGTCAAAAAACCTAATTTGGGTTAGGGTGAGAACAGAAACAGAGAAATCAGTTACCTGAATTTTGCTTGAGTCCCAACAAGAGAAGACAGAAGCTGACTGCATTTGTCATCTGGAAGGAAAATAATGGATTTAGGTTTAGGATTGGAGATACCTGGGGTCAAGTGGAATGTTTGGATTAAGGAAATTGAGGAAGGTTATCTCCAGTGTCTGAGTAGATGTGACAATACGATGATGCCTTTAACGGAGAGAAGACAAAAAACAAATTTCTTATATCCTCAAAGGGAACAAAGGAACTGACTTGAGAGTGTTAATAGCAATAGTCCACTAAAAATCAACTGCCTTACAATAGCTTCAAATAGTTCACCCCAATTTAAATTCCTAAATGGAGTGAAAAGATTTAGCAAGCCATCTAATGAGTTTTTTCTTCCCAAAAGAAGCTTCTGGGAAGAAATTTGTAAAGCAGAAAATTTTCCCTAGAGCAAAAATTTTCTTCCTTTGATAAAAAAAAAATAACATTAATATGATATACAAACTAACCAAATTTAATTATATTATTAAAGTTGTAACATCATAATTGAGTCACACAGACATGTAATAGAAACAAATTCAACTCTTCTGATGGGTATGTTAGGAAGAAGGAAATAATATGTTCAAAAGTGGCTACTTGTATAAGTCAAAAATTCAAATAATTGCAATTAACCTCAATAGAATTATTAATTTTCTAATTTATAGTATTTCCTATTACTATGCTGATTGGAGAATATACTATGTTGAAGTCCAAAGCATAATAATGAAAGAAATGTTTATTGCCTCTTTCATGTATTCAGCCAATTTTTGTTGAGTGCCTACTAAAGTGCTAAGTCTTTTGATTACTTTAGTAAATTGGACAGACTTATCCTATCTCATGCAGCTTGCAGTTTAAGCGTGAGACAAAAGTCATTATTTATAGCATGTTTTAAAAGTGCAAAAATGAAGGTTATGTTTCTGTGGATGCATTTAGTAGGGGCATCTAATCCAGAGTCGGAGAGTGCCTAGAAAATCAGAAAAATCCTTCCAGAGAAAATAATATCTACACTGAGACTCAAAGGATGAGTGAGATTAAGCTTTAGTTAGAGGTGGCGTAGAATGAGGACAATGGGCAAAGCTCATGTGTTAAGACAGAATGTGACCCATTACGGTTGCAGGAAACAGGTGATTTGGCTGGAACTTTGAGCTTTAATGTTGGCTTGTCACTCACACAGGCTGGACAGATAAATGGAAATCCCATTATAAAAGGTTTTCTAAATCATAGTAGGAGTGTGCCTGTTTGCTGAAGCCTTCTATTACCATTTTGTATCTTTGGTGCTGCTTATTTTTAAGTACAAGTTACCTTTTAAAAAATCAAATAGCTAGTAAGAACAAATTATATAACTTCCAAACAATAGGATAGTATGTACCAGTTTAATAAAACAATAAGATAAATCTCCGGGTATTAACTTGAAGAGATGTCTAGATATATTTTTAACAACAATTTTTATAAAATAATATACATTTATACATGCAGAGAAAATTTCAGGAAGAATATCCACACACCATCTCTGGAGACTGTAATGATTACCCCTAAGTAGTCAAATGGGGTGATTTGGGGAAGAAAACATATGTAATCTATAATGTTTAAGCCTATGAAAAGTTAAATTGCAAAAAAATCAGAATAGATTTGAAAAATCCAGCTAGCTGCTGTCTATAGGTTACACATCTAAAAAACAAAAACAAAAGCAAAAGGAGAGAATGTGAAATAGGAATTCTGAATAAACTTCTAACAAGTAAAAGGATTAAATTAGGAATTTACAGAACTTCTTATAAAGAAAACTTGACTGGTGAACTCTATAAACGTTTAAAGCCAATCCTTTACAAAATCTTCCCCCAAAATTGAAGTAAAAATAAGAAATTAAAAAAATAAATAAAAGTACCAGCCTATATGATGAGGCCAGTTTTACCCTTTATTAAAACCAGATAAAAACATCATATGAAAAGAAAACTATACAACTATATATCTTATTAATATATATGCAAAAATTCTTGACAAATACTAGCATACTGAATCCAGCAACATATAAAAAGAATTATATACCATGACCAAGCAGGATTTATCCCAGGAATGTGCAATTTCTTTAATATCTAAAAATCAATCAATGTAATACACCATATCAGTAGAATAAATAACAAAAACACAATTTTTTTCAATAGACACAGAAAGGTTATTTGACAAAATCCAACACTCTTATATGATAAAAAAAAGAACTCAAAGAGCGGTTGTGAAAAACCTATAGCTAACATCATACTCAGTGGTGAAAGAATAAATGTTTTTCCCCTACAATCAGGAAAAAAATGTCTGCAATCACCATTTGTTCTGTCTGGAGGATTTAGTCAGGGCAATTGGCCAAAAAATGTAATAAAATGTATTCAGATTGGAAAAGAAGTAGAGAAAAGATAAACTTTTCCATAAATAGGGCTGGAATTATTAGATATCCACAGGAAATACATGCATATATACAAACATACATACACACACACACACACTTTGATTTAATTTTACAATTTCAGATAACTTTAGAAGTTACCTGAGATGGTTCCAATTTCACCACATTCTTTTAACTCTTTTTATCTTTTATTTACTTATTTAATAATAGCCATCACAATGGGTGTGAGGTGAAATCTCAATGTTGTTTTGCTTTGCATTTCCCAGATGATCAATGATATTGAGAATCTTCTCATATACTGTAAGCCATTTGCATATCTTCTTTGGAGAAATGGCTAATCAAGCCCTTTGCCCAGATTTTTGGCTGCATTAATAAGGGCTTTTTTGCTACTAGGTGGTAGGAGTTCCTCATTTTGGAAATTAACCCCTTCGCAGATACATGGTTTGCAAATATGTTCTATTATGCAGGTTGCCTTTTCACTGTATTGATTATCCTTTGTTGTGCAGAAGCTTCTCAGTGTGATGTTCTGTTTGGCTGATTTTACTTTTGTAGCTTGCGCTTTTCCATCTTCCTCCCGTGTTTTCACATGGTTGCCTCTCTGTGAATGCCTGTGCCTGGGAGCTCTCTCTCTGTGTCTTAATCTCCTTTGATAAGGACACCAATAATATGGGATTAGGACCCACCCTAACGACCCCATTTAACTTAACTATCCCTCTGCCATCCCTGTCTGCGAATAGAGTCACTTTGTGCAATATTCGGAGGTAGGACTTCAGCACATGCATTTTGCGGGACACATTCAGCCTATAATTCTCACATACAATCATACTTTCAATCACTTGCTGTCATAAGAAACAATGACTCAGCCTAGTAAAATTATGCATATTTTATGGCAATAATCACATTTTAAAATAAATCCCGAGTGAAAGCATGACTGCCCCCTACAGTTTGGGCTATTACAGCCTGGCCTCCTGAAGCCGGGAAAGCGGAGGAGCAGGTCGGCCTCCTGCTTTTTCCACCTGGAGCCCCAGCCTTCTTTCCCACCTTCCTGGCTCAAGTTTGAAATTTTCTCCAGGGCTGTACTCACCATTCATATTTCTCAAGAACGAATCATGCGCCAAGCCATTGTGTTCCTAAAACTGCAGGACACTCATGTTCTGTTCTCTGGGTGGTCTTTGAAACATCCATCTCTCTTGGCTTCAGATGAGTAAGGACTCCGCACGGCCCTGTCCATTTGAGGCAAGGTAAAGGCTCACAGCATGCCAGTAGATCTTTCTACAAATCCCTCCAGGGGTCCAGCCCTTTATCAGTCTTTCCAGCCTCTTTGATAGACTGAGAGTAGTAGTCCACTAAGAGAGAAGAACTTGTGTTCTGATTTCTTCTTCTTTACATCCTGCACAGTGATCTCACATCTCAGATTAGAATATGACATCTTTTGTCTTGGGTATTTAGTGTAATAAGACATTAAAGTTTCACTTTAAATAGTTTGTTTTATAGCTGTTATGCTAACATAATGTTTGTGGATTTTTCCAAAATAAATTTTTCCAAAAAGGAGTAGAATGAAGGGGCTAAGCCTCTTCTCACTGTCATACAATTATGTCTAAGACAAATTGACAAGTATAGTTAGTATAAGTCATAATTTAAAATCAAGGAAAACTTATTCATTAAAATGGAACTAAAGGATTCAAAAAGTCATCTAATTCTTGAAATAAGTTTTTTTTTTTTTTAATTCAAGAAAAACATAGATTGTGGCAAGTTTGCTAATGAGGCCAAAGATTTCAAGGCCTATAAATCATTTAAGAACAGTCAGCATCGTGGAAGTAATCAGAAGGTTACCTCATGAATAAAATGATGTTTTGATACTCAGCACTCAAAAGGTGACTTTAGAGCATCCATTGCTCATTTTTCAATGGCAGGCAAGCGATTTTCAGGACCAGAAACCCGCTACAGAATGGAAGAGGAAGGCACGGTCTTGCCTGCTTTTGGTTATTGAAGTCTGTGTGTCTACAGAGTAAATTCCGCTATGAATGCACAGATGGGTAATCAAATGCAAGTGTTCCCCTTTATTTGGCAAAATGCCACTCGAACTCCAAATTACACTCAAAAATAGCAAGTGACAGTTTGACATCCCAAGATATCCGTTCTATAATCCTGTTACCAAAGAAAATGCAAGAGAAACGGATTCATTTACTCATTCACTCACTCAATTCATACAAGAGCTACGAGGGACCCACGACATACAAGGCAGGTGTGAGACACCATAGTGCCACACAGAAGCCTGTTCAGATCTGAATGCTGTAAAGTTTATAAAGTAGCTTATAAGAGGCAGGGACCTTGCCAGTCATTTGTAATGTCTTTCCTCGCTTAATTCTGGGTCTCTATATCTCCATCTAGGAAACCTATCCTGAATCTCTAGTTTTGGCATCACTCTATTTGTGGACTAATTCTGACCAAGGAAGCCCATAATGAGCTCTTCTGGTTAATGATGGCAGTGGTAGTGGAGAAAAAATCAGTGTCAGGAGTTATCCTTATTGCTATAAGGCGATTTTTTAGAACATCAAGGAAAAACTCCAGGCATCTCTGTGGTTACTGAGCCATAACATTCTCTTCAGATCCTGCGATGTTAACTTCACTCTGACAACTGGGCTTGTTTTGGTCTGCTGTTCATTTTCCAGCCTCCTGCAAATATGGAGCCCTTCCCTGAATCTTGACTCACTTATCCTTATAGTCTTTATTTATAATCTTCTAACCTATTCCTAGCAACCTTCAGGATGTCAATGATGCTATAGAAAATTCCAGCATTTTCAGATATTTCAATATACTGGACAATATTTTTCAAAATCCACTTGGAAAGGGGAATTTCTAAAAGGTTATGCAGATCAAACATCTGCCCCTTAATTCAAAAAAAAAAAAAAAAAAAGAAAAGAAAAGAAAGAGAGAAGGGCGCCTTGCTTACAAGCCCTGACAGAGTGTTTAATGGAAAAGAAGCAAAACCCCACCAAATAGGATGGTCATTTGGAAGCTTAGTGGATGGATGCAGGGCAGGTACCATGGATGTTAAGCAGGGAAAGGAACCATATATCAGTTTCAGTGAGTGCTCAGAACTGGCTCCAATAACTTAGCAAAGCTCCTGGCAAATAGTCAGACTGCATGGATGAGGCCCAGGATATCCTTTGTCTCCTTTCCTCACGTTCAACCAAGTGGCCACGACCTCCCCATCTGCACCTGAAGCTATACTCTGTTCCCAATGGACCAACGTTTGAGAATGTTATTTTTCTGCCTCATTTGAATATTACCATTACTTATAACATCAGTTCTTAAACATTTTTAAATTCATGTGTACCTTTGAATATCTGATATCAAGGTTAGGACCCATTTCCTTAGGAAAAAGTGCTCATAAACATATATATTCACATTAGACTTGAGAGGGTGTATGGAACTCCTGAATCACTTTAATATTCTAAAGATAATAAATAATATTTATTGGGAATTTATCTGTGGTGGTCACTGTCTTAAATGTTTTACAAGTATCATATAATTTAATTTTCATGACAAATCTAAAGTGAATATGATTATCATCTAATTTACAGGTTAGAAAATGAAGGTCTATAGGTAGCAAATTAAATAATGTGGGCAATATCTCACAAACAGAATATTCGGACAACAAATACACGCCAGGCTAATGCGACCAGAGAGTCCACATTCATAAATAGCATGGTATACTCTCCAGCTATGCTAAGAATTGTGGCGAATACCAGGTGACCAAAGTTTGGTCTATTAACACCCAGAGGCTTGCTTATTATCTAGGGGCAAAGACAGGGTGTACCAAAAGGACTACAGTGAAAAAGAGAATGTGAAATGTGGTCAAAGAGTTAGCAAATGCTAAGGGAGGACAAAACAGTAGCTTTTTGCCATTAGGACAAGTTTAATGTTTTTAAAGAGCTATTGAGTATCCACTAATGACTTAGAGATATTCACCTGGCAGTCATGGAGTACTGAACTAGGCTTGTAAAGGATAGTTTTCACAGGAACACACTGAGGAAGAGGTGAGCATCATAGGATAAACACAATGTAGAATTAGTGCTCTGGCTCTCAGGAGAAATTAGCTGTCTCTCATCAGCTAGCCAAGTGCATTGGGACCCAACTTCCTTACCTCTGGAGTGGAAATGGTTGTGTACTCGACTCTGGGGATTTAAACTTGAGGATTTATTGAATTACTTTTAATGAATAATTTAATGAAAGCAAATTATATTCAAAATAATTTACTAAATTTTGGGAGGAAGAGAGGGAAGAATGATACATATTCATTATTTTTTAGGAGTTAATAACCAGGTTGAAAACATCACACCTTTGAAAATAAATTGAAAAGCTATTAACATAGTAGATAGATAAGACAGATAGAGAGGTCTGAGCATGAAATTAGTTGTTTATTTTTGCTCCATTGAACAAGGAGTAACTGTGTCTCAAATCCATCAATACAATACAACCTTTATTGCTGCTATGATTGCTTTCTAAGAAGGGGGAATTTAAAAGGAAATAAAACTGCTGAAAAGGAGTGTGCTTCAGGCAATATGGAAAAATGTAAAGCATTTTGTGATTAAATTGTTTAATATTTTCTACCCAAATTCAGAATTCTACAGGGGCCATGAAACATACATTTGTAAGGTGTGTGAGGGACGTGATTCATTAAAGACCAGGAAAAAGTAGTTGAAACTTTATTAAAAATTGACTAATAGGCACTCCAGATAATTGAAGTGACAGCTTGTTTTGACAGCTGCAAGCAAAAATGTGCTTGTTCAAAACAGGGAGTGTAAATCTTTTTAATTTCCAGAAAGAAAAATGATGCACAGGTTTAACTTAATTCAGTCAGCTCATAAAGTGTACTAATAAAAGGGAACTCTTCACCTGACTAGTGAGACTCTGGTAATTGGAGGTCCTGCCAATCATGGCACTTGGGAGCTGGATATGAAGACCTTTGAAGGCCCTCAAGTGGAAGAGGTAATTTCCTCCAAGATCCTCGAGGAAACGGAAATCAACACAGGAGCAACCAAATATCCCCAGAATAGCCTTGATAAATACCACTCAGTGTCAAATTTGGAGATCAGGAAACACTTCCAGGAATGTTTTTTCACCCAAATCTCCTAACAAGTAGAATGAAGTGGGAACACATTCATCATTCAAAGCCATGGTCCCCTTAGGCATTTTGTAATTATTCTGTAACTGCTAAAAAAGTGTGACCAAAAAAATAACTGAGGTAAGTTAACTAATCAATAAAACAAGTCAAGTCTCAGGTCCAGAATAATCCATGTAACATTAGATTTCACCTTATTAGGATATGGCTGCTTGATTTTATTACATTTATACCCATAAAGGAAATAAAAAGGGGGGACAAATGCAGTTGATGGGCCAAATCATGGCTCTTTAAACTCATTTTATATCTGATTAAAAAAGGAAAAGTCCAGCCTTAGGGTGTCACATGCTGTCCTGATTTATTTTATGTTATTTTATTTTAAATGTAAGTAGTCACTTTATTTGAGATACAACCAGCTGAGAATTTATCTTCTTCTTCTTTTTTTTTTTTTTTTAATGGAGGTACTGGGGATTGAACCCAGGACCTCCTGCATGCTAAGCCTGTACTATGCCACTGAGCTGTACCCACACTTTTGGTGGAGAATTTAAATTTCACTTTCAACAGTTTTGGCTTTCCTTTGGCTAAAAGAGCACACAACTGGAATCACCAAAACTTAAAACCAGTTCATGAATGGGATACAGTTGTGTGTTTTTAGATTTATCTACACTCTGTGGGAGTGTTTGATCTAAAATACATTTGTTTAAAATGTTACGGAGCATAGAATTGCCAGGAACAATTTAAGCTCCATAAATGTTTCCTTTAAATTGAATCAAAGAAGGCTGAGAATTCTATAACACTGTGCGGAAATCTAATGCTTAGTTTTTAAATGAAACAATTTCAAAAACTGGAGCAGTGCCATCATTTTCTGCCATCAGAAACCCTATCATACTGTAGAGCCTTGACTTCTCATTCCTAGCTCGTCCACACTGAAACTTTCACTTGCAATCCACACAGTGAGTCAGGAGGCTGAAAAAGTTTGTGTTTTAGATCATCCAAATAAATGGTCTCTTCTGTTCACAGGTAAATCTATTCCTTTACTTAAGCCATAACCTTTTGACCTCAAAAGTGAAAATATTCCATTAGTTAAATTTCTCAGGTCTGTTTTAATGACAAGGTATTCATTTCTTTTCTCATAGCAAAAGATTTAAATTGCATATGCTTAATATCTTATGTGTAAACAAGGGCCATAAATTATTGATTGGTTAATATGGTCCATGAATGAATGTATTGTTCTCAAAGTAGACTGATTTTATTTTTAAAAGAAAACCAATCTAAATCCTTAATGTCTGTGATGTGTTATATGGAAAAAAATGATTTTTAAAATTTAATAAAAACAGATGAAAATGTGTATTAAGTTAGACTGTCTCTGGTGAAAGTGTATTCCATTCAAAACTTTCATTAACATAAAGAATTGTGTTAATACATTAAATGATATGAAAATGTACAGCCACATATATAGATATTAAAATATACATTTAGCCATTACTCTATTTAATGATATCAATTAACTTTGGAAAATTCAAAAGCTAATATTCATTTTAAAATACAAAAATGCAAGCTATAGACATTCAGGAAACTGAGAGGAACAATTAGATGTAGATAAGCTTATCTACCATGCATAAAACTGAACTAAGGGATTTAGTTGCTACAGAAGCCAATCTGGAAATTCCAGAATGAAAATGTTGACAGTGGCTTCAGATTGAAAAAGACAATAAAGATTTTTCAGAGACAAATGAATTGATGAAATGGGGGAGCCATGGTATTACTTAACTGTACATTGTGTCTAACATCTTAAATAAGGAAAGGAGATGGAAGATGGATCTGCATTGATGTATTAGAGCACATTGTGGCCTAAAAATATAATCCAGGGAAGGACTGCAGCAAAGGTGAAAGACATTCTTCTAGCCCAAGCTCAGGAAATACTCAAAAGTTCAGAGTAGAACTCAAATTCTGAACTCAAATTTCAGAGAGAGTAGACATGGGCCATAATGGTTATTAGAAACAGTGTTGACTATTCATAATTATTATCATTATGGAAACAGCTGAGCCAGTCAGCCCTTCTTCCTTCTCACCTCTTCCCCACTTTTCCTGACCAATGTAAAGAGGCAGACAAGAGTACCGTTAAATCCAATCTGGAGAATAACTCTGAAGATAACAACATATCTCCCTGGGGAAGTTTAGCATGGGTGTGCCTTCCAGAGAAGCAATAAAAGGATTGATACACTTTTAGAACTCTGTAACAGACAAAAACAGAAACAAGTAAAAAATAGTTCCTAGCAAGAGAAAAATATGCTAAATATTGTACTAAGTCGAGATCATCGCTATGTGTTTACTTCTTAACTAACAACTGTTGAGTGCTTGACATGTGTGAGAAGTTGGTCTAGATGTTTCATGTGTAGCTGACAACAACCTTCTGTTGAAGATTTTGTTATTTATAGTTAGCAGATAAAAGGTACAGAGTGATGAAGTCAGTTATTCCAAGTCATGTAATTTATAGGTGTCACAACCAGGATTTGAACCCAATAGGTTTGTTTATTTAATCTCCTATTCCCAAATTATCCCTCCTCTGACTCCCCCCTGGTTGTAGACTTGGTTTTAGAGCCAATTCCTTAACTCCTGTTGTGGGCTACTTCGCATTCATGCTGGGGGAGGGTTGAGACCAAGCCTGCCTGTCTACTTTCCACTCTCCCTAACTTTATTTTCTAAACATGAATTACACCCACAACAGCCTCTTAACAGACCCTGAAATCACTTTTCACCTTCTTTTACAGGGAAGAAAACTTTAAGAAATAAACCTAAAACTCTACAGAAGAACCCCCATTTCCAGCTATCCCAGCCCAGTTTTTCAAATACGACAGTTGAGAAAGTGTCATTAACTAACAGACAACAGCAACACAAAAGAGAAGAATGAAGAGAAATGAATCCAATGAATGAGTCCATGGGAAAGTGATTATAAAATGGAAGAAGGAAAACAACAATGAAGGCAAAATTTTATTTATATCATCAAGAAAATTCAACAGACAATTTTACCCATACAATATATAAATGCTTCTATGGAAAAGGTGCAAACAGCAGAGCAGACTAAGGTGTTGGTGGAAATTTAAAATGTGACTGGGAAATTTTTTAAAGTCAGTAGGAAACTGAAAAGTAAAATGGAAACTTCAGAAAAACAATCAGTAATCTGAAAGATCAAGATGTGGAGATTTCTTAGAACAGGGGAAAGAGAAATTTACAATAATTATTTAAGCAATAATTTTAAAATTAGGGAAAAAAAAACTTAACAACCAGGGAAGGAACAATGAAAGATTTTCAACCTCCACTTATTAAGAATTTCAAGAAAGATAATTGACCCCATCCTTTGCAATAAAAAAAATATATTCATTACTAGTCAAAAAGATCCATTACCATTGAAGCACTCAATACTTAATGAGTGAGATAAGTGAATAAAAAGCAAATACCTAGTTATAAGATGGTAAATTTAAAAATTTCAAGGATGAATTTAAAAGCCTATCATTAAATGAAAACAAAAGAAACTAGCAAATATACATATACAAGCAGATCACCTAAAAATAGCCAATTGCCATTGGCTTCAAATTAGTGAAAGGGAAGAAATATTTTCCTTGACCCTTCTTGGTTCTTTGGCAGATCTAATAATTAAACGAACCTAAAACAGATTAACAGGAGAAAACGAATGTAATCACAAATTCACATTTGTGCAGAAGCCCCACAAAGATTATGAGAAGTACCTCCAACAGCCAGGTGATTGAAGCTCATAAGCCAATCTGAGCTAAAAAGAAGGGGCTTCAAAGGGAAAGAAGACAATTCACAGGAAAGTGGAAAGAGCATATGTTTGGTAAACTAATGTTTGCCATGTCGTGCAGAGACAATGGAACACAGAGAAGGCTTTGGATAAGCAGGTCCCGCAGAGCTCCCCTGCTGACCACACCTCACCCACACTCCTTGTAGTTGACTCTGGTGATCGCTCTCTTCCTGGACCAGACCTTCTAACTAAACTCTTCTAAGCAGTTAGGGGGGAGGTGAAAAGCTCTTCCTGAAACTTCAGTGCCTCTACCACCTTCAGCTCAAAATAATGTGCATACCAAAGTGGCACATTTTTGGGAGACTAGTTCTGAACCTCTTCATTAGCATTAACAACACAAGATACAAGAACACACTGGAGAAAGGCATCAAAGATCTGAAAGGAAATTATCTTGGACATAGATTTTTAGACCAAACTACTTATTGCTAAAGACTGAGGACAAAATAAATACATCTATGTATGTATAGATATAGGAATGAAACCTTGTCATCTGGATACAGCTTAAGAAAAACATCTTAAATATGCTGAAGCATATTGAACAAAATATCCCAAGGAAAAAAGATATGACATATATGAAATAGTGATCTTAGTCCATTATTCCAATAAAAAGACGTCCAAAGAGGACATCTGCAAATAGTACCAGAAAATAATCTTGTTTACACTAAAACAGGAAGTTGAAATCTTCATGAATAATAAATACCCTTAATAAGAAAGTGGAATACATGCAACAAATACTTTATTAAGAGTTCTTCTTGAATCTTTTCTATCAACAGTAAAAAGGCAGAATTGCAAATTAAAGCTAAGAAAAAAAAAAGAGAAATAAAAACAATTATGATCTTAATAAAAAAACAAACTAGGATATCATATGTTTCTAGGCAATTGACTAAAGAATGCATCTGGTATTGATACTTAAAAATCCTCCTTTGAAGAGCAAATTTTAGAAATACAGGTTTCTATGGTTCCAACTGTACTACTTATTGTAAAATGAAAAATATCTGCATACTTATAAACGTTTAGTAGCTTTCAAAATTCAATCAGTTACCCCAAAAGAGGAAGGGAAAAAAACCCAGCTCTTGTCATACCCGAAAGTTAAGATTACAGACGGGAGATGGTGCATTGTGTAGCGAAAGATTTTAAAAGATGTATTTAAAGAAGGGAAACTATACCTCCAAGAACGGGAGGTGGCTGATCTGAGGGAGGAAAGCAGCTGTCTTTGTTTAGCCCTTCCTCTTATACCCTCGCTTAGAGGTGGTCTTTTGATTGATCGATGGCTCTGGCCCCTTGAATGCCTAGTCAGATTTTTTTTTTTTCCCTTTGAGCATGTCCTTACCCATGATGCACACAGAAAAACCCACTGGCCAGAGGGTGGAGGGGTGTCTAACTGCAATATTAATTATATTACAATGAGCACTGGGTCATGTCTGGTTAAGTCCTTCTCACCATAGAGCAGTTGTGGCTGTCAGGTTTTTGACCGTTTTTTGTTTGTTTTTTGTTAGTTTTTAGCTGGCACTCATTTGGAAGAAGTAAAGTTCCTTTATGCTGGAGGCGGGCATAACACTGTCTTCCAGACCATCCTCCTTTAACTCTCCTTCACTATCTGTCCAGTGCCCTGACTTAATCCAACTACTAGGCAAACTGCATTGAATATTTAATTATGGGGGGATAAAACCCAGAAAGTAGATACAACAATCCTGAAAACATAAATGTGATGACACAGATAAGAGAAATTGCAAAATGGAATAAAGTGAGGAGCAAGGAAGTATATCTGTTAATTTCTTCATTTTACATACTATAAAATCAATAGAAAATTCTCTAAAGTTGTGGATTAAGGAAATAGAAACTGGAAACAGATAATTTAAAGTTATACATTTACCACTAAATAATTTAAAACAATAACACCTATGGGAAACAATCAAACATGAAAATTTTGTGTAGAGAGGTAAAGTGGCTCTGAATTACATCTTTATTTACCACATAATTGTGTGGGGTTTTTTTCTCCGAAAAAAATCTTAAAATGTTCTACTCGTGATTTTGAGTATTTATGAGAGCCTAGCACTAACGGCACTGTCAGTTTACCATAGTGTGGTCCAGATCACTAAATGCAGGGAAAGTCTCCCCAGAATATATTACAAGGGAGCAGGCAAAGGAAGCAATAACACTGTATTTGTTTCCAAATGACATGATTTTTTATGTAGAATATCCAGAAGAAATGACAAAAAAAGTGCCAAGAATTAATGAGCAGTGATAGCAAGTTGGCAAGATATAAGATTTTAATATACAAAAGTCAATATAAATATATAAATGAGTGATCAAGCCATGAAAAGACAAGAGGGGAAATTTAATGCATATTACTAAGTGAAAGAAGCCAATCAAAGAAGGCTACATACTCTATGGTTCCAACTATATAATATTCTGGACAAGGTAAAACTATGGAGACAATAGAAGAGCAGTGGTTGGAGTTGGGGGAGGGATGAATAGGCAAAGCAGATAATTTTAGGGAAGTGAAAATATTCTCTATGATACCGTAATGATGGTTACATGTTATTATATATTTGTGTAACCCCATAAAATGTACACTACCAAGACAGGTCCCAACTTTCAGTAATTATGATGTATCAGTGCAGGTTTACCAATTGTAACAAATGTACCTCTCTGGTGGGGAAAGTGATACTGGGGGAGGCCGGACATGAACAGGGATAGGGAACATAGCAGAATTTATATACCTTACCCTTAATTTTCCTGTGAACTTTAAACTACTGTAAAAAGTAAAATCTTTATAAATAGATAAATACATAAATAAAAGGGAGCAGACAAATGAGTGCAACTGACTCCTCACACTTCGTCACTAATACAAGAAAAATATAAGCACACCATGTCCACTTGTAAGTAAAAAACAAAAATGCATCATTTTGACATATCAAAAGTGTATGGCAATATGTTTTCTTGTGTTTTGTAGCATTTGAGCTGGAGAATGAGATACACCTAGCTTGAATTCCAACTCTTTCGTTTATTTGCTAGGGAATATTTGACAAGTTGCTTATGTTTTTTACCTTACTTTTTTCATCTGTAAAAGTAAAAATGCAGGATTGTCAGAAAGCTTAAGATGAGACACATAAGATATACATTCCTGATTCAGAATAAGCTCTTAAAAAGATGTGTTGTTCTAATTTTTATGGAATGCAGTAAAATGGTAAACTCACAGATTATTCATATGCAACCAGATCTTTTAATAGAAAAAAGGCCAAGAATAACCTATATCAGGCCATTTTACCACTTACACTTTATTTATGAGCTAAACAGAAGAGAAATTATTGTTTCATATTATATATTTGTAAATTCTAAGTATTCTAAGTTTAGAATTACACCAAGGCATAGGAAGAGGCAAGAAATGTGAGGATGCAGGAGAAAAATATAAAAACATAATGGAGATATACACACACACACACACACACACACGTATCCTAGAGATCCTGAATAAGTTAAAGTGAAAAGTTCTCCTTTAGAAGAAAAATAACTTAATAATTTGCTCCTAGTTACACTGCAAATTTAGCTTTTAATTTTGCTAATGCAAAAGGGAACACTAAATATTTCTCTCATATAGGCATTTCACTCGTGTTTTAAAACACTGTTTGTGCAATCTACCATACTTTATCACTTGGATTGTTTCATTATCTCCTTAAAAAGTGTCCCCATGCCCATTCTTGATCCTTGTAAGTCTTTCTCTATTTCTGCAGTGATTCCAAAATGGAAATGTGATCATCATGCCTCCTGCTTAAAACCCATTGCTCTAAGAATGAAGAACACTATCACTGAAATATGGCTCTGTATTATTGGATGTCCACTCTTCTCTCTTTAATCCTCTATTTTTCTCTATGTTCCAGGAAAATAAATTATATTAAACTATTCTACTTATTCTAAACTGTTCTAATTATTTTGAATATTAATCAGCTGACATTAATGACAATGTCCATGTACCACAGTGTCAGCCAGGACACTGAACACAGGGAAAATTACCCAAGATAATGTTACAGATTTGTTCCTTCACTTTGAGGGACCTGCACTATATGCCTCTCAGCATCGAAGTTTTTGCTCTCCAAATGGACATGCTTGTTTCCCAGGCTGCATGTAGTTTGAACAACTTAATTACATTCCCATTGGATCGTCTTCCCCCAGAAGTCACACACAATCCCTGAGGACCCTCAGATCAGGCTTAGTTCCTTGTTTATCCCTCTGTGACACTGAGATCATTAGACAAACTAAGCACACCAAACACAGCGAGCAAGAGTCAATCAGCTTGGTCAAGGGTTTAGTCCAACATATACAATCATTCACTTTTGAACTTTCTCCCTCCTGAGATATAAAATGAAAATGTGAAAGTTTCAGGAAAAAAATAAACTTTAGTTTAGATACAATAGATTATTTTTGAAGTGCCTAATATAATTCCAACCTAATGACAGGAAGTAGAAAATAAAATTCCAACACTGGTAGCAAGAAGGAAAGTACAAAGCATAACAGAGCATCCATAATGAGATGAATTAAAGTAGGTGGCAGTTGGACTATACATCTAGTGAAGGCAGAATTCTGAAAGACGTGGAGTGTACATAGCATTGGATCATTATGTATCTCAGGGTGTAATATCTCGAATGCAAATTTTAAATAACTCGAATATGTGGCCAAAACTGAAATAAGCATTTTTCTCTTTTGAAAGGCACAGCTGTGGTATTTAAAGATGAGTTATAGAACTTGTGTTCCAAAGTATAGGAGAGTTACAGCCAACACAGCTTCAAAACATAAACCGGATATAAATGAAATGAAGGAATCAAGCATGTATCCTGCTTTTTCTATATGAGCTATAGAATTGGGTAACCAAAAAGCAGATGAAGAAAACTGCCTCTTCATAAGAATATTTCAACAAACACATGAAGAAGGAATGATAGAATCACAATCTCAACGTTTCATGAATTCTAAGAAATTAAAAGGATCCAGGGATTGGGTATTAAGAGCTTCTAATTTTATCAAAAGAGATAATTGTTCATTAAATACCTCCTATGGTCCCTCATGAGCAATGTAACACTGGCTATAAAGCAGCTAAAAAAAAAAAAAAAAAAAAAACAACGCTAGTCTTAGTTTGATTAAGCCTCTAGATTCAGCAACAAATATGGAGGAAAAGCAGAGGAACAGGTTAAACTACACTGGAATGGAATCAGCAAGGCACAGCCCATGAAAAACCCAGGCTCTCCCAACAAAAAGAGTTCAGGAGAGAGAAGGGATAGTGGAAGATGCTATAGATAAAAACAAAAACATTGTTAAAAATTACAGGTAAAACTAAATCTCAGTGTCTGTGGAAGTACAATTGAATGATAAAGTAAAGAGGTAGCTACCATGAAAGTAAGGAGAAATAATTCTTAGTGGAGAGAAAAGGGGCTATAACTGGGGGTCACATAGGGAATTTCTGGGGTGGCTGGTGAGGTTTTATTTCTTGATATCAGTATTATTTACTGGAATATTCACTTCTTGGTAATTTATTAAGCTACACATTTGTTTTATGAGATTTTCTTCTATTTCCTATTTAAGAAAAATAATTAGTTAAAAAAAAATAGATATGTGAGCCAGAGTTAGACCAAGAAAATAAATTCCTTTAACATACTCTGGTATTTGGGATCAAATAAAAGAGTGAGTTAATCTCTTTAATTGGCAAAATATTCAGTAAAATATCCCAAATAATCTATTTTGTTTTGAGTCGGTGTTTAGAAAATGTGGCATAATTTATACTAATGTCCAATTACTTTGTGCTTTCTATTTACTTTGTTTCTTTAATGAAAATGCATATTCATTAGTTAAATTTTAGAATTTGGAAAGCTCATTGGAATAGTTATTAGAATTCATATGTAGATTCATAGATATACCTCCACTGAGTGTTATAAAAATTATCTCTAGATTTAATAAAGTACCTTGAAGTCTTTGCAGAAAAGTGCCATAGAAATGCACAAGCCATAACAATTACAATTGTGATATATCCTGTTGCCCAAATAAAACCATGGTCAATTGACCAAGACTGATGAATTTGTACATTGGGAAGGCCTCGATAAATATAAACCTAAGTGCAACACGAGAAAGAATAAAATGTAGGACATTTATCACCCTGAATATTACAGGATTGCTGGAAAGCTGAGAATGTTTAGTTATGTTACATATTACTAATATTTACCTAAATGTTTTCCACCCAACACCTGCATCACTTAAGACACAAGCAATTCCAAACATAGCTCTCAAATTTCTGAATTTATTGACATACTTATATAACAATTTCAAACTTGATATTTTATAACAAAATCAAAAATAAAATATGACTGTCTTTTAAGCAGTGTTGGTTAATAAAAACTCCCTTTATAAAAAAATTACAGAATCAAAAATTATTCAATGGAGCCTAATAAATTCTTATTTTCCTGAAACTTGTCTCAACTGGTAAACCCTTTAAGATATGTGTGTGGCTATATGCAAACCAAATATTCCATAGACTTTTTTTGTTTTTTAAACATATTCCCAGTGCCTCTTAAGTCAGAACAAGCACAGGGGAAGAGAGAAGAAGGTCGGTTTATGACACTCCTGAGTTGCAAGCCCAAGGAGTTGGATCTGTCAGGAGATGGCAGCTCATATCCCATCCACATCGATGACATCCTCATCAGCAAATCTCCTGGACCATGTTCTGCTGAGCCCAGCAAGTGGGCTCCAGTTTCTGAACAGAGGGCCTCCATGACCCTCAGTCTCACTGAGGACTGCAGAAGACAGTCGAGGTTTTCCTTTTTGAATTTGGTTCTGCAAGGCAGGATCTGCCTTAGGCAACATTTCCAAGGGAGTGTTTATGGCTTCTCTGGCATTCCGCTGCCAGTTCCCACTCTTTTCCATCATGGGAACTCCCTTCTCCCTTAGCTCCTGTTTTCAAAAAATTCATGCTGACATGTTTCAAGATGAGAAAACTTCTTGGAAGAGAGGGAAACACTGGTGAACCACTCCAAGTGAATCATCGCATGTCTTGAAGAAAAGACCTTTAAAACCAGGCTATCAAAGACCACATCATAACTAACAAATAAGGGAGAGGATATGTTAAAAAAAAAAAATGCTTGTTGTGAATAGCTTTGTAGTTTGACTTGAGGATTTTACTTAAAATTAGTAAGTAATTATTAATTATTTATACTAATAAGTAAACATATTAATATCACTAATATCAATAATAAAGAAGAAAACTTATGTCCTAGAAATCTTTTTTGAGATATCAGAGTTGTAGGGTCCCTGTTCATTAAAGCTATTCATTAACTGGATTTACAGCGGGCAAATGTGGAGGCATTTAAAAACTGTGGATGTTTTGGGACAAGTGTGCCTTTCATTTGTGCATTGCCCCACTCTTCACCCTTTTGTTTTGCTTGGTATTTTAGGAAAATATTGTTTCAAGCTCCTTTGACAGATGGGGTTTGACTAGTTCTGTAACGGGAGCCCTGGAGAGCAGAGGGGAATTTAGCTTCCCTGCTCTGCCTCACAGCCTGCAGAAGAAGCCACTCCTCCCTCGTGGCCCACATCCCACTGGGCAGCCCAGCCACATGGCCTGGCTTCCAGATTTTGGCTGCCTCCCTGCATCCCACCTTTTCTTTAGCCATTGGGTTTTCTCCAGGTTTCTACTCTTGCTAGTCTGGCTTAACTAATTGCTTTAAATTGCTCAGTTGGATTCTCAGTTCCTTCTTCATCTGCATATCCAACTTATCCAAATTTTGCCTGTGTTAAATTCTCTTTACTTTAAAAATCTATCATGTTTCCTGACCAAAGGGAGGCAGCGATTGCTGAAGCACCACACACTGTGTGCACTCAGTGAGAAGGGGTCCAAGCTTGCAGAGCTGTCAGACAACTATGGAATCATTCAGCTCATCTCATGTTCCCATCCTCCCAGTCCCACTGCAGATCTGAGTCAGCATGACCAGAGCACTTTGCTGGGGGGTTAAGAAAAATAACGGAGGATGCACATCCCATGTGCAATGCCCGGCATGCACTCACACACAAACCATGGTGGAAGACAGAATCCAGGCAGCAGTGAGGATTTGATGGAGGAAGCTCCAGGCTCTGTACATATTACTTTATGAAAAGAACAAAAGGAAAGATGCACATATTAATTTATGAAGCATCCCCTATCTGATGAAACTGGATGATGGTAACATATCACTAAAAAAGAGAGAAAATATGTGAAATGCCAGAAAGGCCCATATAGGCCCAGAAGTCTTGGATTCAAGCCCTACCTTCTGATCTTTACTTTCTGTGTGAACAAAAAGTTACTCCTACCTTGGCAGCTATGTGGTAGTTGCTTCTACCTAAAGAAGGAGATACATTTTGCCAGTGGGCAGGTAGTTTCTTTCAGTGTCTCTGCCAGCCTTTCTGTGAGAACAGAACAGATTAATAATGAGCTTTTGGATACACAAAATTAGCTTCAGAGTCAGTGGGGTTATCAAATGAGTATCAATAAGGGTCTCAAACAAAGGTGACAGGAGGGCCTTGAAGGATACCAAGATGTTAAGTAACATGAGTAGAAGAGAAGTGGCCGGGAAAATACCAGTGGGGGTTAGCAGGAGTCTTTAGAGCAGGGAACTTGGTCTGATTTAAGGGTCTTTGCCTTACCCCTCAAACCTACATACAAATTCCCAGTTTTGGAAAAACTGAATGGAGGGGAACTGGAACTTAAAGCAAGAAGTGATCATGAAAACTGAAGCTCTTCCCTTCCACCTGGAAATTTGTAGTGATCTTGGGAAGACTCCAGTCTGCCTTGAATGGGGCTTGATTTCAGTTCATTGGAATTCTCAAAAAAAAAAAAAAAAGGAGTCTTAATGAATATATGGATCAAACAATATATGGGAGAACACATGACAAACACATGTAGCACTAGGCAAATCTCATTTATGGTTTTTAATGTTCATCTCAAATAACTGGTAATGCTGATTTTGAGAGCTTTCCTTTATTTAAAAATTGCATTAGGTAAGGATTTCATTTTTTAATTAGGAATCATTAGACTCATGTCCTGTATAACTACTCTAAGGCATGGGAAATTACAGGACTAAACACTTCCCACATATTTGGCTTACAGCATCATTCAAATAAAAGCACATGTAGGACATTGATGGTGCCATAGTCCAAGGGTCAAGACAATTTTCTATCATCACAGTTAATTGTGTTCTTAGTTTGACTAAGAGCTGCTCAAATAATGTAATTTTCAAAGCAGGTCCTGTTTTCATTCCCTGGCCATATATATTGGCTAGAGGTTGTTCTATAAGCCGTGTGTTTGACTCTACACCCCAGCGAAAGCCTGTCCCAGTTATTGCTTCATTAATGGAAGATTGCTTGATATTGAATATCTTCACGTAGCTTTAAAAGTCTCCTAAAAGCAATAAGTTCCTTAGTGATATCAAATCGCACCATCATTGTGCCTGTGATAGAAAACATGTGTAAAAAAATGTGCCTGTGCTATCTCCATATTGGAAATGCTTGTCTAAATTAATATGCATTATTTAGAGGAATGCACTGGTTAGTATACAGTTGGGTAAAATAAACGTGCTTGGCATTTAGATAAGTGTAACTCCATGAAAATGATGCTTTGACTACAATGAGCACCACTGGAATTTAAATGAAACAAACAAACACAAAATCCTCATTGAATTTTTCTCCTTAAATACAAGCGGATATACAATGCAACATCATATATCTCCTGAATAACTTTCTCTGATAATATTTCTTTGAGGAAGATCAAGAAGCAAAACACAGATTGTCTTTCCTGCATTTTTTGTATTTCATGTGTTCTTTTTAAAATCATGGCTAATGTAAAAACATGGTGATTTTCCCCACCTAGTTAAGAGATATATCTTCTAAGCATAGTGATATTTGGCATTTTAACATTTCTTATCAGCCATACCATACAACTAAGTAAGCCTGGTTAACTTTTAAACTGTTTCATGTTTAGAATCAGCAGATTGTGGGTGTTATTTATTCTTTTGTTCATTTTTAATGATATGGGATGACAGGTGCCCTTGTTTGAAGGAGTAGTATGTGTCCAGCAAGGTTAACTATCAAGGAGGTTCTATAATGTGTCTGACCTTTAAACTTCCATTTTAAAAAGAGAAATACTTTCTACAAGAAACAACTTTCTTTAATAGGTGGAAATATATTTGTATTTCATTTTGGAAGGGATTAAGCCGGAGGTATGCTTGGGGCTGTAACATACTAGAAACAATGTATTTAATGTATTTATTTAGAATGACACCTTTTCTTTTCTTTTCTTAGCAATTTTCCCTCTCTCTTCTCCATGATCAGCATCCCCTTCTCATTCTTCATGTCAGAATTTCTTTTTCATCCCCCTATGAGGTTATACCATTTGAAATGAGTAAATATTTGCACTTCTCTGATGATCGTCAGACTAATCAATGCATATTTGTGGAGCCATAATTAGCAAGGTACATGAATGTGTGTTGAGAAATACTGACATCATTTGAAAATCCAGGCAGCACATCAAATCTCTGCAATGGGACCTTCTAGAGGAACAGCTCCCCAGGCTGAGACTATGGCAGCAAAGTATAGAATTCAAATGCAAACCATTTTGCTCTATGTTTCCATCTCTAATATCTATTCAAATATGAGCTATCCTATGCTAAATACATATCTCCTCACATATTTGAAATAAACACCTTACATCCGTAATCAGCAAAAAGATTTTTATCAGCAAGAAAATTATAAATGATACTATATTAAGTTTCTCTTAGTACAAGAATTCAAATACTGCTCAGTAAGTCTACATGTTTGTTCAGAGGGCTTATATTCCAAGCTCGTGCATCTGCCTTCTAGTTATTAGCATGACTTCTCCTGCAGGTACGCAAGTGTGTGTGCCTTGTACTTCATTTTAAAACTCACATCAAAGTAAAGGGTTAAAAGTATCTCAATTCTTTGTGACATATTTAAAAAAGTCACTTTTTTTTTTTTCCTGATGTACCTCACTTCAGTTACTTTATACTGGGAGAATTCATACTCGTATTGAATATAAGATTAATTGAATTTCACATTTCTGCTGCCACATACTGTTCTAACCTACATCTGAGAGCTGAAATGGTCAATGGTACATTTTAGAGGGTTTCTTGTTTGTTTTTTCTTTATTTCTTAAAATTCATTTATTTTACACAAAAACAGAGTCTCCAGAATTCTTGCAGATAAAGTAATCTAGCTACATAGTGAAAAACAGAAAGAGCAGGAGGAAAAAGACTAAGAACCACAGGGAATGAAAACTAGAAGGCATTTGGTTGACATTTGAAATGGGAAAGGGAATCACTGGGGCAGAGAGATTCCGAAAGGTAGTTCCAGAAGAAGTAGAGAAAGTCTTCACACTGACACTAGTAAGATTACATCAGAGGACCAAGAGAAAGCTAATGTCATGCATCAAAGGGTGAGCGGCCGCATGGCCCACAGGAAAGCATAAAGCTCCCACGCATGTTCAGGGAGGTGTCTGGAATGTGTAATTAATCTAGGCTGTTTTACACAGAACCTCACATCATTCACAACCTTATGGAAAGGATGGTCCTTTATTTGAAGACTAGGTTTACACTACAGGAGATGGATATGAGGGAGTTAGAAAAAAAAAGAGAAGACTTTCTTCTCCTGTCTCCAGCCTTTTTGGAGAACAAAATGAATAAAGCCAGTTTATGTTGTTGACTCACTTTATCTCGGAGGCTGAGCTGGCTACAGCTTTCTGGGCATAGAGTTTACTTCTTGGGGAAACTCATTGGATAGCCACGTATCTTTATTCCACAAGCCACTCCTGCCACGTTGAAAAATAGAGTCAGTTACTTTCACAAGCAGCCTCCCTGAGCATGACTGAGGTCTTATGCTTGCATCACAGATACATGGACCCTCTGAGTTTCCTCACAGGAAGAAACAAGTGCCCTAAATTAGCCCTGAAACAGAATTGGAGGTTATGTTCATAATGAAGAGAAAGCATAGACAACTAATTCATTAAAATGAATAGAACACGAGTGAATAGGCAGTCTTCAGCTCTAATTTATAAGGTAATTGATGCTCCTCATTCTCAGATATATCCTGATTTTCATATTCACAGATGCAATTTAAAGACAGTCTCTCCTGGGTTGAATTCCTTCAATGTACCATGTTTTTAAATAATTTAGAATCCTTTATTTTAAAGATTATGCCTTTATATGTGATAGTTTCATCTAATAAATAAACAGCATAGACAATTAAGAACCTCTTAGATTTCATGTGCATCTTAAAATTCACCTAACTTCCTTCCTGTTATAAAGTTAAAATGGATATACACACTTGAAGTATTAAAGCTCATAATCTTCTTCCTACCATTATCTTATAAATCATCTCTCTCTTTTCTCGTCACCCTGTGTTGTCCCCCATGTATGGTGATACCAGTGCAATCTCTTTTATCATTTTTTCCTATCTTCACAAGTCTCTACTGTGATCAAATGTATTCTCATATGTGTAAACTGTCCCTCCTTAAATTTTGTATTTCCTTTACAAGTATTATGTACCTTTTATTGGTGAGGGAAATGGACGTTTATCACCTTCTGTAACTTGGTTTTAACATTACAGCAAAACAGAGTGATTTAATTTTATATCAATATCCCTTCACTGTGATGTTTTGATATTTTATTCTACAATAATCATTTGTCTTTTGGTCCAAAAAAAGAAGGGAATAAAGATCTTGGCTTTTTTATATTATTACTATAATGAATCATAATTTTATAGGTGTAAGGATTTTGTGGTAAATTATAGAATTTTATTTTTATTTATTTTATTTGTATTTATTGTGGAGTGGGTAATTAGATTTATTTATTTTTAATTTTTTAAAATGGAGATACTGGGGATTGAACCGAGGACCTCATGCATGCTATACACTCCTCTCCCCGTAGGATTTTAGTGAAATAGGAAGCATTATATAATGCCAACTACTACCCTTTCTTCCTTATACGATCGTAAAAACCTAATTTTTAAAAACACTTCAACTAATACTCTAAATTAGCAACTAGTCTTTTGCATCTGGCTTCCTTCACACAGGATTATATCTTTGAGGTTTATCATGTTTCCACATGTATCCACATTTCATTCTTTTTATATTGCTGAATCTTATTCCACAGTATGGATATACCACATATGGATTCTTAATTCACCGCTTAGTAGACAGTTGGATTGTTTCCAGTTTTAGACTGCTATGAATAACATTATTTTGAACATTTACAAAAACATCTTTGGATAGACATGTTTTAACTTCTCTTGGGTAGATTCCTAGGAGTGGAATTGCTGAGTTGAATACTAAGTTTATGTTTAACTTTTAAAGAAAGGGTCCATTGTTTTTCAAAATAGCTGTATAATTGTTTATTTTCATCAGGCGTAGATGAGTGTTCCAGTCTGTCTCTATCAGCTCCGATACTTGAGAGTAAAAGTATAGAAGTCTTACTGGCTCAAGATATTTGAATGCAATCTAAGACCTACCATTGGCTGAACACTAAGCTATGTAGACATAGAGGTGACCCCTAGGAATCTGGGCTTAAACACTAAAATCAAGAAGGGGAAAATCCAGAGCAGAAACATCAGTGACTGTACATTAGAGAGGAGTGATACTTCACACATTTGACCCAGGCGAGTAAATAAACAAGCAGCTGAAACAAAACCAATGGAAACAAAACAATAGGTTAAGAAACGCATTCAAAGTCCAGGGCATTTTTAGAGTCTGTCACTTTTATGTGCTGCTGGGTGCCTGTAATGAATGTGCTGGCACCTTCAGCCAAGGATTGTGGGGACAGCGCTGGCCCACGCCGACCTCTGCAGTGTATCAGACTGGGGTCAACCTGGGATCGATAGGAAGCTCACCAAGCCCCTCTGTTGTCACACCTCCTGGAACTCCCTGTTAATTCATTCACAAGGTTGTTGGTCTGTTGTTTGCCCCATGTAGTACTTACAGTCACCTCTGGCTAGCTGAGCTGCTTGCTTTCCTTATTTGATTTCCATTTTAAATGACAAGGATCCAAATGCTCTTGCAGTGGGGTTGACCCTGTGGGCTTTCAAGATCTGTCCTGCTTTGGTTGACTCTCCAAAGCAAGGGGAGGGGAAAGGGAGCAGCCTCCGGGAAGACTACCAAACACTCCTGCTCCTTCTATGCCAAATTTAGTAGTTTTCATTCATAAATTCTCCTCAGTTTGTCGTATGCCTCTGATTGACTTTTCAGAGTGCTGAAATGATCGTCTTTTGACAATTTTGGCCAGTTTTACATTTGCTCTTTGAGGAGGGGATGTGTTCATCTCCTCACTGCATTGTGCCCGAAGGGAATCCTCTGGCTTATCTTTTATCTTCCCTAAAATACATCTCTTGAAATCATCTAGAAAGACTAGATCCAAGTAAATCGCAGTAAATAGGGTGGAAAAAAATGTGTGTTTACTTCTGTATAGTCTTTCCTCAAAAATAGCATCAAAGGAGTTAAAATTATCTAACAGACTAAGCAGAAAGAGAATGGAAGAGGCGCTAAGGGCAGGTAAATGATACTGAGGGAACGGTGGAAGATGGCGGGTGGAGGAACTCAGCAGATGACACAAACTTGCACGTCAGACCGTAAGGGAGGAGGGTAGCAAGCCACAGCTGACTCACCCTACAGAACCCGGAAGAAGTTCAGGAATTGGAGGTGCCAGGCACCTGGAAACCACCTGCCCAATGACAGAAGAGTGGCTGAAAGAACTCTGATACAACTTCGTAAATGAAATATGCAGCACAGAAGTGTCTATAACAGACAAACATGGATACATTTCAGTAACATATAAGCGGAAGGAAGGAAGTACAAGATTACACAGCACTTCACATACCTTACAATAAGAAAATAAATGAAAATAATATACATGTGATTATATGTCTATCATGGGTTATTAAACCATGGCCTGAGGATGAGATCTACCTGTTTTTGTATGGCTGTTTCTCGAACGTAATATGTTTTCTATTCATATAAATGGTTGAAAAACACATTTCAGTGTTTGTAATACATATTTATTGGCATGAAACCAAGTTCATTCATTTACATATTATCTATAGCTAATTTTGGACTAAAATAGCAGAGTGAGTAGTTTTTTGTTTGTTTGTTTGTTTTGTGGTTTATATCCCCTAAGAAAACTCGTGTCATTTGTACCTACTGACTTTGGACTATATCCTCCATTGATACCATGAGTGTTGTGATGGTTGATATATCATTATCAATTAAAATCAAGGTATCATGAGTACAGAAAAAATCCAATTAGCAATTTATGGAACCAGCTTTAAACAAATGAAAACCTTCAAAAAATCTGTAAGAAAAAAAAACACTCAATATAAATTTAATTAGTAAGAAAATTTAATTTAAACAACAATAAAAAATTCAATGTTATTTAGAATAATGCTCTTTGGCCTCTCTGAGCAATATTTTCTTTGTGAACTCTGCATCATTTTTGGATATTTTAATAATGATTCTTATTTTAGCAATTATAGATGATAACACATGCACACATGTACATAGGAGCACAAATACCACCTGCACACCCCTTAATAACAAGTGTCTGTTGAAATTCAAGGGCAAGGAGTTGGCACTTGGAAACTTAAGGTGAATGTCCAGTTGACAATCTGGAAATCTCATCAGGTACTCTTGAAGAATATTCTCCAAACAGTCAAATCTGCTTTCCATGTCTTTCCAAGTTACTGGCACTTGTCAACTCCTGCCAATAAAACTAAATCCTTTTTCCATTCACCTGGCTCAGTATTGCCTTACAATATTTTTGTCCAGCTGCAAAAAATGTTGTCTTCTCTCTGTTGCCAATTATTTCCTCAGCCAATACATTTTCCTCCATTGCTTCTTTACAATACTTTGCACTCACGTAATGCTTTCCTAAGTAGGCTTTCAAAGTTCTTCCAAATATAAGACCCATTAGTCTTCTTGATGATCCTGTAATGAATGTAGGAATAAACAACTCCAAATTTGCCAATGCATTGGATGCTCAAAAGTCATTTGGATGGTGATTGTCTGGAACTGACAAGCAGATTATGGAGTCTGGATCCCAGGACAGCCCAAATATGCCTAAAGGACTGTATAACCAAAAGTAGAGTTCTGTAGGAATGACATGACATGGATGATCTAGTGTGTATTATGAAGTTTCTGCAGATTATGAATCAAAAAGTTCAACTGGGGATTCTGGGAAAATACTTTCCTCTGCTGGCTTCCTGGCAACAGTTTGGGAATGCCTGTCCTCTCCTCATCTTTAACTCCCAAAATGGGGGGTTCTGGAGGAGGACTGATCCAGCCCCAATGCACAAGTGGAGTGGTAACTCCATCTGGAAGGTGTGGGAAGAATATGGGAAAGGGACATGGAAGCCAAATGGTAGCAGCGAGCTGCAGAAGCGAGGGGCTAGGTTTTGAGTTTATGAGTTCACCTTTGGTTTTTTTGTTTGTTTGTTTCTTTTTCAACTTCTGGTTTCTCATGGTTTGGCCTATGTGTATTATTGTCACCATCAACTACTTGACACTTTCCATCAAGGTTTCCAACTTCCTTGGTACAGTGTGACCTAGAAAACAGTTATGCAGAATCTATCTTCCTATTCCTCCAAATTACAAATAAGTAGAGGTTCTGAAAGCATGAGAAAGGGAAAAATTCATATTTACAGTGAGGGGCAGAATGGGACATTCATTCATAGGTGTGAGTTAAGAAGATTTGGATGCTGCCTGTGAATCACCTATAATTGGTTATGAGGAGAGGTGCTCTGAGGAGAGAAAGAGAGAAAGATGGAGATAGATTTTATGGGTGCAAATCACTGAGTAAACACGTATGGAGAAGGGGCTCAAGGTGAGAGAAAAAGGGAAAGGACTGAAAATGGGGGGCATAAAAATATTCCAGGGGGCAGAGTGATATGGATAGAAATGATACTCACAGCTTCCTTGTGTTTCCATCTTGTTGATAATTTTCTGATTTTTTTCCCCATTGTCACAGAAAAACATAGAGTTTGCATTTTATGCTAGAATACCTTTTTCTTTCTTTTTTTTTAAATTGAGGTATAGTTGATTTACAGTATAAAATTTCAGAAGTACAACATAATCATTCACAATTTTTAAAGATTATATTCCATTTGTAGTTATTATAAAATATTGGCTGTAGTTCCCTGTGCTGTACAATATATCCTTATAGCTTACTTATTTTACCTTTTGTTCTCTCCCCACTGGTAACCATTAGTTTGTTGTCTATATCTGTGAGTCCATTTCTTTTTTGTTATACTCACTAGTTTGTTTATTTTCCTAGATTCCACATTAAAGTGATAACGTACAGTATTGTTCTGTTTGACTTAACTTCACTAAGCATAATACACTCCATCTGTGTTGTTGCAAATGGCAAAACTTCATTCTTTTTTATAGATGAGTAATATTCCATTGTCATATGTATACTTGTCTATATGTGTGTGTGTGTGTGTGTGTGTGTGTATGTGTGTGTGTGTACACACCCCACAGCTTTTTTATCCATTCATCTGTTGCTGGACACTTAAGTTGCTTCCATGTCTTGGCAATTGTAAATAATACTGCTATAAACATCAGTGTGCTTGTAACTTTTTGAATCAGTGTTTTTGATGTCTTTGGATATGTACCTAGGAGTGGAATTGCTGGATTCTATGAGTTCTATTTTTAGGTTTTTGAGGAGTCTTCATATTGTTTTCTGCAGTGGCTGCACCAGTTTACATTCCCATCAACAGTGGACAAGGGGTCCCTTTTCTCCACACCCTCTCTGACAGTAGTTATTTGTGGTCCATTTGATGATAGCCATTCCGACAGATGTGAGGTAATATCTCACTGTGGTGTTGCTTTGCATTTCCCTGATGATTAGCAATGTTAAGCATATATATATATATTTTTATAATCTGTATAGCTGATTTCATATACTGTCAGGTTTCGAGTGCTGAAAGTTCTATTTTTTTTTAATTTTCCCTTTGTGAAACATTGTTTCAGGAGGTTGAGAACTTGAGACATTATGTGCAGACATCAGGAAGCAAACTAAAATATAAGAAAGGTGAAATAACTTGATATTGGTGGTGGCATTTGCTTACCACCTCTTTCTTCCTCTGATACTATGCCATTTAGGGAGGAGAAGCAAAGGACCTCCCTGACATCTTTTTCTGTTACAGCCATTCCTCTTACCAATTGATTCACTTAGTCATCTGGATACCACGTGAAAAACTATCTCTTAGGAGTGTGAGAATTCCAAACATGTTGTCAGTGTTAGTAATAACAAAAGTCAGAGAAGAGGAGAAAGATGAAGTAAGTGCCCCGGTCTTCAGAGTTTAGGGAAGAGTTTCTGTCCTACTAATTATTAGTGATTGTTCCAGGCTGAGTGTCAAATATTTGGTCTTGGAGGTTAAATAGGTCTTGGAGGTTACTTATCCTGATTCCTCATCTAAGGGACAGTTTTAGATCAATTGCAAAACACATGGGAACAGATATGTTTCCCAGAAATGAATACTGCAGGAAATTATCTAACCATTAATGATCTTACCTAAAAAAATAAATAAATTTGAAATGCAAAATCCTCCACAGAGAAAGTTCTTTTTCAAAATTCTGTTAACTTACCACTAAAGGTGACTGGATCCTTCAGAAGATGTCTGGGCTTAAGCAACCGTAAGCAGAGGTGTCATTAATAATTACACACTAGTGCTCCAGTTGGTACACAAACACGATTCCTGGTCAGTAGGTATAAATGAGGCATAAACAAGCACATCTGGAAGGTTCTGGGTATACAGTGAGCTGATTGATTGATCATAAATAATGGACCGCATTTGGCCATTTGAATTAATTTGGAAGTGAAGTCAGCTGTAAATAGATTATGAGACTAGTGCTGCAATATTGAGTCATTAATGAATTAAGTTTTAACGTAGTTTTAGTAGTAGAACTGGAGTCTTGGTAGGCATGCAGGAAGACAGATTCTGCATGGAGATGTGAACATTCTGATGAATTAATGGATCATGTACGCAGAGCTAAATCATATTATAAGAGCATCATGTAAACTCCCCAAAATAAAAATAATCTTGCATCCCTTTTTTAAAGAACATGTTCCTTTTGCAACAGAGCTTTAAATATTTTAGTCTAATCATATGGCTTAAAGGTTAACAATGAAAATCTCTCACATAGTGATTTTTATGCTTTATTTTAGATTAAAAAAAACTTGTTTTGTGTGTAAGTTTTTTTAAATTAAAAAACACACTAGATTTTTAAAGAAAGAAACTGTAAATGAATGCCATCAGCCCCTCTCCTTTTCATCTAAATCTTTTGGTTGAAGAGTGTTAGTATGTCTTCTGTCTGGTGTTTTAGAAAGTCATTCAGACAACACTGCTGTCTGTGAGCCTGAAACCCACTGTGAACTGATGACATGGTGGCTGTCACAGAATGGCTACGCATTTGGTTTGTTGCGACCAGGTGACTGTCTACAATTTAGCATTGTATTTCAATGCACATATATCCCACTTCAAAGTCTTTAGAGCATGGTGACCAAGTGCTGGGAGCATAGAATGGCTATTACAAAAATAGAGAAGCAAAAGATGCAATACTCACCTGATCCATTTAACAGGGAGTTCAATACTGTATTTTGTAATTTGCTTTTTATTTAGAATATGTCATGGTTTGTTTCTGTAGAATGGGTTCTATTTCATATATATATATATATATATATATATATATATTTTTTTTTTTTTTTTTTTTTTTCTGAATGGTGCCAGGAATCCTTCAATGGTCACTCTGTAGTTGTGGTGCTTACCTGGAGACCTTCACTGTGCCATAGAATTTACTCTTTTGCCTTCTTCCTGCCTAATCTATGGCAGCATAACACAGAGTCTTATTAATAAACACCTATATTATTGCTTATACACAGATTAACATTTTCTCTTCACAATCATCATGTAAGGTAAATATTAGTCCAAACTGACAGCTGCAAAAAGCACAGCTCAGGGAGATTAACCAAGATGCGTCTATCAATTACTTGAACCTAGATCTTCTGACTCAAAAGAACATCTTAGTTTCAAAATGTCATGGAGATTAGTATATTTTGATTTGAATGTGAAGGTGTGTTATATTAATTGTATTTTGAGTTATTTCTAGAATTCTTCTCTTTGTTACTTTGCTGCCAAGGTGAAGTGAAAATTTTAAATGCTTTGAAAGAAGGAATTAGCGGGTGGTCTAGGGTAACAATAAAACTCTCACATAAAATCAAAGCAGAGTAGAGACACATATTGTTATTTTTATTTTCTGTTGATTGATGTTCCTATGATGCATGACTTTTAGAAAAGATACTTGTCCCTGACTCTATGTGATTATAAAGTGTATATATTATATAATATGAGTTTGCCTTAATTAAATGATAGGTTGAGTTTTAAACTAACACAGTACTAATCAGATTCATAAAGTCTCTTGTAAGGAATACTAAATGTGATTTCTAGATGGGGCGGTTGTATTTGGAATTCTCTGCATCTTCTATTCTCCCACTGTCAAATGGATCATTACATTTTCAACACTTAATTATCTTTTCACCTAAATCGTGTCTTATTTAACTTGATCATTTAAACTCTTAATGTGACTTTTTAATGTTCATCGTGTCTTTATATAAATGAAATGGTATTCTCTAACTTGACTTTTGCTTAACATGTGAAATCTGAAATTTATAAAAGGAAAAGGGAAAGGTGGGAATTTAAGGAAAAAATGGTTATTTGCGAATGAGAATGGTTTTCAGGAACGTAGCCGCTTAGACCTTGGCAGATTCCTTGGACTAGGTATTGGGTCACTCACATTTTTCATAGCTTGTCACACAATTAACTAAATCATTAAAATGGAACTCGTCCATTGTGACAAACTGAAATGACTAAAAGCCTGCCTAAGGCACTGCACTGTGCAGCTGTTTAAGAAAATTCCATCTCTTCTGAGATGGTGATGGATAATGTGACAAAAATATTCCGATTAAATTCTAACTTTGGAATACTTAATAAATTAGTAACAGCATGAGAAGTGCCACTTCTATTCACCTGTCAAGGAGGAGGGCTCTGCTGCTGATCTTTCTGCCCTCTTTGTCTACTTTCACGAGAGCTACTTGCAGCCGAAGGGGTCGTATCTTAGGAAGGTACGAGATGACAGCGAGGTAAGAGGAGAGGTTCCTTTGTCGCGCCTCTGTACTTACTCCTCCCCCCTTCAAACTCGGAGTTACCGAAGAACACAATGCTCTCTTTTAACAGATTGAAGCCTTACCCCTCTCTTCTTCATCATCATTTTCTATTCTTTTTTTTTTTGTAATGGAAATATTATTTACTTTTAGTGTTTTAGGGCATTGCTCAGTGAGGTATTTCTTTGCATAAAACAGATATATGGTTTGAAGCAATATTTATGAAGAAACTATGTAAATCTACAATTTCTGGATAGGTCATTGAATGAAAGTTTATAATTTTGCATATACGTTTCCCACTAGGGTTTTGTGGCACGTGTGAGTATGAAATGACACATTTATATGTTTTTACACAGATTAATTAAAAATCATTTTAATCGTTGTTATAATTACTTTTTAGGACAGAGTTATTCATACGTTTTACTGTAGATTTCGTTCCGGTGTGTGAATAACTGCACCTAGGTGTAAAGTAATACATTAGAAAAACGTACCATACTGGAAGTTAGAGCGTCAAGGGTTTAATCCTGGCTTCAACACTAACTACGAGGGTGACCTTCACATGTCACTCAGCTTCTCTGGAACTTAGTTACGCATCAGTAAAATAATGGAATGGGGATAAAATTTAAGATCTCTTCCAGTTTTAACTACTCTCAGGTATCAACACCAATGATGGATAATCAAAATACTAACATAAAGGCACGTATCTAGAGCTGTAATGTCCATCTTTTATTTATCTGTCTAAAATTAGAAGTTTGTCTAGTTATAGCAAACTAGTTTAGGAAGTATTGTGACTAGGAAAATTTTCCTTCTTGCTTCCAGGACAAGATTTGTTGAGACCTAACGGGCAAATGGCTTTTCCACGAGAGTGAACCTCTGTTTTAAAGTTAGGAAGCAAATTGCTCAGGCACTTTCTCCATTTGGATGGACAACGTGTGCTCTTCCTTTGAACCTATGATTCTGATCCAGAGTGGTTCCCCTGCCCCTCTCCACACTGGTCTCAGGTATTCTAATCTTGGCTTGCTCACCCTGTCAACCTTCTCATGCGGGCCTGACTTTGATTGGCTTGATATCCAGACCCATTTACTCTGGTTCCTTTTTTTCCCTTTTAGTTTGCTTTCTTGATATCTTTGCCCTATCCCAACATGACTACCATATTTCTAATCATAATGATACTATAACAACTATTTCCTTGATTTCAAGGGATTCTTCTATGTGAATTAGGAGAAAGGAACAAAATTCTCACCTGGAAAATTCCAATTGTGGATAACAATAATATTATAACTATTGCTATTCCTACTACTGTGACTACTAGTAATGTTCATAGAAGAAATTTACAACAGGTTAAATTTAGTATCTATTTCCTGACCCACCACACCACTTGCTGTAACTAGGTGAGGCTCTTTCCTTAAGCGACTCACTCAGTAATATGAGAGAGGCTTCTGAGAACACCATATACCTGCCCTAAGTGACAAGGTTAAGTATAGGAAGCTCAGTTGGCTGGGAAAATTAGTACTGTGATATTACTCCAGAGAAACAAAAATCTCCTGAATAATTACATGTCATGAGTAGAAAAACATTATCATGAAGTGTTTCCAGACAATCTCTTTCCAGGGAATTTAAAATTTTTTACATTGTCCATTCTATCATGGTATAGTTGAAGTCCTAGCTTCTTTAAAAAATTTTTTTTGTTTCTCTATGCTATAGTATAAGTATAAATTGTGCTGTATTTATCTTTGTATTCTAGTCCCAACACAGGATTGATCACATAATTGTTATTATTATGGTTGTTGAATGAATGAATCCACAAAGTGGTTGGAAAGGCAGTGCAAACACAATTCATAGGCGTGTCCATGGAACATCTAAAAATAGTACAGGATGACGGTGCACATTTGTCTTATCTGGAAGCCAATTTTTAAACAGAGCCCAAATAACTGCTGGAAATTATAATGAGAAATTATGTAATTTACACTGAGACATGAATCCCCCAGCATAGAGCAATCTACAAAGGAGGTGTATAATAAAAACCTGTTGAATGAGTGTCTAAATTAATGAATGGACACATTAAACATCCACAGAAATGTAACTACTAAGAAATTTCAGCCACCTCAAAGATTAAAAAAAAGAAGAAAGAAAGGAAGAGAGTAAGGCAGGAAAATGGAGGAAAAGAATGTGGAGGGGAGGAGGGGGGAGATGGTGATAGAGAGGGGTCAAGGATGAAGTGGGCTTGGCAGTGAGAGCTGAAACTTTTGAAACAATTTTCTAATGCTTATTTACATGTATCCAAGACAAAATGTAAACTCATTAATAGCTTTTGAAATGAGAGATGCAGGTAGTTATAACACTTTGTAATAATAGAAAAGGGAAGAAAGGTGTCAAAGATGACTCCAGGTTTCTGTCTTATTAAGCTAGATAAATGGTTGTGCCATTCATGGAAATAGAAGCCCTTGGACAAGAGTCAGTCTACACAGAAAGATCATGTGTTTGATATTAGGTGAAGTCTGAAGTACCTCTGAGCCAGGCAAATGCCAGCGTTAGCCATAGGAGAAGAGGGGAGGGTATAGCTTAGTGAGAGTGCTTGCTCAGCATGCACGAGGTACTGGGCTCAGTCCTCAGTACCTCTATTAAATAAATAAATAAGCCAACCTGATTACCTCCCCTTCCAAAAAATAAAAAATAAAATAAAACGTATATGGAAATTCAAATGATCTAAAATAGTCAAAACAATTTTAAAAAAAAAGAGTTAACCGTCAGAGAGATGGAGAATATAAAATGTGAATCTGAGGGTCGTTGGCAATTAGATGGTAATTAGAGCCATAAGTGGGGATGAACTGGAGTGAAGAAAGGGCACATGTTGAGAAGTCTTTCTCTATTCATTCCCTGTTGCCATCTCATATAGACAAGGCTGTAAGTCCATTATGCCAGTTAAAAAGTTTCTGATGAATCAATGAGATTTTACAGACATCTTTTTTCCTTTTTCCTTTTACTTCCTGTCATTTTCTTGATATTGTACAAATAACTGCCCTCCTTCGCAGCTCTTCATACACTCCAAAAAGTAAGGTTTTTTTTAATGCTAAATTCATTTTTTTCTGCTGTCGTGAAATGTGTTTCTTATGTAAATTCATGTTTTATATACAGCTGTGCAAGCTATTGGAGGGGAGTTATGGCATCACAACCAACTTGTTCTTAAAAATGTTACTGTTTAAGGACGTTAAAATTCATTACTCCTAAACTAGTAATTTCATATGTTGTAAAACAAACTAAATTGGAGAAACACTTAAAGCCTCTGGAAAAAATATTACTTAACATAACAAAATAACTTTTTTTTTTCAAATTTTGCATTCAAAATCAAAGGGAAAAGAAATCTTTGTTTATCCAGAGCCAGAGCTCGCTCGTTTACTATGTTATACTCAGAGCTAGCCTTTCCAGCATGTTCTGTTTTGTCCTCACAGTCCCTCTTTTAAATAGTCCCCTTGGAAAGATAATTCTTCTGAAACAGAAAAACAACAAAGAGGAGCAAAATGGTTTGCAAACAACTTCAGGAGTTGATGTCGTCTACAACCATCTCTGAAGACACCCAAAAGGGTTTTTTTTTTCCTGCCCTGACATGATTTGTTTCTGAAAACTTCCTCTTTCAGAGTTTTAGATTTGAAGACAGTTCAGATAAGTTGCAGTGTGTGAGAGCTAGACTACCCACACTTCAGAGAAACAGAGAATGGAGAAATATCTAAGGACACGGAAATGTGACAATATTTCACAATTTTCACTGTAAACCATCAGTGTGAGTTTTCTTCAATTCTCAAATTCTCTCACGCTTCCTCATAAGATAGTCGTTCCTTCTACAAGGACACTTGTTGCTTGCATCTGTTCACAATTTACTAAATGTAAGCAAAATGGAGAAAATCATTCTATTTACCCTCTGTATCTTCTTCAATATATTGTTAAATTTCTGATGACTTTATTTTGTTCCGTTTAGTCCAACCTTCTTACTTTTATTTTTTGCTTCTCCCCAGCAGGAGGTTGGTCTGAATTCCTTAGTTTTCAATTCCTGGGAATTGAAGTGTATAGTCTCTTATTGGGACTACAGCATTGCTGGATATTTCTACCAAAATGGATACAACTGATTTTCTTTTGAAAACTGTCTGTTCACTTGACTTTCATGGCACTATTTATTCTCTCCAGGTTTTCCATAGGTCTCTGTGATATTTTCCTCTTGTTCTCTCCCCTTGTGAACACTGATATTCTCCCAGCCTCTTGCTTAAATATTGTTATCGCTTTGGGTTCCTACTTTGGTTTTTATCTTTGGCTTGTGTATGTCCCCTTTGGATGGTCTCATCTGTCCTCATAGTTTTAATTATCATCTGCATGCAGATAACTTTCAAATGCTTCTTGAGCTCTGATTTGTCTAAGCTTCAGACCATAAGGACACTTGGAACTTTCACGTCCACTTTCACTCCAGTACGCCTAAAACTGCTCTTCCGTCTGCATTCCTCACTACCACACGTCTAATCCACCAAGTCAGAATCCTGGGAGCCGCTCAGAGCCCTCCCTCTCACTCCTGCACAGCCCGCCATATGTAGTAGGTCCTGCCGACTGTACCATGGAAGCACAAATGATTACTTCATCCAAGCTCCACACACATATTTACTGTTTGGTTTAGGGCTTATCATTTATCCCACTTTCCTTATTCTAGCAGCCCCTTACAGGAATCCTTGCTGGAAATACCCAGTTTTAACATCACAATAGCCCATGAAGTACCATATCTACTTATCCATAAAAAATGATTTCATCATTAAAATAACGCAAAGGTGAGGGGAGGGTATAGCTGAGGAGGAGGACGTGTGCTTAGCATGCACGAGGTCCTGGGTTCAATTCCCAGTACCTCCATTAAAATAATTAAATAAATAAACCTAATTACCTCCTCCCAAAACAAAACAAAGCAAACAAATAAAACAAAACAAAACAAAAATAAATGAATAAAATAAAATATTAAAAAAATGCAAAGCTAAAAGAGTTTATATAATATATCATTGAAAACAATTCTAGACAGTAATTCTTAGGTTATTGTGTTCAAGAAAGAGTAAATTGTCTAAAAGAATCATGTCTAACAAACTTTTAAAATATTAAAAACTGGGATACCTCATTCTAGCATGATAAGTATTACTTTTTTTGGATTCCAAAGTACCTTAGATCTATTTTTGTGTGACGTTTGACCAATAATATCAAGTCATCTCTTTCAGGAAACTTACTCTGAAGTTTCAGGTTTAAATAAGCAGCCTCCTCTGTGGCCCCCTGTCCCACCCTGCCTGTACCTATTTTAACATGTGACATCATGTGCATATTTTATATTTATGACGTAAAAATGTTTTTTTCTTTACCATTATGCTATAGAAACCTATCCATGTTTTGGTTTCCCTTCTGTTTAGTACATTGACTAGCATGCATTTAGCATTTAGTAAATATTTATGAGCTCACATATGAGAATTAAATGCATATTATTAAGTAAACACACTAGTTCCCAGTTCTTGGAGTATGAAACATATTTGATAAAATTTTGTTGACTTAGTCTGTGTGAGTAGCTGACCTGATATGATGTGATGTGGGGTATATATGTGGGGGGGGTAGCATGCAAAATCACTACTTTACATTCTCCACAGAAATAGGGAAAATGCCACTTATATTTAGCCATGCTAGACCAAGGGTTAAAGTGAGAATTCAGTGTGCTGGCACATATTTGTTTATGTCACATAAGGGCACAGCACGAATATGCTTTGAAGTGATTATTGCTGTGGTAAAATACTGAAAAAAATATATATATACAATCCAATGTGAAATGGGAGAGTGAAGATCTAAATGAAAGCAGAGTGTGCATATTGTTTTTACATTGTACCTGCCAGTCAAGCTGAAATTTTATGAAGAGCTGAGAAGCAATTTTCACTCATGTACATGATACCATGTAGGTCATATTCTTTTATGTAAATCTCTTTCACTTGGGTGTTTAAATTCCAATATAAATGTAGTTCTAAAAAGTATGGCTTTTACTTCTCTCTCTCTTTAATTCATCCTGAGTTTTGGAGAGCAGATGTTTTATTGAGCGTGACACCTGCAAGGGGCGTTGTTTGAGTAGGTGTTGGAACACGAGCAGCATCTGTTTTGGATCAGGGTGGTTTTGTAGGGAGCACTCCTTCCTCCATCCTGCTGTGTCCCACAATCATGAAGTAGGGAGACCAGGGCTTGGAAGATGTGTATTAATTCACAAGTGAAATTAAACAGAAAAGATAAAGGGTCTAGTTTCTCCCTTGGGAGAATCTAGACCTCCATTAGCTTTAAGCATGTTTTGTTTCACCTCTCCATAGAACTAATTGACAAATTCCATATTTTTGCATCCATTTTCCCCAAATATCCAATGTTTTCTGTTATGAAAATCTCTCTTTGTCAGTTAATTATAACTTTGGACAGAGTTTTATGTATATTATTTTCCCTTTCTATAGACATATGATCAATAGCATTCCTGGACTCTGCTGGGACACATCATTGTTGACTTTCAGCCTGGGAAAGAAACAGAACAAAGCAAAACAAAACCAAAAATCCCAAATGCACATATCGCTTGTCCATAATTATTCCTACAGTAGCAGACAATAGCAGGTGAAGTAAACATGGGACACTCCAGGTCATCTGTTAAATGTTTCCTTATTTACTATTTATGAAAGTTTCATTAAAGTGACATAGCTTATTTTCATTATTTACAATTTGGCTAAGATAAATACATTATTACTAATTAAGTCTAGTGATTTTTCTTTTTAGTTCTGAAAAATCCATTTATGACAAAACATACACTTTAAAAGATTGGGGAATTAGGGACCCAAGCAGGTGAAAGAGTTTGTATTACCTTAATCAGTTATTCATTTAATAATTACATCATTCACAGTTGTAGCAGGAAACAGAAATCTCAGACAAGATAATTGAAGAGAGTTTAATGGAGGGACTGATTACTAAGGTGAGGGCAGGGTTAAGTGATAAGAGCAAAAGGTGGTGAAAGAACTCAGTTCTAGCAACCTCATCTTGCATTTGAACTTTCTTATCAAACATAATATGTTTAAAATCGAAGTTGTATTCCCTCTCCAAGATGGGCTTCAGTTGCCACCTCTTCATCACAGTTGAAGGCAATTTCAGACTTCAGGTTTCTCAAGCCCCGCATCATTGAATCGTCTCTGATTCCGCCCTTTTTGCCTCACTCTATATCTAATCAATCAGGAAATTCCGTTGACTCTACCTTCAAAATAGTCCCAGAATCGGAAGCATTTTTACCACGTCTACTGTTCCGATACCAAGGGCCAAGCTTGGATTACCTGGATAACAGCCTCTTAGGTGGTCTCCCTAATTGAGACCTTGCTCCCTAACAAACTATTTTCAAAACTCGCTGTAATCATTTTAAAGTGTGAATCAGATCCTGTCACTTCTGTGCTCAAAACCCTGCAATTGTTCACACTTCACTCACTCAGCCCCAAGGGCTCCATGGAGCCTGGCCCTGTTTCTTCTTGGATTTCATCTGCTTCTTCTGTCCTCTTCTCTCAGTACGCTCCAGCCATTCTGACCTTTTCTTTGAACAAGTCATCTCCTTGTCTAAGGGACTTTGTAGCCCCATGACCTTGGCCCGGAATGTTCTCCCACCCCTTCCTTTTGAAATTCACAAGGCTGTCTCACATATCCGCATTAAGATTTTGTTCAAATGTCATTTAAATAGGTTATTCTATCGTCTCTGGCTTTTACTGGTTCTGTTACAAAATTTGCTGTCCATCTAGTTGACTTCTCTTGCAACTAAACCATATTTTTTCTTGCTTGTTGCATTTACACTTTTTTTTTTTCAGTGTCCTCTAGCGTCAGTATAATGTGTCTGAGTGTTTCTATCCTGACTGAGACTCAGTCCTTCTGGATTCATGTTTTTCATCAATTCAAAAACATAACTCTATGAATATTACCTCTTTCCTATTTTCTGTTTGCTTCTATCAGAGTTCCATTAAAATTTCACTGTAACTTGTCATTCTATCCTCCATGTCTTATAATTGATCCTTCAGAAATTCCCATTTTTGTCTCTTTACATTGCATGATGGATGAATTCTCTGGTGTTTACTAAATCTTTCTTTAATTGTGTCTAATCTACTGTTTAATTTCTCTATTGAGTGTTTAATTTCAAAGACTGTATTTTTGACTATTATAAGATTCGTTGGATTTTTTTTTTCAAAACTGACTGGCCTTATTTCATACTGTCTTATTTAAAGTCTCTACATGGAAGAAGTTCTGTTAAAGTTCCACTGCATCATGGTGGTTGTTTCTATTGATTTGTTCAAGGTAAAGTGTTAACTTATGTATTTTCTAGTTTCATAAACTCAAACTTGAAAAAAATACATGATGATAGCAGTCTAGAGTTGATGAATAAATGAGTTTGGACACAGGACAGAAATAAAAACAGAACTTCTCCAAAGGGAAACGCTCTTGGTCTAACTACAAAGGTGTTTCACCAATAAAGCCCTGAAAGAGGTTAAGTCTCAGGGCAAGTCAAGACCAACCCAAGAGAGACAAATTTCCTTCTGCTGCTGGTCATCTTCATCGATTTTTCTTTTTTTAAGTCCACCAATTTCTGAAGTAGTAACTGTTGATTGCTCTTAGCTTTTTTGTGGAACTTAGATTTAATTCACTCTGCTTGCCCCTGGCTTCATCCCTTTTGTCTGCTTCTGGAATAACTACTATAGTTCTGGGTTACTGACACTAACAGTCCTTTCCCCAACTCTGCCAGGGTTTTGTCTCAGTTTCTGGCCTCTGTGGGTATTTGCAAACCCAACTGTACATTTAAAGAATATTTGCTATCTATTTCAGTAGTTGCAGGCTGTATGACCTTCCATATTAAGGTATTACAATGTGCTGGACGTCTACACATTATGTGTTCTCTCATCATGGAAATGAATAAAAATTCAGTCTGATTTATCTCCATATATCTTAAATTTTCTATTCATAAGGTTTTTAGCTTTGTTCTAAGATTAAATGGTGTTTAGTCAACCAAATCTAGTTTAAAAATTGCAGACCCTTATTTTCCTGTGTTCTATTGCTATGATATTGAGTTCAAATACACCTGAACCTCTGTTCTTCAATAAAATAGGTACAATTCTATGAGCTTCTGGTTTTATAATTTTAGTTTATATACCTAATTAACATATTTGCAAAATACTATATTTCAAAACACACTGTATGAATATGCCACATAAATAGTTAAAATTTTTCATTGAATTCTCATATGAAAGTATTTTTTCCACATTTCAGTGTCAGCAAATCACACTGGTGCAAACTGAAATGACTTCAAACATAAGAAGCAATCTAGTGTTTTCTTTCCTGTACAAGACAGTAAACAAGTCATGGGAGATGTCAATATAACATCAAATTTTAAGCCAAACTAAAGGTCTATAAAGGGTGTTAGTAGCAAACCTTGTTATTCTCTCTGGCTCTGGGAAACTGATCTTGGCAACACTTGTGTAAGGCTTCTCGGCTGCCTGTAGAGTACCACTTAAGAACATCACCTTTTGACCTTGTGTGCAAATACTGGATCCCAACCAAGTCCAGGACCAGGTGTGATTACGTACCTGCTACGGAGGCTCTCAATGTCCTCTCCGTGGGAAGCACGTGTGTTATGATAGATTATCAAGTTGCCGTTCAAACGGTAGTTTGACACAGGCTACATCTAAGTATTTTAAGCAAAGGCAAACAAACCCCCAAACAACTTGACAGGTGGAAAAACAATGTGGCCTTCCCACAGGAGGACATCCCTCAAATGACCCTCTTGTCACAGCAGGTGCTTTGAATGGATTTTTCCCCCCGCAATGGAGTGTCAGCACAACTCCTCTGTCCCTGAGCGGCAGGACTAAGGACAACCTCAGGCCCTGCAGGGGAGAGCTGCTCTGTATAAAGCCAAATGGCCTGATCAAACCACCCACCAGTGCTTTGGATTATTGAGCATTTTGCTCTAACCAGCTAAGCTGACACCGTAATGGTACCTTCGGTGATGCTCCATGGTTGAAAGTTGCCAAGGAATAGCGCTAGGGTGTATAGGAAAGGTGGCCGCCAGCAGGTAAAATGTGGGCTGAATCAGGTAGCAGACAAGACAAAGCTGAGCCAGAAACACAAAAAGTGTTTATTCACAGACCAAGGCTATTCTTCTATGAAGGCCCTGTGGACCAGACCGCTGTTCTCACGCTGATTCTCTCTGTTATACCCTTATGCTCGGACAACAACATGGCCAGCAGCCATGCTAGCCAACAGAAGCACTCTTGTGTATCTACCCCCTTGCCTTGTTTTTGTAACCCTAAACTTTAACCGCTTCCCGTTTCTTCCTCCCATTTCTTTCTCTTAAACAAATCACATGTGGAGGAAAATCACCAGGCAAAAGTCTGGGAGTGTAAATGGGCTAACATTCCATATTGGAGTCTCAATTTTTTTCTACGGCTTACTCTTTTCTGAACTTTTTTTTTTTTTTTTTTTTGCATGTCATTTGGTATCTAGGATATGAATCTAAATGTTCAGTAAGTTCACATTCCTTGATATTTTACATTTACAGATCTACAGTGACATGAGTATTCTCATCCACACACTTCAGAATGTTAATATCTTTGTGTATTGTTCTTATTTTTGGTAGATGATGAAATGAGCCACTATTTTATAGCCACAGCATCCAGCTAATTCCAGAGAACCGAAGAAATGATTTCAGATGCCTTGGTTCTGCCTTCCAAAAAAGATTACAAGTTTGATTATAAGATTACAAAAGATTACAAAAAAGATGTCAAGTTGTTATTTCAGGGCAGAAGTCATCCTCCTTATGTATCTTCTTGGCATAGCACTAGATACTTGTGTCCTGTTATCTCTGCCTACACTCTCTCCCCTTCAGGCCCAGTCCCTCCTGCACTCCACTGAAAATGCACCCCTCCCAAATACTACTTTTATCATTCTCTCATCTTCTTTAAAACTTTTCATAGATTCTTGAAACCTACAGGATAAAGTGTGCCATTCATGATCATAATTGTCATGTCAGTCCTGTCACCCCATGGCTCCCCCCGAACACCAACAAGGCTGAGTGTGCATTGGCTGGTCCCTGAAACTTGGGGTGAGTGGCGGGAGAGGACTGGAGTCAGGGATCGCTGCAGTAAGGTGTAAAAGTGTGCCCAGTGACTGTCCAGCCTGGCTTGTATTGGTGTCGCAGTGGAGACTGGGGCAGTGGAGGCCAGGCTGGGAGTTTACACTTGTGATGAAAAGCATCCTTGAAACTGTGGATACTCTGAAGGTAGGCTGCTTCGTTCCCAAAAGTTGGAAGTGGAATTTGAAAAGAAGGAAAAAACAGAACAAGAAACCGTGTTTGGATCATTCGAAAGAGTGTAGGGAAAACAATTATGAATCCTATTTTATGAATTTCATAGTAGCCCTGAAGCTCTGTTCATTACTGTTCATTTAGGAGATTCTACAATGTGTTTTTAGTGTGTGTGTGTGTGTGTGTGTGTTTGTGTGTTCTTCTGAACAACAACAGCAAAATTAAATAATTGCTTACTATCTAGGCTTTTGGGTGTTAGTCAAGTAATGCATTTTTCTCAATTTTAAGGATAGCATGGATGTGAAGAAAATGTTAACCAAAACATTTCATTGAAGAGTTGAATATTTTAAACCTCAAATCAAAGAAATTATTTTATTATTATATTTTAAATCATACATATATATTATTCCTTGAATTTTAATATAATGGAGCCAACATCACAATAATATAATTTAACCAAATAAAATTGAAATTAAAATAAACTTAGTGGGGAGGATATAGCTCAGCGGTAGAGCACATGCTTAGTTAGCATGCATGAGGTCCTGGGTTCAATCCTGAGTACCTTCACTAAATAAATAAATAAATAAATAAACAAAGAAACAAACAAACAAACAAACAAACATGAACAAAATAGTGAAAAGATACTACGTTATAAGGCAGGAGATACATATAACATGCAGAGACTAACAAACATTTTCTACACTTAGAATTTAAAAATTCAATGTCCCATTTGCCTATTAAAAAGAAACATAGGTTTATTCTGATACAATTTGTTAACACATGCACAAATCACATACACCATTTTTGTTATTTGATTACTGCTTTTAACTCCTTGGATTTTGTTGGATATATCAAACTAGTACACCTTACATCCAGTTAATTGATTTGCATCTCTAGCTTCTGCCCTTTAATTGTCTATATCTTCTTGATTAATACTCCCAATCTATTAGTCTGTCATTTGGGAACTCAGGATCTGTGTATCATGAAGTGATGCTAATAAAAAGATGGTTTAAATACAACTGGATGCTACAGAAATTAGAATGCTAAGTTTATGTTTCATTTTCTTCATTTTCATGAGGAAGGGTACTTTACAATAAATATTTTTGTATTTGGTGCTTTGTTCAATGCAGACAAAAACAGATCACACAAGCTATTTTCTCCTGAGTGTGTGAATAATGAATTATCCCCTTATCCTCTAATTGCTATATCAGAAATGGAGCTCCTTGCCAAAGCTTAATAAAAAAATCTGTGAGTGAGTGAGCAGGGAGTAATATTTCGTGTGAGTTCATATTCAAACATGCAGTTACCAAGCGTGGAAGACTATGGCATAAGAACTAAGAAAAAAAGGTATACTCCGGAGGCATTTTCCTTATCTGGCATGCTAGTGATTGTTTTTGGGTGGGTAATGACTATTTGATGCTGTGTGAAGGTGTTACCTTTTTTTAATGCAACTCAAATCAGAACTCAGTTATGCAAAGGCATATATGACAAGCAAGCAGGTGAATGAATATCTTCTCTATGTCCTTAAAAAGTCACACCTGCTGATGACAAGTGAAAATAATGGAGAGAAAGTTGGACCAGGAGTCAGAATTTGTAGATTCCTTAACTGATCTTCCACTAAGCACATAAGCATAGAATCCTCCAAGTCAGATTGTCACTTAGAAGTCATTTAGCTGAACTTTCATTCAATATGGGAATTCTTTATCTCTGAAAGAGCCCCTTTAACTTGACTTACATTTTAGAAACTTACTACCCTACAGGTCAGCTCATTTCATTGGGACAAGTAAAATCTACTCCCCCTTTACCACTCATGATTCTTGGTTCTGCCCCTTTAGATTTACACAGAACAAATTAAAACATTTTAGCAATAAATGACCCCTCAAATAGTTACAAATAGCCATCACAGTATCTCTAATTCTTTTCAAAATGTTACATTAGTAACATTAGGATTCCATGGAAGTCTCCAGATGTGGTCTTTCTTATGACTGTTATTTATTTTTCTTTTGATATTATCTTTAACGACTTCAGAACTCACTAATTAATTTTTCATTACTGTCTAATTTGGTAGATTTTTTCTTCACTTGAATTTGACTGAATCTAGGTCTGCTACATTGTTGTTGAAAAGATGTGCACTAAGATTGGCATGTTTGCTAAGAAAAGTGACCCAAATTCTGTTACCCCAGGCAGTGAGGCTTTTAGGAGAATTTGCTACAGTTTGAGATCTTTGGTTTTCCACTAGGTATATCAAGAAAAACAATATTTCCAGTGCCACAGAGTTGGTTGCACTGGTATATGTATCAAATGCGAAAGATTGGTATGCCACACAAAAGCCAAATTCTTCCTGTGGAGTGAACAATATACACTTTAGGGGAAGAAATTTAAAACAATAGACTAGGTCTGCCTTCTAATGGAGTCACCCGCTCTCCTGTTATGTTGCTATTAAGAACACTGGATGAGATATCAGAGAGTAAGTACATGAGCTTAGATCCAGAGGACAGATTGAGGAAAATCCTGACGGCATTTTCAGCCCACTCAGGGAGACGTCTAATGAGCAATCCCTGCTCAGGAACAGAGCGTGTCTCCCAGGTGAATGAGACTATCAGATGCCCCAGATTCTGGGTTTCTCCCCTCAAGGAAGTTGTGAGTACACATTATTAAATTTCGCCTCTCTGAACCCTACCTCTGATATCATTGCTATCTGCATACTTTATGCTTCTCTACTCAGTTAGGTTATCTCTTTTGGAAACATTTTAGCTGTTACTGTACTGTTGACTTCACTAGTCAAGTTTGCGGAGCTCTTGGAGTGATTCTGTTTCTCCCTGGACTCCTGCTTGAGTCTGGGCTAGCTACCTGTTCCCATGAAAACTCAAGATTTAACATCTGTTGGTGTTCATTTCCATCTTCTTATTTCATCCTCAAGTCCCTTATTGAGGTTTCTATCATCCAGCATGGTAATGTGCAGATTTGAGTACTACTTATAATTTATAAGCCTATCCTCTAAACCCTGGGTCAATGTGACATTACCTGGACCTTTTTTATTTTTTATCTTCTGTTGTGACAATGGGCCAACCTCTTAACATCTGAGGGGCTCAACTTTCTTTCTTTTCATTCTTTTTTTTTTAAGTTAATTTTGGGGGGGCGTAATTAGGTTTATTTTATTTATTTATTTTTAATGGCAGTACTGAGTATTGAACCCAGGACCTCGTGCATGCTAAGCACACACGCTACCACTGGGGCCTCAATTTTCAAATCTATTTAGGAAGCATAATAATTCGAACAACTTTAACTATATTTCTCTATGGGGTGGGGGGGCTTTTCCTGTTTAAATGAATGTGCAATTCTATTGGGAACAGTGAAGAAGACGGAGCATCCTGCTCCCCAGCCAGATTGGCTCTAACTCAGGAAGCAACGCAAGGAGAGCAGCAGAACCATAACCTGGGCAGACATTCCAAACAGGTCATGAAGCAGAGAGAAGGAAAAGTTCTTCAGGTAAGAAGGCAAAGTTACGAAGACTGAAGATGTCAGAATAGAGAGAAAGACATTCGTAGCAGAGGGATGAGAATCCTGACGTCATTTTCTGAGTGGCCCTCTAAGTAGTTGTTTAGCTATGGGTGGGGCTCTACCCTGAGGGTTTTAGGTGACAACCTTTTGGACTTGACACTAAATTCTCTTTTGGGGGTTCCCACCTTTGAAAGTTAATTTTTTTCCCTTTGATTCTCTTAAAACTAGTACGTGCCTTCACATTCCTTCCTTAAAAGATGGATTCTTAAAGTCTATTATAATCAGCAAGGACCAGAGATAGAGATGACATTGCTTAACTCAGCTACTTAACTTACTACACTTTCTGTTTCCTAAGCTTGAATTGGATTTACGTGTCTTTGGTGGCTCAGATACGGCAGAGAACAGTGTATGATGATGGAAAGTTGAAGTCATAAGGTTGTAGAGTTAGGATCCTCTGCAGTTGAGAAAAGTTGAGGCCCTCTGCCTTTCATTATGGGGGGACAATTTATATGAACCCTGAGGATAACCAGAAAATGATTCCTGTTTGTTTTCCCCCACCTGAGGTGTTGATCAGTGTGCTCTGTGGCCTGGCCCTTGGCAATCTGGAACGTGGCTCACAGTTCTCTCTGTGTAGCTACTGGTTTCCTCGGGCACTATCTGTCTGCTGGGTATCATTTTGAGAGAGAAGGAGCCAAGATACAAACCATAGTTGCAGTGAAAGTGAAGCCATGTAGGGAGTTGTAAACTTTCCTGGGCAGTGAGGTAGACCAGTCCTGTCTACCTCACGGCTATCACCACAGAAGTATTTTCAAATAACTGCTTGATATATCCCGTGATTACCAATTCATCTCTGCATGAAGGTTGTAGATGAGTGTAAGCAAACTGGTAGAAATTTGAAAAAAGCACCAACCTATTCTAAGAAATGAAAGGGAGACTATGACAGGACTTCATATCATTTGACATTCGGGGAGGTCAGAGTTTGAAACTTAGGGCAGTGCTGGTGAGTGACTGTAACAAATGTGGATGGAAAGGCAGTTGGTTTGCAGAGTGTCACATCCATGTCTGTGAGAAGGAAATATGCTGGGGATATAAGTCTAAGTGGAGATAAATCTCAAGTGTCCCACGGACTTTGAGTAATACATTTCTTGTATGTGAGTGATAGCTGTTGATCATACTACATATTTTGAGTCTTGCTAAATGTTATAATATTGATGTTATATCAACAAAGGACTCACCTATTCTGTTCTACAGTCTGAATGTGTGGAAGCAGCACCCAGGGTGACTGGTTGGCACAGATGAATCTCCTTGGGCTGGTTGTAGAGATCCCGATTTCAAAAGCAGAACATTCATGAATTTTGTGCCCTCCTCTCTCGGAGATATCCCTCACTTCTCCCGGTGCTAGGTTATTTCTCTTGGTTGCAGTTGTGTCTTGGACTGGAAAATTTCCCAGGATTAGTTACTTCTGTGGGCAAAGCAACTGCCTAGGATGATGTTAAGAGTTGGGTGAACACTGTCTTCTGGATGCTAATGTTGTTAGTGACGATGGGGCTCTGAAAGCTGGTATACTGTCACCACTCAGCAGAGAAAAGGCGGACTAGCAATTGCACACGGAGAGAGAAGAGAGGTCAGGATGATTCTTGTGCTCAAGTGGCAGAAAACTACTTTTGAAACAGTATCTGATTGTCTCCCTCCTATCATTCCTAGTTCCCCAATTCTGGTAGATAGATCTGTATTCATTTCTCAGAGAGGGAATGTGAAGGATAGAAAGGAAGCTCAGATTTGTGTGTAGTTTTGGTTTCTCACCTCAATGAGGAGACAAGGAAGAGTCAAAAGGGGGTGACAGTGTTTAGTAGTCCCGAGAGAGAGCTAGAGATGGCGGGTCATAGAGACATTTTGGCAGATGATCTCCTTGGAGGGCCTTGTTTCAGTCGTCAGAGTCATTTGGAAATGGAAACATTACTTGCGGCTGCTCACTTTGTGCCAGACCTATATTAGCTGCTCTTGTCATTGGTACCCAATTAAATCTTCCCTTGGTCAGGAACTAGCATTCAGATTAATGATCACCAGCAGGAAGGAGGCCCATCGATAACTCTTCATTAAATGAAGTTGTCTCTTGTCCCTATCTGGTCTATCCCTTGTGGAATTTTCCCACAGTCTTAACATTACAAGACATCCATAAGCCTCAAGAAGAGGGCTATTTCCCTGGTCATCTGGCAGGATTGATGGAAGGGGAAGAGGGTACACTTGTATTTAGAGAGAGTGGAAATCAACTTGTATTTAGACAATGGTTAATACAACTCCACTTTCTCTGGTTTGGGCGAGTGCAAGTGATAATACAATTTTTTCTGAGAGGGGAGGAAAAACTAGATGGAGGAGATGCTGCGGCTGTCTATTTTAAATGTTGAATTTGAGATGTATCTGAACAGCTAAGTGGAAATCTGCCATAAGCAACTGTATGAATGGACTTACATCTTGGTTGATTCTATGGTTTAAAGATGTATATTTGGGACTTAAAACATTTGAAGTTGCTTCTGAAGAAATCTGAATATGGATACCTGTCCAGGATGCACAGTGAATAGAGAAAAGAGTCAGAGTGTTGGGAACACAGACATACAAGGAATACAGAAGATTTCTTAAGAAAGACTTTTAAATAAGCTACTGGTGGTAGAAGGAAGTAGTGATACCATAGAAGCAAAGAAAGGTATAATGAGTCGTAGTGTCACATGCTAGGGCAGTGGCGCAAAATAAAGACCACTAAGTGTTCACTGAATTTTGAAACCCACCATTGACCTTAGTGTGCAATGTCTTTGGGGCAATGTGGAATGGACGTCTGACTGCTCTACGCTGAAGAATAAGAAAGGAAGTGGAGATTATCTTGTCTTTAAAAGAAAGAGTAAATCTAGTTTTAAAAGTTAGATACAAAATCAATCACAAATTGTAATTTTGTTATTAACATTTTCAAGATGAACAAGTCTTGGAGGTGTTCATATGCAGTGTAGAGGGAGAGCTTGAAAATACATGTGAGATGGTACAAGCATATTACCTAAGCCAGATTACCTTGCAAGATAAAAGTATGCATGTATCTGTGGGCTTGATAGGGATCAAATCTGTAGCCTCAGTATCTCTGGCAGGTGGACTAATTTCTCCAATGACTTGTGCTTTCAAATGTGCATTAACCACTGATGCTGCTAGATTGCTACCTGCCCTGCTATGTGGAGCTACCGTGATTCCTAAAGAGTTCCTGTGTGTCCTCAAATGCCAAACCTGAGGAGATCTTATTCACTGTCAGGGTACTGACCATAATTCAGTGATCTTTCAAAACAGGCTTTGCAATAACTACTCTATTTTAAAATCACATCCCCCAAAGGCCTCAAGTGAGGGAATAATGTGTGTGACCACAGATATCCTGAACTATTTTCTATTTTATCATGTCACTTTACAGCCACCAGTAATGTTATACATTAGTAAAACTATGATGCCCTATTTTCTTTGCTGCCAAGGCAGAACTATAATTTAGCCTGACAAATGGGCAAAGGTTTCCAAGCACCACATGGCTGGTATCTGTGTATTGGAATGTGATGAACCCATATTGTTTTTACATCCATGGAGGTGCTAGTCAAAGCTGCCTCTGTGAATTTCCAAACGAAAGCCTGGGACTCATAGGCGGTATTTCTCAGCTCGTTTATGAACGAATGTGGGATAGCAGACTGCAACTTCTAGAGAAGGTATTAATGAATCATCCCCAGATGATCATCCAACGACCCACAGGACTTCAAAATGAATCATATGACCTATTTTTTTAATTAAAAATGCATTTTAAATGAATTATTTATGAACAAGTACAGCTGTAACCTTGATAATATTAAACTCTTCTGGGCTGTTGAAAGGTATCTCAGAGCAGTGACTGTTCATAGTCAAACATGCAGAATGTATTAATGCAGTTGGTGAAAAAGTATGAAGTGGTCTCTGAAGAGGTGCAGATAAATGAGCCCATCAATTCATATTGCTTTCTTACCATAGCCAGTCACCAAAGATTTGTGCAGAAATATTTTATTTTGGAGTTATTTGTAGTCTGCAAATATCTATGGTTCTGTCCTTCAAGTTTTATAATGTGTCTATTTAACGCACTATAAGTAATCAATGCAAGGAATATTGACTATGCATCATATTTTCCTTAGGGATAGAATTAATGAACATGGCATTTTATTTAAGACCCTTTGGGCTATCTCTCACATCTGAGATAAATTGAAAATTACTTTGACATTGGAAAAACAGAGGGATTCTCTTTCCCAGTGCTCGCCAAAGAAGCTACATAATTTTTCAGACATAAAGGCTCAAAATACATAATGATGTTTCAGCCAGGAATTCAGGCTACTTGATCATCTAGATACAGTTTCCTAAATCTATTTTCCATTGTCTAACTTAACCATTTTCTTATTAAATGTATAAGTGGGAGATATTAAGCTCTTGCCTGATTTAAAAAATATATTTTTAACCAAAGGGCATGTCAAGTACAGAGGAAAGCGAGGAAGAAGACTTTAAAGTGGAAAGAAAAATAGCGATTAGAAAAATGAAAGAAGTGGGAATAATTAGGTAAATTAATATTGGAGGAGGCAAGAGTACTTTTCTCATTTTCTCCTTCCAGTAAGAATTTAGAAATCTCAGGAGCCAGAGAGAAGTTAGGATAAATCATGGTCTAGAAAACTTAATTAGAATCAGATATATATTGACTCCTAGTACACAAATGTTTGCAAAGATCATAGAAACTAGTAATAATAAACTAATTGTATTAATGGAGTATCAGTTAATACAGTGAAAGATTCTTTGTATACACTATCTCTTTTATGCTTTATAGCAAATATGCATGGTAGGATTGTTATCCCATTTTACACTTTAGTAAGCTAAGCCCCTGAGAGCTTACTTAACAGTAATAAAGGTCTAGACTAGTGTTAAGAAACAGCAGGACTGAGATGAAGTATCAGGTGTGTGACCCCAGAGGCTATCCTCTTCCTACTGCACTGCACTGCTTCTCATTAAGGTTTTGATGCAAAGATGCTGTAAGGAGGAACTTGTATCTCTTCTAGAAAAATATGTACACTTCTGTGAGCAAATTCATCCTTTATTAAAGTTGCGCATGTGCCATGTAGTTAGAGGATGACAGGCATAGTTAGACTCATCATTTTGTGGTGTTAAATTTATGGGTTGAAACGATAGGAAATTTTTCTACAGCTGCTGTTTAATTTTTAATTTTATGGTGATATCTGTCTAACATCTTTTTTAAAATCTTCATTTGCACAGGACATGATCACGTTTGTTAGGAAGGATAAGGATTTAACAAAGTTTTTTTTGGGGATTTCCAAATAATGCAACGAGACTTTTTAGGTGATACATTTAGATTTGCCAAACCTTTTAAAAAATTACACAGATAATCATAATTTGAGTTAGCTAATGGTATTAATTTAAGATCTATATTATTGCAATTTACATAAGCACAAAATGGTTAAATTATCAACAATTTTATAGAGTTCGTCTGTGTAATAGCTCATGTAACTTTCAGCTGCTTAAGCGTAAATTCCGTATCAGTTATACTAATAATAATGATTATAATTATTTATAATATTTCACACAACTGACTGGAGAAACAAACAGAACATTTAGATTGAGAAAAAATTGTCATTATTATTTGACATCTTACATCATTTAGCTATATCTAGATACTTATATATAAATATTTGAAAAAACAATTTGTGTGCTTGAGGGTCTGAAATAGTAGTAGATAGTTGAAAAAAAGTCTTTTTACTCTTTGTTCCTTCTTCTTAACTAAAAAAAAAAAAAAACCCCAAAATAAAAAAAAACACCAAGATTTAAGGAACTCCTCTAAAAGACAGTGGTTGTCAAAAACCAGTTCCCTAAGGAAAGTATTTATGAAATGGTCAGGTATATTGATCTCTCAGTAAGACATGCTGATTTTAATTTATCCTTTAGCAATAATTACATTTATATATAGAGAAAAGTATAATAATGGATTTATCACTAATAAACTATATGACTATGTCAGTAATTACTACAGATGGGCTTGTTGGTCAAGTATAATAGTTTTTCTGGACAAGTTTTGAAATACTATATACATATATATATATATACACAGACATACACACACACACTTTTAGCATATATATATATGCTAAAAGTCCTGTTGGTATAGATTATTTTAGTGTTTTAAACATATAAAACCTCATTTGAAAGATAGACTGCTCTTAAAGGCTATGAAAATATCATACATATTCATATATGAGTGCAAAAAAATATAATGCAGTGAAAGCCAAACATTAAGGAAAACCTACCAGGTTTACTGGCCTGCTGAATGCTCTCTCACCCTCTCATTTCTTTCCAATCTGTTCCTTGAGCTTCCGCTGCTACTGCTGCTGCTGCTGCTTTATTAATGTCATCTTTTTTCTACTTTTTCTCAAGTAACTTGTGTTACTATTGCAATGGCAGGTTGCAAAAATAACCACAAATTCTTATCATTTCATCCAGAGATGAGTATATTTTTTTTAACCCTTGTAATTACGTAGGCCATGTGGGTTTCTTTGGCTAATGGGATATTAACAAATGTGATCCAAATGGATCAGGATTTCTCGGCCTCAGCACCATTGACGTTTTGGACTGGCTAATTCTTTGTTGAAGGGGAGTGCCCTGTGCAGTGCAGGATATTTAGCAACATCTCTGGCTTTTATACCCACTAGATGCCAGCAGCAACCCTCTGACAGTGTCAATCAAAAAGGTCTCTCCAGAAATTGTTAAGTATCTCCTGGGGTAGGGAGAATTGTCCCCATGTTGTGAACCACTGATGTAGAGTCTTGAAAGAGTTTGCATTTTAGGGCTTGCCCTCTCATGCTGCAATCCTGAAACTACCATGTGTGTAAACCTCAGCTAACCTGTTGGGGGATGAGACCGTGTGCACGCTGACCAAGAGCCTGTTCGCTGCCAGACATGTGAGTGAGGCTATTATAGACCATTCAGCTAAGTGTACCCACTGAGATCAGCTGAGCTGATCCACACCAGAGGAACACTGACTGACAGAATCAGGAGCTAAATAAACAGTTGTGTTAGGTCTCCAAGTTTTGAAGTGTTTTATTGTGCATCAAGACTAAATCTTATACATTTGGAGTTATTTTTATTTAGCTTTCAATGGTATTTGGTTTTCTTATGATGGATACTAATTATTAATTAGCTTATAATTAGTCAAGATGGCATAGTGATAAAAAATATGAAGACTTAAGCAAACTTACTGAGTTTAAATCCTAACTACACCATTTTCTCTCAGTATGACCTGAAGTTATTTGAACTTGCTTTGTTCAGTTTCCACCTCTGTACAATGGAGTTAGTAAGTGTGACAGGAACATAATAAGGTTTTTGTTAAACCAATTTGGTTTAAATCTTAATTGTGGGGGGTGCATCTTTCTTTTTTCCATTGCTGATCTTAAGTTTAGAAGCTTAGATATACATTTACCTTCTTCCTTCCCTATTACGGACCATTTTTATTACAGTGTCCTATTTGATAACACATGTGACTTTTTGACTCTACTCAGAATATATTTTACAGTGAAAATTTCTTTCATAGATGAAAAGAATATTGATAAACCCCACACCATTAACAAACTTTAGTGTGGTCAATTCAAATTTAATTTTAAAAAAACAACATAGGAGTCTAGATTGGATTTCTGTCTCTGCTCTAGTCCAAATATCACCGCCAAGGTGATATTATTCACTCCAGATGACATCAACCCTGTAGGTTCTACTGTCTTTATGTCTGAAGCAGATCTGGCTACTCAGTAGGGCTTCAAAAGATGCTCCTATTCATATAGTAGGCGCTTGGGATCAGCTGAATATTGCTGCTGGTTTTCATGTTCTGCCTAATCCTCGTGGTGCCCGAGTGCTGCCCTGGCAACTCCATTTGCTGAAGCTGGGTGCCATTTATCTACTGTATGAAACTTCTGATCTCAATTAATTTCTTCTCTGGATCATTTCTTCCTGCTAATGGACTCCCTAGTTCTGTTTCTTACAGTGATATCCACCTGATACCAATCCTCTGACTTTCTTATTTTCTTCCTATTACCTGCTGTCAGTCTCTCCTGATGCCCCGTTTACCTCCCGGATGCCTTCTCCTGGTATACCTCTGGGTCTCCTTGTCTCTTCCAGAACATTTGTCTGAAATTCTTATTTCTATGCTGCCCGAACTTGCCAGCTTTAGCCAAGTCCAGTTCTGTTCATTTCTACAAATATTGGAGCATCTATCATATTATCTCTAATCACCACAGCAACCCTTCATAGCAACTCTTTAAAAAGAAAAAAAGGATACATTAGTTGTATAAACCAAGACTGGAAAATGTGAGGTAGCTTCTAAAGTCATACGAAAGTGACGGTTGAGCTATGATTTAAATCTGGAAGATTCTAGTGACTCTGAGTCAACACACTAATCATTCTGCTTGCCTTGTATCTTACTCCTGTTCTGCTTCACCTGCCAACACAAACTCGTACTGAGTTTGAGCCACACCAAACAATTAGCATGTATTTTGTAATTATCTGTATTATTTGGTAAGCAATTGAATATCACTAAAGGTTGTGGAGTAGAGAAGAAATAGGATTAAAATTGTATTCTAGAAAGATTAATTCAGAGTAGATGGAGGGAGAGGAGAGGCCGAGGGTGGTGGGATGTTCTAACCGTCCAGATCAGAGATGGTAAAGTCCTGACACACCGCCGTAAACCTTTACGGAGTCAAGAGAATAAAACAACTAACAGTGAACGCGGTGCCCTCTGGCATGAGTCAGAAAAGAAGGAATGCCAATAGCAATTACAGGTTATCCTCAAATGAGTCTCCTCAAATTGTTATATTGTTGAAACCTATTAAAATATGCTGAGTTTAAGTTTTTTTAATTTAACTTATGAATACATAATGTAACGAAACATCCATTCAAATTATTTTAGGTGTGGAGAATAAATCTTTGGTAAAAGCATTAGGAGTTCAAAGTATTGCTGAATAATTCAAGATTACAGGTAAGCATTTACCTCATTTGCCTGTGGCCCTGCAGAAGGCATTCTATGATTGTCTAATTAGTTGAATAAAAGATTCTAAGGTGGTGAATCATTGCCTTGTATATTAACTTCCTTATATTTTTGTATAAAGTTTCCTGTAATTTTGAACGCTCTTGACCCCCTTCTATTTTCCATCAGCCAACTTACCTTACTGTAAGACCCAGCTCAAATGCAGCTCATCTGTGAAACCCTCCCTAATGACCCCAAGTAAATTCTTATTGTTTGATTTCATTGTACATAGGAAATTGGTTAATATTTTGTAGGGGAGGAAATATAATTTTCCCTTTAACCTTTTGAGTTCTTAGCTGAGACTCCTATAATAAAAGATTGATAAATAAGAGAAAGACAAACAGAAGTTTAACATGTATACCTCCTGTACACCTGGGAGAAAGCCATGAGAAGTGGCTTTAGAATTCAGGATTAAATATCTTAATAGGGGAAGGGGAAGAAGGATGTGGGCCTTTTAGGGGAGAGTGAATGGTTTTTAGGAAAGATGAACTGGTCTTCAGAAGACTAGGTGAGAGGTAGAATAGTTAGTGGCAGTCTGTCTGGTGTGATGTTGGACTCCAGTCCCTTCTCATGTGTTAGGAGTCAGTCTTCCCTGGTTGATGAAACCCCTGGAGAGGATATTTATGACAAATGAGCTCCCTTTAGAGGATCTGTCCTTAGACAGTTAAGTGTTCAGAGAAAGCCCCTCCCTGTGTCTACTGTTTTCCAAGTGACTACAGGTCAACATAATAAACATACCAAAATGGCACATTTGAGGATGGCATATCCATAACTCCTCTAGTCATATTATGGGGTGTCGTATTCTGCCACCCTTCAATTTCCATTATGGCTCTTGCCTGGTTATACTGTATCTGCTCTATGTTTCCCTAGGTGAATAAGAGAGCTTAAAGAACACCAAATGACTTAGCCATCTTTATTTTTCACTTTAATGACCACTTATAGGCCTGGGGTCACCTATGTGTCAGAACAGAAGGTAGAAGGAAAACAGAAGCGAAAGAGAAAATATTTTTGAACCGAAATATTTTTATAAGTATTTTGTGGCCTGATTTTATTAATTACTATTTTGTGTGGCCAAGACCAGTTTTGCATTTGAATAACTTTTTCTGTTGCAGGTGTCAAACTGCCCCACAAATTTTCATTTTCTTACGCTCATTTGGATTCGCTAATTTATGTGACTAACTTGGCTTTTCAGGGTGTTTGAGTTAGTAACCTTTGCTTTACCTATATGCTTTGATTTTACAAGGTCCTTAGAAACCTGCTTTACTACACTAATTTTATAGATGAAGAAACTAAGACTCTAGAGACTAATTTCCCCAGCATTACTCTAGTACTCTATCCAATGGGGTTGAATTTTTAAAATAAAATCACTAACTTTAGGAAGTTTTAACTAAACTTCCTAAATGGAAGACATGGAAACTATCAGCATAATCACATTTAGTCCAGGTGGTTGACATGCACAGTTATGTTTGAGGGACCAGCTCCAATCTTTAATAGCTGGGCATCTGGGAATGGTAACTCGTATCTAGAGGTGGAGAGTGGACTTAGTTATGTGCTTAAGCTTTATGCAGAAAATGAATAAGAATGGTTGCAGCAGTCTCCACTCCACTGGTGGTTTACCAGCAGTTGCTGCTTCGTACCCTGCTATCTAAAGTGTAAACAGTGTCAGTTGCAGTGGCGACTGCCAGGTGTTCTTGGAAAACACAAGATATTCTGGGAAACAAGAGCATAATTAAAACACGGGGAGCAGTAAAGTGGGAATCAGGGATCATTTAAAGGCAGATTATCTGTGCTGATCGTCTTCATCTCAGGAAGGCAGGTTTGCTTCCAGGATCCTCATCTCTTCTCACAACATTGATTTGAACTTAAAAATACCTGACAGGCCCCGAGTCCTCACAAAGGTAAGAGGACAGTTGTGCCGTGCTCCCAGGAGAGTAGTGAGGCTGATGCTGGTAGCTGTACTGTCACCACAGCCAACTGTGAGCTCAGCGATGGTGCTGGAAACTAGGGCTGTCGCTGCCCTTCAGGCTGAAAGTCATAGGAAAGAGACAAGGAGAAATATACAAGCCACTTTTTTTTTTTTTTTTTACAGTTTAACTTCTATTTTAGCTAACTTAAATAAAAAGTCTAGTGAAAGGTAAACACATATTTGCACAACCACCTTCATAGTGGTAATCAAGTTCTCAGAATATATGCAGTGAAGTCAAAAATCTTTTTAAAAAATCTCTTCATAGCTAACATTTGTTTCTTTTTTTAAGGATAAAGTACTTTTATTTAAGAAAATAAACTGTACTGGGGAGGTTATAGTTCAAGTGGTAGAGTGCGTGCTTAGCCTGCACTTCGATCCCAGTACCATCTCCAAAAGTAAATAAATAAAATAAATTACCCCCCCAAATAAGCTATTTATTAATGATAATAAGCCATTTGGGATAGGAGTTGAAGACCCCATGGAGATGGGTAGGCTGGGCTAAATTTAAAAAGACCTGTGAGTTTTTCCCTAAAGCACGAGGAGTTTGGAAACAGGTCAGAGCCATGAGGAAAATGAGAAGGGTGAGGGAATTAATTTCAGAGAAGTACAGCACTATGGATGTGGAAGTTTTAAACATGGTGTCCAATGCCATGATACTATTAGCATATATGTGTTTTAAATCTCCCCTTCTCTCCAAATCTTCATTAAAGGTAGCTACTCCACTCAAGTGTCATGTGAGAGGGAAGTATTTATAGAGAAGAAGTATTGAATATTCCATTTCTATCAATACCCTTAAGACTGGAAGCAATGTGCCCTGGACATCAATGAAATTCATAAACTAAAATGATTAAGCAGGGGTAGCAGCTCAAAGACAGAGAAGACTATGAGCCTCAACTCTTTCTTGCCTTGAAAATTTGCAGAAATTTTCAGGAGGTCATTGGAATTCTAAGATGTGCAATAGCATTTCAATCAATACTGTCTGGAAATTTGGTGGCCCAGAGTGAATCTAAGTAGGACAGGAAAAAAGAGAAAGAATTTTGTCTCTTAAAAAAAAAGTTATTTTAAGAGACATTAAAAGATAAACTATGCTTGGAGAAGAAAATGATGCAGATTTCTTACTTACTTTGGAAAGGTTATTAATATAGATTAATTTATTTCAGTACATTTTCTGAGATTTTTTTTCATGTGGAATTCTTAATTAAATTGGAGTGTAAAATGAATGATGAGGATAAGCCAATTGAAATAAAACAAAGTCTCTTTCAAATTGGAAAGAGTTAACTGTAATCAGTTAAAGGCTGTATCAGTAAATTAACTGATACTCTAATAAGAAGCGAATGAGAACTTTGAAATCAGGGCAGAGGGCAAGCTACAGATGAACAGACTAAAATACTGGCCCCCAACTACATCAATCGATAAAAATAGAAAGTGTTTTATCTCCACTACTTCTTTTAATAACAAGGATCAGATCAAGCAAAAGGATTCCTTTGCTCTTCAGCTCCTTAAATCAGGGACTTCAAAGAATTAAGTCTCTGCTCACATCATTAAGTGATACAGGAGAAATCTAAGTGGGCTTCAGCTTCAGAAGCCGTGTCCCTTCGTCCTTGCAGTCGGTGAGTCCTGGTACTATTTGTCTCTGTCAAGCCTGCACATCTCAGCACCTGTACTCCGGAGTCCCTGCTTTGTCCATGTTTCTAGGCTGAAAGGATACTCTTCAGAGTATTGACTACTGTGAGCTTGACAAGTTCGCCCTTTTGACAAGGGGAAAGAGGTCATTATAGCCACCACAAAGCAATTCTTAAGGAGGTTGAGCCAATACTTTTACAGTCACACATCAGGGATACTGTGAACACAGAGCAACCTTGTAAATAGTGCAGAAATTTTTTTGAAAAAGGTTTTCAAAATTTAACTATCAACAACATTTGTCTTTTTAATTACCCACAGCACCATGTTGGAAACACTAAATATGTATTTTACTGATTTATATGAAAATGGCAAAAATAATTACAGCATCTTAAGTGCAATTCTCTAGAGATGTTTGGCTGAGAAATAGCATATAGTAACAAAATGCCTGTTCACTGTCTAAGTAACCCCTAAAAAAGTTAAGAAATGTAAGCAGAATAAGGTAAAAAATATCTTTTTTCGGAATTATTCTCAGAATAAAAATAGTTTTTCTCAGTGCTGATAGGAACATGCTTACTCTTTGAAATAAAGAATTGAATCACTGGCCTGGTACTGATCCTGACTAAAAGACTCATGGTGTAATGAAAGGAAGCAACAGAGGTAGGGCAAAATTAAAATTATTTCATAACTCATTTTTAAATTATTAAAGATATTTTGTTCTCCTATTGTAGCACCAGTCAAGAGAATGCTTTAATTATCTTTTGTGGAGAACAGAGAACAGTGTCACTGAAATGAATTTAACCAGTTTGGTTTATTAAGATGTTTTACCATGATTCCCAGTGACTTGCACTATGCCAACAATTTGTTTTAATATACACATTTTAATATTAATCCAATGGTGATATTTTTCATAAACTACTGGGGTCTTTGTAAGTTCTAGTATTTCCTAAACCAATTTTACCTGGTATCATTGCAGGGGAACTTAACATTTTTCAAAGCACAGGTGTAGTTCTATTAATATTCTCCAAAACTTGTGAAAAGTAATTGACACTCTCACTATTCTTTTTTCCCACAGCAGGTTTATTAATCTCCAGGGCATTTGTATTTGCCATGAAATAGTATAGCGAGTATAATAGTATAACCATCACTTATATGTGAAATCTAAAAAAAAGTGGAATCTAAAAAAATGGGACAAATGAACTTATTTACAAAACAGAAACAGACTCACAGACATAAAAAACAAATTTGTGGTTACTAAGGGGAAGGGACAGGTGGAGGAATAAACTGGGAGTTTGGGATCAGCAGATACTAACTACTATATATAAAATAGATAAAAAGCAAGGTCCTACTGTATAGCACAGGGAACTATATTCAATACCTTGTAATAGCTTATAATGAAAAAGAATAAGAAAAGGAGTGTATATATATATATATATGTATATATGTATATAACTGAATCACTATGCTGTACACCAGAAATTAACACAACATTGTAAACCGACTATATTTAAACAAACAAACAAATTTAATAGTATACCAAGGAGATCCTGACATAATTAAAGTGAATATCCAAGAGAAATATTCTTTCTTGTGGTTTTTTGGGGAGACCTGGAGGATTATAATTTGCTTATGTTTATTTGGCGGGAAAGGAAGGACTTTGAATATGTTTGCTGAATGTATTTTCAACAGTGGAAACACTTTAGGATAACTCTTGAATAAGCAAATCTGATAACTGAAGTACTGCTAAGAAAATGACACCATTTCTTCTCTCCTCTTCCTCTGCCTCCTCCTTGTTTTCTTCTTTCCTTTCCCCTTGCACTTCTTCCCCAATTTCTCTTCCTCCTTCTCCTGTCTCTGTGCACCATCACCCTTGAAGCTGTCAGTGCTTGACTGCAAACATCACACGTTCACATGGGAGTTAAAATTGGCCCCACACTCTAAAGGACAGATCATGATGAATGGAAGAAGTTTTAAACTCAAGTCAGTGATCTCTTATCTTTTGCAATGATCATAACTGAAGTATCTTCATAAAATTCATATGGCTAACATATTTTATTAAAGATAAATTGTATTTCTGGAGTAAATACTTCTCTAAAAATGACTCTATTTTTCCTTACAAAAATGTCAAGTTCCTAAAAGACAAAGAAGGGCACAGGAACTATTCCACATTAAAGGTGATGAAAGTGATATGACACTAAATGCAACATGTAACTGTGGACTGGATCCTGGACCAAAATGTATAGATGTAAATACTCTAGAGGATGGTATCAGGACAACTGGTGTGTGTGTGTGTGTACATATGTATCTCCATATCTGTTTGTTAGCTGTGACTGTTGGACTGCAGCCAGAAAGGATGCTTGTGCCCATCTTTCTGATTTACTAAAAATACAGGGGTGGGGTTCATTGAGTAGTCAATTTAATATCTGAAGTTTAGGATGGAATTTCTTCCCATTATTGGTGCTGAAAGGAAATTGCAGGCGCATTGTATAGGCATCTCTGAATTAGAATATATATATATATATATATATATATATATATATATATATGATAGATTACTGATAATTTTGTATCAATGTTAATTTTCTAATTTTTATATTTTTATTGTTATATAAGAGAATGCTCTTATTTTTTAAAATGTATACTAAAGTATTTAAAGGTAAAGGGGAACCATTTTCATCTTACTCTCAAATGGTCGCGGGGAAGAGAGGATAAAAGATTGATGGAGAAGTAGATGGATAGATGGATGGATAGATAGATAGATGGATAGATAGATAGATACATAGATAGATAGATAATAGGTAGAATAATTTTATTCTTCCAAAATAAGCTTCTATTTCTAAAGGGAAATGCCATTATAAAGTCTGTAAGAAAAATATCCTCTTTATCTAAACAGCATCAGCTTCCACGTCCTGTGGACCATTAGTTTCAACGATGGAATCCTTAATCAGTGGACAGTATTTGTAGAAAAACTGATCGTGCATGGAGTCTGTGGTACCTTCTAGCTCATACAAAAGGAAACTTAAAAATGCCCCCTTTGAAGTGATGTACAGAATGATTCATTTGGAGGGCCTCACAATGTTCTAGAACAAGGGGTTGAAGAACATGATTAATTTATTGGCCCTTCCACCTCAGAGAGGAAAATTTTCCTTCTTCCAGGGGAAAATATTGTATTTGTTGACTGAAAAAAACTATAATATATTCTCTGTGGCATTCATTTGTAAGTCAATGCAAGAAGTTTTAGGATATGTGGCCCGGTATTTTCTTGAAATAGAGACAGGTAAAAGACAACCACACCACACAGACACATGCACAGATTGAAAATACACACTCCTAGCATTAAGTATTTACTATCTGACCCAGTGCCAGACAGGGTTTGGAGCTGGGGAAAAGACACACAGGTCAAAAATCTAAGATCTCTTGCTCCAAGCTCTGCTCTAACAATTGAGCAGAAGAGCTGCCCGTATCTGACCAAGTGATGTAACAGGGCTACCTGTATATGGTTCAATGCCAGACTTAGTGAAAGAGACAGGTATCTGGTGGTAACTTAGAGAAGGAGAAGATTAATATGGGACTCATGTGCGTAAAGTCACCAGAAAATCTGGGAATTGAGATCTGGTAAATCTGTATCAAACAATTTCCTTAAGACAAATAACTTTGGAAATATGTTTCAGATGCAGAATTCATAGTCACAAAAACCACAGATTATACCAGATTTTGTTTTCACAAAATGAGAAGCATCTGTTTGAAAATACACCTTATACATGTTTTAATTTGAAAAAAAAGTGATTATGTAGTGTATTTTTTCCTTCCAGTTTCATTAAGATATTGGCACCCAGCAGTGTATAATTTTAAGGTGTACAGCACAATGACTCGACTTACATACATTTTGAAATGATGACCGCAATAAGTTTAGTGAGCATTCAATATCTCATATAGATACACCTGTCAGAATGGAGATTATCAAAAAAATGACAAGTAACGAGTGTTGGCAATGATAAAAGGGAACACTTGTGCACTGTTGGTGGGAATGTAAATTGGTGCAGCCACTCACTAAGGAGATTGCTCAAAAAATCAAAAATATAACTACCATAAAATCCAGCAATTTGAATTCTGGATATTTATCTGAAGAAAATCAAAACATTAATTCAAAAAGATATATGCATCCTTACATTCACTGCAGCATTATTCACAATAGCCAAGATACGGAAGCAACCTTAGTGTTCATCAATAGACGAATGGATAAAGATGGTATGATACACACACACACACACACACAATGAAATATTATTCAGCTATAAAAATAATTAAATCTTGCCATTTGTTGACAACATGGATAGACTCAGATGGTATTACATTAAGTAAAATAAGTCAGACAGAGAAAGACAAAATATTCTGCTATTCTATAGATCTACATCAAAAACTCTTTTCAAAACTAAAACTCTTCCTGAAAAATATATATTCATGTACAATAAAGGAATTTTTCAAAGCATGTTGACTATCTGAATATTCACAATTAAAAGAAACAAAATAATTTTAGTAAATATTTTTCATACTCTATCTAGTTTTCTTAATCTTATCTTTCAAAGCATGTCATTGATACATTTCAATAAAAGAAGTTCGCCCAGTGGAGTCTTCTATATAAAATTTTCTGTCTTTTTCAAAGTTGCCTTCTACTAAAAATAATTTAAAGTTCTTTATACCTCCAATTGACTTCTCTCTGTGGATCATAATATTTTAAAATAAGAAGTACTCTATAGAATTTGAGGCACTTCATAAGCTCAGAGAAAATACTGCTAAATAGAGGATATTTCAATTCTCCTTTTTTTTATACAGAAACCTGTGACTACTTTAGCCCAAATATTTTCACATGTACTGTCTTTTTAACTTCATTCAAAGTACTTTTCTTTGACAAATATTTTAGCATTACAAAATTCATCAAATGAATTGTTCCTGTTTTGTGATTTACTTGAATGATTCACCAAATTCAGTTGCCGCAAAATTGTAGTCCTTGTCAATTTCATTCTAGTCCAATGTTGAGTATGAATTCATTCAATTAAACATAGGGCCATCATCACAATTTTTTTCCTAAAAGTTAAGATTATAAAGTTTGATAATTAAAACGCTCATGTTATTAGAAAATGTACTATTTGTGAATCTGTCTTTATTTTTTCCAGCTTTATTGAGATACAACTGACATAAACACTGTGTAAGTTTAAGCTGGACAGCATGCTGCTTTGCTTATACATTGAAAAATAATGAACACCAGAGCTTTAGCTTACATCTCTACCATGTCACATAATTGGCGTTTCTTTTTTTGTGGTGAGAACATTTAAGAGCTACTCTTTTAGCAACTTTCAAGTTTATGATACAGTGTTATTAACCATAGTCACCATGCTGCACGTTAGATCTTCAGAACTTGCTCATCTTTTAAGCGGGAGTTTATATTCTTCGACTGACACCTTCCCATTTCCCCCATGTCCAGACTCAGGTAACCAACATTCCAGTCTGTTTCTATGGATTCAGCTCTTTTAGATTCCACATATAAGTGATATGATAACAACTTCAAGTAGCCCAATACACAGGTAATTGGGATCCTTTAAGGAGAGAGGGACGACGGAAAAATATTTGAAGAATTAGTGACCATTTTCCATTCTTGATGAAAGAAGCATTCTGTGCATCATCACGTTTCTTTGAAAATGGAGAATCCAAGCCCAAGATGATTTATTGTGAAATTTCAAAATAAAATTATAATCAACAATAAAATAAAGGATTGTGGATATAAAAATATATAATATGGGATAAGGAACTGCTCTTTTTATAAGAGTTAAAACAGAACTTCTCAGCCTCTGTTGTCCCCATACATTTCACATATAATTTAACCTATCATTTTCTGCTTTTCCCTCTGACCTGGCTCGCTGGTAGCCTGGCAGCTTTGTGCTCTCATTGGCAATGATATCAACCAAGGCACATGTGGCCAGCAGGGTCAGCAGCATCACATATTTCTCCTTCCACCAGAGACCAGAAGGAGTGAAGGATCCCTAGCCACTCCTGAATAGATGCCTTTTATCAGCAAGCACCTGGCATGACCACACTACATCAGAAGAGGATTAAAAAGATGTATGAAATGAGGCCTCTGACCACTATGTATGTGTCCCACACATTACTGGGTGAGATTTAATATTAAGTGGACATCTACTAAACCCATCCTTACCTATTTTAGGGCAGTAGTCAGTAACAACAGCAGCAAAAACAACCACCATAATAAAAACAATACTTAAGTGAAAACTGAAAATCTAGAACAAATGTTAAAACGTCTTAACCAGGATCGCCACAGGCATTCTGTGTTGTATGATCACTCCATATTAAAAAAGTAAGTTTGCAGTTAGAAATATTATTTTTTTCTTTAAAGGAGATACTGGGAATTGAACCCAGGATCTGCATGCTAAGCATGTGTCCGACCACTGATCCATTACCCTCCTCTCCAGAAATCATTATATTGAAGATGCTCTTGTGCTTTTACATATTTAAAAGATTGAATCAAACCCTTTTTACTGTTTATTATCTTATTTTCCAAAAGGTCTATGCAGGGGTGTGGTATAGCTCAGTAATGGAATGCATGCATAGGAGGTCCTGGGTTCAATCCTCAGTATCTCCATTAAAAAAATAAATAAAAAGATCTAGGCAAATGTAACTTTGCTTCACTTTCTAAGATGTCCTGAATGAAACTGTCTCTCTTTCCACTCATGCATTGATAGATTTTAAATAAAATCCTTAATTTCTTGCAGCTTTGAAGCTGTATTTGTTAATGTGAATAGATTTTTTCATGACACTGCATTATATGCATTTATTTGGTAGGGGAAATCCAGAAAGGCATACGTTCCTGTATAATAAATATTTGATCACAATCTTACAATCAAAGATTCAATTAACAATAAAATATTATAATAAGTGAAAAAAGATAACTGTATAAAACTAAATGTAGATATCTTGTTTTTGCTAAAATTGTATCTTTACTTACTTACATCATTGATTTGAAGCCACAGATAAAGATGACACATTCAGATTATTTCAGAGGAATAATCTGTAGGTTGAGAAATTTTGTGTGATGTTATCTTCCTTAGGCTCTTTTTATTTTGGCAATTAGAAGAAAAATGTTATGATAATTTATAGAACTGCATGTATCAGAGGATCACAAGCAAGAATATTTTTCCATTTTTATTTAGCATATACTCAGAAAATTAATGTAGATGAGGTACTCCAGAAAGAACTGAGGAAGGATACAAAAATATAAGAGAGAAATCTCATCCTTAGTCAGCTGACAGTCTAAATGAGGAGATAGAACACACATACACAGACTCACAAACACACTCACGAATGAAGACAACATTTACAGAGCAACATATGAAACAGTGACAATTAAAATATCAAACATGAGTAAATACAAGAGTAAGAGATGACAGATGAGGTTAATAATAAAAGACTTCCTTGATAAGGTGAGATTTCATTCTGCTTGAATAAAATATTTAAAATCAGAGAGAATATCCATGAACTTCTTTTGTGTCAGTTTTTCTAACAGGGCCTCATGTCCTTACTCAGTCTTTGGGTGTCAGACTGAAGAAAATTATATTGATAGTCCCTACCCCTGACGTTCAGCAATGCTAATACAGGGGGCATATTCCCATCCAAGTGACTGACAGTAAATGGGCCATGGGCCATGGCTCATACTTATTTAGCTAACACTAGCTGACAGCTACACTTTGGAGGTCAGCCAAAGAAATGAAGAGAAGGGGGCATTACATGGATTTTCTTTTCCCTAAAATAATCAAATAGAATGGAGACATTGAGGAGAGGCTGTTTTTACAACTTTTAGTTGAATATCTCTCACATCGAGTTGGGGAGAGTTTCAAGGATTACAAACTGATGCTAGAGAAAGGAGAACCCTTTACGGTAACAGAAGATGCAGTCACTTATAGGGACTGGTTGATATGTCTTCTTTTAATGATGTGTCCTAGAATAGGTTTTGTGCTGTTTCTCCTTGGATTTTAAAGTCTCTAAGCTGGGTATGAGACAAAAGTAACAGAAGAATTTTATAAAATAATGTCTCTGTTTGTTTTAAATATCCACATTATTTATCCCATTGGGTCGGGGCATATGTTTCAACTTGTCATCCTTAGGAATTACTGCATGCTAACAGCATTCACAGCAGGGATGCACGGCCAGAGATCTTCAAAAGATTCAAGGCTTAATATTTATTGAGAATCACTTTCACAAAGCTGAGGGTGTATATTAAAAAGCATGATGAAAGGGATTATTTTTGATAGGAATTAATTAAGAATACATATCTTTCCACATCCTGATGTCTTTGTAATTGTGAACATCTTGGCTGTTACAGCTGAGTCATTCTTCCCTATGCCTTCTTACTTCCCTGACATAGTATATACTTTTTTCAAAAAACTATTTCTTTCTCTTTCTTTCCTATGCCTTCTTACTTCCCTATGCCTTCTTACTTCCCTGACATAGTATATACTTTTTTCAAAAAACTATTCTAACTTTGTGATTCTGTTGGGCCAATCCCTTAATCAGTGCCCTTCCAGTATGTTTGCACGGGTGGTACTTGTTCAGATGTCACTGGGTAATTTCTTTAGTACATTCATTCTTTCATTCATTACACAAATATTTGTTAAGCCCAGCTCTATGCCAGACACTCTGCTCTGTGCTACATATATAAAGAACTACAGCATGAATATCCTACTCTAGGGCTTGCAGGTCAGAGGCAGAAACATGAACAGATGATTCCAGTATGAGAAGGAAGAGGCTTGGGGCATAGAGCAGTGTTTCTCCTGGATACAGAGAGAAGAGCAGAAAAACCCTCAGGGAACATGCAGAAGAGTGACCCTCCCAAGCTCTGAAGTTCAGATAAGTTCAAAGGAGGTTAGGTAAGGAGCAGACATTGTAGGGTAAAAGAGCAGATTAGACCCCAAGTGAACACAAATAATTTGTGGAACTCCAAGTCATCCTGGGTGAGATGACAGGGAGCGGGAAATGTGTTGATGCATAGCAAAAATTCCAGTTAAGGAGGCAGATAAGAATGAGATTATTTTTTTTTAAGTTAAAATGAAAATGAAAACAACAAGAATTAGCATTCTAATGGGTTAAGAATTTATTTTAAAGGGTATGTAAGCCATTTGTTTATGCAAAATTGTGATTACATTAAACTTGTTTTTTCAGAAGACCACTACAGCTACAAAGTAGAGAATGGATTGAAGAAAGCAAAGCTGGGGCCAGGCAGGAGAGTTCTGCAGGCCAAAGTGATGGGACTTGAACTAAAGTTATAGAAGAAATCAGAAAGAAATAGTTGGATTTAAGTGTTAGTAAGGAAATAGAGGAGATGCTATATTTCTTTGTTGATTTGGTTGTGGTTTCTGAAGGAGAGATTCAAAGGGGAGTCTCCTTGAGTTTTCTGTTTGATCAGCATGATTGACAAATGGGTGTTCACTGAGATTAGGATATCGGGAAAGAGTCTATACTGGTACTAAAGAAAAGTAGCTAGAGAAAGCACTGCTTTCTGATTGCAACTTATTGTGTGAGAAGTGTCTGTAGAATAATAAAGAATTAGTAGTGGTCAAGTAGGATGTCTCTGGAGGAGCAATGTCTGATCTGGGACAGAGAAAGAGATTTTGAAGACTTTGGAGCATCAGTGGTAGCGCACTTAATGTGACTAATATCATCTACAGAGAATTTGTAGTGGTAACAAAAAAGCCTCAGGAATGGACCCCTTTCCTTATTCTTTTTCATGATAGGTCATTGCAAGCTATTGAACGTAGTTCCTTATGCCGTGTACCAGACTAACACAACGTTGCAAACCAACTATACTTGAATAAAAAAATTAAAAAACAAAAACAAAAAAACAAACAAAAAAGAATAGTGTCCTATCTGTTAAGGACAAACTGAGAAGAACAGTCTGTGAAAGAGGCAACAGTCAAGAACACTAGAGAAAGAACAGTGAAACATGGTGTTCGGGAAGGAGAAGGGAGGGCTCAGAAAGTGAGAGTGATCAAGAGAGTCAGATGTCAGGAGAACACAAAAAATGTAAGAAGTGAAAAGAATCCAGTGGCTTTAGAAGCAATGAGATTCCCCTTGACAGAAGCAATTTTAGTGAAGATGTAGAAATAGATAAGAGGTTTTGGGAATAAAGAAACCACTTACTGAAGATTCTTAACATTCTTGAATAAAAGGAAAAGAATGTGAAAAAATGGCAGTCATCTTGTGTCTCTCAACCTTGGATATCTTGCTCTTCTAACATATTGTTGGGTGCCTGTGAGAGTGGATGCACAGACTAATTGTCCCTGACCCAAAAGTTGGAAAAAATCAGTTCTTCTCCTATATATATCTATAACATCTTCTTTATCCAGTCATCTGTTGATGGACATTAAGGTTGTTTCCATGTCTTGGCTATTGTAAACAGTGCTGCTATGAACACTGAGGTGCATGTATCATTTCAAATTAGAGTTTCCTCCAGATGTATGCCTGGGAGTGGGAAAATACACGTACCCTGTGATCCATGGTAGAATATCATTACTATGCTGCGTTATTTGGGCAAAGGCTCTGACATCAGGGAGGCCTGCATAATCTTGAGTCCAAACCACCCTTGGCTTCAGTTTTTCATATTTAAAGGGAGGGATAATAGTAGTAACTATTCAACGTGCTTAACTTAAAGATTTTAAAAAAGCAAACCTATATAAAGTTCTTTACAAGGCCTATCACGTGGTAAAAGCTCTAGACATGCTGGTGGTACTGGTAACTGTAGCACTCATTCTAGTAGTCATTGCACCTTGTGACACTACTGTTTTACCAAAGAAATAGCTCTCCATACAAATAAACTACATCTGCTTTTTTGCCAGATTTGGGTAATAAAGTCAGTCAACCAGTAAATTCAGCCACAGAGAGACTTTGACATGTAACAATCTCTGTTAATTGAGGTAAGTTCCTTGAAAGAGTTGACATTTTTTTCTCACAAATACTCAGAACACCATTCACTTAAACTTTCTATTGTCTGCAATGTTTTTTTCTCAAACCACATTTTAAACTTATTGTTTATGGCAGAAATTGAATTGGATAGAATTTTTGAAATGCCTTTCGATTTTTTGCCATTTTTAAAGTATTGACTCTGTACTTGTGTTCTCAAGTGACAAAGCTATTTATTTTTTCCTAAGTGTTTAATATTCATTTCATTTCTCATGTGTTTAATCCTCTTCAGTCAGTTCTATTAAAAGGGGATTAAATTTTCCTAAACACAACAACAAATATTTAATTATTTTTTCATTTTTATTAAAAGTATAAGCTTCCTAGAATAACTTAGAGTTTAAGAAATGAAAATGTGGACAGAATAGTGAAAAATTATCTAAATTATGACATTGAAGCCATATGTATAATGATTGCCAACCCGAGTCACATAGACAAGTGACACTGGGAAGAAAGAAAGCTCAAATGGTTTATTAAAGCAAGGGATTAGGGAATATATTTACTCATTTCCCATACAACTGCTTTAGCTTGGGTTATTTTTCAGTATGTCCTGTAAATTGAAGATGTGGGACATACAATGAACACAGTATCACCTTCTTCTATCCGGGGTCTGACCTGGCACCAGTACTGCTTTCCGTATTTGTTTACTCAGCAAACTAAAATGCCTGGCTGTGCGAATGAGAAATATTTATTTAACTTCCCTGGGTTTGTTTCTTTGTCTTGGAAATTGATATACTACCTAATCTATCTCAAGTAGCTGTGCTGATTAAATACATTAAGATATTATTTGACAGTATAATGTCTGCTCTGTAAAGTGAGACCTCCTCCCCATCCCAATTTAATCTGTTGAAATTATTTGTCTAGAAGATTCTGAAAAAACATTATGATCTTGAGTGATCTGAGACATTGATGTCTATGTTGGGGATACTGTTGGGCACTCTTGATGTCTTTAAATGTCACCAATTAAATCTGAACCTGAAGCAAAGGGCCAGTTACAATTAAAGTTTGTATCTAGACCATTGGAGGGGACGTTCGAGACATCTTTTCATTTGATTGTATTACGCTCCATACGGAAAGATTTCAAATATTTATTAGATTTGTCACAAGTCAAATCTCTTTCTGGTGTCCATTTTTACTCTTGGTCACTCTCCCCAGCCACAGAGGTAAGGAGTGAATTTTCTACAAACAATAACTTCAGACTGTCACATGGAGACTAACAATTGCACTCAACATGCTTGATTTCTAAGAAACAGGAAAAGAAAACATTGTCAGTTTTACATTTTTATGTTCCTCATTGGTTAGAGGTATTTAAAACAGAATGAGAGTGAAAAACAAAGTGTGGCCCTTTCCCAAGTGTGTCCACATATCAGCTCTTCCTTGGGCGAAGGTTTTGCATCACCCCTCAGGTCCTTTTTCTTTTTCTGAGTCTCCACAGCTTTCCAGGTTTCCTGGTGATTCACAGAAAATTCCCCTGATGCTTCTTTTGAAGCTTGCCTAAAATTGAAATGTTTTTTTCTTTTCTTTCAAGTACTCCTTTTATTTTCATAGGCTATTACGCTTATTTATTTAGAAATAATATGTCCTACGTGTATTTACTACTAGATAAAAAGACACCTCCCTGTATTGGTAACATAAACACTCTACAATTGGTTAATTACAGAGAAACACCTGGAGGTCCTGCTGCTTCTAATTGTCACTGTCCCATGGTAGCTGATAGTCAAATACAAAAATAGGAAGCAGCCATCACTCTGAATGAGACTAACCATGGAGTCCTAAAGTAAAGGCATTCATTAGCCATCTGTCCAAGGTGAGCTGTGGCCAACTCTTCTCCATTATGAATAAAGTTTATATTGGTACCTTAACCTTATTATTCTTCAAAATTCACTGTTATAAAAGATATAGAAACATAAGCTGAATGGCTTTCCTTTCAGAAATGTCTAATTTGATCAAAAATCATTTTTATCATTATTACTGATTTAAAAATTCAAGGGAAATAAAAGTTTAAATAGTAAAAGAATTAAAGGAAATTAACTTTTGGGGTATGAGAGGTTTTTTTCCCTCTATTTTCGCTATTGCAGAGATGGCTGTGAGATTGAGGACTTAAAAACATACTTGTTAAAATCCAAGCTAGAAAATAAAATTGTTGGTCAAATATATTGATTAAAGACTTTCATACTGATGCTAAAACATAATTTGCCTACCACAGAAAAAAAAGGCAGATTAGCTCATGTGAAAATTCTTTGTACTATGAGACAATACTAATTTTAAAATCTCACACCACATAGTAAGCCACTTGATTTATAGACTTACATGAACTTCAGGATCAGAGAAAGTCTCCAGTCTATTATCTGCTATGATAAATACTTACTGAATTACCTAAATAGCCATTTTTTGTGTGTGGGGGGGGAAGCATTTTTTAAATTGTTACTAAAAATGAAAATCACAATTTACAGAGTAATGCATAAGGTTTTTTGAAATAGATATTTATTAAGGTGGTAATAGGGTTTTTTGAAGCTTTTATTAGTTTAAAATAAATTCTAAGAAGTTAAATAGCCTCCAACTATTAAATGTTAAGAGCAAGATTTTATGTATAAGCTAGAAACTGCCACATCTTATTTAATCTGAGATACCATTGAAGATAAGATGCACTATTATTTTATCTACCCCTAAGAAATTTTAAAATATGCTCCCAATTAAAATGTATACAGTGTTTTCATATCACTTAAATTTTTTCTTTGTATCTATTGAAGTATTTTTTTACACTTAAGGGTCTTTTAAAATCACATTTTTAATGACTATATACCAAATAATATGTTAAATATATTGGTCTTCATGATAGTAATAAAAATATATCCCAATTTCAGAGATTTTAAAATGTGGAAAAAATATGAATCTTAGAACAATAAAAGAGTATATGACGTTGTGGGACCTGGAGTAGCTCAGAGTAGACAACAATTAACTACATAGAAAAGTAAATACCTGAAGTGACTTTTTATTTAAATAGAGAAAATATTTCATGTATAATCACTTAACCCAAATAATCCACAATGAACAAGAATGTGCATTTGTTCTCAGCCATCTAGATGTATGTTGTCTAGGTGCATGAGTCTAAAACTTGATCCACTGCATTCCTGTACTCAAAAGAAATACAATAAATAAATGCTATTTAAATAAAAACTACTTTACCTTCTTAGAGCATGGATTTTACTTCATAACTTTTCTATTTCATTTGCTGAGAACATCTTGTAAAGAATATTTGCTAGTAAGGTTTCAGAGATTTCTTATTCTTGTACGGGTTATCTCTATGAATTTGGATGAAAAGCATTTAATAGAGAAGTTAAACAAAAACTACAAAAGAAAGCTAAACAGCTATAAATGACGTGTCGGCCTTAAGTTTTTGGTCATTACCTTATCTTCCTCTGTATTAGTTTACTCCTCTACCTCAAGAATTTTTTTTGTCTTCCATTTCTCAAGGCTGAAAAAGATACGTGTATTTATGAATGTTTATATGTTTGTATACATATGTGTTGTGTGTGTGTATATATATATGACAATTATAGTCAGTTAGATTGTTAGTTTGTTAACAAGTTAGATTACTTGGCAACAGAACCATGTTTGGGGTGGATTTGAGCCTTTTGCTTCCACAAACTGTTAAAATTAAACATTTCTTGAGAGTGAGGTGTTACGTTTCTTCTCTTTTCCTTTTTGGCTTGTTATTCACGTGAGACAAACCCACTCCTTAATTCCAAATTTTAGTTCTCTGTGAGTTAGTTATCATTCATTTGCTTGGAAGAAAAAGCCGTGGCTAGATAAACAACAAGGACATTCTGTATAGCACAGGGAAGTATATTCTATTTCTTATATTAACATATAATGGAAAAGAATCTGAAAAATATATATAACTGAGTTGCTTCGCTGTACACCTGAAACTAACATTGTAAATCAACTACACTTCAATAAAAAAAAGAAAGAAAGAAAAAAGCCGTGTCTAATACCGGAGCCTCTGCAAACCTCCAAGTGTTACGCCCTCATACATTATAGCACATTATCATGAGAGACACGGATCCTGGGTACAGAATGTGTGTAGCACAGAAACAGGCTCCTTGGTTTAAAAACACTTTGAAATTGTCCGCATTTTGTCATCAAGTGGAAATCTGCAGAATGAAGGGATAAAATAGGTTGTCTGCGATTGGAAACTCCCATGTCGAGATGTGAGATGAGGTGAACGAAACAGGCTTATGAAATAAAGATTTGAATGGAAAAGAGAAGCTAGGAAAATGAAATGGATAAAAATGAAAACGGTGAGGAGGGCAAGACCTCAACCAAAGATCAGAGAAGGAAAAAAAATACATAAACATGATCTGGGAAACCCTGAAAGGAAACAGACACTACCAGAGAATGAAGGAGGTTCTCTTTCCCTCACCTCTTTCATGTGAGGGGTGACAGCTAATGTTATTTCTCAAGGACAGTGATAAAAAAAAAAAAAGAAAGAAAGAAAGAAATTGCAGAGGGGAACTGCATCCTGCAGAGAGCAGAAGAGTTTTACTAACAGCCCTCTGTGTGTAAGCACTACATTAACAGGAAAAAAATAACACCGCCAGTCCTCCTGGCTTTAGACAAAGTAAGCTTGAAGGCTACACACAGCAAACACGTGAAAGCAGACAAAAGGCTCACACGGTGTCTAGCTCTGCACTGGCAATGCGGAAAGCCATGCTTATAAGAAGGCATCGCATTCAGCAAGTCTTTGCCCACAAAAGAAATAATCAGATGTTTGTAGCCATGTGATCAACAACATAAAGGAACTCTAGCAAATTCCTGTATATATTTCTAGAGGCAGCACTTAGGTCTCTTCTGTACTCCAAAGGAAATGGTGTTGTCTGGTGTCTTTCCTGCAGCCCTGATTCACGGTGGCTCATGGAAGCATGCAGAGATCAGCCTCGGCGGACAGAGCTGGAAGGGAGTGGACACGTGGCCATGACTATAACAGTGATGACTGGATATTTGATGGGACTTGCTTTTTAGAGCCAAAAATATAAAAATGACTTAAGGCAGGATCGTTTCTCTTTTCTTCCCACATTTTTGTCTCTCCCTTTCTCTAGTTTCTTTCTTTTTTCTTTCATGACTTCTTTGTCTCTAATCAGCATCTTATCTCCCCAGAAGATAATCATTAATAGCTAATAATCAAAGTTTCTTTCTAATTCTGTGAAGATTTTTAGTGTTCCTTTTCTTAAAATAAATTTGTAAAACAAAACTCTACTGTTGAAAACGGTCACTTCACAGATGTTTTAGGTCTCTAGTAAATCTCTTGGTAGAAGTAGATTGCATCAAAGACATCCTCTGTGTGTGTGTGTGCGTGTGTGTAAGAGAGAGAGGTTTGTTACTTACAAACATTTTAAAGTACAAAGAATTTCTATGAGACATGATTGATTGGATTTAAAGTACGGGCATCAGAGGAATTTCATATTAACAACAGTGTGCTGAGGAATTTTAGTGGTTGAGCACAGAAACCTGTAAGTTATGATCATAATTTAAATATCAGAATCTAATGTGCCTTAATTTCAAGAGAGAATTCCATTAGAGATGGTGGAATAATCAGGCATACTTTTATGCATGTGTGTAAATTTGGGTGTTGATTCTTTAATTTATTTACAGTTGTCAGCATGCGATTAACCCTGCTAATGGAAATGAACTCACAGAAACAGAATTTGAAAGAAGCTGAAATTATAGAAAAGGAATAAAGGTAGACATTGAAATTCAAAAGATCACATTTTCCAGGCTATATCACCATTATAATTCTAGAAAGTTTGGAGAAACCAAGTGAAATTTTCAGATTGATTAATTTTAGAGATTTTTTATTGCATTTTAGATAGGTTAATATAGATTTTCTAAAGATCTCATTTCCCACCACAACCTCCAAGAGAAAGGTCAACATAATTATCTTAATTTCTATCTTCAGACAGTAGGTTGAAGCTGTCAAAATACTTTATCTTTACTTTTTCTTCTGTGCTATCTGAGAAATTAATACAGGCTGTCAATCTACTTGGACCAAAACAGTAAAGGGTTGTCAAAAAGATTCCCATGTTGTCAAATTTATTAGGAAACTCATGGCCAAGGGGTGCAAGGATGAGCGTTTAACTTACTGACTTTTAAAAAACTTACTGTCAGTGACTTTGTGGGGAATTGACAATCTCAGGGCAGTGACAGTGGTTCCCCATGGACATCTAGTCTTATCCATTCAGTTCATACTCTCTGTTTCCATGGAATGCATGTGCTATGTTACCAAGGAAATGCCCGTATGTTGTCTTGCACTCCTATTTGGGTTTCACTTGTTATTATGTGTGTGTGGCGTGTTTGCTCTTACACGTACCTGCATTCAACAGATACTATTGGTTTTCTTTGAACTAGCATGGACAGGAAGATTTAGCTAGCATTTAGCATTTGAACCTCATCCTTTTTTCAGAGGATTTTAATTCTCTGAGATTAGTTTTCATTCTGTTTGTATCAAGTGCAAAACACTGCAGTACCTGGCGTGACTTTATGCATAAATGAAAACTCAGGGGAAAGCTGGATTTGTCCCTTTGCTCTTATAAGAGTGCTCTCTATACACAGTAGCTCAATGGAAGAAAAGAAAGGTCCATATTACTATGATGTAAATAATATTTTCATTGACAGACAAAGACTTTCTAGCTTGGTAATCCCACGATGATCATTCATCACAAAGTATGGTAGAGCCAAGATTGAAACTCAAGTCTTTAAGTTCAATGTTGTTTATATTGCATTATCCAATTTAATAGTTTCCTAGGGCTGTATTAGGTTTTTTAGGGCTGCCATCACAAAGTAACACAAACTAGATGACTTAAAACCAACAGAAACTTGTTCTTTCACAGTCCTGGAGGCTAGAAGTCTGAAATTAAGATGTCAGTGGATCTTTGTTCCCTCTGAAGCTTCTAGCTAACATCTTTTCTTGTATTCTCCAGTTTCTGGTAGCCCCAGGCATTCCTTGGCTTGTGGTAACATAACTGCAATCTCTACCTCTCTCTTAACCTGGAATTTTTATCATACATTCATATTATCTTCTTATAAGAACACCATTAATATTGGATTAAGGGCCCACCCTACTCTAGTATGACCTCATCTTAACTAATTATCTCTGCAATGAAATAGAGTCTTGGAGTTTCAACCTATCTTTTTGAGGATGAAATTCAACCCATCACACATTCTGTACTATTTACTTATTTGTTTGTTTGTTTGTTCATTGGGGAGACAATTAGGTTTATTTATTTATTTATTTTAATGGAGGTACTGGGGATCGAACCCAGGACCTTGTGCATGCTTAGCCACTGAGCTATCCTCTCCTCTCACCACACATTCTAAAAGATTAACATCTACAATTATATTTGTAGTATTAAGCATATATGTATGAAAGAGTGTAAAATTAATGGCACAGAGAAGCATTTGTATCTATTGGAGCAAAGAAATTGTCTTATGATAAGCTTGATTGCAGTGTATCTGGCATTTACTGGACTAAATCCTTATTACCTACAAACAAATGACCCAAGACGTGCAGATAATGGAATTTCTAGTAGAACTTTAGGTAGAATATTATTACTTACAGGCTTACCTTGATTCTGGTTTTTTATTTGTTTTTGTTTTTTTGATTTTTTTTGGTAATATTTTTCCTTAATTTTAGTGTACACATCTTATTTCAAAATTAGCAGAGAGAAAAGATTAAAAATACTCATCTACTATTCTGTTTAGGAATATACCTTATTTGTCCTCTCTTGGAATTCTGCAGAGGACCAAGCATCCTGTCTGGTTCCAGTCATTTTTTTTTTTTTTTTTTTTTTTGGTGGTTTCTTCCCTAAGAATTAAACCAGTCATGTCATACTTAAATATTTGGAATTAAGATAAGTAACGTTCTATTTATATGGTACCTAGTTTATAAATTTCTACTTGTCATAAAAACTTTATCACTACAGTATTTAATGTCTGTATTATCAAAGAATCCAATTACACCCACATGCTTTTTCCTTTTTCACACAATACAATAAAATCCAACCTATGCATTTAAAAAAGGGGGAAAAGGTTTTTTTCACTTATAATAGCATATTAACATATGGACATACGAATGTATGAATTATGACATAGCAGTTCTAACTTACTTAAAATAGTTCTTTTATTCATCTAACAGATATTTAATGAAATTTACTATGTGCCAGACATGATTCTAGATGCTTTTGATAGATCAGTAAACAAAACAGACAAGAATTCTCACCCTAGGGATTTATATTCTACTGAAGAAAGGATGATAGTTTATATTAATGTACAAATATATATTTATGTATATGTATGTATAATTAGAGAAAGCAAAATCAATTTAAAATAAAAGAAAATATTTTATGTTGATTATCTACTAAACAACAAAGAATATTCAGAAAATTTGATCAAGAAGTTACCTTCAATATTTTAAAGCTTTGGGTATAGTGTATTTTTTTTATAGTTCCCAATGAAATAGTAAATCAATACTTAATAAATATTTAACAATAAATAAAATTACTCTTATCAACCAAATGATTTATATTTCCTGTACCTTAGTCTGACATTTCTGTGTATCTCTATATTTATATCTATCTCTCAATATATGTGTCTTTTTCATAGTTGCAACTATAGTGGCTATAAGGTTGTGATTTTTAATTATTTTACTTAAATTATTTCATAAACTGCTACCTCATTTTGTTTCATAGTCTCTGTACTTACCATATTCATGGTTGCTCAATCCACCACATAGCTATGAATTAATGTGTCCGTTTTTTTATATTTAGTTTTTTAAAAAGCATTCCTGTCATTATAAAATACAGTCTTAAAAGAGCCTTTTATGTAAATTATTTTAATTTCTTCTTTTGAATTTTTACCTATGACCAGATGAGAGATTTTTTCAGAATAAGGGTTGCGATAATTTATAATTCTTATAATGTATCAATAAATTCCAGTTCAAAAACATTACTTCCAGATCACCAGTATGATGATTTTCATCTTCACAGTCTCTGTTGATCAATCAGAACACATTTCTATCTGTGTGACACTTCCGATGGCCAATTTCTTCATTAGCGGATTTGACTCAACATTGTAAATGGTTGAACTGAGTTTGGCTAGGTGATTTCTTGTGCTTTGTCTTTCCTCTCATTACTCATGGTCTTATAGTTTTATCCTGTAAAAAAATATCTGTTAAGATAATAGTCTCTAATAATAATGACTGGGAAGAATTCCTTTCTAGGTGTTCAAACATTAAGACAATGATTTTGCCCATTTTTATTATAACAAATAGAATCAGAGGTCATTAAAATTGAGGGGATGGGGCTGATTGTTATGGCTACGATGGGCACTATTTAAGCTCAGAGTAAAAAATGAATTGAGAGTGTAAACATTATTTTGCTTTCAAAAATAAATTGATAAAAAAGTTAAAATGTAGCTAACGGAATCTAGAATTCTATCCATTTAGAAAGGCTAAATTTGCATTTGGGATGATATTGTGCAATGTATTTAATTCACATTTTAAGTAAAATTGTATCTATGGCACTTGAGGGTGGAAGACACATAGAAACAAGATGAATTTTTGTTTTATTTTTAAACAATGAATTTCCAAGACAATGCAAAACATATGCTAGTAGACATAACCAAATGCTACCAGGAGACAAGATTGAGTCATCTTTTGGACCCATATATTAACTAGGAATCTTAAAACATAGATGCCCATTTTGTGAAGACAAAAAACAATTTACCTTTAAAATCATTACTTTCTGCTGCTCTTTTTCTCCTTTATCAATGCTATTATTTACAACTGCAAAGCCCTGAGGTCTCTGAGTTTCTATTTTTCTTCCCATGCCAATGATTTGTGGTATTAGTGTAGATCATTGATTCTGTACTGCTGAGCTCTCCAGCTTGCAGCAGACAAAGGGGCTGAGGGTATGTTTTTAAAATGCCCTTTACTTTCAAAATTCACATTGTAGAAATGACACCTCTGGTTTTATAACTGTGCAGCTTGCACCGTGTTGCATAAAATGTTCTCCCAAGTGGACAAGGTCACTTGCTTTTGAGACTAATTCTCATTCTTTGTGTTCCACTTGGGTTGAAAATATTAATGCATATCTTTGTGGTCTGGGTCTTGCAACTGTATTAGGTCATAGAATAGCTTAGGTTTTAAAGTGAAAACTTATCTTGCATATTTCCTGATGAAGTAAATACTCCAGACATTTAGCAATGGCTGCTTCATCATGGTGATGCTAATGATGTTAATATCAGAAGTAACCAAACTTGCTGCTAGATGATTTATGCTGCTGTGCAATCTACAGTTTTCAAGCAACGGTTATATAATTTAAAACCTCTGCAGACTTAAACTTTATATCTGGAGGAAGTAGGAATTGAAAGATAAGGTGATAAATCTATTAATTCAGTCAATGTAGAGATCACTAACCTATATATACCAGACCTATGGATAAATCTATATTATTAAATATAAATTTGTAGAATCATGATTTTGCAGATGCATTTTTCTCCTTCTGGAAAGTTTTCCCCCTGCACACTTTTCCTGGCAAGCTCCAATTTATTTATTTTTTTTTTCAGGCCCTCTTCTTCTTCTTCTTCTTTTTTAAAGATTAAGTTAGTTCCCCTACTGTGAGTCACTACATCAAACACGTCTTTATCGCAGGTGCTTGTTAAGTACAGTTCCTTCCACGTTAGCTCTGTGAAGGTACAGGTCATGTCTCTCCTGCTCATGTGACATCTTCAGCACTTGCCACTGTGGTTTGAATTGGTTCTGAACACTTGCTCTGGATTTAGACTGCCAGGGTTTAAATCCTGGCTCAGTCACTTAGCAATTGTGCGGCCTTGGCCAAGTGGCTTAGCTAGTATATAACGTAGTTTCCTCATCTTTAAATTGGAGTTAAAAATAGTACCTACATCAGAGTGGTTGTGAAGATTAAATTATTTCATACTTGCACAGTGCTTATAATAGTATCTGTCTGGCGTACTAAAAAAACAGCAAATAGTAACTATTAATATTGCTTTTCTCATTTTATGACATACATTCATTAAATGAGGGTTGAATTTATATGCTAGAAGCATTTTGTATGCAGAGAACATGGCTTTATTGATATAAATTAAAATATTTTAATATACAGCTGAATAAAACCAAGTCATCCCTTTGATAAATGCTTTACAGTTGAAATTCTCTGGCAAGTTAAGTCACGAGGGAGATGGTCTGAAAACTGTTATCTTCAAGGCTTTACTGCTAAATTATAGCATCCAAAATTTGATATCTTTATTAAGTTGTTATTGTGGTTGTAAGATTTGTAGTGCTCACTTTAATTTGTTTTTCAAACAAAAAATCTGCTGTTCATGCTTACTGGTGTAGAATCACTCATTCCCACGTTGGAGAGAACCCTACATTTTGGGGAGAAACATTGACCATATACAACCTTATTTATCCTCACTTACTTTTTTTTATCAAGGTAGGTCTGGAATCCAGACTAGTCTTCTCAATGTACATAATGTAACTTTGCGTCTACTTCCCACTCAGTTGGTTTTCAAGTCATTTGGAAATGTTCTAGAATATCTTGATGAGTATAATCTCAAACTCCCTAATGCCTAATAGTTCTCAAAAGTACAAATGTTAGAACTAACAGTCATGGAATATATTGGAAAGATGCACAGTTAAAGATTCATTTTTGTAGAATCAGTTTTTAATCCATGGAGTAAATGAATCCATTAGGCATTTTCATTCTGGGTTCAAATCATTTTTTCTGCCTGAACATTTAGCATTATATAATTAATATACATTGAAATGTGTATAACAACTTCACGAAACACATTACTTTCTATTAGAGAAATGTTTCAGCAGATTTTACCCCATCAAATAGAGAAATCAGACTGTAGGGAAAGAATATGTCTTTTTAAATAACTGATTTTTGCTTAGTGGGCACTGTGGATCATTTAAATAATTCACATATCACTTTGGGTCGGCTACCATGGATCTCAAAAGCAAATTCATAGCCCACATCTTGATGTCTAACAAGACTTCACAGCATGTATTTTGTATATGTTCTTTATTCTATTTCATCATACTTTTTTCTACTCCTATTTTCAATTCACAGATGCTCTCATTTTCCAATGACAAATATTTTAATTTTGAGCGCAGTTGTTTCCATTACCTCAAATAAAACTGGAATAAAGTGAGGTAGAAACAAACATAATTTAGGGTTATAGAAAAGTGTGGTCAAGGATGGATTGAGAGCATTTCAGATCATGGGCTAAGTCACTGGACTAAATTAAACTTCCCTTTCATTGTTGTGAGGTTACTTGTTAAACGTCTTGAATATAATCGCAACATTATCTAACTATCATCACACGAGTAGTTTGATTCCTGAAAATATTTGCTGCTAAAATCCAAATTCATTTACCAAATATACAGTCTCTATATGTTCAAATGAGCTGCTTTGTGTACTCCATTTCTGCTGCTGTGTTTCATTCAATCAGGAAGGATTGGACACATATCTCCTTTTCCAGCTTTCTAGAAAGAGGTCCGTTAGTCTCCCTCATGTAGGTGCACCAAGTTAACGTAAACACTTAATCACTCCCTAGAAGTGCGTATTAACCTGCTCAAATTTTTTTCCTAAAATAAGCTGAGTGGTTACCTGCTTAACATGTTTCTTAATCAAAATTATTTTAAACTCTTGGCATTTTAATTCTATTTTTGGAATAACATTTCAAGAAACATATGTAATGTAGCAAAAACAAACAAAAAATGACTATTAAACATCACTGTTTTCACTAAAAGCAGTAAGACCAACGCAAGGTTCTTCTGCTACTTTGTATGAGGTCGCTCTTGCTCTATCTGGCTGAAAGTTATCTTTCTTTTTTGTACTTCCTTAGCATTTCCTTTTAGTATTTTTGGGTTTTGGCTCAACTGCTGCATTTATAGGCCTGATAAAAGCAATGGCTGCATTGCATTTCATCTCGTATTCTCCACATAGTCTTACACAATAAGTGAATGAATTCATTGATGAATGAATAAAAATGTTTATTTCTTTCTGAAGGCCATACTAATTGGTAATGATATTCTTTATTTTTAAAATTATTTAAATTTGAATTTAGCTATAATTCTATAGGTAAACATATTAAGGTTGTTTAGAATCTTAAAAGCTATATTTTCTCCCTCTTAACACATACTATGAATTTTCCTGAGTAATCCATTTTGTCTCTTATTTTCATGCTTTTTTTCTTATAAGTTTTAATCTTCAGTCATAATAAAAAACAGTAGAAAACAAGAGAGATAATCTTAGTTTAAAACATGTTTTCTTTGTAAAGCAATGATATTTATATGTATATAGTTTTGTGTATTATCACTAATATGTACACCCATAATATATAATGTTTATTTATTCAAAAATGTCAATTGAGCACTGATTATGTTTTATACAGTGGGGATACAAATGTCGATATGATATAATTTCATGACCTCTTAGAGTGCATAATTTACTAGGAGAAATAGTAGAATTATTTTAAATAAATAATCCTAATGTAATATGATAGGGAAGAAAAATCGTGTATAAATATTTATGTAAGCATAAGTGAATTGTAGATAAAATATTCTTGCCTTCCACCAAGAATAATTTAAGATAAAATATATAATATCTGTAGAACCAGAAACATATTTATGACTCAACAGTCATAACTGAGAGACAGCAACAAGTACCTCAAACTAAAATAAAGAATATTTCAATTCATTATTAAGAGTGACCTCTAGAGATATTCCAAGCATATGTCATCAGTAATGAAATTTTTTTAAAAAATTATATACTGCTATAAGCAGTATTAGAATATTCAAAATCCGGAACACTGAGAATACCAAATGCTGGTGAGGAGTCGAACAACAAGAACTCTCATTCGTTGCTCATGGGAATACAAAATGGTAGAGATACTTTGGAAGACTATTTGGTGGTTTCTTACAGAACTAAATTTGCTCTGGTCATGAAATCCAGCAATCGTGCATCTTGGTGTTTGCCCAAAGGAATGAGAGCTTATTTCCACACAAAAACCTGCATGCATGTGTTTATAGAAGCTTTATTCATATTTGCCAAAACTTGAAAGCAACCAAGGTGTCCTCAGTAGGTGACTGGATTAATAAACTACTACATCTAGACAAGGGAATTTTATTCACCACCAGAAAGAAAGAAACTGTCAAATCATGAAAAACATGGAGGAATCTTAAATGCATTTTACTAAGTTAAAGAAGCCAATCTAAAAAGGCTACATACTGTATGACTCCAAATCTGTGACATTCTGGGAAAAGTGACACTAGGGGAACAGTAGTTGCCAGGGGTTAGGGAGGAGAGAGAGATGAATAGGCAGATCTTGGAGGTTTTTTAGGGCAATTACACTCCTTTGTATGAAACTCTAGTGGTGGATACATGTCTTTCTACATCCGTCCAAAACAATAGAACCTGCAACACCAAGAGTGGACCCCAATGTAAACTATGGACTTTGGGTGACAAGGATAGCTCAATGTAGGTTCATCAGTTGCAACAAATGCACCACTTTGGTGGAGGATGTTGAAAATGCGGAATACTATACATGTGCGGAGGCAGGGGATATAAGGGAACTCTGGTCTCTCTGTTCAACTTTGCTGTGAACCTAAAATAAAATCACTCTAATAAATGAAGAAAATATATATTTTTTTAAAAAATGGCCTATAGTCATTTTGATTATCAAAAAGGAGATTTATTGTTAGTTTTCTGAAAAGGGCAAAGGTCGTTCATACGACTTCTCAGTAGATGTAGACAACTCAAGGAGGAAACAATACCCTCAAAAACCCATTACCCAAATTCATTAACATGAGACCTTCAGCCCTAGGAAATTCTTAGGCAGTCTTTCCTCTAAACTTTAGAATTGAGAATAACAATAGATTACTAGTAAAATACATCTCCTTGTGTTAATGGGCAAAACACATTTTACCATCTAATTCAGAAGAATGTCTTGAATCAAACAACAAGCTTCTATCAAGTATCATGTCTGAGAACGAGTATGAAGCTACAGTCAGCACAAATAACACCCTACTGTTTAATTCACTTCATAAATCTCCACCATGGAGCCTTGGCATTTGCAACCTAATTCGATACTGGAAGTCACAGCAAAATTTCTGTCAAACTTTGTTCAGCTCCTTGACGTTTTGAGCTCAGACTCCTGATGAGATGAGTGCATTGAACTGAGTAGGTTGATTAGACTCTACATAATTCAGTCTTAGTTCTCTGCTGTCACGGGCAGTCAGAGATTAAAGCAAATGGGTGACTTCAGTTTTCAGTTGATTTCTATGGAAACCCATACCTGTGGATGACGTCTTTCATCTATCGACCCATCTGGGAACTGAAGGTTTACATGTACTTGCTCTCATCCCTCAGTCACACCAGATTCCCAGCGATGGAATATTAAATAGAGACACTAAGCATGTGCAGAAAAATCTAGTTTAAAATTGAAGGCCATATGGAGGAAGGAGAAGAAAAGATTTCTTAGAGGGGGTGATGTAGCATTCTGTGGCATAGCTCCCAGTGGTGAGAAAGGAGCACCATATGCCATGGGCTGACTGTTAACGATTAATAAGTGTGTAACAAGAGAGAAAAGTCACCTCTGTCACTCAATAACACGGGTATGAAATTTGCCTGGTGCTCTGTTTCTTGAGTAACCGATTTACTTTTTATAAATGAAAAGTAGGGTGGATCATTGTACCAGAATTAATCTTCAGATTATCACAGTCTTCATGGTGTATCAGGCTCTTCAGCTTATTTTCAGAAATAAAAACATGAAAGCTCAAGTTTTTACTACAATGGCCCCTTCTGAACTAAATAGACCCATGGCTAGGATTTGATACTTTTTGTTTCTTCTTAGTAAAGCTTTCTCAGGATGGTTTGGTTTTGGTTTTTGTTTGGGTTTTTTTTTTTTTTTTTTTTTTTCTTTCTCGATGAGTGACTTTGGACCTAAAGTCTGGCTGTAAACTGTCTGAAATTCTCATCAGCTGGGCCATCTGCTCCAGCAGGCACCATGCACGTTCACTTCTGATAGACCTCCTTAAGTGTGCTCTGTTTCTATTTCCATACATCAGATATGCATGAAAGTGCACTTTCTTAGCTTGTGTTTGTTGCTAATTTTCCTTGTGGGACAAGCCTGTAAAACGACATAGTAATATTATTAGACAATATATAATGATCAAACTGTAGTCAAATTTATCAGACTTCTTGGGAATCTAGCTAATGGACAGCATTAATTTCTTTCCTTTAGTTCCAAATTCAGTTTACATTATGTAATTTTAAGGGCAAGTAAACTTTCAGGCAAAATCCAGTCAGATTTAAAATGTCTGTTCCACTTAATGTAGACTTAGCTCGTTCATGTTATTCCATTTCCATAGCACATGTTGGGGTTTTAAATTTAGTTAAAACTGAGAATCATGATAGACACTCAGTCTTTACTGTTTTCCAGGAAAAAAAAAAAAAGTAATTTTCTGGCGTGCAGAAGAACTTGAGAGCAAGAGAATACTTTCTGTGTTCCGTAATGGAAAGATGTGAACTCATGCTGGTTAATCTCTTGTATTTTTGTCTCCACTTGCTGTCTTTAGCACAGATGATCAAAACTCTTGTCTTTAGATCTCTTCAAGGTTGTTTTATGGTCTCCTGTCTGAAATCTTCCTTTTTGCTTACCAAGTTGGGATGTTATTTTATTTTATTTTATTTTTGCTGCAAAAGTTAACACTATGGTTTTATTGACTGTAAGTTGAGGAAGTTTAGATTTTCCTCTTGTTGTACCCCCCTGAGGACAATAATTGATCAGAGAAGCACAAAATGATGTTCTAGATCTTTTTGTCCCAATTGTCCAAATGGGCGATTTCTGTAATCTTGGACTTGGGCTCGCTGTAGTATTGATTGTTTCAAAATGACTGTTGGATAGGAGTTACAACAAAGGTCAACGCAGAACTATTTCTTAACCTGAATTTAGCAATCCTCTTCTGAGTTTGGCAGGGGAATTGAACGACATCTCTAGCCTCCCTGAGAAGTCTGGCTTACAAATGGTTAGTTTGTTTCAGCAAAGGGAGATAACATTTTTATGATCCTGTAACGTAGCAAAGTTAAGTGTGTTGAATTGGAAATGATCCTAGCATTACTACACGGTGTAATGCTAAACTGTATTACTGAAAAGAAACCAGCAGAACAAAATTGCTTATCATTTTTTTATATTTATAAATTCCTTTATGCAACTGATTTACTGGGGCTTTTGCTATTTATGCTCATTCAGTTTCTAAATGTCTGGAACTTGGAATGGGACTGATGAGTCACATTAAGCATTCTCATACTCTGGGATAGCAGAGATGTAACGGCACACTTAATTGCACTCATTTCACCATTAAGCCTTGTTTCCAAGGGCTCTGCCAGTTGTCAGGTGCACTATATTACAGTCCCACATGGCATGTGACATCTTTGCTACTTGCTGCATCTGGTTAGAGCCCTCTAGTAAGTGCGGATATCTAAGCGAGTGAAAGAGTCCAGGTGTAGGACAATGACGCTCAAATTAATGATGGGGAAGCATTTGAAAAATAACCCCAGAGAATACTTCACATCTGACTAGACAGGACACTTTTTCATAGTCAAACGAACACAGTCATATTCGATAGTTGCATTAATTGATTTATTTTAAGAAATGGATTGGTGGTCATTTGCCAAAAATTATTTTTAAAGTAGTTACTAAACATAAAGGCTTCTGTTAATTTCACAAAATTTCAGTGTCAATACTTCTGGTAAGACTTTGTAAGAGGTGGGTTAATAATCTAGTGGACTTACATCACTGGTATTTTACTAAAACACAGAGATTTCTTAATTCACATTTTCTCCTTTCTCTCACTGATGAGACATTGCTAAGCATATATGGTTACTAAAATCTCACAAAGATTCCTTTCCACCTTTTCTCAAATTAAAGCTATTGCTACTGTTTTTATAAATAAAACACAAAGTGGCGTATGGAAGATGTGTCTATTTATTTTTTCTGTCTATCATTTTATTCAGAGGAATCTCTGTCATCTCAATACTGGCTACATTATAAAAGTACTTAATGAAAATAAATTCATGTCTGTGGTAGATCGAATAAAAGACTGTACAATTTCTAGTCCAGTTTCCACTGTGCTTTCAAGTGATTTGGGAAAACAATCAGATCAGATGGAGAATGAAAAAAAAAAAAAAAAAGAGCTTTGCATTGTTTGGAAGAACGATTTGGGGTAAATAAAGGGTTGTTGGCAGCCAGATGTTTTCCATCTTCATCATGGAGTGAACAAGGAGACTTAAGTTGCAATGGGAAGAATTAAAGCTAAATAGTATAACACAATCGCAAAAGCAGTAAAATGTGAGGAGCAGCAACTAGAGGAAATCCTGGAATTTTTTTTTTCTCATGAAAAAAATCTCTCTTTCTCTTTCTCACTCTCTTTTTTGCTTTAATTTTCAATATCAATAGAATCTATCAGACACCAAACCTATTAATATAGCTTTTAACCAACTGTATGATGGAATTGATGGAAATTGAATAACTTATTAATGATATGGGGTAAAATGCAATGCCTTTAGAGAGACTACTCTGGTTGGATATACCACCTTTCATCATGAAGACAGAAAATTTAATTTTAGTGAAAATTGTTTTCAACTCTCCATTAAAGGGCAATGACAAGAAATGTTAGGATCTATAAACAAAAATATACAGTCCATGTTAATTATTATTGAAATGTGCATTTAAATTAATCAATTTCAACAGTGTGAGAAGAGTTAAAATCAAAATGCCCTCACAATTTATGAGCATTTCCCTAGCACACCCCAAAATATAGGCAGGTATGGTTTTAGGGGTTCTTATATACAGATATGTTTTGTAATATAGACATGGGTTTCTCAGAAACACATTATTATAACTTGTTACAATGCCCATGTACTTTTTTTTAATGTTATCATGTTTTTAGGTTGTGTTTAATCAAGCTATACAACAATCTATGATGACAATATATAATAACTCTTGTCCTTTTGCCTTTGTTTCCTTATCCCAACTTCTTCCCTTCTTCCCTTCCTTCCTTCTTTCAAACTGAAAAACGGTCCATTAGATATTTGGTTGGGGTTGGTCTTTATACTAGATGCTGAGGATACAGAGATGATAAAATTCTGTTTAACCTCAAAAAGTTCATAGTCTGGTGAGGAAACATGCAAATAAATTATTAGAATTCAGTTAGATACAGGCTATGAAATTCAGAAGTCTAGACTGCCCTGGATCCTGCAGAAAAGGAGGCAGCACGGAGCAGGGAGGTCTGTGATGTAAGACACATCATTTCCTGGTATGAGTCGCTAATTAGAAACTATATGGTTAGTATGGATTTCGAGGCAGGAGAATATGCTCTATGATTAGCTTAGAAGCTGACCCAGCTCCTCTGCTCTGGCACCAAGTCCCCGGAGGAGCGAAGGAAACCCAGTGGAACCCAGGCAGGCTCGAAGGGAGATGAAGGCTGAGACGGAACCTTTGTAGGACTCTTAGGGACACTGGGCATGGGAACTCCCACTTTTCACTCTATAAACCTCCAGTAGCAGTAATTTTTATTGTGGGCATAAAAATGGAAATATTTTCCCTTCTGCCTCCCTTTTTTTGTTGTTGTTATAAAAGTAGTGTATGCTCACTATAAAAATAATATTTTAGCAATCAGATGAAGTCAAAAAGGGGGAATAAAAGCTCAATTTTCCACGACCCTGTAGGACATTTTAATTTAAACACAAGAAACCATTCAGTCTTTGTTTTCCTGAGTCCCTCTAGATTTGTCTGGATGGTTCTGACCAGAGTTTCGTTTGTCCTTGGGCCATGGTGAGACAAAGTTATTTCATACCCTCCCTCTGTCCTCTTGTACCTGAGGAAAGCACACAGCCCTTATGAGACTTGCTAAGAGATTTTGCTGCTAGCAACAATGGGCAAGAGAAACATTCAATTCACAGGGAAAGTTTAAAATTGTCAAGATATCTAACTCTGCACGAGTGGTTCTGCTCTTCTAAGTTGCTGGATGAGTTTGGACATGGCATCCATTTAATTATGTATTAAAAACAATGATCTGCCCCGATAATATAAAACAGTACTTCTAAGCCCATAATTCTATTCACTGGAATATGAATAAATTAAGTATCAAATTTTATTTATTAAAAAAAACCAACTTTTATGGCGGTCCTAACCTGGCTTCTCTGAGAAGCTTTTACGACCAGGATTTAGTGCTCTTGTGTTCGTCTCCAGGACGTGGCAAAACTTTGTGATATTTGTCATTCCATTTGTTGACACGTTTATGTAGTTCCTCTAGCTGGCTGGATGAATACCTGCATTGGCTTTTGTGCATCCACAGCCTGGAGATGTATTCGGAGGAAAGGGCTCTTTGCAGAAAGAGGAAACCCATTTTTTGGTTAATCACATAGGAGCATTTTTACTCCCTAAGGCCACCAAATGTGTTCTCTGATCCAGGAAGCTTGGCTTTTCTCTAGCCTCTCCTCCCCGACACCTTCCATCTTTTACTTGGAACCTTTTAGGGGAAAAAGGAAATAAAATAAGACAAAGTCCTTCCAAGTGCATTGATGACTGATTCAATATGAAAGAATGAAAGTCAGGGACAGAGAGAGGAAGGCAGGAAAAACTCAGTCTCTAGCAGTGGAGAAAGAGTGTCTCAGTCGAGACAAATAATTTAGAAAGTAGGGAATGTGAAAGTTCACATTCTCTTGTAATTCTGCCTGTAATGAGTAATCATGGGCTAGTAAAGAAGTCTCATTTTTCAAGAGTTGTGAATCACAGTGAATGAATAATATTTCACAGTTTTCATGTACTTCTTATCCTGCTTTGAAATCATGGGAGGATGGAACATGTTTCACAGCTGAGGAATCTGAGAAGACTTTTAGAGACCTGTTCCCCCTGTTAAGGGACGTTCTTGCCTCACAACTGTATAATGTAGGTCCACAGCCACCCACTTGGCCAAAACTTCTTTTCTCTTAGCAGAATCAATAACTCCCATGAATGGAGGTCGCCAAATGACTTGTCAAATAAACTTCTTTTACCATGGGCTTGCCTGAAATATCCACCTACCCACAAATTTGTCATAATTGTTTTGGTGTAAGTAGAAGGGCAACAGGATTAAGTTAAATGATCAGAGACTCAAATCCTAGTTTTCATATTTACTGTCTCTGAGATGACAGAAATAGTTACTCCACTTGTCTGAGCCTTGGTTTCTTCACCGTAAAATAGAAATACTAAAATATCTATCTTCAAAGATTATTTTGAGGATGGCATTTAACATAAATAACATCCTTAACATAATGTCTGGCATCTGGCAATAAATACTGTGTAGTATGATTTATCTATTTCCCAGTATGTTACATTACGATTCTAAGTTTCCCTGTTGAAATGCAAAAGTTAGCTGAATGCCAAAGTTTAAGAAATGAAATAGTATCCATTAACTTCCTATCTTGAATGTGTCTATGAAATCACTTAGCCAAAGGCTCGTATCTAATCTAAAGGCCCTGAAATTATAGGGTACCCAAATTTTAACTCTTGGTGTAGAAAGTGATGTTAGACATATTGAGGGGCTGTATCAACCATGCAATTCAGGTCCGGTGACATTCCCAGGTGAAGAAATACCAAGAGGCTTCATCAGTGATGCTGATTTTCGGAGGGACAAAATAGTGGAGGTGGGTGAAATCGAGGTTAAACCTTCCTGATAGTCTGTGTGAGTTAGAGCTCACCATGCGAAGTGACCTCAGAGTTTCCTTAATACAGGACAGTGAGTATGAAACACCGTCCAGGAGAATGAAGAGCTAAGGTGGCAGCTCTCATCTTTGTGGGAGAGAAAACAAGCAGAGAGTGAAAAAACGATGGAAGAGCCAAGGGAGCGGGGACCAGCCTTAAAATGACCATACGCGCCCTGCTGGCTCTGGAGTGGAAATTCAGCAAAATGAGTCATCTTGTGTCTTAAAGTTACACCGTGAGGACTGCTCGCAGCACGCTCTCTTATAAAGCCTCAGGAGGGTTGTGCGCTTTCCTCAGGTATCAGGGGACAGAGGGAGGGTGTGAAACAACTTTCTGTCTAGCAGTGGCCTCAGGACAAAGGAAACTCTGGTCCAAACCATCAAGACAAATCTAGAGGGACCCAGGAAGTCAAAAATGGAATGCTCCACCCTCACGTGGCCTCACAGTCCTCGGTGTGTGAGGAGTGAGAGAGAAAGAAAGACAGACAGAGAGACAGAAAGAGATCTCTGCTGTGTGTTCCTCTTCTTAAAAGGACATGGTTCTAGTGGACAAGGGCCCCACATTTATGACTTCACTTAACCTTAATTAGCTTTCTTAGACAGTGCATAGCCTACTACGGCCACACTGGGGCTAGCGCACCGACATGACTTTGGGGTAAAAACTAACCTTCATATCTGTGACATTAGCGTATAAGTAACTATATTCATTTGGCTTCCCCTGCAAGCAGAGTTTGAGATAAGGACTTGGGTGATTTCCTTGGAAGACAAGAACCGAGACAAGGATTGAGGAGGTGAGCTCAGGAATTGGGAGCAAGAGAACAAGCAGGTAGAGTGATCAGGAAAGGTCAAGGGAAGAATGCACAAGGATGCTCCCGGAGGCAAGATCTTCTTTCAGCCAAGATACTGAACAATCTCATAGAATACTCTAGAGTTTTAATCTGAAAGATGAGAGAATGAAACATTTAACCACTCTGATCTGTCTCATTGGTTGAAAGATCCACTTAGGGAAGTTAATAACACACTAGTACCCTGGCCAAACAAGCACCTGCTAAGTGGCGAAAGCCCCAGCACAGAATGAAGAAAAATGTAATCCGAGCTTAGACTGGGGGCCTGAGAACTGGGCATGCTGAGCTGGAAGTGCCAACCATGCTGTGGGAGGTGGGCCAAGAAAATGTGGCACGAACACTAGAGGCGTCTGATTGTATTAGTCTTTGTTTCAATAAAAACAGGTGAAAAATAAATCGGTTTGTAAAAAGCTACATCTTAGCTCCACTTAAGAAGTGTGGTTAATAATCATATTGCCTTTCAAACTTGGATGAATGGTTTTCTATGTGAGGTGATGGTAGTGCAGACAAGGGAAAATTGGATGTGGGTTTCCGTTACCTATTACTGCATACTGCCTTAAACCAGCAACTATGTTATTAATTCTCATGATTCTGCAATACTAGACTCAGTTGAATGGGATTCTGCTTCTCCTGATATTCACTGGGGCTTCATACTTCTGAGGGCTAGATCCAGCCGCAATGGTCCAAGATGCCTCTCCCTACCGGCTGGCAACTGATGCTAGCTGTCAGTTGGAAGCTCCTTTGGAGCTGTTGACCAGAGCACACATGCATAGCCACTCCCTGTGTCTTGGGTTCCTCATTGCATGGAACCTGAGTTTTAAAAGAAGTATCTGAAAAGAGAAAACGCTGAAGCTGCCAGACTTTCACAAAGCTGGCTTATACTCAGAAGTCTTTGAATGGTATTTTCTCTACATTGCCTTATTCAAAACAGTCACAGGGCCAGCTGGGATGCAAAGAGAAGGACATGCTCCTCCTCCTTTTGATGGGAGGAGCAGCGTGCCTGCACAAGAAGGGATATAATTATTTGCAACCATCTCTGTGCCCTAGCTACTCTCACAGGATGACAAGGCTTGTAGATATTTTATGAGAATTAATTCGTCAACAATTCTTTCTCAGGTGTTATTTTTGGGTTAATGTGTAATTCATAGCAGGGGTTTTAGACAAGGACCAAAATCCTCTCCTACGTTGATTAAGGACAATGAGGGAATATTCAATTTTCTTTTCCTCAAAATGTGGTATTAAAACTAACATGAGAGTCCTCTGGCGTGCTTTTTAAGTAATATGAATTCTTGGGCACAACACACCTGGTGAGTTGTGATCTTTAGATCATGCTCAAGAAACAGGCATTTTAAATGTTGCACACTAGGTATCTATGATAAAAAAAAAAAACATTGCTAGAAAGATACAATTCTATGTCTTTGGTCTAAAATAAGAGAAGACCACTAGGGAACAATGGCTAATCTGTACATTAAAAGCTTGAATAGACACTTCAGGTAGCGTGAATGGAGTAGCATGGATGAAGTCCTAGAAACCAGCCGGAACAGTGTTTTCCTGGAAGCAAGTCCATCAACCTAGAGAACAATTAGGAGAAAATCAGTCCAAAGTCTAGAAGTGGGCAGATTATGAAAAACTGGAATTTCACACTAAGTCGCGAGCTTCATCTTGAAGGCAAAGGGTAAGCGCCACAAGGTTTAACAGAGAGTGGCATATTCAGAAGTATGCTTTAGAAAGGTTGCTGTGCCTACAATCTAGGTAACGGGTTGAGGACCCAGGGATCTGGTAAGAGGAGAACGGATAATGGCCCAGACTAAGGTAGTGATCCACGTGGGTGAAGTAATTAAGCCATTAGCGTCGCTTACACGGGAATAAATCAAGTCCCTGATGGGATGATGTGCACTCCCACTAACGGTGCTGCGAGGGCATCCAACCCGTCTTGGAACACAGGTGACTGTACATAATACAAGCTCATCTACAATCTTTAAAAACATTTTCTACGTTGCCAGATTTTATGAAACACTGTACAATTAGGTACACAGGCCTCAGATGGTTTTCTAAGGAGACTTGATGATTTTTCTTCCTACTGCATAAACAAGGGCACATCAGGTGTCAGTGTTCCAGGGAGGACCCAAAGCCTAACTTCTCAGCTGGTTTTATAGATGGGCAAAGCCACACCCCATCTGTTTCACTTTGTTTTTCCTATTCTCTTTATGGAACTTTATGAGGTATAACCATAAGTAATGGTTTTCTTGTGTGGCTCGTAAACTGACTCTGAAGGCAATTCCAAAAGAGATCGCACGCAGCTCTAAGCTGGCGGCACTGCCACAGCCGAGGACAGCCTCCTCGGGCGATCGCTTCGAAGTGAGCAGTACCCATTAGAACGTGTTTCTTCGTTATGTTGATTTTAAAAACATCCTTTTCCTTATCTTGACCCTCAGCGACCCACTGATTTTTCTAAGGAATCCATTAACTAATTTATGGTTAGGTTTTATTTTAAAGAAAAAGTTAGAGTTCTATTAGGGAGTCTGCTTCTTCTTCCCTTTCAGGAAAAGTCAACTAGGTTTCTGTCTGGAGGGCTTTGACAGCCTCGGTGTCCCTGACGGACACACAGCAGGCCTGTGGCTCATTCGCTCACCCAGGAGAGAGGAGTGCAGGGGAAGCAAGCCCGCCGGGCCTAGAAATGCTGAAGGCAAAAAGCAAGATCCGAGCAAACCTCAGAACATGCTCAGCAACGTGCAATACATGCTGACTCCAAATGTGTATTTCCATTTTTTAAAAACGAGGCAGCCTTGAATAATATTCCATTGTGTATATACCACATCTTCCTTACCCATTCATCTGTCAGTGGACATTTAGGTTGCTTCCACGACTCGGCCATAAAAAAGAATTAGCTAATGCTGTTTGCAGCAACATGGATGGACTAGAAATGATCATATTTAGTGAAGTAAGTCAGACAAAGACAAACATCATATGATATCTCATATGGGGACTCGAAAAGAAAAATGACACAAATGAACTTATTTACAAACCAGAAATAGACTCATAGACATAGAAAACAAAGTATGGTTACCAAAGAGGAAAAGGGTGGTGGGGAGGGGTAAATTAGAAGTTTGGGATTAACATATATACACTACTGTATACAAAATAGATAAACAACAAGGACCTACTGTATAGCACAGGGAACTATATTCAATTTCTTGTCATAACCTATAATGGAAAAGAATCTGAAAAATAATATATGTGTATATATATATATATATATATATATATATATATATATATATATAAATAATTGAATCACTTGCTGTACACCCAAAACTAACACAACATTGTCAATCAACAATACTTCAATTAAAAAGAAAAATGAGGCAGCCCTGATCCCTTGAAGAAAAAAAGTTAAGGAAATCAGGCAACTTTTATTGAATTGCGGAAAGGCTGTCACACAGGTAGTAAGTCTGAGCGTGGCCCTAAGCCCTTCCTTCCTCTTATCAAACAAACACACACACAGTGATGGAAATGCTCACTCCTCCTCCTGGTCTGAGAAACCCTGCACCACTCTCTAAACCTCCATTCTCCCACATACCCAAGAGAGGTTGCGAGTATTACCAACATCGTTATCCTGTCTCCTTCCAAATATCTGACGGTTCTGCTTTCATCAGGGCAGTCCTAAATCCCAACCGGAGTGGTCCCTCCCCAACCAAACTACCAGACTCACAAGCAGCTTTGATATTACAGAAGGATCGCAGCCAGATCCTTCTCTCATAAAGTACTGACTACAGAAATAGTCAAGTTCCAGTCCTTGCTATTGCAAGCTCCAGTGTAAGCTTCTGGATCTTACCCTGCAGTTCTGGTCCTAAAGCACTACCCGTAGCTTCCGCAGGTGAGAACACAGCGTCTGTGCACTGTAAAGGTATTGTCTCTTCTGGAGTCTGTGACTGTCCGCTAGAACTCATGCATGCACCCTCTTGTGATAATTGTTTTTGCCTAAAAGCATGCAACCGTCCATACCCCTCTTCTGTTAGAACTGAGCTGGCGCTAGAAAGTTATCAATAGTAAATATAATGAATTATGTATAGATGGAGATGAGTGCTGTCGTGAATCAGAATTTTTAAAAGTCAAGTTGGATATACGTCAATGCATGTTCATTGGGCAGATAAGAAAGCACAGAAGTATAAATTAATGAAAGATGGTTTAAGACTTGCCAGTAAATGAGACTTTTGTTCAAAACACTCTTTTACCTTTCTATGATAAAATTAGATATTCACTTGACACAAGGAGATATTCCCTTCTGTGCTCAAGTAGACACAGCAGCACTAATGGTCTGTTTGTAATGGAGTAATTTTAAAAATGTACCTCTTAAACATACATTTTAATTTTTATGAATCTGTATTTACTTCTTAGTATAAAAGCTACGTTTCCTGTCTACTTGTAAGTTTAAGCTTAGATTCACTAAGAGCATAAAATATAAACATAACAGACACATATACCAATACATACTTCCTATTACCCAATTTCTCTGATAGGAAATCTTGAGAAGTACTTTGAAATGCAAGGACTACATAAATTCAAGGTGGATTTTGTTCTTCAAGGGTCTGAAAGAAGTCATGTGAACGATGAGGGGTCTTGTAAGATAGGCGAGGCAACGGTTCCGGGGTATGTTTGGGGAATGAAATACCAGCTTGGGTGTTTTCAAATAGTAATGCTACTGCTGAAAAAGGGTGTTTCAATGACACACTTTGTTATCGAAACCTTTGTTATCCAGGAAGTCAGCACAGAAATGTGCTCCGCTATGGGGCTTCTCCTTTCCCCGCCCCTTCATTCTGGGGGCTAAACTAAAGCTACTTAGAGAGTAATTCCCTGTGATGCAGTTCTCACAGCCCCAAGGCTTTGGCACAGGCGGGGGAGCTGTATGGCCAGCGTCTCTGTGCAGCCAGAGAGCTTGGACTCTGACGCCAGACTGCTCTGGTTTGGCTTTGTCTCTTGCACTAACTGGTTCTAAGAGAAAGGGAAGTGACTTAACCTTTCTGTGCCTCAGTCTTCTCAACTGAGTGTAATAATGGGATCTGCCTCATAAGGTTGTTCTAAGGAATAAACCGCTTAATATAAGTGAGGTACTCAGACTATGAGTAACACTGCGGGAAGTATTTACACACCTATACACACCTACTCGTACACTTATGTACATACATATATGCACATACGCCAACACACGTGTGTGTCTGTGAGCCAGTGTGATGCTATAAGTAAAAAAAACTTCTGTGTCTACAGAGGGCATTTTATGTAACTGATATCTGAAAAAGTGACCCAACAAAGAAATGCGTGTTCTTGAGAATATCTGGAAAATACAGACTATGTCTATGGTTGGACCATTTCCCCTTGTTTGCTCTTAGCTACCACCATGCTGGTCTGGCGCCAAGGGGAGCCAATTTTATCACTCTTCCAGGCGGAAATTTTTCCAAGCAGCTTTGTTCCCTATGACTTTTTAACCTAGACATCATTGTTCCTAGACAGCTGGGAAAGTACAGGTTACGTTTCAGACGATGGACAGAATGCTTGCCTCTTCATGGGTCATTTCAGCATCATTAAGGCACTGAGAGACAGAGATGATGGCGTTTTATCAGACAAATATCGATCATTGTCTGGTGCTTAGAGATTATGAAAACCCATCTCGCTATTTTCCATCACCCCTTTTTTCAAAGGTTCTACAAATATTTCTTGAGGACCAGTTAAAATCCAACCACTCTGATAATGAAAGTGCATAAATTAAACACTCGGTCTCTTCCACCTCTGAGATGTAAAGAGAGTGGTAACATGGTGCAGTGATTCTTGAAGTGTGGGACTGTGCTCCTTAGAGTAGCAGTCCCACGATGCTTGAGAAATAAGTCTCATCTGCACATTAGTTAACACACCAGCAGGTACCCAGTGGGATACAGCCAACTGCACACTCATAAACCAGAGTGCTTTGGAATAATCGACTCTGTAGAGGATGTGAGGCGAACCCAAGTGCTGATGGTAAAATAAGTTGTCAGATTTCTGTTTAGAGGATTTTTAATTATTTATCCCTTGACGTTAACAGTTAATCAATTAAGTGATATTTTTATTATTCTTCTAAAACTTCCATGTGATGAATAGCAAATTATCACTTATACTCAGAGCTTTGATTTTCAAAAGACCTTGTTTGCAAACATATCTTCACTCTCTTGCCATGTAAAGTGTTAGCTAGGAGGAAAATGATTCTGAGGTGTTTCTGATTTATTTTATATTATCTATTATGCAAACTCTCATTTTTCAATTTTTTGAAAAATAACAGATCCCCATAAGCAATCTCATTTACTTTTTGAAAAGCTAATATATGTCCTTTGAAAAGCTACTAGGTACTTGGTCCAAAATTGAAAATATACAAAAAGACAATTAGTAAGTTCCATTATCTTCCCTGCCCTCACAACTCAGTGATGCGGCAGAAAGAATCTCTGCTACCAGTTTCTTGTTCGTCATTTTAGAAATCACCTAGGAATTAAAACACATATGCACATAATTATTAAACAGAGTTGATAATACATTTTACACATGGCTCAATGTCTTGCTTTTTCACTGAATGTAATGTGGAAATCGGTCCATAAATTAGAGTAAGCTAGAAGTGCCATTTATTTCAGAACTTGCACAGTGTGGAGGACCCACTTTAGGGTGACCCTTGATGAATTATCCCTTCATGTGATCTAATGTGCTTGAGTAGAGGCAGAACTTGCTTTGAACCAATAAAAGATGTAAATGTGACAGGACGTCCCTGCTTGATTAGGTTCTGTGACGTGGCAAAGATAAAGGGATGGCACGTCCATGGTTACTTTTCTTGGTATGACTCTGTCTTGGCAGGGTGAAGAGAGAGAGCCCTCTTTCTGGCTTTGCAGAAGGAAGCTGTGCAGTTGAGACAGGCTTGTAGAGGAGGGCAAATGGTAAGGACCTGAGATGGTCTTAGAGCTGAGAGGAGTCCCTGACCACAGAAAACAAGAAATAAAAGGGCCTTACCATTGCAGCTGCAAGGAAATTACATTTGCCTACAATGCAGATGGGCTTGGAAGCAGCATCTTCGCAACAAGCCTCCACATAAGAACATAGCGCAGCTGACAGTTGGATGGCAGCCTTGTGAGACCCTGAGCAGAGAATCCAGCAAAGCCATGCCTGGACTCCTGACCCACAGAAACTGTAAGAAAATAACTGTGCATTGTTTTAAGCCACTGTGTTGGCTTCATATTTTTACACAGGAGTGGCTTTAATACATTTGGTGTATTGTTGATAGATTTATATCTTTTTGAACCTTGAGGACAAGCAGAAAGTTGAATTAACAAAACTCCCTATTTTGCAGAATGCTATAATCATCAGTTCAAGGTCCTTTTCCTTTTATACTTATTTGGTTACTTTCTTTAAGCCATAATCCTCATTCACATTCTTCTCTCACCAATGGCAGCCATTTAAATGAGTCTGATGTGTATCTATTTTTGTTAGATTATATTTCTGCCAATTACATATGTACCTTTGAAATTTGCCTTAGATGTCCGTAAGGTATAGATCCAACTTCGTTTCTCTTAGCCAGCATTATGTTTTTATGATTGATCCATGTTGCTGTATTAGCATCTATTTAGTTGTTTCTATTATCTGATAGAATTCCATGGTGTGCTTATACCGCATTCTCTTCTATTTCCCCAGTGATGGATATCTAGAGAGACTTCTGCTTCTCATGACCACAAACCACCTTATAAATGAATGTTTATGCTGCTATGTAAGAATCCATCCAGGTATATACACCCCAGAGTAGAACTGCAAGGCCATTTCCCTAATCTTTATAAACTGCTATTCAGAATGAGAATGACTGCAACGCTACACTATATACTCCAATCAGCAGGGCAAAGGGATTCCTGATTTCCTAAAACCCTCTCATAATCCAATTTACAAAATTTTAAATTATCTAGTGGATATAAAATGGGATTTCACAGCTGTTTTAATTTCTATTTCTTTGATTTCCAGTGAGTTTCAGCACAACTCCACATCCTTGTTAACCGTATGCATTTATCCATTTTGAATTCCCTATTCCTAACATTTGCCCACTTTCTGTTGTTTTTCTCTTAATATACAGAAATTCTGGCCATTGGTGGAGGAAAAGTGATGTTTCCTAACTTACTGTAACCCAGACAGAAAACCTAATTGGGAAGAATTGTTATAAAGTTACAAGACTGGCAAATATGATGAGCATCAATACTGTTCAGTTGGAAGATTTTCCCATCCGCACACCCACACTCATTGTTTTCTATAGATTTGTAGTAAGAATTGATATCTTTGTCTTCTTCATGTTTGTCATAGCTTTTGAAAATCCTCTAATTTCCACTAGAATCAACTTAGTTTTCACACACACACACACACACACACAAACACACACACACACACACACACACAAACACACACACACTCTTACAAAACCTCTGAGAATTTTGAGGGGTTTTGTTGAATTTGTAGATTAATTAGGGGAAAACTGGCATCTTACAAATATATGAACAAGGTACATATAAAACTACTTTAATTTCTCTCGGTGATATTTTATAGTTTTAATCAAGAAGTCAAACATTTCCATTAGGCTTATTTCTAGGTATTTGATTTTGTTTTAAATCGCATTATTTCTTAAGCTTATTTTTGAAGTGTGTGTTGTGAAAATACAGAAATGTATATATTCTATATTGACATGGCATCCAATAACCCTGCCCAATTCAATTATTATTTCTAATGGTTTATACATTCTTTGGGATTTTTAAAGTACATAATAATGCCATCTACAAAAATTAAAATGTTATTTCTTTTATAACTTTTATACTTAAATATTTTTTCTTGTTACCTTATTTCACTGCCTAGAATCATCAGTATAATGGTAAATAAAAAGTACTGTGAACATTGTTGTTCATTCCTGTCTTAGAGGGGAAACATTCAATATTCTCCATTAAATATGATGTTAGCTATTGGTTTTTAGTAGATATCCAATAACAGATTAAGAAAAGGAAGTTTTCTTGTATTTCCAATTTGTTGAGTTTTCTAACTCAAAAAGTGAGTCTTGAATTTTATTTAATATCTTTTCTGCATCTGTTGAGATGGTTATTCTTTTTATTCTGTTGATGTTATAACTTATATTGATTAATTTTGAATGTTAAACTAATTTTAAATCCTGAAATAAATCCCATTTAATCAGAATGAATTATTTCTGTTTATATGTTGCTGGATTCACTTTGCAAATAGTATGTTTAATACATTTGTATTTATAGCCATAAGAGATATTAATCAAATTTCTTTGTTCTTACCAGTATTTAGTTTCAAGGTTATAATCTCATAAAATTAATTAGGAATTATTCCCTCTTTCTATATTTTCTGAAAGAAGTCATTTAAGATTGGCATAACTTTTTTTCCTTCTTTAAATATTTGAAATTATTTATCAGATACCATATGGTCTAAAGTTTCCTTTGTGTGAAGATATTTAATTACAGATTTTTTTTTTTTACCAAATATGGAATTCAGTTTCCATTTCTTGTATCAAACTTAGAAATTTGTTCTTCTTAATATCTTACAGGATCTATGGTGATATCCATTGTCATACATGATATTGGTTAGTTATAACCAGGTTTATGAAAATCCAAGCATTTTTTTCAAAAAATATTTATTGAACACTTAACATGGACCCAATGCTATTCTAGACACTGAGAATTCAAATAAAAATCCTGCATACATGGTGTTTATATTCTAATGGGCTTATTTTAAAGTCTAAATGTTAAATATGCTTTTTGTAACATAAATTTAAGAGTTTTTTCTTGTCATCTGATAATTTCTTGTTCCTCTTCCAGTATGGAAAAATGAATCAGATTCATATTAAAAAGTCCAATTTTTTTCCACTTCATAATTTCCAGTTTAAACCTGGATAGCTCTTTGGTAAATACTCAGATTCAGGTTGTATTCATTATGATCAGTTGCCGCCACCTAGTTCAAAACCTTCTATCATCATCTGCACAGAGCTCTCTTGCAATTGAAGAGAATCACAGTGGCGAAGGATTTGGTAGACCTCTCTCTCTCTCAAGTTCGTTTGGCTAGGGCAGCCCAAAGTGGTCAAAGAGGATGTGTGGCCACTTGACAGGATTGCCTAAAAGCTCGGAAAACAGGATTAAGGGCTGTTCTTCAGTCACCAGAGCTTGCTTCCTGCCCGGCCCTTGACAGATCAAGTCTCCATGATTTGTGTGCTCATGGGTGATGTCAAAGAGGGTCTTCCGCTGCTGGGGCGCACGAGTCTCACCCTCCAGGCTTACAGTTCCAAAGAAGGGCTGTCCCACTCACCCTTGGCAATTAACAGTAGTTCACTGTGTGTCGTCTTTGGAATGTCTTTAATTTGGTAAATTCATGTATGGTAATTTTTCCAGTGTCCTCTGTCTCTCTCTCTTTTCAATATGTCTTCTGCATTGCATATGGTAAACTTCCCGTAACTTCTTTTCGCTACTTACCCTAAACCCCAAGATACTGGGGAGGGCTTCTACTCCCACCCTCTCCAGACCATACTGAAGAACAGCACAACACATTGTGAGGCACATCTTTGTACTCCAGCCGTGTGTTCCCAGACCCTGTAAGAACTCCTAGACTTCAAAGAACACTCTTTAGGTCTCTCATCTTTATTGGAAGAAATATGCATCAAAGCCCTCTTCCTTAAGCAGGTTATGAGAGAGGGGGAATGCCCCAATCTGTATTTAATCTTCGACAAGTCTTTCTCAGAAGGCTTCTTTCACACAGCTTGCTTTGTCTGTGTGCTACAGTGGAGGCAAACTTAACGAGTGTGTTTTGTTTACCAGATGATTATGTGCCACACCAGACTCTCACTTCGTAGAGCTTATTTTAATGTAAGTCAGCATCTCTCCTCTTAAAAGTCGTTAGTGATGGACTAAAGAAAAAGAAAACAGAACTCTTACTTTCAGGTCTCCAGTCATTGCTACAAGTAACTATGTTATATATCATTCTGTTTTAAAGAGTTAAGGGTTAATATGAGCAGATCATGTTCAAAAAATAAATCACAAACAAGGTCAGGGTTCAGGTAAAGAGGCAGAAAGCAGTGAGAGAATGAGGTTGTGAGCCGGGGAGTTCTGTAGGAGTCAAACCCCTGCTGTTTGGCCTTCAGTGTGGGGCCAGGATGCAGGTCAATGTGCTTCAGAGTGGGAAACGACCCTGTTAAAACAAGAAAGCTATTATTTCCTCAGTGGCTGAGGAGTTTGAAGAAACGTCAACATGGACCAAATCTGGACATTAGTCTAAAGTGAAAACTACAATGCAAACATCACACTTAAGAGGAAGGAAAAGTCAGGGCCAGAAATGAGCATGAATTGGGTGGCTGAATGGAAACATCCTGGATATAAAATTCTCCTCTTCGTACCTAGAAAGTGTTCAGAGGGTGGACCAAAGATGGGAGGATGGGATCTGGAATGGAAGACATGAGAGCAAATGTCCGCTGCCATCTAAGAAGCTGTGATGCTTTGGGGCAGGTAATTTGTTGATCTCTCAAAGTCTCTTTTTCCCCAGAAGTAAAATTAGAGTTAACCAGAACACCTGTCTTACAAGTGCATGTAAGAAATGACATATAATTAGTTAGTTGCTAGTTACAGTCATCTATGTTTGTTCTGACATTTGTTTCTTTTATATCTGGCACTAAAGATAACTGGTATGTGAATCTACTGCTGTAGGGAAACAAAAGATTGATGAAATAGGCTTTAACCACTTTTCCTAGGCTGTAATCTCTGTACAGAATGGCATGTCCATGGATGTAAATAAGTTAATGTTCTTTCTAAAGTCTTATCCAAAGATTTCTTTATATCATCAAACAAAAAAGTGTTTCTTTTCTCCATTCAGTTATTTATTCAATTGTAAGTTTATGCTTTTCCCTGACCTCAGAAGCTGTACATATAAAATAAAGTCACCTTTGCCATTATCTGTCCCGTTTCCTGGGTTTTGGAAAGTTCATTCTACTACTAGTTTCTTTTTCCTACATAATTTCTGGAAGGCCCAGAGGGACACTCACATTTTCCACCAATCAGTATTGGTGGCTTTCAATTCTGTGAGATATTCTGACAGTAATTCTAGAAATTTTAAAGTTACCTCTGGTTTCTTTATCGACTCTCGCAGGCAGCTCTGTTTCTCCTTAGTGATATGTTTCAGATGCAATCACACTTCTTGCCCCAAGTGCAAATAAAATCAGGCTGTATTGTTTTTTAAATTTACTGATTAACTTAAAGTTAAAAAAAAAAAAAAATACAGCCCAGAAAAGCAATCTGAAACCCGCTCTTAGTTCTAACTAGGATTAGAGTTTATACATCTCACTCCTGGTCTGGCCCCCAGACCACCACTATGGTGCAAATCTTTTACCTTTCAGTCCAGAAGGAGATACCTTCTTTTCGGATGAAGAAAAAAAAACACTGTCCCGTTATTTTACAGAACAGTGAAAAGTTCCTGCAGAAGTATGCATTTTGTTGTAGAGTGAAGCAAAGAACTACGTATGTCTTCAGAGTAAGGACTCTTCTGGCTACTATATTTTTAGAAATATTAGGGCCCATTCACACCAGGGCACAATAACCATAGATGAGGGTCTACTTTTAGATCCTGGGATCATTATGAACTCAAATTCCTCACATTAGAGTTTCTGCATCACCTCTCCTGCTCTTTAGGGGTTCACACTTCAGTGAGAAAGACAGACGTGAGCACAGGAGAGGACTAGGCAGCTCATAACCTCTGGAACAGAGACAGAAACCAAGGGCAGTTGGTGCTCAGAGGCAAAATGAACCATTCTCGGTGTCTCAGGAATAAAATCTAACTCTCCCCAAAGTTGTTCCTTTTGAAAGATGTAAATTTATTTTAGCCAAGGGAAAACAAGGCATCTCAAGCCAAGGGAATATCTTGTGTTAAATTACGAAGTGTATGTTGTAATTTGCGTTTTGTGGAAATCATAATTTGATACAACATTGTGCATGTGGAGAACATGTGTGCAGAGTCACAGAAGGACCAAAAAGTGAAGTATCTGCTCAGTGACATTTAGGAGCTTAGAGTCGGAACTGTAGCTAAGGGAAAGATTGACCACAGTCTGCTTAAGGTCAAATATTACATTCTTGCTATACTTTCTTCCCTGTAATCAATTATGGCTGATGAGAATGAAACATAAAATTTTTATTTATATCTTGATGATCATAGATAAGGAAGGAAAGACTACTTTGGCGCTATAAGAAATTGTATTATTTTAAAATTATTATAAAATATTTGAAACATTTACAAGAATGCAAAATACAATAGATAAAAATATTAAAAATATAATATTACAAATAGAATATGATTTACACTTCAGCTTTATCCCTCCTTGGTAGTAATTTTTTTTCAGTCTTCACCCCAAGATTATAACTAATTTCAATAATTTAAAAGTTGAACTAACCTAAATTTGGTATTTTTTCTTCCAGTTTTTATTGACTCTGCCTCACATATATATACACAAATTATACACATATGTAGCTGCACAAAAACATGTACATATACAATTGTGTGTATGATTTTACATGTTTTTTTCAAGTTTTAAGCTATATTTTTTTTTCACAACTTGTTCTTTGATTTTTTTTTCTTTGATTTCCTCAGTATTTTTTGTGTGATCCATCTAGTTGGATGAATGGATACATGTAACACTATTTTATTTATTTTCATTGTTTTATAGGATGCCTTCATGCAATTATTACACTTTATATCTCTATTTTCCTATTGAGGGAAATTTATTTGCTTCCAATTATGCTGCTGTGAGCATTCGTGAACATGTTTCTTTGCACACGTGGGTATATTCCTTTGCTACATTTTATCAAAATGTATGGATCATGTATAATGGGGGTTTTTAATTTAGGGGCACTACGATCCTAGAATAGGAAGACCAATCTTTTTTGTAAATTGTGTTCATATGTGCTTCCATGACCACAAAGCGTAGGGCAAAAAAAAAATTAAGACATTGAACAATGGCTTTTAATGTTTCCAAGAGCTTCAAACTTCTATTTTCACTTCATCGAGTAAAACAAGCCACAAGTTCATGCTCCACATGTACCTGAAAGTTACCTTTATATCAAGGTTACCTTTATTGATGTCCAGAATCATTACTTACAGTATTCTTAATCAGCTATTTCTTCATTCTATATTTAATAAAGTCTAAAGACACTTAAATGTTTACTATTTCAGTGGTAATTATTTAATTTATAAAGGCAAAGTCTCATCACTCACATCAAAGTTATGCTAGTGAGGCTGTAAACTACATACTTTATGGTCTATAAAACCTGAAATGATCCAGTTATCAGGTTGTTTATTGTTAAAAATATTTTTACAGTATCTTTATAGATAGAAGTAGCCTTTAACTACTATGATGACCATCCAAATATCTTCCCTGAAGAACAACAATTGCATGCCGACATTTTTTTTGTAAGTACTTTTATGAGAACAGGGTGAAATATCACAGGGATCTCCTTTCAAAATCTACCATAGGAGATAATTTGACACATGCCACATTTTGGGAAGCATTAATCTTTTCTTTCATATCCCAGAGGGAAAGAAGCTAATGGAAATATTATGACTAACCTCATCCAAAATGCTCTAGTTTGATTTTCAGGCACCCACAGCTAATCCATAGATAGAGATACATAAAATACAGAATTAACTAATTCAAATTTAATAAATATTTACTGAGCAACTTATTTGTGCAACATTCTATTCAAGGATCCCAGGACCCAGGATAATAAGATGAAATCTGGCCACACGGGGCTTACATTCTAGAATATTGCCTTCCACAGCGTGATGTAGTCCTGGATAATACTCTAGAATTCTGCCTTATGTAGTATTTGATAGTTTGGGGGAATATATTTCTTAACATAAGTCATGCCCTATGTGAAGGTAAATATTTTTGAGAAATGCTCTACAAAATGTATCTTCTGTCATTACATTTAAAGTATAATAATAGTTGATAAAAAGGAAAATACTGACAATATACAAAGTAACAGGCAACCCAGAAGCCATAAATAGACAAAGTAACAGTTTTCATTACACAATATTTTAAAATTCCAAAACCGTATACAAGATATAAGTCAGACAGAAAATACGTACCACAGGACTTTGTTGTAAAGTGGTATAGTTGCTGTGGAAAGCAGTATGATGGTTCCCAAGAAAATTAAACATAGTATTACCACATGACCCAGCAATTATACTTTTTTTGTCATATATCCTAAAGATCTGAAATCAGGGTCTCAAACAGATAATTGTACATCCATGTTCAGAGTCCCTTATTCATGATAGTCAAAATGTGGAAGGGACACAAGTGTTCATCCATGGATAGAAGGATAAACAAAATGTACACACATACATTGGAGGATCAGTGAACATTAAATAGGAATGAAATTCTAATACATGCTTCAACATGGATGAAACTTGAAGACATTACACTGAGTGAAGTAAGCCAGACATAAAAGGACAAACACTGTATAGTTCCACTTGTGTGAGTTACCTAGAGTTGTCAAATTCAAAGATACAGAGTGTAGAATGGTGGTAGCCAAGTGCTAATGAGAAAGAAGAACAGGGCACAGCTTTCAATTTAGGGTAAAAATAAGTTCTGGAGATGGTTAATGATGATGGTTGCACAACATTGTGAACTTACTTAATGCCACTCACTGTACACTTAAAAGTGGGTTACAATGGTATATTTTATGTTATGTATATCCTATCATGAAAAAAAAATAAAGAGAATGGAAAATGAGAAATCACAGAAAGAAAGTTTTGATAAAAGAGAAAGAGTGAAAATGTCCTGAAATACAATGGGGAGTCAAAGGAGTTTTGCTTTGTTTTAAAATAAAAGAATCAGTGGATGCTCACAGTATCCAGAGAACAGGGAGATATTGACGGTGCAAAGAAAGAAAAACCACAGTGACTATAGGAACAGAGTCAGAGTGTGTGTGTGTGTGTGTGTGTGTGTGTGTGTGTGTGTGTGTGTGAGAAAGAGAGAGGAGGAATGGGAAAATTATCAAGAAAATAAGGGGCAGATTCATGGGAAAGTAATTGCTGTGGAAGTCAAGACAGTGTGCCTGTAAGATAAAAAGGTGAAAGACGAGTGTGGTCAGAAAGCGGCATGTAAAGAACTTCAGGAGTGACTGCTCTGTTTCTTGATCTCAGTGATACAGACTTTCTATAAAATGATAGGTGTATGCTTTAAAATTATTTGCTAAATCTCATCTTTACGTATGTGTTCTATTCAATACTATCAAAAGTCAAAAACATTACAGCAAATACAAAAAAAGGACAAATGTACACAGAGTACTTACAGAGCACTAAGGAAAAGATGAAGAGCCTAATTTTTTTTAAACAGGCAAGTTATGTCAATAACTAATTCATAAAAGAAGAAATACAATTGGTCACTAAACATACAATGTGATACTCAACCTCAGTAATCATTTGAAATGCTAATTAAAATGAAAATTGTACTTTTAAAATAAAATTATACCTTTTAAAACATGGATACTTTTTTAGGCTGGTGAAAACAGAGGAACAGAGACATTTTCTTTAAACAGTAGGTGGGAACTCTAGTCAGATTAAAAATGGGCAAAACGAGATCAAGCAATTCCACTTACAAGAATCTATTCTGCAGTAACTAAGCAATTACTGTACAAATGTACAAGGATTTTCACTGCAGAATTATTATATGGCAAAACAACAAAACAAAAACAAAAAAGAAACAATCTAATATCCAAAATTAGTAAACTGGTTAAGTAGCTTATGGTATGGTATGTAATGCAATACCACAGAAGCATCTGAGAAAAAATAATACGCCTTTGTACTGACTAGGATATGTCCATGACATATTAACTAGAAAACTATTATAAAATCTAATCTCATTTGGGTTAAAAATAACTGTATATACATATTGGTTTATGCATCTAACGTAAACACAAGGGTAGAAAAATACTTCCGGAAGACACAGCAAATTACTAATACATGGAACTTCTAAGGGATGTAATTACAGGATGGAAGATTAATTCTAACTTTCAAATCTATATATCTATCTATCTATCTATCTATCTATCTATCTATCTATCTATCTATCTGTCTGTCTATCATCTATCAATGTGTCTCTCTTTCTGCTTACCTACCTATCATTCAAATACATGAATTACAGGGCTATTGATGAATTTTACCTTCTTCTTTGTCTTCTTTGTGTTGTTTAATGTATTTAAAATATTTTAAAACAGAAAAGTAGTTGAGAAGTAGTATGTATTTAGACATTGCATCCTTTGTCCTCTTTTCCTTCACTTAGATTTGAAAGACTAGTACTGCAGTTAAAATCTAGATTCCAATTCCTAGATTTTAATTCAAATGTACTATTTTTCTAATGCTTTTTATATTGCTTTAATTTTCTTATGAAATTACAAATAAGAATCCAAAGTTCGTTCTCAATTCTTTCTTTAAATCTGGGGTTCTTTTTAAAGGCTGAGATTAAGAAAGTTCCCCTAAATTAGGTAGCTATGTTTCTTAAGTGGTTGAGAGAATTGCAGACTTAATTCTATTAAGAAAGTAAATAATCTATTTCCAAACACTCTTCTTGATTTTACTCTGGAACATGCTAATTTTATTGATAGTTTGGGTGCTGATTACAAATAAAATTTTTAAAAAACACAATAAACAATGACCAAATAAAACACTGCAGTCAGAAGTGACAGGCAATTTACCTCTGAGAAGGCTAGAAGGATTCAGTTCTCGATGTGCTATGCCTTGAGTGCTTCCTTAAATTATACTAAAAAATTATGCTTCAAAAACCTGATTTTTAAATCGCCTGCTGATTATTTATATGAAGATAATACTATGAAAATTAGAGCTAAATTTTCAAAATTTCTTTTAAGCTTGCCTGTATTCGTGATTAAATCACCCATTCTGATGATCAGCTCAGTAAAACATGAAAACTGATTTGATTACTAAATCAAATTAACCATCCTGATGGTTGCTCTCATCTGCTTGCTTACCTTCCGGGCTATCGGAACGTGTTCTTGGTAGCCTCAGATATGTAACGTGGCCTGATTTTATGAGTGCAGCTTTAAGTATTCCTGAACAGATTTGGAAATTTACAGTAGAACTAGCAAAATGTGGCTCAGTGCAAAATGCTAATGTGTGGTGACTTTGTAATGGGTAAATTTGGCTTGGCTGAACTTCATTTCCTGGAATTTCCTTTTCTGTATGTTTCCAATTAGGGTGGACCATCTAAAGGATTCTTGTGAGAGATTTAGAAAGAGGGGAAGCAGCAGTGATTTCGTAGTTCACGTATTTTGTCACTATGTGTTGACTCACCCCCCTGGCTGTGGCTGGGCCGGCAAGCACTCAACCTTGCCCTGCTGCTTCATTGGCACCTGGGCCAGGTGTGTGTGCCTAGTTTGAGGATAAAGGGCCTTCTGCAGGATACTGGTACCATCAATGTCAGAGGCAGCAAATAATATAAATTGTCTTGGCCTAGCCTAGTGGGCCTCAGAGCATTCCTATGGGCTCCAGCTTTTTCTTGCTGGCCTGCAATTTACATCCATCTTCCCATCTCAACTACCTGTCCTGGGATGTCAAAGTCCACCTTCAGACACCAAGGCAGTAGCTTGGAAGAGACTGCTTAACCAGTTTCCCAACTTTGTGAGGTCAAATCTCTCTGGCAAATAACAAATTCATAGATAGACAGACAGACAGATAGATAGATAGATAGATAGATAGATAGATAGATAGATAGATGGATAGATGGATCTCTGAATGGTTTTGCTTCTCTAAATGAACCCAGACTAATATATTATGGTGTAATCTTAAATACTTTCACTTTGAATTCAATTTCTCACCAGAAAAATTATCTTAATATATTTAATAAATTATTGTAAAAATTTAACTTTAAACTAGGCAAAAGTAACTAAGACCTATTTTATTAGGTGGTAAATGAATGCTGAGTAGTATCAAAAGTGTGTTGAAGAAAAAGGATGTTCAAGAACAATAATGAAAAAAAAAACAAGACAAAACTCCACAATGTCATTTTGTTCTGTCCCCAAAATATCTGTTCTTCTTACTAAGAAGAATGGCACAATTCAAAATTTGCCTGCAACTCTCACTCACTCTTAGCCTTACTATATCAAAGACCAGGGCATTGTTTTCAGAAGCTCAATGTTGGTATTATTCAATAGTTGCTCCTGTAACCCTATCCCATTAGGACAGATTAGCTTATCACACCAGATAGCTAACAATTTGCAATATCAGAATGCTGACACTGAGTGTTAGGAGGACACAGTTTACATTTCAGTGGGCCTGGAGCATGCAAGCAACGGACCCCAGATGGTAGAGGCCAGCCTGCGGGCTCTGGGCCAGGCAGGACAGGCTCCTGGTGATGGCGCCATTAAAGGGTATGTGGGAACAGAGACCCTGAGAGCCGGGGGTGGGTGTCACAGGGGACATTCTCAAAATATCCAATGGTAATTTGAAAGTACTTTGTTAGCAAGATTATTGAAATCCAAGAGTCCAGAACATGAAGAAATGCTTTTAAGTTTTGAGAGCATTTCACCTTTAATAATTTTAAAAACATTTCATTCATTATGCCTTTATTATGTTTATAAAATTTATAACTTGTATGTATTTTATTAAGCCCATAGTAGTGTGATATAGCCAAAATTTAACACATAAATTAATTATAAGTCAAATTCATAAGTCAATAATCAATATGCACATAATTGGGAGTGTGATCCATATTATTTTATCTTGTTTACTACAGGTTTAAGATATACTGGTTTTGAGTTTTTGATGAGGCCTCTTGTTTTTCTTTAATGATCTCTGTTGCCACCCTGCCCAGCCCAGAACATTGCTCAGTGGATTATATGTAGATAAGTAGTAAACATTGTTAATGAATAAATATATTAAAATGAGTAATTTTTACATTAGTGTTAATAAAAACTCTCCATATTATTAAAATAGTTTACTCTCACAGCAACTGTATTAGTAAAATATTAGAAAAGAGACTAGAATGCCTTCAGAAGGGCAAAGATTTTTTTTTCCTGTTTTGTTGTATCCTAAATGCCTAGAACAATGTCTGGCTTATTGTAGGCGACAGAGTCATTTGTTGAATGTTGCTGCATCACAGTTTGCAACATATTGTATTTTGACAATCTAATGAGTTTCTTTTAGTTTCTGTTTTCTCTATTCAACTCCTGTTATATCTTGATAAAGTGAAAGAAAGGGGGAAAAAAAAAAAACAAGCAGTAACTCTGGATTTAAGACAGCTGATTTGGCATACAGGACAATGTCTCCCCACCACCAAATGTTGAGAATGAGAGAAAGCATTTTCAGAAAGCCAATTCAGAGCCTGTTTCAAATAGAAAGCAAAGCTTTGGTGGATTAAGAACTCTAGGATTCAATACTGAGCTGAAGAAATGTCCCAAAATAGCTGGCACAAAGAAATGGGACCCAGAAGAGAAAAATGGATACAAGGAAGACGAGACTCAGAGCATCTTGATTTTTAATAGGAATATGGGGAGAGGAAGAGAGGAAATGTATGTAAAGTAATATTTGAGGGAAAAAATAGCAAAACATTAACACAATTGAATAAATGATATATAATAAATTTCCAAGACAAAATTATAAAGAGAAAATTCAGAAACTACTACTGTCAGAAAAAAATAAAGCAGGTCACCTCCAAAGGAAAAACATTCACTGACCACAGACTTAATAGCAACGTTGGATGTAGAAAGATAAAGGAGCAACCTCTTCAAAGTGTTGAACCAAGAATTCTCAAACCGGTCAAAGATCATGCAAGAATGAGCGTGGAAAAAAAAAAAAAATCAGACATAGAAAAATCCAGGGAATTTATCTCCCGTAGAAATACTCTCACAAAAAATCACTAAGGCAAAGAAATTAGTAATACCTTTTCACCAAATAATTATTGATTGCAAAAATCATGTTTAAAATGAAGCCATGCAATTGAATTACAGATGATTTAAACATGACAGGAAGAAGCCCCAAACTAGAGAGAACTAAAACCCTAAATGTAATGCTGCACAGTTATTAGGAAACTGTAAGTTTAAGTATGCTAGTGAAGTTTTATGGGAAACCACTAGACTAGAAATAGAATGCATAAGTTCCAATAAGTAGAGCTGGTAGAAAAAAAATGAAACTAAAAAAAAAAAAAAAAAAAAAACCAAAAAAACCCTTAAGCTTATATAATTTTATATTTTATAGAAAAAGGACCTTCTGTTTAGTTCTTTGACCAATATCTCTCCATTCATATCTGATATTTCCTTCTTGTGGTCAAAAAATCATAGAATCTGCCCCAAAGAGGGCCAGCATTTGTTCATTGGATAAAGTCTGCAGCAGTAAATCTTTCCCTGTCCTCTTTCCGAGATGCGGGAGACCAGATCTGGTGCCCCCTGCCCTTGTCACACAGTGAAAATGTTCCATAAACCAGCAATAGTTGGAAGATCAGGATTTACTACGAAAGGATGCAAATAACTTTAAGAGACATTTATATGGTTTCCGATAGGGGCATTTCAATTTAAAACATATGGCTTCCTCAACCCCCTGTCTCTCAAAACCACTCAAATCAGACTTCACCTGTCACACTTCATCCACCCACTCCCCTGAATCCATTCCTGTCTGATTTTTTTAATGCACAAATGAAAACTCAAAACTAAAAATTTGAGATGTCAACAATATAAAAAGAAAGTAAGAAAGCATTTTTAATGAAATAAACATGTTAACTTTTTCTCTGTTTCTCATAATATTAAATTTAAATCTGTAGTATCACACTCTTATTCAGTGTTATGCTTTCAGTATTAAACATTTATGTGAAATATTTATAGCATTAAGTGAAATAAGAGCTACCATTTTAAATTCCATCAGAAAAAATGACTTCAAGCATTTTAAATATTGTGTTAGAACCATTTATGTATTTCTAAATCTGTTTCTAGTTGGGCATTTTTCCAAATATATTAATTTGGCCTTTCTCAATGTCAAGAACTGCAGGGAAGATTAGTCTAAATAAAAGACTGTGGCATTAGAGTCAGTGTTTCAAATGCAGATGTAAAGTTTATTTGAGGCTGGTAATAATGTCAGAAAAGACCTTAATGAGCCATTTAAAATGGGATATGGGTAATATGAAATATTCAGAATGTTAAAACTTGATCACCAGGAAATGCTGACATCAGCAAAATCACTTCTATTTTGACCAAGAAGGAACAGGGGTGTTGTTTTATTTTCTTCTGTGCTGTACACTTTTCTGTTTATCTGTTTAATTGTTAGTAGCAATGAGAGGCAAAGTATTAGTAACAATACCTCATTGTTTGGAGCACTTATTATGAGCTGGGCATTCTGCTAAGGACTTTTTCTGTCTTTGTCTTGACTTACCTTAAGAGGAAGCAATGCACCCTATGGCCTTCTAACATCCATGAGAATAGCAGAGATTACACTGGAGGGGAAGGGTGGGTTTGGGAGTCTTTGTGGACCACTGTTGGGAATGTAGATGCTGCCACTCTCCCCAGTTTCAGACTCAGAGCTTCCACTCCTGGGCATCTGTCCCCAGGGAATTCTCACAAGACTTCAGAGTAGGGTCTGTATGAAGATGCTTATAGCAACATTACTTGAAGTGTCAGGTTTTAGATGTGACCTTGGTCCCAACACTAGAAAACTTTGAGGATAAAGCTAATGGAATTTCACAGTGGAGTAAGCAGAAGAATGAATGATAAAAAAACAGACATAAATAGTCATAGGTCATGAAAGCAGCATATGCTAAGTGGAAAAGAAACAGCATATATTGAAAGAGTATGCACCAAAATTTCCCGAAAGAATACAAAATAAACACATTAGAATTGTCTACTTAGGAAGGTAAATGGGTGGAAGGATGGGGAAAGGGAGAATTAATACTTAATTTTAACTTGAAAAAAGGGAATGAAGGAATTTGCAGGGACCAAGGAAGATGGAGTGCCATATACTGAAAAATATAATTAACTCGGTGTTTTGAGCCTGAGGCCTAACATTAATACATATATATATATAAACAAAAATATTCTACTGGAAAGTTATTGAAGAATACTGTCTTTTAGGTCAGATGAAAAAGAAAGGTAACACCCAGTGTTGACTAGGGGGTGAGGTCATAGGAACTAATTAATATTCATTTTCAATGTACTTTGAGTTTGTGCAACCATTCTTGGAGGAAAGTTTTACCAGCAAGCATTCTTTTTGGTTGAACAATTTATCTTCAAGGAGTTTGTAGTAAATAAATGATTGGAAAAGTAACCAAAGATAATGTGAATAATTGTTTATTAAAATAGCTATGGAAAGGCCATCAATTCCTTTCATCATGTGTATCCATTAAGACTGTAAAACAAGTCAGATATGTATAGGTCACGTTATTGATTTGCACGTTAAATAAAGGGAGGCAATTCTCAGCAAGTTAGCTATGTTGCAAAAACTGATAATTACATCTCAAATTTGAGATAAGTGTTTCACGTTTTTTCTTTGGAGTAGATCAGCATTATGAAAATTATTGCTATATTAGGGTTAGTTTCCTTTTTTTTGCAGCATGCATAATTTCCATCTCCAAATTTATCCCACTTTGTATCTTTTCTGTAACTATTAAACTTAAGAGGGTAAAATGCAATAAACTGATAGTTATTTTATAAATGTATACATACGTGGAACATAGACAGATGCCCTTTCAAAAATGTGAAAAATATGATTGTGTTCTCTAGTGAAATTAAATATTTATTATTGCGCTATATTTTCTAATTTTGTCTACAAAAACATAAATAATCTACATGATATAACAGGACACGCTAATTTTGGTTTTTTTGAAGACACAAGGGCTTGCTTTTTTGTAGGTAAGAGGGACAGTAAGAGTGAAGACAAGGAGTTTCTGTACCAAAAGACACAGTTTATCAAATTCATGATTTTGCCTCTGAATTAGCCAGCAAAGTTTCTAAGTTAGAGCCTTATAATGCTGCCATTTTATAGGTACCACTATTTATTAAACACGTTTTTTTCCAACAGTAGTCAAATCTCAATATTTCTCCCTGAGGGTGGAGACAGATGAGCAGCTACCTTTTCTTCCAAGTAACAGACAAGTCAAATCAGACTGACTGCAGGTGTTCATTCATTAAACAATCAATGTAGAAGACTTTATTGACTGAAAATATTTGATGCTTCATTTTTATATTTCAGTTACTTTTTTCTCTCAGTTTTAGAGGAAATGTACTTAGTGAACTCTTTGATTTTTCAAATTATAGAGGTGAAGTTAAATCAGTGGTAGTTGCTGGAGCAAAGGTTGGAGGTGTGAATCCAGGCATAAGAAAGCTGCGTGATACTTATCAGTGAATATAATCAATCCTATTAGTCTTTGCCTAAGAAAATCCCTTTATTCTGGAATGCAGACTTGCTTTATTTACCTAACATTTTACTAGAAGTATTACGAACACACAGAAAAGTTTAAAAGTTTAAAAAGCATTACTGTCAACAGCCATATCCCCATATTCCTACCACTTAGATTCTGGAACGAGCATTGTATTACACTTGCTTTATTTCTTGTTACCTATTGAGCACTCTCATCTCTAGAAATCCATCTGTTTTTTTGTACATGTCAGGGTTGCAGATATCATTCCACTTCTATCTAAAATGATTTGAATATGCACATCATTAACTAAAATTCAATATTTTTACAATAATATTTTTCCCTTTTCAGTTAAAGTATCTTATTTTAAAATAAATTTCCTTCAAAAATAGTTAAGTCACTTTGAAATTTGGGGATTAAAGTGGTTAAATGTTCACCCTAAACAATTTCTGGGCTAATGTTGCCAGAGGATTCTCTAAGGCACTCCCGATGGCAGATGCATTTGTGTTTTGTAATAATGCAAGTGAGACAATTTAGAAAAGAAGTCACCAGAAGAAACCACCCCCATTTTTCCATCAGTAAATCTACAGACTAACTGAGTTAGCACTTGTCTTCTGTATGCCTCTTGTTATAACATAGCTCACTAGGGTTTGGCCAGATTAAGGGTCTGTTTTGCAGGATGTGATTTATAAAATTGATGAAGAATAAGGCTATTTCAAGAAATAACCAAAAATCTAAGAGAAAAGGAGAGAGTAAAACTGTTTTTATGCTTAGAAACCCTCATTCATCTGGAATAAGCTTGCAAAACAAACCCAAATCCAAGATGATAATTTGTATTACCAAAAGAGATACTATTTTGTAGATTGCATATGCTTGTACAGATGGGGGTATGATGCACTCCACAGCTTATGAGCTTGCAAAGTACGGAATAAGGATTCTCTGAAAAATTGTGCAGCATCATATTTTACTGGCCTTCTTCTGGCCCAAAGGCTTTTGAAAATTTTCACAGACACAGCTAATGAAGGCCAAGTGGGTACAACCAGAGATGAAGAGAGTACAGAAGCTCTGATGGACATCATGTAGACTTCACGTGCTCTTTGCCAAACTCCCACAGAAAATAGTGTTTTATTTCTAATGGTGTCTTTCCCCTTCCCTCACAGTTTCAAGTGATACTGGTTAGGATTCTCCAAGTGAAAAATTCACTATAGAACTATATTGTAAGCACATCATGGACCAGAATGTTGCAAATTAATGTTTTACCTCAGTGAGAAAGATGAGCATCTCTACAAGAATGAATTCCCTCTATGATAAGGAACAGTGGAACCCTGGATATGATACGGTTGATTAAAAAGAAAGCTCATGCTGCTATGCATAGACTCACGTTCCATTTTCTGAGCAGAAACCTAGGGAAAAAGTTTAAAAGAAGAGGCAGAATTACTCCAACTTATCTTACTCAGAACAAAGTTCTGATAGCTCAAAAGCAAGCAAGCTACCTCAGAGTTTAAGAGCAGAGTGTGACATCTAAATCAGCCATCATGGCTGCCTAAGATTTTTCAGATTAAAAATAAAGCATATTGATCAAGAAAAAAGTTACTTTCAAAGGCCACTCCTTGTAAATGTGCTACTGAAACTTTTCCCAATAATCTTCTGAAATCATACTGTCTCCTCCGTAGTCCTTCCTTTTTCTGTATCATCAGTCTTTCCCACTTCACCAGATTTTACTTAACATTTCATCAACATGTTCTTCTATATTCCATCCTAACTCCTATTGCCCTTAAATCCCTATGAAAGCCAAATCTTATGAAAGATTATAATCCTTTGTATTATATGTACATGAAAATTATATATTTCACATTATGAAACGAACGTGCATGTATGCATTTTTTCTCTACTTGCTCATCTTGCATGAATTTTAAATGCAAATTGTTCTTGTACCATTTCAGTAAAATTGCACTTATTATACTTATTATATCCTCATGATTGTTGTCAAAGTGCCAGAGATACGTTTCTGTCTTCATGTTACTCTACTTCTTAGCTGTATGTGATTTAGTTAGTTCTTTACTCCTTCTCAAGTCTCTGTATCTTCTTGATTTCCATAGCATCCTTGACCTTCACGCCAGAGGTAGACAGTACCAAAAGACAGAATCATACAAAGACCAAGGAAGTACACAGAGGAGAGTAGAGACTGAGAATTAAGTAGTCCCTAGTCATGGTAACAGATGTGATGGGGGAATTGAAGGTGATTCTGTATTTATTGTGTTAACTTACAGCCTGTTATATATAACAGTGGATAGAAAAAAAGTGGAATCTATCGTTGGATTTTAAATTGTTTTTCATGTTTAATTCTCCCAAATTTATTTATTTTTTCATTCAACACAATTTATCTGCAAGGCTCTGTCCCATTGCATTTACTGAATAAAATTAAAGTTTAAATACCTATTTTATGTAGATAGTCATGCTTCAGAACTACAACAAAATGTTATATGCTTTTCTTCTCTTTAGAAATCTAATGTTATAAAATATCTGAAACATTAATTCTAAAGTGCAAAAAAAAAAACCCCTTTTTTATCACACAGACCATTTCTAACTCATATCTGATATATTCTGGTTGTATCAATAGCTTGTACTATAATAAGAAATTGCTATAGCAACATATCTTAATCCGTTAAGAATCACTTTTACAATTTACTACTGATTTTGAACACAGAGATATACAAATGACTATTTTCAGTCTACATTATTATTAAAATGAATAGTGCATCAATACCACAGCCAAAGATTTTTCCCCCCAGAAATACAAAATGAAACCAGCAATGTTTAGCTTTACTTACCTTAAGTATTTCTCCACATTGCTTCTATTCAAAATGAGGTTTTCACATTAGGTATCCTAAACCCACATTGAAAACTCACCATCTGGAAGGGTCAGCATCATTAAGGAAATGGTAGACCAGAGCACAGTGGTCTCTCCATCACTTGGTGGTCTGAGTTTTCATTGAACAGACAGAGAGCTTTGTCTTTTTTCTATTGAGCTATAATGTGTCTCTTGCCCATAATTTGTTAATGTGTTGAAAAATTTATTGAGAAGGGCATAACTATGGGCAAATAAACATTACTCTTTCTTAGGGTTTCTTGCCAAAAATTGGAAGACGTGAGCTGCCTTTATTGAAAATTTTCAATATTATATTCTAATATAAAAGCAATAAATGTCTTTTCTAAGAATTTCAAAACTATAGCAATATAGAAAGAAAAAAATTCTAGCTTCCCAGGACTAGCACAGTTAATACTTGAGTGTAGACATAGGTACCATTAAGTTTACACCGTACCTACCATGAGGCAACCTGCTATTTTCACATAAGAACAAATCATAAACATGTGTCAATATCCTTTACTATTATATTATGGATTGGCATTTAGTATTCTGTGGCATCTGATTTCAATGATGTGCATTTCTTTTTAACCATTTTCTCTTGTGGCTCATTTAGGTTGTTTTTCATAGCTTGCCCTATTGAATGATAGCCTACCACCATATTCGTACGTTAGTCTTCATTAAATTTTCTATTTACTTGAAGGATTTCTAGGTCCATCAACAAGCACACTTTTTACTCTTGGTATTTATATTTAAAGTAGCTTTAATTAAATGTTAAGAACATGTGCTTTAGAATCAGATCTCTCAAACTGAGATTAGATTTGACATTTAAGCAAAGAAAAGTTACTTAACCATTCCTTGCCTCCACTTTGTCATCTGTACGATGGGACTACATACATTACAAAATTCAGAATAATTTTGAAGTAATTAAATTAGTTAATACATGAAAGAAAACTCTATCAATGACTGGCAAAAAGCAAACACTTCAAAATATTAATTATTAGTATTTTCCATATCAACTACCTGAGTTAATGTACTAATTTATACTCCAAAAATTTGTGTATACGTATCCTTAGATCCTCACAACATAATCAATATCATATATTATTACTTTTATATATTTTTAGATTTAATAGTCAAAAGTCACTGTTTATTTGAGCATTTCTAACATAATTTTTGTTTTGAAAGTTTTAAACAATATTTCACAGTTACTTTGTAAATTAGATGTCAAGGCAACATTTGAATTATTTTTAAACTCCCTCCATAGTAATGGCAACTTTATTTATGGATCAATAAGGTGAGATGTTTTTCATAGTAGAGAATTTGAAAAAACATTCTCTTTCCAAGTTTATCTAAAGGATAATTATAGCATTGAAAATTGTTGGCAGTGAAAGGCATATTGATTTCATTTAGTTTATTTTTCTGATAATCTAAAGGTCAGAGAGTTTAAGAGCCTTACCTAAGTAAACATGGCTGATTAAAGTAAGAATAAGATAAAACCAACTTCTATAAACTTCCAGGATAGTCCTTTTACTAAACCATGATAATTACACTGAAATAAAAAATCAACAAACATTTGCTTATCCTTGTAAGTATGTCTATAATTTAGGAAAGATACGTCAGCATAAAGCTAGAAAAGTTTCAGAAATGAATATTAAAATGGCCAGGGGGGCAGGCTCTACATGCAAAATTTAAATAATAAGAATGCTAATCTTAAAATGAAAGTAGGGAGAAATATGATTAATGTTTACTGATTCTTAAAAAGATATCTATATGATGAAAATAAACTCAATCAAGAAACAGTCAACTAATATAAACACTAGAGTCTTCCCTTAAGTCTTATCTATAGAATAAATACAAAAACATACTATACGGTATAGAAAATAATAAGCTCATGAAATTTACATTACCAAAGGTTACAGATAGGCTGAAACATAGATTTAAGAAAATATTAAACACACAAATGGTAGATCCTTCAGAGGTAAAAATATGCTAGGGAAGTTTTCCTAAATGTTTAATGTTTCCTGGAGGGCAAATGAAATCTCCTAAAAAGATGTAGCCAGTTGCCATGTACCAATAACCTGAATGTCTGAGACTCCCCAGATTGTGTGTTGAAGCTTTAACCCCCATTTTGATTATATTTGAAGAAAGGGACTTCAGAAAATAATTAGGTTAAATGAGATCATAAGAGTGGGGCCCTAATCCAATAGATTAATGTCCTTATAAGAAGAGAAAGAGAGACCAGAGCTCTACCTTCTTTCTCTGAACACACACACAGGGGAAAGACATAGCAAGAAGGCAGACATCTGTAAACCAGGAAGAGAGTTCTCATCAGGAACCAAATCAAATGGAACCTCCATCCTGGACTTTTTCAGAACTGAGAGAAAATAACTTTCTGTTGTTTAAGACACCACATCTGGTATTTTGTTATAGCACCCTGAACTGCAGAAATCATTGGGCCATCCTAGCATGCATATTTCTTGTTCCTAAGCTTCTCAGCCACTACAGATTGAAGGTTTGTGTCCCTCTCCCAAAATCATATGTTGAGATCTTACTCCCAAGTGATGGTATTAGGAGGCGGAGCCTTTGGGTGATTCGTTTCTGAGGGCAAAGCCGACGTGCATGGGATTAGTGCCCCTATAAAAGGGGCCCCAGAAGCCCCCCTCTCCCTTTCCACACCAGTAATGCAGATTGAAACCAAAACTTGTAAATCTGAACTTTGACTATAATGACTTTCCTGTAGAAACGGCATTGATTTTGGAAGAATGGCTATGAGGGACTTTCTGGTCCATTACACTAATTACATTTCTGGCTTTCTGTAAATTATCTGGATAATTGTAGCCAGTTGTCAGCCCTAACTGCAAATGCAGTTGGAAAAAAGCAACCTTTGGAAGAGCAGTCAGATAAATTAAAGTAATAATAAAAGGAAAAGTGAAGCATTTTCCTCTAAAGAGAATATATATATATATATATTTGCAAAGCATTATCTGTAAATGTAGAATTAGGGAGATACCTATAAACTCTTTGAACATTTGATAAATCTATGAGCTTTCATAGATTGTTTTCTCACAGATACATTTTTGTTTTCTCACCCAGTCTCTTTTAGAACAATGAAGATAAAGATACACGAATATACTCGTTGAAATAAATCAGTTGAAAATTCACTAATAAAGCTGAGAAAAAAAGATTATTTAAGGTGACCAACTATCAGACCATAGTTATAATTCAGGTCATTTGTATTTTTCAACTACTGATTTAACGTAATTATTTAACAATTTGAGGTAGGTGTGTAAAAGATAAAATGACAATTTTTTAAAAATCTTTTAAGTACATGTTGGGTATCATGGTAGTTCAAGTTAAATTACAGTGAGGAAATAGGAAGCGTTCCCCGTCAGTGTGCCTTCAGGGAGCAGAGGATTTTATGACTTGGTTTTTAATGACCCTCATGATTCCTGAGGGGAGTCATAATTTTTTAATCAGGCACAGCTGCCATTTAATAAAAGCCAACTTTGCGAGGCTAGGTCAGTGACAGTATGTTTAACGGCTTCGTTAATAGTTTTGTACACATTTTCTCTTAAGCTTATCCACATTTCTGGACACTTTTAATTTTTTTTAACTGCCCTAATTAAGCAAACTTATAGAGTCCACAGGTCAAAGATGTTGGCAATAGATACTTTCAGATTTTCAGTCCCAAAGCAAGTACGGAACTCTTCTAGTAACTTTTTATCCTTTTTCAAAAATCTCTATATACACATTGGGGAGAGAAAAAAAAGTACTATGTGCCAATGTTTTATTAGGAAGAATTTGAAACCCTATGTAAAAATTTTTAAAGTTCATGTAACAGTTTTATCAGGATATCTGGCTATGACGGTGACACTATCTGCCCCTTGCCCTCTACTTTCAACAAGGGTTTATGTCCTAGTATTCTAAAACTTATCTCAAATCTCACTGATTGGTTTGTCTCTGAAATCTCATCATAATTCCGCCCCTCCTTTAACCATACTCTCAAATTTACCTTGAGTGCGCTTGCAAATGCCTTAAGAATGCATTTGTAAAAGACATTTAAGAGAAGTTGATGAACTATCAGGTGCATTATTATAATCTCACAGCTTGGGCGATACTGCTGGATCATGCTGTGCTGGGATTTCTTTCCCTCTGTGATGGCACTGCTACTGATCACTAGGGTTTCAGGTTCTGTTTTCCCTCCAGGAATGTAGGAAAATTGCACTTCCCTACCCTTATGAAGTTAGGCATGGCTGTGTTGCTTGTTTTGCAATTAAAAGATGGTTAGAAGAGGAGTGTGTCATTTCTAGGCTGAAGTGTTGAATTTCCAATGCAAGGGTCTCAAACTCTCTCCCTCTAGGAACCATCAGAGAGGTTTATGTTGAAAGTGCAACACCCTAAGATGATGAAGCTTCTGCCTGGATCTTGGGTGACTTTCATAAGACTGTCTCTTATGAACCTGTATTTCACACGTGGATTAATCAATAAAGATAAAATTTTACTGTGTGTAAGCCACTGAGATTTGAGGTCAGTTGTTATCAGGCCTATCTTGGCTGACCCACATTCAAATTTTAATTTATTCCTAGTTATCAAGCCAATTATGTGCATTATTCTGCTTATAAAATAAATGGCTAGATATGGTTGTTTGTAAAATGTGTATAAGCAAATTAAATTGCATATATCAGTCTTATTGACATGGAAGGTGTGTTTTCAATTTAACCGTAAATAAGGCAGCTATTGTGTTTGGACTAGTATGCCAAATAATGAAAAACTGACTTCATGCACTAGTCTTAATATTCATCAGACTGATACTTTCCATGTCACTCTAGATGGCAGTACTGATAAGGGATGAAGGCTGGGAACTTAATCTAATTTACTGAACTTACTGTTGAGAGAATTATATAGCTCTAACCTTTCCACCCCTGTTCCCGTGTCCTGTCCTACCACCTGCAGCACTATAAACAGAACAGCCTTGCCGGATGGGAGGCATCTGCAAAATAACTCATCTCTTCAAAGGGCGGCTGGATTCAAGTGCTATCATGTCCTCTAATGTGCCGTATATTTTAGCTATTGCTTTTAAATCATCTTCAGCTTTCTCTTTTGCACATTACTAAAGACTTTAAATAGCAGATGTCAAAGTCGCTTGCTTCTTTTGCTTATTGCATTTCCAGAAATGTTAAGTATGAAGATCTGCTTCTACCGTGTAGTTTGTGTGAAATGATGTAATTCAATCATGCTGCTTCTAGCAACAGCAATGGTCCGTGTACGAGAAAAATTCTGAATGCATTATCCAAAATTCAGCTTCAGTATTTTTTGTCATTATACTTGGCTCCTCCAGGATAAACAAAAAGCCATGCCATTGATGCTGATGCCCTAATTCTTTACCTGCTGTGCGTGAAAAATAGACACTAGTAGGGGAGCACAAACACTGGTAATGGTACCGAGACTTCTTATTTCAATATTTACCTTTTGTGGGCAGATTTGGGAATTTTCTTTTTTCCTTTAATGAGAATTGAGGATAAGCCGGCTTCACTATGATGATACAAATGTTAAAATTATCATGAGTGCTATGCCATATGGCACTTAGATAATAGTAGAAATAGGTTGTTGATCAGCAGATACATTCTCATTAGAATCTCACCATTTTTAGCGCACAACAGACGAATTTCCTTTAGAACAGTTTGTTCTAAGGATGGTTTTCTTGGCTGACAGGAGGTTTTCGAGTTTCGTGAATTGTTGCTATAGCACCATGGATGAGTTGAATAAAACTGTTATAACATGCCTTGGTAAGTCTTTCCTTTTTATCATCAAATAATATTCCATTGTATATATACAAGATGCTTTATTCATTTATCAGTTGACGGACATATGAGTTATTTCATATACATTACTATTGTGTGGATTCTAAGTTTTATAGGATACTACCTTACTATCCATCATAAATTGGTCTAAAATGAAGTTCTTACAAAATTTCTAAAAACTAGACCCTTCCTCTGATTTTTGAAATTTTTCATATACTAATGTAGGGTTTTGGTGGCTACATTTCCCAAACATGTGAGGAAAGTTGCTCAACAGACAGGGAAGGGAGATGAAAGATGAACTAACAATACTGCAGGTATCTTCTTCACTGGCTTCTGTATTGAGGGGCCCAGCAGCATCCTGCCTTTCTCACTGTTTGTTTGCTTGTTTTTTGCATATATGTACTTTTATTGAAGTATAGTCACTTTATAATGTTGTGTCAATTTTTGGTGTACAGCATAAGGTTCCCATTGTTTCATGATTCATCTGTTCCTTGGATTCTTCTGTCAACAGACTTCTCATTCTCCCACCAAAGGAATAACCATGAGGGAATCAATTCCTCCCCGGAACCTGATGAAATAATCTCATGGAAAGAATAACCTGTACCTCAGTGTGGAGAAGCAGGATGTGAAGTAAGCCTTACCCTGTAGCCCCAGACTGACCACTTTGAGAGAACCCAGGAAGAGGTGGCCTGTGAACACCTTAAAAAGAGCAGAAAAACATTGTTACTGGGCTTCTTGAGCTTTTAAGTATCTTACACACACAAACACACCCACCCACCATCAACACCAACAAACAACAAAACAGTACAACCTGCCTCTGCTACTTTCCCAGTTGGTGTAATACAATGGTAGCCTGGAGTGAGACCTGAATTAGGATGTGTATGTCTGAGAGTGAGTGCTGCATTTTTTTTTTCCTGTTTGTATTTACTATGCTAAACTTTCCTCCTATACAGGTGAAATTCCAAGAGATTTATTTGCAGAGATTAAGGGAGCCTATGATAACTGAGACTGACACCTTATTTCCTCGCTGGGCATCTGCCTAGACAGTAAACTTCCCTATACACCAACTGTGCTTATGTGGGCAAGGGATGTGTGAGGATGACAGACAATTGCAGAGAGAGAAACCAGGGCAGAGAGGAGGGTCTAAAAGGACACCTGAGTTTCTAGAGACTTCTGTGAACATGATGGGAAATAACTTAGCTTAAACTAGCTTGCTGCTGTACCCCCGAAGAGGGCTGACTCCAGCAGCAAATGTCCACTCCACCCAGAGCAGGAGTTGAAGGGTGCTGGAAAAGCTGAAATCAGAACAGATCTCTCTCTTCAGTGGCATAAGCACAACGAGGGGCATGGGGCTCCCAGGGGACTCACACATGAGCCTGCCTGACACCCAGCACTGGGATACCTGCTGCAAGGGGTGGGGTGGGGGGGTCCAGGGACACCACTCTTGACCACAGAAGCAGCGATAAGCAAAGAACAATTACAGCAGAAAGACCTTGTCCCCGTTTGGCCCCTGAGACCTCACTCCAGCCAAACAGAGAAGAAAATGTGCAAAATGGAGGGGAGGAAAAGCGAGAGGTCAGGTCCACATCTTTTGGACTATCACCCAGCAGGCCCAGAAAGAGAGGGTTGAGGAGGCATCAGCTGGACACGCAAATGAATTTTCACTCTAGGCAGAAGGGTTATACTTAAAAGTGACCAGAGAATTAAAGAAAAAAATAAAATCATTTCAAGTTAAGATTGTTCGATGAGCTGGTTACACATGCAACCTTTCCCTAACATTCTCAGTAGGTGAAAAGCTAAAGTTGTGTGTGTGTGTTTGGAGAGGAAGGGGACAGCTTTCACCAAAGTAAGCAAGATCATATACGGTGAGACCTCATGGAGATCAGATAATTGGTCCAAATACGCACGTGTGCAAGGTAACTAGGAAACAAACTCAGGTAACGAGGCCGGCCCAAGCCACACAGCCTTCTAACAGCCATGAGCGGCCCTTCCCCTAAGGGCTTAGTTAAGAGTTGTTCAATGAAGTCTTTGTGATGTGAGAATGAATAGCTAATCTTTTCATTGTTCCCATATGCTTTTTAGATGCTTTTTGAAATAATATACAGGATATTTTTGTCAGATTAAATACTGCCTTTAACCTGCAGTCTCTATTAAAAGGCCACATTTTAAAATACGAGAGCAGCGTCTTTATTACTATACTGTGCAATATATAATTAACTCATAAATGATTCAGCATAGGTAGCATAAAAAAGAATTACAGCACGAGTCTGTGAGTGTGTGTTAAGGTTACGGTCATGGCTGCAGACTCCATGACACTCTGATGCTCTTAGGAGCCTTCCTGGCTTCAGCTCGGAGATGTTATCTATTTGGTTCTAAATCAGACGGTGTTTTATTCTTAAAATCACATTACAGTTATTATTAGAAAGGCGATATAGCAAAATAGAGCATGTGCTTTAGGTGAGACATCTCTGTATTCATCCTCAGAATCACCAGGTCAGAGTCTGTGGAGGACAAGGAAAAATGTAAAGGAGGTAATAGGAGGAAGTTAGCTGAAGGAAGTGGAGGCAGAGAGGAGGAAAAGGAGAAAGTGGAATGAGGAGAGGAGTAGGTGGGAGGAGAAAAAGAGAACATGTGACAAGAGGAGGTCAGGAAGAGAGAGCAGTAGAAGAGAGGAGGAGGAGAGGGAGGAAGAGGGCAGGGGCGCGGTGCATGGAGAGCCACATGGCCGAGGCTCCCTCCAGGGAAGAGCTCTTTGCCTCCCAAACTTCGTCTTCCCACAGAGACCAAGGTTTTAAATGAGAGTAAATGTGGCGATGCTTTTGGAAAGGTTTCCTGTCCATATTCTTGGGATTAAAAAAATAGTAATAACGTATTTCATTGTCCACTGTTTTAAAACTTCACTCTGGCAAAATATTTGCAACTTTTCTCATTTAAAAACTGAGGGGGCTACACATTTTAAGACTAGGTCCCTTAAAAATACATGGAATATATTTTTTTTAACAAAATGAGATCAGAGCGCACAAAGTGAGATCAAAGCAACTCGATTTTCCCTGATGAATCAAGAGTGTTCAATTTGTTCTTCCATTTCATTATATTCCTCGAACAACATTTTAGTTGATGCAAAATATTCCAGTGCACTGGAATTCACTGTATCATTGTTTATTTATTTCATTGCCACAAGAGCATTTTCAGTGGAGGGTGGCATTTGGCGTTTCCAAATAGCTTTCTGTCTTGTAAACTAGGCAATACTGAAAACTCTTTATATGTATCTCTATGTGTATATCATTTCTTTCCTTAGCACCAATTATGTGATGTGAACCTGAGATAATGGGTTTGTGAATTTTAAGTCTTTTGTGCCTCATTATTAAATTGTCCTTCAGAAAGTTATTAATTTACAGTCCTACCCGCAGCATTTGAAAAGCCCACACAGAGATACTTCTACATCCCTCTATAATTAGTGAAATATTGAATTATTTCCGTTACCTGAACAATATGCAATTGAAAAAAAGTGTTGAAGATTAAAGGAGCCTATAATAACCCAAACTAGATCAAAGGATGAAACATTTTCTCCATGAATGGTTTTCTTTAAATTTCTTAAATAATGTTCTAAAGGCACTGTAATTGTTTGGAAAGGAAGAGCTGATTATTAATACCAAAGGAAGGTCTATTGACTTAAAAATCAGCTGCTACTTGATTAAAGGCCTTGCTTTTTTTTTTTTTTTTATTGCATTTCCATTTCTGTCTGCACATTATAAACAAATTACTTGTGGAGTTCTGTGGATGATCATCTTCTGCTAAAATTATCCAGATTAGCACTTTGATATACTCTGTGGTCTGTCCTGTGTATACCAGCTTCAGTTTACGTAAGGTACATTGTAAGCTCTTTCCAGTGCAGGAGTTCATCTATTTGCATTTCACATGCAACTGCCAAATTATTTTGGTATAGTCACTGCATAATAAATGCAAAAATTCAAATAAGTACTAGAGTATCAGAACAATTAAAGCATAGTCAATCCAATTGTATTTTAAGGGTATAAAATGGTCACGCCAAACAAAATCATTCCAATTGACTTGTGAGGGTGTGCTTTGCCTGAACAAGATATAGAAAAGGAGAATCTGAATTTAGATAACTAATAAAATAAAAGTGACTACTTACAAAGCAGTATTTTAATTGTTATTTATTTCTTAAAATCCATCCTAAAAGTTATTCAAGAGTTGTAAATAAATATGTTGTTTTTAATAGTTTTGACATTTGGAGAGCTCAAGAAACATCGAGGGATAATTTTGACAGAAATCATGCCCTGTCTCCCCTTTGCTCTTTAAGACTTTCCCTGGTCCATCTCTTCTCTTTCTTAGTATTTCTTTTTCTGGTCGCTTCATATTCAAAGTCCAAAATATCAGTTTGCCTCTAATAAATCATGTCTCAAAATGGAATTTGCCCAGGAAAAGAAATCTGGATTTTAGGAAGCACATATTCTATGAAGAGAGGAAAGGAGAGACCTAAACTGAAGATGAGGATGGTTTTAAGAACATTCTCAAAGATAAAAGAACTGCCCAAGTGAAAAATATGTGTCTTTTCTACAGAGAGAAGATTAGAAGCTGATGAAATGTTTTAGGTAGAATGATTTAAGGTAATTGCAGCAGCCAAATTTAAAGGAAAGGAAAAGGAGCAGCCAAAAGTGAGAAAAAATGTCAGGGTGTTTGGAATTAGATAATGAGACACATTGAGATCCTTGTGTGCTGGGTGGGCGTCTTTCTCCCAAGTTATTTAAACATGTAATTTTGGTTGTTAAAATTTTTAAAAATCATTTTAATAGTATTTACCTGTTATCATTCATTTGTAATCATGTTGTGTTTTGATATATGGCTGGATTTTTTCCTGCTAGTTGATGAGAACTAAATCTCAATTAGATCAGAAAATAATACATCTTCATCTGCAAGGCATTTCATGTAGAAAAAAATTAAGTTTTCCCTGATCTATATCTAGGCATAATTTTTTTTTTCTGTTTGTACATAGATAAGAGTCTCCCAGGCATTTATGAATATTTCGGTGGCTCCCATGGGGGGTCTGACATTTCAATGTTTCCTGCCACACTTCGAAAGGAAACATTTCAAAAAATTAAAGGCACTGATAAGCAAATCCTTCATTAATAAAACAGACTATTAAGTTTTTAGCTCCTGGTACTTAAAATTTCCCTATTTTATCTAGAATTAATTTGCAGGTACCATGAACCTTTTTGAAGTCTGAAAAAAAAAGGAGAGATGAAGTTAAGGGCAAGATTTAAAAAAATGGCTTCATCTACAGTACATCTCTGCTTTACAGATCATTTTCTCCTTTATTTAATAATTAATGCCTGCTACACCAGCATGTTTAAATCCTCAACAGATAAGAAATAATTAAGTTAACACCACTCAAAATGATATGTAACATCTCAATCAGTGAGAATTTTTAAGTGGCAACAAGGAGAATGAAAGGATTGGAAGCTGCACAGTAGGATATTTTTTTTTTCCCCAGTGAAAGTCAAAGGCACATTCGTACAGATGCAAGAAACACGACACTTCAGTGAAGCTGTTGTATCATCTGCTAAAATAAATGAGGTAGCTGCCAGCGGTCTAATGAACACTCAGAGGCACAGAGGCATGATTTTCCTGGCTTTCTCAGTTACTTGTCTACAACCGTAATATATTTTCCAAATTTAAAAATTAGACATTTTCTTAGATGTTGACCCTCCCTTCAATTTTCCTCCTTCTCCTCATCTCACAGATACTAAATCACTTGGCTCAAACTGAAGTGGGAGGAAAGGGGGCAGGGCACAACCACTGAGGGAATGACACAGACATTGAGGACAGGACAAACTGGTTAGAGCCAAGATGGTGCAATATTTGACTTCCAGTAGACCTTGAGCCTCATGGCACACCCACAGGTGCCACGACAGTTCCTAGGCTGAGCATAAAAGGTCACAAAGTGAGCCGGGAGCAGGGGAGGGGACGCGTTTCCTGAAAATCCTCAACACTTCCACAAAGTAGTCAGAATACTCATTAGCATATGAAATTATGGAGCCCATAAAACCTAACAACTCCGCACCTCATGGTCACTCTCTCTCTCTTGCCTTCTGAGATGGCCCACTGTCTACACAGTGTGTGTCTACTTTTACTTTAAACTAAATACCCCCACGCCTCTCATCCTCTCTCCCTCTCACCTTTCTAAGATGGCTCACGTCCTACCACGGAGTGTGTAATCTCCTAAACTGCTGTCCCTTCTGAGTGAGATAGACCCACTCTCTGTGAAGGGTGTGTCTCTCTAAATAAACTTGCTTTCACTTTACCATGCCTTTCTCGTGAATTCTTTCCTGTGCCAGGCAAGAACCTATTCTCCCACAACAAAACAAAGTTTTCATAGTCCCCACATTCCCCTTTAAGCTTAAGAAATATAATAGACGTGAACAGCCAAAATTTCTCATTCTCTCCCTCTGTCTCTCGCTCTCTCTCCCTCCCTTCTTTCTTCATCCCTCCATCTTCTCCCCCTGTTTGCTGAAGCAGATACATGCTGCTCTTCACCACTGGAAAACCATCCTCGTTCCTTTGCTCAGAGTGCTGTATATTTCACAAGAATCATGGTAAGCAAACAAAATGCACCATAAAAAATATAATTGTCCTGTAAGTACACACCAGCAAACACTTGCATTATTTTTTGACAACTATCTAACATTTCATTGACCCAGAAAATGGTCACCCCCTAATTTGGCTTCTTTTGATTTCATGTGCCTTATCTGAGGAATGGGAAAAATGACTCCAGACACAGAAGTCCACTGAAAGCAAGAGCAGCTGCAATTGTCTTCATCACCCAGCACTTATCATTAACATCGTCATCATCATGATCACATTTTGTGAAAGCTTACTGCGTGTCACACAGATCGTTAAATCCTTTCCAGCAAATGATGCCCTTTGGTTTTCCATTAAAAAAAAAAAAAAAAAAAGGCATGGAAATTCCACCCTGCCAACCCAGTGGTTGAATTTGTACAATGTCATGGAGTGTGGTTACTTTCTTCTGTCCCCAGAGAGAGACTTAAAAGTACACATTAACCCAAAGTCACTGCACCGCAGTGTAATCATTGTCTGGAGTCATTCAAACTATTCCCAAGCCAAATTCCTAGTCTAAACTGAGTGACCCAAGAAATACCTGGGGCAATTGCAGAGAGCAGGCTAATAGGTGAGTGGCAGCAAATCTCTGCTGCCTCAGTGTGAGGGCAGCGGTGATGAGGTGAAGGACCAAGGCCTCTGCGAGTTACTAACAGCAGGACTGGCTGATGTGCTTGCCATGTGGGTTCATCTAGACCTGGTCCGGTCAGTCGAGGGGAACGGGCCACAGAAGAGCTTCTTCCCCTCCCTGCTCCATCCACAACCCCAACCCCTCAACTGGTGACTAAATAACACTATCAAAGTCATGTCAGGCTGAGGATAGAGCTGTTTTCCCATTTGTTTAACTTCTTTCCCTCCCCATGACCAAGTCTTTAGGGACATTTAATTTAGGTAGTTTTCCTTAATGGTTAATGGCTTGTTTTCTTAAAATAACCACCAGGCACTCTACTCTGCAAAGGGCCTATGTACCATCTCGTGCTATAGGTAGTGTTTGTCTGTTCATCCCTGCAAGAGACTAACCATGGCCTCATGAGGAGCCCAGACTCTCTTACCTACACTTACCACATACGAGGGAGCTCTCCTCTCTTTTGGAGGAGTCTGTCATTCACCCTCTTTTCCCAGATCTTAGCACAAAGTCCATCCTGTCTTGAAACACAGGTGACTGTATATAATACAAGCTCATCTACAACCTTTTTAAAACATTCTCTGTGTTGCCAGATTTTATGAAAAAACTGTACAATTAGGTACAGAGGCATTAGATGGCATCACACAGTTTTCTAAGGAGACTTATTGGTTTTTCTTCCTACTGCATAAATAAAGGCACGTCAGGTGTCAGTGTTCTGGGGAGGACCCAAAGCCTAACTTCTCAGCTGATTTTATAGATGGGCAAAGCCACACCCCATCTGTTTCACTTTGTTTTTCCTATTCTCTTTATGGAACTTTATGAGGATAACCATCAAGTAATTTTTTATATATATATACATTGTATATATATATATATATTCAAGGCTGAAGACAGTCCAGAGGCAAAATTCTGTTTTTCTTGGGAGACCCCGTTTTGCTTTCTCTTAAGAACTTCAACTGATTGGGTGAGACCCATTATAGAAGAGTAATCTGCTTTAGTCAAAATTGATTCCTTTACAGGTTGATCTCATCTAGAAAATATCTTCACAGAAATATCCACTCTAGTGTTTGATCAAATATCTGGATGTCATGGCCTTGCAAGGTTGATGTATAAAATTAACCCTCATGCTAAATATTAAAATAGTATGAGGATTTCTGGAAAAAAAAATTTGGATCAGTTCAATTTGGTGAATAAATGGTTATGGAAAAACTTGATTAAAAACCCAGAGGTAAAGATGTCACTTGCCCACTTGCACGAACTGAAGGTTTGCCAAAATATACTCATTTTTTCTACAACTCTCTGTGTAATTTAAATTTGTGAAATTAGGAAAGGTGGGAATTTGCATGCTTTAGCAAAGAATTCAAACTCTTCCCTCCACTCTTCTAATTGCTGTCTTTTTTTTTTTTGCATGCATGCACGCATGCATGCACTCTAAGAAATCCTAAAGTAATGATCCACAAGAAAACTGTTAACTTCTGTGCCTCTCTAGTTTTGCAAACATTCTTGACCCCGCAATTGAAATTCCAACAAGAAATCAAGATTCTGGCCAAATGTCACTTCCAGGAAGTCTTCCCTTTCTTGCCTTTGGAGTAAGTAGCTCCCTGCCTCCATCTATGTTTCCACAATATACGGTATATAACTTTGTCAATACCATCTGATTTTTTTCAAATTATTTACATGTAAATCTGTCTTCCTCAGTAATTTGTGAGCTCTTGTATATGAGGACAAAGCACTTGTTCCTTAAAAGTTTAAGTGTGGCCCCCAAATCGGTAGCATCAACATCACCTGGGGGTTGTCAGGAATAGAATCTTGGGCCCATCTCTCACTTTCTGAGAAACTATGTGTGTTTTAACAAGATTTCAGCATGGCTTCGTGATATTAAAATGTTAAGTACAGTTCCAGGGGTTGGTTTTAACAAATATGACTAAGCCAAGATTTCTGCATGAAAGGAACCCATGTTCTAGTAAGGAGATCTTTCTAAGTTTCCTGAGCAGGCCATGTTCTCTCTCACATTGAAAGTTTGTAAGAGCTGTTCCATTTTCCCTGGGTATTCAGTTCCCTTCTTGGTCTCCTCTTGTTTTCTAGGTCACTTTAGATCAATTCTATTTTGTTCAAAATAAAATATTGCTAACAAAAAATTGGCACTTGCCATCTGCCTCTACAAGGATTGGATCATGTTGGCACTCGCCATTTAACTCTGCTTGGATTAAATCAGGGGCCACTACAGCCACTGATCTCCAACACACCCTGAAAGGAGTTCAGGACAGAAATAAGGAATAAGGTGCTCTGTGCTCTGGGAAAACTGGTGGAACAGGTATTCAGATAGTTAGATATTTTCAGGAGAAGATTTTATGACCCCAATTCTTGTGCCTCTTCATATCTAGAAAAGCACTAAAATCATTAATGGTGACATCTGCTCCTCGTGACCAGCAGCAGCCTCTGCCTACGTGTGTGCTTGACCGCACGTCCCCCCTTCACTGCAATCATATATAATCCTACTGAGTTTTCCCCCTGCTTCTTTGGAACAGCTTCTCAGAGCTTTCTGGGATGCTGTCTCCTGGGCTTTAGTCCTCATTTTGCCCTAAAGAAGACTTAACCCACAACTCTCATGTTGTGTGATTTTATTTCAGTCAACAATATATACTAAAGCCATCAATACGATTATTAGGAGATCCAATACATTTCTCGGGCACCCCACCACCCCTGTGGAACTGGGAATCTTAAAATTCAAAGGTCTTGTTTCTGTTGTTTTCTTTTGTTTTCCAGTGTCTGTGGCTAGTGCCTGATCCCAGGCTGGATCGGTCTAGCCTGTTCCTATTGATTGGAAAATCATCAATTCTTGAAACACAAGACTGGTTGAGATGTCCGTCTTCCCTAACTCCATGACACTACAATGACGGCACATTGCCCGGCTGCTTCTGTTTGTTTTCTAGTTAACCCACGGCCATCCTGAAGGTAGCAATCAATCGTTGTCTGCTGTACAGTGTTACCTCCAGTGTCTCATCCATGCCCTGGTGCCTGGTGGGTCCTCAAAATATCTTCGTTGATTTTGTGGGGAGGAAACATTTTTTCTTCTGTCCTACTAGGTTCGTTGGGTCCTCTAACAATACTGGCATCGGACAAATTAACAGGAGACAAACAAATTGAATTTGCACATACAGGATCCCACAGACATGAGAGTCAAAGGCAGTTAGGCACTGAGGTTTATATGCCATCCTGCTCTGAGGCACGGGGGGGGGGGGGTCTGAGGCTTCAAAAGAGAGGAAGACAGTTAACAGGAAAGTGAGAGGAGCAGGTGTTTGATAATCCGATACTTGCCCTGCCCTGCAGGTAAGTCTCTCAGATTTAAAAAAAAAAAAAATTATCCTTGGTAATAGTTCTTTTTCTGGTCCAGACCACCTATCTATACTTTTTTTAGGCAGTTAAGAGAGAGGTAGGTGTTTTCCTGAGTCTCCTGGGTCCTAATTGCCTTCAATTCAAAATAATTCACATGCCCAAGTGGCACATTTTGGGGTGGCAAATTCTACTGCCCATCAATTCTGTGAATGAGTGACAAATGCAGTTAGATAAATAACAGCCACACATTTTAGGAAGGGACGGATTCAAAAGACAGAAATTACCCCAGAAATTTATACAAAGCTGAATTATCAAAACAGGAGTTCTGTGATGTGTATGTGTGTGTGTTTTTTCTTTTTTTTTTCCTTCTCAATTCTAACAAACATAAGGGAGAGTTTTAGTAATATTTTTGATCAGAGGGATAGCAAGTTTAAATTTGACCTTTTGAAATTAAATTCCTCTCTCACCTTCCCACCCCCCACATTGCAATGATCAGGAAGTAGGTATTGAGTAGAAGTGAGGGCTATTAGAAAACTAATTGTTTGCTAATGAAATCAGTGGAATGCCACCAGGTTCCTATTCAGGTCTTTCAGGGACTCAAGTGGTCAACTAAAATCAAGAATTTAAATCCTTAATCTTAATCTCATAAGCAAATTTCTTCCCCCATCTCTATTGAAAGAAATTCTCAGCCAAGGTTAAGGAAGTGCCTACTTGAATTTGACCAAGTATTTCCATTTTAAGTTTAATAAACATTGGCAGAGTTTGAGGTTTCTCTCAGGGACTTGCAGGGGGCTTAGTTTTAATACCATTTCTCTTAATGTGTTAGCTCTTATCTTTACATAAATAGTTTAGCAGCAGGCTGTATATTAAATTCCGAGTACGCTGTCTTCTTAGTATTTCTGAAAATAAATAAAAGCATAGAAAAGAAACATTTATGAAAAAAATGACACACATTCCTCTCTGTTCAGCTGAAAAAACAGAGGTTTATTAAAGAAAACAAGGGATGCTTTCTAGTGGTAAAAGATAATGGCCCAAATAAACATGAATAAGATCAGCTCCTTGGAAAAAAAAAAATCTCTGGATCTTGTTATAGTCAGTTTCAGGGGCTTATGGTGACGACTTTAATGATGGATTTATTAGGGCTCAGGTCATACTTGTACCCTGCCTTTAAAAGTAAGCACCTGGGCACAGAACTTTGCTGAGAGGACATTCACATGACAACTGGCATCTGGGAATGACTGAAGAATGACTGCAAATCTGCAGGCTTGTAGAGCGTGACCAATTTTAGTAAAGCACTTGAGTCAGCTTTGCTCAGTGTCTATCTCCAGGCACCACGGAGATGCCCGTCACCACACCCCTTAGTGCGCAGACAAAGATATTAGAAAAGCTGCCAAATTGTCTTAACCTAATTAACCGGAATTCAAACTAGGGCAGTGTTTTATGTACTCTAAATTATTGTGCCCTTGGGTCTGGCTATTTCAGCCCATAGTGATGACTTCTTATTTTGCACACATGTAGCACTCTTATGTTTGCAAAAGCATTGAAACATAGTTGAATTAACCTTTCCTGTTAGAGTTTAATCATTTGTAATATTCCCATATTAAAGATGAACAAAACAAGGCATGGATACTTAAACTATCTGGGATGGTTAATTTAGTCCTGACTGACACATTGTCTAAGCCTAGTTGCGCTCAATTATGAGAAAGACATAGACGGAGGAATCTAACACGGTAGCAGTAGAGGATCCTGAACTTTCTCGTGACTGGCACTACCTGGTAGATTTCTTCCTCTGTGGCAGTGACTCGCCTGCTGATGATTCTCACAGAGACAGAAGACTCCTCCTCCTGGGTAGCATATTAGAATTTGTGTGTATTTGCCTGGGTGTGAGTGGGTTTAATTTGCAAAAGTATCACACAGATGATCTGATCAGAAATTAGATAATTCTGATTTCCTCACTCCTTGTCCCTCATAAGAATCACTGACCTGAAAGAATAGCATTCATAAATTCTGGAAAAGCCTGAAATTACATCTTCTAATTATTTAGTTTAAAAAATTATTAAACTTTGCTTAATGTGAATAAACCACCTTTTTCTTCAGTGTTGAATATCATTGATTTATGTTTGCAGTTGAATAAAGCAATACTCATTTTTTTTCCTAGCACCTATTGTATGAGAATCAAAAGTTCAATTTTTTACTCAGTAGACCAGGCCAGTAATTCACAAGACTGTATCAACTGGTAACTTTTTAAGGCTGTCCGTACCTCTCTCTCTCAAACAAAACTCTCTGGATGTCTTAAGTCACAGATGTTCTCCTGTTGCCAAAAAATATACATGAATTGTACTCTATATAGATTTAACTGTTTTTAGGGGCATAATTGTACTATAACAGGCAATTAAAAGTGTCTGAAACAGATCTTCTCCTTTATATGGCAATTATGATCCTCGCCAGCAACTAGATCTAAACTCATTCTTATGCTGTCTTCCCCAGCGGATAAAATAAACCCAACGGTTCTGTTCATTTCTTTGTCTGGTGACAGATACATTGCAACAAATCGTGTTTATAGTTACACAGTGCTCATTATATTCTAGGCGCTGCTCTTTGTTTAATCCTCACAAAAGTCTATGAACATGGTACTACAATTGTCACCACTTAACAGATGAGAAAGCTAAGTAGTTTGACAATTATCACACAAATTAATGAGAGGTAGATAAAGAATTTGAACCCAGGCCAGAAGATTTCAGTGGTCTTGCTCTTAACCACTATGCAATGCTCTCTATTTGGAAGAAAATCATTTGTGATTCAGTCTCCTCCCTGTCTCCCCCTTGTCGTGCCCCACACTGGAATTGAGATATTCTTTTCTGGTAAAATTAATAAATCTGTCTCAAATCTGCCATTCGGGTATCTTAGTCCCACAGAACTACATTAATATGTATTTTCCGTAAGATTTTATAATTTGATTCTGATAACTTCTGAAACTTGTTAATTCTCAAGGTCACACTGTATTTTAATTCTGTCCTTCAAGGTGCTAAATAACCCTTCCCAGACTGATGTTATTAACTAAGTAAATGAGCATGTTTTGAGATGATTGATGGAATTATTAAATAGCACTCATCCTAGGACTAACCCCATTAGTCATGTTTCCCAACTTTGAAATTGAACTATTTGAGCTACAACAGTGCAACAAATTATATACCAATTTAGTGGTAACAGGGTAAGTATCTCAGCAAACTTTTTCTGGAAGTAAAAAGGATATTAAGAGAAACACATTTCAAAATTCAAAAATGGTTCAACTCTTTCTAAATTATTGATGATGTTGCCAGGTTAAGCAAAAAGTTCCTAAAAATTCAGATAATTATTCATTACATGTTTAATTAAGGTAGTTAATATTTTCTAATTCTTTATAATTTTTCACCTTAGTCTAGGAGAAAGATTCATCTACTAGTATTTGCTTTCTAATGAAAGCGTTCCCATAATTTTATAGAACCTAGTGGTGATAGAGGCTTACAAACTCAGAAACAAAACAAGGCACAAGTTCCTCAAATGTCTGTTCTTTTCTCTTTTTTTCAATAAAACAAAATTTGTATCTGGAATCAGACATGATTTTTCCCTGAAATTTCTTTTGCAGAACTTAAAAATAGCAATACAATATATTTTAAGTTTGTAAAATATACTTTTGAAAAATCCACAAACATATCTGGTCAGGAGTGAAATATTCTTTTCATAAAATGCTTTCATTTTGTATAGTAGTGTCAAATTTTCACAATAAAATAGTGTCAGTATAATGCAATCTCTTGTTTAACCAACCATATTTTTCTTATCTATGAAAGTATCTGCAATGTTCAATTTTCTGGGGAAGTTTTATAACCTCTAGACTTTGTTGCTCTTGGTATATTGTTTTTATTTATTTGGTTTTTGTTTGGTTTGATTTGCTACTTTTTCCTGTTATAATTAAGATTTGTTGCTACAATATTCTCCCAAAATTCATCGGGTCCTATTATACTTGACAATTGTGTAGCAAATTAAATAAATAAAAAGGCTGCTTTACTCTCTACATTTTCTTGCAACTTTTTACTGTGATCCTCTGATCTGCGGTTGTCTGAAATAAAGGTTTTCTACATCAGCGTGTAGTATCCCTTCCCCTATATCAAATACTTCGGATCTGAATTTCACCTTGTTTCCTTCTATTGCAATTATATTAACTTGCAACGCATTCTGGGGCCACTGTTTTTTGTTTTCTAGACGGTAAAGAACAATGGTCGAATTGGGGGCTCTCCACCACACCCAATTTAGAACTTAATTAACCACAGAAGTTATAAGTGAAGGCAGTCCCCCATAAGCTGACAACGAAAATCGTGGCTGCCCTCAACCTGATAAGAAAGAAACTGAGAGTCTTAAATTGAGATCACTACCAGCATAGCCGTGGGTTTCGGCAGTGACAAACTGTAGTTACAGATTCCAACAGCCCCTGATGAAAAGCTGTTCTCATTCCCTAATGCTTTATGGGAGAGCTGCAGCTGCTTGGAATATTTTTCAAGCAGAAAGCCATCATCATGACAACACCAGAGTAAAAGAGGGCAAAAAAAAAATTCTTTCTGGTAGGGAAATAAAGACATCTTAAGCTTGACTTCAAAAGCTCTCTACAGCAAACAGTAGCTGTGGAAATACCGTTTCATCTTTGCCTCTGGGATATTATTAAGCTTTTCTAGTAGCTCTAACTGCAGGAGAAGGGATTACAGAAGTTGCTGCTGTGTGGCTGCCTGCCATACAAATATCTGGAAAAGCTGGGATCATGGATTTGTATTTCGGCCAGTGATTAGCCAACCCCAAGAAACTGACCCGCTAATGAATACCGCAACACACCTCTTTTCACACCACACAAATAAAAACATGCAAGACTCCTCTATTTCTTGCTGAAATGTCAAGGACTTCTCTTTGGTGAAAGTTTGCAAAAACACAACAGGGGCCAGTTCTAGCTAAAACCTACTAGTAGCATGCGTGGTCCAGCAATGCCATTAACGCTGCATTGTTTACGGTTATGTCAGCATTTCCATGATAAATCCCTTTCAAAGTTTGTATCTCAATTGTTTTAAACTCCACTAGTAGCTGCAATGACCCATGCAGTCCTGGTGCAGAAACCGTATCATATCATTTTAGCACGGAGGGCAGGAACTCAGTAAAAATTAGTAATCAAAGGCCCTTTATTATTACTGTTTGATTAAAAATACATTTCAAATACTGTTTGAATTCAGCTGTTCAATATGGTTTTTTTAAATCATTTTTTCAGTGGACTGTATCTAATGTCCATTTGATGTAGATGGATTACTTGTTTTTTGGAAAAAAGGAAGATAGCAAACCAATTTTATTTTTTTAAATGAACGGATTATATGTAGAGTGTATTTAAACACACCACTAGATTTTCAACTGAGAGTGAGTGAAATTTGGTTTCTCTGTGTACATAACAGCCATGATGTAGCTAAGTCTCCTAACAAAATAAAATTAATGACGGCTACTAAATAATTACTAAATGTCCTTAGAGTTGGCATTTTGTTCTCACAGATTAGGGGAAAGTGAATCTAACATGCAAAGTGAATACATATATATTATATGAGTTGTGAAAAATGCAATACACTTAGCACTTGAAGTTTATCTTCTCAGGACAAAGAAATATTGGAACACACACTGAAGGACCTAAAACATAATCAAGATTGAGCCACAAGATGTTTTGAAACATAGAATGAAATTTATTTTTAATGAATGTTAATATTAACTTGATTTGATTTTTGTCAAAAACTGGCACATTTGCAACCCTTCTAGAGATTAAAACATATTGCTGTTTTTAAAAGGTTCTAATAATCAGATCTCTACAGCAGAGGTTTATAGTCTTAATTTTCCTAAGCAGTTGAAATTTCAAGGAAGCCTTCTATGATTATTCTCCGATCCCCTGCCTCGTCTAGATTATCAGAGAGACACATTAGTGCAGCCTCATCATTATTATTTCCCTCAATTTCATTTTTATCTATTTCATTATTTCTATTGCAATGTATTTTACAACATCTATAATCACTTTCCAATAATAGAGATTTATAATAAAGGATGACTGTGCAGTAAATCCACCTCTCCCAACTTTGCACTGGAAATGCAGGCTTTTAAGTAAAGACATTGTAAGTCTTTAGTTTATTATTTTATTTTCTTGTTTGTGACTGTCTCTTTTTAAAACATTGAGGTCTGATCTTGCATATTAGTATATTGTAATAGGCAGTCAATAAAAAAGCAACAGATAAAAATGTATTTAATCCACAAATCTGAAGAAAAAAGTGCATCTGTGTACATATCTATTTATCTATTTATCTATTTTTCTATCAAAAGAATGTGATGGTTGTAAAATATGAATCAACGTTATTGTAACACTTTTACATTATCATAATACTTCAGGTGGTTTATAAAGCTTTCAAAATATAAAGTTTATTCCAAAATATAAAGTTTATTTCAAACCATCAGCTGCTCTGGGAACATTTGTTTGATAATGGCTATTAAATGCTACTTAAGTGAATTAAATACTATCATAAAATATACCCATGTACGTTAACTTAGATTCAAAATAGTTTAAAGTTCTGGGGTTCCTTTGGAAAAGTAACTATTTGCATTCCATCTCTTGACATGAAGCTTTAAATATCAAAGTGCTTTGATGAATAATGAATACAAATATAAATGAATAAACAATCTGATGCCAGGAGAGAGGCAGATAAATATTCAAGGGAGGTGACTTTGTGTTTTGTTTCTTTATTTTATAATGTATTTTGCATTTGGCCTAGTCAACACATAGATGAAAACGGAAAAATAAAATAAAATATTTACTATACAGAGAACCCACTCTTAGAGCTCTTGTATTTCCTGATGAGTCTAAGGTGCATAAATCCAGTATCCTGTGAAGCAGGATGCTTGTCTGCCTTGGCGTTTTATTGGTCATCATATAGGGGGGTGACTTATGAATTGAGGGGGTTTCCAGAGTGATTTAAAAAGTCAGTCCTTGTGGCAGAAGAAAAACTGTAAATGATTCCCCCGAGGCTATTGCTGCTCGGTCAAATTTATTGCTCACTTTAGGGCCCCGGGAGGAGAAGCTCTCAAAACTGCCTCTGCTTCACGGCTCTGGAACCAAGGGCCCACAGCCCGATTCCAGGAAGTCAAGTCCGAGGATCGTGGTGATGAGTAGTCCATGGCTCTGAACTAGAAAACTTCAGAGAAAGGTGCTTCTTTTATATGATATGCTAGGAAAGTATACATATAAAATCAAGAACATATATTGAGGAACATATACATTATATATGTATTATAGAAAATGTATATATTCAGGAATATATATATATTCAGTGCCTCCACCACTGGTTCCCTGTTTGGCTGGGAATGTCATGAGTCGGGCTGATGAAATGTAAAAGGCAGAGAGCTAAAGTTGCCCTCCTGTTGTGATCAGATAGTCTTAGGATTCCAGCAGAGGTAATCTTTAAAGGAAGCGTGGCAGAGCTCTGGAAGTCTTTGTGATCACTACCCACCAGTAGCCCACAGGCTCATTGGAGGGGCCAGTTGGAGCTAGCCTGTGGTCAATTTTTATCGTACTATTCTTAGATACTCTAAAATTGCAGACCTTAATCTCTGAGGTAGGACTTTAACTCCTACCATGCAGAGGTGCCAAAAAATAAGGTACCGATGATTTCATCTTAAAATAAGCTAGTAACATTCTATGCATCCATGTCTTCTATAAAGTTCCAAACTCAAAAAGAATGTGTATGTTAAGATTATTTGTAATTTACAAAGGGTTTACAAATACCACATTATTAAATTCTCGGAACAAACTTTACAGTTGATAAGGAAACTGTAAGTAGTCTTTCTTCTTTTTCCTTTTTCTTTTTTTAAACAGAAAACAAGAGTTTGCAAGGAAACAAGTGATTTTCTCTGGTGAATAAACAAGAAATAAACAATTTCCAGGCCCTGGTCTCAGTTATAGCAGATATCAGGATTCATAGTGTAGTAAAATCTCTGCTAAGTCTGTACGTTGTTCACACAAACTTCTTGACACAGTGGTCACAGTGTACACCAACTCAGAGCAGTTCACACAAAGAGGAGACAGAGTATCATCTTGCTCTCATGGACCAAAGAAAACCAAAGATCAGAACACAAAAGGTCTGACTCTGGCTTCAAATGTTTCAGGCCATCAGATTTAATGAGAAGCATGTCCTAACTGTAAGGGAATGCAGTATCAAATGTGTTGTGATACACAGTATTTGTATGCATGTTACTGTTATACCCATTCAAGAAATAAAAGTAAGTCAATGTGGAATTAAAAAACAAACAGACAAACCTGACTACAAAGAGAGACAAGCGAACCCTGCTGTGTTACACATGAGTAATACAACCACACTGAAGGGAGAAAAAGCAAAGCCATCAAACAAGCAAAAAAACAAGTAGACAAAACAAGTTAATTGAAGGAACATTTAAGCATAAGTATGTGAGCTGTGTTACACTCTCAATGTAAGGGCAATATAGAACTGCAAACACTCTGTAAACTCTTTCTTGTAGGTTATGTTTTCACAGTGGTGTGTGTGCAGCAATTCCGAAGATCTTCTATGTATTTTGTCAGATTGAGTCAACGAGTAAGTACGTTGATGTTTGGAAGCAGTATTCTCATTAGGGAAGAGGAGGCTTACAAATAGGGACTGGGGAAAGGCAAGCAAGAGCCCAGAGGGTGGATTGAAGTTGGAGGTATCGGTATGTACCCAGTATGCATATATACACACATGTGTACACATGCATTCAGATATTTTAATTCTGCGAGCTGGTTGGGACTAGTGGCAATGATATCCCGATAGAGGCATATCTCATTTTATTGTGCTTCACTTTATTGCATTTTGCAGATTTTTTTTTAATATATTTAGTGTTTATGGCAAAACTGTCTCTAGCAAGTCTGTCACTGCCATTTTTCCAATGGCATTTGCTTACTTCAAGTCTCTGTCACATTGTGGTAATTTTTGCAATATTTCAAACTTTTTCATTATTTTATTGTATTTTTATGGTGATCTGTGATCAGTGATCCTTGATATTATTATTGTCATTGTTTTGAGACACCAGAACCACGTCCCTGTAACACAGCAAACTTAATCAATAGATGTGTGCATTCTGACTGTCCCACAGACTGGCCATACCCTCATCTCTCTCCTTCTCCTCAGGTCTCCCTATTCCATGAGACACAACAATATTGAAATTATTGTTAGGCCAATTAATAATCTCACAATGTCCTGCTAAATGTTCAAGTGAATGGAAGAACCCCATGTGTCTCACTTTGAATCAAAAGCTAGAGGGGATGAAGCTTAGTGAGGGAGCCATGTTGAAAGCTGAGACAGACCAAAAGCTAGGCCTTTGGTTCCAGTTAGACAAGTTGAAAATGCAAAGGAAAAGTTCTCAAAGGAAATTAAAAGTGCTACTCCAGTGAACACACAAGATAAGAAAACCAAATAGACTTATTGCGGATATAGAGAAAGTTTTAATGGTCTGAAGAGAAGATCAGACCAGCCACAGCATCCCCTTAAGCCAAAGACTAATCCAGAGCAAGGCCCTAACTCTCTTCAGTTCTGTGCAGGCTGAGAGAGGTGAGGAAGCTGCAGAAGGAAAGCGTGAAGCTCACAGAGGTTGATTCATGAGGTTTAAGGAAGGAAGCCGTCTCCATACATCAAACTGCAAGATGAAGCAGCCAGTGCTGATGTAGAAGCTGCAGCAAGTTTCCAGAAAATTCTAACTAAGATAAATCATGAAGGTGGCTACACTAAACAATAGACTTTCAATGTAGGAGAAATAACCTTCTAGGACTTTCATAGCTGGAGAGAAGTCAGTGCCTGGCTTCAAAGTTTCAAAGGACACACTGACTTTCTTGTTAGGGGCTAATGCAGCTAGTGACCTTAGGTTGAAGCCAGTGTTTATTTACAATTTCCAAAATCCTAGGGCCCTTAAGACTTATGCTAAATCTACTCTGCCTGTGCCCTATAAATGGAACAACAAAGCCTGGACAACAGCACATCTGTTTACAACATGGTTTATTGAATATGTTAAGCTCACTCTTCAGACTTACTGCTCAGAAAAAAAGAAATCTCTTTCAAAATATTACTGCTCATTGACAATGTAACTGGGCACCCAAGAGCTCTGATAAAGATGTACAAGATTAATGTTGTTTTCTTGTCTGCTTACACAATTATTCTGCAGCCCATGGATCAAGGAGTAAATTTGATCTCTAAGTCTTATTATTTAAGGAATACACTTTGTAAGGCCATAGTTCCTGTACACAGTGATTCCACTGATGGATGTGGGGAAAGTAAGTGGAGAATCTTCTGAAAAGGATTCACTATTCTAGATGCCATTAAGGACATTTTTGATTCATGAGAAGAAGTCAAAATATCAACATTAGCAGGAGTTTGGAAGAAGATGATTCCAACCCTCATGGATGACTTGGAAGGGTTTAAGATTTTAGTGGAGGAGGTAATGGCAGATGTGCAAACAGCAAAAGAACTAGAATTTGAAGTAGAACCTGAAGATATGACTGAATCACTGCAATCTTATGATGAAACTTTAACAAATGAGGAGCGGCTTCTTATGAATGAGCAAAGCAAGTAGTTTCTTAAGGTAAAACTGCTACTGGTGAAGATGCTGTGAAGGTTGTTGAAATGACAACACAGGATTTAAAATTCTACGTAAACTTAGTTAATAAAGTAGTGGCAGGGTTTAAGAGGATTGACCCCAATTTTGAAAGAAATTCTACTGTGGGTAAAATGCTGTCAAACAGCATTGCACGCTACAGAGAAATTGTTCCTGAAAAGAAGAGTCAATTGTTGCAGCAAACTTCATTGTTGTCTTATTTTAAGAAATTGCCACAGACTGCTCCCCCAGCCTTCAGCAACCACCACCCTGATCATCCAGCAGCCGCCAACATTAAGGCAAAGCCCCCCACCAGAGAAAAGATTACACCTCCTGAAGGCTCAGATGATAGTTAGCACAATGTTACTAATGAAGTACTTTCAAAAATTAAGAAGTACATTGTTTCTTAGATATAAAGCTATTGTATACTTAAAGGACTATAGTTTATAAAGTCAACACATCTTTTATATGCGCTGGGAAACCAAACAATTCACGTGACTGGCTATATTGCAATATTTCCTTTATTGTCATGGTCTGGAGCCGAGCCTGCAGTATCTTCCAGGTGTGCCTACGGCAATAAACACACCTAGATCTTGGTTTGTATATTCAATTCCCCACCTAAAGAAGCCAGAACTTCTTGGAAAATTGGCAGGTTTGATTTCAGAACTGGAAGATGAATATGGAATATCTTTCAGAATGATGATAATGACAACAACAACAACAACAACAACAACAACAACAACAATAATAATAACATAGCAAAAGAACAAATAATCCCATTGGAAGGAGTTACTACTGGGAAAATCTGGGACAATTTGAGCATAAAAATAAATAAGAACCAAAATGAAAGATAATCCAGTGACTAAAATAGGAATGTATATGTTCACACTGACAATAGAAAGATTATCGATGATAGATGGATAGACAGATGATCAGTGCAATCGTACACATGCAAGTAGAGTAGAAAGGAGTGCTCTTCATTCCAGTGGAATATCAACTGATAAATGTGGAAGAAATACTGATGGTAGAAAAATCACCATTTTTCCACTGTCATAGTAAAAATTGATTTGACAAGAATAAACAAATGCTAGCTAAATCTTGCCATGCAAGTTTATGAGAAAATTATCTCCCCACAGACTGTAAAGGAAAAAAGTTAACAAATTAACATTACCTAATAATTTCACTTTTATAAATTGGCTCAGTATATATGTGTTCATATTGATAGTTTGATAGAGTTCAAATTGGCAGTCTCCTCATGGGTATAAAAATAAGTTCTTCAGGCCTGCCTGCTGGCCTGTCCAGAGACCAATTCCTCCCCACCTCTCCTGGCTTCCCCATCTTAGCTGATTTTAAATGACACAAAACTCTGCCAGGTAGTAACTACCTCTGGGTTTTATTCACAGAGGACATTTTCATTCAAGAATATCAAGTTAATCTGTTCCCAAGTCACTAAGAACACCTTCAGTAGACCATAAATAATCTATTCTACAGGGGAGTCACATAACACAAACATCTCTCCAGGTTCAGAAGCAAAGTTTCTGTATAAATAGTTCTGGAAGTGTCACCATCACAACACATAAGCAACTTTTACTGTGTGATCATTACTTCCTATGTATTATCTAATTTAACATTAAACTGAGTAATGTGCTATAACTTGTAAAGCCCATTTTAAGAACATTTGTTTATCCCCTAAATTATTGCCACTTGAATCTGTTTCCATGTGTCATTATGTATAAATACATATATTTTTCAAAGAAGTTAAATTTATCACAAACTAAATATACAATCCAGAAATCATGTGACTTGGTATTTACCTAAAGGAGCTGAAAGCTTATAGCTCACATAAAACACTGCACACAATGTTTTGAGCAGCTTTATTAATAATTGCCAAAATCTTGAAGCAACCAAGATGTCCTTCAGTAGGTGAATGGATAAATAAACTGTGGTACATCTAGAGAATGGAGTATTATTGAGCACTAAAAAGAAATGAGATAACTGAGTCATGAAAATACATGGAGGAGCCTTAAATGCATATTACTAAGTAAAAGAAGTCAGTGCAAAAAGGCTATATACTGTATGACTCCAACTACATGACACTCTGGAAAAGGCAACGCTATGAAGAAGATAAAAGGCTGAGTGTTGCTCAGGGAGGAGGGAGGGATTAGTAGGCAGAGCACAGAAGGATTTTAGGGCAGTAAAAATACTCTGAATAAAACTATACTTGTGGGTACAGGTCATCGCACATGTCTCCAAACCCACAGAATGTACTACACCAAAAGTGAACTCTGATTAAACTATGGCCTTTGTGTGACTATGATATGTGGAGGATGTTGATAACGGAGGAGGCCATGCCTGTATGGGGGTGTGGGGTATGGGAACTCTACTTTCTGATCAATTTTTCTCGGAACATAAAACTTCTCTAAAAATTAGGTATTTTTTCCAAAAAGTTATATCTAAAGAAATTATGACAATGTGGATTCAGTAAATTTGAAAATATATATACAGTTAACTATAGCTTCTTACTTGTAAAGTAAGAATTATTCTATTGTATAGACTTACTCCATTATGACTAAAATTCCATCCAAATGTCCCTTTGTTGAAAGATTGATAATTGGGAGCTGGGAAGCTGTTATAACAGAGAACATGGGATCTGGATTGAGAAGATACCACTTCAAATTCCGGCTCAATCAACTTCAACTATATGATTTCAGGAGAGTTACTTAGCATCTCTGAGCCTTATTTTTCCTATCAGTAGGGATAAAACAAAATAAAACAAAATCTTGAATAGTTGTAAAATGCCAATTTCACAGGGCTGTTGTTGTAAGGATCAAATTATAGAGAGAATGGATGTTCAAGTTCTTTATAAACTATAAAGTAATGGCCAATCATTTGGTATCACTTGGATGATCATTTCAAAGATAATCACCCATGCCATTCTAGAATTATTTTATTAAATATGAGAAGAAAGTCATACAAATCCCAAATGGATAAAATAACCCCAGACAAATATGTGATGAAAATCACAGCAGTGCAACAAATTTGTACTGCAATGAAAAACCATGAAATAAAATACAGTCTTCATATGATGACTCTTTTCCACTATTTTTTTTTATGTGAAAGACTGATTCTGGGAATATGGTGTTATATTTCCTTTTTAAATGTATCAATATTATTATAGCGTATCAAAACCTCTGACAGCTTGAAGGAATTCTGACAGATTTCAAACACTGAATTACAATAGGTCTAAATTTCCCTAAAAATTTAAATGAACTGTTAGTCATACCTTAGAAAGTGCTACGTGTTCTGTAATAAATAGCTGAGTATGGATATAAAACACTTTAAATCGGGAGTTTTATACTGTTGAATAACAATAGCAATCTATCATAATTTTTACAGTAGGAGAGCTATCAATCTATGAAAAATTGAGGGCGAATATTTGTTTATCAACTCAGAAGACACTTTCTAATCTTAAAAGCTATGTTGGATTATGAGGAGAAAAGTAAAATGGCAAAAGATTGGTAATACAATAAAATTCATAAAAAACAAAATTAAAATGCAAAGAATTGATCTATGAGATATTTTCAAGAAACGTAAACTAAAAGAACTGATAGCCTTAATTACAAACTTTTAACATAAGTTATAATAAGCACTTAAACATAAATAGAACAACATAAAAATAGCACATATATATTTAAGGAAAGAAAAGAACTACAAATGATGTGTAAACCCATGAAAAGTATTTCAACCTTTCCATGAGTCAGATATTTTCATAACTCACGGTTACTACTGTTAAAGAAATAATCAGTAAATACTTTAAAAGTCACGTTTAGTATGTGTGCACTCTTAGCCTCACCTATATACTCTACTAGCAAGAATATGAATTGGTACAACCTTTCGGAAAAGCAATTTGTCAATACATCCCAAGGTCTGTAAAAAGTTCATTCCCTTTAGTACAGTAATTTCTCTTCTAGAACTCTAGTCTAAGGAACAAGGCAAAATCTGGACAAACATTTTAGTACAAAGATGAAAACCATGACATATTTATAACAGTAAAAACTTATGAGCAGCCCAATGTCTACTGTTTGGTTAGTGAATAAATATATTTTAGTATAGCTGTAAGATAGAGCGTGATGTGATTAAATGTGGATTTTTATAGTATATAACAACATAGGATAATGCTTACTGTTTTCAGTTAACTTAAAAATAAAGATGCAATCCTGTATCATCTTTCAATCTTAATATATTGCATATAAATATTTAATTAAGATTTCAAATACATATATTTAGAAACTAGCAAAAATATCAAGGTCATTATAATAATTTTCTACATAAGCTAATTTTCATTACCTATTTTTATTTTTCTTTGTTCCAAATTCTCTACAGTGAGGATGCATTTTTTTTTAAAACAAAAAGGTATAATTAATATAAGTACATAAATTTCAATATATTTGATCACATTTTCAAAATATTTCTCATCAGCTCTTTTATTGTTGGTATTAAAATAGAACTTCAATGTTAAGAGATGGAAAGAAAATGACAGAAGAGGACTAGTGTGTCAGCCCACACAACTGGTTTAAGGAAATTATTGTTACATGTGTTGCTTTTCCATAGAACTTGACATTAAGTAGAAGGACTCTTTTTCCTTCCTGTCTGCCTCCCAATAACTGTCAAAAACACGGTTAAAGAGAAACTATAATATCTTCTGTGAATTTGTTTGAGATTGTTGTGTCACAAATTATGTATTAACTTGTATTGAAGCAGTTGCATCGGCTTTGAGTAGCAAGCTACTTTCAGGTTCTCAAAGACAAATCCATCTCAGGAAACTGTGTCTTTATGGATGTACCTTGAGTGTTTTTGATGATACCCAAACTGTAAGCATTACAATTAACTGTGGCTAGAAGCCCAGACTCTCTGTGTATAAGCTATTTTGTTTCTTCTACTTTAACGGACATCTCCTTAGTATATACTTCATTTCATTTTAAAGTAATAAAATATCAATGTAATAAAAATATTTTCTAAATATTTAAATCTTATTTAAATGCAGATCAAAATCTTTTAAGTTTATACATACGAACTTGAAATGATTTTGTCCATAAGAACAAAAAAAATACACTATATATTTTCAATATCCACCATTTTTGCCTAGAAATTGTCAAGAATAACCTTTTATAGCAAAAGGAGGAAGCTTTTTTTTTTGCTAAATGACATATTTATGATTTATTTGTTGCTTTATTGAAATAGGAGTGGCCACTAGACTAAACATCAATATTATTTTGTCATTTTTCTTTGGTCTTTTGTCATTTTCAACTTGTAGTTCCCAACTGCAAATTAAAAGTTTCCAATTTATGAGCAGAATAGTAACTGTATTCTCATTAATACATTTGGTATAGATGCATCTCATACAATAGAATAGGAAAGTGCAGACACTTAATAAAAGAGCTTACCCAATATCTTCATTTTAGACTCATGAAAACAAGAATAAAGTTTTCCTCATCTTTTTACCCCCCTTAGAATTCCAGCAATCCTATTACCTTTATTGAATATTTTTGCTGCTTTTTCAATCATAAAATAATCTACAACTGTGTTAATGTTTGTTATGAACAAACATACCTGAAATGGCTTTAAAACAATTCTAGTGGATATTCTGTCTGTGGGATGGGGTGAGCTGAGGAAGGAGGGGTCATTGTAGAACAAACAATCACTTTGAGCCACAGCTGAGGACGTCCTTGACCCAGCACCTTAGAAGGAAGGACTTAGTGGAAACTGAGGTGTGGGAACTAGCCCTTAGAGTTTTGCTTTGAGATGTAAATCCAAACTTTCACTAAAATAGTTATAGTAAAGACTTCAACTTCTTTGCTTTTGATTTGTTTTCTTTAAACAATTATGAGCAAACCATAGAAGAAAATTAGATGAGTCATGAATGAAAAAACTGCACATGCTTACTAAGTTATTTACTCCAGTATTTCTTTATCCTACTGTGATTAAATTCTCTTTGTACCCTCAATTAAGTAGAATGAGAAGCCAAATAAGAAAATTTTACAATTCACCCCTCTTACATTTTCCATTTTTATAAGAGTGATCCAATACAGGAACAAATAGACTAGCCAGAAATCTCACTATATGGCAGGATAAAATCCTTTGTACTAAACTTTCCCTCATCTGTTTTTCTACTTGGGGACTCTTGTCTAACTATTCATTTTCTATTGCCATATGGAATAATAATAATAATAATAATAATAATAATAATAATAATAATAATAATAATAATAATAATAATAATACTTGGTCCTCAAAGAAGACATGAAATTAAAGTAGAAGTAGAGAAGAGCAAAAGGGTAATAAAAGAGAAAGCAAGCATGTAAAGTGTTTATGAATTTATGAGGAAGAGAAAAAAACAATATTGCAGTAAATTATGTATTATTCCAAATGACCGACACACACTGAGGCATGTCTATTTGAACTAAATAATGTAAACAGGCAAATTAAATCATAAATTAAATGACAGATGTAATTTAGAAAATCAACAAGGACTATAATAATTGTTTTAATGCTTATATGATTAGGTGGTCTCTGTGATGATTTGGATAGCGTGACTATAAAAGCGGATTTTGGAATTATCTAAAAACACTTAAATTTTAGACAATATAATTATTTCAAACTTACATTTTACAAACAAATTTTAAAATATTTAAAGCAACCTGGAAATCTCCAAATTATGTTCCTATATATAAACAAGAGAACCATTTTCCATTGAAAATGATATTCCCAGTCCTTTTCCTCATAGTAAAATGAGCTATTGTACAAGCATGAAGGAATATGATCAAGAGTGGTTTCTGTGTTGCAGGAACTGTAATTTAAACGCCTTTCTACCCAAGGGCAGGATGGCTAGTAGTTGGGCTCTGCTGCTATATTTCACAATGTTACTTTCTGTTAAAACTAAAGAGTTTTCCAGAAATGTAATCTAATGGCTACTGTTGCCCCATTACTCTAGAAGGCTAAGCTTGATGACTTAATGTTGGCTACTATGCTCTTCTCCTGGTCTCTGGATGACTCTGGGGGCTCAGTTTCTACCCACACCCTTCGTGCTAGCAGAGAGCTATCTCCCATGTCTGGGTTAGCTGTCCTGGACAAGCTGTGACCACAGGGACACTTCTATTCAAGTTCCTTCCCCTCTTCCCTGTTTTGTGCCAACGACCCTCCCCCTCCCCCCATGCTCTCACCTTCAGACCATACACATTTGTATTGCATTATGAGGGCAGAGTCTCTTTACAGGAACTTGAGCTGTGCTACTTACAGACCATCTATGCCTGGCTTAAATCATGGGCTAATGTGAGCTCAGGGTCTTGTAGGTATTCAAGTAATTCCCTGCTTCTAAGTCGCCCCAGGACCCAATACACCTTACTGTATACCTGCACCGCGTGGTGCTGGTAGTACTTGTTTGTGATCCATTGCATGGCAACGGGAAAAACTGAAATAAATCTTAAAGCTGGAAATGAAACAGACCCACACCAGTCCAGACAGAAGTTCTAAGAGGCTTATGCAATAGAGAAGAAATTTTCTAGTTTTGCACCCTGTGTAATAAAATCATCTTTGATGGCAAAATGATTTGGAAATGCAATTGAATACATAAAACTAAGTGACCAATAAGTGTGTTGAATTGATTTTTATCATTTGTCCTTCCTCATCCCCCTGATTTTTCTTTTTCCATGTACCTTCTCTGGATTTACTATCTTCAACTCTGTAGTGCTCAATGCTATAAATATGCAGTTTTCTGTAGAATTCTTTGATCTTTTTGAGGCAAAATGCTGTTGAAATTTGATAAATAATTAACAAGAACTTGACAGCAGTCAGTCAGTCAATCAGCAAGGACATGCCAAGTGGATAATACTATGATAAGCATCAAGTGAGATAAAGAAAGGAATATAAGGTATGGTCCTAGGGCCTCAGGATTTTACAACCAAGTGAAGGGATAAGTCATATAAATCTCAAATGGGTAGCATATGCTTGAATCTTTACTTCACTGATAATTGATAGCAATCATAAGTATAAACTGAGTGCAAAATATAGTAGTGTTAAATTGAGAATTATTTAAAACATTTTAATCGTAAATATTGGAGTACATACTTATTTGAATAATCCACAATACTAATGCAAACTATAAGTGCTAAACTATTGTCAAAATTGATACATTTTACATGCTAGCTTTTTTTCCAGTCATCTGTCACGACTTGTCATGAAGTACAAGAGAAGTCTAATACTGGTTCCAAGTCTTAGACTGTGTTGTGTGCATTCTAGTTTTAGGAATAGCGTTTTTTAAATCACAAAGCTCAGTGAATTTAATTAAATCTCAGCTGCCTCAAAGCAATCCTTTTTATTGTACAAAATCGCACTTATCATTCAGACGGCAAAAACCATATAAAATGCTACTGTCTTTCAAAACAAGAAATTTACATATAGGAAATAAGTATAAAGGTCCACAGCATGGCCCAGAAATGCCATTTAAGCTTTCTGATGGATGCTTTAAAATCAGTTCAGATCAGTGTATGGTGAATTATGTGGATGCCTTAGAGACTGTGTTACATCAAGGACCCGAGATGATAGGAGTTATCTCAAGTGTATGTCTTCTCAACAGCAGAATAGAAAGACAGTGAATACTAAGGTGACGAAAGTTCTGTGAATATAGAAGCTTGAACTATACTGGTATATGCCTTTCCTTTCATATTTCCATTGCTTTCTTATCCCCCTGCCCCAATCTCAGTATCACTTAGTTTGATCTCAGGTCATTATCTCATGAAATAATAGTTACAATAGCATAATGACCAGTACTTTTAAATACTTTGTGGTTATCAGCATGTGTGTGTGTGTATGTATAATAGATGTCTCTCTTCCCTCTCTCTCTCTTTCTCTCTTTTCCTTTCTGCTTGTCAATCTATCAAGTATATATAGAGAGAATCTCTTTTGGAATCAAACAGCAAGAAACTTTCTAATAACTTAGTCATTCTAAGCTTGGGGCTTACAGTTCCCCAGTTCCATTCTGTCGCATGGTAAGTGTAAAATGCATAGCTTTGGAATTATTTAGCATTTTCCTTCCCTTATTCATGTCTACTTCTTGACTTTGTTGAATTTCTTCTGGGAAAATCAGCAGGTCAACAAGGGCATGTGCAGGCACGTGTACATTCATATGGAGAGAACTAAATGGCTATGATGAACTCTCCCTGGCCGTGATGCTTCGTAGTTAGTCTCTAACACAGAAACACAGACACAGTAAATTAGTATCACATAACATAGCTAGGCAAATAAATTTTATTAAAGTAACAACTTCTTCAGGTGTGGCTCTTCTAATTTTACCCACTCTGGGTAACATAATTTATGCCTTTCAATACCATCAATATTTTATTTATATTTTTATAATAGTGAGTGCCTGCTTATTATTATATATAAGAAAAGGAGAAACTATTTTAAAACATAAAATCTTCCACCAAAGAGAAATCTTTGCATGGTGTTATAGCCCTTTACACATGGATGCATATTCACAAGAAATGTATGTATGCACACACACATACTCCACATATTTGTTACCAAATTAATATCGCTTTATGATTTATATTTAGTTTATGCCTTTTTCCTATGTTTATTTGCACTGTTGTTCAAGGACACCAGTTTTCTGCCAGTGAAACTCCCACAGTCTGCCCTCCATTCACATCAATCATGTTCATTTCCATTGATCATCTCTTTTTCATTTTCTCAGACTCTAATGGATTTTTTAAAACATTCTCCTCCAGATTATTAATTCAATTTTCCTGAACGATTAATGCTTTTCTTTATCACCTCAATTACAGATTTTAATTCTGCTATTGCTATTTTAGTTTCCTTGCAATAGTTCAATGTCTCACCCGAGTCTTTTTTCATCTCTGCTGCTCTTTATATTTCCATCTATTTTCTTTTTATCATGTAGTATTCTCCCCGTAAGACTTCCAGCTCCTGACGCTCCATGGCTATGTGGTTCTACATTGTATTGATATATTTTCCACAGTTTTCTTCTTTATTTTATGGTAAATGATTTATTGCAATATGCTCTTCCTTTGAAACATTAGAAAAGCATTCTGTTTGTTTGTGTGTGTGTGTGTGTGTGTGTGTGTGTGTGTGTGTGTGTGTTTACAAGTGACTGCTATCCTTTTTTATCTATACTTATTACCAAAGGAGAATGCTAGCACTATCAGGCATTCCATTTCTGTAGCGTTTTGTGGGCAAATCTAACAGGAAAAAAAAAAATCCAACCTTACTTATAGGATATGAGAAAATTGTCCCGGTTTTACAATTCTTCTTTTACGATATTTCACAATCCCCTTCTATTTCATTCTGTCTCCCATAAACATAACAAACCATAGCTCTTAACCAATGGCAAAGCCATTATAAGAAAAAAAGGAAGATAAAGCCAGTCAATGAGACCTTTCTTCAATGAAACCGAGGGAGTTTGTTTTTGAGAGTTTCACCGGTGATCATCATTGTCCTTATTGGCTCTTGGTATTCACAAGCACTTAGCATACAACTGGGACACCCCCAAAATCTTGGCATTCAAAGAATCACTTAGATCTATGCCCACGTTCAAACGTTTTAATAAAATGTAACAATTTGGGTTTCTTTTTGATGGAAATTTCATTGGGAATTTGAGACAGACAATGTCAGAGGCTACTAATCAAATTTTTTTGGTCTTACATGTTCTTATGCAATTTTTTTTTTTTTTTTTGCTACATTTTTAGGTAGGACTCACTCAAGCTGAAGTCTAAAATATCTGTACTTCAGGAAGAAAAAATGATTTTTGAATAATTATTAACTATGTATTAAGCAAAGAATCAGAGGCATTCACCATGCAATATACATACATACATATATTCTATGTATGTGATAAAAAAGGAAATATATTTGGTCTTTGTCCTTGGGTTTTGCCACAAAGCCCCTAAAATCTTTGGAATTTTCTGAGTGATAAGAAATGTTTCTTGTCATTCACAAGGAGCCCCATTTTTAAATTAGAAAAAGGTGTTGCCAAATTTAAATATTCAAATGACTATCAGAAATGTCTACAGCATTTCAATAGACCTGCTCAAATTACAGAGTCAGTGTGATTTCCACAGAATACAGTGAATTTTCACTTGTCACACAAAATCTTTTATCTTCATGTGTTTTTAAAATAAGGTTGCCAAAAAACCTCCATGTTTTAACTAACAGAATTTTGAAAAGCTAAGCATATACACTGAAGTTTCCATTACTCTTCCTAAATACACACATACAACTTTTTGTTTTTATTTACATTTTTTGTCAATTTATTTTCATCAGTTATAACCAAAGTCATATGCAGTTCATTTTGAGTCATTTCAGCCCCTTCTATTTTCTTTATTATACTACTTTTCAAAACCAGTGACGTCATTGTTAAACTAGGAAAGATTGTTACAAGCAATGTCTTCCTTGATCATAACAATTTGATGTGGACTCATTCTCTGTGCAGATCTAAAGATGTAAGTAAATGGGAAATTTTTCAGCTGGTGTTAACAGCAACATTATTACAGCTACCCCAGAGACCTGTTTTCAAAGGCAGTGGAGAGATTTAGGTACCCCACACTGATTCAGTTTAGTGGCTCCATTTTAGGAGACTAGTTCCCTCTCTAAGCAGAATTGGCTACCAGAGGCAATAGGATGCCTGAAAATAGTCAATACATTATGTAGTATTAAGTGAGGTTTTGGCTTGACAGAACAACATGATATGTGAAGGCTTTCCAGTCATCTCAAATGTGATTTCACTGATTTGGACAAACAACATATGCTACAACATATAGAAATATAAATAAGAAACATATAAACAAAAGTCTATAAAATTTGGGGGATTTATTGCAGAACTGAGGATATGACTATATATTTTCAAAACAAAGTATATGAAGATCAGTGATTATTTTCTCTGAGACAAACCAATATAAGTTAAAAACCAACATGTAATCTGAATACTTCATGTCTTTTCTGTCATTCATCACAAGGGCACTCATAAAGAAAATAAATACACCCTTAACCTCCTTTTTAGAGAGGGATATTTAAATTCAGTGATTCTTTTCAAAAGAGCAAAAAAAAATTATAATGAAAGTGAAATAATATAACAAAATATACATTTTTCTTTCTTGATGTGGAGTCTTCTCTTTATTCTGAAGTATTTAAAATAAGTTCTTCATAGAGGTCCAGAGAAGAAACCCTGACTCTGCCTCTCTCCTTAATTCTCTACTTGAAGCAGATTAGGGTAACTAACGGCACAATTTTGGTCCATGTTGCTACTATTGCCCTTATCGTTGGCAAAATTTCCAGGACATTTTGCACTTACTTGCATGGAATTTTCAAGCAAATTGTCCATCATGTTCGACAAACTGCCAGCTTATATTAACAAGGTTCAACCCTATAAATTTCAACAACCATTTATGTGTAGTAAGGATATAACTAGAATCCAAAAGATTATTGCACATTTGCTGAAGCTAACTGACATAGATAATATAGCCTACAAAAGTGATTTGCTTGAATTACATGGAATAAATTGATATAATGAACCACAGTTTAAAGAGAGAGCTATCAAATCTCTTTTCCCCTTTCTCTGTATGACCATACTTAAAATAATCAGACTAAAATGACCAGACTAATATAGAACATATTTTGTAATTCCAGACATTTGAGTAGAGCAATGGGTAACATGCCAATAGATTAGAGAATAGATTAGAACTGTAGTCCAAACCAGTGTGGCCACACAGCCGGATCTTTAGGTTAACAGAAATAAGATTCTATGAGGTTTATTTAAAACCATGATTATCAGATCATTACATCACATGCTTGATGATTTGGTGCCTTGGAGAGGCACTAAAACGATTTCTAATAGTTTTTAATAAGACTCATGCAATTACGGCTATTTATAAAATCGTGTGTTTGTGTTAAGCTATGTATGTAAGTTATACATGTAAGTTACAAATACAAATCAGTTATAAAATAAAAAGATAAAATGAACACTTTGAAACCACTATCTAAACTCAAAACTAGGATACGCATTACCAATGTCTTAAAGCTACTTGTGTATTTCTCCTATTTTCTATTCATGTTTTTTATTTTCAAAAGTAACTAACATTCTGAATTTTATGATAGTGTAGCTTTTTTTAGTTTTACCGTTTGTGCATCTGTAAACAATATGTTATTTTATTTTGCTTGATTATGAACTTTTATAAAAATGGAATCACAAACTTCAGACTTTTCAGATTTGCTTCAGTCATTATATTTCTAAAATTTATCCATTTTGCTTAATGCTGTAATAGTTGCCCATTTGCAATGGAGTATAATGTACCTTTGTGTGACTATTGCAGAATTTATATATTCATTTACCTCTTAACATGGTACCCCTGCAACGTGGTATTACTGTGTCACTAGACTTTGGATTCTTTTACTTTTTTTGTTCTAACGAAAAATGCAATCATGAAAACAACTGTGCACATTATGTTGTGTAATGTTGTACAATATATTGTATAATGTTGTACAATATATTGTATATTGTTGTACAATATATTATACATGAATATTATTGTATATACCCCATGTGAAATTGTTTAGTCACAGGATATAAATATATTTGAAATTATACAATAATAGCCACTGTTTTTCAGAATGTCTGAATATTTTTCAGTCATACTCACAGATGTAAGCACTATTGAAATTCCATTTTCAGCAACATGACAAAAGGCTATTTTGAGCATTGTTCCAACAAAATCAACTCAAAATACTAAACAAAAAATATATTTTGAAAATAATTTTTAAGATAACTAAATAACTGACAAGTTAGTGAAGAATTACCAGACTAAAAATCAAAACAGCAGAAATTAGATAGAAAAGGATTTCTTCAAGCCTTTTATACTGTATGTAATATAGCATTATACATAATATAGCATGTTATAACATAGCCAACCCCCGCAAAAATCTTACATTTTGATTTCGATATTAGATGTCCTGGAGCAAGAGAGACAGAAATTAAAACCATGAGCCTCACCAAGGAAGGGATTATTATAATAGACACTGGCCACATTAAGCTGAGTCCCTGCAGAGTCATACCATCATCACGAGGGGAAAAGAAATTACCGCAAGAATCTAAAAAAAAAAAAAAAAAAAAAAAAATTCCCTAGTTACCTTAGTGCTAAAGCAAAGTGCAAACAGAAAAGAAATACTTCTTGAAATATTATAACCGCAAAGCACTCATTATGTTGATTTGGAGCCAAAATCTCAGCCTTTGAATTGAAACAGTCCTAGACTGGGCGTGGCTCACACTTAGAAGGAGTAATCACAGGCTTGGAGGACATCAACAGGAAGTCATCTTTACCATCTCAGATAATTTGTCAAGAACATTGAGAAGGAAATCAAATAAAAAAATAACCAAACACCAAATGAAAACCAAGGGCCAGAGCAATACAAAAAATGTCTGCAGTAGAAACACAGCCATAAAGAAATCAGACACACACACACACACACACACACACACAGACATGATTTTAAACTATTTCTTAAATAAAAGAAGTTTGAAAATATCTTCAGGAACATGAAAACAAATTAGATACAAAAAGAAATCAAAAAGAACTTCTAAAAATGAAAGTTTAATCAAAATAAATAAAAAGTTAAAATGCAATGGATCAATATATGTATCTATAACCGAATCACTATACTGTACACCAGGAATTAAGACAACACTGTAAACTGACTATATTTTACTAAAAAATAGTGGAAAATGCAATGGATGAGGTAAATGGTTGATGAATATTAAACACAGCTCAAGGAAGAATTAGAAGCCCAAAAGGTAGATCAAAAAATCTTATTCAAGACACCCACAAAGACAAAAACTAATATAATTATGAATAAGCATATAAGAAATATAAAGGATATAATAAGGTCTAATATAAATTGAGATTGTGTTTTAAATATATTAGATTCTATAAAATATATTAAAATTTTACCAGTTTCTGTTTACTTAATTTTTACAATTTGACTACTAGAAAACGTAACATTACAGAATTGGCTCCCCTTTTACTTCTTTAGACTGCTTGGTTTTAGAGCTGTATTATCAAATGTAGCTCCCCTGGTCTCTAATTTTCAGTTCATGGTGATTAATTCACTATTCTCCCCAAACCTTGTCCTCCTAGAGATTTCTTGTGAGTCAGCAGTATACCCAAATATTTCTTTGTATTTGACCAAAGACTACATCATTCTGAGATAGAAAGTAGGAAGGGAAACCTAAGAGTATTTCATCCAAAATACTGCTAAGTATGGATATCTTCAAAGAACTTTTTAAGAAAGAAGGAGAGTTTCTGAAAGCATCCAGGAAGACTTCTGTCTTTCATTAACATTTCCAATAACCGTGGGCTAATCATTTAACTTTTCTGTGCCTTAATTTTGTAATTTGTAAGGAAAAGTTTTGGGTCTAAATCATCTTATGTACGCTTCTAAATCTACTGTTTTATCACTGGTTTACATCTGTCTTCAGAATGAAAATAATCTTAGCAAATAAAAAGCTGAAAATATTTTCCCAATATATAGTTAAACCTACTAAGAATGTTAAAAGAGATGTGTAAAACTATCGTCTGGGTGAAGAAGGGAAAAAAGGTGAGAAGAGACTTTTGTTAAGGAGAAGTGTATTACAACCTTTAAAAAGGAGAAAATAACTTCTGCTTTTACATGGATAAAAACATTTTATGGCTTAAGATTAAATATTGTACATTTTTTTGAAGTCTGCAACCATAGGAGAAAAGCGCAGAATGCATGGTAATATTTGTCCTCTGATATATTGTAATGTCACTGTGATAGTGCAGTTCCAGGCTTAGGGGTGGGACGTCGTTGTCACTCACAAATTGAGAGAGATATGACATGCAAATGGCAATGGAAAAGGCACAAAATACAACCATATAGTTACGATTCTTAGAGAGCATTCTCTTAGAATATATACCTTCACAACTACTTATAGTTTTATACTATTATTCATCATCTGTAAAGTTTTTTATGTCAGGGATTTAAGAAGGAAGCTGTCACTATATTTTCTGGGGAAAAAGATGAATTTGCTGACAGGACAGTCTGTACCCGTAATTTTCTATCTTTCTGCATCTCTTGCATTTACACAGAACTGTTCATACCTTTAGATAAAGAACAAATATATATATATATATATATGTATGTATATACACACACAATAATTTTCTCTAGTTACTGAGGTGTTTATTAATGGTTTTGATTTTACTGAAGTCACTTTTTCCTTACTGCTAAAATAATTGTTTTTATACATTCAACTGAGATGCTTTCAAATTCCCCCTTCATTTTTTTTTTACCTCAGACGCCACTTATCCACCCTGGCTATAAAATGAATATATATATATATATATATAATATATATATATATATATTTTATATATATATATATTCAATGTAAGATTTTAGATTATCTAAAACAATTTTTAAAATTTTAAATTACCTGTAGCATACTATGCCATTTAAAAAACTCAAAGAAACATTTCCAACAAACAAGGTATATTTTACTAGATGCATATTTTATATTTTATTTTAGAAGAGAGCTTTAAAAGTCTCATAATATACAGTGAAAGGAGAGACAAAGTAGTCTATATCATATGTTATTATAAATAATAAAAGCAACTCAACAATCAAGATCTCTATAAACATACATAAAAATATGATTTGATAGGATTACATATGTCCTACATTTTTCAAAGACACACTTGCTTCCATTCTGTAAAGAATTCTGAGGCAACCTAAGTCGTTCAGGGTAATAAAAATTAAATCTCATTAGCAAAATAAGAATTCATTCTAGTAATCAACTTCTCATACTAAGCTATTTCTTAGAACATTGATAGTATACGAAGATCTGTATTTCTCCATTCTTATGGCTAGAACATTTCTACAAGAAACAAATAAAATAAAATAATGAAACATTTATCACTCCCTTGCTTTCAATCCTTAAATGACAAAGTTTTAAAATGAATATGCCATTGTAAATTTGACAGTGTAATGAGTTTGACTCTGATGATTTTGCGGTACCAAAATAGTTAATTATTTTTTCAATAAATAGAAACACATTTTTTTCTCTTAAGGAAGGTAAGTTGATTTAAATGATGAGATTATCTATTTGCTATCATTTTATATTCATGGATTTTTTTACCCTTTTCCTTCTATCTTCTTTTTGCTATGTAATCTTATGAATTTCAACTATCAACACAAATAACACAACATACTAAAATATTACCTACAAATCTTTAGGAGGAACCCAGGATATTTACTGAAGAGGAGAACTTTGCTGTGATAAGATTATTTTCACTCCCTCTTTCTCTTTCAACTAAGAAAGCAGCTGTAAATCTTTCAAATTCTCAGGCGATCAGCACCAAGATTAGAACTGAGGCAGAATTCATTCTTTAAAAGCATGAATGTCACTCAATTATTGGTTCTCATTACTCTCTGGTGCTTCCTGGGGATGACTTGGTGACTGAAGCAAATATACTTACCTTAAACAAAATATATGATTTATGATAGAGTTGGAAACATTGTAAGATTCCAGAAAAAAATTGGTAGAAAAATAAGCAGAAAAAAGTGGATGCAGAGACAAAGAAGAAGTTAGAGTATACATTTGAAATGAGAGCTGCGGTTCGGCAATGCCTGTCTGGCAGGTCTCAGCAAGACTTGGACCCTGTTGCAACTAAAAATCATGGAATTAAATCTCCATGTGGTTGTATCTTGCAAGTGGTGTGGTAGTACAAGTAAGTGGGATCTGTCTGGGCCATTGTGTTTGGACAGTTTGAATGTTATTGCCATTCCCAGATGACCACTTTGATTCAGGCTGCATATCTTGCACCTTTCTTTGCTTTTATCTCTGAAAGAGTTACAGTATGAAATGCAAAACCAGTTCTTTGGGTGTCACTGAAGTAAATATATTTTAAATTTTTAAATATAGATAAATATATTTTAAGTGTAGAAGCAAATTTTTTCTGTTGTCCTTAAAGAAGCTTTAAAGAGTCCCAAAGTTTTAATGGAAACCCAAAATTTATGTTTGCCTTCTTTGGGTTACTGCCAAACAGGATAATAGAATTGACTTGGTTGATAGTACTATAGCTTATAATTTATTGTGAAAGAAATATTACGTGACATCTATAGAACAGAAAAATGGGCAACTTTTAAAAAGCTTTCATGGGTGACAAAAAGAGTTCTGCTATTCTGTAAGCTTTTTCCCAGGCCCATTCTTCCATTTCCACCTGAATAATCTCTCTTAAGCCAAATCTGAAAAGAAAGCAACTTGAATTCAGGATATCTCAAAGCATAGTCAAGTCTTTTTGGTATCTTTTTGTGTACCCAAAAGCAAAGTGAGTGATATGAATGTCTCCTGTAAATCATCAAATTCCAGCCATCTCCTCGATTATTAATTAGCCACCTTTGTTAGTTTTGCAGATTAAGAAGGATCTTCATTAAATCGTCTTTTTCAGGTTGTTATTTTTTATTAGGAAAGGAAATAACACTATAATATTTGTTTCTTCCATTAAATATTGATGCCCTGTATTGACAACTGCAGTATCTTTAATAAACATCTGTCTAGATGGAGGATCTTCTTACATGGATTTAGTGTATGACTTAAGATTTAATTTAGGAAAACAAGTTATTTGGCCCCAAGTGGAAACAGACTTCTTTCCAATTTTTTCTAATACATCAATAATGCAATAGTTTTTGTAGAAAGACCTGAAGCCACATATATATGTATTTATATTTGTGTGTAAAGCTTTTCAGGTTTTCAGTGAATTGGACAGAGAATGTATCACAAAGGACCTTTAAGACCAGGAGGGCAAAAGCTGAAGAGTAGTTTTGAGTATAAGTTTTCTTGGACTGACTTTTAAAATACAAATAATGGCATTGATACTTATGTTCTATGTTAACTTAAAATGAATGTAATAACAATTACATATTTCATACAGATAAAGTACTTTAAACGTCCTTCTAATATTCAAACACTTCATATTACATAGATTACATAGTAGAGATTATGCAGGTTCTCCATTAGACATTTGGTTATGATAGTACATATTTTGTTTTTTGGAAGCAGTGTATTTTAAGGCAACAAAGTGGTGATGATAATGTTTAAAAATAATCTAATGGCAAAGGAAACAATTGGCAGAATGAAAAAACCAACCTACAAAATGGGAGAAAATATTTGCAAACTATATATCTGTTAAAGGATCAATATCTGAAATATATAAGAAATCCCTACAAATAAATAGCAAAACCTCCAAATAACCCAATTTTTAAAATTGGGCAGAGGACCTGAATAGACAGGTCTTAAAAGAAGACATACAAATGGCCAGATAGTGTAAGAAGTGACTTAATAGTTTTATTATATCCTTTTCCCATTAATTATTTATGATGGCTAATGAACAATAGATAACACTTTTAAAGCAAAGACAAAGGTGAACTCTTCCATTAGGTCTAATAGCTTAAAATAAAAATATGAAGTTTTCTTCTTGCTAATGTTTTCTCTTTAGAGGTTAATCTATTATCTTATAATTCCTAGAATTCAAATTCATTACTCTCATGTATATACTGTATAGTAAAAATACACACATAAGTATAATTCAAGTTTATTAGCATCACCTTATTTGTGAAATTAGTGAGAGCAAGAGAAAATAGTGTGCCTGGCTGTTCTGTAATTCAATAAGTCATCCAGAAATTACGGTTTAAAAATTTAAAAACACTTTTATCTAAATGTATAGCCCAGGAAGGATATCTTTGGTAATTTTAAATAATATTTAAACAGTATCACCACCATGAACCCAGCATGCTGACAAGACAGTGTTCCTCGCCTTCACCCTCGCTCTGTGTTGCCAGCTTTGGAGGCTATTATCAAGGTCAGCTATAAGTTTCTGTGGAAAGTTCTTAGCAAGTTAATGGACCCCTTCCTTCAAAATACAACACAATAAAACTTGAGGGTTTAGAAAACCAGTTCAGGAGAACTAAATGTGTGAACTATATCAAGTGTAGAAGGAGCCACTTTTCTTACTTTATCTTAAATTAACAGCAGCCCAGGGTTACACAATGTTAGAGCAAATGGTGATAATTTCAATTCAAGGTTGCCCTAAAGCCAGTACTTGCGTTGCCCACAATTTTGTCTTTAAATTCAATAGCAGGAACAAAAGAAACAAGGTACAAATTAGAACCTAAGTTCAAAGTATGAATTGAGTTCCTTGAAACACATAGGAGGTTGTTTCTGTGTAGCTCCCAAGTGCAACTACACTTCTCTCTGGTGTTAACGTTTTATTTCCCACAAACATCTGAAATTGGCTCTTGCCTTTTCAAGGGCTTCTTTTTATTGATCTTGGTCTCCTTTCTACTCTACAGCATTCCTGAGAAATTCCTCCCCCACCCCCTCAGCCTTCCCCCATGTTAAGGACAGCTGATTAAATTCATTATTTCACATAGGAGGCCAAAGTCATCAAAATAAAGTAAAATCATCATTTTAAAATATGTTTAAATGCAGAATGTATGTATGCCAGGAATCAGGCTAAATGGACTTATTCACTTTGAAGTATTAAATGTGAGAATCAGTTAGGTTACTTTAGAGGCATAAATATTGTTGCTATGTGTTCTGTAATGAATCTGAAATGGGAACATTTCTCCCCTCCCTAGGTTTGTAAATATATTTTTTGCTCTCTTTTCCTCTCTCTCTTTCTTTCTGTCTGTCACACACACACACACACACACACACACACACACACACACACACACCCCATTTTTGAAATTATGCCAGGATTTCAGACAAACAAAGAAGACAGAAGGAACAAATTACAGAACCATAATTGTGAAACCCAGGAATGTTTGTAATATTGTAAAATCCTTAACAACATCCTATGTCATTCAAATTCACCTAATTTATTTTTTCCAGGATGTGGTTTACAACTGGGCTTTTCTCTATTAATTGATAAACAGCTCTATGTGCAAAAGCATGAAACATGAAAAAAAGGCTTTGTGTGGCCAGATCAAATGAAGGATCAGGGCTCCAGCTGAGGGTGAATCAGTAAATCCTTCCATAACAAAAACTCTCATTGAAGTGAATGGAGATTGAGTCCCTGTATGCAGCTGGAGTTTCCTTGTGGCTGAATCTTGCACAGTGGACACTAGATAACACCATCATATTGATGTGCCATCCTTTCAATCAGAGAATAAATGTTTTCATATAAATATGAAGAAATATAAAAATCTTTATTCCATTTAGGAAAAAGTTAAGCCATAATTGGCCAGCTGGATGTCTATTTTGTTCAAAGAGACATAAATTCACTGTTTGCCAGCTTGATTTTTCACATGATTTAGTTAAGATTGGAAAACAAGTTTAATGTTTTAAGTGCTAGAGTGTTTTGTCGTGTGAGACATCTAAGCTGGTCTGAACTCCAAAGGAAGGCTCTCAGGCTCTGAAATACTAAGCTTAGATACATAATTTACTACTTGGAAAATATTTGTTTCTTTAAATGTGGCATTTCTTTAGCAAATGAAACATTTTTGGCTAAATGTTAAGGAGTCTAATTCTTTTTGCCACAGTGACTTAGAGTACTTTTGAAAGACGACTGAAGTTTGTGTATTTTTTCTTAAGTTTATGGTAACTAAATTTTAAATAATTATTTAAAAGAGAATTATTTTCTGATAGAAATGCTTATTAAATAACATAAATCCTTTAATGGCAACTACACAACTTCTAATTACTATAAAAGTATTATATATCCATGAATATTTTATTCTGTACATTATTTCCAGAGGCATTACTAAGTGTAAAGGTCGTATGACAGTTTTGGTTCTAAATATTAATAAAAACTCAAATAGATTATTGGAAGTTTGAGGGCTAGATTTGACTTTGATGTTTTGAAAAAATGATTGGTTTAAACAAAATAGAAGTTTATATCTCACATAAAAATTCATGTTGGCAATCTAAAGCTGGAATGGTAACTGTTAACAATTATCAGTGGCACAGGTTCCTTTTTTCTTGTTGCTCTATCATCTTTGAAGAACCTCATGGTCCAAGATAACTGCTTCAATTCCAGCCATCACATCTACATTCTAACTGTTAACAAGAAATTTTTTTAAAATAGGAGAAATAAACATGCCATTTATTTAAGAACACCTATCAGGCTCTGTATTCGCCATCTGCAGTTGTATTTGGTTCTCACAATCTAGTCATCTGACTTTGCCTTGCTGCAAAGGAGAGTGAGAAATGTAATCACTGAAAAATCAGATTGGTCAGTTACCATAGAAGAAAAGGAATATGGATTTGGGGAAGAAATACGAATCTCTGCTACAATTACTATACATTATAGCCTACTTTGGGAAAACCCCAATTTGCATAGTCAGAATCCCTCCCAACCAGGATAACTGCACTTACAAATTAGGGAATTTGTAGCTATTACTATAACAAAATTATCATCAAAGACAGTGGCAGTTTTTTAAAAAGGTGATCAGTGACTTCCTGCTGATCGAGTCTCATCAGTATCTGCTGTGTGGAAGAAGTTCTGACACGTCCTTCTGTTGCTGGTACGTCCAGGAATAATTCACAACTAGCCATATTGAAGGTAAGCTGATGAAGACAGTCCCAAAGACAAGAACATTTGTCCATATGGGAATTCGAAAGCAAAGAGTAGAATGGAGGGTGAGCTAAGGGTGAAAACATTCTATTTCTGCTGTAGCCTTTCTGGAGAATATACTGAGTCATCTCAATCCACTACCTAGAAGCACACTCATTTATCTTCTCAGTCCCACTCTTCTAACATGATAGCCAATCTTTGTTATGAAACTTATCCTATCATTTGTATAATCCACTGTTAATCCTACTTCTTGAAATTGCCGTTTAAGAAACTGATTACACGTATTTTCTTAAGCTCCTTGCTCCAGTATCCTAATTCACTGATGTCTTCCATCTGAAAACGTATAAATGTTATACATACATATCTCTTGTCATTTGGAAAAGAAGGTAATATTTTAAGACATTAGCCTATTTTGGTAATTTTTATATCTTTCTCTTTCTCTTATCCCTATTTAAGCAAGTTGGCCAGCTTGTATTTATTACCTCTGGGAATGGATGTAGCACAGCAGAAAACTGAAACTCCTACAAGACATCCTGGTTTATTTTCTAAAAGCTTAAGCCCCAGGGAAAGGAAGGGATTTGCCAGTATAGACAAAACATCTTGTCCAAAATCACAGGGAAGGGGATTGCCGGGTATAGAAAATAAAATGTCTTAACTAAAAGCAGAAGGGAGAAAAGAGTTTCTCTCTCCCAACTAGAAAGAAAGACACTTCCTTGGGGTTGCAGTAGGGTTGCATCTGTGCCCTGCTCTCCTGCAGTGGTCTGGTGGATGCAGAAAGGCTCCAGAGATGTTGGAACATCCCAGGAGCAGTGGGCATGGAGCCCAGCCTCTTTTTATCATCCCAGGAGGTTGGCTACAGCCCAGTGGGAAGTGGGGTGATGTGGGCTTTTCCCTGTTGGAAGCTTCCCATTCCCTGAGCACAGCTACTAGGGGAAGAGCCCCTGGAAAGGACCAGGTCCGGCTGCCTGAGATGGGGAACTACTCAGGTTAATGTTTGTGGGCAATTGCAGGGGACCCACTTCTGCATGTATTGGCATGTACTGAATGTTCCTAAATCTTGCTATGAATCTGGAAAGGGAGAGACTCGGTTAAGGTCCAGGGTATAAAGGTTATAATAGAAATAAACTTCTAAAGAAATTTATATTTTTTCACATCTGTGTTAATAGAGTGTGAGTCTTCTGTTATATCATTTAAACTTTTGACAGTGGTCAGGTTATTTGTGACCAGTGTATTGATACAATTTTTTGACATAACTTTTTTTATATTTTTTAATTCTGCTGTCACCTCTCTCACTACCTGCAAAGTATGCTACCCTATGCCTGCATGTATATACAAATGGACCAAGGCTTTTTATCTTGCTCCCTGGCTTAGCTCGAGATGATCACATCTTAAAATTAAAAAATAATTTAGAGTCCATTTCATCCGTCTGTTCTTGACTTATCAATATTTAAAAAATATTTCTAGTAATTCATTATTTAGGCTCAGTTTGAATTCATTTAGTTATGTGGGTTAGACTATCCTTAGTGGTCACCTAGTTAATTTTCAAATTGTTCCAATTATTTCAAAAGGTCTTTCTTCATTTTAATCAGTCATCAATTTCTCCTGTTTAACAAATCTCAGCAATCAGATGTACCATGTGTCTTTCTCCCAACATCTTTCCTCACGTCTCAGGATCATTCTCATTTCTCCTTTGAGTCCACTCTTCTCCTTGCTAAAGATCACAATTTACTCCACCTCTACCTCATGTGCTAGGTTTGAAAGTCCACTTACCATTGTGATCATTTCTCTCAAGAGCTCTAGCTTTTCCATGTCAGTTTTGAAGTCTTGATGCAGAAGTAGGAACAAAACACTATTTCTCCTCACCTGAAAATGCTTAGAACTCTCGAGGCAACTAAAGATGACTTTTTTTTTTTTTTCTTTAGCCACCAGTCACCTAGGTGTTTTGGTATTGAGCATCTTTTCACATAAATTTCGTAAGACATGAAAATGAGGTCTGATTCTGGCTTTTAGATTCCTGGAGACTACATGACTAAATGCAGTGTTTGCTCTTGACCCAAAAGACTATGTTCATAGGTTTCTGATTAGGATGTCTCTCCAGTTGTCTGATGCAGGAAATCATTTTCTGATATATTCTTAATGACCTCACAATTAGCACAACCAAAACCTTTACATAACCCAGATTAGTAGACATTTTTATCTAAAAGACAAACATATGATTCTGACATGGAAATGGATGTTTATTACAGAAAATTTGAAAAATACACAAAACATATAGAAAAATGTAACTCAATACTCAACTACCCAGGTAATAAACACTGATAACAGTTGATATAAGTTCTTTTAGAAACTTTCCATACAAATCTGAACCTATATTCAATTCTTAAAAAGCAGAATTATATTTTACCATGTTTTGTATCTCCTTTTAAAATTGTTGTCATGATTTCCAATTATATGGAAATGTAATAGTTCATTTAATCATTTCCCAAAGGTGAGACATTCAGAAGGTTTAGATTTTGCATTAATGGAAAGAACAATATCCTACCTTAAAGTGAAAATGGTTAATGTTTGCCTAAGTCTGTAGAAAAATAACAAAACAGAATTTTATTAAGAACGTTTTCTTTACCTGGGGTAAAGTGGAGAAAGAGGCAAAAGGAAAGTCAGTGGGCTAAAAACATGTGTGTAAGTTGGCTTGCAAGTGCTCATGTTTAGAGTTACTGAAATTTTTTAGTTAATTTTGTATTGTACAGACCTCACTGTTAATAAATAATTATGATTATTGAAATCAACTTAATTTTCAACAGCCCAAAAATGGTAAATGTATCTAGAAGGTACCTATAGAAACCAGTTTCATGAAAAATATGTGTATTCACACAGATACACATACTTTTCATCCCATATGACCCCCCCGACTGCAATGCACACACTTGAAAATTCATACTACTCCCTGATTCTCTTCGTGTACGTGGTACTTCAAAGGCACTCAGTGAAGGAGATCTTCAGAAAACACAGTTTAATTCAAAAAACTCCTTCAAATTTTTTTGAAAATTAGATTGCTTCTCAGTCCTGTGGGAGGATGTTTGGAAACAGGCCATTTATTCCATTTACATATAGATCCAGTTCTTGAGTTTCTAAATCCTTAAGATTTTTATTAAATGTAAAGCCACAAAAACATAATTTTCCAGGCTATACAGAAGATGGCAAATTTGCAAACAGGAAACCAAAGGAAAAGTATTTAATGCGTCCTTTTATTTCTCATAAGTGCTTATTCACATTTTCAGCAAGCAAATGATAGAAATGAAAATTATTCACATCCGGACGTGGAAGCTTGGTTTTCTTGTATGGGTTTCTCACAACTAAGAAAACACAACTGTTACTTTTATGTCTCAGAAGAAGAACAGCAGTTCTTTATTTAAGGACAGAAATACTACTCCCCAAATACTGCATTTTACTGTTTCAGAACTTGTTAACAGTTGCAAGGTGCTTTTATGCATTTTACCCTTTGTGATTTTCATAAGCGTGTACAGCAGTGTGGTATTTGGTGGATGAAATCAGCAAAAAATGTCAGGTAAAAATCACAAATAGAGTGATCAACAATTTTTACCTTATACATAATTTTGAGCCAATAAACTAAAGTATAGGATGCATCCATATGGAAACAGGTTAGAGGACTTTGAGATTGTATCTGATCAGAAACAAGCACCATCAGCTGAAAAATACAATTTTCTATCTCATAACATATTTTATGGATTTAAAGTTTTAGATGAAAACCCAGTCTTGTGATCATCTCTAGGGTATGTACTAGCAAATACTTACTGGGAAGACATAGACTGACATCCAGCATAAATTGCAGATATAGTAAACCACACATGCCAGTGAGTTAGGAATATGGGAATTTTCTTTGTTTCCTGGGAATATGCATCCAACTAAAGAATATTTCTTACTTCAATGAGTTCCAAAAATGTGTTAGGCTAGGGGAACCACTGTGCCTCCTTCATTTCTATCTAGGGTGATTAAAATGAGTTAACTGCACAGAGCGGAGAATGTGGGAAGCTTCCAGGCACTGGGAACAGCATATGAAAAGGTTTTTCTCTGAGGTTGGAGTAAATATAGATCACAGAGAGTTTTCCTGTGATGTCAAGAATTAAGCACCACAGGGTTTTAGGGTGAAGAAGTTTGAGTCCTGTGGCATCTCCTGTGAATGTTAAGTGGATTTCTCTGACTGCAGGATGGATGAGAGGAGGGGGAGGAGGAGTGGATACTGCTGACCCTCCTAGTTTCACTTATCCAATCTTGTGTCAAGCATCACTTGTTCAGAGAACCATCGTATTTTTTGCATGAGCTCCTAAACCTGTTATTTTTTTCTGCAGAGTATTTTTTAACATCACACTGGTTCGTGTATATTCATTTGATTAATTCCGTCTTCTCTGTGACCTTCAACTTCCCTCAGTGGGAGACCACTGTACCCTGGTGGCTAGCACTCATGCTGTTATCTGCATTTGTAGAATGAACGCTGAAGAAGAGACAGAGTCAATGTATTTCCTCAAGAATGCTGCCCGAGAAACAGAGGTGCAACTCATACTCTGAGTCTGCAATTTTCTACTTTTTTCATGTAACTGATACTATGAGATTAAAAAAAAAAAAGCATCTAATTAATTTGGTTGGAAAGAAGCGAACTACTTAAGTAGTTGTTCTGTTTGCCTCCAAAGTGGGTGATTAAATGTCGCCTACTGTGGCCTGTGTATTACAAGTAAATTTCTCTTCTTCCTCTGAAGCTCATGAATCCAAACAACAGTCATCTTAGGGTGACTTATAAGCTTGAGAGAGACGGAAGCATATAAAAGTTTAACTTATCTGACGCCATATACACTACTATAAACATAATTATAAGATCAAGGAAATGGAGAAAAACAGAAGGAAGTTTTCGAAAGGCACAAGCAAGAGATGGGGGCTAGGCACCTACAGCCTAGGGAGACGTGGACAGAAACAGAGGGGACCACAGAACAGCTGGTATAGGCAGAGAGGGCAGGTGTAGCTGAGGAGAGACAGTGGGTAAGAAGCAGAGAGGTTTGTTCTGTCCAGGCAGGTGCCTGTCTTTGATGCTGTCAGTATCTCACATAGTCACCTCTAGTCATGACAGCCATGCGACACCCAGGTAGTTAAGAGAACACTCATCTCAACTTGTAAATGCCCTTTAAAAACATCCAGACCTTTTCCTGTGGAAGAGCTGGAGTCAGGTGGGAGGAAGGGTTTGTTGGATCACTGCTGTTTGAAAATGTGGACTTTCTTGCAGCAAATACTACCTGTAGAAATGTTCAAGATCTCTAAGGCTACCCAACATTCTTTTTTTGCATCTATTTGATACAGAACTTGAACAGGATCAGGAGATTATCCAAAATAAGAAGTAAGAAGATTACTTCTAAGGACGAAGAAAATTGAATAATTTGTCTTCTGGAAGCCATTTTGAGAATCAGATGAATACAGAGACCAAAATGTCAATGTTTTATATATAACAAGCATGAGGATATATTTAAGTCTCAAGAAATCTTCATTAATATAAATTGGTTTATTAGATTTTAAATTGGGATACAAGATATAGAATTTGAGTCTGTAAATGAAAATGCTCTTGGAAATAATTATAATGTTACATCTGCTGATAGATGGATTTTTAAAAGTTATTAAAAACAAAAAAGTCACAGGTTTTTGTGTAATTGATCCATTTGTTGAAAACCTGAAATCAAATTCTTCTAATAAAATTAGACGAAAATTTTACTGATGCTGATTTTCCTGGTCTTAGTTATTTCCGGAATATATTCTTAATTTGCATTATAAATTCATCAATGTAAAGTGAACTTTAATTTAAAAATAGCTGAAAGTCTATTTTATTGTTATTAAAACAATGAGAATGAAAGAAATAAGTATACTATTCAGTAGTCATACGTACATAATGATGAGAAACTGTATTTGTGGAGAAATAAAAGAACATTTATAATGTCTGAACCATACCATATATTGTTGCTTTTGTGATGTTCAATTGTGTGGATAAGACTTTTTTTTTAACCAAACTAGATAATAAAGAAGTTTAAGAGTCAAAGTCACTGCATACTTACACTTAGTTTTTATATTTTCATCTTGTTTTTATATTTTCATCTTGTTTTGTCTTAATCTGCATTAAATTTCTATTTGTTAGTTTTAGTTTTAGGGGCAGATAATGTCTGAATTAACCATACATTTTCATTCGGAGATCCTTTGTCAGGACAAGGTCTCTTGTTTCATTCATTTTTTCAACCCTAGCATCCCTATTCCATCCTCCCATCCGAGACTCCTTTATATTTAGGTCACTGCTACCCGCCATCCTTCTGCCCTTCTACCAATCTAAAGTGTTTGATGATACGGCTTCCTGAAAAAAAAAATTGGTATTTTCCTACATGAATTTTTAATTTATGTAAATGGCATTGTACCGCACGTCTTATTCTGATTCTTACTTTTTTTGCTCCATAGTATGTCTTTAACATTTCTTCATATTGTCATATGTGCCTATAATCACCCCAGTGATAAACACGTAGATTGCCGCAATTCCATCCATCACAGCAAAATTGTTGTATGAAATTCTTGTGTATTGTCTCTTTTAGAACTGTGGGATAATTTCTCTGGATTTATACCCAGGAGTGAAATTCTTGAGTCATGGGGTCTGCATACACTACTTGATTAAGTATTGCCAGACTGCTTCCCAAAATGGCATTGCTAGTTTACAGACCTTCTTAGAATGCATAAGAGCTCCTGTATTTCCACATTCTAGCAGCATTTAACACTATCTAGCAGCATTTAACACTATCTAGCTTTCCAGTGTTTTTCAATCCGATGGATTTAAGGTCATATCTCATTTTACTTGCATTTTTTATAATTATTAATGAGCTTGTATATTTTTTCATATTAAATATTCATATTAAATGTTTGGGCTTTTTTTTTTTTTGAATTGCTTCTGTTCATCTTATGCATTTTTTCTATTGCATTCCTGTCTTCCTGTTGTTACTTTGATGGTATATGTATACAATATGTGTTAGTAGCTTATCAATTTTAGATTGGCAAATAGCTTTGCAAATAAGTTTCTATAGAATATTTTCATATGTTCATTTACTTTGGAAAGAAGCATATGGTGTAATTCATTGGGCAGAAATCCTTAATTATGGTGTAGTCATGTACATAACTAAAATGCTTTACAACTCATTTTGGGGGTTTGTTTAAAAAGAACTTCCCCATTTTCCCTTGATTTTATAGTTTTACCTTTCCCATTTAGATCTTTAATCCATCTGGTGTCCAACTCACCATCTGGCTTTAAGAACAAATGCATTTTTATTTCTCTTTATATAGTGAGTCAATCTATCACAATGTCAATTATAACTTTATAAATTTAAAGGCTCAAGTGTTTAATAAATGGATTTCATAATGGTTATCTCAATTTTTAAAATCTTACCAGTATAGAAAACCCACCTTTGTCTCAGATACATTTTTCCTGAGCTCTATCATTCAGATACTAAATATATACCCCAGCATTCTTTCCCCTGGTGTATGTTTTTTCATCCATTTATTCTCAAACTTTCTTGTCTTTTTGTTTAAATGTGTCTCCTGTAGGCAACACATTATTGAATCTTAGTTTTGTTTTGTTGTTGTTGAATCCAACAGGAGTCTCTTTTTGTCCTTGATATGTGCTACTCTGTTTGTTTTTCTTTTACAGTTGATGTGTGACTTGGGTGTACAATTAATTGCCCTGTGCTTTCATTTTCTCTGGATTAAAGGCTATCTTGTCTGGTGGTGGGCACTAGAGACTGGTGAAAGCCAGACTCTACTCTCTGTCACTTCTAAGGATTTTAAGAGGAAGGGAAGAATCAGCTCCAGGGCAGAGAAGTCAGGTACCAAAATTTTAGACAACCCCTTTTGACCAAAGAGACACTGTGGTCAGCAATTTCCTTGTAACGTTTTCAGAAAGAAGCAGGAAGGTAAGAGGCAACCCACAGCCCTGGGGGTTTGAATAAAGGAGACATGGATAAACTTCATCTCTTATCTCACTAGATTCTCAACCCTGCAGGGCTTTTGTGTTGCCCTGAAATTATTATAACCACTCCTGCCCACTAGTGGACTTGATTGTCACTGTTGATTTATACAGAGAAGGAGGAGGAAACAATTTTTCCCAGGCAACACTGTGAGCAGGAAAAAGTAGAATTTATAATCTCTTCTCAGCCTGCTCTGCCACTGCTTCTGGCCACCCCACCACACACTACAACCCATCATTCCTGTCCAAGACAGCTTTTGATCTTGGCAGAAGTTTCTCAGGCTTTTTATTTGATTTATTTCAGTCCATGCTTTCTTCTTCCTGCAGCTTCTCTAGGATTGGATTTGGAGATGAAGCCAGCAGCCAGCCACCCCGATTGATCTGCATGAGCATTTATGGGAAACATGCAGGTATGCTTATCTCCTCCTTTAGGAAAGTATACTTTCTTAAGTGTATAAGCTTTTTCTTTTCTGCCCACAACTATGCACTGATCTTTCATCCTCCAGATAGTTAGCGCAATCCCCTGTCAGACTGACTTCCCTCCTCTGCATCCTTCCCTTCCAGTTTAGCCTTGTCTCTACCTGTTTGCTCCTCTCGTCATGTGGCTGAAGCCCATGTATCTCCTCCGTCCACTGGCCTATTGGATCACATGCTGGAACTGCCCGATGAGCACCACCCACAAAGGCTGCCCAGTAGAGAGCGGGAAGAAGGGCAAGTGGATGGAAAATGTTTCCTTTATCTCAACACAGATTGCACTTCCAGCATCCATTGAAAGTTATGAAATTATTGGCTGTTGCCCCTAAAGACTCTGAGGTGTTGGACTGCATGAAGTTAGTGAGGATATAACTTAGAACACAGTCATCTCAATGGGGGGAAAAATCATTTAAAAAGAGTTCATTATTTAAAAAGCAAGAAAAGCCAGAAAATTAGTTAAATTTCAATATCGGCTTTCATGTGACCTACTATGGATCAAGTCTAAATTTACAAGGCAAGAAGTTATTAAATTTTTAAGAAAAAACACAAATCTTAGTAATATATCAAAAGAAAATCTTAATGGTTTATTAATTTTCCCATTTCTTTGAAGAGTTAAAACTGAAGGACACTTTTTTAAAATTTTATTTTTATTATTGTATTATTTAACTATTTTATTTAGGCATGGGGGGTAATTGATTTATTTATTTTTAGAGGAGGTACTAGGGATTGAACCCAGGACCTCATGTATGCTAAGCATGTGCTCTACCACTGAGCTATATCCACTCCCCTGAAGGACACTTTTAAAGCACAAAAAAGGTTGCTATTGGATTTAGTTGTATATTGAGCTAGTAATTTAAAAAATGCTAGAATGCATTTGAGTTAATCTTATCAGTCATCAGTGATTAAAGTGTCATTTTACAGTGTGGAGGTACATTGAAACTATGGCATCCTCTGGAATTTACAATTCCATGAAACTTTTAAAAAGCCAGATCTAATTTTTATTTCAGATTTTTAAAAGAAATATGATTTGGCAATATGATATCTTAAAATAAGAAAAGAAATAGCAGTTAATAACTTTCCAAAGAGAGACAGTTTAAAATGTTTTTTTTTAAAAAAAAAAAACAATGTAAACAATTTCTAGTAAAATGAAAAGGAAATGTTACACAATTGTTCTTGAGTGTTACATAACCTACACATGCAAATGATTTACAGAGAAGCACCTAAGCTATTTTTATTAACTGAAGTTGTCAATAGGCTTTCATTTTCTGAGATTATCCCCAGAATTTACTTAAATATTTCACTTTGTCAATGATTGTGGGCAGAAGAAAAATCACATGATTCAGACTAAAATCATTTGTCATTTCTGGTACTTAAAAAAGGTTAAATTTCCCAGTTAGTTTTAGGGGGGAGATACTGTTCTAAAATAATTACATTGCCAGATATCAGGTCCTGCCAGAAAAGGAAATGGTACACATCAGGATGCCTGGAAATACACAGGCTACAAGAATCAGAAGTCCATGCCATAATGGAGAGAATGAAAGTTTCAGTAAGAACTTCAAAGGCAAAGCTCCTTACTCATTGATCTGTCTTAGTCCAATATTAAGAAATGCCTGATTACTTAGTGTCCATTTCAGAGTAAGCTAAATGCCTCTCTTGAGGGGAATGCAAGGTTTTCACTAAAATAGCCGGATGCTAAGTAGGAAGGAGACTTCCAGTTAATACACTTTTCCATATGCTTACATAAGGCACATCAGTCAAGCCATATAGGCAACTCTGTCTTTAGTAACCTAAGAGATCCTTCCTAGAGAAATGAGAATATTAATTATTATTCTCTAAAGTGCCTAACTTTAGCTACTTCAACCATCAGAGTAAAAAATTAGATCACGCTGAAGGAGATCTGGTCTCTCGTCTATCTTAACCTAAGATTAATAGCATCTTAGAGCTTGATCCAGTCATTTTCATGAAAACTCATTTTCTGCCTAACTGGAAAAAACCATGAAGACCATCTAATGACTAATTTGTTCATTACATGGAGGCAAATGTGTTCTTTTCCCCGGAATTATTAGAACTCCAGACACAATATATTTTGATTTAAAAAATTAGCCTTCCAAATAAACAGTGATAATCGCCTATATTCTATGACCATTATAGTCATATTGCTTTTTATATAGTCAATATCCTGATAAAGATAAATTGTTTTTCTTGTTGTTTATGAAGTAATTGAAGTTCAGAAACTAAAATTTCTGTCTGTACCAGGCAGCAGAAACACACTGACGAACTATAGCTCATTATAGATGTAGAAGTCTTTGTGTCTTCACTCTCTCAATATCCAGTCAAGGTATTGTTTTCCAAAATTATTCAGTTTTAGTTCCCCCATTTCATTCAGTGTAGTTACGTTATTCATTTTTTAAATATAGTTAGAATCATCTATTATTGGTTGTATTCCACTCTGGATACCCTGCACCATACCCTGGCTGGCTATATTTATTTGCTTATTTTGAGAGTATGTGAAATATTATAATGCTCCCAAGAGTAAGAATTTTTGCTGCTTTTTTTTTTTAATTGCAGTATATTTGATGTACAATATTATGTAAGTGTTAGGGGTACAACATAGTGATTCACAATTTTTAAAGTCATATTCCATTTATAGTTAATATAAAATATTGGCTGTATTCCCTTTGTTGCTTTTTGCTACTTTAAAAATACTTTAGTTTTCAAGAAGCAGATGGAACTTTAACCATATATCAAATATGCTCTGAAAAAGTCAAGTTTTGTGTGGCATGTATTTTTGCATTAAAATGGAGTCATAAAAGCACTGGTAACATTGTTAAAGATTATACCTTTATAACACACAGCTTTGTTTTTAAAGTACTTTTATTTATGCAATTTTATAACTCATCTAAAAAGTAAGGCAGAAGTCAGCAGGAGAAAATAATGTATGTCACTAACATTTTCAGCCCATCTGGAATACTTCATCTCTTTCTCACAATATTAAGAGTGAGGAAGAAAACAAATATTATAAGTGGTTCAAAGCTATGATGGAGTTAAAAGTAAAAACCTGAAGAAATGCACTTATGTTAAGATTTCAGCAATCACTCTTGGTATATTTTATGAAATAAATACCAGTTTTTTCTTAAGAATGATGCACCATTAGTATGTTTGCCTTTAACTAAGTTGAAAAGCTGACTAGTTTACGCAAGTGGCAGCATAATTTCTTGGGAAAATAAGAAACAGGTTGAAAAAACATTAATAAAACTTAAGGAAAAAAATACATTTATGATGTCAACATACAACTCCAGTTCTACGGTTTACATTTATTACGAAAATAAATGTGCACTTGAGTCATACTCTCATCATTAATGTTGAATACAGAAAGACTAGCCACTCTTTCTATATTTAATTAAAATACAAAACTATGGTTTCCATCTGCACATAGCAGAATGAATGGATTTAGGTGCACACAAACTTACATCTGGTATTCAAATATTAGCAAGTAGATTTTTTTAAACACACCAAGAACTATGTAATCCCTCAATGTAAACTCAGTATATTAGTGTGTTTATTAACATTTAAAATAATTTTTAATATTTTCAGTTTTTCACATCCTTCTTTTAGTTCTAAGTCATAAGCTTCTTTCTGGTCATAAATGCTTTTTTTTAAATTTTGAAAGTATACTTCTGAATTTTTCTAGTGGAAAATATGCCTTATATGCTTTTATTTGTTACTCTAATCTTAGATTTAGTGTTTGTGCAAGCACCTTTTAACAGTTCAAAGAACAAAATTTTGTAAATCTACTACCATGGAACTTTTCTATTTACTTTTGGAAAAGTTTCAGTGGGCTGCCAAATGGTTAAGGAAAACAACTCCTTTTTCTCCTGTTTGGTTTTGTTTATTTGATGGAGAAATGCAGGGTTCAAATTTGATTGGAAAAGACTGCATTAAAGTTCTTGAAGTTTGAAAAGATTATATACAAACAGGTTAGTTCAGACCTTATCTTTCTTAGGATCCCTGACTGACTGAGGAAGCACAGAAAAAATAGCACGGAAGCTGCATTTTCAGACTTCATAGGAAAATAACACAACTGTATCACAAATATACGCAGAATGAAATAGCTTTCCTCGTGATAAGCAGCGGTCACGGTGCCCTGGCCTCTTTTGCATCCTTTCAGTCCTCGTTGCTCCACCATGTGATTATCAGTATTCACTGTACACTGGAATCCCCTGGGAAGCTTCAAAAAAATGCTGATGCCTGCCTCCCATCCCACAGATTGATTCAATTGATTCAGGGTGCATCTCACTCTCTTTCAATTCATCAGGTTCTATTTCTTGTTATAACATCTTTATATTAATTTCCCTTTGTATGTTTCACAATCAGAACTCTCAGTGAGAAAGAGTCTAATCAGATTCAATCAACCACAGCCAAGATTTCAAGAGGCAGAACAGAAAGCACAACCACTTACGCCCAAGGAATATTTGAGGTGTGTTTTTTTGTTTTTCCTCAGAAGATGTCTGTGCATATGGTAAACACTTGAGTCAACAGACTCTTCCATTTGGCCAATGTTTACTTACTTTATAGTGTAAAAAGTTCTTTTTAGTGATAATGGCATTGTAGAACAGGTTTTGGATGCCTCATGTGAATTAAGGTGCAGTATCTAATAGAGGGAACTAACAGTTAAATTTTAAAAGCATTTTCTTATTTGCATTCACTTTCAGAATGATAAAGCAAGACATTCTTATCATTTATGTTAGCATACAAGAAAGAAAATATTGCTATGTTTATAAAATTGGCTTGTTACTAATATTAAAACAGTAACAATGCAGTTGTTTTTAAGAGATCACCACGGTGCTTCAGGAAGAATCACTGTGATCATCACAGGATGAACAGACATACTCTTATTTATTTATCTCAAGGCTTTTACTTTGGAAACTTGTTTAATAAAAAATATGTTGCATTGGAGATGGTTCCAGAAACTCTATCTAATGTAGATTCTGCTATTCTACCATGATTTGTCCAACTGAGAAATGAATCAAAGGAAATCTGGAGTTTACCATTTTTCAAGTCAAATAAGGGAAACTGGGCCATGTTATACAACTTTCTGCTTCTCTTTGTGGTCCAGTCTACTGGTTCTGAGATGTCCTACAGACCATTCATACCACCTATGATGATTAGCCTTTCCTTTGTGTATAGTCTGGCAAGGAATTTAAAATCAATTATATAATTTACAAAGATAAACAACAGAAGGAAATAAATATTCATTTTTACTATATTAATTCAGTTCCTCTGATTGTTTAGAGGATAAGGAGCAAAAAAAAATATAGCCCTTTAAAAAAATTCTATAAGCTGTATGTATAAATCTATGTTAAAATTATGTTTTTCTTTTACCCCTAAGAATTTTGTGTGCCTGTTTATTATTACATTTTTCCTAAATTAGTTTGCTGCTTTTGTGATTTGAAGAGTATTTAGTATGATACAGGAATGGCCATTTATTTCTGATCGATATTACAGATCGGTCTTTTGTTTGCAGACCAACAAATATTTCAGAATATTTGTTCAGGATTTAGTCAATAGAACTATGGCTATGGCATAAAGCAGATGAAAATGCATGGGTCACATAATCCTTGAAAATACAATGTCATGCTGTAACTAAGCATAATATTACATAGGACGAGATGGTGTAACCCTCCTAGGATCTGGAAGCTGCCTACACCTCAGATAAGGCAAGTGAGGAACTGTACCTGAACTCTGTACGCTATCTTTTTAACCCTTAATAAGCTATTAAGAAAACAGCAGGCATTAATTTGACAACACAACATTCTAAAAAGGCACTTCCAGCATTGTATATGTAAATGCACATTGCATGTTGATAATTATATATTCATTTGCTCATTCCAAAAATACTTCTTGAGCATCTGCTATATTTCAGTAACTGTTCCAGGAGTCATTTTATATCAGAAACAAAACAGATGAGATCTGTGCCCTCACAGAGCTTATATTACAGAGGTGAAATGAAACAGTATGCACATAAAAAGTAAATGAATAAGATAATAATGAGTAGTGTAATTGCTATGGGGTAAATTTAAAAAATGGTGACACAATATGGAGAAACACAGAGTGCTGAAAGAATGTCTGAGGAAATGAGATTTGAGCTGTCCTCTCAAAAATAAGAAATTGCCAACGATACATAGAATTATGGGAAGAACATTGCTTGAAGGAGGAATTACAAGAGCAAAGAAACAGAAATAGGAGGTTGCATTGTCCACAAAAAGGGAAGTGGCTGGTTGTAGTTAGAAAACAGGGAGCCAGGAAGAGAATGGAGAAAGTCTTGTTGGCGTTGCAGGCAAGGGCCAGAGCCCACAAGGCATCGTAAGTGACACTGGGGATAAGGAAACATGGGGCACCACTGGATATTTTTAAGCAGAAGGTAACTTGATATGATTTATTTTAAAAGTGTCTGTTGTATCAGTAGAAAATATTTTTATTATGAAATTAGTAAAAAAAATAATAAAAGTTGAACAAACAGCTACTCAGCAGGTATGGCAAGATGACTCTTGCAGCCATTCTCCTGTTCTTCCTTTGCACAAAAGAATGTTGTATCTCTTAGTCTCACCTGAAAGGAGGTACGGGCAACTGTGTGCAACTCCAGGATCACTTTTGTGTTTTTTTTAATGGAAGTTTAGTCAGTTTACAATGTTGTGTCAATTTCTGGTGTACATTGTAATGCTTCAGTCATACACATACATACATATATTTGTTTGGATCACATCTTTTAAAAAGGAAATTGTGGTCCAGCCCCTCATTCTCTCTTAATGACAGAAACACAAGGATTTGGCAGTGGTGGCCAGCCTCACCCAAGCAGACAAGGTAAACCTCTTTGGAATGGTGGAGAGAAATAAATCTGATCCTTGTGTGACTTCATGGATCAGAATTGCCTACCTGACCTGGAACTCTCATTTATCTCCTATTGTCACAGGCAAGAGACATACAATTCTATAGTTTTCCTCAAATCATTGATACTTTGGGTCTCTTTGGGACAACAGCTCTGTCTATACTTGTAACAGTAACCTAACATAACTGTTTTCAAAAATTAAAATAGAAATAATTACCAATAGGGGATTCTAGTGAACTTTCACTTTAATACTACCTCCAATAGTAACAAAGCTTAAAATTTCAGTTCTCATTTTCTTAAGTTGTTAGATGATTATTTAATAGGGCCAAACCTTTAATTCAGGTTACATCTATTCCACGACAACAACAAACTTTCAAGTAGAAATTAGGCAAATATATTTAAGGTGGCAGACTATCTCCTGGATACCTATTTGGGGAGCACATAATAGTGTCTTAATGTGTTAAACTGAACTTTTCCAAATTCTGTTCCCCTAATCAACTATTTCACAACAAAATTTTACTTGAACTGTCACTCTCCCAGTGGCTTCTTCTCAATGCAAAACAGCCAATCTGCCTCAGGCTTCTTAGAAATCCACTGTGTCATTTGGCCTAGAAGATTCCAGTTTGGCTTTATTTTTGCCATGCAGAATAATGCTATAAGGCAATAAAACTCTTTGGGGTCAAATGTGATCACTTAGAACAACTGGCAAACGTGTAGAACATACAGAGGGGTCAGTGTTCGCCACAGGACTGAGGTTAGACATATATACTTAAACTACGTTTGGAAAACTGTCTTCTATTTGAATTTCAGTGAGAAATAAGGTAGAAAAAGATGACATTATTACTAAAAATGAATCTATTATTAGGTGACATCTATTTTAAGCCCAAAAGAATATCATTTCAAATTCATACAACCACTTAGGGAATAAAAAAGTGCAGCACATAGAGAAACCCCTAAGTTCCTGCATAGCTGTGTACTCTTTCCACTCCTTTGTCAGGATAGGCTTAAATCACATTTCAGCAAAACTATAGGACGTTCACATCTTCACACCTACCCAAGCTCTGTAACACTCATATAAAATGCATATAGGGGATGAATTGGCAGGGAAGGGAGCCAGGAGCTTGGGTGACATTGCCTTCCACGAGGAGCAGATGGGATGCCCACCTGGGGGGTTGCAATAAGCACTTAATTGCAATGAAGTCAGAGTCACCCGGCAGATACCAAACTGAGAGTAAGCCTCACGGTGATGCTTCAGTCCCTATGTTTTACGTCTGATTTTCCTTCTCTTTCTTAGCTTTTACTGTATAAATATTGCGTAAGATTGGATTTTCCATATTTCTATCTCAAGAGGATTCTTGAATAAACATTCCCAAGTTCTTTTTAAAAGAATAAAGTAGCTGAAGCCTGTGAAGACATTAAACTCTACACAACAGACAGATAGAAGGCTTATGAGGAAGTGGAGCGTTCTGATTAATTGGTTTTCTGATGAACTGAATGATTACCAATCACATCCTGGTGGGAAAGGCACTGTGCTCAGCATTATTAAGCATAAAACAGGAGCTTGGCAAGCATAATATTTAGTTAGGATAAATGGAAAATCATTTTTGTTTCAATTCTCATTGTCAAACTTTTTTTTCTTTCTAAAATGCATGGGCATGCTTCCTTGTCTAAGTGGAGAAATTGATTATCTGCATCATTATTAAGACTTTTTCAGTGTCCCTTGGTGACCATTTTTAGGACTAATCTGCATTTGTACTGTGGGAGTTCAGTTCAGTAAACACTCTGAGCTATTCCAGGTAAGGCGGGCTGCCCAGCATTGGGACTTCAGAGAGGACAAGACCACGTCTACCCTCCAGGAAATCACAGACTGTTAAGCCATAGAACTTCCTGACAGAAACTTTTACACAGAACCCTCACCTGCATGGGTGCGATTTCCATCTCTGTTCTCCAGCTTCGAGTGTTCAAGAGTACCTCTTCCCTTCTCAATAAAAACAAATCTTTCAGAATAATGTCCACAACTTTTTATATCTGTCCTCAAGTTTTAAAAAAAATAGTCTTTGTTTTGTAACTGGGAGTTGACGGGAACAAGAGTCATGGATGCAAAGTTCTCAAAACTGGTCCGCAGAAAGCACTGTAGACGTCCTCCCTGGAGATGTAAGAGAGATTCTTGGGAATACTGTCAGTTCTGCTATCGCACTAAATATATGTTCCAAAAAGTCATCATGCTGTGCAAAATCATGCAACAAAAACCACAGATGCTCACCACTCAAAAACATCATCAATGACACATCAGAAAATAGGAACTTAATAAAAATAGTAGTGCAATTTTGTACGTATTAACTGCTTTAGAAATACAATATATATGGCGCTTCACTTTTAAAAAAAGACCAGGGGTTTGCTTGTGGAACTGAGCGGTGGAAGGGTAGTGAGCTTGTAAATGACTGTGAACGTAGAAGAAGAGGATGAGAGAAGGAGGGGAGTCGGAAGTGGGACAAAATTTGTAACAGCTACTGTGCACATTAGGGTGTAGCTCTTAGACATATGGTGAGCTGAGGTAGCTAGGAGAGGTTTGAGGGGTTTGTGTGTGTCTGAGTTTTGTGTATCCCTGTGCAGCTGGATTCAGGTTGGTGCTTTTTTCTGTGTTCATCTGGTGTTTCTCAGAAGAGGAATTTGCACAGAAGCAAATGTGAAATGTGTATTATGCTGAAATTGTCCCCTAATATATCAATCACATTGGAACGAATTCTGTTCTCAAACAAATATTATAGCAGAACTGAGTGTATTTTGTGATCTTAGGTATTTTAACAACTCTGTAAGCCACCTGCTCATGAATTCATATCATTTATTTCACAATCAGGGATAAAAGGCTGAAGAATCTAAGGCTGGCTTAGGAGGATACTTGATACCCTTTCCTGTAAAGGGCAATAAGTCAGTGAATTCAAAAGTGTCCTGATGGGCATTTAGAACCTCGTGAAATAGGAGTAGAAAAGGGGAGTAGGGGTGGGGGCACCGGATTCTTGATGCAGGAGATGGAGGAGCACAGCCGTCTGGGCGGCGTGCGACTGGAGGAAGGACCCTAGATGAAGAGAGTAACACGTCCTGTCATCCTAATTGTGCCTGGACTGGTTTCTGCTTATTGTCAACTAAGCAGAAATAGAAAGAAGCTGTTCTCAGAGGTATTTTTGTCATCAACAGCTGCAAATGAATGAGCTCTGTTTTGCAGGACGTAATAACCATTTTATTTGTGGTTTTAACATCAACATCATTACAAAGGTGATGCCCCCCACTGCCACCACCTGCAAAGGGATATATTAATTGAGGTGTACAGAATTGGATCTTCAAAAGGTCTTGAAAACAGTCCCCATAGTTGCAGCTAGGAAAACTTGACGTTGGCTGTCAAGAAAGAGGGGAGATTCCAGGATCTGTGACAATGTATTTTAAACTACTTAATCCCTTCATATATTGCTACAATATCTGGCACATCGCCATTGGACGTGTCCTTTAAATGCTTGTCAGAATTGTATTTTTTGAAAATATGTTTAAAACACAATAGAAACCAAGAAAAATAATATTAGCAGACGCAGGACTAAGTTGTACAATTTTTTTTTAAAGGAAAACAGGTAAGTATCATAAAACCATGTGAACTAGGTTTTAATCTAGTACCAATGAGATCATTTGCTCATGTAAAAATGAATACAGCATTCACAGAAATATCATTAAATGAGACTATTCAACATTTAGCTTCTTAATATATAAAGATTCCTCTCTGAAATTACATGAGCTTAATAATGATCTCAGATTTTTAAAAGTATCATTTAAAAAATCTTTATTCACATTTTTTTAATTTAAAGAATTTGATTCCTCTATCCTAAAATACAAATTGGATATCACATCCATATGCAGTGTGATGGAAAGTAACAACAAATAAACAAACAAGTAAGTGTATGTTTCCTTAAAATAATTATATACACAATATATTGAGCTTTCATTTTAAATTATTAATGTTTACCTTGTTTTGCAAACATATTCTTTTACCCCAATTTTGTTTCTTTAACACGTCTCTTTTTCAATGTAATTATATTTTACTAGGAAAAAACAGAAATATTTCCGAAATTATTTTAACCCTTAAATGCAGCTAAATGTACCACCAGAGAAGTGGGCGCAGTAAAGGAGTATTGTGAGGGGGTGACTATTTGCTCTCCTGTGATCAAAGAGTCATTTAGATTTCCTGGGATCAGATGGGATCCAGAGGCACAAGAATTTATCAAGGAAATAAAAGTGAGGGATTTTAGTTACTATTGTCTATCATTTCAGGCACAGAAGAAAATGGTGTGTCAGGCACAGGGATATTTTTTTAACACTTTCTAAGATCAGTGAAAGCAAATAAATGTAGCAGTGACGTGGAATGACCATGGCCTTCCACTTAAGTCATGCTCGTCCTCACAGCAGTCACGGTGAAAGGGCAAAGCTTGCCCTGGTTTATCGCACAGCAGTCCCTAGTTGATCTAAGTTACCCCTGCCCGAGAAGTTTAGGAAGAAGGATACAACAGACACACACACATACACACACACACACACACACACACACACAACAGATGCCACTGCCTCTCTATGTGAAATAATGAATTCTTGAAATTCAGCATTCCAACTATGACTGCGTGGTTGGTGAGTAATAGACACAGAGATGGGGAAGGAATAAGAAGGATTCACACATCTCAAAAGTCAATGTTTAAAATAAATGAACAAACAGAACCCCTTTCAGTGTCTTTCAAGTAACTGCTGATGGTGATTGTAAACTATTTCCCATTTCACATATGGCCTTTTTTTTTTAAACTTCTAGAATCAGGGAATGCTAAATATCAGCCATTGCTGCAGTCTAAGCTCAGCGTTGGATAGATTTAGACACTAAGAGATATTTCAGATGCTTTGTTTTATGAGCCACAGTGATTAATTTTAGAACTGAGATTGGAACCCAGAAACAACACAATTCCCTTGTTTGGTATGTATGTGAAACTCAATTTTACCAGTTTAGAGAGAGCAGTTGCAATGGTTAAGTCTACATTAAATACCAACAAGGAAATGTTTCAAAACCCTGAACCTCACAAGGATAGTGGTCAGCGTATCGAAGGGCACCAGCACGCTTTGCATGTCCGCCTCATGGAACGTGTAATGAAAGAAAAGGGGTGATTAACTACCAAGCTGGTGAAGTGTTTGGGAGCTGGAAGAAGAAACACTGAAATAGGTATGTCAGATCTTAGGTGCTGAAGCCAGACTCCATTCCTGGCTGTCTCCTGCCGGAGAGGGAGCTGGAATTCAGTCACATAGAAGCACTAGCAGCCGGATCAGCTGGACACACAACGTAGCCACTAAACTGAAATCTGACTCGGAATCTAGTTCCTACTTCATTGGCCTTCAGTCTTATTGGCCAGTGGATATTTAAATAAAGGGAGCTGAGACTTTTCCAAAGGTTGCGGATGACTGTGATTTGTTTCTTGGAAACCAGGGATTCCAGTGTTTCTGCAGCATTCTGCACTGGGTCGTAGGCTAAGCTGAAAAGTGGGAAGCCAGGGATACGGAGCTTTATGGAAACCTGCTAACAAATGTCACTTATCCTAATAATTTAGTGCTGTTGTACTGGGGGGTGATGAGGTTTACTATTTGTTTGTCACTTACTCTAGATGCGTGATTCTGCCTTGTATTTGCAGGTGCTATTTCCACAGTTGGAGACATTTACCTCCCTCTGTGTCGCCTGTCCACTAATACTCCCATGCCAGCCACCACCACCACCAAACCTCTCAGACTGCCTGGCTTACCAGCCTGGCTTACCTGCCCCCTGTTTTGTGGAACCTCCCTCTCTTGCTTTGGGTGGAAATAATGAACCCTGTATTTGTGATACCATGTGACCTTCTACATGTGATACCATCTCACTTCTAGCTTATAATCTATCTCTGTGCATTGTAGTCAACCGTCCATCTATGCCAGATGTATAGGGTCTCGTCCTCTCCAGTGTTTAGAATGACACTTGGGTCACAACAGGCATTAACATAAATGTGTTAACTGTGAGTGAAATGTTGCAAGTTCACATAATTGAACTTTATGTACTTGATCTTATTCCCTCCATTTTTCTTCTTATTTTCTAATCTCAAAATGCATGTTTACTGATTTAGAATTTAATTATTCTGTCAATGAACAAATGCTGATTAGACACTTATTACATTCCAGGAACTCTTCTAGCTACTGGGGGTGCTAACAGTTAAAAATAAACAAACAACCATGATATCATAAAGCTCATAAAAAATTATACAAATAGTCAAAAAATATATCGTATGTCTGACAATGAAAGGTTCTATAAAGAAGAAAGAAATAAAGTTGCTTACAGCACTAGAGGAGTGGAGTGTTATTTTATATAAAAGGTCAGAGAAGAATTTATTACAGAGATGACAGTTGAGCAGAAACTTAAAGTGAGAGCCTTAGTTAAATGGATATATTGAGAAAAAGCATACCTGGAAGTGGAAACAATTCTAAATGCCCTAAAACGAGGAGTTCCTTGTGCATTGGCAGTAAAGCAAGGACTCCAGTCTGGCTACAGCAAGCTGGTTTTGGAGGATGGTGGTAGAAGACGAGATCAGAGAAGAAATAGTGGAGAGAGAATGTTGTACATCAAAAGCATATGAGCAACTGTGGGAGGGTTTTCTTTAATAAAAGAGCAATACAATTTTACAGCTATTTTTACAAAGATTTGTTTCCAGCTGCCGTGCAGGGGAAGAGACCATGGTGGAAAGTGAAAGCCAGAAAACCACTCAGGACCTGCATTCGTTTGCTAGGGCTGCTGTGACAAAGTCGCAGAGTCTTGGTGGATTAAATAGCAACAATTTATCATCTCACAGTTCTGGAGCCCAGAAGTCTGAGATCAAGTCCTCTGGAGGGTTGGTTCCCTCTGAGGGTTATGAAGGAGAAACTATTTTATATCTCTCTCCTAGCTGCTGGTGGTTTTCTGGCAATCTTTGGTGCCTTTGGCTTGTAAATACATCACTGAGACTTGGTCTTTACATGGCATTCTCCTTATGTGTTTGTCTGTCTCTGAATCTAAATTTCCCTTTTTAAGCAAACTCATCATAATGGATTTGGGCCCACCCTAATGACCTCCTCTTAACCACATCTGCAAAGACTCTCTCCAAGTAAGATCACATTCTGAGGTACTGGGGGTTGGGCGTTTAGACTTCAACGTATCTTTTCAGGAAAACAATTCAACTCATACCCGTCTGGAAATGATAGTGGCTTAGACAAGAAAATAAACACTGGAAGTAGAGAGAAGTGGTCAGTGTAAGAATTACTTTGAAGACAGAACCAACAGATTTTGCTGATTATAGATGGTTCCAGACTTAGGATTATTTACCTTATGATTTTTCTTTGTGATGGTGTGAAAGTGACAGAATTCAGTAGAAGCTGCACTTCAAATTTTGAGTTTTCATCTTTTCCAGGGCTGGGGATACATGGTGTAATACTCTTTCGTGATACTGGGCAGCTCCCAGTGTGCTAGGAAATCATGTGGATAAACAGTGAATTCTGTCCCGTACAACCATTCAGTTCTCACTCTCAGTACAGTATTCAATCAGTTACAGGAGACATTCAACACTTTATCATTATCAACAGGTTTTGTGTTAGATGATTTTGCCAACTCTAGAATAATAGGTGTGTTCTGAGCAGTATAAGGTAGATGAGGCTAAGCTGTGATTAGGGGTTAGGGGTATTAAATGCATTTTCAACTCACAATGTTTTCAACTTACAATGGGTCTATCAGGGCAAAGCCGAACTGTAAGTCGAGGAAGATCTGAAATTGGATGTGGGATATAAAGAAAAAAAGAAAAAAGAAGACTTCAGGATTTGGGGCTTGAGTAATTGCTATGTTCTGAAATTGAGAAGACTGGATGAGGAGCAGGTTGTGGGGGCAAGTCAAAGGCTTGGGTATTTTTTCTTTTTGACACGTTAAAATGTTACCATTGAGATCTGATTCAATTTCTAAGCAAAGATGGTGACAAAGTACTTGGATATACAAGTCTGGCCTATGAAAATGTATAGCTGCAAAAGATTTAATCATCTTAGTCCAACCAATACTTATTGCAGATGAGGAAGTCAATATTTTTAAAAGGCTAATTTAAAAAATAAAATAAAATGCCTCCCTTCAAGGCCAGTGGAACGTGCAGTGACAGCACAAGGAAATGAAACAAAACAAAACAAAACAAAACAAAATACCTAGTTCTCAACTCCCAATCCAACACTTTTTCCATTATATTAGCAGACTCTCTGCAGCATTTTTCAGTTCCACATGTAGCTAGTAAACAGCAGTCGGTAACGGACTGCAACAAAAATGTAAATAATTACAATTCTGTCTCCAGCACTTGGGTGACAGTGACTCCAGCTTGAGGTCTTTGCCCTCTAACATATTATCACAAAAATGTAAAAGCATGACAGGATGGTCAAAAATATTCCAAGCTTGAATAGTTTTGAAGGTTGAATAGGTTATTTTCCCCCTAATGTATTTTTAGAAATATAGCATTTTGATATATACAGCATATAGGATTTGATGTTAAGACTCCTCTACCTTGAAGCACAGAAACAGAATCAGACCCTCAACTCCTCCTGCTCATGTATCACCTGGCAGCTGACTCAATTCCTGTTGAGTCCAAGAGAATGTTTTGTCCATTTGAAGATTTGGTCGAGATCAACTTTCTGTGTTTGGCCCTCTGATTAAATTTACACTTCAGGAGGTTCTACAAGGTAAGATCAGTGTGTTGGTCTTCCACTAGCTTTGAATAAAGTTTGATTTTTTTTCAATGAAAGATTCTTGTATATTCCCTCTGTGTTATGTTCTTTTTTGCTGTAGAATATTTGTAAAAACGACTACAGAGAATGATGCAAAGCAATATTATTTATAATATGCACATAGCTTTTGCATAGGGCAACACATATGACTACAGAAATGTGGTGGGACCTTTCTTGGCCTCTTTAAAACTATTTTTAAGTCCTGTGGGTGGATAGTTTCTCATGGCTTCTGTGGCAATGTTTTATTCATCATTGTAGCAGTTCTGAGCTGTAACCTACAGGACATAACAGGGTTAACGTCACAAAATTGAAATATGTAATATCCATCAGGAGGTGTATGCTATTAGGGTATTGCAGTTATGAACCTACTGGAAGGTTGCAGGAGGTGGGGGTAATTTCATTCTTTGATGGCAGTCAGGAGACCACCAAGTAGCCTCAGCAAATTTCCAAAAAAGACAGAATAGGTTTGCCATGCATTGATCTATTTTAAATATTCATACACTTTTAATGTTCAAGGAATCAAAACTCAATCGAAAGCAGCTCTTAAACATCCTAAATTCCATCCCCTTTACTGCTTTCAATTAGCAAACTCTACCAGTAACCAAGGGAGGTGGGAAGGAGCAGGGAGAGCCTGCAGGGTCCTTAGCCAGGATATGTGACTCATTTTGTTTTAAATCCTGTTAATAAGGTTTGGGAGATCAATCACACACACCAAAGCGTAATAAAGGTCGCATTATGGACACACACTAAATATGGATAGATATTAATTCCAATCTAATAATAAAGGATTTTTTTGTCCTTCACATTCAAATGTAACAAAATAAATCCCATTAGAATGCAACATGGGATTTGACTTGTGAATGTATGTTCCTCTAGTTATTGTCTATGAAAAAGTAGTTAGAAAACAGACACAGTACATCATTTCCAGCACGCGTATGTACCCATTTCTCTGGCTAGAAGACAACCGGTGGAGATAAACCCACGTGCAGTTTTTTGCTGCCCTGGTAAATTCCATCGACCCATGTGAAGGTCACATCTTCTGTGTTTAAGGGGTAAAAGGTAGTGTTATGGATTACAGTACACTGACGGCCCTTGTGGCAGGTGCAGTAATTTAAGTCATCCTAAACGCCCACTCAGGCAGCCAAGGTAGGAGGCCAGGCGGGGAAAAAATGTGATCCAACGTAGTTCTGAAACACTTTGCTTTTCTAAGAATCTTGAAAAGCAGAGCAGATTTTCATCTCTCTCAGGTGGCTTGGCTATGACCCCAGTAGAAAGTAGGAATGGAATTCTCAAATCCTCTCTAGCCCTAGCCTTTGGTTCTATGCTTTCAAAATAAAATCAGGCAAATGTGAAGTTGAGATTCAGATATTCATGAGCTGTAGCATCCAGTAGAGGGCAGTAGAAAGGCAGGACAGCTGGATGGGATCCCACTCCTCTCCTCTAATGATGACGCGTAGATCTTTTAGAAAAAGAAACATGGAAAAATATTTTCTCTAAGCACCCATTAATCTGCAAAGTTTGACATTTATTCTTCAAATGCAATGTGAAATTGGATTACTGTTGTTTTCAAATTTTAACTTTAAATGAAGATTGCTTGTCATAATGTGTTCCCTCAACAGTAAGTAAAGGGAATCAAATTCCCATAACATGATTGCAATATTCAGTTTACATCGGTTCCCATCGAGAGGGGAGCAGAGATTAAGTGATTTTTGGCCTTCAATATTTTCCTCTAAATTTAAACACTAAAACTGTGAATCTAAATGGGGGGGGGCTTTTATTCTCTAAGAGTGATAATATTTATTAAGTGTCATCAAGTTCAGAACATAGTCAAACATCCCTGCCAAAAGCCTTGTTTATGTTTCAAGACAACATGCTTTCTCTATTGCAAACAAATACACCCAAAACAAATATTGACAAATGGCCCCTTATGACAACTTTTCCCTTTCTTTCTTTGTTTCTTTCTTTTTCTTTTTTTTTTTTTTTTTTTTTTTTTTTTGTTCTTCAAACTTTATAAACCCGATGAAGATGTGTAGGGGAAAAAAATGGTATAAAGGTTGAGAAAATGTCCTGAATGCAGCTGAATTTCTGAACATTGCAGAAGAAATTTAGAAAGTAGCCATGCTTGTGGGAAGATATTTTAGATAAATGATAGATTCACATAATCCATAAAAGGGCACATTGAATGCTATTTCCTGCTGCCCTAAGTCTTTCCTGAGACAAGGCTCACAAGCTAGTGGTGACCAGTACTTACCTGATACTGTGTTTCCCCTTTCAGTGAGTAAGCCACTTTGTAAGCCACTTGGACTCACATCAAAGAACACCCTAAAGACTCTTTTAAAAAAGCAAGCATATGTGAACAATATTAATAAACATAACCTGCTGGAAATTCTGAATGTCAACGTTCCTGCAGTTTTGCATTAAAGACCAATCAGGCTTTAGTGGACTTTTTTTTTTTTTTTTTTTTTTGTAGAATTCCCAACATCTGCTACTCCTTGGGAAGGTAGACAACAAAGACCAAGGAGACTTTTGGGCTTCTATACACGTCTCACGTGAAGAAAGTCTCAATCTATTTGTTTTGTTTTTTAATTGCATCCAAGTCCAACTTCTTACAGGATGCACACACTCTGCTAGAATCTCATCTACGGACCAGTCACAGCTTTGGCTGTGCTGGCACTTGCTCATAATCCCTCCTCTCTATGTGGTTGTGGCGGTGTTGCTCAGCAGGAAAAACTGAGACCCCTAAGAGCCACATCTCTCTCTCCCTCTCACTGCTCTGCACAATGTTTAGTCATCATCACAGTGGTTGCTGGGTCTCTCTAAGTCTGATTTGGAAGCTGCCAAGATGTCGTCAGATGCAAACCCCACGATACGAAAGCATTTAAACGTGAGAGACAGACAGCATGGCAGCAGCAACTGAGTGTTTTTATCTCGAGCCCAAGATGGCAAGGCAGCAGAACAGAGCAGTTTAACTCGGGGGGACAGCAAGGAAAAGTGTGACAGCACGTGAGAGCACATGCTGTAACTGGCTGACATACAACATTTGGCTTGTATCAGGAGCAGATTCAAAAGCAACGGAAAGACAGAAAATAAGATTCTAATTTCCCTCCTAGAAATTAGGTCCAGCTTCTGACTACTGTTCTGTGTTGGTTGGGGTTTAGAATACAAAAGCAGACAGGTTTTAAATCATATCTGGTAATGGATTTTCCTTTTTTTTTTTTTTTTTTCTGTTTTAACTTCTTCAATGTGACTCTTTTAGTCTGGCTGAAAAAAAAAACCATTTCTATTTTTCAACCAGCTTCATGATGCATATGTACCTCTTCATTCATGCATGTATACATTCATTTCTTCAAAAGTACCTATGATGGGCCAGGAACCCTTTCATTACTAGGGATATGTCAGTGAGCAACACGGTCAGACTCTCCAGCCATCCTGGAGCTGACACAGCAGAGTGCGGTGACAGAAAATAAATGTGCAGAAAATGTGTAATGGACCAGGTGGTCCTGTAGCAGGAAAGGGGGCAGGAAATGCCAATTTAGGGCTAGGGAACAGTTATGCTTTTAAATAAAGTGGTAAAGGAAGATAAACTTGCAGCAGGTGAGGAAGCTAGGCTGTGTAGTTGTGCATGCGTGTGTGTGTCTGTGTGTGTGTGTACACATGCGCAGCATGTCTGTGTAAAGGGGGGAGGATTCCAGGTAGAGGGGTGGACAATGTCAAAGATGCTGAGATGAAAATATTTGCTGCTACTTGATTGCTTCTAACCAATGACAGCCTAGTAACTGCCCTGCTCCTCACTTCTCTTTCTTCCTCCTGTTACTTATTTCCTCGTTTCACAAACATTTATTGAACATTGGGCCAGTCACTGAAGTAATGGAAATGAACAAAAAGCCTTTCATCAGCAGATTCGCCATCGAGAGGAGTATAGAGATAAATATCTTTATCGGTTCATTCTTGCTTAAAGCTGTTTTGTAGTTTGCTCCCTAGCAGCTTATTTTGAGGTGGTCATCTATTTCCTTCCTGTCACCCAGCACTCCTAAAAATATCTAAACTGGGAATGACAAGTCTGGTCACTTGGTTATTTCTATCTGTTTACTTATGTGGAAGCCTCCCATCTCGAAGATGAGACTAGGTCGCTCCCGGCTCGTGGGACGATGCGTGGAAAGCCCAGAGCTCTTCGCACTGGGCTCTAGCTCCAGCTTCTGCTAAATTTGCTGAGCCAGGGACCACTTATGTCCCTGACCTGCTGCCCCATCCTGCATCTTCTGCCAAGTCTCTCCTTGTACCTTGTAGGCTGTTCCCTCCCTGCCCCTCGTCCCCTCTCTTCACCCTCACCTTGCCTCCTGGAACTCAAATGCTTCTCACTCCACTCAGCAGGGCTCAGCGCTTTCTGATGACTATTTCTATACTAAGTTCCAAGGTCCTATTTTGCATATCCAAGACCTTTATAGGTTCTCAGCTAAAATAAAGTAGCCTTCAACTATTTTAGCATCATGGAATTTTCCTCTATACAGCTACTCTGAAAAATAATTGTAATTTCAAATAAAACAGTTTTTCTTTATAATAAAAAAATAACATTTACTCAGAGGTAGGTATATGAAATCAGCAAACTCTTTTTTCCTCATGTATTTGTACTTCTGATCTTTTATCAGCAAAGTCCCTGCCATTAACAACATGGGCAAGCCTTTCCAGCCAGTCTGCCTCCCAGCCTTTGGCAGCCCTTCCTGGCTCTGTGATGCTGTCTTCTGGGATGGTTCTCTTTCCCACTCTGCTCACATCATCGCTGCTCACCTGCCTCAGGTGTGACCCATTCTGTGTCCTCTGAAATAAGCAACTTTACCATTGGCTGAGTCTCTCAGGTCAGGCCATGGGGTAGCACACTCAGCGATGGTTTCCTTTCCACAGGCTTCTCTTTCTTGAGCCCAGTGGCCTTTACAGGCAGCCAGAGGACCACCTCAACCTTTCCCCAACTCTTCTTCTCCACCTCAAATCAGAGATGTGCCCCACTGTCCACGTCCTATCACACACAGACCTCCCTCTGCCAGCTTATCATTGAATGAGCTGCTCCACCATTTCTGCAACATGAGCTCAAGTTAGAAATCCAGCTCCAGAGAGAAGAATCAGAACTTGAGAACCTTCACTGGATCTCAGTATTGACTATGATCAAAGTGCAACAGATCAGAATTGAAAAAATAGGAGGAAGGGGAAGCAAGTGTTCATGCTTCTCATTGGGCTGGATCCAGTGGAGACTTAAAATCAGGATGCCTCCATTCAGAGGAATTGGGCCGGGGCCAAGGGTGGGAGGGTCCCTCTGTGAACACACTCAGCAGAGGGAAGAGACATTTTCTCACAGGGGTTCCCCCTGCATCAGGTATGAATCACAAACCAGATATTTGTACAATAGAAGTTCCTTGTATGAACCCATCTCAGTCTTCTCGTTGAAGACAGGGACAGGCAGAACAGTATCATTTGCTCTTCCACATATTCTAGTCTCTTCTTAAAAGTTTTAGGTACATGTTCCTTCAAGTCAGGTGTTTTCTGAGTAGAATTCAGCATTCCACTCGCACTTGCTCCCCAGTTCAAATCTCACTCTCTAATTTGCCCTGCATCCACCTTGCCCCACTGTGAGCATCACTGCTGCCTCCACCACTCAGCTCCCTTCTTGGTTGTTTACATTGGCTCACAGATGGGCTCAGAAGGAGGATGGAAGAGGGGTGTCACTTTTGAGGTCTGGCCTCATTTGCAAGGGCTGATCCCTGCTGTTTTCTCCCTTGACCTTGTGCCCCGGGGATGGTGGCAAAAAGAAAAGGGACATGTGCCAGAAAGGGCATGAAGGTAAGAGAAAAAGCTCAGGTTCTGCTGATCCCTAAGGGAATTATCAGCTCTACCCTTTGATGACCCTTGTGTCCTGCCCTGGGAATCAGAGGATTTCCCCCCCCCTCCTTTCTTCCTTGCCCTCCGAGAACCACTTATTTATCCAGAATGGGAGCATAGACCTCTCTCTCCCTGCACTGGCCTGCCAGTCTTATCTCCCTCATGTTATGCTGGCATGGGGGGCACTTCACTGAGCTCTCAGCCTTCCGATTATTTCCAGAATCTCCAACAAACCTCACAGCCTGTTCCCTTTGGGACCTTTACAGCTTCATACAAATGTCCAATATTGAGCAGAACATTTTCTGGTGTCCCAGAACTGGGATCTGGGGTCCAAAGCTTATGTTACTTATTTATTTATTTATTTATTTATTTATTTATTTATTTATTTATTTATTTATTTTAAAAGACACTAAGTAGAGAACAGCAAGTGATAGCTAGACAACTCCCTTCGGAGTTCGTTAAGAATTGAAAACATAGACTTGCTCCCTGTAAACATCATTCAAGTTGTTTACCCCCAAATCAGACTATATAATCTCTAAGCAAACAATCAGAGCCAAGAGGAGAGGAAAGAATCTACAGAATCTGAAATTGTCAGTCTGGTGGGGAAGGCGGGAGCTTTCGCATTTGCTCCCTGAAGAAGGAAGGGCAGAGGCCTGCTTCCCTCCACCCCGAGCCCACTGAGTGGTCCTTTGAGAGAATCACTCACACAGTTGGAGGGGGCTGGAAAAAAGGGAAACTGATATTTTGCCATCTCATTTCATATCTACTTAAACAACAGATAAATTAATCTGCCCATACCTTTTTTAAATTGAAGTATATAGTCAGTTACAATGTGTTGATTTCTGGTGTATGGCACAATGTCCCAGCCATACATATACATTCATATATTCATTTTCATATTGTTTTTTCATTATAGGCTACTACAAGATATTGAATATAGTTCCCTGTGCTATACGGAAGAAATTTGGTTTTTTATCTATTTTATATATAGTAGTCAATATTTGCAAATCTCTATCTCCCAAATTTATCCCTTCCCACCCTGTTTTTACCCCTGGTAACCATAAGATTGATTTTTACTTTTTTTTTTTTTCATAAGATTGTTTACTATGTCTGCGAGTCTGTTTCTGTTTTGTAGATGAGTTCATTAGTGTCTTCTTTTCTCTTTTTTTACATTCCACATATGAGTGGATATCATATGGTATTTTTCTTTCTCTTTCTGGCTTACTTCACTTAGAATGATGAGCTCAGGTCCATCCATGTTGCTGTAAATGAATCTGCCTGTATTTAAATAGGAGAATGAAGACTTGAAGAAAAAAGGCAGAGAGAGGGGATAGCAGGAGACCAGTATATATCCTGTTTGTTTGGTATGACAAGGTGGATTGAGTTTACTATAAGTCAATTGGGCAGAGTAGACCCATCTAGCCCTAAACTCCTTCCAAATAGAATGAGCACTAAGCAAGGAGATATAATAGAAGGTGTAGTGAGGCTGACCCCTGACGCGGGAGCTTAACAAGCGTCCTGAGAAGACAGATCAGAGTGATCTTCCGAATCCCACTCCTGCTCCACGTCTTATGGTGGTGAGAATCAATGGGCAAAATGACAGTAGCTGAGGAGAATTATTAGTATTTTTTTCTCCATTAGGCCATGGAAATCAGGCAGACCTCTTCTGTATTTTAAAACAAAAGGACTTAATCCTGTGGATTTCTTGAATAATTTGCAGGAGAGGGAAAAACCCTGAATGTAATAATGAACTCCCTAAGAATTTGACTAATGAAGAAATAATCAGTCTAATTGTATTTAAAGAAATAAAGAAAAATGACACTAATTATACATCAAAATATGTGAAATCCTCTATGTCAAACTCTGAGTGTACCTCCCAAAGTAGACGACCGGATTCAATCATGTTCTAGGCAAAACTAGCCAGTGTCACCTTTACTGTGTCTTTCTAGCAGAAACCATTAGCGGATAGCCCTGTGGGCTGTATTTAGATTACAGATGTTTGGTTGGGTTTTGGTGTGGCAAGCTAATAGGAAGATTTGTTTTAAATTTAAGCTCAATATTTAATCATATTGAAGTTAGTATATTAAGTGAATATTTATAGAGAAGGATATCTTTCTAGTCTGAAGCTGTACCCTTACCAGCAGCCATCAGTGGGACACTTACTTCAAATCATCAGACCTGGACGGCTGCGTTTGCAGACCACGCTTACAGAACCAAGTGAGGGTGAGGGAGGAAGATTTCAGAAGATGGTATTGCACCACCATGTCTTCCCAGGTGTTGCCTTATATTATACAAGGAGGGTGTAGACAGAACTGTGTGAGTATTTTCTCTCCCCAAAGTCCTGTATGCTTCATAAAGGAAGAAGAGGGTGGGAGAAATACTGCGAATCTATTCTAATCTGCTGTGCATCAGGAGTGGGGGTGGGATTCATCAGAAGTGACAGGTCAGGAGGAGACTGATGCGTGAAGGCTGGCTCCTAGAGCTCTAATAGGGCAACTTCAAAAAGATGTCATGCTCTAAGCCAGAGTGAGCAGCACCTTTTCAGAGCCATCAAGTCAGTATATTCAGCCCACTGAACTTTTTGCTCTGTGTCTGATGTCCCAGCTTCAAGCATGACTGTCACACCAAGGCTCATTACTCGAGGGGGAAGAGGCACTTCCCACAGCCCAGTAACAGAGAGGAAAGGAATGCACAGTCCCAATGACAGGGCAACTTATGCCCTGGCTCCCTTGGGAAACTGGAGGACTCTGAATTCGTTTTCCCAGGCATTTTAATAAACAGAGTGATTAGGTCCTCTGATGCACTGATAAAATATTCAACATGAGGACAAATGTGGGTTTACCAGTTTTTTGGGGGGGACAATATGTGGACCTAATACTTCTGTGTAGATTGTTGCTCTGGGAAAATATGCTCTGGTTTTAGAACAATAGACCAAGTTGCTGACTCTCTGGTGAAAAGAACAAAATAGTACCTATATTTCAGTAGGTAATCTTGGGGCTTAAAGGTAATTGAATATCTCATTGATATTTATAATTGAAGATAAGATGGATTTTTCTAGACATTTTAAGTGCATATATAGATATAAGAATTAAGACAAATGAAAAAAAAATCTTTTCATTTTATTATCTCATCATTTGTTAGGAATCTTTCATTTAATTAGTTTCAGAGTGTGGGTTAGTGAGTGATATAAAGGACACAATGACATTATCTTTGTGTTCCAGTCCAGATAATATCACTTAGAATTTAAGGCAATTTAAGATTATTTTGCCTTTCTGAAAAGAAAGATATTCAGTGCTTTTGTTCTTAGAAATAGATTGTGCTCACACTTCATTCTTTCATAAAAGATCACAGTTTTCTAGGAGATATATAATAATCCCAGATATGTAGAGAACTGACATTAAGAAAAGAGATACGGGACAATCTATTCTATAAGAGATAGCATTTTGTCTTTTTAAATACTTTCAAAAATACATAATAGATCTGAAACTTCACTTCTTTAAGCTTCCCACTAGCAAAACAAACAGAATGGAAATTAGCATGAGGTCATTGATCGAAATCTAATTCAAAGTCCTATATGTTGCATAGAATGTGTTTAGTATCTAAGAGAAAATAAATCTCCAAGGTGCAGCAGACACACTATCAGATTCTGTCTCTCAATACGGAATTAACTATGCTTTGCACCAGAAACTAACACAACATTGTAAATTGGCTATACTTTAATTAAAAGAAAAAAAAAGAGAAATAATTACCTGGTTTGTGTGGTCAATCACACAAATAAAATAATGGCTTAAACAATGCACTAAATATTTTCCCCATTGTCACTGTTCAATTGTTAATAATACCAGCATAAATGTTGTTAAAATCTTATCAGGACTAAAGTCAAATTTATCTACATTTCAAGGTATGCTCACATTCACTGAATTGTCCAACTGTCTCTTTTTGTTCTGTCTATTCCCCTAAACCTACAGAGGAGTTGTTGCAGCAGGCAGTGTAGCAGGTTTCAGATTTTCTGATCTTCCTACAAATTGCTGTAGGGGCATTTATATTGTATTGATCTATCTCAAGGAATGTAGTAGTGCTACATCTGACTAGATGTTCCTTGTTAAATTGTTTGTGTATTCCACTACCTGACAAAGTAAGAACTAACCCCCCTTTTAAAAGAATTGAAAATGCATATATTTGAAATCAAGGAAAGGCTCAAAGTGATTAAAATATGTGTGTGTGTGTATATATATATATATATATATATATATATATATATATATATATATATATATATAAATCAGCTTCCTTATTTTAAAGGCAAGCTAAATGCAATTTTTTTTTCACCTATGGCAGTGGTGGTGGGGGGTTGGGAAGGAAGAGCTATTGCTTACCACCTGTACCCTGATCTTAGAAAGCAGAGTCACAATGACAACAGATGGCAAATAACTAGCTTAGACAGTAGCAGGTTACCAACAAGTATAGCACTGAGACATTGTAAAAACTGTTGTGGAGTTGTGTATTTCTCCCCAAAAGTCGGGTAGCTCTAAATTTTCATAGGTACTAATACATTTGCTAGAAATAGCTTCCAAATTTTACTGGATTCTGTGGGACTTCTGGCTTAGAGCTAGAGCTTTGATCCAGGGACCTGAGACATCAGGAGAAACTATTACATAATTACTGTAGAATCTCCATACTAGTCCCAAAATTGTGAAGGACCTGAGAGTACCCCATTTGCAAATAACCAAGTTAGTTTTTTTTTTTTTTTAATATACATAGACCAAGAACACAAGACCCTAAGCCAGAGACACAGTTTGCTACTCATCATAAAAGCAGTAGCCAGAACAATGTCTTAGCACTGGATCCCCACACCCCAAACCACACAGAGCAACATGATGAGGGCAAAATGTTTACATTTGTTTGCATTCGGTTTGCATCAAAGTGGAGGAAGCCTCAAATTAGAAGAGTCTAAACTTTTTTCTTAACTGAAGTATAGTTGATTTGAAATGTGTTCATTTCAGGTATATGGCATAGTGATTCAGTCATACACACACACACACACATACACACACATATATATACACACACATCCTTTTTCAGATTCTTTTCCATTATATATTATTATAAGATATTGAACATAGTTCCCTGTCCTATATAGTAGCTCCTTGTTGTTTATCTACTTTATATACAGTAGTGTGTTTCTGATAATCCCAAACTCTTAATTTATCCCTCCCTTCCCTTTAGAGAAGATGCTAAGCTGTTATGGCTATCGGTACATCTGCTTACCGTCCTCTCCAGAGAGAGAGTGATTACTCATTACCCTGGAAAATAAGCAAATGTCTCCAGAAAGATAAAGGATACTTAAATTGACACATAAAATTAACCATCACACTTGTCTACCTGAAATGTCTCTGGGTGTCTCTATCTTTAAGGAGACAGTTTCTATAGCTCCCAAGAATTGTTAGCTGTTCAGTCAATACTCATTGTTCAGGAGGTCTCAGCTGTGCAGGAACACAAGATACGCATGAATTATTATTACCTTACACTCCATTGAGAAAGTTAGGGTCAGATAGTGACACAAGAGCTCATATATCTGATCATATAAGAAAGGTTAACTGACAAGGCATCATTATCACAGAGGGAGCTCTTTATAACTTACCTCTTCAAGTAACAGTGATAGATTCTTTATCATCAAGGTTGTCAGACTTCTGTCTACAACAAGTTAAGCAGAAAGAGTTTACGCAGAGAGTGGAAGCTGTTTTGCACTCTTAGTGGACAGCGTGCTTAGTTAAATTGTTTTTTCTTCTTACTGTCCCTCTACGTATGCAAGCAAAACTACTTTTGAGGTATAATTGGGGGGGGGCATAATTTACATACAGTGAAATGAAGAGCCTAAGTCTGTAGTATTCTAGCAGTTTTGACAAATGAGTACAGCACTGTACATCAGATTATAGGACATGTGCATGGCCACCGGATATCCCCTCCTGTCTTTTTCGAGTCAAACAAATCCTGCCCCCAACAAAGGCAAGAATCTGCAGTGATTAGCAACATCCCTGCATCTTCACTCTCATTTCTGAAGGTTACCTTCAACTCCCTGAGTACATCTTTCTTAAATGGAAACTATTTTTTCCTCCCTTACTCCACACATCTCAAAGCCTGGCACAGGATAAATGTCCCATTTCACTAAATGACCCTACCAACCACATCATTTTTTGATGTAAGTCAATGTATAACAAAGGACTCATCCTTGAGTCATCTCACTTTCTTTCCATTGCACATCAAATTCGCCCTCATTTCCACTGTAGTGGCATTGGACCTAACCACCTTCTCCTTTCTCACCTGGATTTGTTTGGCAGTGTCTTAAGAGGTCACCCTGCTTCTTCTCTTGTCTTTAGAGTTTGTATTTTTCATCCACATCTATCAGATCTTGCCTTTCCCCAGTGTAACCTTCCTTTACTGTTTACCATTACAATCAGAATGCAATTCAAATTCCTTATTGCGATCTCTAAGACCTCACATGTTCTGAGTCCTGCTCTCTTGTGGAATTTTATTCCCTTCTTTCTAGGACCTGTGTACTACTTACCACTCAACACTGTACTTCCTGTGCCTCCGTGACAACTGCTTTCTCCTCTAAATGTGAAGAAACACCACCTTCTGCTGTCAGTTTAAAACCTTTGAAGATCGATTTCAGTTGACCGCTTACAGATGTGACATAAGACGTGCTCTGCCTAGTCAGCACCACCACCTCGCTCACCCACATCACACTGAGAACAGCCATTGGAGCTTGAATTAAAAAGATACCAAATGAGGGAAAGGGGGAGTGAAGAGTGGTAAGAAATTTCAGCTCCCCCAGGAGAACCTGAAGGGGGCTACAGGGACTAGCCTGTGTTCTCTTTGAGATTCTGCACGCGATGAGACAGGAAATAAAGGTACTCTTCCTTTTTGTCATCTAGATTCCCAAGAGTTGGCAGCCAGGTTGAGCTGGCAGCACGACATGTCTACACTTGCAGGAGAGCAGGGGAGCCAGCCCACCCTCTCTAGACAATCACCCATGCCAGAGAGCTAAACAGAAAAACAAAGTGAGTCTGCCAGGACTGTGAATGATATTTTCTTTGCCGAGAGAAGAGATGACGAGAGCTCCAGTAGCTGATAACGGGAACAGCATAGGTCTCGATGCAGAAGAGTCGAAGAAGGAGGAAGTGGTCTCTCCCCTGCCAGTGCACAGCTCCGTTTATGTAAGTTTCCCATGGCGTGATGGCCAATCAGTGGGGGGAGACAGGAAAATGCTGGCAGGTGGGCCTTTGAAATGGGGCCCATACGTTTTGAAAATGCTGAATTATGCCCTGGAATTTCATTACCTAAATACTGATTTAAGTTTGACTTACTTTAAAATATCTACATTAACTTACCTGCCACTTGCCAAAACTGAGTGCTGAAAGTTAAAATGAAAGCAATTCTAACAATAGAGTTATGTATTAAAAACTTTCAAGTCAGTGGCTGGTAAATAATATTAAGCTTGTCAAACCCAACTGTTGCCACACTTATTAATGCCTAACTTTTATTAGATGCAAACTATATGCTGAAAATTTAGAAGTTCTTCTAATACATTATTTAATTCAATCAGAACAAAGTGATGAGGTAAATCCAGCGATCATCACCCTCACTTTATAAGGGATGTAACTGAAGCACAGATAATGTGATGAATTTCCCAATTCCACATAGTCTAGCAAATAATAGAAATAAGATTAAACTCATGCTGCCCTCTTAACTGCTACCTAATAGTCCTCTAGTACAAAGCAATCGTCTGACCACATATATGTTTGTATGGAGGTTTACAAAATAATCTCTCAAAATAATTTCTCCCTAATTGCACTTATGCCTTCTTTCTAATTCATAATTTTATTAACTTATATTTTTCTTCTTCTTAATTAGATTATCTATGTATGTCTTTTATTAACACATTTTTAGAATAATTAATTTTATTATTGATCTATTTTTCAATCAAACAGTATTTACTTCCATCTTCATTAGTAATTTCCTTATATTTGCTTTAAATTATTTTCTATGTCTTTCAAATGATTTAATGCTTAAAAACTCAGTGTTTCATGATAAGAATCAGCTCCTGAGGACATCTTTAAAACACTCTATACCTGGTGATATAGTATGCCCTTGTTTTCATCATTTTATTAAAGAGTTTGTAAATGTAATTTTGATTTCTTCTAGAATTATTTTGATGTCTGTTTTAAAATTTCCCATCAGTTTTGGTTTCAGAATAAAATTTTGTAACAAGGTCATTTCATTAGGTATATTATTCAGAATCTATATATTCATATTTGTTCAGATTCCCATACCCTTCCTGATAAGGGTGTTAATTTTCACATCTAATTTAAATTAATCAGTCTTACAGAGGCATAAGAATTTTATGTTCATAAAAAATTAATTTTAGCCTCCTGGAAATGTGACCTACTTAATTCCTGCTTTTCTCATTGGCAGCAGTGCCGCTATTTACCACTTGTCGGCATCATATTTGCTGGTGAAATTTCTTGCCCACGTAGACCATCAATGCAGTGAGGCTGTGGAAATGCACAAAACATGGACAATGCCCTTGGATTCTGGAAGGGGTAGGGAAGAAGGAGACTAGAAGTGAGGGGAATCTGCTGGCCAATACCTCAATCACAACCGTGGAAGAATGGACCAGAACAATTTTAAGGGCAGAAGACAACTGCGACTTGTGCAGGTCCCTTGGTCTCACCTCCCGGAGCAGAATTGAAGGTGTGCTGTGCCCCTCAGCCCCCGGGGAAGGCTTCTCGCTGCTGGAGTTTCAGCGTTAACAACTAAAAATTTGAGTGAGCCTGATTACAGCATGCAGACGGACTCTGGATCATACGGAATGGAGAACCCAGTAGCTCGTGGAAGCCAGAAATACAGAAGTCTGAGTAAAGGAGAAAAAGTCTTATATTTGGGGGAAAAAAAAAGAAAAAGAAAAGGGGAGAAAAAAAGGCAAACCAAGCCATGAAAATTCAAAAGTGTGCTTCCCAGATTCTATTACATTTTGAGTGGGCAGTATTGATTAGAAAAGTAGATCAGAGAAGAAATCAGAAAGGCACCGAAGTAGAGGGAAAATAGAATAATTTAAGTTGAAAATTTAGAAGAAATTGTATCGGTCAGTCAGATCTTATGAAAAATAAAACAGAATGAACATGGAGAAACTGCAAAACTAGTGTGATCTTGTGAGAAAACAGCACAGGGCAGCTGAAGCCAAGTAGCCCACTGCTTTTACAGAAAGGCCCACAGTGAGCACACATCCCTCCTGGGTGGCCTGCAGAGAGGAGCCCTTTCTCCTAATGCTATGGGGATGAGAAATCTACAGGAAAATGAAGTGACAGGAATCGGGACAGAGTTTCTGGTGATCTGCTTTATTTCTTCTACTTAGAAGAACGTTTGAACTGCAAAAGGTGAGGTCAAAAGGAGAGAAAATGAATAACTAATAAAAGTGCTAACTTGAATCTGTGCACTTCTGACAATTTATGCCTGTGGCCCCTTTGTGCTGTCTTTCCCTCCGACTTTGGTTAGCATTTGTGAGGATAATAATCTGGTGGCTGCACATATATTTTCTTCTCCCTCGTTCAGTTCATTGACATCACTGAACTGGAATGTTCTTTTGACTCTAATATGACTGACCCTTTTTATTTGGCTTTAAATTGAATAATGATTTCTCTACTCCCTGGACAGGTATAGAAAGAGTGGGCTTGCTCAGATTGAGTGGTGAGATTGTAACAAGCAGTCAACATGACCTCCAACACAGCCCTTTAGATTAATTATTGGAGGTACATTTTCCAATGAATAAGTCATTTCCCATGCATAATATTTCAGGTCTCTCTGTGTGACACAGTCTGAAAGTGGAAGAGAGAATAGTAAAACCGACTTTGTACCCATTGGCTTAAACGTGTTCCCACAATACATAACCTTGTGCACAAAGTAAAGAAAGTATGTGGCTGAAGATACCTGTTCTAGCCCTGGTGCTAGATCCATGATCATCCTCACAGCTGGCGATCGTGGAGCTGGGAAACAGCCACTGTTCTACACACTTTCTATGTTTTAACTCATGCAGTCCTTACAATAACCTGATACTGTAGGTTACTATTATTATGCTCATTTTCTGGTTAAGGTTTTGAGACCAAAAGATTAAATAACTTGCCTAAGCTCATACAGTTAAAAGGGGCATAGCCAGATCTGAACATACATAGTTTATCTCTTGGGTCCAAGATCTGAATCACTGTGCAGATGTCAGAGGTACATTTAACCCCCAAACTGTTAGGACCTGTGGGATCTACATCAGGCGGACTGGGGCTATGATTGTAATTCTCGTATTGGAAGGGACGTTGTCCTAAACAGAGGGGCTGTCTCTGCTCAATTCCTCCACTTCCTTGGGTTTGAAAAGTTGGAAGGGTCTCCTTAGGAACATATCCTCTACTTCCTGGAAATTGTACCAGCTTGTCTCAGCAGCCCTAACTATGACTTATTCTGATTGTTGAATTCCTTGGTTGATTGACTCTTTTACCCAGGCACTAATTTATTTCAGTCTTAAGAATGCAGACGTATAAACAACTGGAGGTTTTTAAGATACCATGGTGAAAGATATCTTCACTGCAGGTTTAGAATTTCATACTTATTAGTTTCAAGATATAACAATGATAAATTTTATATTTTTTTATTTGTATTCTTGACACATTTTCACATCTATTATCTCACCTGATTCTCATCACCATCCTGAGATGAGGATGCAGGTCAAGGATACTTAATTTTATTTTGGTGATGGGTAAATAGCCTGGAAAATAAAATATTAGGGAGGCATGATAGCTGTTTCCAGCAATGTCAAGGGTTGTCAGAGAGAAGAAGAATTAGATAATTTTGTGCAGGTCCAGAGAGCCGACCTGGGACTAGTTGGGGGAAGTGGCAGGGAAGTAAACGTAGCTCAATAAACTGAATAGTGCATCAATTTCAGGGAGAGAACAGGCTGCCCTGGTAGGTGGTACATGTCTCATGACTAGACTTTCCAGCAGAAAGCTGACCATGACTTGGGAGGTGGTAAAGGCAGGTGAGACAGACGTTATGTGAAGTGCAAGCGAGGTGCTCCCAGATGGACGACTATGATCTGTAAATTGGGACCATAAATAAATTTAGTGACATTTTTCTAATAGTCAGATACAGAGGCTGGATGTTAGTCATTCCTCTTAGTCATAGCCCTAATTCCACTGGTAATTCATAATCCTTCAAACCCAAGTCTCCTTTTGATAATAATGAAAACTTAGGCCTACATCCAGGTGCTGGTAGAGTCCTCCTCACTGAGAAATAACTGAATCACAGAACCTAGAAATTTTCTTCATTTTTGTCCTTACAAAGCCTTAGATTGAGTCAAGCTTTCCTTTCTGCAGGCTGCACTGTGAAGCAGTGACCCTGGTGTGCTGTAACATTATATGCATAGAAATATTTTAATTTGACTGTCCCTTTTCAAAGTCCACAGGCCATCTCAGACCCTGCTTCACCTCATCCTCTTTTTCAGTGTTTTATTTTCTCTCATTGACTGAAAAGTGATTTACGTAGAATGCACTGCTTCCAGAATAGAAGACTAAAAGACAGTGGGTTCACAGTGTGGATTTATTACTGAGAATCTTGCACTGTCCAGATCAGTGGCAAAACTAACTGGTGTCATGAGGACACAAAAGAAAGGTGCTTTATGTAGTTTCCATAAGCCAGAAACCAGTAAGTGCCCTGTTAGCATAGTCAGGAGTTGAGATTTCAACAGTGATAACATACAAGACCTCTTCTACGGCCTTAAAGATCCCTGGGATTTACTGCAGTTATTAAAGCAAAATAAATGTTATAAACCATAAAGGTTATGTTGGCAGTAGGAACGATAAGGAAGACTATATGCATATGCAGGGCCTGCAACTCCCAGGAGAGATTACAGAAATAAGTAAAAAAAATTACCACCAGAGCTAGAATCCTGCTCTTTATAATATTATAATGTGTAAAATCACCTCACATAGCAATAACAATTGCTAAAGCAGAGTTAGGGAAAAAAATAAATTACTATTAATTGCACAAAAAGACAAAAAAATTCAGAGAGTACACATATTAGATCCTCTCATGAATTCGTAGAAAGTAAAAATGATTAGATAAGTGAATACAATATAATTGTTTTCTCCAAAAATTGAGAGTCTCTTGGGCCTCTATTTCCTAGTTCAATTATGTTTAAATATTAGATGCTTTTATTTCCTACTGACCGGAATGGAAACGTTTTCTCTGCAAAGCGTACTCCAAAATACACAAAGGCAACTAATACCTCGAAGAAACACCCACAAAATCTTACACACGCAAGGATTATAAACATCCACTCGCATAGGTTCTACACATACCTCTAAATGTTTGCATTCTTACTGAGAAGAGATTAAATTAATTTTTTCCCAGATATTAATTCTGGAACCCAATGCTTCTCTATACTTATTCTGAAAATGAAGAAACGCCTGAACTCTGTTAGATTATTATTTTAAACTGGGCATTTTTCAGCCTAATTAGAATTTCTTATTAAATTTAGTATTTCGTTTACAGTATCAGTTTTGCAATATCAGTTCCTTTCTTCTCTGCAGCATTTGGTACAAAGTTGGTTTCCGTAGGTGATTCTATATGTGATCTCTGCTTAACAGCAGTGTACAGGATTATGTTAATCATCAGAAATGATAGTAGCAAGAGAATGAAACTTATTACACCTCGGAAATTATTTACAATTGAAGTTGTGATTAGGTGGATTGTTTTTAATGTAAAATGGCAAGTTATCTTTTGAAATCTAAGAGAAATATTTAAAATTCCATTTTAATAACCTTTTGATTTTCTGCATTCTAAACTTGCTCTTTCCTCACTCTGCGTTAAGTTTAAGCTGGAGAGGTGAGTGTTTATTGGGTAAGATGCAGTTAAAGTTCAGTTCTGGAGACAGTGACCCTTTCTTTGCCTCTAAGAGGTGAAGTTATCCACTGTCTATAATTTAATTTTAGATTGTTGTAGAAATGTATTACAGAGGAGACAATTATGATTACGATGATTTGCCCTTTGTTATAACATCGAGCTAAAGTATGCTACTGTAACTTGTCTAGTTCATTTAAAAATATCTGGCATATTGTCAAATGAAGAGACTTTGAGAAACATGCTTTCTCACTGCAAACTTGGAATGCAAGGAGGTGTATTACAAATGTAGGGGAAAAAAGAGGGAAAATAGCCGTATGGTCTTTTATTCACTGTTAATGTCACACAGATACTCCTAGGATGGTCATCGTCACCATCATCATCATTAAGAAACACCTATTAAGTATCCATTTGCTCTTAATCCAATCTGCTGTAATTGCTGGATCCCATGGATTCCATCTGATGTAATTGCTGGTGGACACCTTCCCAATTAGATGATACACACATTTCCTGCAAGGCAGCTGCAGGGAATAAACACATGAAATACAAAGCTGTGGTATAATAGTTCCTTCTTTACCATTACAGCTAAATATTTCCCAGCTCTTTCTCTCCAGGACAATAGGGAGACACGTGATTGTATGATTTCCTCAGTGATCGCAACATTAACCTGCTTAGCTCAGTGGCTGGCAGAGAGGAAGCTGTCTAAACATGGTAATCATTGTATCTCATTTGATTTGAAATGAAATAACTTCTTCTTAAGTACATCAACAGATGCCCAAATTTTCCAATTTAGGCTTTCTTGAAATTCTCTTAACTTTGTTATTATTAATGATACTTTAAAATATATATTTCAGATGTATCTTTGTAAAACTCTTCAATAGTCTCTAAGAAGTTATTTATTTAAAAATCCAATATGGAAAATTAATATTTTCTTTCATAGTTTGTTTTCATGTTCATTTGATTATATCAATAAATTTATGCTTTTGATATTTTGAATGGTGTTTTAAAATTATAATTTTGACATTAAACTATTTATTATAGCTTCTGTATGCTCTTATAGGATTGTAAAAGGCACACTCCGCCTAATAATGCATTCAACTACTTAGAGGATTAAAAGGCATCAGGGTATTTTAATTTTCCTTCTATCTGAATATCTTTGTGTCTCAAGTAAAACAAACTCATTTTAAGCCTGACAAAAGTCTTAAAAATGAACCCTGTGTATAATATTTTAACGACACATGAAGCTACAAGAGAAGATAATGATACGTCCCTAACACTATTTCAAAAAATGAAAAAAATTATCCTAACCCAAAAGACTTTTCCCACAGGCCCTATTGGTCCTATACAGGTTATGCTTTACACAGCAGTCTGAGTGATCCTTTTAAGATTTAAGTAACATCAGATTTTTTTTCACTGCTTCAAGTCCTTCAATAAATTCCCTTATCAGAATAAAATCCCAAGTCCTTGGGATTTTTGTGTCTGGCTCCCAACTGCCGCCACACTTTCATCCTCTACCTCTCAGGTCCCCTTCCCTTCCACTCCAGCCGTCTGGCACCTTTGACCTTAGGGGAACAGGACAAGCAGGCTCCCAGATCCCAGTGTTACCACGGGATGTACACTGCGTCCAACCCACTCTTCCCAGATCTGCATGGGTCCTTCTCCCTCTTTACTCGAGAACAAGGAGGTCGTCTTTGACCAGAGGACAGCTCATGTAAAACAGGAGATAACTCTCCCTCCTCCTTGCCATTAACTCATCATCATCATTACCATTAACTCTGCATCACACACACACACACACACACACATTTACATATATATTTAAGTGTCTATTTGTTCATTGCTGGTCATCACCCATAAAATGCAAGATCTGTGAGGGAATGGGATTTGTTCTGTTCATTGATCTCTGTAGCTCTGAAAAAAGGTGTCTCACCTGTATATAGTTGGCTTCCAATACAGTTTTATGGAGGGAAGGAAGGAACAGAGGAAGGATGGAAGGAAAGAACAAACAAAAGAAAGAACTTGCTAGTGGTGCCACATAATGAGATTTCAAGTGTTCTACAATCTCTTCACTATATTTGCTTCATGAAACGTATTCAACAATCAAGACTCAGCTCAAAAGAAATCTCCTTAGTCCAGAATTTTATAAACTCTTGTTCTTTCACTCCTTACGGAATGGATTTTTTAATCTGTGTTTTTATCATTGAGTTAACTCAGGTCTGCTCTCACACTGCACAGCCACATGTTATTTTATTTTAATCTCAATTTCATTCTTAATTGTTGCAATCCAGCACGTCTAATTTCTGTGCCTATTTTAGACAATCTTTTAGGTAGCAGTATTTGTATACAACTTTAAATTAATATCTACATTTTATATGCATTATTTTAACCATTGCAGTAGGTGGTATCTTTGTTTCACAAACAACATAAATAAAATTGTTGAAAATAACATTTATGTTACAGTGACAGAAAGCAATTCTCACTACATTAAAAAAAATAAAACTTATACAAAGTATGTTTTATGATCAAAACTGAATTAAAGACAAAAAAGCAGTAATAGTGACATATCTAAAAATCCCAAGTATTTGGAAATTAAACAATATGCTACTAAAAACATGTCCAAAAAAGGAATCACAGCTGAAATTGATAAATGTAATACAGAATGTTAAACCTGTGGGATGCCTATGTAGCAGTGCCTGAGAAAACTTTATAGAATTAAATAACTACATTTGAAGGCACATAATCAAATAATTATGCTTCTAAAAACAAATTTAAAAAAAAGAAAATCAAATGTAAAAGAAAATAAGCAGAAGGGAGGCAATAATCAATGTAATAGAAGGCAGAAAAATAATGAGGAAAATTGAAAAGAACAAAGAGGTGCTTCTTAGAAAAACATTAATAAAATTGATACATTTTAATAGCAGTGATTCAAGAGAAAAGGGAAATATTAATATCGAAATAGCCCAATATCTGTCAATGAAATTGATTTCCAATTAATAACCTCCCTTAAAAGAAAACGCCAGAGCCAGAAGCCTTCACTGGTGGTTTATAGCAAACATTTTTTTAAAAAATTTAAAAACTGACACAAAATCTTTCAGGAACTAGAAGAAGAGGAAACATTTCCCAATTTGTTTCATGAGGAAGCATAACCCTCATGTCTCATATCGAAACCAAAAGGATGTTATTAGGAAATAAAATTAGGAAAATATCCACATAAAAATTACTGATGGAAAATTAACAAATTAAATACAGAAATAAACAGATTAATGTCATGATCAAGTAGGTTTTGTCCCAGAAAAGCAAGGTAAGGTTGGTTTTAACATTTAAAGAACAATTAATTCACCACATTAACAAAGTGAAGGGGAAAATGTATGCCCTCAAAGGATGGAGAAGAAGCCTTTGACAAAACTCATCACCCATTTATGATTACAAAAACTTCTGTCTGATAAGGGTACCTCTGAAAACAATACTTAACTAACACCATACTTAAATGGTGAAAGACAGAATTCTTTCCCTCCAAGAATGGGAATGAGGTAAAGATGTCCACTTTCTTTCTTTTTTTTAACATTATACGAGACCCTAGCTGTTGCAAGAAGGCTAGAAACATAAAGATTGGCAAGGAAGAAGAAAATCTCTTTGTTCAAGATTACATGATTTTTTAAAGTAGAATAATTTAAGGTATCTGTGGGAAAATGTTAAAATAAGTAAATTTAGCAATAAAGAAACCAATCAAATTCTAGAATTTCTATATACCAGTAGTTAATAATTTGAAATAAAATTTTATTTAAAAACATCTATAATAGCATACAAATATATACAATATTGAGAGCTAAATATAACACAAAATGTACAAAACTTTTACTCTAAGAACTACTAGGAAAGTTTTGGAGAAAATTAAAATCCTAAAAAATAGAGGGAAACACCAATTTTATTTTGGGTGATTCACTATTGTTATGGTGTCAGTTTTTCTCAAAGTGATATGTAGATTTAATATAACTCAATGGAAAATTCAGCAGACATTTTTGTAGAAATTCATTATTTTTGGTAAAATTTATTTGGAAATTCAAAGTACCTAGAATAGCCTAAACAATGTGAAAAAGAGTAAATAATTTGGACATAAAATACTGGGCTTAGAAATTTATTATTAAGCCACTGTAATAAATGTAGTGGATTGTTGACAAAAGAATAGACAGATACATTTCTTAGAACATGATAGAGATTCTACAAATAAGTTGATGTATATTCAAGCAAATTATTTTTGAGAAATATGCTAAATCAATTCAATGAGGAAAGGAAAAGAAAATCTCTTCAAAAAAATTGTACTGAAATATCTGATAGCTATATAGAAAAAAATCTTGATCTCTATCATATACATACATAAGTATTGTTTGTAAAGATTATAGACTTAAACTTTAAAACTAAAAGTATTAAGTAAAAAAAAATAATCAAAGAATGTGTTATCAGCCTTGGAGTAGGCAAAGACTCCTAAATAAAGCATAGGAAGGACTAAAAATGATAATAAAATGATCATTTGAAATTCATCAGAACTAAACACTTCTGGGCATTAAAAGACTTAAGAAAATAAATACAGAGCAGTTTCAAGTGGGAGAAGCACTCACAACAACTGCACGTGGCGTCAGGACATAATAGATGAAAAAACTCGCCAGCTCAGTAGTGAAAGGTAAATATCACCCCCTTCCCCAAAATGTTTGACAAAAGACTTGAAGAAACATTCCACGGAGAAGGGACATGAATGGCCAATAAGCACACACAAAAATGTGCTCATCACTATTAGTCAGTAGGGAAATGCAAATCCCCCCCTGCTAACCTACTAAAATAGCTGAGTTTAGAGAGAATGGACACATAAAGTGTTGGGGACAACATGAAACAACTAGAACTCTCACGTATTGCGAATGGGATGGAAACTGGAACAGCCCTAGCCTGTATCCCCGCAAACTGATTTATAGATATTCACCTGTGAGAAACAAAAGCGTACGGACATATATTCTCGGTAGGACATGCCTATGACTGTGAATGGCAGCTTCACTCATAAGGGCCACAAACTGGAAACAAATGTCCATTAACAGGAAAATAAACAATTGGTGGTATATTCATACGACAGAATGCTACTAACTACTAATACACACAACAACATAGGTGATTCTCAGAAACATTATTTTGAGGTAAAGTAGCCAGGCACAAAAATATGCACGTTGTATGATTCCATTTACATGAAACTCTGGAACAGGCGAAACTAATTCATGGTGATCAAAATCGAAATAGTGGTGTGACAGTAAGGCTGTCACAGTAAGGCTGTGACTGATGAGGGGACAAACAGTATGAATTACGTGGTTACACACATTTGTCAAAATCCATTAGGCTGAGTGTTTACGGTCATTACATTGCACTCTATTTATATTATTGCTTTGTTTTAAAATAATAATATTTATGTGATAATATCATTATTCTGTTATACACACAAGAGTAGAAATGGCAATTCAAAAAGGAAAACATGAATGGCTAATAAGCAAATGGAAAAAGCACTCAGAGTCACTAGCCATCAGGGAAACAAAAATTAAAACCATGAGAGACACTGCTATGCATCTACTAAAATAGATAAGTATGTAAGTATGCATTTACAGAGCGGGACCTACAGATAGATATGTTACTCAGTCCAAGCTCAGTAACGACAGGCCAGTAAATCGAAAGACAAGTTGTTGAGGCGAGGAACAGTGACTGTATTTGGAAAGCCAGCAGACCAAGAAGATGATAGACCAGTGTCCCAAAAGAATCGTCTCACTGGTTAGAACTCAGGCTTATTTTATACTAAAGGGGGAGGGGCTGTGGTTGGTTGCTGCAAACTTCATTTCATGTTATGATGTTCCTGTAACCTTCCAACAAAACAAATGTTACTTTCTGTTTTGCAAATTTTTATCTCTATGTATATGGATAAGTGTTATACATTTAAAGGTCAGCGTCTCGAGAATGGGCTATCCTGTATATGTCAGGCTATAGGCAGCATTCTTAACTTATAGCAAAAGCAACAGAATACGAAGGTTAGGGTAAAAGAAACAGATCCAATACGGAGACAGATTTACTCTTCCCTATTACATAGACATAAATACACACACACACATACAAACACACACACACACACACACACACACACACATACATATTTGCTAATTATTTGTAGACATCCTTAATTATCTCCTTAGGAAGAAAATTATTTTAAAAAACTGCTGGGTCAAAGAAACATATTCAAGATTAAAGTTGAGTGACCAATTACTCCCCAGAAGGTGGGTATCAATATATATTCCCATTAGAAATAGACACGAGATCTCATTTTTCCTTATCTTTATACTATCTTACTCTTGTTTGTTCAAAAAAAAAAAAAACCTTTATGAGTGACTTAAAACACTTTTTCATTGGCTACTGACTACTAATATTTATTATATTGTGGTAAACTTTCTTTTTTTATCATTTTGGGAATATTAAAAATATTAAGTCTTGTTCTCCCATAAATATTGCTCACAGTTTCCTAGTTCTGGGTTTTGCATAGATATTTTTAGTGTTTCTTCAAGTTTATTACCCTTTGCCTTTATGGTTTCTCAGTTGGTGTAAAGTTACTAAGCCCTCACTGACCGCACCCCTCCCAAGTATGTATTGTTCTTGTACTTTAGGTCATTATTATTGTTTTCATTGTGGCTCACCTTTTTAATATAACCTAACTGGGTTTTGTTACAGTAATTTTATAATGTAAGCATTGTAAAAGAAAAAACCCTACCAGACTGGCTAAATAGGCAAGAAGGACTTTATCCAAGACTACTGCAACAGAAGAGAGAGACTGTTGCAATAGGGGAGAAAGACTGACCTGTACTCATCTGAATCAAAAGACAATAGATTTTAAGCCCTGGAGTGAGCTTAGTGGAAAAGTGCTGAAGGGTGTCAGAGGTGGGGGCAGTCAGTTTGATTAGGCCATTAGTGCTTGCTAAATGGTTCTTATCAAAGTCAGGCACCTACTTGCCCAACTCTGGGAAATAGAATCCCTGTCTTTCTGGATGATTGCATTTCAAAGAGATTACTTCCAAGTCCTTGAGAAGACACTCCAGGGTTGTAGAAGATTTACATCTCAAAAGTGCAGAGAAAGAATTTACAGTTGCAAGTTCTCTAAAGTAAATGCTCAAAGGAAAAAGAGGTCAGGGGCCTACAGTCAAGAAGAAATCTGTCTAAACTTTAGTCAAGCTGAGGGGACCCTTAAGACTGGCTTGGTCAGCAACTAATCTTTCCTTTTTCTTCCAGAACGAGTCATGACTTCATCTCTGCTTTCCCCACTGATTTGAAATACCATTTTCTTCAATATTAATTTCTTGGATATAATCAATTCTGTTCCTTCTAGAATAAATTGTTAACTTAGTATAGCTTTGTACTATTCTTTTCCAGATATTCGTTGGCTATCCTTATACATTGTTTCCTTGAGAAGAATTTCAGAATCATTTTTTTCAATCCCCCTAAATATCTTATTTGGGCTATTAACTGGAATTTTGTGAAAATAAGTATATAGATATGTCTGAGAAAAGAAACCAAAATTTCAAATTAGATATTTTTTCGCCCTAGAATGTTGCTGCATTGCTAACAAAACTAGCAGTATAAAGCCTGTGGACTTTGCAACAGTATTAAGATATATTTTACTCAACCCAAGGAGTATTACTTACATAATAGCTACTGTCCAAATGTTTCCATTTTAGTGTTTATTGAAAAATGAAAATATTTTTTTCAGTTACTATTCTCAAGGTTTTTTAAATCTTTAATTCTTCTTTATGAAGTCAGAAAGTACATTCAGATCAGGAAAATATCTCAAAAGATTGTGTTGCAGTTTATTGAATTAAATTGTTCACAGGCAACTCTTTACTTGAAGTGGTCCACTCTTCTGTCCTTCTCCTCCCTACACACCCAAGACCTAGCTTACCCCTGCATTACACACACACACACACAATATGTTTTACTTCTCCAGGTGAGCAGATAAAAAATGCTTCCTGCAGTCCCACCCAATTGGTAAAATTGTTTGAACTTTATGAGAAGACAAAGTCTAATCCCTTTATTAACTTTAAATAATTCAGCAAGTAAAATGCCTGAATTTTTTCCCATATTGTGCTCTAACCTGAAACCATGCCTATTAGTAAGAAGAATTTGTGCTTCGTGCTCTGCTAATCAGAGTCCCTAAAAACATCATGATTTCCCTCCGTATTACTTTTGCCCCAAGGGATTAAATGAATTAGTACATTTTCAACACTCAATTATCCTTATTGTGCAAAAATATTATGCAGCTAATGAAAACATTTAGCTGGTTTTGTTGCATAATCAAACCATCATGTTCTGCCTTACATTTTTCAGTGCATTTTGCATAATGAGGGTTAGAATCAACTAGGGAACACACACTTTAATGCCATTTTAGAAAATGTTTGATTATGTGTTGTGCTAACGTGTTTTACCGTGACCCAATAGTCCCATTTCCAGAGTCACTTAACCTTAGCATCTACGAAAAGGCTTCCTGCAGACATGCCATTGAATATTAAAAGCAGGGTCATTCTGGCCTTGTGCATATGAACGCTTCTTGACAAAGAAAAAAAGATTGAGACAGACTTCCAGTCCACAGTTCCCAGTAAAGTGCTGTCAGATGTCAGCAGTTTGGTCTCTGCAGCTTTGCTTTGAACTGATGACCTCGGTGTTGATGTTTCTATAACCCAATTAATTACTAATTACTGATTCTGTGAGTTCTAATCTGCCCTTTAAATATTCAGTATAATAGCTCCAGGTAGTAAAATTAAAAGTGTTTCTTACTGATTTCAATGAGAATGGCTCACTCTGGAGATTGCTTCCTGTTGCAGGATTTGTAACCAATCAATCTAAAAATAAAAAGCTTTTTTATGAAGATGATTAAAGACTTTGAGTTGCTTGTTGGGCTAAGCAACTTAGAGGAGAATTAGCAGGTTTTAATCATTAAAGTGTTATACTACTAACTTCCCACTCAGAACAAAAGCCAAAGTCCCTCAGTGGCCTTTCCCCTTACAGTGCCCTTCCAGGCCTGGTATGACCTTACCCCTCACCTCCTTGACCTCATTTCCTACAGCTTGCCCAGTCACTCTGCCTCAGCCACACTGGACACTTTGCTGCTCTTGGAACAAATAACTTTTCCTACTCACGGCTCTGGACATGAAATGTTCTTCCCCAAGAAATCCTCATACCCATCTCTTCACTCCCCTCAGGTCTCTGGTCAGATATCACCAGAATTATCTTATGTAAAATAACATGACTTCCCACACACTTATCAACACTCACTGTGCCCTTTTCTGCTATATGTTTTCTTTGTAGAGTTAATCATCATATTTTATCACATTATGTATTAATATAGATTTTTTTTTTAAATGGAGGTACTGGGGATTGAACCCAGGACCTTATGCATGCCAAGCATATGCTCTACCACTGAGACTTTTAATTTTCTTTCTCCTTCTGGAATGATGTTCCATGAAGGGAGGCATGAGGGAAGGAGGGGTTTTTGGTCACTGATGTATTCTCAATCCCTAAAATAACATACTTGCATATGCTAAGATATAACACATACTCCTTAAGTGAATTAACTTAAAACCCCTCAAAATCAAGTACCCAAAGATCTCATATATTTCTCTTTCCTTCTTTTTCTCTCTAAATCTCTCTCTTTATCACCGGATAGGGTGTCACATGAGTAATGGAATTAGGTAAGGTAATAAATTAAAGAATGTTCTATTTGTAAATATTTCTGATGTTTTTCACTCTAAACCTTGAACTTACATAATAGACACATATCAGACAGGTCTTGATTATGTCACTTCTCTGCACAAGCATGTCTCTCAGCTCCACTAAAGTGCAACACTTCAGGCAAAAGAAATTCTTCCTTGTGCCTGGCATTAATGGTAACTTTTCGAACCTTCAAGCACATAATCACATTATTCTGCAATCATTCATTTATGTACTGAACTGTCTCACCATTCCATGAACTCACTGAAGAAAGAATTCATGATTTACCCATCTCTCTGACTTGAGACCCTAGCCCTGACATACGGGAAGAAGGAACAAATTAATGTGTGCCTTTATTCTATTGATTTTAATGTCATTTGCAAATTACCCAGACTGTTCACTAAATGAGGTAACATATATCCCCAAATCATAGTTAATGACATGTCCTAACAAGGGATTCTACTGAATTTCCTAAATAATTCCTTCTCTTTGGTTATTTGCTCTGCTGGGAATTAAACTAAGTTGAAAACTCTTGACTGCCCAAATCCTGAAAATCTCTCTTATTCCCATACATTTTTTTAATCAAGAGTTTCCCAGGAACATACTTGGGGAGGAAGAGGAAAGAAGAAATTCCCAAGTGTGATCCTCTGAATCTCCACTCAAGAGAAAGACATGCAAATGGCAAGATTTCAACATAGATGGGCCTTGAGAGTATTATGTTAAGTGAAACAAGTCAGACAGAGAGAAACAAATACCACATGATTTCACTTATATGTGAAATCTAAAAAACAAAGCAAGCAAAGGCAAACCAAACCCAGACTCATAGACACAGAGAACAGACTGGTGGTTGCCAGAGGAGAGGGGGTAGCAAATAGGTACAGGGGATCAAGAAGAACAAACTTCTAGTTACAGAATAAATGGGGAGGTCCAGTACAGTGTGGGGAATATAGTCAAAAACAGTGTATAAACTTAGTGTGGTGAAATGTGGTGACTAGACTGATTGTGATATATACAAATGCTGTACACCTGAAGCTAATATATTGTATGCCAATTATATCTCAGTTAAAGGATTTATAAAAATTTAAATAAGAGAAAGAAGTGTTTTCTTCCACTTCACCCTTCCATCTCCAAACAGCACTCAGAGCAGAGCAGGCGTGCTGACCATGGACTGGATGTGCCGAGCACTTGCAATCTTGGGATGCTTTGTTTTTATAAATGCTGCTGCTGCTGCTAAAGATGCTGCTGCTGGAGCCTGTTCCTCCATCACGAGCTGATTCTACTTCCACCATCTCACACTGAGGACCAAAGTCTCCCTTCCTGCCAAACACAGGGAACAGAGAGACGCTTTCTCTCTAACCACCAAGATCCACTTTAGCTCTGCATCAGCCCCAGGCTTCCACACAGATACATCTGCTCTGATCTCACCAGCCACCCATCACTGGTCTCACACCCAGATGTGCCTGCAAACACATAATGAGTTTGTAAAGGCCATCTGGTGGTTTCCTTCCTCTTTTTTTTTCCCGTCAAGGATAGAAGAGAAGTCCTTTGTATATATATATTTTTTTTTCTAACAAGACACCCTCCTGAGACTGTCCAACTGTCTTTTGGTTTCCCACGTGGTAGTTAAGAGTTAGCAGCTTTCACCACCTTGCTTAGGAAACATCCACTGAGTTATCCACAGAGGCTGAGCGGAGAAGACGATCACAGTCCTCTTCATATCGACCATCCCATGACTCTAGATCTCGGGCGTTCCTTAGTTTGAGGATTGGAAAACTCACTAACAAACCTATCTTAATCTCAGATATTTTTTTCTTTTATTCTCTCCCCTTAGTTGGGTGGTAGGGGAGCACTTTTGCCTTCCCAGACGTTTTATCCACCAAAGAGGAGCTGGGTGCTTCAGTCTTCCAACAGGTCCTTCCAGGTCAAGTGAGTTGGAAGCAGAACATGTCGGCTAAGAGGAAGCCCAGCATCTATCATACGGGATGATTTTGAATCACGGTTTAGTCACTAGCAAACTGTACAGATGAGGAGTTTTTAGTTATCTTTCCAATTCTTAGGTTTTCCTTCTTTAAATCGGGGAAAAGAGCATACTTATTTCAAAATGTGTACCTTGCCCATAATGAGGTCTCTATAGCTTGTGGTTATTAATGAAATTTCTATTATTGTTTACTAAGTCAAGATTAATCAAGATTCCTTTCAATCACGTATTGATTGGGGTGGTGATAAGGGAGAGGAAAATCAATCAGATCTCATGGTAGCAATATGCTTTGTTTCACTTGGATTTTAACATTTTGAGCTCATGGACATACTGGTAATCTGATAAGTTGCCAATGCTCCCCATGTGTGTAGACTACAAAACTGAATATAAATGAGGAATTTGACACAATGTTGTAAAATGATTATAAATCAATAAAAAAATGTTAAAAAAAAAAAACAAAAAAGAAAAAAAGAAGAAAAAACCTGAATATAAATGAAATAGTATTATGTATCTCTTGAAGCTTGTCCATTGACCCTGTTTACTCCAGGTGAACTGCTCTTATTTTATGACCTGAACTACCAAATTAAAGCAGGTCATTAGATATTTGGCTTCAAAATATTTTCAGTATGTTTAACTGGTCTCAACAAATCCTTACTACAGAATGAGGTTGAACTCTGGGATGAGAGAAATAAGCTTTACTATATTTCATGGATTTTACTGTGTGCTCTAGTTAAAATTGATTAGTTCATTAGCTTTTTCTGGGATTAAAATGTCTCCTTTCAAAAAAGCAGCAGACACTTTTGGGGTTCCCTCAAAATATTTGTGAATGAAAAAAATCTGCATAAGAAAAAAATAAGAGCAAATATTTAATGTAAACTTTGGTATTTGTGTTACTAAGTACTGTCTAAGGTAACAAATGGCAAAGCACATTTTCCAAGAATTATTTCTATTCACAGGTACTTTAAACTTCTTATCAGCCTCACTTTATATGCCACATAATAAGGTCACAGCCCCAGGTGAAAGGAACTCTTCTATGCATGGAAAATTTGAATAATTCTGATGTAGAAAAATTTAGAAATTCTGAACTCTCTATTATTTCCTGAACAATTTGCGTTAGTTGCAAAATCACCATTTGGCTAGACTCTGCAGTTTGATAGCTCATGATCAATATACTTGATTGACACAACATTGTGAAGTGACTATTTTTCAATTAAAAAAAAATTTTTAAGGTCCAAATAGAGGGAAAAAAAAATTCATATCCCAGGCTATGAGGCAGAGAATTCTCCCTTACTAAAGGGAGGGTCAGCCTTTTGGTTCAAGTCAATTATTCAACTAATTGGATAAGCTGCTCTCCCCCAACATTATAGCAGGTAATCTGTTTTACTTAGTCTACAAATTTAACTGTTAATCTCATCCAAAAACACCCTCACAGACACAGTCAGAATAATCTTTTACCAAATATCTAAGCACCTCACGAACCCAGTCTAGTTGATACATTTAATTATCACACTGTTTATAGAAAGACAAATTTATTTTAAAACATTGACTCATGCAAATGGTGGAGGCTTGACAAGTCCAAAATCTGATGGAATCAGCCACCAGGCTGGAGACTCAGCAAGAGATGAATTTCAAGTTTAAAGGTAGTCTGTTTGCAGAAACTGTCGTTGCTCAAAGGAGGTCATTCTTTGTTTTATTAAGGCCTTCAGCTGATTGGACGAGGCCCATCCACAATATGGAGAGCAACTTCTTTACACAAAATCCACTTATTTCAATGTTAATCTCCTCCAAAAATAGCCTTACAGAAACATCCAGAATAATGTTTGACTTAATATTTTGGGGAGACTGTAGTCTAGCCAAGTTGACACATAAAATTAACCATCACAAATATCTTTATTAGTTGGAACATTCCTGTCTGCAAGAGATAGAAATATAATTCAAAAATATGAAGTGTGTGGGTGTGAAACCCATGAATAGTGTAGACTAAAAATTTCAAAGCTAAATGGCGTCTTTAGCTCTCTTTGTGTTTTCTTTCTTTCTGTGCAATGACTCAATGTTTCCTGCTACATGTGGTTTTCTCTGAGTGTAGGGAAGAGAAACACGCCTGCAGATACATACATATTTATATTATTCTGAAGTGTAGTAGAGCTGTATAAGAAAGAATTTAATGATTATTACACTTGGTTCCTATACAGAATCATCCAATTTGCTTAATTCTGAGGAATTTGCCATATTGCAAGTCCTATCTGTCTGAGATAAACCTGTAGGCTCACTTTCCTAGCCTCCGCTGAAATGAGGTTCTATCAAGCCTGTATACTCCTACAAAAAACAAAAACGAAAACAAAAAACCATTGCTAAGGAAGAGAGTGATGTGAAGAAAAAAGGTCCTAGACTGAATCTGTTTCTAGTTACATTAGGAGCCATAGATTCTGGCTTTGTGAGGACAGTATGGTAGATTCTGGCATCCATTAGTGTCATGGACACTGAGTGATTATTTACTGAGTGCCAGCTTTCTTCCAAACCTGTGCTAGAGAAATGAACTCGAAGTCAGGCAAGAACTAGTTTCAAATTCCTATTCAAACACTACCCAGGTATATTTAGGCACTTATTTACTCACTGTAAGTCACAGTTTCCTTAAAAGTAAGATGAGTGAAATAATAGCTCCTCTCACAGTTGCCATGATTAAGTGAGGTAACACGTGCAGAGTCTATAACCCATTACATGGCAGGCACTCAATAAATATTTTTAATTACTTTAATTTTGGGGGGTGAATATAATGGGGTTATTTGTGCTTAAGTAAAAGGAATGCACATGGTGCTTTGCAAACTTCAGGATCTAGATGAGTAAACTACAGAGAAGGCTAAAGAAGTACAAAGATAAGTTACAGATCTGAACTTGAGACCAAAAGCTACAGAAGTAATAGAATAACTTTAAGGGTCAGGTTTGTATTTAGGTAGATCACTCTGGTTCCATGTGGTCACCAGACCAGTGGAAGACATAGTTATGCAGATCCACAAATGTGCATTAGGGACAGTTTGTTGGTGAGCTAGATGAAGATAGTGGTATGGGACAAAAGGGCTAATAAATAAGAGAGAGACCTGGGAGCTTACATTGGCAGAGTTTAATTGTTTTATTGGGTATGGGAGAATATTAGGATGAAGAAATACTCAAGGGCTTCTGGCTGGAGAAGCTAATTGGACTGTGGAGACATTCATCAGTGTAGAAAAACCGGGAGGACAGAGTGGGAGAAAGAAAAATCCTTCAAGCAAAGAAAAGAGTTGATTATACTGAGTATGAAGGTGCCCATATGCCCAGTTGGCTTCAGATGCTTCTGACACCCCAGAGACCCATCTCATCTGGGCAAGTAGATAAGGGGGTCATCAGTACCTGGACAGTAACTGGTGGGAATTCACGAGGTCATTCTGGGAGGAGTTTGAAGAATGAAGAGGAAACCGTCCCCAGAGTAAGACTCTAAGAGGCAAAAACATTTAGATGATGGGACAACAAGAAGGACTCAAAATGCAAGTAAAGTAGATCAAAAATTAAAGAAGAAAGAGAATCAGGAGAGTATGCCAACATGGAAGCCACGTCAGAGAGTAATCAACATCTAATCTTGTTGAGAAATTCCAAAAGTTAGGTATTTAAAATAAACGGAGAGATTTATTTATTGGAGAAAGGAATATTCATATTTTGAGGGGTAGACTGAAGAGTGAATGGGAGGAACAAATATGGAAACAAGAAATATAGAACTTTTTTTCCCAAAATTTTATTTGTGATTTGGACAGAGTAGTTTTGTCTGTTGATTTTTGTGGGTTTTTTTGTTGGTATTTTTGTTTGTTTGTTTTTTACATAGGAGATATCTAAGTATAATTAACAACTGATTTGAGAGCTAGTAAGTATGACCATGTTGAAAGCACAGGCGACTGAGCATAAAGCATAGAGAAAGATTCCAGAAAAAAATCAAGGTGTTGAGAATTGACAAACAATTGGAATGATTAACTTTAAAAATATGCAGCTCTTTCTACTGTACAGGAGAGAAAAAGGAAAGGATGTAGTGAATGTAGGAAATCATTACCAATATGTAAGAGATGGTGGGGTTTTTGGAAAGCCATTAAATTATTGCTTCAGAACTACATGTGTTTTGTGCATTTAAATCTCTATGATTTGAATGTGAGTCAAGGGTAAAGCAATTTTTAAAAAAAAAAGAATTTGCATCTTATTGACAACTTTTTGATAGCACCTCTATTTTCATTATGTGAAATATTAAATTTTTTATATTCCCGAAATCAATTATATCTTTGCTGCCACTGCTACATTCAGATGATTTCACTTTAGCCTTGAGGCATTCCAAGATAATGTAAACCAACATCAGTTTTCAAAAATTTTACTGTAGTACTGATCACAGTTGGGTTTTATTTATTTATTTTTTTCATGTGTATGTTGGAGGATTTTGGAATGATGGAAGGGGGAGGCCATTCATGCATCAGTGTAATCATTTCAAATAATGCAACATTGGATATTAGGGTAACACAGCAATGAGAAAGGACAGTAGCTTTCTGTTAAACTTAGAAATGAATTATAATTGTTTAAATTTAATTGTTTTAAGTTTACTGTGCTAATATTGGCATCAGTGTTATGTTAATATTATATGAAAGAAACTAAATTTTTAGCCACAGGCTATTAGGGGAAAAAAGGAGTTGATTTTCACATTTGAGTGTACAGTACCTTATTTTAAATGAGAACAGAAACTTAGATTTGAATTGAAATGACATTGACATGAATATACCCCTATCAACTCGGGGTTATAGCTGCACTCCCATACTCTTTTACAATTTGCAAAGGGGCTGTTATTGCAAATGTTATTTTTTCCAATAAAGAGACAGCTCATTAGATCTCATTACTAGTCAGCAGCTGTTGCAGAATATAGATTTCCAACTTGGAGCAATACATCTTTTCACAAATGCTTTCACTGAAAATGTGGAAAAGATCTATTTCATCGTTAACCTACAGCGACATTATACATGACTGCACTTAAACCTTTGGCTTTTCTGCAGAGCATTTCATAGCTTGGTAAGTTTAAGTTGAATAATTCAAATTTCTTCTACATGTAATACTGGATGCCTATAAATTCTAAGGGGGTGTCAAAAGTTATTTTTTCCACCCCAACTAGTAATATGTTATTCTGAAATCTGGATAAAGTCAATAAAGCAACAAATATGTTTTCAGTACGTTTTTTGTGCAAGGATGTGGAGGATAGAAAAAATGAAGTATAATCTGATTTTTCCTGTGCTCAAAGAGCTTACACTCTACTTGGGGAAATGAAATATAGACAGTTAAATTATGCATAGCTAAAGAGTTAAATAAAATTGGAAGCATGTATTTAATAAAGATAATAAAATAATACATGATTCTTTGTCACGTGCTTTGTATTAGGAATACATTCTCAGAGACGGGAAAAAATCAATATGGACATAAAATGTGTGTGTGTGTGTGTGTGTAAGAAAGAGAGAAATCAGGAGAGAAAGAACACGTATGCTGGAGGAGGCTGGTAAAATGGAAGAACCCGCAGGTCAGAAAACCTATATTATAAGCAAATGTGGAGATATTTTACAAGGTGTGACTGACAACATGCACACCTTATAGTTAGACTGCAGGGAAAGATTCTGTCGATGTGAGAGTTAAGGATTGCATTCGGAAAGGCAGTGTGAGGTAAGGCCACAAGTTACTTGTAGTGCCAAGCCCAGAGTGTGTAGGAGCATTACGTGGGAAGGATGGAGACTTTGGCTTACTCAAAGGAGGCATGGCTTTCAAAGATGAATGGCATGGGAAAAAAAATTTCCACAATGGTTGAAGGAATAGGAAAAATTCAACATTGAAAATAAAAGACAATGGTGACAATAGTCATGATTTCATCTTACAATGGCTAAGGGTTAAGACCTTTTTTATACTCCACAAGGCAAGAAGGTGATAGGAATTTAAGATAAATAATTCCAGAGACACTTTCCAACATTGGTAGGAGTTTTATGTCTATAAAATATTAAGTGTTGCATCCAACTCTTCTTCCAATATTCTGTTGAAATGACACATATTTTAGATCCTGAATCATATAATTATATTAATTTGCTATTATATCTCCTCTTTTAAAATTGATTGATTAAACCATTGAACTACATAGCCAAATTATAGTATCATAAATCTATTTTTAACCTGGTTGTAATATTCAGTATCAGCACTGTTACATTGCTATTTTAAAATTTTTGTTTTGATTTTATTTCTCAGAATGAGAAACGAATACTCTAGTATACTTTCAAATACAGAAAATGTACATTGTTGATTTTTTTCCTCAGTGCATACGTTTTGAAAGTATACACTTTTTTTTTCTATCATACACAAACAGCAACTTGCTTTCTTATAAAATTCTTGGGTCATAATTTTTTTCTTCACATCTTTATATTTTTTTATCTACTGTTCTCTGTAATGTATTATTTCAGTAGAATCCCTTTATCCAGTCTTAAACTGGTTCCTTATAGGCATCCTGCTTTTTCTACATAAATGCTTATAGGATATAGTTCATTATTTAAATATTTTTAATTCACCAAAATATGTCTAGGTGTTGATCTCCTTTTATTAAAAATCTCTGATTTTTTAAAACTCCGTGGCCTGTCATATTTACTTCATATAACACATTTTTCTTTTCTATATTGGCTGTATCTTCTGTTGTTTCTATCTTTTACTTCAAGAACCATGGAATTTAATCTCACAGTGGTATCTTTCATAACTCCACTTTCTCTTACTGTTTCTATTCGTATCATGGATGTTCACTTATATTCTAAGAAACTGTATCAAGTTTATCTTCTAAATTACTGATCTATTTATGCAATACTGTTTCCCTGTGTAGTTTTTAAATTTCTATTATTACTGGTTTTCATATCAGTTTACTCACAATTTCTCCTCATGTCAGTTAATTATTTTTCTCCTTAGGCTTTTGTCTTTTTATCACATCTTTAATTTTTTTTCTCCCTCAGTCTATATTTTATCGCATTTTATTGAAAGCACAAAGTAGGTACTTCTTAAAATTCATTGTGTACAATAGTAAGGCATTTTCAAAAATACGTATTTACTCTTAAAAATAAGTTCTGCTTTTTATATAGCAAACTAATTTTACAGTTTCCACACTATATGTTTTTCTTCTTTCCAGTTTACTAATCTTTCCATGTTGTTATAAACAGGGTTCTCTTTGGTTTGGTATTTATCCCAAAACAGGGTGTGGAGACCATTTGGGGACTTTTTGTTGTCTGAAATATTGTTAGAATTTTACACTTCAATATTGATCATGAGGGCATGATAAAGTTTACATTTCCTGTTATGTTATGAGATTCAGCCAAAATCTCTTCTACTCAATTTCCACAGTATTTAGCTGCATTCTCAGTAAGGGCAGATATTTTCCAGTCCTCATTAGTGTTCTTCAATCTGGTCACATCTGTTACAGATCTAGAAGGAAGTCTGCAATGTCTTAACATGTGAATAGCACTCTTTCTCCGTTTCTAATACTGTAGCAAGACCAGACGTGGAGGATTGGACAAAGCAGCTCAAGCTGTCATCTTACCTAAACGTTCTTTCCATTTTGTTTACTCCACTTTTATTTCTCAATTCTTTCATTCCATTGAAATACTTTTCCAATATGACACATATATGTGTGAGTAATAGTTGGCCACAAAGATGGATGCTGTTAATGATAAGAATTTTATAGTGGATAGGAATGCTAATCACGGCTTCTACCACTGGAACAAATTTAGAACAATGCAGTTCAAAATATAAACTTTAGTCAATCTATGCATTATCATAACTTTTTACGTAACTTAATTATGGAAATTAATTAGGACAGCAACAGTTTTTCCACTTGAAGAATATGGGGGAAATATCCCAGAAAATTGTGTGGATCTGGGTAATAGAGTTCCACATCAAATTTATTCAAACAGACTCAGATTAAATACAATAAACTGGTTTTTAACATTTGCGTGGCATTATTTTATTAATGCAGATAAGCAAATATACCTGTAGGGTAAGCAATTGTATCTATTTTGAGAACTTCAGTATGATATATTTGGTAAATCTTATAGAATCACTAGCGTCCAATCCACCTAATGGAGCTGAGGGTTTTATGTACTTCAAAATATCTTTCATTTGGGCTAGTTTTGATCCTGAGAGGTTTAAAAACAAAACTGTGTTGATTTCACATTGTTATAATTTTGCAATGCAGTGTAGATTCCTAGGCATATATTTTATTTATATGGATGATATCATTCAACACACAAAACTCATTATATTCATTATAATTAAAAATAGCAAATAATAAAACCAACTCAAATATTAAAATATTAATATCAGTACTTAAAGTTTCTCTGAGTTTAGAAAATTATTTAAGAACTAGTGACTGAAAATAGCACTTTAAAAGTTGCAGTCAGATTCACAGAGAAAAGAAGTAAACATATTTGTCATGCTCGGACTTCTCTTGGCTTTGAGAAAGTTCTTTTAGTGTGCTTAGTGAAATTATTTTTTTCTACCAGTATGATCCATAAATGAATAAGATCAATTAGGTAGCTATAAGTGCATTTGTTGTAATAATTTTCCTTGAGTTTAAACTCGCCATCTCTGAAATGCTGTTTTAGCTTGCTAAATCATCCACATCAGTATAATTAGGAGCAGGTATAGCAGCGCGGTATATAACATCCTGGGCTTTTGATATCTGCTACTTGAAATGAAGCTAGTCATTTATTTTCATCTGAAGGGCTTTGTTGGGTTTTGGCCAATGAATAATGTATACGTTATTCCTAAGGCAAAGTTATTCACCTGTTGGAAATCACATAAATGCTAACCCCCTCTTATTCACAGCCTGATTGGACATTGTTTAATGACTTTTTACTAGTGTTTAGCCAAACTGAGAAAATTGTGTCTAATCTGTTATTCCCTGTTGTTTTTAGGTGTTTTGTATAACAGGAAAACTCTGCTAATAAGATAAACCTTATATTTAAGTATCCATGGTTTCCACTACACATTTGTTACGTGCCAAGTTACAAAACTAGTTTAAGGAAGATGTCCATCACATTTAAGAAGACAAATGATAGAACTAGATATAAATCTTATCATATCTCTATCTATATTCGGAAGTACTTTCTTGTGCATTTAAGCAGATGTATCTTATCACTTGCTAAATTATCATAATGGGTAGTTTAGAAAGGCTATAGATTCTAAAAAGCATGTTCCAAGTTGTATCAATTATACAATTGATCAATTGATGCATCCCACTGCCTTTATATTTGTGATTAACTTCTGACTTCCTAAATAAATTCTTAAAGCTTTCAATTTTTAAAAGCAGTTTTCTTTCTCTCAAAACATTTGAGAAACAGGGTTGAAAGAAAGATACATAGACCCTTAAGTTGCTGCTTAGAACACATTTATCTGGCCACATTTGAAGAGTTGATAAGCCTAATTCTCATCAGCTTTTATTTTTCTCAAAATGTCTCCCTGGGCTAGTTTTATTCATAATTACACACAGTGCACAGACTGTTAATAACAATCAATTAAGAATCCCTTGGCCTTCTATGGTCCACATCCTCACCAAGAGCCGCCAAAATGATCGCTGGCTATGAGCTCTGCCAAATAGACCATTAGCCACCGATAATTTGTTTCAGTTAAAACCTCTTCTTACAACAAATGACCGGTTCCAACAAGACAGAGTAATAACTGGTTATTTAGCCGCTCTGGTACCTGTGCTCGGGCAGACTAACTCTTACTTCAACTATTTCAGTTCTTATATCCATACTGTAAATTTCAAGGTTAAAAAATAAGAAATCATGTAATAGATAATAATCAAATTAGTCAAAAGAGGAAATCCTTGGCATAAATACGTATTAAGAGAATGATTTATAGGGGGAAACTAGTAAAAGCCACAAGTAGTCATTTTATCATTTAACAAGAAGGAATGCAATCACAAAAATGTTCTCCTGCCAGATACACCCTCAAGAGAGCCTCTTTCGCATAAACTAAATACAAGCATAGAATAAAATGCAAGAAGTTATGTTGCCAGACAAAAAGAAGAGCCTTGTGAGTTAAAAGCATGCGTGCATGAGCAGGGTAAGATCCCAAGACCATTAAGTTTTGTTTTTTGGTTTTTTTTAAATGAAATGTGACTGCAGCGCATTCCCATAGCACTTGATCACGACTTAACATGTCTAGCTCTCTCATTAGACTCTGAACTTCCAGAGGTCAGGAACTCTGCAATATGTTTCATAGCAGATATTTTTTATTGAAATATGGTCGATATACAATGTTGTGTTAATTTCTCAAATGTGGAATCTAAAAAAATAGAGGCACAAATTAACTTATTTACAAAACAGAGTCAGACTCACAGACATAGACAACAAACTTGTGGTACCGGGGGGAAAGGTGGGAGGGAGAAATTGGGAGTTGGGATTTGCAGATACTAACTACTGTATACAAGATAGCATATCTTTTTTTAAAAATGCATGATATGCAACTTACACTCTGAGGAGCAGAGTCTACCACATTCCCTCTGTTTTAAGTCCACAAGTATAATTCGGGAGGAACCAGTGAACCAGGTTCATGTAGTGCTGCTCGGGGCTCAATTTCTGTGACATTTGGCTTGTTTTCCTAAATCATTTTCCTTGAGGAAATTTGGATTTTACTCCCGCTTATGATTAAAAATAGTTTAACAGTTACAGCTGCTATGATTACAAATACATATTTTGAAATGAAAACTTAAATTTCATTTGTAAATGTAAAACTGCCTATTTCTTACAGGCAAAGTGAAGCAACGTTACTATTTTGTTTGAGGGTGTTTGAAGTATAATGACTATAATAACAATGATTCAATTTGTGTTTGTGTGTAACGCTTTTAAAAATCTGTTTTACACATGATTCCTTCTTTTAAGAGGAAATTGTTGATCGTTTGAAATGTGGACTTAACCACATTAGAAAATTGTTAAGTAATACCTTTAAGCAAATACCTGCCATTGCTGAGATCTTCAATTTGTACAGTGATTTACTAAACGTCTCATTTTGAATGCCTCATTGTTATTTCAATCTCAGTATTAGGTAGTTAGATAAGTGGGGGCACAGGACAGACAAAGTGGAGGAGAGGGAGGATGGTCCAGAAGATGGTGGCATGCCTGCCTTCAGCATAAAGGGGTTTACTTCCTCTAAATGAGTGCCAAGAAGAAACTGGTTAGAACCCTTTGGCCGCGACTGCTTGGTATTGACAAGGACCTAACCTGACATGACTCAATGTTCATTGTAATATAATTAGCATTGAGGTTTAGGACTCCCCATGGGTTTTTTCTGTGTGCATCATGGGTGAGGACATACGCAAGAGAGGAACGAGCAGGGACGAGAGCTGTCAATCAATCAGGAGACCACTTCTAAGCGAGGGTGTAAGAGTAAGAGTAAACAAAGACCATTGCTATCCACCCTTGGATCAGCCTGCCTCCTGTTCTTGGAGGTGTACCTTCCCTTTGCTAAATAAAAGCTTTAAAATCTTTCGATACACAAAACTTCCATCTCCCATCTGAATTCTTCTCTTTTGAGTAAGACAAGAACTGGGGTCTTTTCCCTTCCCCTTTTAGGGTAACATCAGCATCTTTATTTCATCATTTTTTTCCAACAAATATAATTTCTGACACATAATTCTATCAATAGCATTATTATTCTGTTAGACATCCAAGGCCCAGATCTAGAACTTTCCTTTATCTTCCTTACTTCCACACCCAGGCATTTTGCAAAGTCTCCCTCTGCCTTACATTCTTTCTACAATTTACTCATACTTAAAGAACAGATCAAATTCTAATTTGTTACCTTTTTTTCCTATCGTCACACCTACTTGGCTTTATTTTCTATTGTAATTTCTTAGAATCTAAAAAAATTGCAAGAAAAAGTTTAGAAGTCATTTTAGGTTTCTCTAGAAAGATATATAGAAAAACTAGATAATAAAAATTGTTTTGGGTTTGTGGTAATCGTGAAGTTAGAGAATAAACGATATATTTCAATGTAAAAATCTATCTTCAACAATTAGTATTATTTTAACTTTAGAAAATGGAAAGAGTTGTTTTCAATATATGCTTCTCTTTTATCTTTAAGTATTTGTGCTTTCCAGAATGTACTATGCTTTCATGATTTTAAATTATGAATTTCTTCCTTGAGAAAATTTAGATTTCTATCTCTCAAGATTAAAAAGCTTAAAAAATAGCTTGTATGATTACAAATTAATAAATTAGAATTTGGTATTTAATTTGATTTATAATTATTAAGAAACATGTTTTCAAATTTCATTAGTGACAACTCCCAAAAATCTCAACTAACTTTTATCATTTTATGAGCTTAGGGTATTTATGTTACTCCTTCCTTCTGAATATAATAATTAAATAACCCATAGGTGTCATTTCAAAAGTAAGTAGGAAGGATCTGAGATTAAAAACTGAGGTTATTAAAACTGTAACACTTTAAGTCTAAAGCCTGGAAATAATTATTAAGAACATTCATTTATCAAATATTTTGATACATGAGCTCTTATTTGGAAACTAAACTAGTTTAGGATATCATTAAAATCCTTAAAACGTTTTTGTCATGTCATGGGCCTCCCAGAGCCATCCAACTTGTACACTAATTATTTTTTCTTAGCTACATGCTGTTTTAATTACATTCATTATTTCTGTCATTCTGCAAAATCTAATGCTTGGAAGTGCTGGTGGCCTGGTGCATAACCATTGCTTTTTCCTGCTGTGCTAATGGCTTAAGTCCAAGCTGAGGTGCAAATGAAATGAGTTTAGAAGGCTAAATTTGGCCCCCAGTTAATTTGCTTCACAAACCTGCTACCTATTTTGTGTGTGTGTCATAAGCTGGCTCAATTACAAATCTATGTTCATAAAGAACCCAAAAGTTAGACTGAAATATGTCACTTTTATCCTTTATGCTTATCAATGTATGTTGTCAGCAGGAAGCCCAAGGAAGCAAGATTTCTGGGGGTGGGGGTGGGAAAGAGAGGAATTAAAATGTGTTGTGCTTCTTATTAGAAGTTAAATATATTTTAGCAAGGAGATATAACAGTTTAGGAGGAAAAAAATCCGTAAAATTAAAGAGGGAAAATTATATTAGAAGTATTTGACAGCATGACATCAGAACTTTTCAGTTATATTTGGTCAAAGTGTTCATCTTGTCACATTTCCGCTTTCTTTAATTTTAGACGAAAAAGAAAATGAGTATTTCCCATTGACATCAATAGTCCATGTTTCATTTGTATGCTCTGTCTTGTCTGGGCACTTTGATCCCTTCTTCTCCTTTGTGTTTTCTAAATGAAATGGCAACACAAACTGAAAATTTCCCTGAATCACAAATGGTACAAAGTCATAACTTCTCCGTGCGATAGAAAACATCTCAAAAAATTAATAAAATGTAATCACAAATAAATATTTTAAATAAATAATTTTAAAAGTGTTCATCCATATATTTTGCATCACTTATAGACTCTGTTAGGAATTTATGGTATATATCTATATGTAGCTATTAAATTTTAAATTTACCTCTTTCAGGAGTCAGACAATATTTGGCACGTTCAGAAGATGGTCTGTTCCTAGGTCAAGTGATTGAAAACAAGCCCCGAAGACCCTCTTCTTGTGTCTGTAAAGCATGTTTTATTCATTCCATAGTATCTGAGGGCTTTCTGGGTTTTATTTCATTTGTTAAACAGATAAAACCTTTAGTATACATTGTTTATTATCACAGAAGATGCAAATGATGACCTCTGCTCTCTAGAAATTAACCTTCAAAAGTTCAAGACAGATTAGCACACATCTTATTATACAAGATTCTTGCTTTTATGTTATGGTTATATTATTTGGTGTTTGCTGCTATTTATAGCAAACAACAATTTCATGTATAAAACCAACAAAATAAAACAAAATTGAAAACCCTTTAGAACAATGAAACAGACTCTGAGAAATTATTTTAAATCAATTTTTGATCTTGTTGGTGGGCTTAATGAAGTGAGAAATGAGATTAAAAAAGAAAAGGTAAATAAAAACCAAATATACTGAAGAAAATCTCCAGAGAAGACTTCAGAATTCTATTACTATAATGATGAAAGAATGTCCACTCTTTAAAACTTCAAGTGATAACCCCTGTCTTGGAAAAGCTAGGTATGGTCAATCAAATATCAATGCATGATTTTCATATCTCCATGCTTATTCAATAAAAGCTGAACTCTAAGAAAACAATTGAAAATAAATAGTAAAGAACATCATACTTAAATGTCTACAGAATGTGGTTTTACACTGTACATACATACTTACATATAATTGTGTTCCTATTTCATTATCTTTAATTGCTGTCATTTATTGCTTAACTCAACTCTGATTTTCTCCCAGGCTACAGTGGATTTAACTTGCCCTAATTTTCATTAACTGAACCTCTATCAAGAATCCAGTATACTTTGGTGTATCCAGTGAACTTGGTCTTAAAATTTCTTGCTATGCGTTTCAATTCAACCTTTGATTTTAATCCAGCTAAAGAGACCGTTAATTGTTTACAACATTTTTAACAAAGATCATGTTTGTCCTTGGAATTTTTCAATTTTTCTTTAGCTTCTCCTGCCTCACTACATAGAAAAAGAAATAAAAAAATAATAACGAAACACAGATGGTAGTGTGGCATTGCGGTTGCTTGAAAATCTGATACTTGTCTCCTACCAATCAATGTTTTCTAAGAACTGATCTTCCAAGTTCTTTCCTGAGTTTTCTGTTTTAGGAGCACTTCCTCAGATCTCTCACATTCTGTTTCCTTTCCTTTTCTCGGTGGAGAATGGCTGTCTAACAGCTTTCTCTACTTAAAGTCTGTCCCACCATAAGTCATAGACGGTCACCCAGAATTTCTAGTCCAGCTTCTGACACAGTGATTTTTCCACTCTAAAGATTGAAATTTAAGGAAATCGTACTTTAAACTAGAATATAACTTTTCAAAATCCATCTTCACTAGGCGTTAAATATTTTTATCTTATAAATAGATAATCGTTCCCTTTTACTCTCAAATTGACATTTTTTTTTTCCTCTCAATAGCAAATTGATCTGTGACTGCAATTAGCTACACAAATAACTGCTTTTCAAAGCCTCTACACACACGTTTTTCTCTTTGGGTTCCTTAGAACAGATTATTATTCTCTATTACAACACTTTTACTTCCCAGGTACTTCCAAGCCTACTATCTAATTTTATCTAAAGCACTCCTATTAGGAAGGTAGAGAAAGGTCATTTAATCCCCATTTTATAAAGAAAGAAAAGAGTACAGAGAAGCTAAATGGCTTGCCCAAGGCCATGGGCATCTCAGAGGAAACTGGGTACTAGAATAACTTGGGAAGAACCTAGCACCAGCGCAGACAATGGTTAATCTAATCCTGCAGCAGGGGGATGGGCAGTTGAGACTGGTAGTACACTAAAAATAGACTGAAACAAAATGTTTCCTGGAAAACCAAACCTGTAAGTATCATAATTTAATAAAACTGACTAGAGAGGAGAAGTGCCTCTCTGTCTGTCATTTGCAAATAAATGGCTTCCGAAGAAATAGCAGAAAAAATAGTGGTGATAACAGATACAGAAACAGTACAAGAAGATGATTAGCACTGCAAAAATGGTGTCTGCAAATCTCAGCCACATGAAACTGCATAACTCTCTGAATACATATTATTAAAACAATGTAAGACGCTTCTCAGGGTTTCATTTTAACAACTAGAATTTGTTTTCAACCAGCAGTGAATTAAACATTTGAAATAGCAAATTTGCCTTTTAGTACTATATCTATATTTCACTGTGAAGACAGAACACGGGACAACACTTGTCTCTCTTTTTATTATTCTGTCTGTATGCTTTACAGATGGCGCCAATGCTGGGGGAGGAGTAAACCTGAAGGTGGTTACACAAAATGAAGTGGAGAAAACAAAAGCTCGATAAACATGGGGGAGAGAAATCAGTAGTTACATAATACTTAAAAATGAGATGTTTACAAAGTCTTGCTTACCTTGAGAAAGCATGAAGTATGGATCAAAGAGCTTTATACTTTGGTACTATGGGAAAACAAAGGAGAGAGGAAGAATAAAACTCTCCATTAATTTAATGAGGTTGGGATGTTCCTTCCCATTTCTCCTGTCCTCTTTCAGAGCTCTAAGGGAACTTTACAAGTAACCAAATTTTAAAAAGGCTTAAGTGGGGGAAGTTCTTAAAACTCAAACTATCACAAACTGCTGAATGTAATAATATCACTAAGTCAAATAAGAAGCCTAGAAGATTCAAATGTATTCATTCGGTAAATATGTTGGTGTCCAATTCTGCCTAAGAAGTGTCATGCACACTTGGATGTTAATACCACCTTTCCAAAATTTAATATGGAACCTACACTAATGGAACTTACCATTGTTTTGGATTAAAAGTATGAAACAAATAATCATGTAGATAGTTAAGTATTAAAAATTGTCTCAGGGCTGTGAAGAAAAAGTTCAAGTGCTAGAAAAAATAGGACACAAAAACCTGCCTTGATTAAGGAGAAAAGCAAAGGGGAGTAGCATAAGGGAAGGCAAAGCGACCAAAAAAAGTTCCACTAAAGGGAAATGCAGGCCCCATGTTTATAAGGAGCTTATATTTGGAACATCAGGAGAATCTCTGGAGATGAGTTTGGAAAAGGTTGAGTAGCAGAGTCAGATTTCATGTTTCAAGATGATTCTGACATCCTAGTTGACAATGAGGTCAGGAGTATAAATGGGAACCTTGGTAGATGCTTCCTACAATAGTACACAGGAAGAGAGGATGGTCTTTTGAACTAGGTGAGGGTGGTAGTCAAGCTGGATTACAAGAAATTGACTTGAAATATGTATGTACATCTTTTGACACAAATGGCAACATAAGAAAGATAGTTTTTCTTCCAAGCATGTATGCAAATTGACTAAAATTTTGTAAGTTTTAATTCAACAAAATCAGTAAAAGGTGAATATACACTTTACAAATTTTGGAGTACTACCTTTATATATTGTGATTATGCAATAATATTTTAAAAAATCATGGATAGCCTACTTTAAATTTTTATTCATGAGCACTTTTCATCTCTATGTTCCTTTTTCTACTAAATTTTTCTGAGATGGAGGCAGAAACATGCTGGAGCAGAAGAGGATAATGCACTTACAGTTCCTCTGAAAAAATAGTATTAGTCACCAAGGTTTAGGGTACTTTATTCCAAGCAGAAAGGCTAAAGTTATGAGAGCTTTGTGCTATTTCTTTCTAGCATTGATGGCAGTGCCTCCTTCCTCTGCAAGGTGACAGGCATCTTACCTGAACTGTATTTAGGACTTTCTCTAAAGTAGGGGCCAAGCTCTCTTCTTAGCTCCCCACCCAGAGTGCATCAGGGCTTTGTGTGCAGGTGTCCCACACTGAAGCCAGCCACACCATGTCACGTGAGTGGATTTGTGATAAGACTGAACAGAAAATCTGCCCAATAAACCAGGCTTTTTGCATGACAGTTCAACAAACACAAGGAAGAAACTGCACAGAAATGAAGTTCTCACATTGGGATTGGACAAATACCAACTGAGTCTCCAGATGCTGTAGGCTATTGGATGACAGAGCTGATAATGTGCAAATCTACGTAACCCAACCATTCAGATTAATAACTGAGAATAACAGTAATTCACATGTATTGAGTACTTTGTGCTTGGCATTGTTTGATGTACTTTATCTGTATTCTTTCTCATGATAATGCTGTGAGAGGATTAGTATTATTATTCTTATCAAGTAGATGGAGAAATTGAGGCAGAAAACAATTAAGCAAACTTCTACAGCCAGTAAATGGTCAAGCAAGACTTTGAATCAAGTCGCCTGACAAGAGCCCACACTTTTGACTGGCATCAGAAACGCCTCTCTGAGGAAGGTTCAAAGGGCATCTCAGCAAAATAAAGACACACGATTTAGGGGAAGGGGCTGGAAGACAGTAGATTTTAAACAGTATTTGGTAGTGGAGCAGGAGGGAAATGAAGGAAAACATGAATGAACCCAATGCAATAAGGATCTGTTGTAAGTTACGGTTCTCCAGATAAATGAAACCAATACTATATATATATGAGATATGGTGCACACACATATATATATGAGAAGATTTATTATAGGAATTAACTCACATGATTATGGAGGCCAAAATGTCCCACAACCTGCTTTCTGAAGCTGGAGAACCAGGAAAGTCAGTGATATAATTCAGTCCGAGTCTGAGGGCCTGAGAACCAGAGGAGTGGAAAGTGCAACTCCTAGTTGAGGCTGAAGTCCTGAGAACTGTGGGGATGCTAGCATATGTCACCGAGTACAAAGGTCTGAGGACCAGTAGCTCTAATGTCCAAGGGCAGAAGATGGACGTCTCAGCTCAAAAAGAGAGAGAACTTGCCCTTCCTCCATGTTTTTGCCCCGTTGGACCCACAACAGGTTGAATGATACCTGCCTACATTTTGATGGCGGATGGCTTTACTCAGCCTACTGACTGAAATATTAACCTCTTCTTGAAATACCCTCATAGATACACTCAGAAATAGTGTTTTACCATCTACCTGGGCATCCCTTACGTAGTCAAGTTGGCACATAAAATTATCCACTGCAGGGTCCAAGGATGAAAACACAAAGATCTTATTGAAAACTGAAACATCAGCTGGCAGAGATAAAGAAAAGGAGTATGAAAAAAATATAGAATTTAAAATATTAAAAGCCACATAGAGTAGCATATCAAATTAGTGCTGAAAAAGCCTTTGAGAGGCACTTTCAGAACATAGAAGGAGAGGAAAAATAGATGATAAGCTGTAGAGAAAAAATAAGAGCTTTGGAAAGGGGATAATTGAAATTATATTCTAATAACTTTTATTATAGTGATAGAACACATAATATTGCATAGAAATAATATTCAGAAATACAATAGAAGAAAGGTTTACTGAACTGAGGAAGGATCTAAATATGTAGATCACAAGGACTCATCATACATAAGGCAAACTTCATGTAAATAAAGGTATATATACACACATATATATAAACTGACATATGTTAATAGTTTTAAGATTTCAGGAAATAAAAGATCTCATAAGCACTCAGACAGGAAAAGAAGGCACATACAGAACAGATTATTTACCTAGTAAGAAAAATCAAACTGTAAAAATGAGTTTAAATATTCATGTTCTGTAAAGCCACTTTTTAAAGAACTACCCTAGAAACCTGAGTGATTATGCCTTTATCCAAGGGATATGTCAACAGAGAAATGATTCTGGCTTTACCCAAAGAATTGTGGGAAAGACAGCGCATGACATCTCATAAATCTGGAGAAATACATTCTTTAAGACTTTGAGCCAACATTCTAGTTAGATTATCTTCTTATTTATGAGACATGCAATTCAGGCCAAATTCTGACATTCAACACTTACAGAAAGTTCCCACGAGAGATAAGAAGGTGCTTTCTGCTTGTAACTGGAGTAGAATTTGGCAGAATTGCTATGTGAATATGTCTGTGAATACTACACACAGAGAAACAAAGTGAGGGGGGCACTGACTATACATGGAGTTGCCTATTTTGAACTGCACATCAGACAAATCTTCCCATTCTATTAAAATCAATAGCACCTAATAAAATTGCTCACTTTATAAAATGTTTACAAATACTTAATACATCATGACTTACTCAAAGAAAACCTCCTAAACAAATGTTAAATGGATCAACATGTGTTTAAATCTATGAAGAAAACAGGAAAAGGCAATAAGTGAAAGGAATACACATTCTGCTCCAACTTATTGGGCTGTGAATTTGATTCCATTGTTGACTTTCCCATTTTTCTCCCATCCCAAACTCATGTAGGTATTTTAAAACTTCTATGGTTATCCTTCTTCTGCTTTTTAAGTTCTCTTTTGTACATATCTTTAGTGTTTCCACCATGACCATTACACACACACACATACACACACACACACACACACACACCAGCTCCCTCGGATCTAAGCAGCCATTGGAAATTTCTATTTGAATCTTTTACCATCAAAATAATCTCTACATTGTCACAACTTGGTTTACATTTTTGTTTTCCCTATCTCCCTCTGCCCATAATCAACCACCTACCACACATATGCTGTTAGAAACATATTTTTCAATGTTTTAAAAAATTACTATACTTAAAAAAATTTGAAGATTCTTACCCTTCCTTCCCAAGAGAAATCAAGCTAAAGAAAGCAATGATTTAACCTGATTTAAAAAAAAAACTTCTCTGTCTCTTCCCATCACTACCATTTTGCATTAACTCACCATGAGTTTCCGTTTGCAAAAAATAATTATAATAATAATATTATGGCTTTCAGTCTCTGGGAATTCCAATGGATCTCAGTAGCGTGGGCTCACCCTCTACAGCCCATGTTCATTTCCCAGCATGTGAGGCGAATTATCCCACGCACCTTGTCCAAATCCCTGACCTTGGCTTCATCTGCTGGCCCCATCTTACCTCTCTGATCCAAAGCTACCCACTACTCCTTAGCAAGTAGCCACCTCTTTCTCCTGTAAGTCCCTGTGACATTTTCATGTCATAAGAGTTCTGTAAGATGATAGAGGCCAGCTGCTTAGCAATGGGCTTGTCTCATAGGAAACATTTAACTAAGAGCAGCTTTTACTTTTCCTTAGAGTTGGTGCTAAGAGGACTACAGATATGACAGGCTTGTTTCCACACTGATTATTTTGCCTGAGGTCACATCTTATATTTTACCACCACAGTACCCTACTGAGCTCTTCATAAACATTTATTTGTTTGCAATTTCTTATCTTTATAGAAAGATCTAATTAGCTGAATTTAAATGTGATTTTTTTTGATCCTCTAGAGTCTAAAAATTGAAAGAGCAAAGGGAGGTGACTCCCAATTTCCCAAAGAAATAAAATTATTTTTATATATGTATATATACACATATGCATGGTGAATTATATATTACATACATCAATACTTTATTATTCAATCCCATCTAGATTTTTCCTGGTTTCAATACCCTTTTTATAACTACTTTCTCTTTTTTAAAAAAATACATCTCACGCAAAAATTCAATACATTTTCACTAAAATACAGTAAAAAAAAATTGGATTTATCTTTCCTAGAGAGTATAAATCATGTGCATTTCCACACTAGAATATTTTGATTTACAACTAAATTCAAAGGAGTGGATTCTAAATATACAGTAAATAATGAGGAAAGATCTAAGCAGATATCATAAAACTCTAAACCCTTGAAAAACTAATGACTGTTCATGGCTTTTCAGAGTAGATAAATGTAATCACACAATTACATTGATGGGCCTTTAAACACAGCTCTTCGTGGACCATAAACATTGAGAAGGAAAGAACAGACATAGCAAAAATATTACATCAATAATAATGATGAGAACCAAAGGCAGCGGAGGACTGTGTTCACACTGTCATTACTATGCAAGTCAGCTTCCTAAACTAAGAAATGAAATAAAATAAGAACCACAGGCAATGTCTCTGTGAGCATGACAAAAATATAAGTGATTTTTCTGTGTTTATTTCATCTGATGTATGTAATTTTATTTTCTGACTCAAGTTATAAAATAAGGCCATTAGCAATTTACAAGGAATATGTATATGCATATGTAAGTGTGTGTATATATATATATATATATATATATATATATATATATATATACAATATATACACACACACACGCGCGCATATGGTATTTTATCAAGCTATTGTTGTCATTACTTTCTATGTATTGTGTTGGTATTATATTCCCCATTATTAAATAAAATAGCACCAAAATAAACAGATTTTACACGTGCACAGAATTCCATTTCGAAAAGCAGCTTTATGCAATGACAGTAGCTATACCTGCGGAAAATCATGGACAAATGACCTGTTCGTTCACCAGCTGCATCTTGTGCACCTGGCCTGGTTCTGAGGCGGCCTAGCGCAGGGCAAGAAAAGACCAGAGGGTTCAGGGAAGAGTTATCTTCTAATGTAATCTCTGCTCCTTCCTGTGTGAGCTTGGTTACTCACTCTCCCTCTTTGGAACTCAGTTTCTTCATCCATAAGATAAATCTAATAGAGTGGATGATCTTAAGAGTCTCTTCCACATAAAACATCTTATTTTGATGTGGATAGTAGGTGGGAAAAGTTGTAATGATAGAAGGTTTTTTAGTGGAGGATTGAGTATTAATTTCAAAAACTTGGGAGCTTAAGGCAGACCTACAGGGCCTTTTGTACACACGATTTTTTAAAAAAGTAAACTATATGAAAACACTTTAAAATCAGAATATTTTACCTTAAAGAAATGCAGGTAATGCAAGAGAGACTTTCCCAATAAAATAGAGACCACAGTACCACCTGACAAGTTCACTGTGTGAAAAGAAAAAAGCCCACGCATTATTTAGCACAGCATCCAGCACAAACAGCCTCAGAAATAACAACTTATGATTATCATCATTATTTTCATAAGTTAATAAGAAAGAGTAAAGCCATGTGGAGTTCTAGTCTTTCATTCCTTTATAGTTACCATAGTTTTGGTTATAGAAGCAAATATAAGTTCCTTGCAGATCTGTTTTATCATGATTAATTAATAATAGTGAAGTAGAAACCCAATCATCAAAATTAGTTTGGTAACTGAACAAAGGATACATACGTTCCAACTTTTTCATAATCCTTGGAGGAACCTGTGATACCACATTTTATGAGAGGAAGGTAACTTTCCACCTAAAGATGGCAAGATACGATCTCTCTTAGGCAGTTTTTCCACTGGGTAGTCTGCCCCAATGTCTTGAGGAAGTCTTTCTGGTTTTTGATACATAGTATATTTCACATAATTCAATTTAAAAAAAAACAGGAGGTGAAACCCTCTAGAATTTAAATACAGGAGAACAATTCACAGCTTCTAAGTTTCTCTGATGAAACACAGGCCACGAAACAGCTGATGTAGTTCATAAAGTCAAAATGTGACATGGTAAAGGGCCACAGGTCAACAGAACTTTTGAAGAGTTTGTGAGGCTCGAGGACTTTCACTGCTTTGGATCGTATATCTTTCCTGGCCCTTGCTCTTCTGGGTCTAATTTGCATTGTATGGGACCAGCTCTGTGTCCCTAACTCTTGCTCCCCGGCCTTCATCATCTAAGCACGGCTACATTTTGGAACAATTCTCTCCGCAATGCCCTTCTTTGTCTTAGACCCCCTCCATGGCACCAAGCTATGATAAGTTGAAGGAGCTTAGGTGCCCCTGTTACACTGGCCAAATGAATCGCTTAAAGGAAACCACACGCCACTAATTGCCATATGCTGTGTCTTAGATCACTGAGTTACGGCCTAACAGTTCGTACCACGAAGCCTCTCGAGTCTCCATTGCCTGAGGTTGCTTGGCATGAACAAAAAGGAAGAAAAAGCTTAAAATACCCCCTGAAAAACTCCCAATTGAACATTTTTCTAATCACCCCATACCCTTACACTTAGTCACATCATTAAATATTTATTTTCATCTATTTTAGCATTTAATTGTCAGCAGCTTCTTTTGATTCTTTTTTCCCCCATTTGGTTTTCTGAGGACATGGTCATTTACTAGGAAATAAGGGAGTAATTAATGCAACTTCACACACATGAAGCATTGGGAGAAACAGACACACATTAGGTTGATTAGACCTTCAAAAGCCCTTTATAACTAAGAAAAGGGTCACGTGGTATTATTATATTAGTTTACAAAGGATTTTCTTTTCTGCACATTAATGATAGCTGTCAAAAGATTTTTTTAAAGACTCTTTTTAAAATTCAAATGTGCTATTATGAAAAACATCTATTTGGTGTTATCCCCTAGAAGGTAAATTCCACAAGAGCAGGGACCTTATCTGTTTGTTACCCCTAAAAGAGTGCCTTAGCATATTCTCAGAACTTATTGAATGAATAAATGAATACATGAGCGTATCTGGCCCGAGTGCTCTACAACATGTGAATTGCTCTCTCTAGTAATGATCGTGAAAGCCTGATTTTGTTCTGCTTTTGTACTGACTCGTCACTGTGGCACCCTGGCCCCTTGGGATGACAAAGATCTGCCAACATGTTGGGGTTGAAGGGTGAACTGCTTAACATGACAGCAGTTCAGGAAATAGATTATCTGTGTGGCCAAGGAATGGAGGAATAGCTGGTAGAAATCAGATTTGCAGCTTGTGACTGCAACAGACAGAAGAGAAATGAACATTAAATCAACACACCCCCCCACACACACACACACACGCACTTACACAAACCTGTGACCTACAGAGCTTGATTATCAGTCCCCTAGATCTCTGCTTAGGTATAAAAGGAGAAGACAGAAATTTGGAAAACTGATAATTTAGGCTCAAAGGTAATAATTTAAACAACTGAATTAAACTGAAAGAAATATAGACAAAAAACTTAAAAGGAGTAAACATTCTTACTAGAGATATGTTTCTTGTTCTAAGTCAAATAAAAACTTACTCTTTTCATCTTGGCTTTGGAATATTATAAAGTGACCATATTAGGCTACAAAAAACTACCAAGTCAAAGTCCAACACAGGGACTTAGTAGAGACCATAGTTTCTGATAAAAATGCAATAAGACAAAATGAAAAACAGAAATACACACCAAACAAACAAAATAAAACACATAGTTTGGGATAAAAATATTATCCATCCCTTAAACTATGCTTGGATTAAAAAGAACATCAAAATTAAACTTTTTATATGCATAAGAGCTATATTAAAAACATTATATTTGAAAGTTTCTTGTTTTAGAGAAACCCTTTCAAAGTAAAGACCAGAATCCAGAAACTTAAGAAGAAAAAAGAAATTCAGCTACATGAAAACCACAAGTTTTTACAATGGAAATAGTAAAATAAATAATACATACATGAAGTCAAAGCAAAGGACAAGCTAGGGGAAAATACTGTAACAGACAAATGGCTGGTTGCCTTATTAAATAAAGATCTTTTTAAGTAATAAGAAAAGATCAGCCCACAAATTAAACAATGAGGAAAATGTGAATAAGCAGTTGAAGAACAAAGAAATAGGAGTGGTTTATAAATACATAAAAATAAGCCTAAACCCAATCATAATTTAAAAATGAAAATTAAAATCACAATGACTAGTACTTGTCTAGTCTGTTTACTTGTCTGGGATTGACAAAGACTACACTGCCCAATGAGACACTGTTGATAAAGAACATGGATATTCCTTAGGTGGTAATCAAAAAATAATCTAGGGCCTTTGGAGAGTAATTTGGCAATATCTAAAATATGCAAACTTTTTGATCTAACAATGCAACTTATTGGAATCTATCTTGAAATTATGCATATGCAAATATACATATTTGTGCATTAACGAATGCAAAAATGTTTTTCTCTGTGGCATCAAAGAGACTACGTTTTAGGGCAGGAGGGAGACTCTGGTGTATTCTTTCTTATCATTTAAAATATTTTTTACCAAGTGCATGTCTTACTGTCATGATATAAATAAATAAGCAGTTTTTAATGAAATGAAAAAGCAAATAGAAAAAAATGAATAAACAGTAACTGAATTTTTTGTGTGTGGGAAGCAAAGTAAGAACACAGATTCAGAGGATTTCAGGAAGAAGACTAGGGCGATGTAAACCTAGACTTGGCAGGGCAGTAGGAAATGGTCCAACCGACTGGAGCAGCTTAATGGAATGGATGGAATTTCACAAGCTCTTTAAATAATGTGAGAGAGATTTGAAGATTCTTCCTCCACCAAAGTGCATGCGCGCGTGCACACACACACACACACACACACACACACACACACATATCTTAAGCTCAAAAAAGACATTTAATCCAAATTAATGTATAAATGTGTATAACATATTTCTATGAGAAGTTATTAAAGCTATTATTTAAATAAAAGAAGACCACTTGGATTATTGAAGATTCTCTCCTTTTCTCTGATCTCTGATGTTCAACACACAAAACAAGAAGGGTTGAACTTGACTAATCCTGGTCACAGAGGATTTTCTGCTAAACAGGGCTTTGACAAATAGCATGACTTTTAAGGTAGATAAATCTAGAACCAATGTTAGCAGGCACTAAAGAATCAGCCCATCTTTATTTTTGATGGTACCTATATTCAGCAGGGAAATATTCTTTTTCAGCTGAATACATTTAAATGAGAAACAAATAGCTATGAACTGAATCCTAGAAGAAAAGAGAAAAACAAAAAAATAACCACTCTTGATTTTTTTTTTAATGAGACATGGTAAAGATTTTCTGGAACTTCAAATTATTATATCCTGAATGCTTTATAAGTTGTAACTGTGGAGGCCAAGTTTTTTTACATAAAACTGAAAAATAAAATAAAATAATGGAATTAAGATGACTTCTCAACAGTACATTTTCTTATCAGAGTAACTCAGAGTTGAAAGATAGGTTAAAGGTTATCTAATAGCCTGATGTTTGAATTTCTCTCTTGAAAATCTCCACTAAGTGTTGATTGTGTAACGGGATTGAATACCTAGTAGTCATCTGCAACCTGGGCCCTATTTATAACAGGGTAGACTCATAGGTGGTCTACTGCTGTTCATAGACTGTGTGTCTTCCTAGGTCCCAGCAAAGATAGGCATTCCAAAAACATTAAGAAAGTTTGGCATGAGAAGTAATAGAAGATTGAGGGATTAAGAGTCTGTCATTTACTTGTTGATTGATCTTTTTAATTTACCTAGCCCACATCAATATATTAATTTATTCATTTAAGTATTATAATAGCTGATTACAGTTTCAGCATATAGAATCCCTGTTGTTAATGATAATGGATCTATTGTGTCCTTTGTGTAGCTGTGCAAGGGGCCCACGTTCAATTGTAAAGAGAGATGAGATGATGCAGACGCATTTAGTTAAAAAGAGAGAACACAGAAGACGACTGGTGGTAATGGAAGGGGAGAAAAAGAGAGAGAAGCAGTGGAAAAGTCATATAATTTTATTAACTACTAATTTTGGAGTTGAATGAACAGCCTCCTTGACATCACTTTTTAAACTCTCTAATCTCTGTTTTCTTATTTTGAAAATGAGGATAATCATAGCTTTTGTTGTTGCTCTGTTAATAATTAAATTACATATTCCCCCAAATATTTTGCACCTAACAGATATAGAGCACTTGAGAGTAATAAGTTAATTATTATCATTATTATCATCATTACTACTGCTGAGAATCTCTGAATCTTCTCTCTCACTGAAAAAATAAATCCTAAGAAACACTGAAAGATTAATTTATTAAATCCAACTGTCCCTAATTTTTCTCAAGATACTCAACATGGATACTCTGTTTTAAACTGGTGAGCTCATTTTAAAAATTCAAAGAAAAAGAAAACTCAAATCCCATTTCTTTTTCTTATTCTGCCTTAAATCCTTCCTAGTCTTTAACCAAGTCTCTTAAAAATAAAGTCTGCTTTTCCACTTATTGGCCTCTCCTTTTTCATTGATTCTGATCAAAATGAATATACTATTTGTTCTTTTTTCAAGAATCTATTAAAATGCCCAGCACGTCATATGTTTGTGAAAAAATATTAGCTGATGAGGAAGAGTACTTTTAAATTTGTCCATAAAAATGCAAAAGGAAAAAGCTGATCCTTTCTACAGGCCAGTTGATCTGACCTTGTTTATTTTATAGGACGTGTAAGAACCCATATCCTTCACCTATTCATTCACAGCACACTCAGGAGACAGGCAGCAGTTACTGAAATCATGTGCTGGTGGCTTTCACGCATTAAAAAAAAAAAAAAAAGATCTGTTTTCATATTTTCAGCCCCCTTCTCCAAGATATTTAAACATCAGCTCATAGTTTTCTGACAAAAGTTCAAAGTCTTTGCTTTAAAATGACAAAATAGTAAAGCTGGACAAGCATGTGTAGCGTTTTGAGTCCTTTTGTCCCAGGTAAACCTGTGGTAACCTCTGCCCGAGGTCCTGGCTCCAGGTCCCAGCCAGGATTTTCAAGAGCAGAATGAGTCAGCATGGCTTTCCTGCTCCCCACCGTACCTGTCAAGGGCAATTAGGTAAGAACTAAAATGTATCCACTTGTGAAAGAGCCTTTTGGATCCACTGCCCCACCTGAGTCCCCTCTGACCAGGTGCCTCTTCCATTGGAAGCATGTTCTAGGGAGCCACAGTAGGAGCAGGTCTGCTGGTATTTTTCTGGAGGAATATCCTGACAGTTTTCTCTGAATTCTCCCTTTAAAAGCCCTTTGAAGGCTTTGGATTACATAAGGGAGAACATTCAATTAGACAATAATGATCTTCAAGACCCACTAATCCAGTCTCAAGAGGAGGTGTCATTGTTTCATTGTTCAAGCACAGGAAACTCTGGATGGAGAAACAAAGAAATGAATACATTGCAACATTGACTAGATTCAGACTTGAATTTTTTTTCAGTTACTGAAGATCCTGTCTTGAATTATCTCCTCTCTGTCTCTCTTCATTTCCTGGGGGGCCAATCTTTCACCTGATGTTTGAGGTTGGGAAGTAATGAAAGAGGAGGAGTGGTCTTGGCTTTTTGACCCAACCACCACACCAGATTGGGCTTCTCTGTGCAGCTTGTGTAAATTAGGGAGTTTTGACATCTTAACCACAGAAAGAATCTCTATCCAGATTTTCTATAAATGATCTGAGACAACTTAAAATTTCTTGGAAACATAAAGGCATGAAATAAAATCATTGAGTTTGGAAATGTTCTTTGTTGATTGACTTGGGTAACTGTGGACCACATTGCTTCTTTGCAGTTATGCACTGCAGAGAAAAACTCTACCTTCTTGGCTGTAGAGTGAATGACAGCTGGAGTTCAACCTCATCAAATCACACTCTGGTTAGAAGACTTAAATAAGAATTTACTAAAAATAAAGAGTAAAAAAGAGAAACGAGCTCACAAATAGTGCAGTTAGGTATCCCAAGTGCTCAGTCTTTTCCATGACTGTAAATGATAACACTGCCACTGCTATTGTCTATTCATCCTTCTTGCATAAATACTAAGCTTATCAGATTTCATTCTAATATCATTGGACTGTTGCACGGTTAAGGCTGTATCTCCCTCCATATGATGCTAATTATCAGGGGAAAAGAAAGTACTGAGGCCAGACTGTTTAGAGGCCAGTGCTTAGATAAGCAGGAGAGAGAAATTCTGACTCTCTCTGGGCCCTGCCTTTTCTTATAGGAAAGGAAGAAGACCAAGACAGAGAAAAGAGATAGAGGGGAGACAGGAAGAGAGAGAGAGAAGTTATCCTGGACACTTGCTACTCGGAGTTGTAGCTCAGGAGATTCTGCTTAACCCTGAGACAAACTGATTAAGGTCTGACTTTCTTAAAGATCACTTTGATCTTTAATGTCCAGGAGTGTTCAAGCTTTGAGTAATCAAAGCAGACATGAGATCAAGATAGATTCCAGAATGCCAATGTCTCTGTTCTTTTACACTGATAAATAAAGCCATCATCTTCACATAGGCAAGGGCAGTCCAGTTGAATATAAAGCCAACTTATAATTTTGAAAAAAGATTTGTGAATGTCAAATCCTGTAAAAAAAGGAAAGTAGTCACCATTGCAATTAGGTAATTAAAAGAAAGTCCTTTCATTGGGATAGATTTTGACAATGGAGTCAAAGACACAAGACTGGTTTTGGCTAACTGTTACATCTCCTTTGGGCCCCTGTATCTCCACAGGATAGTCCTATGGGCGCATGCATCCATTTTCATTTTTTTTTTTCATTTACTATCAGGTTGTGCTATCTTTTATTGATGACTTATTTTACTTCCTCAGCATATATGTTAATATAATTTTCTAGGCCACAGGTTTATTCCAATAAATACAAAGTGACTGCTTAGATCAGTGTTTCTAAAAGTGCAGTTGTAGATGCCTGCATCAGATCACTAGAGATGTTCAATAACCCAGCTTCCCGGCCCCGCTCAGAGCTGCCAAAGCAGAACCAACTAGAAAGGTGCCTGGGAATCTGCATTTTAAAAAAATCTCCTCCAATGATATTTACTCATCCAACTAAATGTTTTTAAATCATTTTTTATACTCTGGGATTATACTCTGGCTGCTTAATTAGGAAAAAACCTATACCTGCCAATTTAAAAATTGCTTGAGACTGGTGCTTTTAGTGTCGGCCAACTTTTCCAACCCAAACTGATAGTTTAGTTTAACTCCCAGAGGACTCATTTATTTGAGGTTCTTAGAAGATTCTCCATTCTGAGGCCCTCAAGTAGTAATAACAAGTAGATGATCATTTCACATCATCAGAAAATTTCAAATCTAAATTTACTCCCATCTTTTGCCCAAACATCCACATATTATACATCAATGATGAAATTTAATCCATCTATGCACTCACTCACCAGCTGTTTTAAGTGACTACGTATGTTAGACCCACTCAGATATAATCTTTTAAGATTTTTACTATTGTTCATATATTCAGTTATTCTTGTATTTCTCTTTGTGAATTTCATTAGCCAGGTCTTTCTGGGGGGTCTGTCATATATCAGAAATTATTCAATGCACCAAAAACCCACTAATGCACCAATGCATCACTAAAACAGGGTGATGGCAAGAAGAATTTTATGTTATTTATAGCATATTCAAATGGAAAGAGATTTCTCTGAGATACAACTTTGTCAGGACTTTGGTTTCACCAAATTTTAGTCAGCAAATCTTGCAAATAATAAGTGAGGTTCAGTTGTAGTTGGTTTCAATATCTATCTTTAGCAATATAAGAAGAGCTCTTCCTAAAATGTCTGAAAATTATTTTAAAAATTTGTTAGAAAAGACAGGCCAACAACTTTCAAAGAGAAGTACCTTCCATGTACTGTGCACATTATACCAATAAAAAATAAATTATAAACACATGATTCTAATACCAAGAGATGACTCTTTGACACTGAGAAACTAGTGATGACCCTTGATCAGCATAACCAAGCGTAAGTTCTGCTGCAGTCTGGGTCCTTATCTCTGTTTCCTCTTTTCCACCTAAGAAATTCCAGCTGACTGATTGCTTTTTGCAAGTGGTCAGGGTGAGACTGGGAGAGGGCTATGAGACTGGGCTGTGAGACCAGGCTGTGAAATGGAGTCAGAGCCTGCTTGGAGTCCTGGTTAAAATGGAGGTTTACTTTGAGGAAAGTTTATGCGAAAGTACATCCTAATCAATCCTCTTGATACATCTCTCGACTCTCCATCCAGCTTCTCTCTAGAAGGCATTAGGACAAGTGCAGGTTAATTACATCCAGTCTAATATTCCCAGGGCAACCCAGTGTTACACAGAATACATACAATAGAAATCCAATTACAGTTTAGCATTCCATTTGATTTACTTATTTTAAAATTCTGGCAGATGTTAAATAGGTTCAATAAACTCGACAATAATTTAAATTCTCTATATTATGTTTAAAATACTTCCGAGGAACTAAGTAAAATGTCAATTTCCCCCTGATTTGTTACTGCATTGCATATTGTTTTCTATGAGACTATTAATTTTCCTGCCTCACAGCCGCTATCCTCATCAGTCCACATTTATGTCCCCTAATTCCTTCAGATGCGGCTCTGAATGGGCTGAAGCTCCCTGCGACATGCCCCCGGGCATCACAAGAACCGGATCCTGACAGGAAGCCAGGAAGATGGACCAGCCATCCATTTGTTAATGTGTCACCCTCGAATTACACATGGCTGGCTGCAAAATTAAATTGCTCTTCCAGGATATCAGCGGAGACATAGATACAGCATTATAGCTCTGTGTTCCTATTCTTTGCAGATCATAAAATGCTTTACTTGTGTACCTTTGCTAAATTGTGTTCACTGAAAGTGCAGATTGAAAGGGTATTGATTGCAGCTTTTGCCAGCCCTGGAGTGGTTCCGTGATTTTAACATTGAACATGTAGCAGGAAAAAGTGTGTGTTTCCAGCCTTGGCACCTGGAAAATTCCAGAAACCTTTAAAGACAAAGACTGATAATGAGATGATGTTGTTAAACTTCCTGGTAGCAATCTGTGCAGCTGTGTCCATTCTCCCCTTCCTAATCTAACGTGCTGCGTTCGGGCTTCATCATTCTGCCATATATAGTACTACATCCTGCAAAGACAGTTGCATCCATAATGATGGCTACTCTACATACAGTGCGACCAAGGGAGAGGAAAGCAGGGCCCCAACAGCCAGCACATTATCACTAGCAGCAAACAGATAAACACTACAGACTTCAATGATCCAAACTTTCTTTACATGAGGTAAATAAGGATGAAGCTACCATCACTTGCAAGGATTTCCGTTAAGCATGAATCAAGGTCAAAACAAATTATGATATAAATAAAGACCATCCCAATGAGAGCATACAGAGACTACTTATTCAGAGCTGGCAATGTAGCAAAGGAGTCAGCCACTCTGCCTTGTGTTTGGCAGAGACTCCGGGGCAGGCAGAGAGTGGGAAGACTTTACCCACTGAGGGGTGAAGTTTACCCAGTGAGGAGGAAAAAACAAGGCATCAGGCCTGCTCTGATTGGAGGACATCGACGGGGGGAGCTGGAGGCAGCTAACTAGAAGCAGGGCATCTTATGCTTTGAATGAGGAAACTATTTGGCTTTTTGGTAATTGGTCCTGAGTTAGAAGAAGGGGCAAAAAGTATGCAAGTCGGCAGTCATTGAACAACTCCTGGGCATTAGGGCCGATTGCTGCAGAGGCTGTGGTTTGGCTTCCTGGGCTAGTTCTTAAAGAAGTTGTAGGTTAGAGTTCTGTGGCCACATATGATATCCAAACATCGTTCATTTGTATATTCAGGTACCTCAGCATTATTAACTTCATGTTGGAAGATAGCGAGTAAACAGAATCTCCAATACGTCTTTTGAGGGTTTAGGATGACTCACCTTAAAGGCTAATGACATCAACAGATTTAACCTGAGCAAGGTGCCCCTAATCTCCTTGGCTTCCACGAAAGAGACAGGGAGTCAAACAGCTCTGAAAATGAATAAAGTGATCTCGGACAGTGAGCTAGTACACCCACCTGCTTCAGGGGCTGTAGGAGCCAGATAATGCTTTGCTTTTGTAGCAGGTCATGAAGGGCCTATCTATCATAGGAAGGAGGGCCAGCGTTGAGGGAGGAAGGGATCCATGTGAATCGGCACCATCAAGAAGGCTTCCGTGGGGAGTATGTGGGTGAAGCAAGGCTGTCCAAGAGGAGAGCTGGGCAGGGGGATAGCTGGTGGAGAGGCAGTTTATGTAGTGTGGGTAAATTAGTAAAGGTGTATACTTAGAGATGACATGGTAAATTTGATTACAGATTCAGTTCTATGGCAGAATGATAGCAGAAAGACTGAAATAAAAAAAATAGACCTAAATGATACCATAAAAACTATGAAATGCAGCTCTCTTGACAGAAAAAAAAAAAAAAGAAGTAAGAAGTGAAGTTGTTTCTGGAGAATGCTGTATTCAAATTCAGATGAGCTTTTTTTGGAGGTGACAGAAGTGGAATATTCCAAAGGAATAAACTGTAGGCAGCTGGGTGTCTCCTACTATATTTTGAAACGGGAAATCATAGCAAGTATATATTTGAAATACTCTCCAGAGAAGTATATTTTGAAGCTATACTTTCCCCTTAAGGGAAAGATTATATAGAAAAAAAAAACATATAAACCTTTTGAAACTTGAGTTATGGCCACACACGATGAAAGGAGAAATAAGAACTAGTGATGGGTTCAGAGATATAGGGTTAGAAATGCATGTATCCTAGGGTCAAAGATTCTCGGGAAAGTCCATAAAGCTGGTGGAGGTAGGGGTCACATCAAGTGATACAAAGTTATCAGGAAAAAGAAACACCATGGGAGGCACTGTATTAAATGCCCTGATTTAATAGTTTGAAATGGTCTTTCATTAGCTGATGAACTAAAAAGACTATATTTCAAACACAAAATGAATTTTAAGAGTATCAGTGTAAAGTTTACAGCTTTGGCGCTCCTTCTGTGAAAACTGAACACACAGAAAAGGAGGCCCGGCTGTGCCTGTTCAGAAGCCTGCAAGCTAAATTATTTATAGATAATTAAAATGAACAAATCAACTGAAGAAGTTACCATTCACACATCCCTAATAAATAAATAGCTGGTTATGTGGGAATATAGGGAAATATTTTATAAATACAAATGATCTCAAACCAGTAGCAATTGACTCCAGTCTTTTTTTAATGTATAATTACCGATACCAGAGGCAGTTTGTGTAAATTTTACTGAAACACACTGAGTTGGGAAGAATTATGAAATGTATAAGCACAGAATAGTTAGAATTTATCACTGAGAGAACTGGTGACTGGAGAGAATGAATCTTCACACACCTTTTTGCAAAAGGATCCTCCTAAGCATTGAAACTTATGCAATTTTTCTTTTTACTGCCAAGTAATTCGATTTTTATTTCATCTCTCTCATCAATGTCTACATAAGACATTGGGAAGGAGTTTAAAACCAGTGCCCTTCCAACTCATACCAGGTATCTTTTCTTAGCGTCTTTATCATTTGCTTTCTTCTCCCCTTAGTACATTGATTTCACTCGTGATACTAAATGTGATGACTTCATGAGAAAGGATACATTCCAATTCTGCCTGTGGGTGTGAAAATTGGTGGACAATAGGCAAGTGGTATCACAACTTTAAGTATGTGTTCTTGTGACCTAGGATTACACTGTTAAGACTGTAGCTGGGCTGAGGGTATAGCTCAAGTGGTAGAGTGCAGGCTCGTATGCATGAGGTCCTGGGTTCAATCCCCAGTACCTCCTCCAAATATAAATAAATAAGTAAACCCAATTACCTCCCCCTCATTAAAAAAAAAAAAAAAGAATGTAACTGAGTAAAATGGTTAATATGACTTGTTTATGCAAAGTAAAATATTAAGGCAACTTAAGCATCTAAAAAAAGAAGAGTCAAATCAATTATGACATATCTATATTATGCAGTAGTTTTAGCTAACAGAAGAATGAATGGCTTAAAAAGTGAAAGTATGGGGAGAAGGGTGTAGCTCAGTGTTAGAGTGCATGTCTAGCATGCACGAGGTCCTGGGTTCAATCCCTCGTACCTCCATTAAAATAAACAAATAATCTTGTTTATCTATTCTACAATTTTGAAATCCCAGTCTATCCTGTATAGCACAGGGAAATATATACAAGACCTTATAGTAGCTCACAGAGAAAACAATGTGACAATGAATATATATATATGTTCATGTATAACTGAAAAATTGTGCTCTACACTGGAATTTGACACAACATTGTAAAATGATTATAAATGAATAAAAAATGTTAAAAATAAATAAAATAAATAAAAACATGTAAAAATAAATAAATAAATAATTAGCCTAATTACTGCTGCACCAAAAAGAATTTTTTTTAAATGTGAAAGTATGAGCTATTGTAAAAAATGAAAGTATAATGCCAGAACTCCTTTGCTAACCCCTAGAGAACTCACGAGATCCCAAGAGATCAGACTTCCTCTGGGAAGAGTGGTCACAAAACTATTTATATTTTGGGGATACAAATCCTTCGTTACATATATGCTTGCAAATATTGTCTCACAATATGTACCTTACCCATTTATACTTCTTAGCTGTGTTTTTTGATTAAAAAAAGTTTGTTTTCTGTGAAATCTATTTTTACTTTTTTCTCTTAAATGTATTGTTCTCAGTGAACTAAGAAATATTTGTCTATTCCTATGCCACAAAGATATTTCCACCATATTTTCTTCTGGAAGCTTTGTAGTTTTAGCTTTTATTTTAAGGCATATTCCATTTAAGTCAATTTTTCTGTGTGATATAAGGTAAATGTCAGTTTTTTTTAATATCCAGCATCATTTATTGAAAATATTCTCTATTTCCAATTGAGCAGAGGAATTGACACTCTTTTTATTAATATATTTGTTTATATTTATATCAATTATACACTGCCTTAGAGTAAGCTTTAGAGTAAGTCTTTAAGTCAGATACTATTTATCTTCCAACTTATCCTTCATTTGCATTTCAAGATTATTTTGTCTATTAGAAGATTTTTGCAATTGCATTTATATTTTAGAAATAGCTTGCAATTTTCTATTTTAAATTATACTGATTATGATTGGGATTACATTGAATCTATAGCTTTATTTGGAGATAGATTTTAATATTCTTCAATTTAGGAATATTGAATCTTCTAATCTATAAATTTGAATATCTTTCAATTGACTTAATTTTCATTAATTTAATTAGCAAAGGTTTAGAGTTTTCAGAATAGGGGTATTAGGCAGTTTGGTTAAAATTATTCTTAAATATGTTACAGTTTTGGTGCTATTATAAATAGAAAAGAGTTTTCTGAATTTCACTTTTCATTTGTTTGCTTATAGGATATAGAAATATAATCAATTTTTGTTTATTGACTTTGTATTCACTTATTCAAATACCCACTGCTATATTCCAAGCACATGACCAGCATTCTACACCTCTTGGATTTGTGTTCTTTATGGCATCAGAAGTTTTATGCTCATATTACTATAACTTATGAGGCATTTAAACTGTGGTTCTGATTAAGAACTTAATTGAAATGGATGAGAGAATATCAATGCTGTGCTATTCCAGTCCAGATGAAACCTTCCCAATTTTAATAATTGCATTACATTTCATCTAAGTCTAGGCAATACACACACACTTTTATATATAAATATATGCATACATTTATATATATTCATATACATACAATAAGACATGTATATGCAGGTTATATAGTTACTATATATACAGTTCAGCATATACGTGTATACTTATCCATATATAGAGATACATACACGTATATAAATAACCACTCTGTTAATTAATCAATAACTGATTATTTTGGGTAGCCCTAGGAAAACTACTTAACTTCTCTGTATTCCACTTACTTGTATGCAAATATAAATAACAACTGTAATCTGTACTGGGAAGGTGACTGGGGTTAATAAAGATAATCCAATTTGTTAAGGAGAATTCGAGCTAAAATATTATGTCCATATCATACCAGTTGACATCTAAATAGAATTATTTTCTGTTTCCCCAAAGCGTGGCATTTTCTGCTCTTTGTTTTTTCCTCAAATAGAGCAGTGGAAAGTATATTAAAAACCTTGGGCCTGACCTTTATTAAGATTTATTTTTAAAGCCAGGAAGATTAGAATTGCATATTGTTTAGGCCTGGAATCGAGCTTTGGTGTTTTATATTGTTACTATTTTATGTAAATACCTTTGATGGTAGGGAGTCTTAGAAGGTTTTGATATGATTAGCTCCAAGGTTGTTTTCATAATGAAACAGAAATGTAAAGTCAAGGGCTAAAATCCTGGTTATAAGGTTTGTCTGCTTTTGTTTCAAATATTTTTATTTTATTAAGAGGATTTGTGCTTGCCCAAAAACTCTTGATACCTAAGTCTGTCAGTTGCCTTTTGTAAGATTCTAAGACCACATAATTATAAATGGGAGAAATCCTTATCTGAACAGCTTTCTGATCATCAGCTTGTTTACCGTATGGGCAGCCATTCTGAATAATGTAGTGAATACTGTATTTCCTACTCCGCTCCTCCTTTCTTCCATGCTGTGATGATCCCAAAAGAAAGCAAACATGTGCTGATGTAATTACAAGTTCAGGGTAATATCTATAGGAGTTTAATGCAGTTTTTTATGCTTCTAAGGATATAAGCCCTTCAATTAATCACAGTTTGAATTATCCAACTGGTTATTTTAATTTCTTTTTATGCATTGGAGGTTTTTTTTTTCCTCTCTTGTTAGTTTTAGAAATAGAAAATAGGCTCAGTGGACATCCTACCTCTTAGCTCAAAAGTTAGATTCCATTCTTACTCTGGGTTAAAATTTGCCTTTTTTTTTTTTTTTTGAAGAATGAAGTAGTAATTTTTAGTCTTGCTGCTCAGCGATCAATACTGAAACATGGGCCTGGAACTTTGGGAAATTTACATGGTCATGACTTAATTTTTAAAATGTAATGCCATCATTAATATTAAACACTTTGAAACCAAAGTAATGTTATCTCAGTGTCACATCTTACACGTGTAACATAGTATGGCAATGAGTAGCTAGTAGCTGTTGGAAAAGTGACTGGAAAATGACAAAGTAATGTCACTCCCTGTCCCTCTGCCCTTTAACATGGCTGGTTTCTCTGGGTCTGTTCTGTTTTGGTTTATGGATATTTGTTCTCTATGTCATTCGGAATGTTTGCAACCAAGTCTGGATTTATCTATTGTTCATACACAGACCAAATCTATTTTCCCTGCTAGTTATTTTCCTCCACCCACCCCACACTACATCGTTATTATTTCTACTTTCAATAGTGAGTCATGCTTTTAAAGATCAAAAACAGGAGGATATCTTTTTCATTCATGGAAATATTAGCCATTTATATAGCTATTCAGTTTTGTGGGAGGATCTAAATTTCAGTCTGGTATCATGTCATTTCTGCCTAAAGAACTTTCTTGAAGATGTCTTGGAGGGCAGGTTTGCTTGCGGTAAATTCTCTTAGCTCTTGATTTTCAGAAAGAGCCTTTATTTTACTTTTATCTTAGAAAGGTATGTGTGCTGGGTATAGTCTATGAAGGCAGGGTTTTCTGGTTTGGTTTGGTTTGTGTTTTGTGATAGTTTAAAACATTGCTATAGTTTTCTACCTTGCAGAAGTTCTGATAAGAAGTTGGTGATATTTTTTTCCTCTGGTCATAGTGTCTTTTTTCCCTCTGGTTGTTTTCAAGGTGTTTCTTTTCTATTTTGGTTTTGACATTTGGTTACAATGTGCCTTTGTGTCTTTATTCAAGATTTTATTTGAGCTTTCTTGTTTTGTGGGTTTGTAGTTTCTATCACATTTGGAAAACTTTTGACCATTATTCCTTCAAATGTGTGTGTTTGTTTTGTTCCTCTTTCTTTTCTTTCTGGATTCCAAAATATAATAGATTGTTTGATAATCACAGATCATTGATACTCTATTTATTTCAGTCTTTTATTTACTCTGTAAGTTTTGTTTAAATGGTTTATTATTAATATATTTTAAGTTCACTGATTTTTTTTTTCACAGTTAACCTAATTTGCTGTTATGCCATCCACTATCTTTTTCATTTCAGATGCTGCACTTTTCTTTGTAGAAGCTCCATTTGGTCATATACTATTTTCATGCTTTCCTCTTTCTTCTAGAATATGGGGAGCATATTTATAAAAGCTATTTTAAGGCCCTCTCTGACATTTGGGGGTATATTTGTGTTAACTGATTTTTATTCTGGCTTTAAGTCATATTTTGCTTCTTTTTATTGGATTGTAGAGATTGAAATTTACATGTTGTTTTCTGGATTTTGTTGTATTCTTTTTATCTAGGGTTGAACTTGTCGAGCATGCAGTTAAATTACTTGAAATCAGTTTGATCCGCTCAAGGTTTCAGATTAAGCCTTTTAAAGGAGGTACCAGAGTATCCTTTGCTCTAGGACTAATTTAATCTCACTTACATGGTGATAGCCTTCTGGGGATTCTGCCTCATGTTCTGTATACTTCAAGCTCTTTTCACTTTGGATAGTAGAAGCTTAAACTATTCCCAGTGCAGTTGAACTACGGGGTGGTGGGGAGGGGGCGGCTATTGTTTCCAAGTTTCTTTGTCTAGCCTCAGATGGGTCTTTTCCTATAGGCACTAATTATTACCTAGTCAAAGATCTGAGGAAGCATTCATCAGATCTCCAGCACTCTCTCTCCCTTTCTGTAGCTCTCCCCTCTCCAATACTCTGCCTCCCCAATTCTAGTTGTCTTGGCTTCCCTAACCTTCAATTCTTATTTCCCCAATTCAGCAAAGCTGGACGTCCCCACCCTCTTCACTGTGGCCTGATCATTGTCTCCTGACAGTAAGGTAGGGCAAATGTGGGGTCATATTTGTTTCCCTCCTTTGTTTCCCTTTTTTTTTTTTTTTTTTTTTGTAAAATGCAACCCTGGCACTTCCTGTCATCCAATATCTGAAAATATTGTTTCATACATTTTATTTAATTTCTTAATTGTTTAAGAAGAGAGGGAAAATCCACTCCAACATTTCTGAAGCATTCTTTAAGAACTACATTATAAATACGTAATCAGAGCCCAAGCTGAGCTCTTTAAAAAAAAAAATTACATCTATGCTACATTCATTAATTTCCTTTAAGCCTGGAAATTTGTTTGGCTGCTTTATGATTTTGTACCTGAGATTTTCCAGAGGTTTTAATAAGTCCTATGTAATTTTACTTACAGACAAAATTTATCTTTTACCTTGAGATTGTATTGCCTTAAATCTGCAAACTCTTTATCCATTCTGAATGTGGGCACTTAACTGCTTTTTTTTTCTTTCCTTTCCTTTCCTTTCCTTTCCTTTCTTTTCTTTTCTGAAGAGTACTTAAATAAGACTTTTTTTTTAAAGCAAACAAAACAAACAGTGCCAAATATTTTAAAATTTTTTTCTATTTGTAAATTTTCTTCTGAAAAGTAAAGCAAGAGCCTGAACGTGGGAACTCTGTAATCTACTCATCATGCCTGACTCTTCCACTAGCTTCCCTGCAGGATTTGCTGTGCCTCCTTCACATCAGGTGTCCATAACCAAGCCCAACTCCGAGCTAAATGCATTGCCTTGTCTTAGAAAAGGTTCTGTCTCTGTGAAGATGGCCAGGAGAGCAAACAATACCTCAGTGCCAAGAAAAAGATGTTCCCTTCCTCCCAGCCACTGCTGCCTGTGCTGCCGGGAACTCAGCTAAGAGCACGTGACCCAGGTGTCTCTCCCGGGTCCTTCATACAACTCGAGGTGAATGCCTTGCCCCCCACGTTCAGCTGTATAGATTCAGGAGATTTGTTGAGGGAGATTTCTTAAGGTGACCTCTTTAAAAATTCTACCACTTAAAAAATTGCAAAACATTAGAAATAAATGGTACATCAGAAACCTGTATTCTAATACTCTGTGGTTTCCCAGTGCAGAGTGACAGTTTGATTCCTCAGAGGAGACAGGTTGAAAATGGTCTGCCCACATCCTACAGAAAACTGGGACTGGTCCTGGGCCTGTGATAAGCATTCTTTGACATCTTTGTGTCCCGGGAATCCAAGTGTGAATTGTTGATCACAGAGAGCTTCAAAAACAATGTGTAGCACCAAAGTATGCATGACCCTTTGTTGTCAAAAACCAGTACTGTGATAGGAACACGGTGTAGTTACTGGATGGTTGAGGATATGGGTCTTTCTAAACACACCGATTAATATCCCAGCTCTACAGCCACCTTTCTAATGCTTCACATCTCAGTCTTATTTATGGTGACTTTCAGGTCCAACTGTTAAGGAATTACAGGAGGTAATTGATTCAAGCTGTGCTTAGTCACTACTAATTCAATAAAGGGTAGCCTTGTGAATAAAAATCGTCATCCTCCTCATCATCACCCTCATCATTATCATAATCTTCATAGATGCTAAATAGACTAACTTGGCGCTACATATTGAATGCATGACATCTACCACTGTGAGAAGCTTTGGATCAAGCTCTTTGAGGTAGGATTCAAATCATAAATATGAAGTTTAATATCTATAAATATATAAGCATATACATAGAATTCAGAACACCAAATTTTTTTTTGAAATGAAGAAACAATGTCATACTAAGCTATTCCATTAAAATAGCTTGATTGAAAATCTCAGTAAAGGATGTCCTATGTCAATGGAAATTATTTACCTTTATTAGTTTTGAGAATTTTGTCTCTGAGTCTCATCTCCCCGAGCACAGGCACTTTATTTAAAGTCTATCATGGTGGAGTTTGGAGCTCTGGGAAGGGAGGGACATACCCTGTCATTCCTCCCTGAAGGATGTATGGGGAGTGGAACACCATAGAAGGTGGCAAATCTGTTGAAAATGGCTATCAGGCTGTGTTACCTGAATTAATTTCCCTGAGCCCAGAACAACAAGCCATCATGTGATAGGTAACTCTCCTTTTGGTGATAGGTTTTTGTGTTAAGTGTTTGGTAGTTCATAATTACTTCTTCCCTAGTAATGGAAGAATACATTCTTTTACCAAAACTCTTCCCTAAATCTCTACCAAGAACTCCTGAGACTCTTATCCTCTTCAGAGTTAGTATGTATCACTTCAATTCATATTTTTTCTTGCTTTTCTCTCTCCAGGGAAGAGTAGAACTTCAGATGAACTTAAACTTTGTTCATTTGTGATAAAATTTTTAATACTGCACAAATCTTTATAAAAATTTAATTAAATACCAAGATTGATTATCCTTTTACTTCTGCCTTTTAAGTAATTACAGATCTTAATCAAGGCCGCGTACAGTGCTGAAAATATAATTTATCATCTGCATACCTGAGAATCCTCAAACATCGTTTCTATTTTCTGTCCTGCAAAGTGAATGGGGAAATATTTTATATGCTCATTTTCTATATGGGTATAACTCTCCAGGACCCATGTGTGAGGATGTCCCTGTTGGGTCAGAGGAAAGGAGGGTCACATAAGTACCTGTTTACTTCCTTTAGTCACCTTCTTCTTTTTCTTGCTGTCCCTCAGAGCCCATGACCTATTCCCCTTTCTCTATTACTCCTTATTATTAATCCTCATTCTTTCAGGTGTACTGTTATTGGTCAAAGATATTGATCGTAAGAAAAAAGGAGTGGATCTTCTCAGATAAGCTCTTACCAAATTGCACCTGCGTTAGAAGGCAACCCTAAGGATTCTCTTCAGAATTACTTTCTAAGTCTGAATATCTCCCCATCCTGATTTTTCCTGCAGTAAAAAAAAAAAAAAAACTATATGATGCATACTGAGATCTAGTTTTATATTTTATGTTCATACTCTTTGCTCCTGAAATTATTTTAGAACTGCAAGTTGTTCACAAACTTTAAATAACTATCAATTGCAAGGAACAACCACTGGAAAACAACTGGTGAAATATGACAAGATGTGCAGGACCTGTGAGAAGATGATTTGAGAGTGCAGCAGATCTTACCATGATCCTGGGCACCTTAGCTCAAGTATGATTTGCCCTATAACGTCCTCTTGTCACTCTCTTAATTAACATATTTATTTATATAATTGTATATATTAAGCCTTTGACACTAAAATATAAGTTCTATAAAAGTAGATATTTTATCTATCTCATTTAGACAGCATCTAACATATAACTAAGTGCTCAATTAAGAAAAGAGTTGAAAAATTGAATCTTTAATATATAAAGAGTTCTTCACTCCAACAAGTAAGAATAATGTCTGCTGCAGAAAAATAGACAAAGTCACGAAATGGCAACTCCAATATAAAGAAATACAACTAGCTAATAACTAGCTTACCCTCCATAACTAGCCAAAAAACAAATTTAAAAAATTATAAAACAGAATTAGCCACATTTAAAAAATAATTTAGTCATATGTTTCAGAAGAGTTTAAATAGTTTATGTTCTTTGACCCAGAACTATATTTCTGGTGAATAAACAAGAGATTTTTTAAGAAGTACTTACAAAAATGATATATAATGTTCCCTGATATGAATAGTTGAAAAAAACTAAGTATTTAGCAATAAGATATTTATTATACTATGCTATCTCCATAGTAATAATTCTATACAGACTGTTAAAAATTGTATTCCAGAGAATATAAAAGCATTTTGAAAAATCTACAGAACAATGTCAGTTGACAAATGCAGAATGCAAAATCCTTATATAGTATATTATCTTGATATTGTATTATGTATAAGGATTTGCAAATATGCACTATAGAAAAATGATTGGGAAAATACATAAAAAATTAACAACTGTCCCTGATAATTGTAAATTTTGTTTTTGTATACATTTTTGATATTTCTATATGTTCTGTACTGACAGATGGACTGCTTTTATAATTGAAAAAGTCAATATTGTTATTATTGTTAACATTTAGAGACCACACCTGGTGATCTGGAAATATTGAAGTATGGATATACTAGGAATATTTGTTTGAATAAAGAACCATCTACATGTTTTTCTAAACAACAGTTACTTTAATACATAGAAAAATAAGTCTAAGACCATTTTTGAACAGAGGAGGAGGCTTCAAATTATGGGAACAAATGCTCTAAATATTTTCAAAAATTTCCTATCCTCCTTGTTAGAGGAGTGCTGTTATTAGTTTTCTGTAACCAAGTGTGACACCCTTGGGGGAAAAGAATTTTGAAAGGAATTTTGTATCTATGTAATTTCAATCTTCTGAATCATTCTGTATTATTCTGAAGTTAGCTAGCATTCACAGCTTTAAAGGAAACAACGGCAAAAGTAAACATACCAAAAAACTAGTCCATCAACATGCAAAAACCAAGGACACCCTCTTGTTACTAGGAGCTAAAATAAGGCACGATTAAAGAAAATTCCCCATGTAAAATCATGCGCATTACAAATTCTCCACAAATACTGAAGGTTACTTTTTCACAAACTGAAGCTATAGTCATAGCAACCTCAAGCCTGAAGCTAAATATAAGCACAAAAACAGTATACTTGTTGTAAATACAGCAATCAAGCAACAGGAGCACAAATTATGCATAAGAACCACTTCAATCAAGTGAGGCAGAAGGTGAAAAATCACAACCCAGATCATCTTTAGACCGAGGAACCAGTAAGTTGAAAGAAGAGGGAAACAAAAGTGGCAGGATCATTTTGAAAAATCAATTATTAATGAGTGAGGCAAATAACCTTCTATAAATATTTATCAAATGGATAACTTACCTAAGGGTCAGGTCATCATAATTAGTCTTCATATTACCATAGTCTACTCTCTGCTGAGGCAGGAGGGCAGCCACATGAACTCTTTACATAAATATCAATATTGTGGTGGTCATAGAATTTCCAGATTTGACTATGAATAATCTGTATCAATAAAGGAGGTTGGAGAAAGTAACACAAAATGGTTATAGACATGGCTGTTCTTATAAAGACCCAAATCCCTTTGTCCTAGTATTCCTGTGAAAGGATAACTTAACCCTCTGGAACAGCAGATCTTCTAACCACCACTCTTTTGCAATTAGGATGACTGCCTTTCCAAGGCTCAGCTGGACAGTTTCTCATGTCCCTCAAAATAGTTGTCATTGGGAACCACTGAACAAATTCAGGGTTAGAAGTTTGGGGTGGGAAAAAGGCAGACTCCATGTTCAGGAACAGACCCACAGCTAATCATTTTTGCCTCCAGCATATACACTTAAAAATCCCAGGGGTGGAGCCATGATATTTGAGCCCTCAATTTCAGCACGAGTAGCAAAGATAGAAGGAGAAGTGTCTAGAATAGAAGACACCGGATCCCCATCATTTATGTAAATGAGATTTTTCTGCCAAATTGACCATACAAGTTTTTTTCCTGTATCTTCTGTAAATACTCAAACAAGTATTTTTATTCATATATTTACTTAAATGTAAGTATAGTTGATTTACAATATTATATTTGTTTCAAGTGTACAACCTAGTATTCAATATTTTTATAGATTAAACTCAAAGTTATTACAAAATAATGGGTATATTCTGCTGTGCTCTACAATATATCCTTGTTGCTTATTTATTTTATACATAGTAGTTAGTATCTTTTAATCCCACACCTCTTTCTTGCCCTTCCCTCTCTCCCCACTGGTAACCACTAGTTTGTTCTCTGTATCTGTGAGTCTGTTTCTATTTTCTTGTATACGTTCACTTGTTTTATTTTACAGATTTCACATGGAAGTGATAACAGAGCTTTTGTCTTACTCTGTCTGATGTATTTCACTAAGCATAATGTGCTCTAGGTCCATCCACATTGTTGCAAATAGCAGAATTTCATTATTTTTTATAGCTAATAGTCCATTGTATATGCCACATCTTCTTTATCCATTCTTCTGTTGATGGACAATTAGGTTGCTTCCATATCTTGGCTATTGTAAATAGTACTGCTGTGAATATGGGGATTCAAGTATCTTTTCAAGTTAGTGTTTTCAATTTCTTTGGATATATACCCAAGAGTGGGATTGCTGGATCATATGGCAACTTTATTTTTAGTTTTTTAAGGAAACTCCATAATGTTTTCCATAATGGTTGCACCAATTTACATCCCCACCAACAGTGTTCTAGGGTTCCCTTTCCCCAACATCCTCACCAACACTTGTTATTTGTGGTCAGTTTCATGGAAGCCATGTTGGCAGGTGATATGTAACATCTCACTGTGGTTTTGATTCACATTTTTCTGATGACTAGCAATGTTGAGCACCTTTTTATGTGCCTATTGGCCATCTGTATGTCTTCTTTGGAAAAATGTCTACTCAGGTCTTCTACTCATTTTTATTTGGGTTTTTTGTTGTTTTAATATTGAGTTGTGTGACATATTTTTGTATTTTAGATATTAACCCCTTATCAGTCATACCATTTGCAAAGATTTTCTCCCATTCAGTAGGTTGTCTTTTCACTTTGTCAATGGTCTTTCGCTGTGCAAATTAAGTTTAGTTAGGTACCATTTGTTTACTTTTGCTTTTGCTTCTCTTGCCTTAGGAGACAGATTCAAAAAATTATCACTATAATTTATGTCAATGAGTGTTCTGCCTATGTCCTCTTTTGGGAGTTTTATGGTTTCAGATCTTAGCTTTAAGTCTTTAATCCATCTTGAGTTTATTTTTGTATATGATGTGAGAAAGCATTTTAATTTTATTCTTTTATATGAAGCTGCCTAGTTTTCCCAGCACCACTTATTAAAGAGGCTATTTTTTCTCCATTGTATATTCTTGCCTCTTTCATTGTAGATTAATTGACCATAAGTGTGTAGGTTTGTTTCTGGGCTCTCTATTCTGTTCCATTGATCTACATGTCTGTTTTTGTGCTGGTTCCAAACTGTTTTGCTTACAGTCTGAAGTCAGGGATTTTGATACCTCCAGCTTTCAGACAAATATCTTTTAATTCTCCTGGTTTTGTTTTCCAATTCCACTTTCTTCAAAAAAAAAAAAAAAGTAACCTCCAATAATTAGCACTTAAATTAATCAGGAAAAAGGAATTCTATATAAAGATGTTAAGCACAGACACTGGGTCTGTTTTCACGCACAATTGACATCCCCCTAGGCTAAACCTACGAAAGCTTTCATCATAATGGTGATATCCCTACAATGGACCTCAAGAGCTTACTTGGCAATTTAGGAGGAAAGAACTCTTTACCACTCAGGGTCCATGTGACAGCTCTTTGTTCTCTTGTAGCTGGTGGGTCTGTTCTTCAGTTTGTAGCAGGACAATGAAACTCCTGAGAAGCGCTAGTGCTGTTTTTGTTTTCTCATGTTATTTCCTCTGTTCTAAGCTCTTATTTCCACCTGACAGTCAAACAATAAAAAGCACTAAGTCACCACCAATGAAGCAGAAAAGGAAAAGCAAGGCTAATGTTACCCTAAAGCTCTGTTGCAAACACAAAGAAAGTATAATTCCATGTCAAGGTATAACCTGGAATGACACACTGGCATGAATTACTTCTCTCAGTTTTTGACAGAACAGAAAAAGTGGCTAATGAAGTCACGAGAGGCTTTGGGGTTTCAACTTGTGAAACCTTTAGTATTATGACAGTGTCAGGATGGGTCAGTCTTACCGCTGCACTCACAGGATGGAACATACTTGTGACCTCCAGGTAAAATTGGACATTTGAAAAATTGTAGACTCAAATCAGTTCTGACACCCTTATCATAACTTTCCTATCTGAATATGTATTTAGTTTTCCTTTAATATTAGGGGTGTCATATTTTAGTACAGTCAAGAATTAATGTTATATTACTTTCTTAGTATACACATTTATGCATTTGTTTTCTTCTTAATATAATAAGATAAATCTTTCTTGGCTGAAATGAAAATTCAAGCTGAATTTGTGGGAAAAAAAAACAAAACAACTCAATTTGCAAGACAGTGTATAAAATCTCTACAACTGTGTCATTGTCCTGTGAATTCAGAGCACAGACTTTGATGAAATACCAATAACAATCCATGTAGGTTTACAGATTTTTTCTTCAACAAAGGGACCAAAATCAGTTCCTGTCCCAGTGCTAACTTTGAAAGTGACATTTAGAGGAAAATAGAAATGTATTTTCTCCAGAATGTGTTCCTCATCATTTTATCAATACCTGAAATACAACATGGAATTAACACAATATAAAATTTTAAAATAATTAATATTTCTACAAGACTTAGAGTCTTAAAATTGATTTCACAGATTATATCTCAAAACTGGTGAGGTAAGCAGGGCATGTGTTTTTGCAATCATTTTTATCAGAGAGGCAAGTTTTTCAAGGTTATATACCCAGTAAGGGAAAAGTTGACACCGAATACCAGGCTATGGAGTCCTGAAGGTCTTTGTATTATATTCAAAAGCCATGGAGTTTGCGGTTTAAGTAATTTCTCCCTTTTAAAGTGCAAATACATCTGAAAAGAATAAACCTATTAAATACATTAGCAACATAAATGATCTAAATATATTCTTTCCAATTAAGAAGGAAAGAAGGAAGAAGGGAAGATATAGCAACTAATGATGGAACATTAGTATTGAGATGAGGAGGATCAGGATGCTGGTAAACTCATCAGGACTTTTGGTTGAAGGTAACTGAAAATTAACACAAACTAGTTCAAGGTTATAGGGAAGTTTCTAGAATATACAGAAAAGGTGAAAAAGCAAATACCTGAAAGGGCAGGAATCAGGACAGTTCTGGAATCACAGCCACAGACACTAGGGAATCAACACATAGGATTCTCTGTCTCTGCTTGATTTCTGCTTCTCTCTCCTGGTTAGCTTTAGTCTCTCTTCTGCAGATAAAATTCTTTACCCTTTAGGGCATGTGGCCACCTGTAGCTGTAATTTGTATTCTAAAGGTTTCCTCACTAGAGGAAAAAAATAATCTATCTACCAATTTTAGTTCAAAAACTCCAGGCGAAGGCTCAGACTTGATTAGATCCCATGCTCACTGCTTGGTCTAATCATAACATTTAGCCGTAATGTAAAACGTTTGCTCAAGCTCTTACCTTTAGAGAATATATTTTGAAAATAAAGTAACTCAGTTATCTTTCCACCTAACTAGTCTGAGTGATAGATGGGCCTCAGAGGAGAATTCTGTGAGTTGAGGCAGCTCTTCTAGTACAATTGGGTAAGCTGCACCACCAGGGGAATCCTGAACATGTGAGGCACATTGTCATAGACATTTAGGGACAAGTAAATGGGAGCCCTCGGGGATAATGGGATTATAAAGAAATAGAGGTAATGGAAGAGAAGGATGGGAAGCAATTGAAGATAAACTCATTACTTACATAATCATTTCAAGTGTCATACCGACTTTAAGGAATTAACTCAAAAGCAGAACAAAACAGAGTAGGTTTAGAGAAAACTGGCTGGAGAAAGTTAGGGATCTCTGAGAATTTCTGTGCGGGAAAATATCTTTTCAAATTCTAGAGATCATTACAAGTAGAGATTAAGACCCCAGAAGTCAGATGAGGAAAAGCAAAACAGATGAATATGCTAGGACTAACTACAGGAAGGAAGCAGAATCTAGAAGGAGATAAATTCAGAGGGATCTTGTCCAAAGATAGAGAACCCTTCTTCTCCCCCATCAGAGCACCGTGGTGGTGAGTGCTTTGCTTTTGGACTCAGAGAGACCTGGTTTTGAATCCTGTCATGTATTAGTTGTTTGGTATTGAAAAATTATTGCTCCATGAATCTGTTTCCTCATTTCTACCACAGAGTAATACTGGCTCGTAGGTTGTGGTGTGAAGGAAAAGCCGGGCCGGTCTAACAAGATAACTCACAAGTTTAGGAATGTGAAGGAAAAGCTGGGCTGGGCTGGCAGGATAACTCACAAATCTAAGTATCGAAATACTGATCTGAGTTCAGCTGGACTAACTTGTAAATCTAAGTTAATTAGTGTTGGTTTGCTGTTCATGTTTTTTTTTGTTAGCCAGCTGGATTTTCAAAGATATATATCTGGCTTTGGAATGTTGGTTTGCTGCCTCCCTGCCTCCACTTTTGTGATAATGATGCTGCTAAAGCTGTTCCATGCCTATTGGCCGAATAGCCCAAGCTTGTACTTTACCCTATAAAACCTCACACGCACGTCTTGGAGGTGCTCAGAGCTTTGGAGCAGAAGCCCCTCTGAGCCCGCCGGCGTAATACATCTGAGTACTCCAACCCTCCGAGTGGTGCTTGTTTCTTGGCTGGCCTGTCATTTCCGTAACAGTGGTAGTGTTCTTGTTGTTCTTCGTAAGGATTAAAAATATTAGCTCCTGCATTACGAGAGTCAAACTTCCATGAACTGATATGTGGCAGAGGCAGCACTGCGGATCAGTGTGGCAAGCAGTTGGACTTCTAAAAAGAGGGAGAAAAGAAATAGGACACTGACCTTACTCCACACACAAGACACAATTTCAGACAGATTAAAGGCGTCCATATGAAAGGTAAAACCAAAACACTTTACAGAGATAATAGTGGATATCATATTTATGACTTTGGGGTAAAGAAAGATTTCTAAAAAGATATGACACATTAACCATAACATAATGCATTGAGAAATTCTGTTCCATTAAAATTAAAAGCTTATGTTTAGTAAAAGATGAGATAATGCTACACATCTACCAAATTGACAAAATTTTTAGGTTGGATAGGAACATACTGATGTGAATGTGAATTAATAGGAATTACTCTTATGTGACGTTGGTGGAAGTGAATATTGCCAACTACTTTAGAAAATAGTTTGCATCATTTGATGAAGGCAAAGCTATGCAGACCCTATGACCTGGGGTTTGTATTCTGCGTATCTGCTCTGGGGAAACATGTACATATTCACCAAGATACATGTGTGAAAATATTCCAGGTGGCATTTTTCATGATAGCCAAAAGCCAGAAACAACTCAAAGGTCTACAAATAAACACATAAATTGTAGAATACTGAATAATTTACCAAAAATGAAATTGACTAAATTATAACTACATGTGATAACATGGATGAATCTTATTGACAAAATTCTGAGCACAAAAACCCAGACAAAAGATACAATAGTACAATTTTCATTCACAAACATCTCCAAAACAAGCGAAATTAAACTGTCTTATTTGGAAATATGAACATAAGTAGCAAAAATTGAAAGAATAATAAAGAAATTATCTCAAAATCAGAATCAGGGTTTTGACCATCATCAGGAAAGGGTACACAAGCGTTTCTGAGATGCTGGCAATATAATTTTTTCTTTAACATGAATGAATAATCTGGGTCACACTTGTCTTGTTTTGTTAATGAAACAATACTCAAGGTGGTGTGTTTCATATGATTTTATATAAGGAGATCTCCAATCTTAAGGTGCTTCTGTAATTCACATTCACAACTATATTGTGAATTACAGAAATTCTCTGTTTTTCCCTCTGTTTCTACCGTTCACCCTTGTCCATCTTGAGAGAATGGTCGTTTGGGATCGGTAACAATCTCTCTTGTCCTCTAGCTTCCTATAGACTTGACCAATGAGACAGTCCAGCAGGAATGAGCACAGTGTCATGATACATTCACCCCTGGCTTTTTATGACCATTATAAGTTCCTGATAAGTAGTTCTCCCCCACAACTATGCCCACTTTTCCTCTTACTAGATAACGGCTGCTCCCGTCCCTTGCCATTGTGAGTGTAATATCACTCTCTATTTCTAGCTGTAGAGTATTGTATTGCTTCTTAATTGTTTTCCTTAATCTTGCTCATAATCCTTTCACTGAACTCTATCTACTCAAGTAGTTTATTTGAATGTGACAATCAGTTTCCTGCCAGTTTTCTGACTAATCAGTCCCCCTTTTTTCTTGGTTGAATCAAAATGAAAAAAAAAATTTTCTAATCACTTTAGCTGAAATTCCAAATTCCAGTAACACACATTGTTAATGCATTATGATTTGGCAATCAAATCGTTCCTCCGTCGACTTTTACGTTATTCATAAGATCATACCGATCTTAAAAGCAGGACTGTTTCATGGTTCTAGCTCACATATAGTATTTGGCAGAGTGCTAAACAGCATAAGCATAAGGTTCAGCATACACCTGCTGACTGATGATTATTTTTAGATTTAGTACGGTTTGATTTGACAATTAGGGCATATGTTTCTCACAAATAGCTTTCCCTAATTTTATCACTTAGGTGACTCCTAAAATTTTCCTTTGTGATCCTCTCATTTGTATTATTATGTTGATGTTTACATGTTGTAACAGAATAATGCTATTCAGCATTGTTCGCATGCTATTATAAGGGGAAATTATTTTTTTATTGATCTATAGGAAATTTCAGGAATGTAACTCTCTATAACTTATACATTGCAAATAGAAAGTGAGATTTTCATTATTGTATCTGTATATAATAAACCAACATTTAGTCACATAAGCCCAAATGGTATCTAATATTGTAGCTAAGTGGAAATAGGTTTTATTTCTAATGTATCAGGTAAAATTGAGTAAAACTGCATGTTGGAACTTCTAAATTAACTTTTAATGTTACTTTAATAAGGCATAATTGCTGCCAATCTGATCCCCAAGGCAATAATATTTAACATTTGCTTGTGTTTTAGTTTTGTATTTGCAGGAATGCCACACTACTGTTGGGACTTACTAAATACAATTCTGGTTTTTTCAATAGAACTTTTTTTCCACATTCAAGCAACCTAATAGGGGCAAAGAAAGCAGTCTTCAGACCAGTGGCTCTACCTGTCAGGTGTAAATATTGCTGTGATTTGTGTTTGTGATGTATTTATTTGATTTTGTTCTCATCCTTCAATCAGGTTTTAAATTGAGTGTAATATATATGTCTTCACTTATTCAACTCTCATTTAAATGGTTGTAGATCTTATGATTTAGGGAAGCTAATATTGATCTGTAATGTCTACTGTGCCATCACCTCCCCACCTTTCCATCTCCTTCTGTCTCTACATAAAATAATACAATTTTTAGGAGATTTCCCATATGAAACAATATTTGTAGAAATAATTATAGAGAAAATCAAGGACTTTGTTGTGTTCATGTGCATTAGAATGTTAATTAAAAGTAGGGGGAGGGTAGAGCTAAGGTGGTACAGTGCATGTTTAGCATGCATGAGGATGCTGGTTCAATCCCTAGTACCTCCATTAAAGAAAAAAAAATTAAATAAATCTAATTACCTTCCCCCTGACAAAAAAAGAGCAATTTAAGGGAAACCCTAAAAAAGCTAGAAATTTGCCATAGTCTATATTCTAACATATAAGCTCTACTTTAAAAAGATTAACCTTTCATTATGACCTATTCAGAATTTTCCTTCACTGATTAAATTTTTAATTCAAATTTCATTTTGAAAATAGTCTATTTCCTTCCTACTTCAAGAAAAAATTATAGTGAAGGGAGAAATGCTACATTCCTCCAGTCAAAGGACATTGGAATTGTCTGAGCAGTGACTGGCTCAGAGGGGATCACGGAGCACCACTGGGATCGCATGCATTTCCTATTGGTGGACAGATGTTGAACTTCTGAGTTGGCCTGAGTGTCCTGGAATCTGGGCCGAAGCGAAAGATGTAGAACAAAGCTGAACACTGCCAAGCCGTGTAGCTTTTAAACCTGTCAAAATCTGACATTCTCTTTTACAGTCCTTTCAACATGAAGGCATAGGTTATCACAATACAATGGTAGTAGTATTCTAAATTAGAGTAATAGATATTTCCAAATTGGTATTTGAGGGGGAAAAGTGGATAAAATCAAACTTTCAAAATAAGAAGAAATGCTAACATACTTAACTAGGATCCTGGAAGCTGGGTTTATATGGCTAAATTTTTTTTAAATTAATTTTTAGGCAGCTCACTTTACAATAACTTTTCACTTTAATAGAAGGCAATATATTTGTCATATATTTCATGAACATGCATAGAATAATGAAGAATGTGAAATCATAAATGATCACCTTTGAAGAACAGAGCTCTCATTAGAACAAATAATTTTTTCTTTGATTGGCTATCGATACATAAAAAGATTGTGAAGAGCAACTTTATCAGGTTGAAAATAAAAATCAACTTCATGCACTTAAAGAATATAAAATCTTTCAATTTATATTCTTATAAATTAATATTACACACTTTTCTAAATATTTCAACAAAACAACTTTATGCGCTGGTTTGTGTGTGCATTAATATGCATGATTCAGTGTTTACGTGTACCTGTTATCTAGCAATCTCCAGACTATCTGTTTAGCTAGTGGTTTTGCCCAACAGCCAACAATGTAGACTGGCCTCATCTGGGAGATTTTTATGGTCTTATCTGGACTTTTTCATGCATCTACTGCCATCTGCTAGGTTAGTTTGGTAGCTCTGCTTCTGGAGGTTAGTTGACTGTTGGCTGGGGCATCTTGGTTCTCCTCTACAAGGTCTCTTACCACTTAGCAACCCAACTTAGGCTTCCTTTTATGGGGCTTGGCAGGTTTCTAGGAGTAGGCAGAAACACACCAAGCATCTTGAGGGATGGGCTCAGAACTGGCACATGGTTCCTTCCAGTACATTCCACCAGCCAAAGAAAAATTTACGAGTTTAGGTTATACATTCACTTCTTAAAAGAAAAGCTACAAAATTGCTTTGCAAGGGTATAGATAGTGAGAGGGGAATAAATGAGGCCAGTTTTCAATCACTATATGACAACCCAGTTAACCCTTTCAAAATATGTTCTTTCTTTCTTAGTATGGCAAATAAGAGAACACTTCAATTCCTTCTTTCTTGGATACGCAGCTAGACTAAATACATGTCTTCCTTCAAGTTAGGTATGATCATATGACTGAGTTCTAGTGAATGAAATCTAAGTGAAAATGATGTTTGCCATGTTTAGTCCTGGGCCATATAAATCTTCCACGTGTGATTATATAGTCTTGTTTTCCATCCGCAGCCAAATGGAATGTCTCTGAACCTTAGCTTAAAGAAATGTACAGCCAGAGACCCTAAATAACTGGACAAAAATCTGTCTACAAACCAGGAAGCATGATTGCACTTTATGTAAGAAATAAGCTTCTATGCCTTAATTCATTGAAACTTGGGAATTGCTCTGTTATAGCAGCTGACATTATTCACCTTAACTTATGGTATAATTCTTTTCTACCTAAATATTAGTAACCAGGATATACTCTTTATTGGCCTCAGTTTTAAATAGCTCTGTTAATATGTACTGGACTATCTAGTAAAAGAATTAATATTGGAAGAATAGCTGCACATGCAAACCCCACAAAGATATCGTTAAAGACAACTAGCAATATAGTTTATTAATCAAGACGTTTGCTCCCATATGTTAAGGCTGATGAGATATTTTTATTTATAATGTTGATTTATTTTCCTTAAAATTAAATAATTGCTCTCTTTTCTGCTGTCTTCCAGTTATTTACTGGCCATAAATCAAATATTAATGTGCTCTAAATAATTGGTTCTCAACTTTTTTCTTTCCTACAATCATATGGGAGGAAGAAAAGCCCCAAAGAATGCCTACTCCTCATGTCCTTGCTTCCCACAAGGAAAAACAAATCCTCAGCACATTAATGGATGCCATTGATAAAATACCAGTTAAGTATTATGTAGTCTTATGGAATGTCAAAATTAAAGTATTAAATTAATTCCCTAAAAAAGCAAAAATTTGGTTTAAATTGACAATCATTTAAATTCAAACACAAAGAATTAGTTTTTACTCCACTCCCCCATATTCTATGTTTTTATGCCACCTTTTACATGTAAATGGTTTCTCCTTTCCTCCCTGTTAACCAAACTTTAAAAAACAAAACAAAACAACAACAAAAGAACCTAAATTTTAAAATTTTAGATTTACAAAAAAATTGACAAAGGTAGTAAGAGTTCCCATGTTTCCCATACTCAGTTTCTCCTATTATCAACAGTTTACCTCAATGTAGGACATTTTACCATACAAATTAAGGAGCCAGTACATTATTACTAACTAAAGTCCATATTAAATTTGTATTTTCCTAGTTTTTACCTAGTGTTTTTCTTCTGTCCCAAGGTCCTATCCAGGATTTCATATTATATTTACGCATTATGTCTCTTTAGACTCCTTTTTGCTGTGACAGTTTCTTAAAATTTCCTTATTTTTAATGGCCTTGAGAGTTTCGAGGAGTACTGGTTAGGTATATTGTAGAATGCCCCTCTACTGGGATTTATTTGATTTTCTCATGGTTAGACCAGGGTTGTGGGTTTTGGGGAGGAAGACCGCAGGGTGAAAGTGGCATTGTCTGCACATCCTACCAAGGGTCCAGACTATCTCACGACATCACTGATGATGTTGATCTTGATCACCTGGCTGCGGTGGTGTTTGTCACGTTTCTTCCAACGTACAGTTACTCCCTCTCCCTCTTTTCCATTGTGTAGTCTGGAAGTCAATCATTGTGCATAGTTCATTAAACATGCTTTTCATAATTTTTTAAAATGTGGATCCATCTAATTGAAAATTAGTTTATTTTAAATAGCAGAACTGTAATATTTTCTATTCTAATTTCATTTAGGTTCTTGTTTTCCAGGATTACATATGTTTCTGAATACCTATTACAGAGTCATAGTGTCAGGCTTTATCTATATCATTTCAGGATAGTGCAGAAAAGGTAAATCATTGATGTGCTTCAAAATGTTCAGATATTAGGTGATCCAGAGCAGTGTATTTTGTTGAAGTTTAGTTTTGGCCAAGAATGTGCCAGAGAATCAGTGGATGGATCAGGATTTAATGTTTATTGGATGAAGTTATACAGTTGTTAGGGTCTTAAATAGGATATGGCAACAGAGACGGTATGAAAAAACTCCATCTAATTTTTGTGATGTACTCTATGTATAAAATAATAATAAAAAAAGTTTTGAAAGCTTCTCCAAGGCTAGTGACTTAGTGAATTGTAAAAATAACCTGCTCAATGGCAAAGGACAATGGGATGAGAACTGAAGGACCATGAGAAAATATGGCATGGAGATGCTAAACATCTCGACCTTAAGATGTTTAACACAGACAATAGACTGTCCTTAAATTCTTCTCATTTTACTCTGTGGATGTGTGAGACTATGTGTGTGAATGTCATCTGTACCTTTAAAACACACCATTTTATTAGACTGGAGGTTCAAGGGCAGAGTATGATTTCTGGAGGAGAATATAGAATTGACAGATGCAAGCCCAGGCCTCTGGTCCTCCAGAGAGTAGAAATACAGTGGATTACCAAGTCAGGGCTTCAGTCCCAAGGAAGCAGTTCAGCTTTCCAATTAATGACTAAGCCAAAATAAAATCCTGAATGTTAAAAATATTCGTTGTAAGAAGACAGATTAGAGATACCTAGAATTTCACACACACCCAAAACCCTGATCTTTGACCTCAAATTCAGCGTGTCAGAATTGTGAAATAGCTGCTAGAGTTTAGTGCAAGTTCCACAGCACTGATAGAACAATGCTTCTCTTCCTCTAGTCTGTGCAGAGAAACTGTGATGATAATAGTATACTTTCTTACCGGTAAGGTACTCAGTGTAAATTTCACTTTCACACACATTATCCCGTTACAGCACAGATGCTAACAGAATTTTGCATATCTAGGATAAAATAAGCAATGTGGAAACCAAAGCCAAAACCAAAAACAAACCTGAAAAACAAAAAAAAGGCAAAAATGCAAAACACTTTAGGCAGTGGTTTCAAGGTAGCCATTTACTTTTAAAAGTGTGGTCCTTGGACCTCGTAGCGTTTCCAAGTTTCGTTCAGGGTAATTAAAAGCAAAATTAATTTTCGTAATAACATTAAGAAATCATTTGCTTTTTCCAATGTAGTGACATTTTCACTGATGGTACAAAAGCATCAGTGGCTAAAATTTCTGATGCTTTTTCCTAAATCAAAGCAGTGGTACAGAACTATACTAATTGTCATTGAATTCTTCACTGCCAGGTACTCAAAGGAAAAAAAAAAGTCCCAGGTTTACTTAAGACTTTTTGTCTTTGATGAAGCAAAAATGTTATTATTTGTATTAAATATCAACCCTTGAGTACACCTCCTTATATTCTGTGCAATGAAGCAAGAAGTACACATGAAGCATTTCTGCTGCATAACAAAGTGAACCAGTATTTTCCAATGGAACAATAAATGATGTTTCAAAAGTTCCAGATTACGCATAGGTCAAAGATCCATTCGAAGTGCAACAATAGATCTTAATAGAACAGAATAAAAAAGTTCATTGCTGCAGTTTTGGATTCCATGTTACTACCTTTAAGAGATTATTTGTCAAGTTTAGGTGCAGTATTAAAGATTAGTATCCACAACTGCTTGCAGAGGTTGTTAAAATACCCTTTCTGTTTTCAACTATATATCTGTGTGCAACTGGATTTTCATCAAAGCAACACAGATGGAAGGCAGAGAAGACATGAGAATCCAGCCATCTGGAGACATTAGAGAAATCTGAGAAGTATAAAAACAATGCCTTTTCTCTCATGAATTTATTTATTTTGGGGGGATATATAGTTATTTCTCCTAAAACGTAAACCAGTTGTGTTAATAGGTAATAGGTTTATTACTTTTGTTTTATAGAAATTAATAATTAACAATGCTTAACATTTCTGTTTTAATTTTTAATATGGTAAATATCAGTACATATAACTCACATTACAGGAAAATTATTGGAGGTTCTCAACATTTTTAGGAGTTTGAGGAGTTTGAGACAAAAACACTTGAGAAGGGCTTGCTTAGGTCAACCTAATAGACGGGTACTGAGAAAACATGGTAGCTGTCTTTAAGTGTTTGAGAAACTACCTCGGACATCTTTTGGTTTTACTTGCTCAGCATCCAATTCCTTTTTCTGATAAAAGCACACCAGTTTTCTTCTGAGGAATCATACTGCTTCTCTGTTTTAATTGGGGTTTATCTTAACTTCAGGCTGCAGGGGTAGATATTCTACCTTGGCGTGGACAATAAACATATTTATCATAAGCCCCATATCCTCCCCTCCTGGTCACAGTGTTTAGTCCAAAATGAGTACAGGTCAGTGAAGCTCACTTCTCAGACTTCTGCAGGAAGCACTGGAAAAGAGGTGGTCTCTTTTGACGGGGTTGATAAGCCACTGGGCTGTTTGGCTAGAACTGCTGTTTGGCATCATTGTCATCATTTGGATGCATCTTTCTCAAAGCAAAAGGACTGCAGAAGAAATAGAGACGGGGAGAGACCTAACTTCAATTACATCATTTGAGCACCTGGCTCAAGCCATGTCAGTTTTGTGAGGCAGTTAATTCCCTATTTGCTAAAATCAGTTTGACTTGGATTTCTCTCATTTTGTCTGAAAAGATCCTATTGAGTATTGTTCCAGAATGAATAATAATCACGATTGACCAGCTTTATTCTTAATGTAAGGAAGAAATTTCTGACAATCAGTGCTGTTTTAGTCATGGCAAAAACTGCCCCAAAGGATTTTCTAATTTTGACTTAGAAGAAAACTTAAAGATGAAAGGGATAAACACTTTTATCTGAGGAGTAAAGAAATTGAGATTCAAATGTTTTATGTTATTTCTAAAACCTAGTTAGTGGTAGATTCAGAAATGAGCTCAATGTCACTTAAGTGTCTGTAAACATCCAATGACCATTTTTCAGTGACAGTACAAACATAAAGGATTCCAAAGGCACTGTTGGGGACCGACATAATTTCAAGATTACATAAGTCATATCAAAAGAGAGAAAATAAAGTGGGGAGTTCAAGGAAGTATGCAGAAAATCTAAAAGAACAAAATCAGCTATCGAGACAATTGTGACTGTGACAAGGTCTGTTATTCGTTTACTGTGATTGAGAACTAACATACAGTGATGACTGCTTAGCAGTTTGTTTGTTTGCTTTGGTCTACACAAAACTGTTTCTATGTTATCTCTCCTAGTCATTGAAGAGTCAGTTCTAAAGATTCTTCTTAAGAAAACTTGCTGATTTTACACACACACACACACACACACACATCCTGTTTAATACAATATACACTATAATGCATGTTTAGCTAATTCAGTAATTTTCCTGAGTTTTTCTTCTAGATTGAACCATTTTCCAATATATAAGCTTTTCACTTGTCAATTAGATAGATGTGTAGAAAATATTAATTATTTCAGTCTACTAGTGTGAAGGGTACTACATTAAATCAGCACCAGTTTAACTTGAACTGTACCATGCATGGACACATGATTGTTGAGCAAAATGTGGGGTAGTTGGAATATTCTGCCCATTTGCACACTAGGGAGTGGTGCTCCAGCACACATTATTTTACTATTCTTCTATTGCTTTGCATTTTTCCTTGAATGCTGCTCTGACTTGAATTTAGTTTTCTTTAAAAATATGAAAAACAAGTTCATCTTTTAACAACTTTGTACTATTTTCTTTCCCAATATCGATCACTCAGATATCCTGATTAAACTCTCACTAAATTATTTTCATTCTCTTGGAAGGAAGGGCCTTAAATACTTAAAAAATTGATGTAGATAATTTTTCCAATCTCCAATACATGATATCTTGCAAGTTCAAATATGCTAATCTACAAAAAATAAATTTCCTGTTTGGAAATAGAACAAACATAACCAATTCAATAAAACAAGAAAAATAAGGCTTAATAGCTTAGGGCACAAATTTAATTTATTTCAGATTTAGCCAGCAGTACTGGAATTCTGTTGATGAAAAGTGAAGCTCAACTTTGAAGATATAGTAAACTGAGAAGAGGAAAAAATCAAATGATGAGGAAAGAGGGTTTAAAAAGTCAGTAATTCTATGTACTCTTCTATTTCTTCATTTATACCAATGGTTCTCAAATTCCAGAGTCATTTGAGGACCTTGTTAGTTATTCAGACATGGGTTGTAAATATTCTGGTGCAGTGAATTTTAGTCAGAACCTAGGACTCTGCATTTTTGACTAACATGACGAGGAATTCTGATAGAGATAATTTCAACGTCACATCATGCAGAACAAATCTATGTAGTCCATATACGAACTCCAGTTAAACTGTGTAAATTACATATAGCAATTTTTTAGCTTCAAAAGAGGAAGTAAAGGGCATTCAGGAAATAACTCCCCAATCAAATGTTCATTCTATGTGCTTAATTTGCCAAAAAATATCTCAGTGAAAATATAAGAAAAAAATTGAAACAAATGAGAGAGAGATACAGAAATAGAGAGAGACTTTCTTGAAAAACAAAGTGAAACACCTTTTTCTCATCTTAGTGACTTCTGTCTAGGGCTAAATCCCTTATAAATTGCAGTTGTACTATAATTGATTTCATCCTTAACAAAACATCAAATCCTCTTGGGGAAAAACAAAGGAAAGTGAGATTAGCCAAGGAAACAGAAAAAAATTCTATTTCAATGATTAAAATTTATGCCTCAGGAATTAAGCAGGCTTGATGCCTTCCTGGATTTACAACGTTTCATTTGTTACTGCTATTAGCTTTAACTGCTTTGGGAAAATTTAACAACAGAGCTATAGCATGGCTTACAACCATCATGAGCTTCAAAGATTCAAGAGCATGCGAAACGTTTCCTTGCAAACTCTGCTTTAATAGGATTACATGGATAACATCCCTGAATATTTATTCCCTCTACAAATCAGGTAGGACGCATTTTAATGACATATTTAAAACATTGTCAACTTACAGTTGAGGACAATGACACCTAGAAACATGTGCATTTTTGAAAAGAAATGAATCACAAGCCTCAAAAACTTTCTTGAAAATAGGAAGCTAATTTCAGGATGCATAGTGGCATCTTTATTGAACAAATTTGAAAAGTAGAATTTATGAAATAATAGTACTGCATATCAGTCCAGCGGTGAATTTGGAAAAATAAGATTAAACAACAATCATACCACCTAAAGCTAAAGTGGGCCCCCTAATCTTTTGCAGTATTTGCTATGAAACATTTTTTGCTTCTGAAAGGACAATTATGATACACAGTTGGATTGGTAACTCTCTCTCTCAGTTCTCATGCATAAAAAATAAACTGCCAATACATAATTAATGCAAATAATGAAACTGGAAACAAAAATCTGAGGCCTTGTTCAGATTAATGCCAATTGCTTGAATCACACATGTCCTTATAATTTATATTGAATTCTGACTCAATATATTTAATATCTTCCTATTTAAACATTTTTAATCCAAAAATCATGATATGTTTTGAATTCAGGCATTCTATGTTTATGTGTATAATTTGAATGTCAGAAAACTTGCTTGAAGCTTCTACAATCAGCCTGGAGGTGACTTGAATAAAGTTGTTAACTAATGAACAAAGTCGTTGTTAATATTAATCTGCATACGCTCATCACTCTTCTGAAGGACATTTATTCAACTTCGAGTTTCAAAGCTAATTGAAAGTCATGGTAGGTTGATAAATACTGGAAATAAGGCTAATATTGTCATAGCGTTTATTCCTATTTCATTAATTTTGTAATGAAGAAATATCTGAATGCTTTCTCTCTGTAAATACTACATTTCTCATTACATGACTGAACCACAATATTTACGGAGAATTGGCCATTATTTGAATAGCATCCCTATTTCTTTATAATTAGAATCCTGCTCATAATTAGAATTGGAAGAACTATTATTCAGGAGTTATAGTGTAAAGAAAGAATGATTAAGACTACATAGAATAAATAAACTATTTCAAAAACAAAACATAGTCAATAATGTGTTTATGTTTTTCTTTTACCTACTACTAACTTATACTTTTAAAAGAGATATCTATTCATTTATTTAACCTATGTTTAAATTCCCATTTGTTATTAGTCAGCTTTGCTGCTAAACAATCAACCCCACTCAGTGTTTCACAATAACAGGCATTTATCTAGTCTTCTCTGTCGGTACTGGTGACTGCAGGTTACCTGTAGCTGCTATGACTGCTTCGTTCAGCGTGGCTCTGCTCAACAAATCTTCCATTTTTAAGACAAAGGTTGAAGAGAGAACGCTATTTAGGGCAAGCCCATTCTTTTGGCAGTGGGAATTAACAAGAGACAAGGATGAATCCCACAATCACATTTAAAGCTTCTGCTCAGTTGTAGTATATTTCAAATCCACTTACATACTATTAATCAAAGTATGTCACTAATTAAGCCAAACATTAATGGGATAGACGGTGTGCTCCAAGGGTGACATGGAGAAGAGCATGTGAATGAATATTTGCAAATATTTGTAAATGTACCACACCACTGTAGGCTCTTTCGTATGCCCGTTGCCCTCAATTAAGTTTCAGTATAGACTAGGTAGTTTGCAAATAAAGCAAGTATAAATTATTTAAGAAGTCCTCCCTTCAGGTTTATCCTATCATATTATTTAAATTCTGGACATGTGTCTTTAAGAAAAAAATTAAATCTTATTTCTGTCTGGGATTTCATTTCAGCTATATAGTATATCAAATTTCTCATTGCAAACACTTTCTGTTGCTGATTCAGATTGCATTTTCATAAATTATTTTAATTCTATACGTGGGAGACAGCTCAAATTTAGAATCCCTAACAGAGGAAAAGAAATCAAAGTTGATTTGTAAGAGTGAAGACTTACATGTTGTCACAACATTAGGGGAAAGCTGAGAGACATCAGATCGCTTTCAGTTCTAACTGAGTCTCTTCCTTGCTGCTGCAGAATGAGACACCTTCCTGCCTCCAGGCTAGATACAACTTTCTACCTCATCCAGATCAGCCAATATCAATGACCAATGACCCGTGATGGGTACCTTGCACCTTCCCTGGTTTCTTCCTGGGGATAGTAATGGTTAAATTAATTAGTTGGTATGTGTGTTGGCATCTAGGTAGAACTATAAATAATAACACTTTGTCCAGGGCAATTTTTTTTGTAAGGTTAACTGATGGCTTTGTAATGCAATAAATCATTTCTTATTCCTTAGAGGTTACTACTGCGATTTTTCAACTGGAATTGAGAAACCAGGAATTCACAAGCGCTTCCATCTCCAAAATGGACCCAAATCAATCTAATAAGTATCCAGCTCCATAATATATGTTCTGCTTTGGTCTTTCTTGATGAGTTAATGCCTCTGCTTCTTATTTTATTTATTCCACTCGAATAATCAAGATCACACCCATATTTCTTGCTTTATTTATTTCAATTAAACTAACAAAATTATAGATATAATTAGAAGAAATATCATCTATAAAATCGGATGAACATCAATTTCATAGATGAATAAAAGGAATATTTTAACTCCCTTTTCTGGCTTACAAACTTCAAACAGTAACAACTATTTTCTATTTTGGCTTGTGTAAAGGTTTTGATATTGGTGAACCATTCATTGATGTAACAGATTCTCCCTCTACTTTTTATAGAGTTGGCAGGGCTGGCTCTCGCATGCCAGGAGAGAGTGAAAGGACAGTGGTGTGCACTGAGTTTTAGACGCATAAGCTTTCATGATGCCTAATAGACTTTCCAGAGTCTCACAGATTACCAGGCACTTCAGAGTTATCAAATTATATTGCTATTGTTTCATCATCCCTTACAATTAATTTTATTATTTTTTATATATGCTTCTTTCTGCTTTATAGATTATAATAAACAGAAATATCTTAGCATATCTTGTCTATTTCTCTCCATACATTATTAATATATTCACACATTTATACATATTTTGCTTTTCACAATACAGAATTGGTCACCAGGTTTTATGGATACAATTTTATCTCATGGTATTGATTTTTTTTACTTTAATAATCATAAATGGTCATATTTAGGAAAATGTTGCTAAATATTTCATTTTGTTTCTATTTTGTGTAATAGTGTTTTCATAAAGAGTTAAAATGATTTTATACAATTGTTTAATATTTGAGGAAAATCTTAAAAATGAAAGGGAAACTTAAATGCCTCACTAGATTTCTTAGAGAGAGGAATTAACATTAAATGCATTTCTGGTATCAAATTATCAAAGAAAAGCCAATTCAAAACATAAAATGACTAGTTTTGCCTATCTAATGATAAAGTATATAGTACTCATATAGTGCTAGTGATGATACTATAAAATGTGCATCACTGGTGTGTTGTATAATTTTAACTCCATCTTTCCTAAAAGCAATTTGGCTACACATATTTAAAGTTTGAAAATGTTTCCACACTTTGTCCAAGTATATCTACCTTGAGAAATGTGTTCCATAGGAAGTACAGTATTTATATACATCAACGGGACTATAGAAGGGATTTTAAGTTAACAAAGCAAGATACAAAATTATGGAGTCATAAGTAGATATGAAACTAGAGGTCACATTTTTATTTGTGTATTTAAAATTAAACCCATCCAACTGACTAGAAGAAAAGCCTGAGATCAGTACTTATTTTTTTTTTTTAGAGTTTGCTCTCCTTGCCTTTCATCAGATCATGTAGTAAGCCTGAGGAATTTGGGATCCTTGAAAAAAACAGACAACGTTCCATCTGCCTTCAACTGCCCCCATTGCAGATGACTTCATCCCTTGCAAGCACAAGTTCTTAAGAGATCAATATTGATTTCAGTACTTTAAAGTCTAGTCTGATCAGCTCCTGGCCCAAGCCAGCAAAGTCCTTTCATAGCTTAAACTTAGAACTCCTCAGGAAAAACCTTTAGGTCGGAATTCCTGTGGCCGGTTTTAACCAGCACCCTTGAAACTAAGCCCAAGGCACAGACCTCACCAACAGAGAGCTGAATCTCATCCGGCTGAGGTCTGCTATCTGTCTCTATCTTATTTCGTTCCAGTCCTGGGATTCTAAATGCCAAGAGATTGTGCTGCTTCCCATTCAACCATCGAAGCTCTGCAGGGGCCATATTGGATAGACTGGTCTATATACCCAGGCCTAGACGCTGGCCCCCTTTACCCTTTCTCAGCAGGATTATGAAGACATCCTTAGAAGCCCTATGGTTGGACTCCCTTTCATTCATTCTGTCTCAATCTATAACCATCCTCTAAAAATATTTGAAATATTTATTCTAAGGTGTATTATTTTTCTATTACCAAGTTAAAAATGATCACAAAGTAAGCAGCTTGCCACTTAGCTCAGCACCCATTTATTATCTCAAAGCTCCTTCTGACGCAATGTGGTTGAGCTTTCTGCTCAGAGTCCCCAAGATGGAAGTCACGATATTGACCGGGACTGAGATCTCATCTGAAGCCTGGTGTCCTTTTCAAAGATCAAGATCATCCTAGTTGTTGACAGAATCAGTTCCTTGTGACTGTAGACAGAGAAGTGAGGTCTCTCTCTCTCTTTTTCCCCTGTGCTTGTTGCCTGGGGGTTCCTCTCAGCTCTCAGGGCTGCCAGCAAGTCTGTACTAGGTGGCGCCCTCCCTCCATAGACAGTTCACATGTGACTGTTTGCTCTCTTCCAGGCCAGAAGGGGAGTTCCTCTCTGACACTCTGACACTTCACCTTCTGCTAAAACGCTCATCTAAATAGGTCAGGTCCTCCAGGATAATCTCCCTTCGGGTTAACTCAAATTCAATTGATTATTAACTGAATCGTGGGAGTGATATACCAGCATATTCACTTAATCCTTCCAAAATTAAGATAAGGAGATTATACAGGGTTTGTACATCAGGGAGGAGAAATCTGGGAGCCATATTAGAATTCTGGCTACTGGAGTCTGTTCTCTGTCTGAATTAATTATTTTCTCAGATTTTGCATTTTTTTTCCTTTAACACAGAGAATTTTACTATATCACCATATAGACAGTTATATACACTAAAATATTGACTGAGATAATTCCTAGGTGATGAGATTTGAGAGGAAATTTTATCATCTTTATTATATATTTCTACTGTATATATGCTTCAGTTTTGAGCTTTTATCCACAATGTACTGGTAAATATTTAATAACTCGCTCTCCAAAAACAAAAGCCCTTACTTGTAGCATTTGTCCATCTTTGGTATAAATTCTACCACTATGGCCAATTCCAAGCTACCAACATGATGTTACTGAATAAAAAGTTGGCAGGAAATTCACACCATTGTCTCCGGCAAGCTGTTGTGGCTAGCTCCAGAACAACTATTATTATTATATTTATTATAAAATGAGCTCCTTTCATTTTAAGAGAAATTGGCATTTCCCTTGACAGTATTCTAATATGATAGAACTCTATATAGGACTGAGAATCACTGAAGTAGAATTTAGAAACATCCCAAATGAGCAGCACTAGGTTGTCTTTTGATAGTCAAGCACTTGTGATAGTCTAACAGACTGAAGAGGAAGTGCAAAGGGTCAGAGCAAATTCATTTTTATTAACATAATCCCCTTTTTAATTAATATAATCAATAGAAACATTTTTAAAACATTAAACATTCTTACCCATATTAAAGGTACATTTTAAATTACAGTTTTAAAAATTCCAATAGTATTATGAAATCTCAAGAGGGAAAATCTGAGAGCAAAAGCATGTTAAAAATATATAGAATTTGAGATAAATTTTATAAAAACATAAAGCTAACAATCAGGATGATACTGACTTTAATGCTCAAAAACATATAATCATAAACTAGATGGTACAACTCTTCAGTTTTTATTTTAAAGTGTTACGTTCACTCTTTATTTCTTTTTCTTTCTTCTTACGAAATGGGTCTTAAAACAATGGAAGGAAATAACTAACAGTAAAAGACAAATTGCAGTTTCATTGAATTCACTAAATGAATTATATCAATCTTGTGCTAACGTGTCAGGTTTACTTTAGTAGAGTGTCCCACTGATGGTAAAACAGATAAATAATCAAAGAGCAGTTTTCTGCTCCCAAGTAGAGACATCAAATCCCTGGAGTAGAGGCTTAGTTAGCTGTTTATAACCATTTGTGAATTAAAAAGAGATAAATTTTAGGAAATGATAAGACCAAATATTTCTCCCTGAAGAGGGTAAACAAGTTTACAGAATTTGACTGGCATCCCAGTATTGTTTCCAGGAAAGGAAGTATAATCAGTCATTATATTCACAGCACTCCAGAATCTAAAACCTGGTACAATCTATAAATAGGAAGTAATTTGGAGAAAAGTGGATAAATGAGTGTCCAAAAGTGAATAATGAGAATGCCAAGTCAGGAAGAACCAAAGAAGAAACTACTCAAGGGATCTGAGAAGAGAGAAAGAGATGACTTATTTCAAATAAATGTGGGTTCATCCAAATCCTTTATAATTCATGAAGAAAATGTTATGATTGAATCTGATTAGTATTTTCAGAACTCATACGCAGATTTCCAAAGTTTTAGAAATGGACTTGAGGTGGACTTGCATGATTGAAGTTATTGATGCTATGACACATCTCCTGTCATTTGAAATTGGGAAGAAAATTTTTGTCAGTATCATGGACTGAAAGCCATTCAGGCATCTCTGTAACAAATAATGCTCAAAGCCCTATCTCTTATGAAGATTATTTAGTGGTATTAATTCAAGGTCATCTCTGTTTTTTTAACCTTGAATCTTCTCTGTAATCCCCTAATTTTATAATCGTGACCACTTCAGCATTTCTTTACTGTAAATCACCCCCTCTATCACAGGAAAGTGGAATATAGAATAAGGGGTTTTAGCTCATTGGTCCAGCATTAGTTCAGTTTCATTGCTGCTTCCTTTTAGATTATTTATTATCTGACTTCTTAGGCCAAACTCATGTTTCATTTAACAGGTCCCAACCATGTCCTCTAAGGCTGAGCCATTATGTTGGTACCAGGATAGGTATCTTGCCCCAGAAAGCCAGCACCTATGGTTGTAATTTTCTTCTCCTGAATCTCCTAAATGTTGTGCGCTGGATGCTTTCTGCAAATTCTACTAAGTATTTATTATTGGAGTCTCTGTGTACATTGCCCATCTAATCTTACCTTCTTTATTACTCATTTTTTTACTATTCTTTATCCCACCTCTGCAGATTTACCTGGCCTTCGTGTGTCACTTCTTTTGGTCTGGCACAATATAGGCTCAACCAACCATGGAGAACATCATGAATTAGCAGTTGTATCACAATTTTCATTATTCATCCCCCATCCTCTCCCTGAATTCTACAAACAAATTTCAGATTCAGGATAGTGATAGCAGTTGAGGTATGTTTACGTTTGCTCTTCATAGCAAATTAAAATAAGCCAATTTACTAGAGAATATTCTGACCAAGCTCTACAGGAAGGAAGGGGGCAGGACACAACCATTAAAAGAATGAGGAGTGAGGCACGGACATTGAGAAAAATAGAATCCAACAAAGACTGGCTGGAACAAGTGAAAACCAAGGTGTTGTCAAGCACGGGCCAGTCATTGACCTTTAGTTCATTATACCTTCATTATAATACTAGAAGCCACTCCCTCTCGCACCATGACAGTTCCGGGTCTGACCATAAAAGGCCAAAATATGGGCAGTGCCCAACCCCTAGAAATCCCTGCCCCTTCCTTGAAATAGCAAGAATATCCCTCCACTCATTAGCAGATGAAATTACCCAGAGCATAAAAACTAACAAGCCAGTGGCCACTGTTGCCTTCTGAGACTGACCACATTCCGGGTATGCACTGTGTATCTCCCTTTATAAACCCACCTTCACTCTACTCCTGCTCCGTCTTGAATTCTTTCCTGCATGAAGCCAAAGGCCCTCACTTGGTGGCCCATCCCAGAGATGTGCACACATCCTGGGACATGATATTTCCTTCTCCTGCATCACATGCTTTGGAGGCAAAAGATGGTATAAAGGTTTGAAACAATCTCAGGATGACAGATGAAAGACAGGGATGCTAAGACATGAAAAATCATTATACTAAAATATCCTCCTTGAATTTCAACAATATAATCCCAACAGTTTTAACACTGAGCAAAATCCTGAAGTTGGCAGTGTTATAGTTGGCTTGTTCCTACTGCTCTTTTACAAGCTCTTAGACCTCAAGATAACTGCTGCTCATGAGACACCTATTCCATGTCTCTTGCCTTTAATATAAGACTCTTAAATGCAGGGAATATGAATACCAGTTGAATAACATTCTACCATGGAGTCACAAGGGGCACCAGAAAGAATGGTGGATAAATAGTCAGTCCTAAGGGATTGGCTGGCATTCTATATTTCTGCTGTCATTCACTCTACTATTTTATTGATTGTATCCCTGATTAATGGTCTGTGACAGCAGGATCTGTAGCTTTTTGGTTCACTACTTTGTCACCAGCAGCTTGCATGGCATATGACCTACACTCTGGTATCCAAAGGGAGGTCAAGTCCAAGAAGTCCTTTAGCCTTAGACCAAGAAATGTTGATGATTTGTTATGCCATTGTAATGAAACAAAAAATAATTCACATAAAGATGGAGCTTGAAATTTGGAGAAAAAGAAGAAACTTTACCCAAACATTTAGCAGCAGTCAATGTGAGGGGATACATAAAATATGTTCTTTGATAAAGTGAGTGTTAGCTTCATCATCAGAGAAAATATTTTATTTCAGAGTCATGAACATAAAGAGAGTCTAGAAAAATCCTTATATAGTTAGAAAACAGCTAGAGAATTAGACCATTACTGAACTCCACAGGATAACAAATGATAACCCTGAGGATATAACTAAACGTGAATAAACAATACCTCAGACAACCTTTCCCACGGCACATCAGAAAAAGGGAAGCTATGGTTGTATTTAATGTATTTTATGGAACAAATGTGCAAGAATATGTGATGTGGGTAATTAAAGCCAATGAATGTTGGCTTTAATATGCCACTGTTTAGCAAATTAAAAATTGATAGAACAAACATAGTGGGCAACTAAGGTAGGGTCTTGTGTGGCAACAAAGAAAAAGAAATTAGAATGAAATTATGCTTTGAGAACATAAAGTTGTGTTATCAAGGCCAACTATGAAGTTTATGGGCTGAAGAGATAATATTCATCAGATGGATTTTAAACTGTTTGACTCAAGAGACAAATAAAGACCTTAAGTTCTCTGTTGTGCTTGGTATTGCCTATGGCTTTGGAAAAGAGAGCTCAATAAAAGACGCAAACAACCAGGGAATCAGTGGGGTTGTTAAGGAATCTAAGTAGGAAGTTAGTGACAGATAAAGATAATAATACTGCCTAAGAGCTAAGAAAAAAATTCCCCCTCCACATTTACTAAATTCACAAGTGTGCAGGTCTTGAAAAGGATGTGGCACATCTTACACGCAGTAGACCCAATTTCTTTTCAAAAGAGAACTGAATATAAATTGTATGGTAGTAAAAATGCCTTAGCCAGGATTACCATAAATCTTGGAAGAAAGAATATGAGAGCAAGGGCTGGTTCACCAGCATCATCATCCTTGAAAGAATAATAAGCTCAAGATCTCTCCTCCAACTGGCTTCCACTCTGCGACTAAAACTTTGTTCCTGTATTACAGCCAGCGGCTGATTCAAGCCGCTGATTGCCAAAGTTTCCCATAAGGAAACTGATGTGCCATGTCCTGGTGGATTTCCGGGAATCGTGTGTGCCAAGAACATTTTGATTCTACAGAGGGAAGGGAATAAAAATGGATTGTGAAGTATTCTACTGAGCAAAGCTGAATGACTCACAAAATGCTCTCATAAACTGTTGATCCAAACCACTCAATGAGCCAGGGACCAAGTAAAGATATGACCATTCTCACAATCATAATCAAGAAATATTAAGAAGTCAACTTCCTACCTAACTTCAAGGGAATTTAAACTATCTTTTCTTTTATTGAAACTAAAAATTGTTAGGCCATCTAGTGCCTAGACTCACCATTTCCATGCTTCAACTCATCTTCCTTTTACTTTCAATTTTCCACAGAAACAGTTCTTATCTAGGCTTCCTCCATGTTACTCCTAGAGCAATTTTAAGTCATTATCTCTCTCTCTCTTTTTTTTTTTTTTTTTGCACAATGGCAACATTTGACATAATCATTCACTCATTTCTTTGTGATATACCTTCTTAGCAATTCCTGGGGACTGAACACCATGCTTTCTTGGTCATCATCCTAAGCCAGTTATCCTCAGCCTCCTTTATTGGCTTTTCCTCAACAGTCTGACTTCAAGTGTTGGTGGGCCCCAGGGCTTAGTCTTTGAAAGTAACCTGTCTACACACATGTCTAAGATTAACCCATCTAGTTGCATGGCTTTCAAAGCCATTTATTTTGTTTTTCTTTTTCAGTTTTATTAGGTAGAATTACTACAGTTTTTACTTACACATTATATTGCATGTAAATACATATGTATAGTATACTGCACTCTTTTTTAAGTTTACATATATGTACTGATCATTGTTTCTAAGAACAGATTAGAGCTTTACCTTTTTAAACTTACATAGTTATCAAAGGAATAAAGCCAACCACAAAATAAGAATCAACAGAATGTGGTAATCCAATCATAAAAGACAGTCAAATGTGCTTACACATATTCAGGAAATCAATCATCTAAGTTATTATAATAAGTAGTTCATTTGTGTCCTTTTTTTTTTTAGATTCCACATATAAATGTTATTATATGGCATTTTCTTTCTCTTTCCAGCCCACTTCACTTAGAATGACAATCTCCATGTCCATCCATGTTGCTGCAAATGGCATTATTTTATTCTTTTTTATGGCTGAGTAGTGTTCCATATATATACCACATCTTCTTTATCCAGTTATCTGTTAATGGACGTTTGGATTGTTTCCATGTCTTGACCATTGGAAACAGAGCTGCTATGAACTTTGGGGTGCATGTGTCTTTTTGAATTTTATTTTCCTCTGGGTGTATGCCCAGGAGTGGGATTGCTGGATCACATGGTAAGTCTATTTTCAGTTTTTTTAAGGAATCTCCACACTGTTTTCCATAGTGGCTGCACCAATCTACACTCTCACCAACAGTGTAGGAGGGTTCTCTAAAAGCCATTTATTTTTTGATGCTTCACAAAATGTTATCTCTAGACCTCTTCCCTGAACTCTAGGCTTGTGCATCCAATTGCTTAATCCACATTATATCTCAATGCATCAAAATCTGAACCTGATCCTGTTTGCTATGGACTGAAAGTTTGTGTCCCTTCAAAATTCATATGCTGAAACCAAATCTTCAGTATGAATGGTATTTAGCAGTGGGGCCTTTGGGAGGTGATAGCTCATGAATGGGATTGGTGCCTTTAGCAAGAAGCCTTAAAGAAATCCTTTACCCCTTCTGCCCTGTGAGAACAACAAAAAGACAGCTTATGAGCCAGGAAGAGAACTCTCACCAGGCACTGAATCTGTTGGCACTTTGATCTCAGACTTCCAGCCTCCAGAACGGTGGGAAATACGTTTCCATTGTCTATAGCCACCAAGTTTAGAGTACGTATTATATCAGCCCCAAAAGACTAAGAAGACACCACTCTACCTGCGGTCTTCCCTACCTCAGTACATAGCTCCATCTTAGCATTGCTCAGATTATGACCCTTGATGTCACCCTTGACTCCTCTTTTTGTCTCACAACTCACATCCCATCTATCAGGAAAAACTTCAAAATGTGCCCAGGATCTGACCATCTCACCATATCCTCTGTGATAGATATGCGGGTCCATGTTCCTATTGTCTCTGCCTGGATTACTACCATAGTCTAACAGCTTCTCTCCCTAATTCTGTCCTCATCTCCGTGCAGCTGATTCTCAACACAGCAGCCAGAATTGATCCATTTTTAAGTGTTCCAATTATAGGAGTCCTTTGATCAAAATTTCAGGGTCTTGCCATCCAATTCAGATGACAACATAAAGCCCTTATAATAAATACAATTTGGCTTCATATTCTACAAGCTCTACCCTTCAACCTCTTGGCCCTTGAGTCACATAGGTCATCTTATTATTCTCCAAATACTCTCAAGTCAGTAGATGAACACCAGCTTTCCCACCTGCCTAAAATAGTTTCCCCAAGATCTCCCTATGATTTGGATTCCCTGGTTCCTCAGATCTTAGCTTAGTGAGGCTGTCCTGATGCTCACATGCAAAGAACCACTTCCACTATTCTTCTGAATGTCTAAGCGACTACAGAGCCACATATTTACTTCTTCACAGTCTACCTCCCATACTAGAATTAAACCCTGGGAGGACAAAGGTATTTGGTGGTGGTTGTTTTGTTTTCTCATTTTATGTTTTTTTCACAGACATTCCTAGTACCAAGGACAGTAGCTAGCATATAATATCTGAATGAGTGTTTTTTTTTTAATTTATACTAATGAAATGTTAAATATTAACATATTGTTTTATTAACTGCTTCATATATATGAAAGAAAAAGCATATAATGAATAATAAGTCAAATACCATTTTGACTTCTACTCAAATAGGTATTAGAACATCATCTCTTTTTTTAAAGTAACTTGCATCTCTTCCCTGAATTACATTCTCTTGACTTCTGTGCTTATGATTCCCTTGTTTTTCTTCATTGTTTAACATATATGGATGAGTCGATAAACAAAATACTTTAGTTTTCATTTTTTTCTGCTTTATGTAAATGGAATCATATGATATGCATTTCCAGCAACTTGCCTTATTTCACTTAATATCCTTTTAAGATTTGTCTACCTATCCATTCAGAGATTCATCAAATATTTTGTGAGCATCTTCTATATGCCACACACCACTCTATGCTCTTGGGTATATCAATGACCAAAGCAAAGATTCTATCACCATGGGGATCGCATTATAGCAAAGGAAAACAAAGAGTAATAAGCATAAGTAAGTAAGATAAGTTAAGTATGGTACATATTAAAGGAGAAATATGTAGAAAAAAGGAAAAACATAGACGAAAAAACGTAAAGCAGACTCTGGGGAATCAGCAGGACTGTGCAAGCAGTGGGGGAGGAGGACTGCTGGCTGTATGAAATAGAATGGCCAGAGGAGGCTCACGGAGCCAGTGACTCTGAGCAAAGATTTAAAGAAAGGAGGCTAGAAATTTGGATTTATAGGGGAAGAATATTCCTTGTACCAGAAACAACTAGAACAAAGAACTTAAGGCAAGGGTGTGACCGGTGCCTTTGAGGAATAGCAAGGAGGCCAGTGTGGCTGGAGTTGAGTGAACAAAGAGATCAGGAGATGAGCTCCAAGACTGCATGAGGACCGAGGACCCGCAGAGTTCTGTAATCCACTGCAAGGACATCAGCCTCTTCGGTGAGTGAAATCGAGTACCACTGTGGCATTTTAAGCAGAAGAGTGGCACGCTCTGCCTTGTGTTTTAAAAGTATTTCTCTGTTGCTACAATGAAAATCAATGATAAGGGACAAGATGGAAGTAAGAGGGGAGTTTGGAGGCTCTTGCAGTAATATAAGCCTGATAGAATTTCTTGACAAATTGGATGTGCATGTGAGAGAAGGAGAGAAATCAAGAATGATTCCATAGTTTTCACCCTGAGTCACTGGAAAGATGAAATTTCCACCCACGGAGGTGGTTATGCCATCACGGTCCCATTTAACTTTGGCCCATGTAGAAGGCTGATGGATCACTGAGAAGGATAGTGGGGGCTATCATATGCTCAATCAAGACGTGCCTCCAATTGCATTTTCTCCTTAATGGAGATAGTGAATATAGTCTCTGACACCTGGAAAATTAGCTATCAAGCTGATTAATGCGTTTTTTCCCTCAATACCAATAAACAAAGAGCATCTGAAGTCACTTCCTTTCAACTGGCAGTGTATAACGCTACTGTTTTGCCACAAGGCTTCATCAATTCCTCAGCTTGGTTTCATAATTTAGCTCAGTGGGACCTTAATTATCTTGTTTCCTATAGGAAATCATGCTGGTCTATTACATTGATTGTCCATGCTGATAGGGCATATTGATTGGCAAACAGCAGTATCCTAGATACCTTGAAAGATACATGCAGAATAGATGATGGGAAATAAACTGAGGGACATTTAGGTGCTTGCCACTGAAGTACATTTGGTTGTTCAGGTGCCTGGGCTTTGTTGGAATGCCCCTTCCAAAGTGTCACACAACTTGCATCTTGTACCCCCTAACAATGAAAAAGTCACAATGACTAGTGGGTCACTCTGAATCTGTAGATGGCATGGACCAAAATTTAGTGTGTTGTTCAATTGACATACATATTTGGAAATGCTACTCCTGCCTATTTACTTAGTAACCCAGAATATTGAGAGCTTTGAGTGGGACTCAGAGCAGTGTAGGCCCTCCAGCTGGCCCAGGATATAATGCAAAGAGTATTGCCACTTACGCTTATGATCTGTTGAAATCAAGAGTGTTCAAGTTGCCTGTGGTCAGATTGCAATTGCAGTGCTCTCTGGAGACTATGTGAAGTGCTGATGGGGAACTGCAAGTGTAGAACAATGATGTTTGGGAGGAAGTTCATGTCCTTTGAGTAAATAACCTGATAAGCTCATTTTGAATTGGGCATTATCTAATCTACTAAGCCATCGATTTGGGTAAGCCCAGATTATATGATGAATCATAGAGAAGAGGTGGCCTAAGGAGCAAAAAATATTTGTTTCAAATATAAACACTCAGTATGCATGAGGAGACACTCAATGATCAGGTGGTTAAAAAAAAAGACATCCTGTCAATACCATTCTTTTTCACTGTCATCCTGGGTGCTTGCTCATTGGACTTATTAAAAAAGAGGCTAAAGGAGATGGTTTTCATGAATTTTTCAATAAGGAATCCACCCCCGGCCCTCCCATCTCCCCACCTCGTATTTGGCCTTCCTATAGGCACTGCCAAGTGCAGAGAACAATGTTCAGTCCCCTAGTAATAAGTCAGTTCTGTTAGAGCGCCTCTGTCACAGAGAATAGAGAAGACAGCCAACAGAATTTGTTCTCAGTGGAGTAGATACTTACACTAGATATGGATTTGGTTTCCCTGCCTACCTCTGCCAAAAACAGCTCTTGAGGAATTAGAAAACTTTGTTCGTTGTTACCAAGTGCTACACAGTATTGCTTCTAACTAAAGAATTCAGCATTTGGCAAGAGAAGAAAGTCAGAGGGCTGACGCAATGGTATTCAATGATCTCTCCCTATTGTGTACTCCATCGCCCAGAAGCAACGAACCAAAGAGAATGGCGAAATGGAATATTAAAAACTCACATATGGCTCTAGCTGGGAGGTAATACCTTGTGAAGCTGGGCTAATATACGAGAGGATGACGGTTCCACTCTGTGATGTGTTTTCTCCCACAGCCACAACAAGGGGAAACCAAAAAGTGAAACAGAGTGGCATGCATGAGTTTCATCCAATGACCCACCAAGGCAACTGAATAAGTTTGTGCAGGGTGTACTTTGATTTTGTCTTTGTTTTTTTAATCTATTGAGACAATTATTTTTCTCCTTTAAATTGATGGAGCATAGGATTTAAATTTTATATATTTTTAAGAATAAACCAAGCTTTCACTTGTATGATAAACCTAAATGTCACAATTTTGCTAATATAATTCGTAGGACTCTACCATCCATCTCCCTAAGTAAGAGTGGCCAACTTTTTTTTTTTCTTTTTTGTATGGCCCTTATTAGAATTTTTACTGTTAAGGTGACATCAGTATCATAAAATCAGTAGGGGAGTGTTCCTTTATTTTCCATTCTCTGGAAGAATGATATTAAAGTTTAAATTACTACTCTTCTAATACCAAATATTCCTATAAAGTCACATTAGCTTTATTTGTTTAAAATATGTTTAAATTACTTAATATCTTTGATAATGGTATTATTCAAGTTTCCTACTATATATTGACCATTCTAGGAATTTCCCATTTATGTTACATTTCTTAATTTTGTTGGTATATAGTTGCTTATAATAATCTCTTACCTTTTTTAATCACATAGATAGGAATGACGTCTTCTCATTCCTAATAATGCTAATTCACACCTCATTATATTTTGTTCCATCTGCTGAGTGCATCCCAGACATCTACATTTAAAAATATTTGCATACACAACACACATCTGTTGAATCAATATATCTTTCAAACTAAAATTTTACTTCTTGCGTTTTGCAAACAAATTCCTTTAAGAGGTAGAGTACAGTAGTGAACAACAATATATTTATCAGTTATATAATGCTAAATTAAAAAAAAAATCCCTTCAAAATTTATCAGGCTAAAACAAGGATTGTTTTCAGGATTCTGAGGTTTGGCTGGGAGGTTGTTTTTGTTGATGTCTCCCAGCCCGCTTGTGTGGCTACATTTAACAAGAGAGTTGACTAGTCTGGACAGTCCAAGATGTTCTTTCTCAGTCACATGTCTGGCAGTTGACTGGGACGCCTTGCTTCTCATCCTCATGGCCTCTCCTCCTATACCAGGCTAAACCTGCTTCTTTCATTAGAGTGTCAGTGTAGCACTCTAAGGGGGAAAAGTTGAACTTGAAAGGTCTCTGTGGCTTAGACTACAGAACTTGTCACTTCTAACACATTATATTGATCAAAACAAGCCACAAGAACAGCCCAGATTCAAGTAGTGGGGAAACAGCCCCCACCTCTTGCTGGGAGAAGCTGCAAAATATTTGTGGCATTGTTTAATCTTCTATAGTCTGTCCTCTGGCCACAATTATTTACATAGTTCTTACATGCAAAAGGCATTCATCTTTCCAAAGACCCCACCAAAGTCTCATCAAATCATGGCATCAGGATGGAAAGCTTTGATCTCATGATCTGTATCAGGTCTGGGTGAGAAATTCTGTGTGTGAGTTCTCTTAATCCAGAGATCTGTGAAATAGAGAGTGAATTTATCTACCACTCTCCCTTCCCAACAAATAATGGGGAAACAGGATGATGGGGATAACTATAATTGATACTTCCATTTTTTGAAAGTGAGGAAAAGTAGGAACATAGTCAATGGTCTATGGAAATTCCAATGATTCTAAACTTCATTTGGACACATGCCACCACTTCTTCCGACATCTAGAACAGGAAATGATATGTGATGATGACTCATTTCCATTTGCTAGGTATGGTGCTCTAACCTATTTCCTCTCCTCTGCTTTTGTCTCTTCCCTCTGGGCCTTTGGCCAAGACCTTGGGTGAATGGTCCGCCCTCTGAGGAGACATTACTTCTTTGCTTGTTTGTTCCTTCTTCTTCTTCCTTCTTAATTTGTTTAATAAGAAATGGCCTCTTTTTGCAGCTCAGTAGTTTCCCCAAAGGCTTCTGTTCATTTTAATATGTCGCTGTCCCCTTTAGCTAAAGCCAATAGTATTTTTGCTGATAACTTTCTCTTAAAATTTTCTGGTTTCCTATGAATCTGATTGACATTTCCTCTGTGATCTAAAAGATAAAGTCACAATTCATTTTGAGATGGACTTTTTTTCTAGAAGAATATGTGAAACTTCTAAGGGACAATGCCCTTACGATTTTCAGGAGATGTTTTTCTTTTTTCCCAGCTGAGAGGATCTACTAGCAGCAACTTAATTTTCTGAGATCTTAACAACCTTAATTTCATGTTTATCACAAGGCCAATTTTTATTTTGAAAAATCTTTTGTGGGGAGAACATAGAGAAGATCAATAAGCATATTTTCCAACCCATAACATATACTAGGTCTTCTGTAATTCCTGGAGATTTCTTCTTGCTCCTTGAACTTTAGTTTAGTTTTACCTTCCAGTACCTTATCATATGAAGCTATAAGAAGCCAACTGACAGTTTTCACATTCTATCCAGAAGCTTCCTTGCCAAGATTCACCAGCTCATTAGGCACACTTTTGATCTTCCAGGTTTTTCAGCTGACATTGTTGCTGTTTCTCCACTGCATACCCTGTCTCAAGCCTTCAATGAGGATTTCTTCATTGTTCTCCCAGAATCCACAAACACCCTCCTTGCTACTTTCGTAGTTTCTTCTTACTACTTTGTCCCCAAACTAATACCACATATTTTAGATTTTTGTTTTGGAAGCAACCTACTTTTAGGTACCAATTTCTGCACCAATTAAACTTAGCGGCTTAAAACAACAAATGTTCTATTAATTTTCAGGATTCTGTGAGTTCTCTGGGTCTGTGTGTTTCTCCCATTCTCAGTCATCTGGCTGCATTCATCTGCATCTTAGGATGGATTAGGTTATTCACATGTCTGGAAATAAATGCTAATTTTTCGCTGGGGCACTTCAATTCTTCTTCATGTGGCTAATAGGCAAGACTAGCATGCTTAAGTGGTATCTCAAGATAGTGTTTTAAGAGGGTAAAGATGAAATTGCAAGGCCTCTTGAGGCCTAGTCTCTAGAATTCAAGCAACAGCACCTCTGCCACATTCTACAGGGTAAAATAAATCACAAGGCCAACACAAGGTTATGATCATGATGAAATTGACTCCACTTCTAGATGGGAGGAGCTGCAAACCATAATGCAAAGCAATATATACATTGGGAAGTAATTTGTCGTTGTTAAGAGGAAAGGTTTTGGAGTTAGTGTCCCAAGTTTAAATCCCATTCCATTGTTCTTGGCTCTGTGTCCTTGGATTAATCACTTAAGTCCTTTCTGGCTCAGTTTTGTTATCTCTAAGTGGGACGAATAATCCTTCCTACCTCATATGCTCATTGTTGAGGATTAAATGTGTAAAATCATGTAAAGCATTTACAACAGGGCCTGGTATATTGCAAACTCTATATCAATGCTTGCTCTTAGTGTTTCATTTGCTGCTTCCACCTCATTACCCACCTCCTAACTCTTCGCTTTTCTGTAGAATGATTGCTGCCCTACTACTCTGCTGACTTGGATTCTATTAAAGATCACTGGTGGCCCCAAATAATTAGATTGTCTTATTCTATGTTATTATTAATACTCCTTTCTTCTGGAAACACATTTGTGACTTTCCTGATTCCTTCAGGATCTCTTTTTTTTCCTCCTTGCCCCTTTATTTTACCAGCGGTCTTCCCTTTTATCCTTTTTCATCCTTTCCCAACTCTCTCCCCCAGGCAATCTCATCCAGTCCCATTGTTAACACTATCAATACATATTCATACCATTCAAATATTCGTCTTTATTTCTCAACGTTCCTTTAATCTCCAGCTGCTTACCTGGTATCTCAACCGATATGAATCACAAGTTCTTTAAATCCAAATTGTCTACCACAGAACTTGGCTATCAACCTTTACTGCATTCTACACCCCGGTCACGGGAAATTGTATTATCATCAAACCCTATTACCCAAACTTGTACAATCTCATACCCTTAATTCTGTCACTTATTCTGTCTAGCTACCTTATTCCACATCCAAAACACTATTTCTATTAGACTATTATAATGGACATCATCATTGGTCTTCCTGTCTGTACCAGTAACTCCTCTTCCCCTCTGTTGCCTATGTTACATATGTACACACAGATCTCTCAATACCTCCACTCAAAAATTTTTGGTTACAATTTATTAATTAAACAAGTAAGATTAAAATCCTTAGGGGACTTCTATTTCGTTTGTGGTCCATTCTCACCTTGTACGATGACACTCTTTTTCTACCCTCGCATTTTCTCCTGCAAAGGTATGAACATATCTGGGTCTGAGTACTTCTAATCATTTCATAGTCTCAAGTTTCCTTTTTTTTTTTTTCTGGTCTTTCTTTTGCTTGAAATATGTTTCTCTGCCTCCTCCACTTCCTCTTTTTTGAGTATGTGTAGATTAAATATCACTCACTAAATCTGAAACACCATGAGAGTGGGAGAATTTGTTTAATACATTTTTATAGATTTTTGTTATATGACACCTAGCAATGTGTCTATTGTGTAGCATCATTGAATACTTGGTTTTAAATGGATGAAAAACTTGGTAAATGCTTCTTTCATCCTCACTTGTCATTTGTTTCTTCGCTTTATTCTCAAAGCCCTTTATGCTTCTTTCACAGTTTTGTTATAATGCTCCTGAATTATGGTTAACAGAATATGTTCTATCTTTCCCACTAGCCTCCAATTGTATCTGTGGGCAGAGGTTGTGCTTTATTGGCCTTGATATCTACAACATTTTTTAGTATAAAATAGCACACACACAATATTGAATGAATGACTTCCAACACCCTTGTCCTGTCATTTCTTTCTTTGGTCACTGGGTAACTGGCCACCACATATGGTCAGTCACTAGCCTCACGATGACCTTCCCTTTGAACCAATAAGAAGGAATTTTTAAAAGCATTGAATAAATATATAAAAATAATAGAACTTCACAGAAAGTGTCTTTGAGTATCTGTTAGAATCATTAATAAAAAGCTATTTAGTAAAAACTCTGTGTCAAAAATCAAAAAGCATATTATGATAAAAGGGTTTGAAATAGTAACTTGTTTGACGTGAAAACAGCAAAAGTAGTTAGGAATATCCAACTGGTAGCAGTATTTCAAGGTATGGGAAAATAATTATAAAACCAAAATCAAAACAATGTATTTAGCGTTATAAACTAAAGACCTTCTTAATAGGATTATTTGGATATAATTTTAACATATTAAGAGTTGAAATTGCTTACTTAAAATAGTACATGCAATTCCATTCAGCTTACCCCTAATGTAGAAATCAATAAAAAAAAAATTTAAACATATGTACAATGAAAGAAATTTAGGCAGAATGGCTTTGTTTTAATCTCAGAGAAAATGTGTTCTAATAATGTTCTCATTGGGAATGCAATGACTGTATTTATATAATCATGAAAAGAAAGAAATGGGTTGATGGTCATAAAACTCCCTCGATAGCAGGGCATTGTTAATTTAAAAGTAGGAAGGCAGGGATTAAAGTTAATGAGGGAGTGAGCCCCCATGCAATTTAGTTAAACTGTTTAACACAAAAAGCTGGTAGAATATATGGAAAGAGCATACCAGAGGGAGCAATAGAAGAAAAGGTTGTAAATCAGTCTGTGAAAAAGAAAAGAGAAAAACAGAACATCCTTTAGAGCAAATGAGATCACACAGTTCCATCATTTGATAGATTTGAGCAATCAAAAGAATGGGGAATGCCAAATTCAGTCATTTGATAGATTGGAGAAATCACAATTAAGACATAAAGGTAAATTTGTATTTCTCATGAGGACAATCAAAGTGGATTATTAGGTACTCTCATAGCTGTTAAATATTATGTTGACTTTAATTCTTCCCTGGGTGCCTGAGAATGTGTCTTTTTTGAGCATAGAAAGAGCAAAGTTGCTTCTAGACCTTTATTTTCAGATTGCCTGGAAGTCAAAATTGTATTACTCTCTGGGAGAGAATAGCCATTTTCAGAGTTAGTAGTTGCTACAGCAGAGATAAAATTTTCACTATCCACACAGAATAAATTGAATGGAAGTTGGACAAAACCACAGGTAGCAGTAGTGGAATAATGTGCAAAATCTTTCTTTCACTTAATTCCTTTTTTCATCTATTTGTTCATTTATTTCATAACCATCATTTACCTACTATGAAACTGTTTTAGTCTGTTATAATCCAATGTGTAAATGTTAAAAATTGATTATAGTCAGAGCTTGAATAACCAGTGATTTTCAAGATTTTTTACCTGGGCTTGTCTTATTTATTTGCATCTGTAAGATGTTGAAGGTCTCCTTTTATATTACGTACAAGATATATCTATGTGGCATCAAAATATTTTTTCAGCAATTCTAATTACATTTTATTTCAAAGTAGTTGGTCTTGTGTTCGTAAGTGCAATTTACAGAGAATGGGCAAGAAGTATTTAAACAGTAAGATCATGGGTTCCCATCACCAGGGAATTGCTGGCAGGTAGAACTCAGGAAGGAAGCAAAGAAGATTCTTTTTATGAGGTCATATTCAATCTGAAACCAGTTCTTTTCCTGCCACAAGATGGGATAGACTATAAAACTGTTATCGACAGAGGGCAGACCAGAGACCATGCAGATAGACAAAGGCACTTTCAGGGAAGCTCAGTGTAGGTGGAGACCAGTCATTCCCAGCTGAGACAAACAGTCCAATCATGTGCATTTTCTGATCATGGTAACAAAAAAGTTACCTGAAGATTTACTTCTATATACAGAGAATGTGTGGTCGAAGAATATAAACCTCTTTAGAATACAGTCAGTTGTATTTCAAGTGTCAACATCATACAATTGCAGAGAAGGAGACCGAATTCTTTGCAACTGTTAGGGAAACCTGGTTAAGTAGAAGCAATAATTCTCCTGCAGATTTACTTGAAGAGAAGAAAATAGCCATGTTATGATGAATATGGAAATAAAGACAAACAGGAAGAAAATATTTATCTCCACTACATTTGAGAAAATGCTTTACCAGTACTGGTGAGGAAGAATTAAAAATTGACCTGCTTTTCTAGTATTTGCTGCATCCCTACGATGTATCTTTACTACTTACTGTCTGTGTTGTCCTTACTATAAAGACAAAACTATGTGATAAGTTTTGAAATTATTTGACACGTAGGAAACTAAGTCTCAGGAAAGTGAGTGAATTTCTTACTGAAGACAGTAGATTCTGTATTTTAATCTGGATCTTTAATTTTAAAATACATGATTTGGCCTAATCAGTGACAACTGTTGCCTAGTATTTAAAGGTTAAGCTTGACCACTTTAAAATAATAATGGCAGAGTACTGCAAATAGCAGTAAGGAAAACATGGATTACTTAAGCCTTTCATTTTTAGGTTCACAAATCCTATTAGGAGAAAGTACCTTCAAAGAAATATTTCTACCTTTTCTAGCATTTTGGTCTTCTGAGCATTTAAATAATTTTAGCATAATGTCTCAAATTTTTCTAAGTAGGAGATAAATTAAGTCAAACCTTCCCCATCTCATCATTTATCTCCAAGGCATAAACAAAAGAAACAAACAAAAATTTTTAATTAAATTTAAAAAGTTGAGTCATATCTAGCTTATATCAAAATATTGAATGGGAAATTAATTCTATATGTGCATAGAGCATACCTGATGAATTTTCTAATTTATTTTTAAATTAATTTTTGCAGGATTATTCATGTCCTCTGGAACATATAATAAAACAAATACAAGCAGAATATTAAGTAGTCATTTTTACTCACACACTTTAACAAGTTCATTCTTTTAGAGTATAATATTAACTATAAGTTTAATGTGTCCTTGGGTTCAAAATGTTAAGTTACAGTCTTTAAATTAATTGCATGACTTACAGCAGTAACAAACTATACATAAGTGAAAACTATATATAAGTGCAGACACTTTCCCCTACTGAGTCTTCTCTGCTGTGTTTGGCAGTCTGCGTCAGACCCTAGTTTGATTGGTAGAACATCAGTTCACTCCTTGTCATGAGGTTTCTCTATTTTAATCAGTCTTCAAATTAAATGGATTTTATTGCACCTGGAAATAAATAACAGCATGTTGTAGTTTTTTTCTTAAAATAGATCAGACCTAAGCTGTGAACCAGAGGCATGTTTTAGAGCTTAACATCATCTGTTTTGATTGGTGAGATCTATCTGAATTTGCATGAAATATGTATACATATCAGAATTAAGCAAACACTTTTCAAATTAATTTTTAGCTCTGCTTAAGTGTTAACAGATCATTGCTATAGCTTGTAGGGGTTTACTTTTCCTTATGTGAAACGTTTTTCCATATTCATGGAACTAGAGTTGTATTGCATTTTATATACAAGGGATCCATACACTACATAGCATTTCAGAGTCTCTCTCAATGATTATTTTTTTTCTTGAACTATTTTAATTAATTGTTAATGAATACCATATAAGAATATGAATTGGACAAAGGAGAAAATAAAATTAATTTTAAGATTAATAGACATTGATCTTTTAAATGCTGCTACCAGTTCCTTTAATTTGTTGCTTTTCTTCTGATCTACTTATTTTACATGTTTAAATGCTTACATCATATGGGTTTTCATAAGTGTTTAATCATGTAAGTAATGATGTGAATATAAAGTGTAGTAAAGTAAAATAATCACAAATTTATATTAGTCAAAGAACAATGAAAAGCACATTAGACCCTGCCCTTCCCATACACACTAATACCATGTGTTACAGGAGAAAACAGGAGGACTGATTGGTGTCATCTCCTTAACATCTGTGTCCAAAATGGGTGTTGAAAACAATTTGAACATTCTTCTTAACATTTCAGTTGAAAAAGAGTCAGAATATTCACTGAAACCTGGTCTTTGCCATCAGCAAATGGAATTGCTAATGACTTTGGCAAAACAACTTCAATGACTCGAAAGAAATGTTACCAGATTGCTCGTAGTCAAGGAAAGGTTGGGAAATAAGGAAGGGGAGAAGGCAAGAGGACAGTAATGCAAAGAAGGGGCCTCAAAAGGTTGCAAAGGCATTTACGTTTTACGTTTCACTAGAGGGAGACAGAATCAAGAGAGAACTACTTTTTCAACTGAAAACAACTGAGCACATTTATAAGCAGAAGAAACCAATGATGACAAAAACGTTTTAGATAATGCAGAGAAAAGGATGATTAGCCAGAGCAAAGTCCCTGAACATGTAAACTGGAGTGGGAGACAGAGCACTGGGAGATGAATTAGCTTTCAACGTGAGGAGGGCAATGCCTCCTTCCACATTCGAACAAGAATTTCTGTCATTTGTTTTCACATTTCTGTATCTGGAGACAAAGACAGTTGATTAAGTGGGAAGTCAAGATGGTAGGACCTTCCACTGGACAGATGAGAATTTATAAAAATAAATATCATTCTTATTCTTTAAGAGGAGATTATGTTATAACTGAACTATGCAACCAGAACTCAAAGAGTAAAATCTCCAAATGTTTTACGGTTTGAGTTTATGAACTCTTCACACTTCCAATGGACACTTAATATTTTCTTTTGACTGAGTCCAAATGTTATCGAATCAGAATGGGAAAATGAGTTATTCACTGACATATGAAATGGAAAGAAATTGCTCTTACATTTTTTCAGAAGTATTTTCCTAATATGTGTGCTATAAAATTTTATTTCTTGTTGCCTTCCTTTTTAATTTAATTAAAATTTTCTCGAGATGAATCACTTTTTTTTTCTTAGAAATTATTTTTCTCAGTGGGAAAGCAGTCCAATCTCCCCCATACCAACTATGGTTTCAGTTGTTAATAGAATCTCAGCTTATGTGGTCTAGATCTCCAGCTTTTAAAAACATTTATCTCCAATTTACTTAAGTTTGTTACATATTTTCTGATACTGAAAGTACTTAAGCATGTATAGTCCTATTAATTGCTTGAAGAGACTTAGTAAAAAGCAGCATTTGTAAAACTGATGTAGTGCTTGTTTTGTGAAATGAGGGAATAAGTAGCTCAGATCAATTTCTTTGTATTTATTTTGGAGGCAACATGAGAACAAGTCATAAGAAAACTTTTCTAAGGCAAATTTATTTCACCCATTTGGGTTACTTACTGAAACATTCTGTCTGATAAGAATGATTTCAGGATGGGAATAAACAATAAAGTATTCACAATAAACTCTCCTGGAGTCAAATTAGAGTTTATTTTTGACACCATGTAAACACATACTCACTCCATCTCCCCTCCTCGAGACAAACAGACAAGGGATGGCACGGAGGCTATGACTGCACAATGATAAGACATCTGGTCACTTCAGTATACTTTCAGAAATCAAATGAGCTACACGGTTTAATGTAAACACAAAGCACATGGATTGCTTGAATTTTTGAATGAAATAAACCTATCCAGAAGAACTAGTTTCTTATCTTAAAGATATTCAGAACAAAATGCAGGTGAGAGTGATTGTCAACTTAGATTTCAGAGTTAAAATTTAAATAACTTTTGCCGTTAGAGCGAAGTATGTGTTCTGTTTAACAATAAGTGAAACTGAAAGAATTAGAAAAATAATGATCAAACTAAAACTTAAAAAAGAATAGTATAATGGTAAATATCAATCTAGCACATTCCTCTGTTACACTGAAAGGCTCAAATCAAATCATAGACATGTAGTTGGCTTTAATTAAAGTTAATTTAAAATTAATGGAAAGCAAATTCTTGTAAACATTAACAATATCATCACCACCAAAACCAGCTGTAGTAACAGGACAAGAAACAAGTATGTTAAGTCTGTGGTTTGTGGGATTGTTCATTAGCAGGCTACAAACTGAGGCTGCGGAATCAGGTAGACTTCAGATCTATGAGGTCTTAGGCATGCAGCAGTCTTTTTGAGCCACTTTTGAAAAATAAGGATAATGTACTTTATGACTTGAGTTTTTGTGCAAAGGCTAAAGAAAATACATATGAAAGTATACGTCACAAAGAGTGTCTGGAACATTGCAGTCATTCCAATACCTGGCTGCCCTTTTACTTCCTTCCACTATTTTCTAAATGTCTTTGTGTTGATGCTTCCCATTGGCTACACTATTATTATCCACATTTTACAGCAGATTAAACAAATGTAAAGAGAGAATAAGGAACTTGCCAAATGCCCACAACTGCTAAGTGCAGAGAAAAATTAGAACCCAGCTGGCTTTAGGGCCCATAGGTTTAACTGCTGTGCTGTGATCATTTTTTTTTTTTCTCTCCTGACACAGGGATGTATTCTCTGTTGCTGTAGGAATCTGCCTACGAGCTGGTGTTAATCTGAAGGTGTTACGTACTGTCACACATAAGCAATAACACCTTATTTCCAAAAATTTTCACTATTCAAACATGGGAAAATTGTCTTTCAGTAATAAAACTTGCTGAGAATAACATTTGATAAAGTAAGTTGGGGGTTACTTTACCAAAATTTCTTTGAATTTAATAGATTTTAAAATCTCTGAGATCAGTTCCTACTATTACAACACCATGATGAAATAAGGTACCATTCAATGAAACTTTTAGAATATTACTGGAAAGAGATATATTTTGAGAACAAATATGGATTTTAATTCCAGCTCTGACATTTATAAGACTTATATGAGTCACTTAATCTTTTTGAGCATCTGAAACTCATTTTCCTGATCTTTAAAATGGTTATAATGATGTCTAACTTCTGAAGATCAAATGAGAAACATGCAAAATACCCAGCAAAATGCCAAAAGCACAAAGGAAGCTAAATAAAGGTGAGATGCCATGGCTTCCCTTAGATTCTGTATATCAGAAGAGAGCAAATTGGCTAAAACCCTTCAATATGTACAGCTTATCACATATGTATTTTCTGAATTTTTTAATACATTCAATCAATCCATTTTTAAGCTGTACCATAAATCAGACACGAAAATATGTCTCAGGAAATTGTGTGGGCAGTATGGAACAAAACAGTTAGGGCCTTTGTCCTCTTGGAGGCTCCACTCTGGTAGGGAAGGGGAACATTCACCAACTAATCATGAAAATAAATATATCATTATAGGTTGTGATATAATTTGAAAAAAAAAAAAACCTAGTTAAACTAGCAAAGAATAAGCTGAGGAGATAGAATATTACTCTTAAGGGATAGCATGAGGTTAGTGGTTTAATTAATTACAGAAGAATTTAGATGATAAAGAAGTCAGATGATAATGGTCCAGCTGGAGTGGTTCTATTTGAGCTGAAGATCTGGGCTGAGACCAGATCAGACAGATCTGGGCGTATGGTCCGGGTTAAGGAGCTAAACCCTATTTGGAAGGAGATAGGAGGCCAATGAAGCCTTCCAGGCACAGTAGTACAAAACTGAGCGTTTTAAGTTGTCTACTCTGGAGAATGGATTAGAAGAGGGCAAGTCTAGAATTGAGAAGACTGTCTGGAGGATAACGTGAGAGACTCCTGGGGCTTGGGCTAAGGTGGCAGCAGCCACCAGGGAGCAACGACCCATTAGAAATATACTTTGGAGGCAGTCTCTGGGGCTTGGTAACAGATTAGCTGCGTAGGTGATGGAAAGGGGAGTGTGGAGAATGCCCCTTCCATTCTCAACATTTTGCACAAAAACTGAGTCAGTGGAGAAGCCACTCACTGAAAGAGTACAAATAAGGAAAGGGAAAAGACGAGCGCGCTGATTTTGAGATCTGTGAGAGTAATCTAGATGGATGTCAAACACTATTTTTTAAGCCTAAAAGTTAGAAGGAAAGGTGTGAGCCAGAGATCAAATTTTGGGAAAGATTCACTTATCTACAGGACGTTGGTGAAACCATGAAAGGGAAGGGGTCCTCAAGAACATTGACTAAAAGGTGAAATAGGCACAGACTTGAGCTTTGTCTGGTTTCTTCTAGAAACTGACTCTGAGGTAAGGATTCAGGAGCAAGTGGTTTACTTGAACAGCGCTTGGGAACACTGGCAAAGGAGTAAGGAAGTGACCTAGGGAAGAGATGGCAACCAACATAAGATGCATTATTCAATCCAGCTACCACTCTAGAGCTTAGCCTCACGGTGCAACTCTTGGAAATGAAATAAATTACACACATCGGGATTAACTTATGGAAGAGGCACAGGAACGGAAATATTTGTACACCAAAACCCGTCTGCCACTGAGGATGGCCGCTCCCAGGAAGTGTTAATTACCTGGTGCTCTCAGTCTGTTCCAGGTGATTAAAGGGAACTTCTTTGTTTCTAGGAAAGTTGGATTAGCAATAGATATATTATTACTGACCAAATTAAGAGCAGTTTGGGCTCATGATAAAATATGGATATAGTTAGGGTTGCCAGATAAAATACATGCAATATTTGGAATGTATTTATGCTAAAATTTATTTGTTGTTTCCCTACCTAAGTTTAACTAGATGTAATTTTTTTTTTTTGGTTTTGTTAGTTTGCTAAATCTTGCAACCCTAGCTGAGATGAGCTGAAGGGTGAATGGGAAATGAAAAATTAACGACTCAAGAGGAGGTGATATCGACTGTGTGTGAAAACAGAGATGGAAGGGGAAGGGACTCAGATTGTGGATAGGTCATCCAAGGGCAGATCTGAGTGCTGAGGGGAAGGGAGCAGCCGAGAGCAAGAAATAGAAAAATGAGAGTGGGGAGCATAGTGGATTGAGGGAAAACTCAGTTTTTTCCTTCCTATGTAGGGAAAACCCAGTACTTCCCTACTGTGTCTTTCTTTCCTGGGAGTCTCCTTTCCTATTCACACAGACACTCCACCTCTGACACGTCTGGTCACCAAATGTGTGGAGGTTTTGTTTTGTTGTCTTTTTTTCCCCACAACAAGTAATTTTCTGCAACAACAGCTGGGTGTCCTACAATTTAACACAACTCTCACACTGTCTACTTGGAGATAGTGTCAAATCTCACAGGTTAAGGGTTCAGTCCCATAAGACAACCCCAAACCATACACACACACACACACACACACACACACACATATTTCAGACCCAGGTTTTCACCTGTGCTTCTAACCAACCAGCTATACATCACAGGTTTAAATGACCCCCTCCTTAGGTTCTATAAGTTTGCTGTAACAGCTCACAAAACTCAGGGAAACATTTGCTTACACTTACTAGTTTCTTAAAGGACATAATAAAGGATACAGGTGAACAGCCAGATGTAGAGATATAGAGGGCAAGGTCTAGGAGGGGCCCAAGCACAGAACCTTCTGTCTGCATGGATCTGGGGTCCATCATCCTTCCACTGTGGATGTGTTCACCATGCTCTCCGAACCCTGTACTTTTAGGATTTTATGGAGGCTTCCTCATGTAAGCATGAGCAATTATTAACTCTGTTTCTAAACCTCCTTCCCTCTCTGGAGGATGAGTGACGGACTGAAAATTCAAAGCTTCTAATTATGATCTGGTCTTTCTGGTGACCAGCCCCCATCCAGGAGCCAACCCATAATCCCCTCTTTAGAAAAAAAGGTGCTCCCAGTTCTCTTATCACTGAGGAACTTTCAAGGGTTTTAGGAGCTCTGTGCCAGGAACCGGGGGTAAAGACCAACATACATATTTTCTATTATCTCACAAGTAGGAAAAACTGAAGCATGCTTCACTCATAGGATGAAGATGGATTGGCTTTTGATTGGAATGAGACACATGCATTGTACCATGAAACAGGAGGGGAGAAAATTCTTAAAGAAATGAGGGAACATATCAGGGATTGTGATAAATAAGGAGTCAGATTTTCAGAAGACATATTGGAAGTGTTCTGGAGACAGGGGAGGAGGAATGTGTGGGGCGGAGGAGGCTGAGGGGCAGTGAGCAGATGTCTGATCATCAGAAGGGCTTACACTGTGGGAGGAGAGTCGTGTAAACAGAGTGGAAACAGGATGGATTCAGACTGGAGAGAGACTGCAGACTTCATCTGAGTCCAGAAACTATGTTTACTAGTAGAATAAAAACCATTTAAAATAACTATAACTAGCAGCTCTTTAAAAAATATATTATCAAATGTGTATACACACATATACTCATATATATAAGGATGGATCATTTATTTAGTCATTTAAAATACTTAGGATTTTCAGAGGTTAATAATTTTTTCTTCAAACTTAACATTATCTATAAGATTGGTAAATGAAGTCCTTTTAAATATCTCAAAAACAAATTAATGTCTTTATAAAAGTTTTTAGGCTATTATTTCAACATTTTTTCCCTATGTTGTCTTCTAATGCATGTATAACTGTGGTAGAATTAACTATTGATTTTGAAATACAGAGCAATAGTTAACAGAAGGTAAGTTAATGGATATAGTTGTATAGTGACCAGTTGAGTAAATTTCTTTGGACATAAAAGATAACAGATATTACTACCATGAAACAACAGAGGTCTAAGCATAGTTCTGTGCTTTAGGGTGTGATTAATGATCTCTATCTTCAGTTGTATTAAGAATTGAGTGAAAGTTTAACTACCAAAGAACATGTACATCACTCCAAAAAGCAGCAGCGCTGTGCACAATTCCCCTGGAGACAGAAGAGAATCTTAAGAAAAATAAGCACTAAAAAGTCAATAGTTGCATGTCTTCTAGGGAAGGTAGTCAACTAACTATGTAATGAATCACTGCAAATTGAAAACTAGAAGCAAATTATAGATTTTTAAGTTTTAGGCAAAAAAAAAAAAAAAGAATTCATTAACCAAATGCCGCACCCTGATCAGAATATATAAATGTAAAAAGAAAAAAACAGTTCAAAAAAATTCTCCAGGAGTTATTCAGGGCTTATATTAATAAATGTATCTCTTTGATATGTAGGTTATTTTTTTTAAAACAGCTAAAAATTAAGAATTCAAAAATAGAGAAAATATACCAACATGTATTCTTCATTTTATGTAGGTTTTGCATTTGTATGTTTGTATTAAGATGTATGGCCTAATGATTTATTTTTAGCCCAAATAGAATATAAAAAGTAAAAAATTAATCTAGACAAATATCAACAAAGTAGACTTACCTTAATATTCAGTCAGAATATTTTTTCTCCAGTAAATAGAGTAGTTCTGTTTTGAATGATTGATTTTTACTGATTCTGCCACCAGATATAACAGCAATGAAACCAATTCAACTGTAATTTTAGTGAAGCAGCTCTCTGAAACCATTCTAACTCACAAAATATATAGTTATTTCAGTTTTTTTAAATCTCTATTGTCTATATACACCATAAAGTTGTCATGAGTCTGAAAGTGTTATTGATACAGCCTCTCATGATGCTTTCATAGGAAGGTGGCATTTAAATTTGTCTTTCAATACACTTTGCCTTTCACATGCTTTTAATCCTTAAAAGCAAATAGAAACTAGAAATAATAAACTTAATCAAAACACCATGTCCAAGACAAATCAATCATTTAATTATACGACATTTAAGCAAAGGTAAGCCATTGATTCATTAAACACATAGAAACAAACACTAGCCCAATTATTGATTTAATAGTGAAGTCTTAACAAAATTTCCGGTGGTAATGACCATTTTACTCCACACTTGCAACTAAGGGGTAATTCATGTACCAGCTCAACTCTGCTTAAGACAGGAGTCGGTAATCATAAAGTTAAGATTGCAATACTTACCATGACTCATTGGCTTTTCTAAGAAATATCCATTAAATAATTAATGATTATTTCCTTGAGGTAACTACATAATCTTATTAATTTTTTATCCACTTTAATGTTACAGTAATGTCAGTTTGGAAAATCTAGAGAATCAGAATACCAACACACTTAGTACTAATTGGTGAAAAACTGCCTATTTACTCACTTGCTTCTATAATTTAATTCATAATGTATGCGTTTCCTCTACCTTATACTGTACCATGGTCACTATTCAACTTATAGAATAAATTAAAGTATTTTAATGTGCTGACTTAAAAAGAAAACTTATATTTGATTGATGATTATATTTCCTATGAAGGATAAACATAGTGAAATGAACTTGTTTCATGTGATTTACTATTAACCCAGCATAAAACCTATTATAAGATTTGTATGGATGGGAAAGGCAGATTGTTAACAAGAAGGAAACTGTAGGGAAATTCAATGAATAAGAGGAGAAAAGCTTTGCTTTAATAATCTTAAAGAGATATTTAGCTTAGCTGCGAAGACTTGAGATTCAGATACTTTTCTGGTTGAGAGGAGTCCCAGCCTTGGTGGAGAGCTTTCAGTTCTGCTAGGTGATCATCGTAATAAACACTCAGCCCTGAAGGTGCATGGACCATATGCACAAATAAAAACGCCAGCTCTGTGTTGGCAGTGTGTGCTCACCATAAGCACTATCCTTTGCAAGGCTTCTGTCCCACCATGGCGTCCATTCCTATGCATGGAACCTGGGAACTGTTCTCATTCTAAATTTCCTCATGTAAGATTTTTATCATTTTCATTCTTACTTAAGATATAATCCAAAAGGTGGTTAGCTTCAAGCTGTTGGACTCTCACTCAACAAATATTTTATAACATGGTTATACTTTTGACTCTAGTGCCATGAATACATCTAAAATTTTCAGGCATGTGAAAAAGATTCTAAATATAATATACAGAATCTGGTTTTGTGCATATGCATTTCAATAGGATGAAAGGTGCAACAGAGATCAACAATTCTAAGGGATGCTATTATGGCTAGATTAGGCAAAAAGCACTCAGTGTGCTAAACAAACAACTGGCTGCACAATGAAATGGACACACAATGTGAGTTTCCTGGACTGACAGTCCTTCTGTTGGGAGAGGGGAGAGATTTTGGCCTGAGACTTTGACCAGAAACTTCATCTTAAGGTAAACCGTCTATGCTGACTCAGTTGATCTACTGGTGACCAAAGGTAGCCTAAAACCAGGGTTTGCTTGTTTTTCACAGTGTTGGCCAGTACAGTGCTGTAAATCTGAATTTGTTTCCAGCATTCAAAAAATCTGGAGATTTCTCATAAACATCAGAATTTTTACCTTCCTTTGAGAAACCAGAAGCATAGCAGCACCAAGACCACTCTTTAATTTAAAATATCCACTGGAGCTGAGTAGAGCTGATTGTTTAGAAGGGGCCTCTGTCTCTCTGGGGGTTCCCCTACCCTGAGGCTATGGTCACCTGTACTAAAGCCTGGCCTACCCAGCTTGTTTACATTATGGCCACCACTAGCAATCCGTGTGGCCTCTTACCATCATTAAGTCAGTCTACTGGGATCATCTTCAGTTACAGGGTTGCATGAAATTTTACTTCAAGGTCCTTTTCATTCATCCAGGCCAGAAAATTCTTGTTTATTTGCTTTGTCCTTAAAAAATTGTATATGCCATTGGTTACCCCTTTTTCCTCTGGAATTATTTTTTGTCCAAATATTTTTGTGTCTATCCTAATGTCTTTCATATAATAAAGGATAAATGAAACAAAGAGAGGTGTAAGCTGTTTTAAATAAATAGTAAGTGAAAAAATTTTCTAGGGTAGAAATTAACGTTCTAGCTGAGATTCTGAGCACTAGGACCATATCTGTGCTTATTTCCAATAATCATTTGGTTTCAAGTATAAGTTTTGTAACAGCATAAAACTGAGTTGTATTTTCTATTTAATTGGATATATATTTCTTAATAGTTATTTGACTATTTTCATTTGATTTAGTTCTAACATGCTAATGTATATCTTCTATTAAGCATATTTGTTTTCTTTTGTCTTCTTTTTCTCCTTTCCTACCTTGTTTGATTGACCAAGTACTCTTTTATTCTTTTTTCCCATCAATTGGTGTATATGTTCTTTTTCAGTTACCATTAATTTAAGGTTCATATTTAATGAGGTATCAATACCTTTGCTCTCTCAAATGCTGTAAATATCTTAGAGTCCTTTAACACTGAGATCCCTAATTCTAACTTCTATGTTATTGTTCCAAAAAATTTTGTACGTTAACTCTCATAAATTAGTATTTTTATAGTCAACATTTATTAGGTTTATGGGTATGTTAATATTTGCTTCCTGGATTAATTTCTGTGTCTACCGTTGCCTCTGTGTATAAAGACTGACTTTGACATTAAAGATTTTCTTGAAAGAACTGCTAAAGGAACTAATATGATATGGAAAGAAAATATGAGGAAATACGAATTTTCAAGAAGGGATAGTGAGCAAAGAAATCGGTTAATGTAAGTATATTTTTTAGCTCAAAATTTTGTTATTAAAATTTCACTTTTTATTTTATTGGGGTCAGAGTTAATGTGTCCCTGAGTTTTTTTTTTTTCCTCATCTTTTAAATTTACTAGGCTTTTATGGGGGGAGGCTTTCTGTCAGATATCTTCTATTTGTCTTCATAAATACATTCTTAACCTGCCCCCTTCTGTTTTCTGCCACAGACGTGTGACCTACATGAAACTGTATTAACTAATGGATTCTTCCACTTTGTGGCTCCTAGTTGGCTCTGTCCATTGGGAAGCCAAAGCAGGGGAATGGAGGAAAGAAGAACAAAAGGAGGGTGTTTATTAACCAATCATCCTTCTGGGTATGTAACTTCTTCCACTGTCTTCTTGTGCTTGCTGCTTCTAGCCCTGGATTACTACAGAATTCCTTGTGGCTTCATAGACTCCACTCTTACCTTTGTAAATAGTCACTTTTAAATAAATACTCTTAAAATTATTATAATTTGAGTGTGGTATTTATTCCTGTTGGGATAAATATCTTGTAATCCTTTTGGCAATTTTTTGGGTGTTTGCATAGAAAAGAAATATATTTGTGATAGGACACAAACATCAAAAGATGTATAAATAAAGTTCAACCTTATTAAATTATTCAAATCTTCTGTATCTTTATTTTTATTCATTTAATCTATTATGCTCAAAGACCACTAGTTCTGTGTTTAAATCTCCCTATACATTTATGTATTTGTCCATTTCTCTTTGAATTTCCAGCTGTTTTAAAAATAGACATCATTACCATATATTTAAATATACTGAGAGTCTAGATTCATAAATCCTTATTATAAATATTACTGTTTGACTTTTATTCACCTTATTATTTTCCTCTATTTCTCATAGGTATGTAATTTTCTTAGGTATTAATATTCATACTTTTTCTTATTTTCCTATTTTGACTTACATGTATTTTCCCAAACTCTTACCTTGACTTGTAGCATCTTGTGTATTTAAATTTATCTCTTATAAGTAACATGTAATCTGTATGCCTTGCTTCTTTCAGCAATAATAATAACAGCAACAAACACTTATATAAGGTTTCTTTGTGCTGGCATTGTTCTAAGAGCTTTTCTTATTTAAAGTATTGGACATCATCATGACCCTAAGGGTGAGTATATTATAATCCCCCTTTTATTGCTGAGGAAACTAAAGCTCAGAGTGTTAAAACAATGTCCAACATGAGCAAGCATTAGACCAGATCTGTACTCTCGGGCTGTCTGCCTCCAGAGTCTGTGTTCTTAGCCACTACACTACACTGCTGCTCATAATCGCAAATTTAAATCATTGGATGCATATCTGATGTGTGTTGTCAATTGTATTGGCTTAGCATTTTCCTTTAGTGAATAAAGACAAAAAAGATACAATGTTTCTTCTTCTCCCATTTAAGATGAAGAATTTGTGTATTTTTCTTCTCTCCCTCTCATTTTGAGACTTAATTTAATATGGGTTTATAATAGCAGAGAGTAATTGCTTTTAATAATACAATACTAAATAGATAAATATTATCTTTCAAAAATTATTTTTGCTTTTATTTTCCTCAATTTTTCCAAACTCACAAATATTACTTATTTCAGAAGATCTATATTTATATATTTTGATTCTTATATCTCATATAGTCTTTGTTTGTAATAGGACTTTTCAATATTAGGTTATTTCATCTTATTATAGCTTGATCACATATATGTAAGCATATATATCTATAGCTATAATCTGTACTCATACCTCTATTTACATTTGTATCTGATACAATTACAAACTATATTAATATATATGTATTCTTATTTCTTATGTATTCAATAATCAGTTTCTATTGGCCTTCATATATAAACTATGTAAAAATGAATTTAGAATTCTTGGCTTATGAACACATTTCATTAAAACCATGTTTCTCTACAGACTCATAGACATAGAATATAAACTTGTGGTTGCCAAGGGGGTGGGGGTGGGAAGGGACAGACTGGGAGTTCAAAATCTGTAGATACTGACAGGCATATGTAGAATAGATAAACAAGATTATACTGTATAGCACAGGGAAATATATACAAGATCTTGTGGTAGCTCACAGCAAAAAAGAATGTGACAATGAATATATGTATGACCATGTATAACTGAAAAATTGTGCTCTACACTGGAATTTGACACAACATTGTAAACTGACTATAAATTCAATAAAAAAATTTAAAAAATAAAAAACTATGTTTCTTAGACAAACTTTTTTTCAACATTCACTACTGAAAAAGTAAAGTCAACAAACATAAGTCAAGCTTTTTATTTGTATGTATTTTTAGTTTGTAAATTTTATACAAGTAAGATTTTATTGTAATTTTTCAAGTACATTAGAATCATGGGTTTTATTATCTTAATTGTGTTAGAAAAACTGTGATCTTTTTCAGATAGAAACCTTGGTTCTTCTTTTATAGCAAAGCTTTTATATATCTACCCAATTTATTCTGGATTCTTTTTTAATGTCTATATATTAAAGGCTTGTTCTTGTATTGCTAATTTTCCTGTAATCTTAATTATTGTTTATTGACAGCATTCAAAAAGATTGTGTGTGTGTGTGAGAGACAGTGAGAGAGAGAGAGAGAGAGACTTCTGTCCATGTTTGTAAGTCAGCTGCGACCTTTGATCCACAACTTGGCTCCATTGCCTTTTAACAACAGGCGCAGTGAATATGATGCTATAAATGCACATTACGTCAACTTAGTAGATTGAATATTCTGATATATTTGACTGTTTAGGTCAATACACGCTTGCTTAGAATGAATTAATAATAGACTACAAAACTTATGTATATAGAGAGACCAGTCCGTACAGCAGCATTCATAAATGACCTGGCTAGACAATCAGTGTCACATTAAGTTTCCTTTGTCTCTCTTTCTGCCTCCTTTCTTCTCAGGCCCCAGGCAAGAGCTAGTCCTCAGAGACACTGTCTAGAATAATGAAATTTCAGGTTTTTTGGAATGTAATTTATGGATATGGATTCAGAAGTAAGTTCATCATTCCTTTTTTACCTCCCATATGATATAAAGCATATATATTTGGGGTATACATGCTGAGGAAACTCTTAAAAATTTTTATAGTTAAGCTTATATACATTGACCCCTTATTCTCATTGTGTTCCATAAATGTGCTGTCTGTTTCTGAATGTTAGAAAAATCTAGAACATTTTCTACCATTACTATATTTCTTAAGTGCTACTGGTTTTTGCCCACTATTAAGAAAGATCTTTTTCTGATATATAACTGTGAAAATCTTGAAATTTGCCCCAATGTTTGAAATTTTTTTAGCTCCTGAAACATGACATAGAATTAATGAATGTAGAAGATGGCTGTCATGGATCAAGATATAGGAAGACATTAACATAACATGATTAATTGTCTTTAATATATACACTTAGATTTCAATTTATATCAAGTTGCAAATGAAAGTCTGTAATAAGTGAAGATCGTGGGGAAAATGCTGATTGAGCTCAGTAAGTAGCTTTTGTGCTTTTAATCTTGTTTACCTTGTCATGTGAAATATATTGGGGCCATAAAAATGATTAGGTATGACATTATATAGAAGAGACTTAATCAAATATTAAACATTTTACTTAATTAATTTTATAATTTTCATATATATAAATTAATCCCTAAGAGACTAAATATAATCAAATATATAAAATTTAGAGATATTTTTGTTGAAAAAGTAATGTTCTCACTCCTCATAAAAGAAGTGTTATTACTTGACTAAGATTGAATCCTAAAAAAATAGATTGCTGCTGTTCAATACGTGCCTTGCCCAAAGTTCTCTACTATAAAGTTTGTAAACTTTATAACTGGTATATGTAAAGATGAACCCTATACTTTTAAAGTATCCTTGGAATTTTTTACTAACCTTAATTCGTTGTACTTATCCCTTAGACTTAACCTCATATTTTAGTTATCTCATTTATTCTTATTGGAGCCTCTTTCCTAGAAATTCCTTACCATCCAGTCAATTCCTGTACATTATGAAATTTTAGATCAAGCCACACTGCCTCCAGGAAGCTGCCTACCATTATTCACTGTTTTCTTCCACATTGATACAATATCACTCAACCATTCCGTGCAAGTTTGCATAAAATATATTAGACTGTGGTGCTACAACAGTAATACATACAAATAGTCATTTAATAAAAACTTGATTGATAATTTGGTTTTTTTAAGTAAGTTATCGAGGGTTTGATTAATAGAGTGTAAGGATAACTCCAAGAAGCCGATCTAATCTGGAAAGAAAGAACTGATAATACAATTTATTGGAGTCACTTGATGTGAGTTCTAAATGAGGTAGAAAGAATCAACACAGCAAAGGAATCCATCAACAAACAAAAAGCACCTACTGAATGGGAGAAAATATTTGCAAATAATATGTCTGATAAAGGGTCAGTATCCAAAAATATATAAAGAACTCTTGCAACTCAGGAAAACAAATAGTCCAATTAAAAAAAAAAATGGGCTGAGGACCTATATAGACATTTTTCCAAAGAATACATACAGATGGCCAACAGGTGCATGAAAAGATGTTCAAAATCACTATCAGGGAAAAGCTAATCAAAACCACTGTGAAATATCACCTCACAGCTATCAGAATAGAAAATGGCTTTTATCTCAGAGACAACAAAAAACAAGTGTTGGTGAGGATGTGCAGAAAAGGAACCCTTGTGAACTGTTGGTAGGAATGTACATTGGTACCACCACTATGGAAAGTATTATGGAGGTTCCTCAGTAAATTTGAAACAGAACTGCTATACTATCCAGTTTTCCACTTCTGGGCATTTATTTGAAGTAAACACTAATTCAAAAAGATACATGCACCTCAATGTTCATTTCAGCATTATTTGCAATAGCCAAGATATGAAAGCAACCTAAATGTGCATATATAGATGAATGAATAAAGAAAACATGGCATATATGCATGTATATTTATGTATATATACAATGGATATTACTCAACTATAAAAATAATGAAATATTGCCATTTGTGACAGTATGATTGAAATAGACAGCACTATGCTAAGTGAAACAGGTCAGCCAAAGAGAGACAAATACTGTATGATTTCACGTCTATATAGAATCTAAAAAAGCAAAACAAATGAATAAACATAACAATACAGAAATAGACTCATAAATACCGAGAACAAACTAGTGGTTGCCAGAGGGGAGGTGTGTGTGGGGGATGGGCAAAATAGGTGAAAGGGGGAAAGAGGTACAAACTCCCAGTTATAAAATAAATAAATCATGGGAATGTAAATTACCATATAGGGAATATGATCAATAATACTGTAACAACTTTGTACAATGACAGATGGTAACTAGACTTACAACAGTGATCTTCTCATAATGTATAAAATATTGAATCACTATGTTGTGCACCTGAAACTAGTATTACAAGTCAACTATACCTCAATTTAAAAAAAAAATGAGGCAGAAAGATCATTGCAGAGAGATACTGAGCAAATGAGCAAGACGAGTGGAAGTGATGGTCAATTTTTGATTGCCACAATTTTTGCTTATACTAATGTGAAGGATAGGACACAGAGTAGAGCATGAGGTGGAGTGGCAGTGATATTAAGGTCAGAGTGCAAGATGGGTCACGCCTAAGAATATCAAAATTTTTAAGCATCCTACTCGATGGCTGAGAAGATAGCATCTGTCCTCAGCCATCTGGGTTCCACGGGTTTCTGGTTTTGTGAAGCCTCCTCTGTACTCTTTCTGTAGGTCATCTATGCTAGAATTTGGTTACTTTTTTGTTTAAATTCAAACACTGAAAAATGTGAATGCTTAATATTTTTTTCTCTGTGAACAAACCTTCCCTAATAGATGTCTCCAGAAATATTATTCCTTCCATTGTTTTCTAGAAACTATACCCTCTTGTGTTAAAACCATGATGGATTTGTCATTTCCTTGGCCTTTCAACTGTCCTTTCAGCCAGATGAGCTCTTTCCTGTTGTCTTTGTTTGTCTATTAATTCTGAAATGTGCATTTTGCTCTCTCTGACAGGAAAAATTCCTGATGTAGTTAAATTGTTAAAAATACATTTTCTCCATTATATTAAATCATGACATATTCTAAGTTACCCATTTTAATACTCCTTTGGCATTAGTAGTTCAAAGCTTTCACCGTTTAATTGCTTCCCCTCTTCTATCATGAGGATTAGAGTTGCTCTACTGAATGGTTTCACTGTTCTCTCCAAGCAAAACCAAAAATCACACTGAGTTATTTTGGGGTAACAAGATCTTATCAAGTTACCAAAATTCTTAGTTATATTTTGGTATCATTACTTTCTGTAATACTGATTTTTTTTTATGGCTTCAGTTTGGGATAATTTCCAGGAAACTTTCTATTTGATAAAACTGAGATAATCAAAGAGATAAGAAACCAAATTAAGAAATCTTCTGAATTAAAAAAAAATTATAGCTGTATCCCTGGTAAAGAAATTAAATATAATGAAAATATGGCTCAGAAAAGTAACCTTTGAAAAACAAATCTGATTAGTTTACTTCACTGATTAAAAATATATGATTATTCAATTATTCTCTATTACCTATAGCAGTTGTCAATATATCTTTTTTTTGTCATAGACCCACCTTAGTAGAACAATATTGAGCAAGAACTTCCAACATATGCATATGTATTTATATTTAAATTGGACAAATATATTCTATACAGTGATGTGCATATATAAATGGAATTTTAAAGGATAAGAAAAATAAATATAAATGAAAGCCTCCTGTTTTCTCTCACATCCTAGGGCTTCATCTTGCATTACCCCTGGCATGCATTCAGTCTCCTGTGCAACTACGGACCTAGGACACGAGTCAGCAAGCTATGTTCTGCAGGCAAAATCAAAGGTAACCTTTTTTTTTTAAATAAAGTTTTATTGAAACACAGCCATGCCCGTTTGTTTACATGTTGTCTCTGGCTTTTTTCTCACTACAATAATGAGCACTTGTAACAGACCATGTGGCCCACAGAGGCCTGAACTGTCTTTCAGATAGAAGTTCTATCTTCTGTTTCATCAGCTCTACCACTCAAACTCTGAATAGCTGTAGTTTTATCCTTAGAGTATAACTCACTGTTTTGTAATACATCATGTTTTCACACAACTACAGCTTTAAGCATGTTCTCCCCTTTGCCTAGAATGCCTTCGTGGAGGTCTTTTGTTTAGTTCTTCATAACATTCTTCATTTTTTTAAAAAAAGCCTCTTCCCTGTGACCTCTGTCTGTGGTGCTATCAATTGTGAGTAATAAACTTCTGTCTGTTAGGTTGGAAGTAAGAGACAAGCTGGCAGATGTAACTCTATCTTAGAGACTTGAGTCTCAAGTAGAAACTTGGAGAAAATGCAATTGGAGTAGTTTTTCAACGGCAGCTTGTTCATGGAAGTGTACACAAAATCTCACTATTGAAATCCTTTGAAATGTCTTTATTTACATCATTCACATGATCTGGTTGTTTAGGTCTTCTTTTGATTTCTGGATAACATATAATACCTTTCTAATACATTTATGCTTTTGCTTAAGTTAACCCTGATGTAACATTATTTGTAAATGTGACCAAGTCTATCAGGATCTCATTTGCTGATTAGAAATTATCGAATTATTGCAAGAAAAGTTTTTAAAAGTTATTAATAACCAAAATGAATATTTAACACATTCAGCTTGTCATATAAATTATGTCTATAAAATTAGGATCAATTGTAAGTGACAGAAATTTCTCTTCTCTGTGACTGATTTCACTATACTTTGGGAGGGTATTGGAACGGTCAATATTAGTATAGTTGTGTGCAAAACCCACTTGCTGCGTATAAGATACTGGATTGAGAGACTCACAGCTGAATAATCAGAAAAAAAACCTAGTACAGATTATTGAAAGAAAATTTAGCAAATGAAAGTTTTTATAATCTTTTTAAAGTTTATGCTTAAACAAGACAGCAGAGGTCAGCAAACTTGTTCTGTAAAAGGCAGATGGTAATATTTTCAGCTTTGTAGTCCGTGTAGTTTCTGTCGCCACGTCTCAACTCTGCTGTTGGAGCACAGGAGTAGCCATAGACAAGACGTAAGTGAACAAGTACGGCCATGTTCCAATAAAACTTTATTTATAAAAATAGGCAGTATTCCATAGTTAGCTAACCCCTTATATAGACCGGCATTTAGGCACATTTATAGGCTTCTACACCTGAGTTGTTAACTGGCTTGCATGGTTTTAAAGTGATTATAGCTCATTTATTGATTGGTTGAACGTATATTCTTGAGCCCCCAATCTGAATCAGAAAATGTGTGCAAACTCAGAACCCCTTTTACATAGTTCTAGATGCAAAGCCCTATGTCCTGAAGCATTATCCCATTTAAAGTATTTTCTCAGATGAGGCCCTGCAGAGGTGGCTTTTTAGATCCCAAATACACAGAACAGATGACCTGATGGCAATAGAAATCTGTGTTCGAATTTTTCTTCTGTAAGTTTGAATGCACATGTCCCGAATTCATGTTCAGATTCATTCCAACAGCTAAAACCACGGCCGCCTTCTTTATCAGATATTTACTTTGCTCATGTTGTGGTTTGTTTGGCAAATTTTATGACAAAAATACGAACACATATTTAAACTTAATCAATTTTGTGTGGTATCATCTTAAAATGCACTATCATTAACCCTGTCAAGTTTTCATAGTTGACAGTCCTTATCGAGCTAAGAAAAAATTTCGTTGTAATTGAGCCTTGAAATTTTATTAAACCTTTGGATTTTGCTGCTGTGTTTTAAGAATGTTTCTTCATCACAATTGCTTTTATGCTCTAATTTGCCATTCAAATTGTGAATGTGAACAGACTCAGAAAAAGCTATATTAAGGATCGAAATGAGGGAAGGAAGAATTTCTTTCATCTCCATTTCACAACCCCTTCTCAATAATAATAGTGAACAAGACCAGTTAGCTCAGTTGGGTATAGCGTGGTGCCAACAATAATAGTGAGCAAAGAGGCTACAGCTTTTAGGTAGTCAAAGAACAGAAGCTTCTACTTTGAACATGTAGATAACATTTCCTCTTGTTTTAAAGACAATTATGTAACTGTGATTGTGTTTTATTTATTTGAGAAAAGATTCTTGAAGCTTTCCACTGACATCAATATCCTCCTGACAAAAAAGTTCCCCATCCCTGTTCATTCCCGTGTTGTACCTTATTGATTTGCTGTCCTTGGGCAGCATTCATATGTACAGATTACAAATTCTCAATTCATCATACTGCCTTATTGGGCTTATAGCCTTCATATTTTAAAGACAATTCTTATTCGCAGCAGTTTGTGAAAAAAAAAAAAAAAAGTTATCCACATGGGCTACTGGATTCAAGCCTGCCACCTAAATGTTTATCTGTCTTCTTCGTGGGGCACAGAGATCAGGGTCATTGCTAAAAGAAAAAATGATATGTCTTCTCTTGTGAAGAATGTGATTAATTGCCCACTAGAATTCCCTGTCAGGTGTAAATAAGAACAGGATCAACTCAAGAAAAATTGAAAAATTCACAGCAATGGCTCTCTTTCATTTTATAAATAACCCATTTATGCTTTGGTGTTCCTGGGTATTTTCTTTTCATTATTTGTATTTCATGTCTTTAAAAAAAACTTTCACATAAAAACAATCACTATTAAAATATAATAACATTTTAGTGTATCTGTAACATACCTTTCTTTTTCACAAGTAAGTTCTAAAACAAAAATTTCCCATAAGCCAAAAAAGGCGGAAAAAAAAACGACTGCATTACACCTGAAAATAAATTACACAATTACAGTTTACTGCTCTGAAAAGTAAAGCAAATGCTGAATTCATTTAAAGTAACATATGTAGCCACATTCAAAGTGTCGTTTCTTACAGGGGCATAAAATTTAGTTATTATTGATACCACATGAATCGGTAATTAGAACTTGTTTAAAGAAAAGCCCCCAGAATGGTTGTAACCATGCTCATATAATACTGCAAATAGCCTTCTAATTGCATAGCTTACGTTCAGGTTAATTGTGGTACAGACATTGGTTTAGCTACTCTACTGTGAAGTTGGCACCTCCAGTAAACACTGCACAGTTCAAGATTAAGTGCTACTTAATCCTCACTGTAGATTCAAAATGACTCAATTCAGGTTGATTCAATGCTCTTTTTTTTTCTCATTTTAATGTAATTATTAATGTTTTAACCTCAAAATAACAGGCACTTGAGAGAAAAATTATAAAAATATTACTCAAGAGATATGTTTCTTTAAAAAAAATCAGTGAAATGTTAGAAATAAAGATCTGATTGTTAACAAGGTATGTAGACAGACTTATTGTATTGTTGGAGTTGAAGGCTATTAACTAGACTATTTGATACTTATAACAGGAGGGCCACTGAAGACTTTTCTTGGTGGGGACAAGAGAAGACTTTACTAAAAGTAAAGTAATGGCCACATAGTAGAAATGAAGTATTTGACTACATTTGCTTTTTTTGTTTGTGTTTAAAAATGCTTTAACTTGGGAATTTTAAAACTGGAAAGAAAATTGGACGCATTTATTTTATGGAAGACGTTGTGTCTTAGACAGGTTAAGCAGCACAGAAAAGTAAAGAACAATTACTTAAGAGTGAATATCTGAATAATTCTTGTTCGACTTTATTCCAGGACTGGGGGCTTAATCATTATTTTAAGAAGAAGCTAGACATTTAGGATGGAAAAATATGTTATTCCTATGCATTGGAGAAATATATGTGTGTCCGAGTCTGTGTGTGCAGCAGAGTCGAAGGGGAAGCTGACTCAGCTATGCTGGACACCAAACTCCTCGCACTCAATCAGTAACAAAATGTTCATACAAGTGAATATATGTAATGCATATATAAGTTATAGAGCAAATATTAAAAAGAATTCTCCTCCCTCAAACTTCATACAATACAAATCGGTAACTATTTGAGGATATCCCTGAGATTGTTTAGATTTCAATTCAAATAATTCGTAATTCAATAGCTTTACAATTCCACAGAGACACAGAGTGTCACAGCTCACTTCCTGTGATAGCTGCAAATCAATCAAAGCAGATACAAAAGGAAGGGTGTCTGAAAGAATAGAAATGTTGACGATGTGTGTGTTGTGAAGTAACATGAAGGCAATTAGCAATTAAGTCAAATAGGACAAAAATAATCATTGGTTATTTGACGTAAGGTAAAATGTTTATATTTGAAAGTAGCACCATAACTAACTTCCATAACATGATTTTTGAGTCTATGTTATCTCATACATCTCCAGTGGAACTGGAAATAAAATCTGGAAATTGCAAAATCAACTCCAAGATATACCTCAGGTATAAAGTGACAGAAAAAAATGAAAAGTGGCATGCCTTATAATGCAGACATGATTAAACTCAAAGGAAAATGTGAGAGAAAAGGGAAGATGGGAAGTAGACTAAGTTCACCAATTACCTCATCCAAAGTAGCTGGAAATTAGATGCTATCATTGAAAGTATCATTGGCAGTGCAAAGCTAGATAATAAAAGTAATAATAAATCCAGATGTTGATAAGTGGGAAGAGAGAAAGCAGGAGATAAACATGGCAATATAATTTTTGAGTTGGAACTATTAAAAGACTAATGGTTTTAAATTATGATGTTATCATAAAGATAACCACTGTAAGCAAAATGCAAACCTACTAAAACATTAGAAAGTCTATATAATAAAAACAAGAAACACACAGCTTAAAAACCAATACATTTTTAAAAAACATAAATGGAACATGGCATAAAAATAATACAAAAACGTAATTAGAAAAGCAAATAAATATAAATGGGCTCAAATCATCTGGAAAAATAATTTCATTTCAGTTTACAAAGAAAAATTCTATATAAAAACATACTAAAGCTTACCTATAATCTATACCAAAAAAAAACCCCTTGAAATCTGAAGAATAAACAAAATGCCTAAGCAAATGAGTAAATGGAATTCTGAGGTTGTCTTAGAGAAAGTAAAATTAGATAAAATTGAGCAAAATAGTCACACATAGCAATAAATAAAATCTTCAGAGTACAAAAGAAGAAACAGTAGTATATAAACAATAATTGATTTTAATTCTTTTTCTTAGGAAATCAAGTAGAAAATAAAAACAGAACAAAACAACAATAAAACTATGCTATTTTATATATGAATATAAGTATGTATAGATTGATGTGTTTGTGTGTATATGTAATATGTATATACATTTTGTATAAATAAGGTATTTGATATGTGACACAAAATAAATATATATATATCTTGTACTCTAAAGATTGATGTTATAAAATTTCTTTTCAGAGTACATCAATAAAAATTGATCTAATAGGCCAAAGATAAAGCTTCAATCTCTATTAAAAAAAGAAAAAATAATAGAACTATACCATGACCACAAGTCAATAGAAATGAAAATTGTAACACAACTAATAAATAAAATTTGATTCTAACTATAAATTTTAATACTATATTTTAAAATAAGTCCTGGTTCATGGAGCAAATGCAGAATGGTACCATAGAATGTCTAAAAAATAAAGATAATGGATATAAAAACACTGTACTTGAGAATTGATGAGATCTCTCTAAAGCAAGGCCTGGAGGAAAATAAACAGCTTTCAATACCTGGAGCAATACACAACAGGAAGATGACAAATTATTTAATACTGACTCAGACATTTTAGAATTTTAAAATAAAGAACAAAATAAAATTTTAAAGGTTACTAAAAGTTACTAAAACAATTTATTGAATACAACAACAGAAAAACTAAAGCAGATAAATTGAGGCCTTGAGGCAGTAGGGTGCCTTGCGTATTAGAGGAACAGAAAGAAAATCATGAGACTGGAGCAGTGAGAGTATGGAGCAGATCAGAAAAGGTGAGGCCAGAGAACAGGAAGGGCACATTTCATAGGGCCTTGCAGCTAATAAAAGCAGACGTGAGCTGTTGTACAGACAGTGGGCTTCAAGGAACTAGAGAGGAAGACCAGCACCAATGTAAGTCCAAATCACACAGTGGGGAGCTGACGGTGGCAAACAGAGATGGTAGCAGTGCTAGACTTCTGGCTGTATTTCGAAGTAAAGCCAATAAGATTTATTTTTGGAACTGTTGTGAGAGAAATGGGGGGAAGAGGAAAGGTGGCATCCCTTGCCTGAACAGGCAGAATGGAGATGTCAGTGACTGAGAAAAGGAAACTAGAATAGAGCTGGTGTGGGGAGAGGTCTCGAGTTCGGTTTTAGACAAGTTCATTTTGAGTTGCCTATCATATAGCCATGTGCAGATGCCAATCATGCAGTTAGACACGTGGGTCTAGAATTCAGAGGAGAGGTCTGACCTATAAATACAAACTTGGGAGTTATCAGCCTAGACATTAAATGCAACGATTAAGGGGAAGATGGCTGTGTATATTATGCTGCCTTTTGTGTGGGAAAAAGGGGGGATATGTAACCATATTTACTTGTATACAAATAAAAATCTTTGGAAATATACATAAAATATGCAGAAGAATCTACATATGGAAATAGACTTAATAGCCTGCCACCTGTTGATGGGATGGAACTGGACAGGGTTTGGAGGAAAATATTGATTTTATATTTTCTATCCAAAAAAAAAAACTTCGGCATGTTATTAAAGATACTATTAATTTAAAATAAATAACATAATGTAAAATAGTCTAAATTAATAAAAAATTAAAGTACCAAGTATTACAAACAAAAATGAATAAACAAAATAAAACGTTTATTGAATGGCTACTTTTGTTATAACTTTGAAGATTATACTTAATATACAGTAACTTAGGTAAGTACAAAACTTACTTTATATACAGTAAATAAGCATCATTTTCTATAAATTCATATTGCTAAAAGCTACTTCAAAAGACTCTTGAATTATTTATAATATCTTTAATCAAATCACCCTAATCAGTTTTTATTCAGTCTTATAGTTCTAACTTTCTTTGAAAAACAGAATAAAATTTTTCAACTCAGGTAAATGGTTTTGGAAACAAGAGTTCTGCTGCTCAAAAAGTCATCAGAAATATTTTTTGTTCTCCTAGCTCTGTTTTTCTCTCGTTTCAGGTAAATTCTTTTCTTTTTCCATGTATTGGTGAAGATGACTTCTGGCCTCCAGGCTTCCATGGTTCTTAGTGCCTGTGAACTCAGAAGAAGATCTCTTTCTATACAGTTTTGTCAAAATAGCCAGGAAGGAGGCATTACACCTAACTCTGAGCCAGTGTCCATATTTAGAAACGGGGTGTACTCTGGTTCAACAACTAGGATTCTATGTAAGTACTGAGAATAGAGGAGAATTTTTTACGCAAGAAAAGAAAATGCAAGAAAGAAACCAAAAAGCTAGTAATCACTGTAGCTGTGATATAGCTTATGATCCAGTCTCTACAAATGCCCATCCTAATAAAGTGATATGGAGCACTCCGTGATTGTAAATCTTCAGTTTTTACTTCCTCTCACCTTGTTTTTTTAGACTTCCATGTCTGAAATGAAGGAAAAGAGGAAATGTTTTTCCAAGGCAGTGTTTGTTAATCCATCAAAAGCCAAGATGATAGATTTTTATTTTATCTGCTAACCTATTGACTATGAATGGAGGTCCATGAACACGGAAAATATGGCCACTATAAGATTTGAAAATGATTACTTTGGTAAACATAAATGGTATGTATAGATGGGGCACAGAGAACACAAGTAGGACTTTGTACTCAGAATGTGAGGTGGAAAATCCAGGTTTAAGATTATTGTAGAAGACATGGAGACTAATTAACTTTTCTTTTCTCTATGGAAGAAATATTTAACCACACATGGATTCAAATGTAACCAATTCAAATGTGTTCACATAACCTTCTTAAGTGAAATGAAGCTGTTTTCATTTCAAAGAGCCAAAGGCAAAATGCTTATATTTGCAACAATCACCATAACAAAACATTTTTCCAGTGGAGCCATAGTATAAAGAATGACTCATATATTCTTTCTATAATGGATACTGCCCCTTTAAGTAGCAGGAAACAGCTTTAGAGAATAATAATTGTTATTATGATTGTCAATCTATCCCAGATCTGCTATTCTGTATTTTGCTGCTTATAGTCATAAATAGACTTTCAGTGTGAGAATTTTATTTATCTCAAGCCAGAGTGTCAAATCACTGACCAATAGGGAAAGGATGGGGTGTGTGTGTGTGTGTGTGTGTGTGTGTGTGTGTGTGTGTGTGTTTGGGGGTGGGGAGAGGCAGAGGAAGGAGAGAAAGAGCCTGAGAAAGAGAGAATGAAAGAACTTGAAGCCAAAAAAGAAATTTACAGTGTAGACTCCTTAAATCAATACAATATATATCTTTTTTAAATTTTGTTTTATTGAAGTACAGTCAGTTACAATGTGTTAATTTCTGGTGTATAGCACAATGCCCCAGTCATGCATATACATACATATATTTGTTTTCATATTTTTATTAAAGGTTATTGCAAGATATTGAATATAGTTTCCTTAAATTAACTTCTTAAAAATCAATCAAATGACAATTTCCTTTACTGTTTCATTAGAAAAATACGTCAACCCAATATGCAGAGAATACACTGGATCACAGCATGTGATATCATATCTTTGTAATATTTCATCTCTATTATTTGTCACTAATGCCTTTGATAAAATGTATCTGACTGTGTAGGATGAGGCAGTTGTTTTAATTGATCTGAAACTATCACCTCAGGTTTACATGTGTATCTTTATTAATTTCTCATTAGATTGTTGAGTAAACAACAGTTTAAAGGCTCAAAACCCTTAGATTTTTTTGAGTAATTTATAATTTGTTTTACCCTAAACATGCATCTAGTTTCAGTATGTTGGTTAATTCATCTGTTGAATGGGTCTCTCCATATTTACAAAGTATTATTTGAGGATGTCACAGCAACAGAAATGCCATAAGGCATCAAGCTAAATGTTTCAGAAATACGAAATTGCCGTAAAGAAAACGTCAGCTTCTTTTCCTCAAGGGTGAGTCACTGGTTCACCTCAGGAAAATCTTTGCCTAATTATCAGTTTGTCGTCCAAAGACGAAGACCAGTTCTCTGGGTTTCTAGTTTAATTTCTATGCATTATGTACAATGAGATTTTATTTTAAGAACTAAGTGTTAACATAATATTGTTCTGCAAGATGCTACTTCAAGGAATAAAGAAGAGGGAATTTGAGCACCTTTTCTAATGAAGCAATATTTATGCCACTGGGAAGCTGAGAGAACAAAATACTCCTCAGGAAATAAATAAATGCCAAAAATACACTGTTTTGAACATGAATTGATAAAAGGAAGCATTAGGGCTAGGACATGTTACACAATTAACAATGAAAATGAAGGCGATTATGGAGGCTGTAGGAAGAGCTATTCCACAGAGCAAATAAGAATGTGGTTTGAAACTTTGTGCCATTTTACTATTTATATTATTAAGGGTAAGTTTAGTAATCTGAATCTTTGTCTCCAAAACTGGAAAAATGGAATAAAAAGGACATCAGAGACTATTTTAAGAGTTAAAAATAATGGTAAGCATGAGCAGAGGGCTAAACCAAGTGTCGAGAACATTGTAGCAGCTTACTTAGGGTTTATTCTCTTTGCCTATAGAAGAGAAATAAATAACATGAACATTATAGCAAATGAAAAGGCTTTCAAGTTATGGCATATATGTTTTTTTAAAGAGCTCTACTGGAGAAATTATAACGCTTGGATTCTAATCTCAAGTATGGTACTTGTCTGCTGGTTGGCCTGAGTAACAGTTTAAACTCTCTTCAGTTTTCTCTCCAAAGAGGTAAAGTTGGTCAGTTAAAGACTAAGATCCTTACCATTTCTAATATGGATGATTGGGTGACTATTGGTATTGGCCTCATTAATACAGATGATTAGCACTATTTCCTAATGTTTGCAGAAGTTTTAGTAAGTTAGAAAATAACATTAGTTTGGTCGAAAGTAATGAATTCTCTGAGTCTCCCATTACTAGGCAGTTTTAGCTAGCTTTGATATAATAGCTATAGAAAATTCAAAACAAAATTCAACCACTCAGATACCATAAAAAATGAGAATAAAATTAGTTAAATGGATGTACTTTTGGAGCACTCTAACAATCATGCAGTTAGAACAAAAATAAAAACAAAAGTTAAAGAATATTGGATGCTGGTTCTAGTTGTCATCAAGATTATTATAAATGTGGATTTTGACTGTTCATTAAGATAGTTCACAATTAGTGTGACAGTGTTCTTTGTTAATCTTATTGCTTTAGATGTATCACCACCTTGGGATGGGTTATAGAAAGAATCTGACTATAGGAAACTAAAGATTTTGATTCTAGGTACATTTTCTTCCACTATCAGGGTATAATTTATTCCCTTTGGTCTTGGTTTCCTAATCTATAAAATGCAAGTGTTTAACTTCCAGTTCTAAAACTGATTTTTTGCTATAAGCAAGTCTTAAAGCTGATTTTTAAAATTAATTTTAATAACTATTTTCAGAGGGCTTTACAATTTCTAACTACCTTCTACTAAGTCAGCCTATCACTATTGTTTATACAAATTAAAAAGTGCCATGGCCCAGTGATTTAGTCCACAGGGTTTTAAGCAACATGCTTCTTCAGAAGTGTGTGTCTTCCACACGTGACCATGAGTCAGTGCTCATGGTAGAGCGTGTGTGGAAAATACACTGCAGTGATAAATGTTTCAACTCTCTTTGACCCTGGGGCAAAATAAATGAGACTAATAAAATTTACCCCTTTGAGTTTGGCCTTGTTATCAAATATTCTCCAAATTATGAAGCCACAAAGAGCGAAATAGTCTGTCAGGGGCAAAACAACAAACAGCAACAACAAAAATACTTCCTGGTGTTTCCCCTCGGGCATTTCAAGAAAACTTCAATTCTAGATGAATGACATTGCTTCTAAAAATCTGAAAATTCTCTCAGCTCAGAAATACATGACCATTTTCCAGGGGAAGGTTAGACTTCTACCCCCTAGAAATAGTATTGTAACATTTCCTGTTTCTTTTTTTCCTGCCATTTCATGGGAGTTTTTTCCCCCTCACTATAAACTGAGGGGAAAACTTTGACCTAGTTTTTCATGTTTTAGTTTCCTTTAATTCAATTAGATCCACATACCAAAAAAAAAAAAAAAAAAAAAAAAGATAGACGTGGTCTTTGGGGGACTCCGGCTTCCCCTCACCAGGCAGGAGAAGGCAGCTGGTGAAGAGCCTTCATCACACCGTCCAGTGTGTCGTAGGTGATGGAAAGGTTGATCCTTAATAAGCAAAGGAAAGAATGAATGTCATACGCCAGGACCTACTTACTCCACACTGAACTGCTCCTGTGGCCTTCGGGGTGGACTGTCTTCCTCTGCAGTCCCTTCCTTCTACAATATGCTCTACCTCTGAGAGCGATGTTAACTATTTTACTGAGATTTTTGACTCCTTTGGGCCTCTCTCTCCTCCAACCAAATAATTTTCTCCTGTTTATTGGACCAGCTCACAGGCTGCCTGTCGCTGTTCAAGAAATGTGTGAACGCCTGCAAATTCCTACCACATGCATATGACCTTGCTCTTCATTTAGAAACTCCTGTCATCTCTCGTTTCCTCTGGCTCGTAGTTTTGTATCACCTTTCCCAACATTTTCTGTTTTCAATCCTCATATAAGGAAAAGACAGAGGCCCTTCAACGTCCCTTTCCATTTTCTCCCAGGCTTCATGAGTCAGCGTCTGCCACCACCATGATCAGAGAAGAGGTGGTGCACTCACACTGTGCCCTCCTCTCTCCACGTCCCCATCAGCATTTCGCTTCCTGACTGGTGCTCCGTCTCTTCATCTCCAGCCCCTCTCTCCCCTGGATCCATCCATCAGCCTTTTATTGATTACCCACTTCATCTCTTGGATATTCCCTTTCAGCTGGGATCATCCATTGGCTTCTCCTGGTTTTTCCTCAATCACTAACTGTCCTTTCTACTTAAACATCTCTGTGCTCTCTTTTGCTTTCAATGTCATAAATGTACGTGTCCTCAAACATCTAACTAAAGGCCTATTTTATCTTTCTTTTAAAATCTCCACCTTAGAAATCTTATCCAAAGATTATAACTTTATTTATCTTTACTTAGTGAGTGATTTCCTTATTCATATATAGAGCTCTTGTTTCTATTCTGAGCCCTGCTGTCCTACCTTAAAATGCTAATTCACACCCTTTTCCATCTAATTGCTGTTTTTTTATCCCTTCCCCTACACTCACACACACACACTTGATGCCCTAATAAAGAGATTACATTTTCTATTCAGTCTCTCTTTCTCTTGGCCACTACATCCAATGAGTTATCTAGCCTTGTCCATTCTATCATACCACTGCTTTACTGATTTTCTGGAGGACATGGAGAGACTGAGTGAAGAAAATAGAAGAGAAAGAACAATGTCAATTAATTTGCAATTATTCTTTGTCTGAAAACAAGCTTCTCACGCCTTTCCCAAGCATGAATGGGGGTGATTACTGATGCTCCTTTCCCCCTCACGTTAAAGACCAGATGCTTCTTCCCAAGGGACTTAAAGAGAAACTTGACTCTGCTTTTTTACTTACAAATTCCCCTTTCGTTTACTTTCTGAAGGTTTTTATTATTTAGTCAAGTAGAAGATACTTCCTTTAATCCTACTCTTAGAAAGATCCTGAGACAATTTTGTTGATTTCTGTAGTTTTTTCCCCCTTAAGTACATCACACTGTAAACTCCACTGTTCTCTGAGTTTCTCCTGAAGTGAATATAATAAGTAACATTACAATTAATTGCAGTAAACTCACTTATAAGGAAACAACCACTTATGAATCTGGATCCTTGAATTCAGCTTTCGAAAATTTAGAGATTTTACCATATAATTTAGGTTGAATTATCCAACCATGTACTTCAGATGATGGTGTTTCCAAAGCAGAAATCTTGCTTCGAAGCAATGCAGAAAGTTAACACAATTGAAAATTCTCCAGTGTATTCACTTGTTTTATAGTTATGTAAGAGCGTTTTATAGCTAAACTTCTTAGTAATAATTGTTACAGCATACATCTTCATTTACATTCATCTTGAAATTCTATTTTAGGATCAAAGGGCTCTGACATTGAATGCTCCTGGAATGCATTCTTTTAAGGATTCACCATTGATTCTATCCTACAATTTACTTACTGCCAGAAAGGGGAAATTATATTTAATTGAGCTGAATGAGAGAATAACACAACAAAGAAGTCTGCAGCATTCAATTCCCAGACATTTCTATTGTAGGATGACTAATAAAATGTAGTTGTTTCTGGATGATACATGTTAATTTGCCACATAGTTTTAATCATAAAAGTATATTTTAACTTTATGCTAACCAGAAAATTTTCAAGGCCCCCAACCTCGCCCAGCAATTCTAAACTCAAGGTGGGGATGCCAGGTGAAGAAGATGAGTTCACATATTTTAAGACTATAAGGTGGTACTAAATAAACAGGATACAAAGTTTCTCTGTTAGGTGTAATTATTTTGTATTTTATTTTTATTTATGATGTTAAGGGCAATGATTCAAAATGCATTTTTCCTTACAAATTTTTTTTCATTTCTTCTTTCATTCATTTATTTAAAAATGGTCCCAGTGGGCATGCAATTTGCCAGGCTCTAAACTGTCTCCTGGGAAAGCAAGGGGTTTTATAGCCTACTGTTATTCTTAATATTTATAGTTTATTTTGTGTATAAAACTTCCCTAGACTTGTGCAAGGATAACTGAATCCTCATTATGTTACATACAGTGGCTTACCATTCTCAGTGTTGTATTTGATTTTTTGTGATATATCTTCCACTTCTCTCCTCGTGATTTGTATCTACCCTACCTGATGCTGCCACAACCATTGATCCCTTCTGTTACAGTCTCTACAAAAGAATTTTCTTCACAGCACTGCAGGTGAGAACTTACATAGGTTGTTCTGGATACCTTAGTCCTGCTAAGAGCTACCAAAATGGTAGATCTCAGAACCACCACCTCCCAGACTATATGGCACAAGCCTCTATAAAATATATTCTTGCTTCTAGGATCTCTGACCAGTCAGCATAATGCAGCAGTCTTTGTGAGTGAGTTGCTCAGTGCCAAAGCAGTAATTCTATAGCACGTCTGCGTGGACCTGTAGCATATCTTAGAATCTCTTTCTCTAGAATCAATTGATAGGACTACAACCCTTACCTAATCTAAACTCAGAAAAACTACCTAGATATTTATTGAAAAATCGCACTCACTGTACATTATTTTCCCCTTTAGGTTGATACATGAACTCTGAGCATTAAGTAGTCAATTGTTTTTATGATCAAGATGTTCCCTTTAGACTAGACAAAAATCTACCAGGCTCCTCCTTTCCTTGATACTGTCATTATAATTATCTAGAATGCAAATGCACTTATGAGTTTGCTCACTTTTACTAATGAATGAATGCACAATTAGTTTCTACATCAAACTATACTCAGATTTCAAGTGCTCTCTGCTTATGTGTATATTAATTCTGCAATTTCCTGATTTTTTTTAAAAAGTCAAAATTTCTATGTAGGCACATAGAATTTTTATTTTATTTTTGAATACATTAACCACTTAATTTTGACCCAGTTGACATACTTCCCTCTTTAGTCAAAAGCACAGAGATTTGCCTACAGCATTTTCCATATCTCTTGCTATATTACATAGAGAGAAAAATGATTAAGGTAGTTTTTTTTTAGCAGTTTAAATTTTAACTCTCTGAAGGAAAGCAGTTATGACTCTTCCCAGGTTTTTCCCATATTTCTCAGAAATTCGTATCTGTCAAGCTCAACATTTGATCTTTAATTTCTTGGGGCTATTTAATACTGACATATGTGCTAACTGACTATCTTTAGTTCTTCCGAGTTTGGTTTTATCCCTTCCATCAAGTATTTTAAGAAGCTTGAAATGCTCCCAGGATTGCTTATCTAAAAAGGATTTAAAGAAAGACAAATACTAGTAGGATTTTATTATATACCATCTGAAGGGAAAATTAATTTTGCCTCAGGTCTCAAATGTAAATGAGAACTCCATCATATAAGGACGCTTGCATGAGTAACCTAATTGAATTAGGGTGTGAGAAATATTCAGGTATTTCATGCCAAAAGATGCACTTTTGTTTAAATGATTAAAATTTAACATCCAAATTTTCCCCGATTCACTCGTCTAATAATTTTTCCTTTTTTGTTTCTATATCTGTGATATATTTCCTATAACATCCTAATGATAATGATAAAATGACCTCACATTATCTCAAAATTTGACATTAAAGTACATAGATTTAAATGAAGAATGGCAAGAGGTGACTTAGAGATGGGAGACGAGATCACTCACAGATGACTGGAAAATTATAATACTTTTTAGTCATTCTTACAGTAACTCTTCCGAAGAGCCAATTTTGGGGGATAAGCTACTCTTCCCACTACATAATTGAATTCTATTCTACTATAAATAAAATATCAAAATCTCCCTCAGAGCAATGGCTGGCAGAAAACTTGGACCATAAATGAGGCGTATTTTCTTCCCACCATTTTTATGCACAAATACCCAACATCTGGCCAACATCAAAATATGTAGGTTCTGGCTGCTGGTACCAAACTTTGTACAACAAATGCAGTCAGCCTTTTCTGAGCAGGTTCCCTCTACATGATCTGGGACACATGTTTGATATTATCTGGGAAAACAAAAACAATGAGTCAATGGTTTGAGCTCTGCTCAACACTGAAAAGAAGTTTGGCTCCATAAACTGTTTCTGAGAAGGATATTTCACTCTGAGCATAGCAGCTAAAAGTTCCATTATTAATGTAAATAAATGAGCAGGGAGAGGGAAGCCTTGATGATTGCCATGGTAAAAAATTAAACAGCCCTGGGACTGTCGATCAGAGTTGACTTTAGTAACTGGCTGGGAATGCAGACATTCGATCCAGCATACACTATTACCAGAATTCACACCAACCAATGTCTTCTCCTATTAAGTATTTGCACTCTGGGGAATTACAGGTTTCCAGTGATACTTCGGAAACCTCATGAATTTCTGGAAAAGAGTTTTTGGAGTAAAAGCTATCTGGATTTTAGAGTAAACGTCAGGGAGTTTCACGTGTTAAAAAACAAATATGTTCCCTTCCTTACTTAATATATAGATTTAAATAATTTAGAGGCCTTCTGCTGATACTGGACTACTTATGCACCTGTGTGTTAATACAGCGGGTCCCAGGATTAACATGACTGATCTTCCAGAGCATCAGTTTTACTTAATATTAATAGCAGTCTAGGTTGATTTCCAAGAACAAAATTTGCCACAAGTGATTGGGGAAATCTGCTAAAAAAAATTGTACACAAATGAGTAAAGTTGTGTTTTTAGACTCTTTCTGATTATTTTGATGGAGGGACTTTGGTAGTAATTCCTAAGAGGAGGAGTTCCCCCAATGAAGATGTAGATCATCTTTGCAAATTCCTGTTTAGATTAAGCTTATAGGTAAGTTGCCACTAAGTGTCTGGACCAAGTGACATATAAGTATTACTTCAAATTGACTTTGTTTTCATAGATACACACATAGGAGGGCAGGTACAGACACGAGCACATGCACACACTTACACATACAAATGAATCATTCCTATCAGTTCAGAGCCAGGTATTTCATCCTAAATATCATATTTATTATGCCAGTAGAATTCCACTTGCTCGCTGGTGAATCAAACTGTTCAACTAAAACCATTCCTCGGCAGTCCCCATACGTAAAAAAGAAAAAATCAGATGGAGTGAAAATACCATAATCATTAGTAATTTCTATTTCCTATCTTCCAATATTATACACCTTTATTGGTTCACTGTAGTAAAAATGACTTATCACAATAAAGTGATTTGAAAGATTAACTATTCCTTTTCGTGATTTTCAGCGAAATAACGTTCTACATAAGGAAAAATGAACTCTGGTCTAACTCAGAATGAAATAAAACACAGAAAAATAATTGGACACTAAAAATCTGATGATTCCAACCCATTTTGGGATTGATCAAATGCAAATGAAGACCACATTGATTTATTATTTCAACACCCAGTATATTAGAAAAAAAATTAACACTCTGACAATCATAACTAATGTTGGAGAGTATGTGAATCCATAGGATCTTTTCATCTGGGGATGAAGCTAACACACAACCACACATCGTTTTAGAAGAGGGAGGGTATTATTACCACAGCATGTCTGTCAGGTGACAAACAGGTGAGGGAGGCAGAGGGTACCTGCAAGGTTTTAGTTTTTGTGTTTAATGGTGGTTTCATGAGTGTTTATTCTGTTATTAAAAACGAACAAACAAAAAAATCCATGTAGTTAAGTTTAAAAAGAACATTCATGAAAAAATAATGAGTCTGTCATTAATCAAAGACTACATTTATGCTAATTCTATGTATCTGAGGCAAAATAAATAAATACATAAATAAATCAAGCTGTAGCTGTGAGAAAAACCTATGACATGTATTAGAAACAGTGTCTAAATATATTGTATATTTCGTACCTGAATTTTACTTGTTTTGGCCTTGCTTTCTTTAAATGCAATTACAAAGGAGCAGAGGATAAGAGAATAATGGAGTCAAATTCAAAATTCAGAATTATTCTAGTCTCTGCCTTAACCAGTTGAGTATCTGGCACTTTCATTCCTTTGGGCTTTTTTTTTCTTCATTTGGAAAAGAAAGGGAATTACTTATTTCTGGATTTATTAAGAAATGTTTTTAAAAATTAAGTACTTTTATGTGCCAGATATTTTAAGTAGGAGAGATACAGAGATGAATAAACACATATCAAATTTCTACACTTACAAAATGTACAGTCTAATAGAAGGGAAAAAAAAAATCATTCCTCTGATTAAATACCCAGTTAGATGCAGCATTGTCACTATGATCAGTCCTATGACAGAAACATGGCAGTGGTGTTTATGGTGGCAAACGATCACAGCATATTAGAGTGATTTGATGTCATCAAAAAGATAAGGAAAGGCTTTCTGGGATGTGATGGACAAACTGAGACCTCAAGGTTGATCATAGGCATTACCTGGGGAGGGAGAGAGAGAAGATAACTCCATGCAAAGGGGCTAACATAGGCATGATGGACGGAAAGGGCATGGCCTATCCAAAGGATGAAGCAAGAAGGTATGACTCTAAGAGAGAGAGTGAAAGGGAACATGATACTACAAGGGGCTGAGGAGCAACACAAGAGCAGACTACAGAGGATCTACAAACTAAGAGTATTTTGTCTGAATCCCAAGAACAGTGGGAGTCCATTTATGATTGTAAACATGAAGGAAAGGTACATCCGTATGTTGCTTTAACAAAGCTGTCTGACTCAGGTGAATGTGAGGGACATACCAGAACATTGTCAGAGCACTCCCACACAGAGATGACCACAGTTTGGACTAGACTACTGGTGATGAAAATGAACATAATTGATGAATGAGGGAAACATAGAAAGCCATTGCTAGGACTTGGCACTTACTTGGATATGAGGAAAGGGGATACACAGCAACAAGGATAACTCTTCCATACGTTGATACAGATATTTTGGAAAAAGTTTGGCATAGCTTGTGATGATGGCACCATTTAATTGAGAATGGGAGCAGATCTGACTTGATAGGAAGGAAATATACATGTTGTGTTATGGATGGACTGAGTTTCACGTGTTGAAATTCTCCAAAATGACTGGCTTTGAGGTGTGCCAAAAATGAGTACTGTAATGTAAGTCTCATGTAAGCTTCAGTTTCTTCATTGCTATAAAAATTACATTTCCAGGCAAGCGTTTGAGAAGATATTAGGATGGAGGACACTGGAGAACAAAGCTTCTTGAATCTTCTAATTTCCTCTCAGGTTATGTGTTCCCTTTGACAGTGATGGTATTTTTCCTGCTTTATGAAATCCTGCCAAGTTCATAGAATGTATTAAATAAGCATTTAACGAGATTACTATATCACCAATTGTATTCCCCAGACCTAATTACCAAGTTCTATGCACAATTTCTAACTCTGGACTGGTGCCAAATTATCAACATTGGCCTTACATTAAATAGTTATCAATAGACTTGATGCATGTACATGTGCACTGCAATTACTTACTGATGACTGGTCTGGACTCCAAGCACTATGTCTTCTGTTACAAGGAAGCCTGGTAGGAACTGAACACAACAGGCCTAGTGAGGGCTTACTCTAGATGCCATCATGACACTCATGAGAAAGTTTTCAGTAGCTTGGAGAAGTCAGGAGATAGATATTTTTGGTCTTTTCAGCATAATGGCAGTTAAAGCAATTGGTATAAAATTTATTTTAGAAAGCATACAGAGTAAGAAGAGAACCAAGAATGTAGTTAACAAACAGATGATGACTTTAAAAGAGAGAACACTGAATTATAACCTAAATAACAGAGTATCTCTGGGTCCACATTGGCATAAATAAATGATTTAATAAATAAATTACTTTTAAGGACAGTAGAATTCCAAATAATATGGATAAATTCCACCATCAAGAAGGTAGAGGATTAACTCCCCATTCCTTGTCTTTACAGCAGAGAAAACCAGCACTACCTCAGCCAGGTAATTAAGGTTAGCGTCATTAATGGTAAGTCATACTGACAGTACGTGCCCTGGACACGGTGTGTTGGGAATAGCACTTTATCCCTGTGGTCTTTCTCGCCAAAACCACAACCCGTTTCTAATCGTTAGAAAATGTCAGACAAATACCAATTAGGGAACATTCTACAAAATACCTAACCAGTACTCCTCAAAAATGTCAACATCATCAAAAACAATGGAAAGAACTAAAGTAACCTCATGTTATCTCTTAAACTCACCTCATAGTTTTTTTTTTTTTGCTTCGTTTGCTTTTTAGTACCTCTATTGTATGCTCTCCACCTTTCTCAGCCAACTTCCTTAGCCTAATTATATTAAACATGCTAAAAATGCTACTGACATCTAGCTTCTATGTCTGCATAACCCTGTAGCTCCTGAATCCACAGATAATTGATATCTTCTGCCTTTGTCCCTAAATTCAAATCTCCAGATAATTTACTTGACCAGTCTATATCCTTGGTACTAGTTTTCAAATGTCATAAATTATTGGCTTATATGTAAATGAGCTCCTTCTTTGGTTGGATGCTCACCCTAGCTCCATTGAGCTGTGCCCAGTGGAGATGGGCAATCATTATTTGAGAAAGGGTATGCTTAGGGTGGGCACCCCCAAAACATTTCTACTGAAGCTACCGTGCTTAAAAGAACACAACACTTAAGAGTGGTGTGGTAGGCAGTATTCTAGCTGCCAAAGGTGCCCTAATCTCCAGAACTTTTGAATAATATTTGTCACACAGCAAAGGAATACTAAGGTTGGGGGGGATTAAGGTTGTTAATTAGTTGACCTTAATTACATTAGGAAGAGTATCTTGGATTACCCAGGGGGGTCCAATGTAACCAATCACAAGAGTCCTTAAAGGTGGAAGAGGGAGGCAGAAGAGTCAATGTTAGAGTGATAAGATGTGAGAGAGACTCAACCAGCCACTGCTGGCTTTGAAGATGGAAGGAGCCCTGGAGCCAACGAACGTGGACAGCCTCTAGAAGCTGGAAAATGGGAGCAAATGTATGCTTCTCTATATCCTCCAGAAGAGAACCCAGTTCTGCGGACACCTTGATTTTAGCCCAGTGAGACCTGTTTTTGGACACGTGTAGCTAGATTGTAAGAAAATGTGTGTCGTTTTAATCCACTGAGTTTGTAGTCATTTATTACAGCAACATTAGGCAACAGCTGCAATTGGTCTGCAGGTGCTGTATGTATCCTAATCCGAATTTGAAGAGTACTTCAGAACTGAGGAGTCCTTCAGTTGTCAGTCTATTTGTGGTGATTGTGGACATCCCTGTACAGCCACTTGGCTTGCTGATTTGTTTCTCATAAATATGTGGGGATTAACCACAAGTAGAAGATAAATAAATGGTCAGGAGAATTAGTAAGAATGACCCCATCAATATAAGAGTCTGAAACTCCCCTCCCCACATAATAAAATCCACATGAAAGATTCCTATAAAATAGCAATGCTATGTAAAGAAGCTGAAGAAATATAAGGAATGTCATTCATCAAAGTGTGTATGTTCAATGTGTATGTTAAAGAACACAATAAAAACAAAATATTTAAATATAAATGATACTTGAAAACTATTTGATTCAATAAATCCTCAACATTTTCAAGAGAAATCCAAGAGTTCTCACAGTTAAAAAAGAAGAAGAAAGCTTCCAAATAGGTTTTCCTCATAGATGCTGTAAAAGAAAGGAATGAAGGGATGATGGTGAAATTTTGCTGTGCTTAGAATAAAAAAAAAAGTTCTCTAAATATGAAGATTCCTTCCTTTCTATATCTGCATGATAACTAGAATTTCCCAACAGAGAAAAGTTTGCCCGTGTCTTTATCTCCTCTGTGCTTTCCAGCCCTCAAGAAGATTCTTCTGGGCATCAGACCTACTGAATTCCATCCCATTAATTGCCATATTTTACATATGACAGAACAAAGGGCATTCTTAACCAGCAGCCAAAGTTAGAGAAGATTTGAAGTAATTTGGGTCACTGGCCAGCATCAATCTTGTCCTGAGTAAGTAAAGTAACATTATCCCAATTTTAGCTCTCTCTGCCAAACCTAGAATTTCCCACATCATTTTAATACGACTTGGATGTGACATACGCACATGCTGTGTGTGCCCAGACTTTGTCTTGGAAAGGAGGACATAGTCTTCTGCAGAGCAAAGAGAAAGCGCATGGGTTACCAATGCTAACTAGGAATGCACGAGCAGAGACAAAGTACTGTAGCCAATTTTTTAAAATAGACATGTATTTTCAAGCACTTGACAATCATTTCTGGTCCCTACCTCCAGAAACGGTCTATCAGGAAGAACAGCATGGAGAGGGTGACTCAGGCCACCTGTCTGTGGATATTATTATATCTATAGGAAGCAGAGTTGTCCTCAAAGGGTCAGCATTGACATCTGTAGCTCCCAGAACCAGAAGTGACTCAGCAGAAGGGGAAGTAAGCAGACCTCTCACGTTGGCAGGGCCATCAATTAAAAAAATCTTTTTTCACTGGGGCAGAATCCCTTAGAAAACCAAAAATGACTTCTGCTTTCATTGTGGAAATAAGGTATATTTCTTACTGATTTTTTAATTCAATAGCTAGCTTAAGGTGATTGGATTAATATTTAAATGTTTTTAAAAACGATTAAGTTAATGAAAGAGAATTATGTATTTGAAACAAAGGCAGTGCAATTTTAAGACACAATTTTAAAATTCCAAGTATCTGTCTTAATGAATAAATAATATCATCTGTCCCAAAGCCATTTACATTTTGTGCTACTTTGTCTAAAGCCGAGAGCCAAAAAACATATGGTTTGGAGGAAAACCACTTCCCTAGTCCAGGCACTTTACAAGGCCAAGAGAGGAAGGTCCATTTTGGTTGAGACTGCTTGGTATTTTCTGTCCTTTATCTCTTCTGTGACCACCCAGGGCCCCTGGAACATGATATGAGCATTTGTTACAGAGGACATTCATGGTCCTGGCACTGTACTCCTGCCTGGCTTCCAGGGCAATCATCCAGCAGTTTTAGGGTAGAGAAAAGGGAAAGAAATGGGATTCTTTTCCAGCCTCTCATTTTGTTCCACCCGGTTTGCTCTCTCCTCAGTTTGAAATTTTATTTCAATCAATTAAGATCCATTCAATTCAATTTAACAAATATTTAGTCACTGCTTTCTGTCCAAGGAAGGAAAGGAAGTTATTTACTAAAGTATGAGTGTACAACTGGTAGCATGTTTAAGAGAATTTTAGTTAAAAAAGTTCTTTCTATTCTCAGAGAAAAATAAAATTATCATGCAAGCAATTGAGAGGTAGTAGAGAGTATATCCCTAGCTTCTTTTCAATTTGTTCCAACAGAACATAAAGGCAAGACTGTAAATCTCCTGTTATCTCAACAAGGTGTTTACTCATCGTAATATGCTGGTGTGTACTCAGCAGCTCTTGGACACTTTCTCCAGCAGCACCTCAAACACAGGACTTGCGTTTAAGGTGCCCCTCATTACATCCTTCTCCCAACCTGTTCCTACTCTATATTCCCCATCTTGGCTGATCACCACTCATCTACTTACCCAAGCTAGAACTTCAGTCGCTTTTATTTTCTCCATTTCCTGAATTTCTGCACATAACATTACTCACTACCTCTTACCAAGCCCGTTTTTGAAATGACTCAGAATCCTATCCCTTCTTCCCATTCTTACAGCCCTTGGATTAACTGATGTCTTCTTCATTTTCAGCCTAGATTACTATAGCACATTTCCTTTACTTAGGTTTTTCCCATTCTCATCCACGCAAAGCAGCTAGGATTTTCTTTCTCACTGCAAATTCAATCTTGCCATACCCATGATTAAAACGATTCAGTGATTTCTCATCACCTGTGCCATGTCGAAGCCAAAGCACATTCCCAGGTTTTGCTCTTTTAATTCTCCATACCCGTGTTTCCATACACCAGCCATGCTGAATTATTTGTTCTACCTTAAAAATTCATCCATCTCAGGACCCTCAGATTTGCATCAATCTATCCTTGACCTTCTCTCTCTTCTTCCTTTCCATTGGAAAAGAATTACATGTCCAAGTCAGGTAAAAGTAGTCATCATACACTGGAATTTCCCTTGGGGATTTCTGGTTTATATCCCTTGTTTCAGCATAATCATTAATAGCACTCCCTTTCACTCTGAATCATGGTTGCCCAGATGGTGAACTAGATAATTCCCTCAGCCAAAAGTCTTCTTTTTTTAAACATTCCTTGAATTATTTAGGATCAAGTAGTTGTCCTTGGAACACTAAATACTTCTACATGGTATAATTCACATGGTATTGTAATAAATTATGTAGTAAATGTCCTAATACGTTATGCATTCTATAGTAGTAAGAATAACAGCTAACATTTAATATGAGCTCAGGGTGTAACAATTCAAAAACCCTTATGAGGAAAATTTCAAGTATAGAACAGGCCTGAAAGGAAGGCACTCTGGTCATCCCCATTTTGCAGATAGAGACACTGAGGCAAAGCAAATTTAAGTCACTTGGTCAAGGTCACATACTTGATAAGGGGCAAGAGGAAATGCCGTCAGGTAAAACCCAGGCAATGGCTTCAAAATCCACACTATTATGAAGGGCAATATACACATGTCCCTTTTGCTTAAGAATAAGTATCTAAGCGATGCATGATAAATGCCTTTGTAAGTGAATGATTATTTTGAAGAGAAATGTCATTTCAAATGTCCTAGTGAAATAAATCCATACAGCCTTAGATGGCTAGTTACGTCAGAATGCTAGCCCCTTCCTCTTTTTTGTTTTATTTTATAAAATTCCTGTGATATCAATGTTAACTCTCCCTCCAGCATGAAGAAATGACTACTACTGAAATTATTCTAATTATATAAGTAGCTAAATAATTACATAAAATGCTTTTTGGAAACATACAACAACTAGCTTTTTGTTACCATTTCTAACTTTAGAACTCTCTGTTGCTGGCTTTTATTTTCCCTTATGCGCTTGTTTTAATAGCAGAAGTACACTCAGGGTTTGTAATGGTATTGGAAAATCTTGAAATAAAAACAGATGGAGAAAATAGAATTCTCAAATCATATGTTTGCTGGGAAGTGAAGGAACTGCTGAGACGTTGGCATCAGTAGTGGAGAGTAAGGGACTATAATTCCTTAAGTGAGCATTCAGCTTCCTACATGGGAGAGAACTTGCCCCAAGAGTTGGTGAATTCTTGAAGAGCTAAGCAGAAAAACATGGCAAGTCCTTACTTTTCAATGCAATTATATCATGTTAAGCTTAAAGAGAAAGAGAGAAAGAATATCTATGAACACTGGAATTAAATGCAGTTATTGGTAATAGAAGAGATTTTTTAAAACTGAGCAAAATTATATGCATTTAAGAAGAATCTTTATAAAGGTACTTGTGTTCAATCATCCCTCTCTAACTGGAGTCGAATGAATTGTTTGTGTAACCGATGTCTGATTCCATAATGAATTGTGGACATACACACATACACACACTTATCTATATAAAGTTTTCTTTGGATCACACCACAGGAAAAAGAAACAGATATACCTTGAGAACAAGCAAGTCTATATTTAAGCAGACAGAGCCTCAGATCAATTAAACAAAATGAGCTTTATGAGAAAAACATTAAGCGGACTCCTTCCTGGATTATTTTTCTGAAAGAAAATTTCTGTTCTAATTGATGCCTTGAAGCTTATTGCTGTAAATTGAAGTTTATGTCAAATATTTGGCAGTGCTTTAGGAGACGGAGTCGGTGCACCTTGATTCTCTAATTGAGACGTTCAGGGCTGCTTTACGTCTTTTTTTACCTGGAAGTGCTGTGGTGACATTGTCTACATGGGATGTTTCAACTTGAGTTCTCACTTGTCTCCTTGCTGAGTGCTAAATTGTTTTTTAGTCTATCTGGCAATCTGTTATTTTTTTCTTCCCCCTACAGGGTTCAGTGTTTGTCCTTGAATAGTTGTCAACTGCAAAACGCAAAGAAAATTGTCTATCCAATTAAAGTGAGGCAAAACACAACTGTCAAATAAAAGCCATTAACCCCCCAAGTACCATAATTTTTGGTATACCTGACAGATCTCTTCCCAGCAACTTCAGCTCTAGTCCTTCCCAATCCTCTTCCTTTCTTTGAAAGAGCCTGCATGTATGGGACAGTTTCAGTCTATAATATGTGATGGCAATAAGGTCTGGTCACATGATAATCCAGTTATAAGTCGTATATATACCAGATGTATTTTCAGTATGAATGATTTAGTGTATTTAGAAGAACAGTAGTTAATCCTCATCTCTTACACCTTTGATTTTACCTACACTCATTCTGTCATGCACTCAGCATACAGACTCCATTCCTCCTTCTTTATAGGGCCATGCTTTCCACTGGATAGACACCACTGAACACCACAGGCAAGTCTACTGCCCTTACAAGTGTATAGTCTAGTGAGACAAAGAAGCAACTCATAAACTATGCCTTAACTACAGTTGTGAGAAGTGGCATGAAAGAACAGGGCAAAGAGCTGTGAGGACCAGAGATCCTGAGTGAGCAGACTTTGGCCCACGCTGAAGGGTGGAGAGAAAGGAATTGAGCCCCTGAGCAAAGCCTTCCCTGAAGAGGGTACTGCTTGTGTTAAGGACAGGAGGGGGAACTAAGGATACTGATAATATTGATAATGATGGTGAGGAGGAATGGGAGGATAAGGAGGGAGAGGACTAACATTGATTGAGAGCTTCCTGTTTATCAGTTCTTGGGGTTTTATCGCTTTTTGCATCTCCCTGCCCATCCACCTCAGTGGGGGGACTGCCCTCAGGCTGGCTCCACTCATGATTGTAAATGGAAACAGTTCCCAGAATTATAAGCAGATATGACCCTATTCAGAAGATGACAATTTCTCTGCCTCCTCTCTCTTCTGAGGAGAGGGAATTCATTGCCAAGATGCCCTCAACTGACTTTCTCTCATGTTTCATTAGGCAGAATTGGGACACAGTGTCCATCCCTCAGTGAATCATTGAGAAGGGAAGTGACAAGTGATGCGATGAGATCAGAGATGGAAATTAGCAAGTCAATCCCATGACTGCTTAAGATATCCTGAAGTATCTTCATGCCACTTGAATGTATATATTGAAAACTCTGAGTAAATGGCTTCCTAAAAGAAGCTTACTCATCTATGTTAGATATACAGAAATATACATTTGACATTTTCAAATCAATTTCTCATAATAATTTCATGGCAATTATGATTAACATATCTGTTACTAAAGATAGTAAACAGGTCTGAGAAACCATAGTAGTTCATGCATTGTGTTGTTAAAGTTTATTCATGCAAAGTATTTTAAATCTAAAGAAAAGGAGGACAGATGCTGTTGGAAATGATACATTCTATCTTCCTTGTCATTCATAGTGACAATGAACAATATGTCACGTTGTCTTTACCAACATGAGAAATTAATCATAGAAGAAACTGAAAAAAAGGAGAAAATTTAAAATATCACAGGGAAACTGTACTGATTGTCCTCAACTACCTTTTTTATTATAGTGATAGTATAATTACAAATTAGTTCCTGTTCCTAGGGAGATTAATGTATGGTTGGTGTTAGACAATTTTCTCATAACATCGTATGTGTGGTATATTTTTATTCCCATAATCTTGGAGTTCAGAAACTTCAGTTAAATCAGTGGGAGATGATGGCGTTACTCACATCTATATGTCCTACTCTAAAGTCATTGCTCTTATTACACAAATATTCTGCCTGGCATTGTCTTGACCCTGGAAAATCCCCGAAGAATCAGAATATGGCTTTATCAATGGGCTTTCGGAAATCCCATTAAGAATCTGTACCTATAATTCATCTGTCAATAAAACTTGAAGAAGTTTACATTTCTACCTTCCACGGATAGCACCGTAATTAAAGTAGATTTGCTATCATTATACTTTCATGGCAATTCACTTCTAAAACCTTGCTGCTTTTCTTTAATTTTGATAAGCTTAGCTCTCTGAAGATTGAACAGGATGTGAAAAGACATTTATTCTACACAAGTTTCAGTGCTTTATGTTTTGGCCTCAGAACTACAGCATTTTCCTACAGGAAAGTTAAAGATATTTCTGACCTTAAGTAGAGCACACTTGTCTTCGTATTTTACCGTTTTGATTTTTTTTTTCACAATTTTTACATGGTTACTCACCAATGTCCTTTTCTGTGAGATAGCTTTCATTTTACTCTTTTGGATAGAAACAGTAATAGCATTCTAAGAGTAACCTTGAGTGAGTTAACCATGTTCTAATGAGAAGGCTTTTTCTAGCTTATTTTATTTTGGTGTAAGTCGTTGCTTTTCCTGTTATGCAGCTCCTCTTACATGGATTAGTTGGAAGTGTGACTGTGCTGAGTCCCACTGTCATTTCCACAGGTAGGTACAGGTATTCTCAAAGAAGAGAGAGAGACTGAACAGATAGTTCTTAAAATATACTAGATATATAAAAATTATTGGGCTGTACTTCCCTTGCCCAGGGCTTGACTAATCCTGGCATTGAGCTTACATTTCAGAGGAGCCAAATTTATAGACCCAGACTCTCAATGCCCCACACAGCTTGGACGATTTAGCAAATAAAAATATAAGACACTAGTTAAATTTGAATTTTACATATACAACAAATACTTTTTTTACAGAGGTCCTTTTCATGAGCCACCAAAGGGCCAGGACTGTGAACTTGACATCTATGCAGCTTAGAATTTCTGATACACATGAGGGCTCAAAATATTGGATGGTGTTGGTGATAGAAAATGCAGGCACAGAGATAACAGGAAAAAATGAGAAGGGGGAGAGTATTTTCTTGATAAGTGTTAGTTGAACTGAACACAATGTCTCAGATTCTGATGTCAAGGCCTAAGCACACTATTATTTATTTGCACTACCAGGAAGCAGTATCTAACAAAAGACACGTGGATGCCCCAAACCTCTGGGCTATGATGCCGCATCAGAAGTTTCCAGCGCTGTCAAATGTCTGACCAATCTCCTAATGCTCAGAATGACTAATGCAATTACCAAGGATCATTCAAAAACTGAGCTATTTTTTAAGCCACTTAAAACATCGTTTCATTCACTACCTTAGTGCTTATAAGGAATATCATAAAAGCTGTCACTTAATAGCCCCAAAATGATTCCCCTGCCTAAGCACCTGACTAGCCGGTAGTAACGTAAGGAGCATACCTAGCATGAGTTTAACAAAAGCAGAGCTCTTTTCTCCTTCGGTTTTCTTTGCAAATCTTAGAGCAACACATACTGACAATATCATCAAATGCTGTGACAGTTTATTTGTTTCCTATGTGGAATTCAGAATCTGGGCTGAACAGTTCATGCAGCTTGCTCATGTGATGTGTTTTGATATGTATCTTTCAAGATGGAGATCCAGAATCAAACCGACTCGTGACATCTCTTAGCCATTCCTGCTATAACATGTGACAGTTTATAGGCAGGCAGTTCCGAAGTCTATACAAAAAAGTACCCTCCGTCTATCTGGAACAGCAGAGACAGCTGCAGGTTATGGCTGACTAAGACTCACACATTCTTTTCATAACAATCTGTGATGTTTGTCTGAACTAATAACCACACGCTGTTTGAACTCTGAACCTTGGAAAACTGTCAGCTTATAAAATAAACAGATGACCAATGATGTCTGAATATGTGAGGGGAAAACTGTTCACAATTTATGAGTCCTAAACATTTTCTCAGTTTTATTTCCTACAGGAAGCATTTGCCTTTAACGAAAAATAAAGAAAACCATTTACAATATTTCCTCAAACTTTTATTTATGCAGTTTCAACATACTAATAAGCAGTAGGAATATAATACTCAAAGCACCAGTTGAGAGAGCGTTGGTTTGAATTATGGAGGTGTCAGTTACGGGCTAGTTAAACACTAGGGCAAGGTCAGAGAACTCTGAGTCCAGAAACCTGCTTCTGTCACTATTTCTCTAGTCCTCGGTTTCCCTACGATCGTAAAAGCAGTATTATTGATCTTAAGTAGTATCTTGAACGAAGTCTAAAATTTTTATGTAATTTGTATTAATGAATTAGGAGGACTAATTTAGTATTATTCTAATTATGTTTAGTGTTATGCTATTCCAAAGAAGGTGCTTCCAAAGTTTTGAAAATTATTGGAGAAATTAGTATGGAATCTGGCTTTGTTATTCATTTGTTTATTTGTTATGAAAACATTTTAAATGAATAACACAGATATTCAGGTTTGGGGAACTGCTAGTGCAAAGATCTTTAACCCTGAAATTTATGTCATAGCCCTTATGGCTTTGGGATATCTCCAGCTAAGTCTGGAAAGTATGATTTATATCACTGAAAGGTAGGTGCTATTTCACTCAGAGTCTCTTTACAGATAAAGACAGGTAAAGGGCAAAACCAGCTATTCTAATCCTAAAATTCTATTGTTATATAATAACAGAGAAATAACATTTCTAACTTCTTTATCACTTAACTGGGGGAAAAAATATGACATGAAACAAAAGTTAAGTGCATGGAGAATATTTAAGTTCCAGTATTCAGCTAATTAATATATGTGACACTCTGGGCTCTGTATTATTCTTGGCACACAGTAGGATTGCATACCTCATAATCTGAAGTTAATTTCACTATATAGCTTACTTTGAGTACTGAAATGTGAGCAGAAATAGCACATGTCATGTCAGCACAGCATTAAGAGAATGTATTTTGCCATGTTTCTTTATTCTCCACCACAGGCAACAATAATGTTCCAGAATTAGGTGTCCCCTCATCAGCCTAGGTTCTGTCACAAGGACAGAGTGAAGCAGAACTTGCAGCTTATATACTATTCAAAATAGCTTGCATAAGATATAAAATTTTATTGTTTTAAGTACCGAGGTTAAAATAACATTATCTATGGGCTCATGTGGACAAAAATAAACAGAGTAACAGAGTCAGATGGGTTCAAAGCATAAAAGCATAAAAAAGATACAGAAAAATACCAAAGATAAGATGCTCTGAATTAGAAGTCCAGGCTTACGGTTATAATAAGCAGACAGCATAGAATTAAGGGTAAATGCATTATTTTAGATAAAGATGATTAAAATACAGCCTCATAATACAGCCTCCAAAAATAAAATAAAAGTTAGATAATAATAAGAAATTGGCAAATCCTTGTTATACTGGAAGGTATTAAAATAAATTCTTAAGTACTTCATAAATCAAGAAGACTACATTAATAAAAAACAGAAGGTTTGAGCGACAAAATCATCAAGATTTATCTAATAGACATACACAGAATGAAAAAAGAATAAACAACTTCTCAAGCCCTTAGCACATTATAAAATTTGATCACATACTCACTTATAGAAAAAAGTTTCAAAGAATTGATATGATATGTAATATATTCTCTAAGCTAAAGGCAATAAAATTAGGAAAAAATGAAAACGATAATGTAAAAATGCATAAACATACATTTAAATGCACCTTAAACAACTCATGGATCAAAGGAAATACATAATACAAATTCAAAAATAAAACTTAGAACAGAATGCTAATAAAAATATACCATCTTAAGCTTTATGGGAAACAGTTAAAAAGTAATTTAAGGGCAATGAATCTATGTAAATATTTTTATTAGAAAAGAATGTTTACTATTGATGAGCCAAATGTCCAACTTGAAGGATGTGGAATAAGAGAATGCATAAAGAAAAACAGAAGAAACAAAGGAATAAAAGATCAGAAATTAATGAAGTGGAAAACAGAGCTACTAGTTAGAGAATTAAAAAAAACACTTTTAACAGTCTTGTCTAAGAAACAATTTTGTTAAGAATGGGTAAGAGGGGAGGATATAGTTGTGGGTAAAGCATAGCTGGGGGGAGGGTATAGCTCAGTGGTAGAGAGTGTGCCAAGCATGCACGAGGTCCTGAGTTCAGTCCCCAGTACCTCCATTTGAAATAAATAAATACATAAATACATAAATAAAGTTAGTTACCCCCTCAAAAAAAATGAAAAAATAAAAATATAAAGAACAGGTGACATAACTAAATAGAACATATATTCAGTATTTACTTAAAGAATCCTACAAAGAACTTTATGTAAATATCTTTAAAATGTTAAAGAAATTTAAAGTCCTCTCAAGTCTTTGGCCTAGCATTAATTGGCACATGTGTGAGAGGAAATTACCTAAGTCTTGGGAAAAATAAACTGGAAATTGTCAGAAAATGTTCTGGTGTTCACACAGGTCTTGGGATAACTTGTGTTCCCAACAGTCAAGGGGAAAAGACCTAGTAATGTACAGAACGTCAGGCAGAATTCATAGAAGTGTAGCATTGTAGTGCTGGGATAAATCAGCCTTGGATAAAACACTGCTTTAGATTCACCGAAAATAACTGCATGGCAGACAAAAACCAAAAAACACTATTTCTAGGAATATGTTAAAAGGCAATAATCCACAATGTAAAATTCCCAATGTCTGGCACACCTGACAGCCAAAAATAATAATTAGACATGCACAGAAGCTGGAAAATACAACCCACGGCCAGGAAAAAAAAAAATCAATCAATGGAAACAGAGCCTGATGATGGAATTAGGGGATAAAATGTGAAAAAAGGCATGAAATGTTCTGTATGTTCAAGAAAGTAGGAAAAACAGGAGTATAAAAATGATAAAAAATAGAAGATTTTTAAAGACTCAAAAGCAAATTGTAATCTCTGAATTAAAGATTACTTGGGAATAGCAGCGGATTAGACATCGTGGAGAAAAGATCAGCAAACTTAATTACGTAGCAACAGAAACTATATAAACTGAAGTCCCCAAAATGACATTAAAGTATAGTGGCAATTGTTCTAAGATGTAACTGGAATTCCAGAAAGAGAAGGGGTGGTTTGAAGGAATACAGGTTTAACAGCTTCTCAAGCTTATTAAAACCAGTAAACTTACAGGTGCAAAAAGCTTAATGAATCCCCAGCAGAAAAAAACCTAAAAATATTCCAAGGGACATCATAATTTATTGCAATCCAGTGTTTAAAAAGACAATTCAAAACACAGCCAGGGGAAAAAAGCACATTATTTATAGAGAAAGAATTTAAAATTTACATCAGACTTCTCTTCAAAATATGTGCAAAACAGAATATTGAAAAAAACTGTTAAAATGTTGAAAAAAATAAACTGTCAATGTAGAAACTTTACAGGCTAAAAATAACAATCAGTAAGAAACAAAGACTTTCTTAGAAAACAACTGTGAAAATTCATTTTCAGCAGATTACAAGAAAATAATGAAGGAAGTTCTTCAAGCAGAAAGAAAATTATAGCACTTAAAAATTTGGATCTAAGTAAAATACATAGGCAAAAATATCAAAAAGAAAGCTTTTTATATTGTACATCCTTTAAAAGACAACTGCTTTATGCAAAAATAAAATTAATGGCAAAAAAGTAGAAAGGGTGGAAGCAGATAATGCAAAAATACTATCATTAAATTGATACTACATACGAATCAGTTTAATATTATTTGAAGGTAAACTGTCATGAAATAAAGGGTACATATTGTAAATTCCAAAGTAACCATTAATAAAATTAAACACAAAAAATAGAAAGTGTCAATAGTGCAGATAAATTAAATCATAGAAGTCTAAATGTAGCAGAAAGCAAAAGATTTTTAAAAGGAATAAATAGCTGAGAATATAAAATGAGAAAAAACAAGGTTAATGAATAGCAAATTTAAAAGGTCCAAATATTTCAATTAAAAGGCATAATTGTTAATTATTTGATTAAAAAAAATCACCCAGCTCTATATTATCTACAAGAACCTGTTAAAATATAAGGATACAGATATGTTTAAAGTAAGTCAAGCAAAGTATGTTATACAAATATTTTAAAAAAGCAAGCTAGACAGGTTGTATTAATATGAGATAAAGCATGGGAAAATGGGGAATGTTACCAGACATTTTACAATAATAAATAGATTAAGTCATCAAGAAGATATGACATTTCTAAATGTATATGCTATTGATAATGAGCTTGAAAATACAGGCAACAAAGTCAATAGAAATGAAAGGAAAAATAAATAACACCACATTTATCTTTCAGTAATTAATAGAACATTTTTTTTTTACAATATAGGAGAATAACAATGCTCTCAAGAACTTGACCCAATTAATATTTACAGAACACTTCAACCAACAACAGTGGAACATACACTCAGTAATACACATAATATTCATCAAGACAATTATATTCTAGGCCATAAAACAAGCATTGATACATTTTAATGGATTCAAATCATACAAGTATATATTCTGACAAAATGGAATTAAATTTGAAATCACCAAATTATCCCTAGAAAAAAAATCCCTAAATATTTGGAAGTTAACATACTTCTATCCCATGAATTGAATAAGAAATCACATAGGAAATTAGAAAAATACCTTGAACTGAATCAAAATAAAAGCTCAACATATTAACATTTGTAGAACACACTTAAAGCATTTTTAAACCTTATATTAGAAAAGAGAAAGAACATGTCAATCATTTAAGCATGTACATTAGTAGATAAGAAAAATAAAAGTACCCAAAATAAACATGAAATAATGAGGTCGAGATTGGAAGACAAGGACATCAAAAACAGCAAACTCATAGAGAAAACCAATGAAACATAAAACTAATTCTCTGACAATTCAATAAAATTGTTAAGCTTCCATCCAGACTGTTTTTTATAGGAAAAAAGTCACAAATTTCCCTTTATGAACCACTCTCTGTTAATATATTTTACAACTTATGTGAAATGCGCAAATTGAAAGACAGAAATCACCAAAATTTACTCAAGAAGAAACAGATAGCCTAAATAGCCCTTTATTTATTCCAGTAATTCAATTTGTGGGTTAAAATTTTTCAAGGAAACAAACAACAATTCCAGGCCCACATGGCTTTATGGACGAATTCTAGTAAACATTTAGGTAAAAAAAAAATAAATAAAATAAGAACTTTATAAACACTTTTTAGAAATATAAGATGAGGGACCACAACAATCTGTTTTATGAAGCCAGTCTTTCCCCGACAACATTACAAAACATAGTAAGAAAAACTGCAAACCAATACCCCTCATGAACACAGTCACAAGAATGTTTTAACAAAATTTCAGCCAATAAAAACCAATAATATATAAAAGAGATAATAGATGAACAGACAAAAAAACAGCGAGTTGTCTAGAATTCATTAGAAAGGTGAGGACACAGCAAACCAGAACCGGAGAGATAGGCAAACAAACGCAGCTCACAGGAGCAGAGACTCACCGGGAGAAACCACCTCAGGAATCGCCGCTGGAGCAGGAAAACCTGGGCTGTCATCAATGACTTGCTGGAAGCTCACTCTGGACAACTCTGAGATTTAAAACCTCCAGGGGGACTGAAGCAAAGGGACCCCCAAAGATTTGTGAGCTGTACCTACAGGAGTGCTCAGCAAACACCAGAGAAAAAACTCCTCAGACTTCCAGCAAGGGGAGGGGAAAGGAGCCATCTTGAAATACCCAAGAGCACTCTGTTCTTCTTAACAAGGTCTGTACTCAGGAGAAGTTCATTAACCGGTGATTAGCCTGCTGACGTGTTATCAGAGACCAACTGACCTGCTGGGACATTATCAGAGCTTAAATGACTGTATTCGCACTGATCTTTTGTATTCAGTACACTTAGAGAGGGTAATTTAATCCAGGTTGAATTTAAGCGTGCACGATCCAAGAATTCACAGGTGTTCTAACTTGGCAGCTCGCTCATTGGGAAACTAGGCAAGTAAGCAGCAGTTACAAAACAAAAGGATTCAGCTGGGGAGAGTGCATTTGAATGTAGATGGACAACAGCCTGAGGGGCAATGTCCTCAGGAGAAAAGAGATTTTAAGAGAAGTAAGACTGTGGGGCAAAGTGAAAAAAAAAATGGTTTTTTATAGGCTACTTGGTGGAGGATGAGATGTGGTTGATAAAAATGATACTAAATTACTAGAACCAGTGAGTGCTAAGCCCATGTTAATTGACTTTTCTAGGAAGCGGAATAAGGATGCAGTTTTATTGTGTTGTGTTTTTTTTGTTATTTTTTTGTTTTTTGTTTTTGTTTTTGTTTTTGTTTTTTGCTTGTTGTTTTTTTAAGTGGAGATTAGTTCTTTCAAATCAGCACAGAATGCAGGTCTGTCCTTAGTGGAAGACTTAAATCATGGGATTGCTTTGACAGTCCGTTTGTGTAGGGATTGGCTTTCATCTCCGACATGAAATGCTTCCAAACATTAAAAGTAATATTACATAAATATGAAAACCAAAGCTTATTTCAGGAAGCATGATGATTACTGCAGTTGTGGTTTTGAAGGTAGCCCCGGTACCCTCCAACACTTCTCCCACTACATCTGGGTCCCTCCTATAATTCCAGGCTCCATCACCGCTTGGCCAAGAGAGTCTGATGGAAGTGATACTATGTCAGTTTCTGAGCTCAGTCCTTACAAAACCCATAGCTTCCACTGACTGTCTCTTGGATATTTGCTCTTGAAAATCAGTCTCCAAGCAGCGCAGAAGCCCATGCTGGCTGCCCCATGGAGGGGCTCAAGAATTCTCATCAAGTTGCCAGCCACGAGAGTAAGTCATTTATTTTCCAAGTGGATCCTCTAGCCCAAGTGAAGTGTTTCACCTGACGCCATGTTGAGAGCTTAGCTGTCAAAAAAAAAAAAACAAAAAAAAAAAAACACACTGGTAAGCAAAATAAATGATTTCTTTTGTGTAATAGCCCTGGAATTGGGAGATGGTAGTTGCACAGCTGGGGATAAGCATGGATGGCTGGAGCAGTTAGATGCCTGCTAGATCTGGAGATCTGTAAAAGCTTTACATGCCTGTGGAAATTTTCACTTCATGCTAAAAGTACTAAGCAAAACAGATACGGTAGCATCTTTCTTCCTTAAGTTACTACCAAGTCTTTGTTCAAGTCAGCAGCCTGTTATTATCCCATTTAGAAAACAATTTGATGAAGGACTTTACTGATGAAAAACTGAAGACAAGATATTCAAGTAATTTGTTCTAAATCACAGTTTTCGGAGCAGAACCAAACCTGGTTCATTGGTCATGATTCTTTATGTAATTGCCTTTGCCCTTCCCCCCAAAATTTGTCTTCTTTAGAATCCCAAAGCATCTCATGAAGACTCTTTAAGCCCTCTTTGAATTGCCTGTAGTTATACTAAAAGTACTGTGGCTATCACCATCATTTTTTCTCTAGAGATTTCCAAAGTTTCATTGGTTTCTCAAAGGAGTCTAGAATCCCCCAGTCTTTGTTAGTTATTTCTGCTCAGTTATCATAGAAAACTTCTATCTTTATTAATGGGTTAAACACAGCAGTTGTAAGTTTATGGAAGAATAAACTGAAGTTATGTCTGCATCTTAGTAAAAATACGGCATTACAGACTGATCTTCAGACTTATGAGACATGTCTACTCCCCATTACTTCACTCAATAAATTAGTAATAAAGTTCCTACTATGTTCCAGGCATTCAAAAACAAATGAGGTGTGGTCTCAAGCTGAGTCTTCTGATTTGGAATTTTCTCTTCTCATACCTTCTGATCTAAGAGCTATGGTTCGTAAACACAATCTGAACAGTTGAACACCTGCCTTTTTAATGGTTTGTTTGTTTTTCACCTTCCCCTAGATTCTCAGCATGGCATTAAAAGCCCTTTTTGGTTCTTTGTCTTTAGAACTCCAGTCGTTCTCCAACTAGGTCTTTCCTGGCTTGTTATCTCTCAGGTGACAGCAGTTTTGACAAAGTTCCCAATTGTACTGATTCCCTGAGCTACAAAAAAAAAAAAAAAAAAAAAAAAGCTAGTATCTTTCTTTCAATTTTAAATGTGAGTTCTTTGCAACCCTCTTTGCTCCCAGAGCAGAAAAACAAGAGTGAAAACTTAAAAGGACATTTCCCAATTGAGAGCATTTCTATTTACACTTACTCCCCTAGGTTTGATATTCTAGGAAAAACAAAAGGAAGTAAATTTCTACTTTACAGATTTTGTAAGAGAAATGAAAACACCAGCCATTTCTGTCAGGTTAATATGCCAACTAGATATATCTTCATTTGTTTCTTTCCCCACTTTTAGCAAAGGTTAGCACACAGCAATTAAATAATCTTCACCAAAGAGTGCATCAGACACTGTTTCATGAAAAAGATATGCAGGCAGTCTCACAGGGCATAGGACACTTGGACAATTTATAAGCCTCTAATTTCATTTGCAATAAAATGTTAATAAAAATGTTAAAAGCCTATGTTGGGTTCATTTTCCATTTATTAAATAAATCCCACTAGGGAATTAGTGTCACATAAAATAACTTGGAGTCTCTAGAGAAGCTGGAAAGTCCTTTACCCAAATAAATGACTCTCCCTTGGAGACAGACCTTCCATGGCTGGAGAGGTAGATACACACACTTTGGGCGGACTAGAACAACACCATGCTTTTAATATATCGTAAGCAAATAAACCAGGGTTTTAATAATCATAGGATAACAGACATAAACAGGGCAAACCAGGTTGTTCTTACCAAACTGGGCCTTGTGGTCTTCCATTACAGGTGATGTCATAGGACTAGAACTTGCTCTTTTCCTGAATTTTTTCTTTAAACTCTCTCTAAGCAAGGAGGACCTTATTTTCCTTTAGATTCAGAGCTGTAAGGCTGTGAAACTGAAGTTGTCTTAGACTTTGTCACCCACCATGTGTGGAATATCATTTCAGAAATTAAGACAGATCATAAGTAAAAGGGAACACACCCACAAAAAACTCTGATTTTTCCTTTGGTTTCTGATTCTTATTGCCCAGAGATCCATTTTGCTCTCATGGGTTTCTAATGCAAGTCAATAAACCCCACTTGTGCCTATAGGTATTCATGCTGGGCTTGTTACTTGCCAACAGAAGGATCCTGATATACATGCATGAATTTTAAGGATATTCATTAATATAGGAACTTTCCTGGGGACAAGCAAAGGTATATTTTAGTGCGGGGGACATAAATTCTCTTTGCCCGATCTTTTCCTTATCTTGGGAAATTCTGGACTTTACGCTCTCTGTGACCTGCCTGTATGGATATGTCTGGTTTTTCCTTATGGGAAGGATCACTGGGCCAGTCCTCAGGAGGCTATAGTCCTGTCTATCCCATATTAAAAATAACCCCTGTAGTTCCATGTGAGCCACTTCAGTTCACCAGGAGACTTCATTAGCTTTTGTGGCAAACACTTTTTACTAATTACAGAGTTGCATTTGCCTAGAGTAATTTTCTGCATACCCATCAGTAACAAACCAATCAACACTTTCTCCTTATAAAAATTCCTTACTTTCCTTGCTTTCTTTCTGTTCCAAGTCTATCTCTTCAACTTTCCCTTTGATCTTGTTGTTCCCTCAAATCCTTCCGGTACATTTCTTTTACATTAGATAAAGGAAGTCAGTATTTACTACCTACAACAACAATAACGACAACAAAAAAACAAAAGCAAAACAAAAATATTTTATACAAGAAATAGAATCAGAAAGTAAGTTGCCAGCCAAAAACACTCAGAGAAATGTAGGGTACTGGAAATTTACGATCTGGTCAATTGCCTCATATTCGACAATAAGAATCTATATGCCCATGGCATGCTGTGATGAAATGCCTAATTAAGTTATTACCTAAAGTAGCTAGAGCCACAATTCTATGAGGGCAAGACTCTGGGATCCTGAGAGCACTGGTATAAGAATTGAAGGGATGAGGAATTATAAGACTTAAGAGATTGTTTCTGAGTTCTCGGATATTTTTTAAAATACCAAGATTAAATTTCCATCTTCTTTTTTAATTTTACTTTTATATTTGATTGAAGTGTCATTGACTTATAATGTTAGTTTCAGGTATACAGCAAAGTGATGCAGTTATACATGTACATACATAATATATATTTTTTCAGATTCTTTTCCATTATATGTTATTGTAAGATAAATTTCTATCTTCTTGTCTTGAGGCACAGAATGAAGCTAAGAGAATTCTCTGATTGTGAAAGAATCTCTTATTTCTTTTATTTGTTTTGGCAGAGTGAGTAAAAACAAGAGTCCAGAATTTGCTTCACCAGGTTTCTGACTTGTACCTTCACCTAAATTCAGTCTCGGCATAAGTCTTTTGTAAAAGTAGAACATTAGCCAGAAGAATGGGGTGAAAAAAATAGGGATATTTGAGACAAGTCAAAAGACAAAAAGGACCTCCCAACCCTCTAGCACATCCCCAGCTAATAATCCCAGAGAAGGCAGCACCCTCTCCCTTCCTACAGAAGCTATTGGCTGTTCTTCCCTTGCTTAAAGATGTCATGATTCTCCTACCCAAGAGATCACACTTGCAGGAGGAAACCAGTAATGCCTCTCTTGCCTCTCTCCTCACCATCACTAAATCATGTCACTAACTGGTAACTAGCATTATATGAAAACTTTTTGAGAGGCTTTTGGAACTTTCTATATGCAGAACCTCCTAATTGTAGAACTGAGCTGCAAATTATTGCTTGCACTGACTTTTCAAGGGTTGTGCTGTTAACAGGATTCCACTTACTGGTGATTCTGAATGCAGTAAATAGCCTCCTGCAACTGATGGTTCCTAATGATTTCTCAGGTTGAATAATGCAAACATGAACTCAGTGGTGGGCAGGAGCATTGCGGCAAAAAGCATCTGGTGACATATAGCGGAAGAATTCAACAACACCAAGAATTAAAAGTATTGGACAGAATGTTCTATGTGGAAACCATCATTCCAACCCCTGCATGTGTTTCACAGGGGAATCCAGAAAACAAGTGTATTGGTTTCCTAGGGCTTTCATAATAAAAATACCACAAACGAAGCAGCTGAAACAACAGAAATGTTTTTCTCACAGTTCTGAAGGCTGAAAGTTTGAGATCAAAGTGTCAGCAGGGTTGGTCCCTTCTGAGTCCTGTGAGCTGTTCTATGCCTGTCTCCTAGTTTCTGTTGTTTTGCTGAGTTCTTTAGCATTCCATGGCTGGTAGACGCCTTCATCATCACTTGGTATTCTCCCAGTGTGCCTGCTATCCTGTGTTTAAATTTTTCAGAAGGAAACCAATCACACTGGATTATGGGGCAATGCTAATGACCTCTTTTTTTAACTTGATCATCTGCAAAGATCCTTTTTCCAAATAAGGTCATATTCCCAGGTACTGGGGAATAGAACTTCAACATTTTTGGGGAAGCAAGTCAACCCACAATAACAGCCAAAGATATTTTGGCAAGTGAGACACCAGTATATTTTTATACCACTTTACTGGCTAATCTCTTCATGCATGGTCATTTATGTCATAGAGTTGAGTATGCAAGGATGAAAAAGACCGTTCAATTTCATTACAAGGCAGATTTAGGAGAGATGCTCTTTTAACATTCAGCTCACAAACTCTCTGTCATTAGCTAGAATTGAGGTTTTTTTTAAATGCAAATCGATGCATAGTGATTTTCTCCTTAAAACTAGAAATCAATTGACAATTCAGGATATGACAGAGGAAATGAGTTTTGATAGAAAAATATATGGTGTAGAGAGGTGAAAATCAGAAATGGATTAGTGATAGAGGACACAGGTAATTCTCACAATATTTCAAACTTTTTTTTATTATTATTATGTCTGTTATGATGATACGTGATCAGTTAACCTTCAGTGTTACTACTACAATTCACTGAAGGCTCGGATGGTGGTTAGCATTTTTTATCAATAAAGCATTTTTTAACTAACTTAATTTTAAAGTGTATACATTGTTTTCTTAGATAATACACTTATTAATAGACTACAGTATCATGCAAATATAACTTTTACATGCACTTGGAAACCAAAAAATTTAGTGTGACTTCCTTTATTGCAATATTTGCTTTATTGCAATGGTCTCAAACTGAACCCGCAATATCTCTGAGATATGCCTGTATCTACATAGTAGACAATCAGGCAGTATTTGTTGGATGACTTAATTAATTTCTTAAGTAGAAGATATGATGGTAAATCTATTATTGCCTGGTATAGTAAATAGAATATATAAATAACTAAATGGGTATTTTAGAGAACTCTGAATGGGTAAGTTACTGCTAAACAACAGTGTTTATGTAGTGTTGTTGATGGCATAGATGGAAACTCAGTTGGGAATATGGGAGCCTGGATGCCTTAATGATCATCAGTATTATCCAGATAAGGGAAAAATTCCTCAATTTTATAAACATGAACAAAGTCAATTGTAAAATAAACATATTTTACAATAAATATAAAATGATTGAATTTTATCATGCCAATTAAAAATTATTTATAGAAACACCACCATTTTTCTTGTTGCTTGAAGCTATCACACCATTAATCAAGAAAAACAAAATCCCATGAATTAGCAAGATATGAAGCAGATGTGTGACGCTTGCCATAAAATCTTGAAGCAGAAATATTTAGGTAGAATGTTACAGTCCATTCTATGTATTTCAACATTATAATGACTTCAGTTCAGGCAAGGAAGCAAATCCAAAGAAAACAAATTAAAGCAAAATTCATCTCACTACTAGTCAACATTATAGCAACATCTAAGAATTACCAGTTTAACAGTTACTGACATTATCTTTATGTATTTTTATACATGTTCTTTACAAGTAGTAGTATTATACCTATAAAATGCAGATAGTATTTTCAATCAAAGGAACTTCTGATCTTTATTGACTTTAGCCCTCAAGGACATTATGAAATCCACTCTTCACGTTACTTCCTGGGCAAACCTAGAGAATTTGCTTTTACTCTGTATGTCTATAAAATTGACTCTGTAACAAAGTTACCAAGATAGTGACTTTGTCTGAGGCACTAAACTCCTCTAGTAGGATTAATGATGTGTCTAATCCACCCCAGTTTAAAACTAAACTAATGAACAATGAGGATCAAACAATGCAGGACTTCAACAAGTGGCAAAAAATATTAATGTCTGTTCCCAAAATGTTACAGCTATCATCACATTAACTTAATGACCGAAGAGAAAAGAAGCTTTATTTACGAATTAGCTCTGCTGAGTCATCCCCAGTGTGAGAGAGGAGAGGCCCCAGAACTTCCTCACACAGGCAGAGCAGGTGGGTGAGTCCTCGTCCTGAGAGACGAGGCCAGCGGGGAAGCAGCTATCTTCCAATCTGCTGTAGTTTCTCTATTTTAGTCAATAGAAAGTTTGTTAGACTTAATTTACCTTCAGTTTAAATGTTTGCATTTCATTTTTCCCCAAATACTGAAATATATAGAGATTACAAAAGTACTGAGTAGTTTCTTCATTCAGGACGTGTTCTGGAGTATTTTCTCCTGTTTTTAAGAAAAAAATAAATACAATATAGTTTTTTTTAATAAATAAGTAGAAAACTAAAAGAAAACAGTTTGAAACCAATGATTCCCATGTTTCTCTACACCCATCCTACACACAGTGTTCTAGGAAAAGACAAACACAACAAAACAACACAAGCCAGCTCTTTATTTTGAGCATCTATGACATAGTAAATATATATACTATACTTCTTCAGTATCCATATGAAACATCCTTTTCCTCTCTTTCTTTGGAATAAATTTGGGATAATCATATAAAACCACAAGACTACATACATACAGAGAGAATTTTAAATACTGCTTTGGGTATAAGAGCCAGAGTTGTCTAGTACTTTAATAAACCCATAAATACCTCAAAGGTATTTTTCCCAATAGTATGTGGAAATTACATATGTAGCATTTATTCAGTAGTATATCCTTAGAGTATATTCATTATCACTTTTATTTTCTTCTTTTCTTTCAGCCATGTAATCTAACTTGATTTGTTTGCCCTACAAAAGGTCCTCTGGTATGTCTATTAGGGAGACTGTGTTATCATTTTCATGTGTTCCTTTTCTTTTTTAATTGTTTTTTAAAGATGCCTTCTGTCTGATAGTTTTCCATGGGTAATTTGATACATATTTTTAGCTTCATGAAATGCTGTGTTTAGTCAGCTCGCTCACTGCCTTGTACTACACGATCACATACCACATCATCATCAAATTATTTGTTTTTTTTCCAAAAAATAAAATTTTAAATTAGCAATACTTTGGTAAATCAACATGTATGCCCTAAGCAATGTATCTAAAAATGTATACTTAATACTTGGTGATTAGTAAACATTTTAATATTTACTGGTTCTCAGATCTATAGTACTTAGTCCCTTCATATATACATCCAAATGAAAGGATGCATAGCTGTTAATTTTACCTAAGAAATGGTTAATGTTAAAGATATAGGTTAATTGCAACAACATTTAGATAAATACTAATAATTTGAATAAACTTCAGGATGAAAAGGGAAGATTTAAGAATGAAAGCTTCATTTGGATGATTGAAAAACTATTCATATCTTAAATTTAAAAGGTTGTAATATTAATTTTACATACCTGCCTTAATTTGTTATTCTCCATTCATTTATTCAACATATATTCACTAAGCACTTTTAAATGCAGAACTATAATATCATTGAGAAAGATTTAAATACGGTACCAAAGAGTGCTTGAAAATGCATCTCACACTTCTTTTGATACAGCAAATTAGTACAATGATCTGCTGGAATCCATTTTCAATATTTGGAATTTTATAATTGGAATATTCCAAATTTGGAATGTTGTTAATATTTATAATTATAGTATTATTTTAAAATATGAGATAAATATCAGAGCAAGGAAAATAGTTGATTTTACTGGTAAAAATAGAGGTAGACACAACCACTTCAGGAGGGTGAGGAAAAATTTATTGACACAAATCTTATTCCTAAACAGGCTAGTTACTACTTAGAAATAGTCATCTATAGCTTTAAGATACAGGCCAGATACTGAGAATTCACTTGACCATAAATATTGCTGATATCACTTGCTGATAAATATTAAATTAAACTCATTATAAAGAAAGCTTCAGAAAAATGTCAGTAGTGATATTTTATTTTCCTTCTAACTATACCCTTTCATATTTAGGATACAATTCACTGTTTATGGCAGTGGTTATAAGCAAGTGGGTTCTGTTGAAGCTCCTGAGAGTTTGTAACACATAAATAATGCATGTGTGTATAAGATTAATGTATTTGAAATAATGAAGTAAAGTGAAAATAATCCAGAATCTTGGGGGCTCAATTATTTTGTGGCATATTTTTATATGGAATTATGCATGCAATGAAAAGAAACCAAGTAATTAAAGACATCAGTAGTATTACCACATATATTTTATATAATAAAATCAATAAGGTTAAAACAGTTTAAAAAGGATGAATTATCAGAAACATTGATCTTTGAAAAATCAAGAAAGCAAAAAAAAATAATACAGAAGATGAGAATAAAATAGGTAGATTGCTTAAAAAGGTGTTGGACTTTATGCATTATTAAGTGAATATATTCATGAGACAAACTATTGGATATAATAGGCAACAAATAATACATTTTCATTTCTCAAAAGGAATAATTCTACTCTTTATTTTTTAAATCAGAATCCAGTTAAGACTGAAAATGGCTATTAATATTCTAAATGAAATTATCCAAATTTAAACATTTCAACATGCATACACATATGTGTGTATATATATATATGTATATAAAAATTTCTAAATAATGAACATGGTTTTTAACAATGAGACTAATGCATTGTTATGATATAACTAAAGCCACACTTAGAGGAACGTTTTCATCATTAAATATAGATGCTTTAAAGCAAATTTAATTCATAAACAACTTCAGAATTCAGAGAATATCAAAAGAAGACCTAAGAATAATTGGATAAATTATTTGAAAACATTAAAATAGAAAAATTATTAGGGAATAATTAGAGAACTATATTAGTAAGGAAGCCATTCATCACAAGTAAAGAAAACTCTGACTCAATTAATATCATTACTGAGAAAATGTATTATCTCAAAGGACCGGAAGTCCAAATGTAGGGCTTTGCTCCATGTACAGTGTAGTAAGGGATCCAGTGATAGTCTTTGCTCTGCCCTTCTCTGTATGTTGGATTTCATCAAAGGCCAGATCTACTTGTGTGTACCACATGGCTGTAGCATTCTAAGGGTCTCTTCCAGACATGAGGACATTGAAATGTGTATTTTGCATCTCTTTTGAAGCAAAGGAAAACTAATCTCAGAAACTTGCCCATATAGTTTCCTTTATATCTTTCAGCCATAATTATACCCCCTGCTTTTGCCTAAACCAGTTAGTAGAAAGATGAATGGAACACAGATGACTGGCTCAGACCAATCAGGATTCAATTCTCTGGACTAGATCAGAAGTGCCTCACCCAAAACACACAGCTCTTCAGAGGAGGCTGGAATTTGAAACAACATAGGGCACGTGTCTTCCAAAAGAAGAACAAACTGATGACTGTAACTAAATTCTACTTATTCGAAAAATTCTGAATACATAATTCTTATAAGCATATATCAAGTTTAACCAGCTAAAATACTCAAATGTGTACTGTACCAAATGCAATGTATCACACAGAAGATATAAAACACGAGAACAGCACGTAACTTGAATAAAGTGGATGACATAGATGATTTCAAAAATACTAATGCTAACTAACACAAGGAGAAAAAATACTTAAACCAAGAAAAAATGGTCTGAAAGTATTTCTAAAACTATACTTGACTATTACAGGTACACGCTTAATTGGTTTCAGAATTAAGGAAAAGATTGAGAGCATCCTGATTACTTTTCGAAATCAGCCTATCTTGTATCAAAAACATTACATAGATTTTTTAAAAGTGGAAACTTGCAGGCCATCCTCACTTATGACTATGGATGAACCTAATCTCCTAGGATTAGGTTTGGGTGAAGAAGCAGAAAAATGCAAAGTTACAGTCACTCAAGATAGCAGTTTATTTCTCATATAAAGTCCAAATCCAGGCAGGTTGGGACTGACATGCTACCCGCTAAAACACCAGAGACCCCCAGGTTTCTGGCATCTTTCTCTTCCACTCTCCTCATGTGGGGTCTTCTTTTTCGATCGTGGTCTAGAATGGCTGCCGGAGCGCCAAGCGTAACATAGAAATTCACAGTTAGAAAAGGAGAAAAGAGGAAGAATGAAAGTGTAGGTAATCTGGCTAGACGAGATTCTTTGAAGAAGACTCCTTAGAAGCGACACACAACACTTCTGCTTGAAATACAGAAGCAGAACTTTGTTACTTGGCCACGTCTGTTTTCAAGAAAGGGTGGGCAGTGTCATCAGCTAGCTGAGCACATTGCTGCTCAAAGAACCAAGGCTCTGTAACAAAGAAAGCATGGGAGTTTCTGCTGCGTAGGTAAAAACCTTTAATAGGAAACTAACAAATCTAATCCACAGATGTATTAAAAGAAAATTAAAACATGATCTCGTTTAGATCATTTATCCCCTAATGCAAAGAGTTTAATATTCTAAAGTCTATTTGTAGCATTCATCACACCACTAAATCAAAGCAGAAAGATTAGCTCAAAAATTTGCAAAAGATGATTTGGCAAAACTAAACACCAATTCCTAAAGAAAAGAAGTTCTAATTAAAATGTCTACTTAACACAATAAATAAATGCTCTAAAAATAAATAACTAATGCTACACTTAGAGGAAAAAAAATCATTTCTTTTTTCTCTGAATAATTCAGAGATGCCTAATTTCACTAATATTATATCAAATTTCTGACATGCTTTTTATTTAATACTTCTTCAATCTTTTCTTTTTATCAACACAAATGAGGAAATTGTACAGGAGCTTGTGTATTTAGGCCTTTCATGGGATTCTTGCTTATTTCCACCTCAACTCTGTAGAGGATTTACCCCTCCAATTTAGAGTGACTCTAACTGATTATGTCTGTGCAAAATTCAACACACAAAACTGAAACAAAACAAACTAGGATGAATATTGGTGTTGTATAAAGTGGACTGTTACCACAAATTACCAAAAAAAATCATTATTTTTCTTACATCTGTAAGAAAATAAATTGAAAGACAATTTCATGCAAAGTAACAATAGAAACCATAAAATATCTAGGAATAAACTTATCTAGTAACCCTAACTGAAATACCTAGAAATAAGTGTATAAAACTTACATGGAGAAACTATAAATTTTAATGAAGTATCCAAGAATACTTGATTATGAAAGATAGCATTTTCTTACTTGGGAAGGATTGCTTAATTCATTCACTTAACAATTATTTATTGACCTTTTTTATTTGCCTGATATTATTCTAAGCACTGGGGAGAGAGGAGATAATGCATTTGCCATGGTCTGAATGCATTTGTCCCCCTCCACCCAAAATTCATAGGTTAGAAACCTGGAGCCCAAGGTGAGAATACTAGGAGATGGGGACTTCGAGAGGTGATTAAATCATGAGGTGGGCCCTCCTAAATGGGATTAATGTCCTCGCAGAAGGGGCTCCAGAGAGCTACCTCAACCCTTCCACTAATACAAGTCTGAAATCCAGAAGAGGGCCCTGATCATTCGTGTTGGCGGTCAGATCTCAGACTTCCAGCCTACAGAACTGTGAGAAATACATCTATTATCTGTAAACCTGAATGGACTAATACAATATTTAACATCATTATGTTCTCTTGGAAGCATACTATTAGAAGCAATAATTAAAGTTTTCACACAGTAAGACAAAACCAGACAGTAACAAAACTCTGCATTTGGTAAGGGATGTCTTGTGGGCAACCTGAATTTGAATGGTCAGCAAAATTCTTTTGAGGAGACATTCCAGTTGAGAGATGAATGACAAGGAAGCAGATATCCTAATATCTGATTAAAGAATATTTCAGCAGAAGAAATATCAAGTGAAAAAAAAACCCTTAGGTCAAAATAAGTTGAGTTAAAAGACAGAAAGAAGGTTGACTTTTCATTATAAGACATTATAGCTGTGCACAAGAGGAAAAGTTTTATGAAGTTATGAAAAATTAAAAAGCACAAGAATAAAACCATTGTCAAGAGAACAAACAATTGACAGAATCAGGTTTAGATATGAAGCAGATATTGGGGTTATCAGAGAGAGAATTCAAAATAACTATGATTAATTTGCTAAAAGATCCAGTAGAAGATGTGAGAAACATTCATGAACAAATGTAGAAATTTAGCAGAATAATAGAAACATGAAGAATGAATCCAATGGAGAAGGTAGAAACAAACAAAAGACAGCAACAGTAACAAAGATGAGTTATTCCTTTGATTGGTTCATCAGTAGACTTCACATAGCTGAGAAACAATTGTAACAAAACTTCCAGCAAGATTTTATATAGAAATCAGTAAGCTAATTATAAAATTATATGGAATGTCTAAGGAAACTGAATAGCCAAATAATTTTGGGAAAATAGGAAAAAGGTAGAGACCTTACAGTACCTGGCTGAAGGCTTAGCATCAATGTATCATAATCAAAACACTGTATTCATAAAATGACAGTCATATCAATCAATGGAAGAGAATAGAGAGCCTAGAAGTAGACACACATGAAGTTGATGCATTTTGACAAACTTTGCAAAGCTATAAAGTTAATATCATGAAGGAGGACAGTCTTGTTAACAAATGGAGCTGCAACATTTACACATCCATGTATAAAATAACTTAAATCCATATCTCACACCATATCAAAATTAATTCAAACTCATCACAGAACTCTTCTAGAAATGACAGGAGAAAATGTTCATTACCATGAGTTAAATGAAGATTTCTTACCTAGAATACCACTCACATAAGTCATTTAAAAAAGGTCAAAGTTGGACTGCATTAAAATTAACAACTTATATTCTTCAAAAATACTGTAAAAAATGAAAGGACAATCCAGTGTCTGGGAGGTAATATATGCCAATCATGTATCTTATAAAGAACGTTTATCCACAATGTATAACAATCTCTTACAACACAATAATAAGGGAAAAAACAACACAATTTAAAAGAAGAAGTGGTAAAGGTTTTGAAATAATACTTCAAGAAATAGTATATGAATGACAAATAAATACATGAAAAGATGATCAGCATCTGCAGCTTTCAGTAAATACAAATTAAAACTACAGTGAGATTCTTCTGCACAGCTACTAGAATGACTACAGTCAGAAAGAAAAATTGACAACACCAAGTATTGGTGATGACCTAAACAGCTGGATTACTCATATATTGCAGATGGGAGGGAAAAATTGTGCAGTCACTTTGACAAAGAGCACAAAATTTTCTTACATGAAGTTCTGTACACTTAACCAGATGTGTACCATACAGTGTACAATCACAGTCCTGGGTGTTTAACCAAGAGAAGTGAAATTTATGTTTATAAAATGATACATGCAATACCGTTTATAGCAGCTTTACTTGTTACAGCCAACAACCAGGAAGAACCCCCAAATATATCCTCTGGTGAATGGATAAACAAATTATGGTACGTTCATGCAGTATTGGGTAAATATGAAAACATTATGCTAAAAATAGAAGCCTGGCACAAAATGCTAGAGCATGTTTTCATTTGTGTAATAGTCTTAAGCAGATAAAGCTATACAGATGAAAACCAGATCAGTGGGTTTTCGGGGCTGGCAGTTGGTGAAGAATGTTGGCATTCTATATCCTCATTGCAGTGATGGTTCTACAAGGCTATACATTCATCAAAACTCATAGAACTGTACCCCCCAAAGTTGATTTTTCTATATATAGATAAAACCTTATATACTTAACCTAAAAGCAACCTCAAAACCCAAAGAGCAGTAGCCTCCTTATTCTAAAGAGACATACGACAAGCGTGGCCCCAAATGCCACCCTCACCTCTCTGGATGCTCAAGTTCTTCACTTTTGCATACTGCTTGCTCTGTCTTGTTGATGCTTTTAGAAAGTTGTTCCACACACTTTGTTCCATTTTGTAGTTGTCTGCAGCTACCATTGTTGGAGGCTGAAGTCGAAACGTGTTTGTTCTAGATTTTCACAATAAACTGAAAAACTGTTTTAGGCACACGTGAAACAATGCCATTAACCAAACCAAATTATGTAGAAAGAGATTGCATAAGAGACATAGGGAATTGTCTATAGATGTGAGATTTTCCTCAGTCATATTTTTGGCTTGTTGTATGTGGTTAAAATGAAACCATCTTACTCCTATCTCAGAAGGAGTCTAATGGAATCTACCTGCTAATCTTTCCAGAAAGTTATTAAGACTTCAGAAATATGCACACCTGCAAATCAATTAGCAGTGCCAGAGTCATCATCGGAAGCAGGATTCCATGTACAACAAAGAACACATCTGTACTTTGATCTGTTGATTTTGCTACTTGGTTAGAATGTTTCATGATATTTTGGTTATAAATACCAAGGATAGGAGAAGGAAGTGTTAAGAGGGCTCCATTTGGATTACATTTTCTCTCATACATATATAATTGCTATCCTCTGTACATTCATAAATAAGCCAAAATGTTCACTGAAGTCCTATGTCATACAGTGTGAAGGACACTAGAAATAAAAAAGATTTTATAAAAGGGGAAAGATTCCTCCCCACAAGGAGCTGAAAAAAAATCCAGTGAGTAAATTTCTATGCATGCAAGTAATTCATTCTAAAACAGCACGAAAATTGATGAGAACAATATACTGTAAAAGCTCTGCTTAAAATGCTGAAATAAAAGAAAGGTATTTGGTGAACATTCACTAGGAATGCTTTTTCTCTTGGCATCGAATCACCCTCTCAGTCATCCCCTGAAGGATTTATATAGAAGAGACTCATATCCCCAGGAGATCACTTGGAACAACCCAAAAGGAAGTGCTACTGAGACAGTAAGGTCCTTCCTATCCATTCAACAAACGTGTTACTAAATGACTCATGGGCTCCATCAAACCCAATGTTTACATGCTATGCTAAAGAATATTATCTAACATTATCACTCAGCACCCAAGGCAGATTACTCTTTTGGCTTTGGTCTGAACAGAGAAATTGCAAATGACAACTTGCAGTCAAGCTAGAAAGTGTTGGATACAACAGTCCTTTCTCGTTTTTGTTTCATTATCTTTTTTGTCTGTGGGCACAAGGACTGACTCGGGCCAGTGGTGTGTTGAGCCAGGTTGCAGCAGCTTGGGAAAGCGGCTTGTACCTTTCTCACCCTGGCACCATGTTCAGTGATGTCATGCTGGCAGTGCAGGAAAGGTGACCTTCAAGAACGACAAAAATTGAAAAAGTCAGAAACATTGGAAATGTTTAAAACACTGACAATTCTTAAAGCAATATATACTCTACTTCTAATTAATTCTATTTAAACCGCCTATTTTGAAATTGTATCTGAAATGAATGTAAAGACACTAACATGGTTTTCCCAAATTTTAATATTTTCCTGGAAAACATTCAAATACCACTTACAGAGGCCATATGTAAGGAAAACAGGCAGATTATCCCATGGCATGCAAAACACTTTGAACTCTGAAATAAGATGAGTTAGCACTGTGAAAATAAAAATTTGCAGGTCGAAAATGTTTAATCTCTATGGGTATCTCTGTAGAGGCTTTGTGTGTTTTCTATGTATATGTACATGTACACAAGTATTTAGAATTTAAACTACATATAGTGAACTTTGAATAATCATTATCTTGGAACAACTTCTAGGGGACAAAGACATACATAGAATTCTCCATGGTAGGGGTCTGCAATCCAGGGGCTTTTGGTCCAAATCTGGCCTATACTCTGTTTCTGTATAGCTCCCAGCTAAGAATTCAAAGAAAAAAAATTAATGGTAAAAAAGAAAGAAAGAAAAGAAACAAAGGGGAATATGTGACAGAGACCACATATGACTTGTAAAGCCTAAAATATTTACTGTCTGGCCCTCGTAGAAAAAGTTTGTCACTCTCTGCTTAAGGCAAGTAGAGTAAAAGGCAGGCTGTCAACTACGTAACTAGAGAAGGCAGGTTTTCTAGTAATATAAGGACTTCAGGATCTAATTGAGCCATGATGGAATTGTTTGCCAGGAAGATAAATTTACTTCCTCAAATCTAGCCCTTTTCTGAGAGGTAATGTTTTCTCAGTTTTATTAAATCAATTAGCTTTAGGTCAGTTACTAGAGCTTTTCTGTTCCCATAATATCTAAAAGGTGAACAATCAATTTGACTTCTACTGATCAATTCAAAGGAAAGCTTATCTGTTAACCTAAATGGACCTGAACGTAGATAGCTGTTATGTATGTGAAAAATGCACCTTCTAGAAATTCATGAAATACTAATGCGCAAAAACCATTTTATAAATCCTTCCTGCAAGGAATAAGCCAAGTTAACTAAAGAGTTCCATACTACCATCTACTGGCAGCATGACCTTGGGCCACGTAGGAGACAGTCTGTGCCCTTCAGTCATTCTCCTCATCTATGTCAAGTGAAACAAAATAAAATCTATACTATTGGGCTCAAAATCAGAATTCAATAATATGATGGTAAAAAATACTCAGATTAAGTGTTTAGTAACTGTTTAGTATTATTACAAATAAAAGTATTTCTAAACTAGGTTTTCCGTTTGTAGTTATTGGTACATTGAAGTCCCTCTCAATCGACTGAAAGATCTAGCCAGGTGGTCAGCTATGCATGTGTTCCTGAGTCAGGAATATTGTTCTTCCTCTACTGGCTATTTATTTTACTTTTAATTCAGAATGTGGCTATTTTGGATTTCCAGTGAAATAATATATGTGACTTTAGAACTAGCACTTGAATTTGATGTTACACATTTTAGGAATCAACCACAGAAACAACTCATGCCTTCAGAGAGTTATGAAATGATTAACTCTTTGGGGCTTAATTCCATAATGTCAGAAACTGTGAAATTCACCACCAAGTGATGTATTTTGTTTTCCCCCTCTATGATGTTTGGATAGCCATTGTTTCCTTTCGTGATATGGCTAAATGCTTAAATTATTTGACTTACACTCTCTCTAAAGCTTCCGACAATGCATGAAAACCAGAGACTGAGACGCCGTTATCGCCCTTTCAGAGCCTTGCAAATAATGTGTAAGATAATTAGATTGGAAAAATAACTCAGTCCGAAGAAGTCTGCTTATCTCAGATACTGTACCCCAGTATGACTCACTCAGGAGAGAATTTAATAAGTCCCACACTCTAGAGATAATGTCACCTTGTAACAAATGACCATAATTGAAGCTTAAGGAAAGCTTCACAAAGAAGCACGCCCTTGCTTGGCCACATTCTGCAGCCGTAGGTATGCAAGAGCATAGGGTCTTTTGTGCATCCAAGCAGAGTGAAGATTATCAGTCCAGAATAAAAGAATCATAGATTCCTGCATTTCTATGGAGTTCTGACCACTTGAAATGAGAAACCTATCAGGTGATGTGGAGTACTCTGAATCTCATACTCTATTAGATTTCCAGGGGAGCACAGTAATAAGGAGTTCTAAGTTCAGCAGTGCAAGGCAGTGCCACGTGGCTTGGATTCTGTTAACATAAGAGTGATCTGGTTAGATGGAATGCTCCCTGGGATGAAATTTTAGTTTTCCTCTTTGGAGTTGAAAATAAAAATAATGCCATTTTCTCTCTCGCTGAGGTGCTCTTTTGTTCGCTTTTCTGGTGAAGCTACAATAAACCCATATGGATGAAATAAACAAGTTTCCCATTCAGATCCCCTGTGTATAATCCACATCAACCTAATGTTTCCAATTGACTTAAAATAAAACTCAGATGCTTGAAATCTATAACCAAAGGAAGAAGGGAAATGGGAAAAGCTTACAGAATGCATAGAAGACACAAAATAGCATATAAAATTGCATACGGCATTTTCACACTTTATGACAACTTGTGGTCAAATAATGTTTTAATTCTGTGCATTGAAATCTGGTGGTTAAAGCAATGTGACTTAGATTGAGTGTATTCCTGAGGCACAATAAACAAGGTTTGATTAAACATCGAGTCTCTTTTCCCCAGAAACAACAGAAATCTGAAGAAAGAATCATAAGAACAGAGTTTGAGAATCGGAAAGGACTGAGAGATGCTCTATTCTGGCTCCAGCATGTTACAAAGTAGAAGTCAAGAGAGAGCGTTAAGTGATTTTGATTTGCCCAAAATTCACTTTTAAGATTATTTATCTTTGAAACGGATATAATAGTTTTTAAGTTTTAACAAATATGCAGGTATTTGCATTTGGGCTCAAAGAATTCTTTTATATATTTAGCTTAACTTTGAAATGCAGTGCATGAACTTAGCATAATTTTGCATTTATTTAATAAATGTAGTCTTTTGTAGCACTTGGGTAAAACTGATACTGATGACTCTATTACTATGTTATGTTTTATCAGCTTATATACTATGGAGAGAAAGCTACATTTTTTCGGTACTGAGTGGGCAATTTTCAGAAATATATAAATTACTGTTACATAAAATAATTTAGTAGCATTGTGGCATGTGAAGCACATCACAATGAAGCTGTCCTATAAAATGCAGGCTGGCAATTTTAAAAGATTACAATTTGATTTAATTAAAAACTTTAATGTTTAACTGCCAATAAACAACAGGATGAAAACTAAGCTTAGTAAAAGCTATTTGCAAAATATTCAAATATCTGTTGAAAATAAAAATTGAGATAAATTCTTTAAATTTTTAGTCTTCTTGACAATCATTATTTAGAAAACATGATAATTTTTGTTTTCATTTTCATAGAGTCTTCAGAGAAACCTAATTCAAGAACTGTATGTTGAGTCCCTAAATATGCTAGGTGGAGTGCTATTTTTCAATTTTAATGAATTTAATTTACCAAATTTGATCTACTAAATATGAATATTGATACTCAAGTTTATAGTAGTTTAAAAATGTTATATACTTGTTAAAAACTATTTCCATAATCTTATAAATAGCCACTTGCACACTTTTCCATGACTAGATCTGCTCTTAAATATAAAGTAAGTCAGTTTTTTTGAGATTCATTGCTGCATACCCCAGAAAGAAGCAGAAGGTAGTGAAACATCCTCCTTAACACTTGTCAGAAAAAAATATTATCTATATGTTATAGAAAATGTCATTTTTGATACAAAATGTTAATTGTTCTCATGTAGGAACATTGATGAGGAAAAATGGTCCTCTGTCTTTTCCATTATTTATACTGTAGCAGAAATATTAGAAAGGAGAAAAAAGAACTTCTTATATAGTAAGAACATTTTAAATAGTAAATTTATATCTTAACAGGATTAGAATGGGATTTATTATTTGTAGTCAACTAAATAATGGCCACAAAGATATTAAGTGCTAACACCCGGAACCTGTAAATGCTATCTTATTTGGAAAATGTATCTTTGCAAATGTGAAATTTAGAATCTTGAAATGGGGAGATTATCCTGGCTTGTCTGAGTTGGCCCTAAATGCAATCACAAGTGTCCTCATTGTGGGGAGAAGGAGCTTGGACACAGATGGAAGAGGAGTAGGCAATGTGACCAAGGAGGCAGAGGCTGGAGTGACACAGACACAAAGAAGCTGGAAGAGGTAAGGAGTAGATTGTCCCATAGGGACTCCAAAGACTGATTTTGGACTTCTGGTCTCCAGAACTGTGAGAGAGGAATTTTGCTATCTTACATAATTAAGTTTGTGCGAAATGTTCACAGCAGCCACAGGAAACCAACACACCATTCATGACTAATCAGTCTTTGAATGATAAATGTTTTAGATACCTTCTTGCTTGGAGACAGTAATTCAAATAGATGATTTTAAGGAAACCCTTAGAATCATAAGCTCAGGATAAAAAGAAATCCTTAGTGCCACATGGTGCCAAATTCTTACCCAGTCTTTGAATTTGCCTTCGTCCTAGACCTTTCACTTGAACATCTCCAGCAACAAGGAATTCATATCCCTCAGTCCACATATTCCACGTTTGGATGGCTCTGTCTACCAGGAAAGAAAGCTTTTTTTTTTTTTTTAAATTCTGAGCTGAAATTCTTTGCAGCTTATCACTCATTGATTAACACTCAAGAGACATATTTAGCATGTTTAGTCCTTCTCCCAACTTGTGGCCCTTCAAAAAATTGAAAACAGCTTCCTAAATCTTCCTTTATTGAGACTAAATATTTGCAGTTGATTGTTAATATATCATTTACCATGAACCTTTAATCTGGCCATTCTTAAAGGGGCTTTCCTAGACCTGAAGTATCAGCTTTACTGGAAACACATTAGAAAAGTGAATTCGTAGGTCCCACCTCAGACCTACTGCATCAGAAAATGGTGGCCAGCAATCTGTTTTAACAAGACCTCCAGCTGATTGACATTTACTAAAATTTGAGAATCATTACTTTTACCTAACCTACAATACTAGTTTAATATAAATGAGAGTTCTGGAATAATCAGAATGATTATTATTTTTCTAGGTAAAATTAGATAATATTCAAGCTCTTATGTCACATTTTTAGAGATTAATTTTAAAAGAAATGTGAAAGCTTCAAAATGGCATCACCAAAATCCCCAGTGTTACTCGTTTCCATTATATTTCAATTGGCTTTCACTGTGTGATTTTAGAGTATATTTAAATGCATGCAATTCTCTGTCCAGGAAAACATCACCGTCTGTTCATAAAGGTAATGATCAAGTCAATTAGCAACGCAGAAAGGGGTACTTCTAAATTTCTAGTGTGGGTAGCACGTGTACCAATAATATCACATCGATATTAACTTAGACACTTAGTGGGTTAATGAACTGACAGCTGTGAAATTTGTAGTGATAATCTGATCATACTCAAGTCAGAAGAGGAATGTGTTGCACAGAGGAAAACTTAGCCCCTGCAGCTCATTCAGAGAAGTGAAACATGGTTTCATTGTGTGTGTGTGTGTGTATGAAATACAATCATATTCCATTGTTGAATTCCATGAACATGTATTCACTGAATTCCAATTCAGTTCCACACTTGTAAGCACCAGGAATAGAGCAGATAAAATGGACAATAATTCTTGCCCTCACAGATCTTGTGTTCTAGTGAAAGAATATAAATACTTACATTTATTAAGCGAATACTGTGTGCCAAACATTGTCCTAAGCACCTTACAATCTATGAGCAGGGTACAACTATTATTCCCTTTAACAGACTAAGTAACAGGTGCGAAGAGATAAACTAATTTTCCAGCTAGTAACTGGTGAAGCTGCAAATAAAACTCACCAGGAGTACAGAGATCATATTCTTAGCCACTGTACTTTATTGCTTTATCATTCAGAGGTTTTTCAAAAATCATCTCGGTTGCATAAAAGGAAATATAATGACTTTAGAATTGTGAACAATTGAAAAGAAAAGTATCGATAAAAAGTCATGAAATAATGAAGCCTCAGCTTAAAAAGCTTTACATCATTTTCCACAGCAACCATCCAGTGTGAATCACATCCCAGTAAAAATACCTTAAAATAACGACCCACCTAGCCAAGTTCATAAAGCCTCTGACCCAAAGTTTGGCAGACTCTGCCTTTCAAATAGGCTGGAAGACACAAGAATAAGGGATTCTCTACCAAACATCTGCTAGCTGAATGATGCCAAAAGGTCTACCATTAGCAGATACTTCTTCGATTCAAGTCAGCTATATATTAAAATTTGGATTCTCTTAATGGAAAAACACTAGGATGTTTTAAATACATTACAAGTATTTGTTTTGCTTTTAAGAAGGGATCTAGTAAGAAATTAATGTGGATAGCTTCTTTTTGGAGGGATGTCACACTTAAAGGGAGAATGACCTCAGTGATCAATTCAAAAAAGCAGACGATTTCAAAGCAAAGTACCTAGATGCTTCTTGAACTGAACCTGATTGAGCAAGCTCTAGTTTTTAGCAACAAATCGTATTTAAAATAATGATTAACGGCTCATGATTCTCAAGGGAAAGGTGGGAGATTAAGAGGGCTGACGTAAGAGAGAAACAAGTTTGCAAAAGACCACACTTAATGTTATACACTCTTTGCAGGGACCTCTGATGCTGAGGCCAATTCTCTCCTACATCCTGTGTTGACTCAGCAATGCCAGTGTTGAGTTTCAAAGTTAAAAATGACATTTTGTCCTGCTGAGATGACAAGGTTGAGCTAGAGAGAGTGAGAAACATTGAAAAGAGACAGTGAGAACTTCCCAGAAGCATATGAGACTTTGATTTAAAGAGGTAGATGGGTAAGTTCTTAAATATTAAGTAAATGGTTCTATTTAATGGGAAGAAAAAAAATGATAAGCTGAGCCCCTTACTCCAACCCTTCAGCAGTTGTTGCTGGTCTCTAGGTAACACCAAGAATACACAGAAACCACAAACACCAGTCACATGTATCTGAGAACATCCTTGTTTATTTGGAGCCCTCAAACTGCTAACATTGATATCTATCCCAAAGCAAGCAGAGACAAATCGCAGCTTTGCTCATTCTGTTTTAAACATTTCATGTATCCTCCTCCAGGAGCCTCCCTAATATCACAGCTTTAAGTAACAACCCCCTTTTCTGTACATCCTATACAACTTATCTCTTTGATGCAATACATCAGAGCAGAGTAGCTTATCTCTTAAGCACAGTGTCATACAGACATGCCTCCTCATTCACTCTCTGCTCCCAACCTTACCCCTCTCTTCTCACTGTGTTGTACACCAGCCAGGCAAATCTTATCTTCCATGGACTGCTACGACGGTTTTCTGTTCATCAGTGTTCCCTCATTCACATAATCCTCAAACTACCCTTCCTTGGCAGCCTCATCCTTCAATGTTGCTTTCCCTAGCACAGTGCCTTAAAGCTATTAGGCACGAAAGAAATATTTTTTGGAAGAAATGAACAAACTCGCTTACCTGTATCCACCGAGGAAAATGGAGAGCCTTGACAGACAAAAAATATAAAGGTGAATGAGGAGCCTTGTAACTCCAGCCCCTCAGGGAGGGAACACTCACCCAGCACCCTGATTAGGTGCAGTCACTTTTGGCTCTTGGGTGCATTTGTTTGAGTTCCTTTCTGCATTGTATTTCTCTCTAGGTCATGAGAAGAAATACCATGAGAACACTGAGCCTCTAAGGGGATAGGAAGCCAAAGACAATCTTTCCCCATTTCACATTGTTATGGGAGCCTAACCATTTTTTAAGTTAAAGTTGTTTGGTTCTTAGCATCCATAGGAGGAGGGAGGGACTAGGAAAAAGACTAAAAGACTTCAGCAAGGCTCAATGCCCCTAAATGCAAACAGATAATAGACAAAATACAGAATCGTTTCTTAGAATCTATACTTCAGTATCAGGTTATAGATGATCAATTTAAAGCATTTATTGTAGGTCTTAATCCCCCTCCCAGAGAACTGACACAGAATTTCTCAGTTGTAACTGCTCCAGAGAAGGCACCTGATCAACTAAGTTCAAGGGCTCAGACATAAGTAAACCCAACTTTCTCTTAAAACATGTGGCACTCTTCAAAGCATTTTTTGGTTACAGTACAAACGGAGGTAATGCAATAATTAAAATCAAGTGGAGTGATTTACGGTGAAAGAGAATATGAAAATGAATATATGTATGTTCATGTATGACTGAAGCATTGTGCTGTACACCAGAAATTGACACAACATTGTAAACTGACTATACTTCGATAAAAATATATATGCAAAAAAAAATGGTTTCTTGAGCAATGCTCAAGTTATATTTTAATTCATTTTCATATTCTTTTTCACCATAACTGCTCAAGTTATATTCTCACTTTGTATATAACTTAAAATAATCAATAAAAGAAAATATCTCAAATCATTGGAAATATTTCAGGGGATTTTCAAATTTGGCACTATTAATGTATTGAACTGGATTATTCTTTGTTGTGGGCAGCTGTTTCGCCGTGCCATATAGGATATTTAGCAGGAACTCCAGCCTCCATAACTAGATTCTAGTAACATCTCTCCAGCTGTGGGAATGAAAAATGTTCTAAGCCATTGCCAAATTCCCCTAATTCACAGCTACTGGACTGTGGATATTAAGCCAGAGAAAGCACGGGCTGTCATACACCCCTAAGATCCTACATGGAGATAGGGGAGACCAGAGCCTGCATGTGTCTCTCTCGGTCTAGGAGAAGGTCAATCTTACATGACTCAGAAACATCCTGCACTTTATTTTGTTTACATATTCCTCTAGAAGTGTGAGATTAAAAAGATAAAACTGTGTCTGATAGAGAAGCCATCATCTCACAAAAGAAATTCGTTGACCAGAGAATATGTTACAAGTGGCTGATGGAATTCAATTTTTTAAAATTTAATTATATTTTATTCAGTTTTGAGTGTTATACTTTATTACTTGTCTCAAATTGGGTTAGATTACATGGCATTAATTTGATGGTTTAGATTAAGCTTGACAATTAGTTGGACCACAACACTTTTAAGGTACTGTAAGACCTGAAACCATAAAACGTGGAGAAGAAAACATAGGCAGTAAGCTCCTTGACAGATATCTTGGTGATGATTTTTTGATTCTGACACCAAAAGGTAAAGCAATAAAAGCAAAAATAAACAAGTGGAACCACATCAAACTAAAGTGTCTACATAGCAAAGGAAACAACCAACAACGTAAAAAGGCAACATACTCAATGTGAGAAAATATTTGCAAATCATATGTCTGATAAGGGATTACTATCCAAAATGTATAAAGAACTCATACAATTCAATAGCAAAACCATAAACAATCTGACTAAAAAATGGGCAGGTGATCTGAATAGACATTTTTCCAAAGAAGACATACAGATGGCCAACGGATACATAAAAAGATGCTCATCATTAATCATCACAGAAATGCAAATCAAAATCACAGTGAAATATCACCTCACATCCCTCAGAATGGCAATTATCAAAAAGACGAGAAATGTCAAGTTTTGGCAAGGATGAGGAGAAAAGAGAACACTTATGCACTGTTGGTGGGAATATAAATTGGTGCAGCCACTATGGAAAACAATATGGAGATTCCAAAAAAATTAAGAATAGAACTACTGTATGATCCAGCTATTCCATTGCTGGGTATTCATCTGAAGACTATAGAAATATTACTTTGAAAATATATATGCATCTCCATGTTCACTGAAGCAATATTTACAATAGTCAAGAAATGGAAGCAACCTAAGTTGATGAATGAATCAAGATAGATGAATGGATAAAGGAATTGTGGTTTATATACACAATGGAATATTAGTGAGCTATAAAAAGGAATGAAATCTTGCCATTTGCTACAACATGGAAGATCTGATGCTCAATGAAATAAGTCAGATAAATACAAATATCATATTATTTCTCTTATATGTGGAATCTAAAAACAAAAAAACAAAACAAAACAACAAGCTCATAAATGTAACAGGTCAGTGGTTGCCAGAGGTGGGGAGTGAGGGGTGAGAGGAATGGGTAAAACTAATTAAATGAACAAACAGATAAAATTAGCTTATTTCAAAGGATATATATATACTACATACTTAGCATTTAACCAGAAGAATATGAATAATATATGAATTAGGTAAATAGAAGAACCAAAATAGATGATGGAAAAAAAATCTAGAGTTGCATTAAGCAATCAGAAATACTTAATGAAGTATTACTTGAAGGAAAAATAGGCAGAAGGTATTGGTACTTAAAATTCTGTTTTATGATTTGTGGGTAAGGGTATTTGTGTCCTTACATGCCTCAAGATGGGCTGGTATCATTTCCAGTTTTCAGTGTTTTCCTGGCGTACCTAGTTTTTATTGTGAAGGCGAGCTGAGTTATGTAGCCAACAGATGTGCATGAGAGGAGAGGTGAGGCGTGTAGCTGAGGAGTATATGGAAGGATGATGTCTTACACCAATGGCCTGAGCCACTCTGCCTCATTTTGCATGCGTTCACTCTTATCGGAACACTATGCACTGTTTCAAAGGTAGCAGGAAGGGAGCAGGAGGAGGAACGGCCTTGCCCTGTTAGTACTCAGGGCTCTCTAGAAATTCTCAACAGTGTTCACCTCTGGCACTGTTCCACCTCCCACGGATTTTGCTTTAATGATTTAACTTCAGACACCCTAGACATCTTGAAAACAATTCTAAGTGATTAGTTGAAATAATGGTACGTGAAAAGGGCAGATGGTACAACAATAAAAGAGGTAATTACTGTTCAGATACTTCATATTGGCTTATACTCTGTATATATATCATACTCTTTGCAAAATTGCTCAGAATGACAGGACAATAACTGATCACAGAAAGCAAAATTATCTTCACTTTATACAGGAATGAAGATGTATGGCTCATAGACTTATATAAATTCCATAATGTCTATTTAGCCATATTCTGAGTTCTGTTACCCAAGACAAATACCATTATCTTCAACAAGATAGGCACGTGAATATTTAAGGGCAGGATGTGTTTCTAAATGAATAAACTGTAAGCAACCATAAGGTTGATATGCCATCATTTTATTGAGGTTTTCTGGTTAGCATAAACTATAAAGAGTAGCTCAGATGGTTCACACATGGCATCAGAGCCCAGATAAGCTTACTGGAATCACCACTCTCTGCTCATATTTGTTATTCCAGTAAATGGACCCTGAAAACCATAAAATAAGTAATAAAACTAATAGTGCATTCATCAGTTAGAGCTACCAAAACTCTTCCTAGATGTGCAAACATTTAACTTTCAACGTGACATTTGTGTGTTGTCCTATTAAAAAAAGAGTTTTATCTTTCTGAAGACATTTTTACTATTGTCAACTATCACTAAAATAATTCTATTTCAGCATTTTACCTCCCTGCGATTCTTATCTATGGTCTATAGAGGAGCCCCAAGTAATCTTAATATCTAGGAATTAGAAAAACCAGATGCTTGTTGAATAATGCTAACATATTCCAGAAACTTCCACTTGCCCCACTAGTTGTTGTGACAAAATGCTGTCTCCTCTAGATAGACTCATTATACTGGCAAGAGTGACATAAGGAAGCAGCAGCCACAGAAAAGAGCAGTAAGAAACTCTAAACCCAGCAATTCCTTTACAACAGCTTCTATCTTGGTTTCAGGAAAACACAGATTTTTAGTTGTGTAGACAAATGACACTAATGTATAACTGGTGTTTATTTAATTTGGATTTTAATAGAATTTAATAGAAGCTTTATTCAAAGGAAACAAAAATCCATCAGGTCTAGCAGAGAGGAGGAGCAACTACTCACCAAAGGAGGGCTCCCCTGCCTCCGCTGTCTGTGCTTGTCTCTGGTCTATGGCCTATTCCTCAGAATTCAGTGTGCACGAGAAGAGACCAGGAAGTTTATTAAAAGTGTAGACTCCTGATCTCACCAAGACACCTTAATTCAGACGGTGTGGAAAAGAACCTGGAACGCCACATTCTAAAATAAATGCCTCAAGATCCTAGTGCAAATAACTTACAGATGTTGATCAACATTGGTCAATTGACTTGTTTAGAATATGAACAAGCGTCAACACCAGTTCTACAGGAGGGCATGAGAAATGTCTGCTGGAACAGACAAATGCCTGATCAGAACACAGGCTATGTTTGTTTGTTTTTTTGTTTGCTTTTGTTTTTGTTTTTTTACATCTTATGTTAGCCCTGCATTATATTACATCTCCGTGAGTACGTGTGTGTGTACAAGAAGACTGTGAGCATTTTTTTTTATAGAATTGTGAGGCTGTTGATTGTTTCATGGGATCAAAAGTGTCAATATCATCATGCTGAATTAAGGGAATGTTATTTATGACAGGGGCAATTTTGGGGGCACATCTTTTAATAAGTTTTTATGATCTCTGAATTTCTGTAGTCGAATATTGGTGGAGGCAATTTTAAGCTAGGCACGTTCGTTTGTGGCACGTTTCCCAAATAAGGGGTTCCGGTTAAGATAGGATGAACAGAGAGAAAAAATAATTTAGATACTGTCTTTTGATTTTTAATATAAGGAATAGACAGAAATTTAAAATTCGTATAATGAATTGTGCTCCATAAAGCCTAATTATTCTTCATTCTCCACCAAAACCTCTTTCCCTAGTTCCTACTCACTGCAAACCCACTGTTTCACCTCTTTTCTTCCCTCAAACTCCAGCATTCATAAACAATCCTTCTTCTTAACTCCACTCACCTACTTTATTGAATCAAATATGTTTTCCAGATCTCTAGTTTCCCTGAAACTCTTCTGGCAATGAAAAAGGAAAATCCTAATGATCAGGTCCAATACTGTCTTTATAGCATTCCCACCATTTGATCTCTCTCCACCCCTATCTGTAGAACCCTGCTCCATTTTTATTCAAAGACCATTCTCATCTAGTTCTCTTGTGCTGAGATTATATTTTTCTTGCCTCTTTTCTAAATTGTCTTTCTTTGGCCTTTTCTGCACACTCTACATGCTCCACCTGGATCATCAAAATGGTTCTCTTCGCTCTAACTACCACTATATGGCAGTTCTGCTTCTGACAGCCAGGGTCCAGATCCAGCCTCTCTCCTGAAATCCAGGTCTATATTTGTAAAACTACATTCTTCCACCTAGATGCCATACATTGTCATTCAGGATCTTGGCAAGAAAAGGAAGAGACACTGAAGTGTGATTCACAAGAGAAAATGATGATGTGTGGGCAAAGTCACAGAAAGAAAAAGATGTTAAAATATTGAAGGACCAATTAGAACTGGAGGATGTTACCACGACACTTGAAGAGACAGAGAGGAAACAGGTTACAGAAGTTCAACCAGTGCTGGAGCCCTGGAGGAGAATCCGATGAGCCCTGAAAGGAAGAGAGATAGAAATTTACAAAGGAAGTCAACATTGTTGTCAGTGACATAATAATTGTTATATCTCCACGTAAAGTGTGTTTGCAAAAACAATCCTACTCTGATACTAAGAAAAGTTAATCTGGGCCAATTAACTTTCTGCCAGATAAATTCAAACTGTGCATAGCAAAAAGTGTTAAATTCCGAATTTATCTCAAGGCAATTTATCTGTCATTTGATATTTGGCTTTCTAAAGATAATAACAGATTAACCATGATAATTATTTTTCTAGAAAGAATGCCTGCTATCTTCAAATAGATAAAATCAATGCTATCATCAAATTTTCTTAATCAAAAAATATTTTCTCTCAAGGAAGCTTCATATTGAGTATTAAGAAAATATTCTTTAAGGAGTTAAATAAAAATGTAAAACTTTATAAAATAAGAAAATGACTCTGAATGTTTTAGAATTGCTAAATTTCTCTATAAGTCAAAATGAAAGGAAATTCTAGTTTTTGATGCTATAAATATAATTAAAATGTATTAATATCTTGCTTGAGCTCTTTAAAGGTAGTCAGGGTGTGTGAGACAAAATATCTGGTAACTTGCTTTCTCTTTACTTTAAGTCAGTCTAGAATATTTAGAATATTCTACATCTGTATTTAATTTGCTTATTAATGTCATGGTGATTTATGTTTAAAATAAATCAAATCAATCTTTCTTACACTTAATATATATTGCACAATATATACTTAGCAAATAAACATTTGTTACGTGTTTACACTTGGTAAACACCCACAGAAATGTTTTTATTATTATTGTCCTTTATACTGTGTCCCTTTTTACAGAATATTTTTTCATTTTTCATTATTTATGCATTTTAAAAATATAGCATGGAATGTACTTACAGAATACTCGATTGAGAAGACAGTCTTTTCTCAGACTTTACCATCCTCAGGGAACAAAAAAGGAAATCTTCTTCATTCATCTATTTGTGGACTAAAAATAAATAAAAACAGGATCCTGTTTCATGAAAAAGTAAATTATAAAAGTATGTTTTTATTCAAATTTATTCAGACCATAACAGAGAACAAAAAGATAATGATTGCCCAAATAAATTGTTTCATACAGTTGTTTTTCCTTCCTTTGGGATTAACTCTCTTTGAGATTATTTAGGATGGAAAATATGGTAATAGCACTTAAAACCTCTTACTCAGTAAACTAAATGCACAATTCTGCAGCTGCCTGCAGAACGAGCATCGTCATTACCTCTCTGCTTAGTTGGTGGATTCAGTTGGCATTGGCTCTGCTTCCAGAGGCTGGGGGATTGCATGTTTCTCATTAAAATGGGGCTATGAAGAATTAAAAGTCAAACATGAGACACAATTTATTTTCCTATATTACAGTGTTTAGTCAGGAGAACTTTTACTCACATACCCTATTGTGTGTAATACCCATGGATTAGCCAAATGGGTGGCCCAGGGCGCACAAGAAAAAACGTATTTACTTGAGTCCCAGAGAATTTTTTAATCTCATATGTTTTGACAGATGGAGAACCTAATCACAAGGAATTTAACTAACTTGTCCACGTTATCACACAGTTGCCTGGTAGGACAACTGGGAGTAGAAGGCAGTTCTCGCTAGCTCCGTGTAGAATGTAACTGAGAACACATCGTTTCCCATTTGCCTCTCAATCTGCCAGTGAGTCTCTTACATACATGCGAGGCAGAAAGTATGTTCAATGACATCAGAGCTGCCAAAGACACCATCTTGTCTTTTTTTAGAGACAGAGACCTGTTCATCAGGGTTCCCCACACTGCTTAGCTGCTGAACACGCTTTCCTTTCTGAGACTAAAATATGTGGGTGCAGGTAAACCCCAACTGTCAGAAGTCACCGATGAGAATATAAAGAGGCACCTTTTGATGTATTCAGTGTTTTGTAGCTCATGAAACATTTTTATTTGCATGAGCTTAATCATTCTCAACATCTCAACAGGATGACCCTTTGTAAAGTAAAACAAATGCAAATATAACAGCTGTATGTTATTATCAGTTTATTTTAAAAATAAATTAGAAATGAACTATAAACAATTTTACATAAATTTCTATTTAATGAATCACAATGTTGTGAATCTTCTTAAAATTTAAAAGCCATATTATGTTGATGTATTATTTATTCAATCTACAGCAAATGCGTTGTTCATTTTCAGATTTACAGATCCCTATGATAAATCTGAGTCCATCCGGAACTCACCACCAGTAGTTTGGGAACCTCTGCAAAATATATTATGAACCTGTTGAGTTGTTGAGATTAGGGTGATGCTGATTTCACCCATTAAATTTTGTAATGGATATATAATTAAGATAAAATTCAGTGCACAAATATTAAGAGTTCAAGTCAATGAATTTTGACAGTTGTATAGGCTTTTGTAGCCAAGATCCAAAATAAGACGCAGAGCATTTCCATCTGCAGAGAATCTCTACACCTCTCACCACACTTTCCACCAAGAGGCAGCAACTTATCTGACTTTTATCATCAGACAGTAGTAGTGCCTGTTCTAGAACTTCAAATAAATGTACGATACAGTTAATACTCTTTTTCTCCTGGTTCCTTGTACTCAACATAATGTTTTGAGGTACATCCTTGTTGTTACACGTATCAGTAGTTTGTACTTTTTTGTTTTGTGAGGAACATTCCACTGTGTACTTAAGCCACAGTTTGTCTATTCATTTTCATTTGACAGACATTTAGGTTGTTGCTAGTTCTGAGTGTCTCAGGTGCTATGGAAATTCATGTACAATTCTGTTAGCGGACATATGTTTTCACGTCTCCAGAGAAAATGCCTAGAAGTGAAAGTATACGGTCATGAACATGATTTACTTTGTAATAGTCAACTTTTTATTTTTCTAAAATGGTTACACTACTTTACACTTACATCAGCAATTATGAGACTTCCACTCACTCAAAAGTCTTGTCAGCATTTGGATATGTCTGCTGTTTTCATTTTATTCATTTCAGTGGATGAGAAATGGTGCCTCAACTTAGTTTTAGTTTGTGTATCTCTGATGCCTAATGATGTTGAGCATCTCTTCCTGCACTTAACTATTTGTATGTCTTTTGTGATGTGCCTGTTTAGATGCCCCTTTTTATTTGCTTACTTTTGTTATTACTGGTATGTTGAGTCAGATATGTCCATACGGATTTTCTGTCTGTGAAATCCATTCATTTCTGGTAGAAGGATGTTGAAATCTCCAACTGTGATAATGAATTTATCTGTTTCTCTTTGCAATTCTATTAGTTTTTGCTTCACATAGTTCGGTGTTCTGTTATCAAGCTCTACACATTAAATATTATTATGTTTTCTTGGAGAATTGACCCCTTTATCATTATGTAATGCGTTTATCCCTAATAACTTTCCTTGTCTTGAAGACTTGAAACTAATATAGCTACTCTTGTTTTCCTTTGATTAATGTTAGCTTGGTATATTTTTCTCCATCCATTTTCTTGTAATTTATATGGGTCTTTATATTTAAAGCATGTTTCTTAAAGTACGTACACTGTAAAGTTGGGTCCTGTTTTTGATCAACTCTGAATCTATTTCTTAATTGATTAGTTTAGATCGTTGACGTTCAAAGTAAGTATTGATGTAAGTTGAATTAATATCTACCATATTTGTCACTGTTTTCTATCTGTTGTCCTTTTTCTTTGTCCGTAATTCTGTCTTCCACTTTTTCTCCTGCCTTCTGCGGTGTTAATTGCACATTTTATGTGATTCCATTTTTTCTCTGCTTTCTTGACATGGAAGATGGGTATACTTCCTTTTTTTATTTTTTAATTTTTTAATTTTTTAGTGGTTTAGACTTTGAAATACATATTTACAGCTACTCCAGGTCCACTTTCAAATAACACTATACTAGTACTAAGGTAGTGTGAAAACCGGACAGTGTTTTGGCATTTATCCTGCTTGGTATTCTCAGCTCTCCAGATCTGTGGCTGGTGCAGCAGAATAAGCTCTGGTTAATCAGTTTCCTGGGAGGCCAGGCCTTATTAAGAATTATTACTGATTTGCAAAAGTTGTCTTTACAGTCTGGATAAGAGTCCTTTTTAAAATTTGGATGTATTTGACTGAATTAAAGTCATGAAGGTATTCTTTTATATTTTCATCTAGAAGCTTTATTGACCTGGTTTTTAAATTTAGATCTATGATTTACCTTGATTTGATTTTTTGGTATACAGAGCAGGTTGGTTAATGAAACGAGATGAGGTTTATTTTTTTCTGTTATACAGCTGATGTACAAAACTTTTCTTTTCCTGTTGGTACCTTGAGAGAAAATCAAATTACCCCTTGTGTGGATCTCTTACTGGCTTCTAGTTAGTACCACTGATCTCTTTGTCTATAGCTGCATCAATACAACATGATATTGGTTACTTTAGCTTTATAGTAAGTCTAGAAAAAGATAGTGCAAATCACCCATCTTTGTTCTTTTCAAGATTATATTTGTGATTTTACATATTTTTATGTTCCATGTTAAACTTCAGCTTACCAAGTTGAAAACACCTACTGAAATTTTGGTAGAGATTACCTTGAATCCCTTAATCAACTTGGAGAGAAAAATTAATAATATTCTCTTCCAACCTGTGGATATATTTATTGTAACTTTATATTTATTTATGCATTTTTACATTTATCTCAGCAATATTTTGTAGTTTAACCATGTAGAGTTATTACACATCCTTGTAAGATTTATTCCTAAGGATTTGACTTCTTAATGTTCTTATAAATATATACTTTAAATTACACTTTCTATTTGTTCATTGCTAGTGTATAGAAATAAAATTGACTTTTGTATATTGCCCTTATATACATGCAGCATTGCTAAATTTATTTATATTAGTGGTTTTCTATTTGTAGATTTCATAGGGTTTTCTCAGTATACAACCATGTCACTTGTTAAAGTTCATAGTGAACATTTGCTTTACAATCTCTATGCCTTATATTACCCTATCTTACCTTATTGTCATAATTAAATCTTTCACCACAAGATTGAATCAAAGTGTTGAGAGCTGACATTCCCGCCTTATTCCTAATCCTAAGGGAAAAGAGTTTAATGTTTCATGGTTACTTGTTATGTTATTTCTAGGTTTATCATAGACACTTTCTATTAGAGTAAGGAAGTTCTGTTCTAACTGTAGTGTTCTGAGAGTTTTTTTTAATCAGAGATCAGTGTTAAATTTTGTCAAATTTTTTAGCCCTTGATACATTTTTCTTCTTTATTTCGTTAATTTTCTGACTTTTAAATGTTAAACCAATCCTGCATTCCTGAGGTGAGTCCCACTTACCATGACGTATTATTCTTTTTGTGTTTTGCTAATACTTTATTAAAGATTTTTATATCTATCGTCATTAAGGGTAATGGACTACATTTTTCCGTTCTTAAATGCTTTTGTTAAGTTTTGTCATCAGGATTATAAAGGCCGCATACTTTTATACTTGGGAAGTTTACTCTCCTTTTATACAGTCTGGAAGCTTTGCAAAGATTTGGTGTATTTTCTGCTTTAAATATTTCAAATAATTCACTGGGACACCACCAGGATCTCCAGTTTTCTTTGTAGGAATACTTGTGATTACAAACTCAGTATCTTAATAGATATGTATAATATTTAGATTTTCTCTCTCATCACGTGTCAATTTTACTCAGCTGATTTTTAAAGCAACTTATCCATTTCATATAAATTTTCAAATTTAGTCACACAAAATTGCTCATAATATCACTTTACTTTTTTAGAATTTTTGTAGAATATGTATTGATATTCCTTTTTTAGTGATTGATGTTGGTCATTTGTATCTTCTCTCTTTTTAAAAAATTTTGAGAAGTCTTGCTAAAGATTGATTAAAGTACTTTTTAAAGAGGGATTTTGTTTTTATTGATTTTCTCTATTATTTGCCTTTTTGTATTTTTTTAATTTTTCCCACATAATTGTTTTTCCTTTAGTTTAGGTTCAGTTTGCTTTATTTTTCTATCTTCTTAAAGAAAATAATTAGATAATTAATTTTAAACATTTATTTTTAATGTAGAATTTTAAAGCTATAGATAACTCTCTAAGCATAGATTGAAGGGCATCTCACAAGTTTTGATATGTTGTACTTTTATTAGGGTCACTCAAAATCAGATTTTATTTTCCCTGATTTCTTCTTTGACCAATAGGTTATACAGGATGTGTCGATTCATTTCTAGATCTTTGTTAAATTTCTAGGTCTTATTTTATTAATTTATAATTTAAAACCGTTAAGTCAGATGAAATACTCTGAATTCTCTTAAACCTGTAATATATATTGAGATTTGTTTTATGGCCCAGAATGTGTTCATCTGAAAGAATATTATTTTTTCCCTACGGTTGTTGTATGCAGTATTTTTTTTTAACACAAATAAGTTCAAGTAAGTTGACAATGCTAATCAGATATCTTATATTCCTAGTATTTTGGTTTTTTATTGCCCCAGTTGTTTTCTTAGCCAGTTAGAGAGTAGCATGAAGATCTTCAGCTCTGCTCTTTGATGTCCCTTCTGTCTAATATATATTTCATGAATTTTGAAGCTCCGTTATTAGGTGAGTACACATTTAAGATAATCTTTTGTGAATATAATTTTTCAGTTATGAATGAAATTATGAATATAATTTATCAAATGTATCAATATAGTAAAAATCTATGGTCAGTCAGGTCTGCAGAGTGAGAGTGACAGATATTTTTAAGTCTTGCCTAAAATTCACATCTTGTCTTTCACCAAAAATATCTAGGAAAAGTTAGTAACTAGGTATGAAAATCACAAATGCTATTCTCAGACTCCCTGGTAAGTGTGCCCTCTTATTGAAGAAACAAAGAAAAATTAGTCACTAAGAAGCACTCTTAGGAAACTCAAGAACCAAATAAAGTGTAAGTGAAGTTACCATTTTCAGAATAGACCAACATGTAGGTTCATAAATCCATCTCTTCCCAATAGCCTCCTCCAATAAACGTTGTTTCTGATACTCTGTCCAAACCTCTTGTTTCTTCCATGAAGCCAAACATAATTTAAAATTTATTTATAAATCAGTATTTAGGGATGATACCTAGAATGAGAAAAAAATATTTTTTATGGTTAAATGGTCACATGTTTATATCTTTAAGAATGAGTATCCTTTAATCAAATACCTAATCTTCTCTGGAATAAAATAAAATCCTAAATATAAATATATCACAAATATGAATTTACTTTACTTATACCATTGGTTGCATGTATAACTATACCTACTAAGAAGAAATATCTCAAGAAATTAGAATTAAATTTAATTTTACTATTGAGTTCTCCTTATTCAGGATAATTATTTATTTTGGATGCTTGAGGACATTATAGGTAATCAAGAAGATGCTTCTTGACTACTACTAATACTCACTCAATATCAGCACCTGTGAAGAAGTCAAGATAATTTCACAAATAGTTTACAAAGCCCACGCTTTTTAAGAACTGTTCATTTGTATGTTTGCATATACTTTTATGATCACAAGATATTCAAAAGATATTACTACCTCTTTTAGAAGGCAACTTAAAATCAGCATCATTCCTTTAGGTAGTTATTATTATTATTTATTATCATTATCATTTTTATTAAAATGTAACCAGTTTACAATATGCCAATTTCCAGTGTACAGCATGTTTCAGTCATACATATATATACATATATTCATTTTCATATTCCTTTTCATTACTGGTTACTACAAGATATTGAATATAGTTCTCTTTGTTATACAGTAGAAACTTATCTGTTTTATATATAGTATTTAGTAGTTATTTTTTGAAAAACATTAATTATTGGCGAACACTATAAGGTTTTCTAAATGCCGTAGGAAATCTAGAGGAGACACAGTCTCTGTTCTAACTAGAAATATTTCTAAGTCAAATAAGCTAAATGATAACTTAAAAAATAATACAAACTTAAAAAAATTAACCAGTGCTTAAGCAGTTCTTTAACATAATTCATTGTTATAAGATCATGATAAATAGCTTATAAAATGAATTAAATATAAGTAAAAATAGTGGCATCCCTTTTGCAAGTTACAATTAGTGGCCTAAACTTGAAAGAATGTATATGGTTCACACCTGCAAGAAATCAGGCAGCAATCAAACAATATGACAAATAGATGCTAAGATCCAGTCCAGCAGTATGAATTTTTTTCAGTGTGCTAACAGCAGCTCTTCTATTACTTCCCAACAATTTCATCTCTGGTTAGTTTTTTCATGCAGAAGACAAGTTCCACTCCATGATGCAGGTAGGATTCTGGTCACCCTATTCCTTCTAGAGAATCTGATCTGATCTTAAGGTAAATTGTAAATTTCACCTTTACATAAAATATTCCTTATGTTTCCAAGCTCATACCAAACTCTGTGTTTTCCAAATTCTTCTATATTAACATTTAGATATCTTCCCTTAGTATAAATGTTATGCTAGTCAGTGTTACATGTAAATATGTGGTATTTTGCAACTAAATTTGCACTCAAAGACAAATACTCCAAGATTCCAGTAGCCTCCACATTTCCCAGCACAATGCTGCAATATCCCTACTTGGACTAGAGGCATCATTACTACTGTAGTAACTTAGACAATATTTTCAATATCAGTAGTTGCAAGTATATTTATTTTACTCAGTGAGAATTTGTATTCTTGTGCCTTCTGAATTCTGAAAAAAATATGAGAAAATTGTATCCCTCTTTAAAACAGAAATCCTCCCAAACTATAAAGATAGCTGTCCAATCATTTCTAGGGCTCCTACTTTCTAAGAGAAACATCTCTTAGAGTCTCCTTCTTCTGGCTTTTAGACTATCATTTTACCCTAGATATATTCTACTTTTTTTCAATTCTCTCAAAAAATATGTCTGGGGAAACTGAACATATATTCTAAATGTGGTTGCCAAGAACTGTGAAGGGTGAGGTTTCATTCTAAATACAAACTAACAAGTTAGCCTGCCAGAGTTCCACGGATGCTACGAGAAGACGTGAGATCCCTACATCAGAGACGCGGGCTTTATTACTAACGGCGTAGCAGACAGAATACAATTTATGTTTTCATCAATCCCGCTTGCTCTCAAAGGCAAACAAGGTTGTCAGGGAGCAGCCAGGTGGACGCTGAGCAGTGAGTCTGTTATAGCCGAGGACCACCAAACCTAGGAAACCCTAACCTTCCTAACGGGCTGCAAGAGGAATTTACTCCAGGGGGAAACATTATCCTTATTATACTGGACAGACAACAAACTTGTTCTGTGCTCCAGAGAAAGATGCTCTGCAAATATCCTTGAAAAAATGGTTCAGAACAAAAGCTGTTAGGTACTCTGCTGTCAGGCATCAGACATGTGAATCGTCTTCCAACAGTGGGCTCATTAATTTCAAGTGCAATGACATTCTGGATACCTTTTAAAATATAAATTAAGTGATGGCAATTCTCACAAGCTATTCTCCTACGTGTTTGTATAATATAGTACTCAATTCTGATTCTTCATTTACTCCCCCTTGCTCTTCCATACAGATGACAGTGGCACCTGGTATATGAATACAATAGTATTTTGTCTATAGTCTTGGTTGCCAAAACAAAAAATTCAATAATGCAATTACATATAGATCCAATGCGATGATTTCCCGTTCAATCCATGCAATTACACAACCATGTTTTTCACAAGTTCAGTTTTCCAAGAACTTCTGTCTTAGCTAGAGGAGAGGTGAATAGGGCTTGCATTCCAGCATATATTACATCAGTGAGGAATTCATTCTAATTAGCCCTGTAGCATTGAGGAAAATAGTGTATGCTACCTGATCAGGAAGACTCCTTTGTGCTACCACAGGACATTCGAGTCATCACATGAGAATGATTTTATTTTTCAAACTTTTAGCAAGGATTGTACATCATTTAACTTATTTATTTATCTTTGCATTATCTTGCTGCCTTCAGAACCCTGGCAGCACAAAGACTATTTTAACACTTAAAAGTAATAAAAATGAATTATATGTGTAATCATTTTCCATTTAAGCTCTTAAATCAGCATAAGGTTAATAGAAGGCTCTAGAAATGGAAAACACATGCCTCTAGGGTGTTTAACAGGCTGTTCCAAAGCAGGGATATTTCTAGTTTGGAAGATTTAAAGCAGTGTTTTAAGTCTCAGAACCTTTCACAGTATGCCTTGGACTTGATCGTTTTGTCAAATGTCTCCAATCTTATGAAAATATTCCCTGATATTTAATTAACTGAAACCTTCTTCTCTTCAGATGTAACCTCAATTGTAATTAGAAATGCATGTGTCAACATTTCTAATTAGTGGTGGTAATTAATATTTATTGAGGGTGCACAGGGCAAGTGGTAATGTTCTAGACCCTTGAGTAGGATGAACAGAATCTCAGAGAAAAAAACATTATGGCAAAGCACACTCACAGGATTTGGAAATGAAAGGATGAGAAGTCAGTTTAGTGATTGTCATGTCACTCCAACGTGTCATAACTGACGATGGAGAAGCAAACCAGGACAAAAATGGTGAGCCCAATGGGCTTTTTTCCTCCTTCAAACCTGTACTTCAGTTCTGACAATTTGATTATCTAAAGGCTGGAACTAATCAAGATTTATAACAAACTCATTGAGGCAGCTGTTTGAAAAGGAAAATGATGATTTTGGAAAAGTGACAAATACAAATAAGACTGTTTATTTAAAAAAATCAACAAACACCACAGACATAGAAAATGTCGAATTTACTAAGTTATAATGGCAAAGTATAGGTTCAGTATGCTGTGTTTATACCGAACTTTAATTTCCTGTGATTATTATCTGTTATTTCACTCTGTAGTGAATGTATCTACTATAACATGAAGTAGTTTGAAATTTCTTGTATGAAGAGGTATCCTGATGCTGTAGAATTTTATTAAAAACTTGAATGGAAAACAGAACAAAACAAAGCCAAGAGCAATGGTTATTAATATAAACCATGTAATTAATATTCAAAGCAAAACTAGATTATAATATAGCACTAAATTCGACAAGTCTAATAGCATAAAGTCAAAACTGTATTTAGATCCAAGGATCAAACAAACAAGACTTGTATATCAAAGCAAGTTTAATTAACCACTTATATATTTTAAAAGCATAAAAATACTGAAGTATATGAAAATTGTTTTATATAATCTATAAATGAAAGGGATAAAAAGATAATTTTTAAATAGCATGAAAATCAGTAGTACGAAGGAAAATAGGACAATCTTAAACACTTTAAAATAATACATATTATGCATGTATACATGTAAATAATATTTATATTTTAAAAGTACTGTATAAGTGACAAGCAGAAAAATGTTTGCAAAGTACATGAAAAATATAAGGTTATCCTTAAAATACAAAATGCAATTGTTAAAAAAAAGTGACAATGAAATAGGAATAAAATGAACAAATGGAATAGATGAGTAATTCACAAAAGAAAAAGTACAGATGGACAATAAGCCTACAAAGATGGGGATGTCCAGTCATTTAAAATTAAGAAACACAAAATCCAAATTAAACCAACCATGAGGACTTTTTTAAACTTTTAGATTAGTATAGATTGAAATATTTGAAATATTGTTGTCAAATGTTGAAAACTTGACATGGTCACATGCTATTGGTGAGAGGGTGAAACCTGGGGCCATCTTTATGGATGGACATCTGATTCTATGTATCAATCCCACTTTTGGGGAGAGGGTATAGCTCAGTGGTAGAGCACATGCTTAACGTGCATAAGGGCCTGGGTTCAATCCCCAGAACCACCATTAAAGAAAGAAAGAAAGAAACTTAGTAACCACCCCCCCAAAAAAAAAAAGTTTAAAAAAAAATCCCACATCTAGGGTTTTGTCTAAGGAGATAATAAGCAACTGGCCAAAGAGGGCTTGACGAAGATTGGAGTAATGCTTCTGGTAGCAAAAACTAAAAGCAACGAAAACATTAGTCACTAGATCTATTAAATAAATTACGAAGTATCCCTTCACTGCATAACATGCAATCATATTAAATGTAGAGAAAACAATGTATTGGTATGAAAATGACAGCCACAAAATATTAAGTCTGAAAAGAAGATTACAGAAGAATATAATAAGATCTAAGCAGTGTCTTTCAAAGTGTGTTGTTAATGCAATATTAGTTCCACAAAAAGACTTATGTGATCTGTATAATCAAATTGTTTAGGAAATGATGCTTATTTCATCCTTTTTTTTTTTTTTGAGATTTAAAAGGCACGTGAGTGTCTTACAGGCTCTGAAACATCTGTCCACAAAATAATTTTGTTTAGCCCAACTTACTTGCTAAAATTATTTGATTTTTTTTTTTTTTTTTTGCACAATTCCTTGGAACATCTCCCGTCTGGTTCTCTGTAATTCACTTTGGAAAATGTTGCTGTGCATGCATACAAATAGAAATTTGTCAAGAGAGATGTCAGATTAATAATGACCTTTCCAGTCATTCTGGAGAATAGGAGATTTAGAAATTTAAATGTTCTAAGTTGGTCAAATTTTCCACATTCGACCATACTTGATTTTTTTTTTTTAACATGAATAGTCAGAAAAAGGCAAGTTTTCTGAAGAGTTTGAGAGGGAAAGCAATCACAATCACAGACTTCTGGTTTAAATAACACCTTTAACCATGGCCTTGTAGACTTCCCAGTTAAATAGCTATAGGCTTCTTTATCTAATAACCAATTTACAGGACAGCTGAAACTATGTCTTAGAGACAAATTATAAACCCAGAATCTTAAGAGAATTTACACTGAACACAAAATAGGTGGACATGAACTGAGAAAATACATATGTCCTATTTTATGAAACGTAACAATACTGTCAGCCTCAAAAAAAGTTATGCATCTTGTTTCTTTCCCATTGCATACTTTCTGTCCCAAAGTTCCGGTACTGATACCAGAACAAACTCTGCCATTTCCGATAGCATGCTTTTGGAGTGGTCAGAGCAATAATCCTGTACTGCACCCATCTCTCACATTTTTTAAGTCCATTTGGGCACTGTGAGTTCCTGGAGACAAAGGTTGGCCTATGATTCTTGCATTCTGTTTAAGGTGTTGTTTGCACAAGTAAAATGTGGAGGTTCCAAAAAGAGACCAGGGCAGTGTGTGAACTGAAGATTATCATGAATGCCATTAGTCCAGAGGATCCAGGAACCAGAGAGCAGGGATAGTAGAAAAGACCAGCTCTGTTTAGCAGACGCCCAGAAGAAACTACAAACTGAGATGGCTGCCATGTAAGTCTACCATGACCCATTCCTCCCAAAGGTGGTTCACTAAACAGAGACAGGGGTCAGGTAAAACCCAGCCATACTCCTTCCATTTACAAGCATGGGGTCGACGAGTGGCAAAACAAACACCCGCCTTGGGAAAGGGAAAGAACAGCATCCTTGCATTGCCCTATTTACTCTGTAGGATGGCATAGGGAATAGAAAGAAACCCTGACAAATATTTGTCATCGTGAGGTAAAGAAAGCCAACCATAATGAGGAAAGAAGATTGAGGTGAACACATCAAAATGCCTGTCTCAACTATAGGAAGAAAAAAATAGTGGCTAGTTACAAAATAAATATATATTATTAAGAGTTTTCTACAACCTGCAATAATTAAGCTTTTTGGAAAAGAGGTTTTATCTATAATAATGATAACACTTATAGTAAATTCAGTCCTTTGATTTATTAATATTTATTTACACATGCTTAAGTTCTCAACAGTCTGAATGTCCAAGCTCCATGCAGCCACTCCTGCAAATAACCACCCAATGGCCACTGTCAGACCCCTGGTACACATTCCAATGCCAGCGACAAGTTGCAGCTGGAGGACAGCTCTGGTTGTTCTTTCTAGACTTGGAGCCAGGGTCCATACAGGTGTGAGATCTTAGAAAGTATGCTCTTGGCTTCCAAGACTGGGGCAAAGCACAGCTAAAGGAGGACCAGAACAAAGCCTTGGAAAATACGGGCCTCTGGTCAGGGGATCTAGTTTTCTGGGTCTGTGGGCAGTACTCTCTTTGTGAAGATCATACAACATTTTGGGCCAGTATCTTAGTATTTATTTAAACATTCTTCTCTATCTAAAAGTGATCTGGGAAAAGAAGACACTTTTCCAATTACAGGTAAATTAATGTTGTAACTCATTCTGTAAAGTCCTGTATATGTCAACTTTCTAAGAACAAAAGAAAATTCACCTTAACGTAGAGCAGTAATAGTCTATGAGCTACACGTTTTGATTTGGATAGAAAACACCCCCTACCCCTTGTTAATTTAGATAGCTTTAAAAATATGCTAAATTCAATTTTCTTTCAGTCTAAGTTTCCTTTTCCACAAACACCTTGGCCTATATGTATTTCATATTTGCATTATCAGGTACCACCGGTACTTCACTGTGGTACGTATGAATACACTTTTAATCTAAAGTTTGTAGTTAAACACTGAAAATGAGAATCAGGGAAGAGATTAGTGGGAAAACTAAATTGTGTTTCCTAAAAGAACAATAACAGGACACCAAAAACTTCTCTCTTAAATAGGCTATTTTAATTCTGAGCTCGACATTTATCATTTCTTTCCTAGGCCTTTAGGAAAAAAACACACACACATCTAGATCTGAATATTAACATTCAGTAAATATTTAAATTAGTGCTGAAGAGAGGATATTTTGCAAACCCAATAGATCGTGCTCATTCATTCATAACTTCTTTCAGCTCTTTGCTTTGCATCTTATGTCTAAACACTGATTTCTATAACTCTTAATATATTTACAATAAATGAAAAACCTGGTTAAATAATTGTCTTTTTCTACAGGGCTGAAATTAATTTCAGTTTGCCATGAGGAATGTGAAAGTACAGTAGATTTTTTTGAAAAAGCACGTAAAGCATAAAGCTACTCAAAATTTTAACTGAATCAAACACAAAACAGCTAGTTTTATAATATATTCAATCCCTAATTGAAATTCAACATTATTAAAAAATTAAAAATTTTAGATGTCATAATTTCTTAAATAGCCTTTTGCTCATTCTATGTTAAATATTTGACTGCATTAAAAATATTCAGGTGCTTAGCGTTAAATCTTAGACACACTCTCAGCAAAGAGCTTCATAAATCAAAGAAGATAGTGTTGTATGTGTTGTGCCAACAAAAACCATCCAAAGTTTTGCAGGCATCATCATCTACCCACTTCGGAAAATCAGTAACGCAAATATTTTGTCTGATGTTTTAAATTCTCCTTACCTGGCCCCTTCAGAACTGGGTTCTTGCTACAGGCCTCTCCATCTACTGGAAATCTTTAAAGAATATTTGAATCACTTTGTGCCCTTTCTTCTGCCTGTCCAATTTGTGTTTTAAATGTTTGGACAGTGCTGTCGTTGGAACTAGGTCATGGCCTTGCATTCTCAACGGTCAGGTTCATGGCTGACAGCATTTGCTTGCAAGTATATTAGCCATATTGGTAGGGGGTTATAAGAGGTTCTTTTCTTAGTATTATGTTACACATTTATTCTGAACATGTTATTTTTTAATAAACCATTTCTTTCAGAAGAGCTTCAGATTCACAGGCAAATTACAAAGCGATTACAGAGTTTCCATAGACCTTATACTCAATTTCCTCTATTTTTATCATTTTACATTAGTAGAGTCCATTTATTTTAATTAATGAACCAATATCAATACATTATTAAATAAAATCAATACATTGTTCAGATTTCCTTAGTTTTTCCTGCTCTAGAATTTCATTCTGGATACAATGTCAGTCTAGTTATGTCTCCTGAGGCTCCTCTTGGCTGTGACAACTTCTCAGATTTTGCTGGGTTTTGGTGCCTTTCACTGTTTTGAGAAGTAACAGTCAGGCATTTTGCAGAATGTCTTGGGATTTGTATTGTAGTTTTCTCATGATTAGACTGCAGTTATGTGTTTTGGGGAAGGACGATTACAGAGGTAAAGTGCTGTTTCCATCACATAATATCAAGTGTTCACACTATCAACAAGACTCATCACTGTTTATGTTGACCTTGATCATCTGGTTGAGACAGCGTTCGTCAGATTTCTCCACCGTAAAGCTACCCACTCCCCCTTTTCTGTAAAGGACTCTTTGGAAAAAAGTCACTATGCACACACAGCCCACACTTAAGAAGTAGAGATTTATGCTCCACCCTCTTGAGGACAAAGTGTGTATCTAATTATTTGGAATTCTTCCACACAGGAGATGTGTGCCTTCTCCACAATTATTCAATCAGAATGGACTTGTGGATATTTAATTTAAACTGTGGCCTATAATTTAATACTGCTTAATTTTTTTTTGTTCAAAGTAGTCTAGCTGTACCCTTTCAGAATTCTTTCAGTTGGATCCTGCCTCACTCTCACATACCCCCATCAATGGATTCTTGTTTGTTTGAGCATTTCTTTACTATTTTTTTTAATGCAGGTACTAGGGACTGAACCCAGGACCTCGTGCATGCTAGGCATATACTCTAACCACTGAGCTACACCCTCTCCCCCCATTTCCCTACTTTCTAGCATTACACTATGTTGCATGCCTATCTTGCATATTTTCTGTCCCATCTTAGTACCAGCCATTTCTCCAAGGAGCCTTGCTTCCTTTCACTGGGGAATGACGTTATAAACTAAAAATCAATTAGCTAGGGGTGCTCATTGCTACTAATGTGTGTATCATTGCCTCGAGGCCCTCAGCTGACAGAGCAAGGAAATACATGCGAGTATACCAACCCACGCATACACACATCTATAAATATTTGTTTACGTAACTATCCACATCTATTTTAAACTAAATATGAATTCATAATGATGTGTCCAACTTTAATCCATTAACACATGGACCATTTTAGTCTCATTCTTTTGCTTATCTATAAACTCTCCAACACTGGGAAAAACCTAATTTCCCACCATCTGCCAAGGATTGACTTAATTTTTCAATTCCAGTGTATGTGATTAGCAGTACCAGAATTTTTAACCTCTTCCCCTGTGGGAAACAAACTTACTGTTTCCCAAAACTAGAGTTGAGTGTTTATACACAGTTCATTTTGCAGTTTGCTCTGCATTCTCACATTCTGATTGGTCCAAGAAAAGTCACTGATTTTCAGGTTGCTCAAGTTTTTTTTTTCTTGTTTTCAGGAAAATAATGACAACTTGTAAGATCTTTACAGACTGGAACTGAAAAGACATGTTATTTTTTATACTTACACTTAATTAACTTCATGCCATAACAAACACTACAAAGAACAAAAATTTTAAATGAAATTTTCTCCCTTGAAGTATATGCATTTAACTAGCATGTTTTCCCAGGTACAGAGAATAAAGCTACAGAGTTTGAGATACACACAAGTTGCCAGCAGAACTAAGCAGCCTACTCCAGGGCTGGAAATCATTTCCGTTAACTTAGGTCTAGGATAGTAGGACAAAATTTGGGGAATGTATTGATTCAATTATTCATCAATCAATTATTCATTACGTATTAAATACTTAGTAACTGTCCCAAACTATTGAACTGAGATAAAGAATTTTCCTGTGAACTTGTTCCATCTTTCATTTTTCTATCTTGAAAGGGCTTATTTAAAAAGATGCCCCTGTTTGCTGATCAGTAGACACAGTTTTCATAGAAGGGTTCTTCTTTAAGAAAAAAAAAAATTTTTATGACATGATAGTCCAGGGCTAAACGTAGAAAAGCTAACTAAGTCTTCTAGGATTTCAAAGGAAAAAGGACAAACTATATTTCAAGCAATTCATGTTTAAATCATTTAAAGTAATTAGTTATAGAAAATATAAAGGGTAAAATATGTTTTGGGTAAAACCAGACCATAAAATATGGAAATTATCTATGAAGATAGGACTTTTAGACTATTTCTTAAATTACGTAACAGGTACTCCCTATGTGCCTGCACGTGTGCATATGTGTGTGTGGGTTTAACTGCATTAAATTCTGTGCCTCCAACTTAAAGACAGTTTAGAATGATTTTCAATATGGACCATGTTCATATGATGCCAATATTTCTGGTTCATAAGAAAGAACAGACATTTTCCAGCACTACCACATGGACAACTAGGTGGTTACTGAGTTCTGACTAGTAAAACAAAGTGCATAAGCTCTGAGATATTCCATAGCACACGCCATCATGGTCAGCTTCACAATTTCACAGATCTCAGTAAAGCACAGATACTCTGTTGCTTGTATTGCAAGAGTCTTAAAGAATGAAAACAGTTTGAACATTACGAATATTTCAGCCAAAACGATTCTGCTATGGCCAGTTACACAAACCAATCAATGTGGAGCACTCCAACAGGGCCCGAGAAGGTGATGGTTGTGAGTAATATTCTCATACTGATGTGGGTTTAGTTTTTTTTATTTTCCTTCACTTTTACTCAGTCTATAAACACTAACCTTTCAAGTGATCGTGAAGAGAACACCAGGCATTTTTTTTTTACTATTATTATTGCAAGAGTATTTGAGGTAAAGTGTCATAGAATTGAGTGCTATAAAAATATTTAATGAAATTAAATGTATTTTTAAAGATTATGAAAGGTCTCGCTAGGTTCAAAGGTTACACTTTGGTGACAGAATACACCGCTTCAAAGTGAAAGTAACAGCTTTTCATTTATGGAGGTATTAGAGGTTTTGCTCCTCTCAAACATAGTTCTATTTAATTTAGAAAAAGTAGGAAACAGAAAGTCGGAGATACAGGTAAAAGTTTCCTCATAATGTAACAAGAAATTTGGTCTTTAGTAGAGTTTATGAAAAAGTTGAGAGATTTCATCCTTCTTTTTTTAACTTCAGGGACTTTAGCTTTAAGTTAAAAGCCTTTTTCACTGGTGAAATTGATTTTTTTCTTAATCGAGAGGAAGCGGACTGTGTGTAGCCCAGCAGAGGAGGCAGGAGAGGTCAAGGGGTAAACAGTTTGATGTGGCTCATCTTGGGTTCAGTCCCGGGCATGTGATCTGCGGCACGTCTGTCCTCCCAACGGGGAGAAGCCAGCGGTGGTTTAGGCTTAAAATGCTTGAGAAAAACTTCAAACAAATGTCTGAGAGAGTCCCTAGAACATTTAGACTTTTCTGTCACAGTCTTCGCTGTTCAATTATTTTTTCTTTTTAACAGGACAGGGAAGACGGGCACCACAGCTGTGACTTCAAGGGAGCTCTTTCTTTCAGGAGTGAGCGGTCTTTAATTAAGCTCTGAATGTGATCAAGTCACACTTTTGCATTTAAGAGGACATCAAATGCCAAGTGGAGAAAACTTCCCGTCCAATTTATTTTATTCTTGTGCAGAGTGAGATGAACTCCACGTTCTCTAAGCTCTAACAGCCCTAAAAGCTCAAAGTTCATTTTTCAAACTGGTTACTTGGAGATTCCATACACGTGGTCTAGGAATGGAGTCCTCCTCCACAATTTCCATATTGAGAACTGAATTATGGACACCACCTCTTAAATTCAGAATTTTAAAATAGGCTGAAGGTTTGCTCTCCTCCAGATGCTGCTATTCCAGTACTATGTCATAATTCTGGGAGCACCTCAAATCAGACAGAATTCTGAAATTTGAGGAGATATTCATGTTAATTAAAATGTTATTACACTTTTGTTAAAATACTCATGTTTATCACTTAGAAAATGGATGTTTTTAACTGTGATTGTTGTTTTCCACTTTAGTTCATCAAAGTTAACATTTGCCAGAAAAATAGACAGAGATCTGCTATCCACCTCTGACTGCAGACAAGCAAACACACAAACCAATCAAGCAATAAACAACTCTTCTAGGTGGCATCCATCCTCTGGATTTTCTAAAATATGAGGTTGACAGAAAAAATATCTAATTTTCATCCATATGTTTTGCACTCTTTTCCCCATAGCTGGAGGTTACTTAGAAGCATGATTGACTAGCATTTACTACCAGGGTTCGATCACTGAATCTCTAAGCAGGAAACTACCATAAACACTTTAATCAGCAAGCCCCCTGAAGTAAGTTTTTTTTCATTAAAAAAGACTCCAGGGCCATATGCACCTTAGGTTTATCTTTGTAAATTATTGTAAGTCAGCATAGGTTCACCTACCGTTTCCACTCTCGTTTTTTTTTTTTTTTCCAACTCTACCAATGAACATATTAATGGTTAAAACTGTGCCTGAAGGGTATCTTGTTTTCTCCCTCAAACCATTATTTTTCCCAGTATATCCTTTTTTAATTCTTTTCCGCTCCTTTCACATTTTTGATAATGACCTTTTCTTCTTCATTATAAGGTATTTGTGTATTCTATCATCTATTCTTCTACAATATTAGAGAATCAAAGTTCACTTTACAGAAATCACGTGATGCAGAGGTGCTAAACAGAACTGCAAATCGCCAACACGTTTCAGTTTGCACCCATTGTGCCTCCAAGTAGCCGAGGCATCAGTGGGCTCAGTCTCACTGACGTTCCCCTATCCCTAATCCAAGGAGTTAGAACACCATTCTCTATACCCCCCTACTGTTTGAGGATTTGGGGGTCTAGAAGTACAGATGGAAATGAACGTAAGAGGATTCTATAAAGCATGAATATTCATTATTGTTCCCAATATGCTGCTTATTTTTCAGATCCTGCTGGGTCCTGCCAGAAAAACAGAGGGTGTTCACTGAGGGAGCACACTTAATGGAAAATTCGTTGCGTTTTTCCTAATGCTCAAATTGGCAGTCTGTGTGTCATATGCTGAACACATATAAATTCATGTACGTGCATGGGCACTCCAATACAATCTGGGAAATGTCCATAAACTTAATTTCATATGTATTTAATATCTGATAGGCAAGAACAAAGGGAATACATCTTTTATAAATAATTAGATCCAGTATGATTAATGATGTGTGCATGGTATGTATTTATACGTACACACACATACATATGTATTTATGTATTGTATGAATATATCCCATTTGTTTAACAAGACTTACTCACTCAGAATCCAAAAACAAGGTGAAGCAGATCTTAATAAGCAAATACAATTTAAAGATTTCTATTCAACACATAATTACATTTTAAATAGATGAAGTATGTTTGATCAACCTCTTGTTCTGATAACACAGGTTTGACTATTGTTCTCTTTTACTAATAAAAACTATCAGAAACATTGTACTTCTCCTTTATAATTGGCCTCAATTATGCTAAGCTATAAGTTCAAACTACCTCACAAAATCAAAAGATGAATCATTTATAAAAAAGAAAATGAATACTTCTTTCTGGGAAAATTAGTGTTATTACTATAGAATTAAAGAACTAAAATAACGTTGCCAAGACAATGAGTTCAGCTCCATTAAGTAACGTTCCGAGTTGCATAATACTTCAGCCCTTTCATTATGTTTCAAAAATCCATCTCACGTATGACATTATTCCACTTACTGAAAGACAGAAATGAGAAAGATAAACTGCTCCTTCATTCTCAATACCTCATTTTTGATAGTGTTGATTAGACAGTAATCGAATGTATATAAAATCCTTAATTCAGAGTTTCTTCTTAAATCTTATCTTAGATAAAGATCTGTAAAATATGTAAAAGTTACATGAGGATAACAAGGATACATATTTTAAATACAAAATAAAATATGTCATTTAAAAGAAGGAGTGGACAGATACTGAAATAAAAGGAAACTGACAGACACACTCAAGGAGGAAAGGTCCTGTGAACACAATTGCAGAAGGTGAACAGGAAGAGACCTCACCAGAAACTTAAGTGGTTGACACCTTGATCTTGAACTTCCCAGACTCTAGAACTGTGAGAAAGTAAATGTCTATTGCCTAAGCAAAAAAGAAAGAAAAAAAGAAGAAGAAGAAAAAGAAGAAAAGAAAAGAAAGAAAAGAAAACTGGTAGTTTCTTTTAAAATGTGAAGTGTCTGGCAAACTTATGGTTAAAGCAGTAGTTATTTGAAGGGGGAGAATTTATTCCCAGGGAACAGTTGGCAATGCCTGGGGACACATTTAGTTGTTGAAACTAGAGAAGGGAGAGTGCTTTTGGCATTTAGGGGATTGAGGCAAGGGAAGCTGCTAATATTTTACAATACAGAGCTTAGCAAAGAATTCCCTCACCAAAAGGCAATACTACGTGAAGGTTGGGAAAGTCTAAAGTAATAGAGATGACTACTGAAATAAAATGGGACATTGTAATTGGGGTGGAGATTTTGATATTGTTAAACAGAAAAGGGGCATATATTTGAGTTGAATTTGGTTTGAAAAATATGACATACTGAAAATTCTTAATTATGGAAACAAAGAACTGAAAATATCTATTACGAAAAAAATTCCTTTAATATCTAAGTGTCAGTTGGATTACTGCAGGAGAAACCAAGGTTAAGAAGGGGAAAATGACATGGATTTGAAAAACCAGTTCAAAGTGATGGATAAATTGTAAGTTGAAGTATCCAGAAAAAAAAATAAATATGAGAATCAAAGAAAGGAAGGAGTTAATAGACTTAGTAACTACAAATAAAGAGAAACTAAATAATTTTTGAGTTTCTTTGCTGTTTTCTTGAATGACGGTGGGGTCGATCAGCACCCCAAGCTTGTTGCTAATGATGACTAATTGCAGTAAACTGTAATACATTTGTAGACTCTGCAAACCTTCTAAGTAGAGAACGAGATCTAAATGAGAAAAAAATTCATGGGAAACTACTAGAAGCTTACACGAAATGAAAAAAAAAATTAACAAGTTTCGGGAAGGAAAAGGTCAACAAAATCCAGATCAAGACAGGTGGGAAAAAAAATAAAGCACATGTGTGAATTAGGTTGCAAGGTTTCTGCAGAGCCTGAAGCTCACACATTTTGAGGGACAAGCCTTTAAGCAGAAAAATTAAAATTTTAAGTACAAATGAGGTAAAAGACTGAAAGGAGACCTTGTGAGTCGGAGCCCTGAAGCTTCTTTTTCATTGGCTCTTCAGTAAATCTGCCTCTTCTTCCTGAGATGAAGATATGAGTGTCATACCGGAAGGGAAAATACAATTCTAGGAGGAGAGTAGAAGGAACCAACTGCACAGATATTTGCAGTGACTGTGCATTTCTAATGAAAATCAGGACCCATGTTTGAGAAAGAAAAGAATGTCTTAAGTCCTAGGTATATTCTGTTTCAAAAATATGGAATGTGTGATTATTCATGAAATTTGAACATGGGAGTTAAGAATGGAATAGATAGAAAGAGTGGTAAGGCACAGGAAACAAAGGTCTTTTGCAGAAAAGTCAGAAACTTCATCAGCAACAATGCATCTCAGTATGAAATAACTGACCTGGAAGGTCTTTCTGGATGATAGGAGAAAAGAGAAATGTTTGTGGCACAATGGACATAGACGCTCAAGGGGGAACCATGGCGGGGGCAGGTATCACAGCTCCCAGAATCAATCATATTTCTCGAATCAACCCCAGAAATAAATACTAAAATAAAAAATGGACCCAACCCTTCATGCAGCATATCTACTTAAAGAAGTTCTACCAAAATATGTATGAGAAGCAGTAAATAAAGACATATTCATAAGAAAAATTAATGTAGCAAAAAGCTAGAAACAATTTTGATTGAGTTAATATTGGTATATACAAACTTTGAAATAAAATGTAAATAAGACATGTATATACATATAAATTAGGAAGGAAATTACAATATTGCAAAGTAAGGTAAAAATACAAAGTAACATATATAAACATATGTATGTATATCATTTCACTTTTTTAAAAAGCTGCCTCTAAATATGCATGTATCTCTTTGAATGAAAGGAAACAGACATATAGACAAGTTTATTCTTACCAATGATTAATTCAGGGCGTAGGATTAGGAGACAGTTGAGGAAATTTTGGCTTTTGAGTAATTCTTCACTTACACTCGTGTTTTAACCCAGAACAGATATTCATTTAGTAATTCAAGTTAATTGAGAAGAGAATACTAGGTTTATGAGGGAAGTGCTATAAAGGGGGTATCGGGGATTGTAGTTGTGGGTACAGACAATCTTTATCATTCTTGGGAGGTTGGCCATTCTGTCCCTGAACCACTTAGCTGGAATCTGAATGTGAAACCTGAGGAGTCCTGAGGACAGGGAGGAAGCCACAGGGGCAGAGCAAGAAAAGAAGAGTTCGAATTTTTAGGCAAAAGGAACAACAGGTCCCAACTGCCAGCTTCTGCAAGAGTTCAGCATGGGTAGCTTTTTTTTTTTTTTTTTTTTTTTTTTTTTTTTTTTGAGGCTCTCGGAACCCTGACGCTACAGCTGCGCCAGCGCAGTTTCCTGGAGACTAGGCGTGTGAAGTGTCATTCCTCCTTTCTCTCTCTCTCCATAGAGTCCTTCAAAGATGACGGCTTGGGGCGCAGTGGGTGCTGCACAGGTCTTGGTGGGCCTGGTAGCTGTGGCTCTTTGCAGCCACCCTCTGCTCAGAGTGAGCACCATGGTTCTCAGCAATTCCAACGCCATCAAGGACCTGCCCCCACCGCTGGGCGGCGCTGCCGGACATGCAGGCTCCTCAGTGGGCGCTGCTCCCGGAATTCTGTTCTATTCGAGGGCGGCGACCAGTACCAGACCTTAGAAAACTAGCAGGGGAGACGTGCTGGATGGGGCGTGAATGAGATGATGAAATAAGAGCATGCGATAAACAACTTCTTGATTTCAAAGTGAGAACTGAGTTAGGAGTTGTTAAAGGAATCAGAGCCGCAGTTTTTTACGTAGTAGACACTTTGGAGGTAGCAAACAATTATTAAAATTCCCTTTGTTCTAGTCTGTCGCTGAGATTAGTTTTGGTTTGATGCTGGGTTATTTATTATATAGTTTGGATTCTGTACTTAGCAATAAGCAAAATCCACAAAATCCAAAACCTGGGAGTTCCATTATCAGTATTCACTAATGGAACAAGGCAGAAGCAAATAAACCAGAAAACACCCTTGTTTGCCAAAATGTTCCGAGAAAACTTTTCCCCCCAGAATTCTTCTAATAGTTCAATAAGAGCATCGAAATGAACAATGGAAGAAATGTCACTAAATTTAAACCAAGAGTTTACTCCAAATCAGGATTTGCAGAATTTTTCAATTGATTGTGGTGTAATTGCTGTACAAACATTGTTCTCGTCAGCTACAGTGTATATAGAATGGCTATTTTTTTTCCCTAGATGTACTATATATTTTAGAAACTGAAAAAAGTAAAGAAGAAAAATCCATTCTTTTGACTGAAGGAAAACTGCAGAGGATTAATACAAATGTTTCTATTTCTTGAGTTGCACATATAGAAATGCACTGGTATTTTGGAGAGCAGACTTTGACAACGTAAACTAAGTCCTTCTCTGTGATGAACTTAAGTAGCCAAGGCAGAATGAATACAGTGCTTGTGCTTGAAACAGAGCTCAAATAACATAAGGCAGAAAACGGCTTATTAAATTTAGAGAGATGGTCATTGGTGACCTTTGCTAGAGAAGCTAAGCTGCAGACTTGTAAAAGCCATAATGGAATAATGTGGTAGACAGAAAAAAATTGCTATCCAGACCCCTCTTCAGTGGGAGTGCAGTCAGCAGACAGCTCAGGCTGTCAGTCCTTTCAAAGTGAGAATCACCTTCAGAGACCACCCAGGGGCAGCCCGCACCAGGTTGCTGGACAAGGCAGAAGCATTTTCAGCCAAGCGTGGGATATTCCGACGGGCAATATGTCTCCCAAGTTTCTTGCTGGCTTGACTGAGATTTTGACCAGCCAGCATCCAGTTCAGTTTCTCCCTCTGCCCAATCCTACCTCTCCTCTCTTCCCTTCACAAATGTTGAGCCCAGCTAATATAATGCATTTCAAACTCCATCTCAGTGTCTGCTCTGGAGATCTCAAACTGACAAATAAGTTAAGGAGCTGATAAAAATGGAGACACATTTAGAAATCTCTTTCATTTAAAAGTTTATCTGTAATAGGGAGGAGAGAGGACACTGTAGGAGCAGGAGGGAATCATATTAAAGGAGAGGTTTTATTATTTTAATGTTGTGGACCGATTGGGTATGGGGAGGACTTGAAAGAATATAAATGTTGATGGAAAGGATTCCTTAAGCAGAGGCAGTTTTTTGGAATGTCCCAGGACTTCGAACTACATTGTAAGAGTTTGTCACTTCCACTATATTTCCCCAAAACTAGATACAAATTTACATGTTCAAATAAGCACTCCTCTTTTGGGAAGGGGCACAGATTTTGTAGAAAAAAGAACAGTGCTTAATTGATGAGTTGGAATTAGTAGTGAGATCAATGGATTTCTTTTTATCCCTTAAACCAACTTTTATATGTTCTATGATTCATTCAGAGAAAGGCATAAAGTTTGTACAGAATTGCATGAAGATGCTGGAAATTTCAGCCACCAGCTCTGCAAAACAAAAAACAAAAAAACCCAAAAAACAAAAACCAGACATTTAGCTTTACTTTTGGGGAACTTCGTTGGTGTGAAGGGTTTTTTAAATTTAATTTTATTTCTTCCAGAAAGGAAAATTAAATTCAAAGACAAACGATCAGAATTCATGTTATTTATGACTTTTTGCTCAGTCTTTTTTAGAAAAGAGAATTTATTTCCTAAAGTAACATTCTTGAATGATAACATAACTCGAAATAACCCTAGCACAATATGACATTACTAATTGTTATTTGTCCCTTAGTAACAGCATTCTAGTAAGAGCTAATATCTTTAGACAATATAAAATGATTCCTTCTTGACCTAGAAGTTAAAAACGGACTCCTTTTGATAAGAGGTGAAATAGGCGCTTTTCTCCAACCATTAAAAAAACAAAAATACACAGTGACAAATACATACGAACTTAGAAAAGAAGTGAGCACAAACACAATTTATAACCTAAGCAATGAGAAATCACCACTTTATGAACAAAGTTCTTATTCACAGTACCATTGTGAAAGTTAATAGACATTTAGTTTTTATAGAAACCTGTACTGTGATGTAGATATTTTCTTTCTGTTTTTATTTTATTTTTAATGATGCCTAGAAAATTGCCTAGAAAACAGAAAGACCGGAGATTGTATGTTTACTTCTTGAAATTGAAGGCATTATCTCATATAAAATCATTAATGAATGTAATTGATTAACAATACCTCTGTTCTAATGATCTAACTGACTATCTTCATTGAGGCTGGAATTTGAACTGCCAGTTCTGCTTTAGTCAAGGCAGTACACACGTTGGTGCATGAGTACAGACCTGACACATAAGCAGCTATTTAGCTTTAGATCCACAGATCCCCACCTGTGACCTTTGCTTGTAGAGCCAGGCCAGGCCAGTCTTATCATTACTTACTTGCAAAGCACATGCTTGCTAACCAAGGAGGCTATAATTCAGGACTTTGCAAAAACAGATCTACTTTCAGACTGTATGCATGTAATGCTTCCCTGTTGCATGAAAACATAAAAGCCATTAAAAAGCTGAGCATCTTTTATAAATTCACAAATCTGGAAGTATTGAAGACAGGCTGACATTTCTTAGACATCTTCTTACCATTGACAGTTATCTGAAATAGCATATGAAGGTAGTAAAAACAAAAAATTACAGGTCCCAAGTACTTTATGAGCCTTTGCAGTCAATTGAGTTTTTATTTATACAGCACGATGACAGTGAGATAATCTACATCACAGCAATAGTAGAGTGCTTTGTGGCATATTCTCTGTTAGTAATGAACCCAAATTCCTTAGCTACCAATGTATAAACAGGGATGTTTTCATCAATGCTCATGTTAGTGATAGCAGAATATCAAATATCTAAAACTAGTAACATTTTAAATAGCTGACTAAGCAGTCTTATTCCCTCCCTAGCAGAACTTTTGACAGAACTGCGGAAAAAAGAATCCATACACTGTGCGTGAGTATATATACCATATGCATGCATATATGTGTGTATATATATATATCTACAAATTCACTTTTAGGCCTATCTACACATATAGAATATGTATCTTTTTCTTATTATATGTGGCCATGCTGCCATCTTTGCACTGTGTGTTTCAGAAAGAGTTTTCCCAGGTTTATGAGAGCAGCTGCTGTTTACATATTCTGCTTGTATTTACAACTCAGCCTCGCAGCCACGAAATTTACCGTGGTCGTGATATTTTCTTTTCCACTTAAATGTCCACTTTCTTCAAAATTGATTAGATTGGTTGTGGAATCAATCTAAAGAACCCCTTAAGGTGTCAGCAACAAGTTTATTTTTAAATCCGTGTTTAGATATGGTATTTTTGATTATATACAACCAAAGGCTACAAACTTAACTCAGTTTACTGAAAAAGAGTTCTATTTTTATGAACATTAGAAGGGTGAATTTTGATTCCTTCTTTCAGATAGCTAAAACTGACAAGATATTTAAAATTTTTTCATTTGCATGATTTAAACATATTCGGGTTTCTTAGAGCATGACTATTTCTGGAATTCGAGTTCCTCAACACTGTCTTTACATTTGTCTACTTTGATACTTGGCTACAATATTTTCTTTATCACTTATTCCAATTTTCTTTTATATTTTTTAATCAGTATTTTTTAAACTATATCCGTGGGGCCTAACACATTGATTTAGCATAATATGTCTTCAATAAATATTTGTTGATTAAATAGTTACATTGTCAATCCATAGCCTTAAATATCTTGCCTACTTATTATCAACATCTTGGGTAAATTTCATGATTGATTTCAAGATATTTAATTGGACTCATTTTCTGCCATAATTCTCCACCCTCCCATTCCTAGACTGTTACTTCTTATTTCAAAAATCTCAACCTTGCTTGTGAATATGTTAAAAAAGTGTAACGAAGAAGCAGAAAAGGAGACAGTTCATAAACTTATTTTATGAACTCAGAAATTTTTAATTCAGAGCTATGAAGATTCTTGAGAATCTAACCAATTCCCTTTACATAAGTCAATGACTTCATGTGATAGATTGAAATTTAAAAAGCAACATGAAATCGAAACTAATGGATAGGAAGCCGGGATAAACATTCTGCTAGTCACATAAAAGACATCTCTAAGAATTAGATCTTTTTAAAATGAAATATAATACATCAGTAGATAACATATTTGCTGTTATTCATATTACCAATTGGTAGGAATATTTTGTAGAAATATAAAACACTGTGGATTGAACCAGAAGACAATCTCTGAAAAATTCTTACAAAAGCATTTTTCATTTTTTCTGAACTTAATCGTTTCTTTGTCTCTTTCTCACAAGCTGCTTGCCTTTAACAGTTTTGTTAATTTCAGGTCACCTTTAATTATATACTCTTATCCAATCCTTTCCAAAGCCTTAGAGAAAGGTGGCAGACAGCACTGATCTCACCTAGTTGACCAGTTAATTTTTACAGTTTCTCTTGCCACTTAAGAAATTCTTAAAGATAATAATCACCAGCTATCTCGTCAGGGATCTACTGACTTATAGCCTTAAGCCACATGACAAGAGCACATTTCTCTATTAACCATCCCCTGCCTGCTTCTTAGACTACCCTTTACCAGCTGTCTGCAGCTGTATGTTACCCACACTTCGGTTAACATTTTAAAATTTGAATTTGCATAGACGTGAGATCTATCATCCCTACGGTCCTGACCACTCCTTGTTTGTTATGTGTGACATGTTTCACTGTTATATATTACTTCTTTGGCCCCTGTAGGTATGTGAATTACAAGGACATACTTAGACTGAAGAATCAGTTCATATTCTGGCAGGAATCAGAGAGCAAAGGAGTAATGTGTTTACTTACCTTTTAGTTTTTGAGTTAGAGATATTTTTAGGTTGCTGTGGTTATAGGGATATTGTTGATATTTTATTGAAGATTTGATTTGTATAAAATAGTGGAAAGAAATAAACTTGGGACTCAGTTTATTTCATTTCCAGTCCCATATTTTGCTAGTGAAATTGAATAAACAACATTTCATGAAAGCTCAATTTTCACATTATAAAAATCAGGATACAGGTATACGTTTCTTATTTTTCCCTCTAAGTTAACACTGAATTTATACAAGAGAACGTTGAAATAGTACTACTTAATAATTAGTTGCTATTATCATTTACATTAGCTATGCTAACAGATCAGTAAATTCTGCCTTTTGCAATCCCTGATCCTAGGTGTTTATATTACTGTTTATTTTATGTGAACCTAATCAAATCTTTTTAATTAACCTCTTCCACAATAGAAGTCAACCGTAGTTTCAGGGATCACAATCTATCCCTAAGATTATTTGGAGGACTGAGGAAAAAACACTAGTCCCCTTTCTACAGCTGAGGAATTCACTGTGGGATGAGGAAGTTTGAAGCAACAGTTGTATAAACCTTTTGACATATTTAAAATAAAGGACATTGAGGAGATAACTAAATATTAATAGCATAAGGAATTGAACTGAATCAACCAGGGACTGAGAAATTAATCATGAACTATTTCACGTAAACACTACAAATTTTATTTAGAATGAACCTACAAAAATAAAATATTAACAATATTTCACAACTGTAATAGAATAGTTATTCCCTTACATTCTTCTTTTCAAGGCTGTAAAGTTCTTAAAATACATCCAATTTAATTTATAAAATAAGGGTATTATAAAAAGCCTTACAGAGTGATTTTTTATGATTTTTTGGTACCACTTAGATAGTTAAATTATGGGGCTATTATGTACAAAATGGTTCTTAAAAGTATTCCTCTCAGAGTAGTTAATTAAAGCTCAATCCCACAAGCATAAAGAAGAGAAAACTTATGAAAGAGTCTTACGGTTCTTCATGAAATAACAACCATAAACTGTCAAAGGCAAGGGGCTTGAGGTCTACCACTTAATTTAATAAATAGTCAAGATATTTAAAAAACCCTAATTTTACCTTTATGTGTATTCCTAATGCATAAAATATGCAATGTGGGCTTTATGTAGAATTCATCTGAAGGAAGGTATAGCAGAAACCTCCAGTAATAAATCATGTTTTATCAATACAAAAAATTGAGTGTTTAAATCAAAGGTGGATTCAATAATACTACAAGTTTTTTTTTGTATTAACATAATAAACAGTGAGAGGCAGTTCTACATGAAGTACGTCCTGAAGCTAAGATTACATAATAACAAAATACCAATTTTAACCACATGTTTATTTTGAAGGGATATTGAATATTATTGATTTATCAGCATCCCTCACTAAGCCCCATCATTTTTTGTCACAGTCTCTGTTAACAGTATTAATCTTTATTTTCAAAAGATGATTTTATAGCTATAGAAAGGGAGTTCTATAAGATGCTTTGGAGTCAAAGAAATGTTCTGGAATGTTTAAAGGATGGACATGATGCTTTGTAGAATTGTTTAAGCATTTAAGAATATTATTCCATTATAATAGAAAAGTTTATAGGACAACAAACCTCCTATCAATAAAAGCCAGATAAACACAAAATCATTCAGTCTAAACAATCTGGATAAAATACAAAATTTAAAATAAGTTTTTGAAGTCATTAGCATTAGAGAACTGTAGAGGCAGGCAGGATATGAGGGACCAAAATCCCCAAAGGGGAAAAAAAAGTCACTGAGATGAACCCAGATTTCTATATATTATGTTTTCCTTTTCAGTGTTCACCAGGCATTTCTTCTGGACAAAAGACTGAGAAGCCAGACAAAGGGCAAATGTTAGCAGTTCCATGGAAGCCACTCAGCAGACTTTCTGGACATCTACGGGAGTAGTAAGATAAAAAATGGAGTTCAGGGCTGTCTAGAAAGCCAGGAGATGAGAGCCAAGCTCTTATGTGGAATTCCCCTTGAATGTGCTGCTTTTTAAGTTCCGCAGAGTAGTAGTAGTAGTTTAAAAGCAGAGCAGAGTTTTTCGTAGTCTTACTATGTTGGGAATACAAAAATTAGAGTTCAAGACCTGCAAAAGAAGTGAACCAGATTCTAATAGACCGATGTCCTCAGTTGGGAACCTTAAACAGTTACATTTAAGGAATAGGGCTAATTTGATAGCAAGGTCAAATTTGCATAGACTATAATCCAGCCCTAGTCCTTTAAATCTTAAATTGGATTAAGGTGAACTGCCCCCCCCCCTACCGGGGACTGCCAGAGGTTAGACAACTTATGCCTTTCTATAAAGAGATAACACCATTCACAACCTCAACATTTTTTTTTGCCGTATATAGTGTTCAATAAATAATTGCCTGGTGTAACAAGAAATGGGATGAAGAAAAAGTCTGAAAATTGAAACAGACACATAGGTGGTCCAGTTTTTAGAATCATCAGACAAGGAACCAAAAATAACTATAATTTATATAATCAGGAAAATTGATTAACAAAAAGAAGTTCATCAGAAAACATTCATTCATTTAAAAAAGTCAAATGGAAATTCTAGGAATTAAAAATACAATAACAGGAATTATGAATGTGTGAGTTTAAAAGCAAACAACACAGTAGAAAGAAGATTCTTACATTGGATAAAAATATTCTGATAAATGCACAGGAAAAAAGGATAAACAACAGAGAGAAAATGGTGAAAAGTATAACGTGTGTAACTGTAGACATTCAAAATAAGGAAAGAAAGAATGGGGCAGAATTAAAGTTTGAAGATAATGGCTAATTTTTTTTTCAAATCTGCAGAAATATATCAAGCCCTAGTTTTAAGAAGCTCAAATGAGACCTGACATGAAAATACGATTAGGTACACCGAAAATAAAAGACAGAGAAAAAATCTTAAAAGCATCAAGAGGAAAATAAAAAAGACACATTATTTCAAAGGAACAATATAATACTTCAAGCTGACTTTTAAACAGAAACAATAGGAGCTAGAAAGTAATGGAATGACATCTTTCAAATATTGAAAGAAAAAAACTTCAGTGTAGAATTCAAAACTCAGCTAAAACATTCTAAACAACTGTGTGAAATGGCAACATTTTCAAATCACCACAAATGGATAGAACTTACCACCAGAAAACCCAAATGAAAATAAATGTTAATGAGAGCTCAGCAGGGAGAAGGAATATGATCCCAGAAGGAAACAGGCAAATGGAGAAGACATCAAAAGCAACAAAATTAAGAAATTTGTGGATAAGTACATATTTATACTGATTACACAAAATAATGCAATAATATCTGGTGTGGAATTAAAATGCATAACAATAATAACACAAAAAGCAAGAGCTGGTAAATTAGTGCTTACATGTTCTCAAAGATCCTAACACTGCCTGGGGTAGTAGCAGATAGTACTTTATAATATAAATTACTTATTAATATTGCATTCTAATAAGTCAGTCTCATGTTAAGGCAACTACCAAAACCTAATAAAAGCATGTAAAACTAACAACAAATGGAGAAGACAAATGGATAATAATAAAAATACTGATTAATAAAAAGGAAGCCAAGAAAAGAGAATAAAAGAAACATGAAAGAGAAGAAAAAATAGGAAACAAATATTTCGATAGTAGATATGAATCTATATATATATATGTAATTTTATTAAATATAAATGGACTAAATATCCAAAGAAAAGTCTAAGACTCTCATACAAGGAAAACTAAAAATTCATATGTCACTTACAAGAGACACACTTTGACTATACACCACAGAAAGATTGAAAATAAAACATGAAAAATGACTTTCCATGTAAATAATTACCCCCAAAAAAGGTAGTGTACATGTTCTAAATCTGATATTATGTGCTTCAAGTTATAAGCACTGCTGGAGACAATAATCACAGAATGATCAATCCATTATGAAAATACAGCAGTTATAAAAGGGACACCTAATAATGTGGATTCAATTTATATAGCACAAAAACTAGCAAAAATAGAGATACAGATAAATCCGAATGGGAGATCAGAATGGGAGATTTCAACAGGCCTTTCTCAGTAACTGGTATATATATTATACAAAATAAACATTAAAATACAAAATAAACATTAAAATATTCAGTAAAGTAGATAAGACAAACTGGCCTATTTGGTATATAGAACATGCTTCCTACCAACATAAAATTTATTCCTTTATGGTATACATGGAACACATGCCAAAACTAAAAATATTGTGAGTCATAAAACATATCTCAACAAATTTCAAAGGATCTTCTCTCAACAGAAGAATAAATTAATGAATTGTGGTTTATTTTTAAAATGGAATGCTGAACAGAACTGAGAACTAGTAAACTACTATCATAAACACATATATTTCAATAAAAATAACTTTACTTCTATGTGCTCAAGTAACTCCATTTCTCATTTGCACTGACACTGTATCTAATTTGAGAGTTATGTTCTCAAATATATATGTATATAATCTGAGAATTTCTCCTCACCTTTAGATCAGAAGTGGCCTTCTACTGCGGTAAGACAGGGCTGGTTAAGTATTACACAAATCTCTCAGTAACAAACCTAGTTACATACTTGATAGTATTTACTCTTTGAACTTGTTAGATATGCCATCACTCTTCATTTATTGCCTTTTATCTTGGGCATGCTCCTTACTTGTTCTTCCAAAGTTTTGGAGTTATGGGATGGTAATTATGCATGCTGGTGTATGTGTGAAAATCCACAAAATGGCACTATCACTGTGCCACAACACTTTCAAATTCATTTTAGGATTAAATTGTGTATTTTTTCAGGCTTAAGAAAAAGCCTATATGTGAAAGATATTTTTCACCTAGAATCAGTCATGGTTTATTTATACAGGGTGCATCCTAAATAACTGATAAAAATAAAGATTCTAAATATTTAATATTAAATGTCCAATAAAATATTAGAAGTCTCTATGAATATGAAACAAGACACATCGATTAACTGCAACATATTGGATTAATAATTTTCTTATACTATATGTTTATAATTAAGTTGCTAAATATTTATAAAAAGGTAAAATAGATGAACTTATCTCTGTGAAATAACAAAAAAAAGTTATTTTTACTATTACATTTCCTTCTAGTGTCACACTATAACTTTATTATTAACAGCAAAAGCTAAATTTTCTTTTTACACATAAAATCCACAGGTTTCTTGCCACAAATTGAAAATGCACAATGTCAATTGTTTACTTTTCTTTATTAAGTAAACCATTTCTTTGCAAATACAGCCCTAAATAGCTAATTAGATTTCCTAATAGCACTAGAAATCATCATGGGGATAATGTACAAGAATTGTTCCATCAGCAAAATTAAAGGAGGAAAACACCTAATACTTTTGTGTATGTGTGTTGCTTTGCAATTTAAACTTCAATGACTTTTTTTTTTGTATTTTTAATATGGCAAATCATTGCTCTCTCTAGAGCTTACGTTAATGCGCAGAGGACCAAATTACAAGAGTAGGCTAATTTGCACCCGAGCATTTTCTATTAATGAAATAGATTTTTCAGATATCAAGGAATACATGCCCTTCCTAAGATACTCTATCTCAATTCTTAGTATAAGGGGAAGTCCTATGGACCAAATTGTTTCCTCCAAAGACCTCACTACATGTAAGTAAAGTGTGAGCCTCCCCACAGGACAAACAGTGCCAGGAGCTGCTGTATCTATAGAGAGGTTCTTGTGGGTAGAGTAAAAGGAAAAAAAAAAAGTATTGTAAATATGAGATAGGAAGAGAAATGACAAAATTTTCCTAAAGAAAGTCTTTGCAGTATTTCCATACGAAAGTGAAGAAAGCTTCCTCATGTGCAAATTATTTAATTCTATTTAAAAGCAGAAATATGTTTTCACTTTATGGTTGACAAATCATATAAACCATATTACACATCTCTGTGCATGTTTTTTTTTCCCCATTATCAGCCACCAGAATGCCTTTGTGCATATACACAAGTGGCTTAATGAGAAGCAGGCAAGGGAGGGTGGAGGGGTGGTTTGTGGAAGAAAAGAGAAAGAAAAGATGGATGAGCCTACATGTGAATTCCCGGCAACTGTACACAGACAGAATGTTCCCTCCACAGCACATTAAGACAAAATATTTCTCTTAAGGTATGGATACTCACTTATTTTTCTAAATAATTTAAACATATATTAAACCAGAAACATCCTACTGGTGTTTGGCCCAAAGTTTAATTGAACTACGAGATGAGGCTGCTTCACTTCAGTATTGATGAATGTTTCTGTTCAAGGGCAGGATAAAATTATGCATTATAGTTTTGTTTATAAATACTCTTTAATCCCTCGTAATTGTAAGCCTCTTGGGTGAAGGAATGGACAGAGCATCAGGAGATATGGGTTTGAGTATCTCTTATGTCAGTCTTCTTCCCATTAAGAGAGGTGTTGATTAGTGTAAGAGTGAATAGTCAGTGTGTGAAATTATTCAAAGTGTGTAATAGTAACGTAAATTGTGCATTTATCAACAGACTCAAAGACTTAGTGTGAAATTCCTGTAACATAAATTGCAACTTCTTTTGTTTATAAATGGAACCAATTGAGTTTGCTAATTCTTTTGATTCAATTTGCTGTGAATTATTAAAATGCTAGACTGTTGTAAGTCTCATCAATTGCCAACCACACACACACACATACACTCACACTATATCTTTTAAGTTCAAGAATCGGTACTGCACATAGTCAGTACAACAACTTCTCGTCTTTCTTGATAGATTTTTTCCCTCCTCTCTTTTTCTCAGGGACCAAATGGAATTTCTGCTATGCAAATATCTCTCTCTCTGTCTCTATCTCTCCCTCCTTCCTTCTCTCTTTCCTTATTAATCACCTATCAATAGTGTCTAGCTATCTGAACAACTGTGATAAAACAGGACATATATTAAGTGCACTTTCCCAAATAGAGATAATAACCCTAAGTAAGTTCCTATTGCTGCAAAACTCTTTGTACCACCATCAGCCAGACAAAGAGGTTTAGGGGAGAAGATGATTTCCTTCCAGAAACAATGACCCTAATGATATAACCTCCAGACATTTCCTTGTCTTCTTCATTAACCGTCTCACTTTTCACCACTACTTGTTAGTCCCACAGACGATGCAGGTGGGCATGTCATGATTTTGGTAACTGGAATTGAGGGGAACACAAACTGAATGAGGACAGATTACTAAGTTTAGGTTAGAATTTACAGCGCTTAGGGAATCTGTTTTTGTGCACTTTTCCAGCACTCAGGTCCTACTCTTAAGATAGAATTTGGCCTGTCCTTCTGTGGTATAAACCAATCCAGACCAACGTTTCATGGCCTTTACGTAATTTATTTAACTAAGTCCATTCTGTCAGACATTCTGAAGTCTCTTTCTCTTGGATCTCAGATTCCTATCCCTTTAACTTTTCTTGCTCTTATTTTTAAAATGTTTGCTATTAGAGCAAAACCTCTCCAAGATCAATCATTCCATCCTATAATCTCTTGAACTGAACTTTCAATCTGTAGTTTCCTTATCTTCAAATTGTGGATTACCCCTCAAAGACAGGTTGAGTTGTAAAATCAAGATGGACTAACCCATGCGACCTTGACATGCTGCGCTGCCTATATATCGGTGTAACACAGTCACCATAATTGCCAGGAAGTGATGCTAACTGCAGTTAGGCGAGCAAAAGCTTCACGATCATCTCCTATGACTCACTTGAAGCAGAAATATAGCCAATGACTAAAGAAAGACAGCTTCAATTTCCTGGAAAGTATAGGAAAATATTTGCCCCCCACCCCAAAATGTGTTGATACTCACGTCACATCTTTCTTTCAACTGTTGGAAGAATACATTGCATCACAGCAAGGACACAAAGGTAGGATACAGCCACAATGACTGTGCCATCTGAGTAACGGGTAGTGGAAAGGCTTTATTCCATGGAATATAACTTAGTTACATGGGCCAGCCAGTATAAAGAGAACCAAAAAGCTCAATGATACAATGTTCTGAGAAAGAAAGCGAAGTTGAAAAATTTGATAATCAATAATTACTGAGAAAGTCCACTCCTCTGGTTACTAAATATTCTATTAACCTTATTACCACAAAGGCGACTCACCTGTTCCCCAAGGGAGACATCCAATGTGTCCTCATTCAGTTAAGGGATCAAGGTCAAAGTTCAGAGTCTCTAAGTGATGCTCACACTCAACTGTGGTTCATTTTAATTTGGAAACCTATGAACCAAAAGGATTACTTTTAACTTGGAAATCTATGAACTGAAAATCCAATGTATCATGGTAAAACAAGGTCAGGATAACCACAATAATTTTTTTCCATTTAAAAGAAAAAGAATGAGAAGCAAATAAGAGTCACTTCTGTGGCAATTCTGAAATCCAGCTGCACAGATGAATGAAGGTGCACTATCGTGCAGGTGAGGAATTAGGCCCCTACTTGTTCTCTAGGATGGCATCCCATCTGTGGTTCTCCTTGGCCTTCGCTTCCACCCTCTGAAAGACCCTTTCTTTTTCATCAACTTCTCTGGCTCCATATGAAGTGGGCACTGGTGAATGTGTTTTCCTGGAAAGACTGAGTGGGGCTTTCTTAGCATGCTTTCTGCAAATCAATCTCTTTTCCCAGAGCTATTTTCCAACTGAAAAGATTTACTGGGTGTTACGTTAATTCATTCAGAGGTTTAAAAGTGGGTGTGACAGCCATACTCTTTATTTGATCTTTGCCATACGGTGAGAGTTCTAATAAGATTGTGTTACTCCATGGCCATTTCCATTGTACTTTTGCTGGGTTGGTATAAGAAGTAGCTGCTTATGACTTTCTGAATGCTATTTTCTTTCTTTTCTGCTTGCAAACCAGGTGTTGCTTTATATGACCTCACATCGTTCTTATAGCACTTTGTCAATGCCACTAACATTAACCAACACATAGTCTAACCCTCTGTTTTCCCATATCTTCTCCTGTAATGTATCATTCATTATGTTTGTGTGAGTTTGTGTGTGTGTGTGTGGACAGTGTACAAGCATATTTATCATTAGATGAATTACCTGCCTTGCAAACTATAACACGCAACAGTTTTACCAAATGTTTTGCTACTACATGATACAATAACATAAATTTTCATTATTTAGCCATTCAATATCAGTTTCTTTACCACCTACAGCCCAGCTTCTAAGCCAATGACACTCATTTTAGTTGTGTGCATAGCAGCACTTCATTTCTAGGTACCAATTTGAGTATAGACCAGCATAGAATAGGCTGTATTGCAATATTAAACAACCTCTAAATATCAATATTTTAAAAAAAAATACTCTTTTCTTGCTTATGCTGCATGTCCTTCCCAGGTCAGTAGGAGTAAACCCTCTACATGGTCTCATAGGTATCCAGACTAATGGAACAATCACCATGTCTTATGTTCCCAGTCTCTGTGTCAAAGTGGAAATACAGCTCTGGAGATCTTGTGCAAGCAGCTGAAGGCTCCAGTCTGGAAGTGATACTGGAAACTCATTAGCGAAAACTGGTTACAAGGCCTCACCCAACTACAATAAGACTAGAAAGTGCAAATCTACCAGATGTCCAGAAGTGGGAAACACTGAAAATATTTACCAAAGAGCTCAGCTTCTTAAGAGTTTAAACAACATTAAATTCTGTTTATTTAGATACCATTTTCTTCCAGATCACTTTTACAAATAAATGTCTTCATTCGTCTAAGAATAGTTACTTCCCTAATTCGTATTCAACTTTATAATTCTATTTATTTATTGCAAGTGGGATAACAACAGTCTTATTTCAATCCAAAGCCAATGCAATGAAGCCCCAAATTTAAAGATTTTAACAGCAAATATGACACTGCATGCAGCCTGAGGTTAGGTTAGGTTAAATTTGTAGCGTGTTAGGACACTTAGGCCTTTGGAACACGATATGGTTATTATCTCACATCTAGAGTGCAAAACAAATGTTTCATTACTGATAGCTCATTTAACTGCTTCCTAAATAGAAACAACAGGTACATTCCTTTTAACTAAGAGGAGCATCATGTCTTTACTGACGGATGAAATTCCTGAAACACTTGTCAATCATGTTTCCGGTGTAGTCCCGACTCTTCATCTAGGCCTGTCGCATTTAAAAACATCCAAGCCCATCTGCTGAATCCTAACACTGCTTCTCCAGTTGCCATTGCATACAGCATGACAAAATTAAATATAGTTTCTAAAATCATCATAAATTATCAATTAACTGAAAACTAAGTAATGAGAATATAAATAGATGAAAGATAGTCAGTGAGCCAGTGGCATTGCAAACTATTTCAAATTGACCTCAAAGATGGTACTTAGATTCTATGTTGACTTTCTGGACAGTTGTTTTGGTCAAGCAAGTTAGTAAACCATTGGTAAATAGACACAATATAGGTGAATTTTTAAAATTAGCAGAAGAAAGCTTGTGAGAGTTAGCATTTTTGAGAAATTTATTATAAGAAAATGTATGTATAAACCATAATACAGTTAAAATGATTTTTTTTCTTGGTTAGTTCTCAGCGCTTATTTCAGGAAGCTGCCTTTTGATTGGAAATAGAAGAGAACAAAACATCGGTTTTGTTCTAAAATGAGCTGCCTTAATAAGAGTAGTTTAAGTAATGCTTTTTTTAAGGTTCAATTATACATATTGGAACAATCACACAAGGCATCTTAAACATTCCTATTAAGTACAGCATTTTCCCACAGAATAAATTTATACCAGTTCAAACGCTGAAGCGGGGGCAACACACGTGTGGTGGTGAAAATACCAGTCACTCTTTCCTTTAGAGTTGAAAAAAGCTACATTTTTTTTTTTTTTTTACTGGAAAACAATTTATTTTCAGTAAGGCCTTTTGGAAAATTCTGGATCTCATCGCAAATTTCAATCAGAATGGAGAGAACTGGAAGACTTGAACTGAAAGAGGCACAAAAGTTAAGAACAAACAAGAAATTTGGAGACAGGAAGAGATTGGCTGTTTACTAGTTGTGTGACCCAGAGAAACAAATACGTCTGAACCTCAGTTGCTTTTCACTGTGAGTTAAGGATAATATATTAACCCAAAGAGTTTTATAAAGCACTGTTACTTGAAACTACATGCAAAAGCATCAGGTAACATGCCTACAACGTATTATGCACACAAATGTTATTCTGCCCTCTTCTTTTTCATGCTTTCACCTATAGCTACAAAGGAATACAGTGGATGATTTCATATATTCCATCAATATTACATAAGATAATATAAAGTGTTGGGAAGGGCAGCAGAACCTGTTTGCATTATAAGTTATTTTCTTAAGTAATCATTGTTACAGCCTTTCAAATTTTATTTAGCAGACACTAATAGTATTCAGGGCCAAGAAGTTTAAGTCATAAAGCTTGCTTTAGATTGCAATACAATGCCCCGAAAGTTACAAAAATACTTTAAAATTGTTACAAGTACTTATGTACATATATTAAATGTGTTTTTACACAACTAAAGAACCTACATGCGTGTGGATGTACACATGCAAATATACACACAGGTATGTAGCAGCATAATGTAGTAGGCTATTAAAAGCAGCAATTCTGGAGTGAAGTGGCTGGGTTTGAATGTCTGCTCTTTAGTAGTTACCTCAGAAAAATTATTTAGCCAGCCCATTCTTCAATGTATTTATTGCTACAATGGGAAAAAGAATAATATCTTCTTCAATGAGTTTTACTAAGATTTAAGACTGAGTGAGTTAATATTTGTAAAGTGCTTAGAATAGTACTTAACATAGTAAGAGTATGTTAAATGAATAAAATCTTTTAAAAATGAAGCTATAATATTAGATAACCTGTTTTTAACTTTCTCACCTAATACATCACAGCATGGAAATATCATTTTTTTCTACAATTATTTTGATGATTGAATTATGTTCATTGGATTAGACAGTACCTAGCAATGTTTTCTACTTGAATATACATGCTTTTAAAAATGTATTATTTAAATAATGGGATCCTTGTAGCTCACTTCCTGCATGTATTTGTCATAGTTTTCTTAAGGTAAATTCCCTGACTTCCTAGATCAAGTGGTACACATATTTAAAATGTTTGATATATATGCCAAATTTCCCTTTCTAAAGATAGTACCAATTTGTATGCCCATCAACTATATGGGAGTATTTTGGCAGAGAAATTATACATGCTAGATTTGGATTTTAAGCACTGAGCATATTCTGGGCTGTGTTAAATAAAACAGAAAGTTAAAAAATAAGGGCTTAGAGATTATGTTCCATGTAAACATATATGGAGAAAACTACTGAAAGAATAGATGCTGAAATTTTAGCGGTCATTATCTACTTGGATGCTGTGATGAAAAGAAATGTCTAGTATATTTTTTCTCTATTTTCTACTTTGTAAGTTGTACCATTTTGTAATAAGACCAGTTACAAAAGTGCAGATTCATATTTTATTCCATAATGCAGGAATCTAGTGCAGTCAAATAGTATTCGACGGTATTACCTGTACCATCCACCTATCATTTGATCCCTTTTTGATAATTCATTCCTAAATACCTAGAGCTGCATCATGAAGAGCAGCATCTTTCAAATGTGTTAATTATCATATTTTATGTATTTTGAACTATACTGTTTATTTTTTTCTGAGATTTTTGTTAGGGTTCTTTTGTTTGGGATGTTTGTTTTGTCCTTTGTTGCCTTACGAATTTGATTTAAAATGTTTAATTCTTGAACATCTCTTCAACGTCATTAGACTGACAGGGCATCTTGCTGTTCCTGAAGTAGATAACATGAGTTCCAGTGGCCAAGAGAACTTTCCTCGTTAATAAATACAAGTCTGCATTGTGTGTACTGAGCTGACTTCCTTTGTGGATTTCATCTTTCTTTGGCCAGTTCTGAAGTCTCTAGTCACTTTTCTGCCCCTGTGCCCTTTAACAGCTGAGTAATTTTCTGGCTGAAAAAGATGGAAACTCCAGAAAACACTTCTCACTTGAGACATTTTCCTGGCCTATCATAGGCACAGGGAAGCTTACACTGGCTCCCAGGGCGGCAGGTTTGCAAGTGATAAGAGAAGCTGCGAGGCTTTCAGAGAGACCTAAGCTCAGAACTCACAGAGCATCAACTTCTGCCACACTGTTTATCAGCTAAGCAAGCCACGAGACCAGCACAAATTCATGAGCTGGGGAAACAGTCTCTACCTACTGATGGGAGATACTGAAAGAATTGTGGCCATTTTTGCAGCCTACAATATACCTTGTTCCCCATTCAAGGTTCTACTCTTATCTTTTTTTTTTTTTAATTGAAGTACAGCCAGTTACAATGTGCCAATTTCTGGTGTACAGCACAATGTCCCAGTCATGCATATACATACATATATTTGTTTTCATATTCTTTTTCATTAAAGGTTGTTACAAGACATTGAATATAGTTCCTTGTGTTATACTGAAGAAATTTGTTTTTTTTAATCTATTTTTTTATATAGTGGTTAAGATTTGCAAATCTCAAAATCCCAAATTTATCCCTTCCCATCCCTCTTCCCCCTGGTAACCGTAAGATTGTTTACTATGTCTGAGAGTCTGTTTCTGTTTTGTAGATGAGTTCATTAGTGTCCTTTTTTTCTTTTTCTTTTTTTAGTGGAATCTATTTTTTTTTTCAATCTACCTCTCTCTATCTTTTCTCTTTCTTCACTAATACAGTCCACAGGTCTGCAATCTTTTAAAATTTCCTGATTTCCTTTTTATAACAAAACTTATGTGACCTGTTTATATCAATCATTATGTCCACTAGTTAAGCTTATAAGCAGCAATTCATTTCCTTAGTGGTTGGTGATTGTCTTTACTTATCTAAGTATTTAAAATAATTCGTAATAATCAGTGAAAACAAATTGATTGTACATTTCTTCTTTAAAAGGATACCTCTCAGGTATCTGAAGTCTGTAGATAAAATCCTGAACTAATGAAATTTCTGAGACTACAAATCTGAGAAGGTCCCCTGGAATTTGAATATGAGTGAGAAATGACTGGGCATAATAGCTAATGATTTTATGCAAGTTTGCTCTATTGTTTCTTGGGAAGGAATTGCTGTCAAAGACAGTTCCAAGGCTGGTCTGATTCCAGTTATTTTGAATGTTATATTGTAATAATAATAAAATAATAATAAAATCTCACTATATACTCGTATCTATTTCTTGTTGATGCTATTGTAGTTGTAAACTGTAGAATTATTAGGAGACGATTTTTTTTTTCCAAATGCTGTACAGTGTTTCAGTGTTTATTTCAGCTAACTCAGTAGTTTTGATGCTGATGTGTTTAATTGGTTTTAGGAATAATAACATATTAACAATTACCTTCTCTGTTGCAAGCTTTAATGTGCTAGAATTTTCAGCCTTTGATCTATAGTTTAGAGTGACAGACTTGGTCTGCTTGTCCTGTGACAAGTTATATTAACTTATATTGCTACTAAAGAGTTTTATATATACATATATTTAAGGCATTATGTTTTTTGTTTCAGTGTCTCTGCTCATGCTGCCTTCTTCCTGTACATAAATATACCTGTCTCTGATTGCACTGAGTTGTTTGTATTTCTCTCTCAATCTGTCTCTCATTCTCTGTGTGTGTGTTTACACAGAATCTGGCTTGACTCCAGTACCTGACCACCATGAAGTCACTTGGCTTAAGATGATGTAATTAAAACATCTTCCCAGCTAGCCTCTTTCTGTTACTGATGTTCAGCCCAAACATGAAGTAGTGTGAACATTCCTGACACGTGATATGTACTAGTTTCTGTGTTAGGCACTTGGATGTATTCTCTGTGTTATGGCGTCATCAGGATTGCTTTCTTGGAAAAAAAATCCATCATGTTACATTTCCTTTGTATCGCAATGTCATTTGACAGCTCTATTATTCTCCTCTGGTTTAACTTTGGTGAAATTAAGTGTCAGCAGAAAAAATATTTTGTTGGTTTTTATTTCCCAAAGTACATATTAAGTTTGTTTTTAAGAAACTGCAGCATTATATTGTTTCAATTCATCCATAAAACAAATGACTCTCGAACATTCCATAACGTAGAGTGAAAAGCAGTATCTGTTTTTTTGTTTTGGGCTTTTCCCCCCTGACATCATAGGATAGTTTACAACATAAGCGAAAGAATGATGTTTTATATTTAAAGTATGATAAAAAAAAAACTCTTCTAAAATAATTATCATTTATGGATTTAATTTCTTAGGAGGTATGGCTTGTGTACCTTAATAAAGGTACATGGGCCAAGTGTGATTTACAAAGAAAATTTGCAGGTAAAACCCAGGAAGGTAATAAATGCTCATTAAAAATGAACACCATAATATCCTGTAGGATCATTTTGGGGTCCATCACTTGACATGAATTGTCAACATACAGAAGAGCTTAAATATCGACATTAGTATATTTGAAACGCCCACTGACTTGGCTCTGTTGGCCGAAAGTTTGCTTCAGTTATCATGACTATCACATTTGTGAAACTGTTTCCTTAGATATCTCAGATAAACAATTTAATTTCCGCACACTGGCCCATTTACACATAGGATAATAACACTTGGTAAATCTTTGTGAGGCAATATGGCCAATCAAAAAGTAAACAGTTTTGAGTCAGTCATATCTGGCTGGAATTCCATATCCACTATTTTACTTTTCATACGTTAGCCTCTTTCCCCTTGATTTTTCTGTTCCATGAAATTGGTTATTAATATCTAAACTATAGGAATGTTGAGAAACATAAGTGGATTTATGTAAGTAGAATGCCTTATACTTGGAAGCCACTAAATCATATTAATTTCCATTTTGTCTTTCATTATTCTCAGCTATCAAAATATTTTTATGTAGTCATTGTTATTGCAATATACTAGTGCAGTGATTTTTTCCATAATATTCAATGGTGAGATATGTAGACATTTTCAAGACTTTCCCTCCTACAATATACAGTTATATAAAAGGGAATAGAAGCCAAAAAGCTTGTCAAACAGAAACCAAGTACATCACATATTGAATTTGCACACATAAAGTTAGGTTTTGTGTAAAAATAATGTTTAGTTTTTTAACAGAAAAATGAACTTGGAACTAGATAATACTTGAAAAAATTTTCAACTAACGTATTTTTTCATGCACTAGATTTTATTACTGAATACTGATACCGTGTCAGGCACTGATCTGAGTATTACTCCATAAACTGAAGACTGTACCATTGGTGTCCAAACACGTATTTGAGTGTAATTTCTTTATCTGTCAACACGTACATGAGAGTTTCTTGTGTAATGTTAACTAGCAAAAATATAATTCCTTTTTTAATGTATATGGAATATGGAAAAAAAGAAGCCTAGTTTCATAGGCATTTCTTATATATCAGGTAGCATAGCTGGAGGCCAACTTGGCTTTCTAGCCCTGTAAGTGTTTTCTCTGTGGTTACTTATGCAATGAAACTGACTTAATATGTTCAATATTTCTGATTTGCCAACTGAATGTCATCCATATACGTTAACTGGCATTTCAGAATTTTCTTCATGTTGCCTCAGCTTTCTATTCTAGATTTTCCTCTAAAGTCTTTCCTGTGTGGATGTTTCCTCCAAATTATTTGATTTTTGTACTATTGGACCTGACCTGCACTTTTCTGCATCTGTGATTTTATTTATGCATATCCTTATGCAGATTATCCTACTCTGCATGTTTAATATATCTAACGGCTCCCCTTTTTGAAGAAGAGTCCACTTTTTGTCTGTGAAATCTCTGAACCTCTTAATATAAAAGTGACATCAAATTTTTTACCTATGCATTACTTGGATCTTTAAACTCAGTTAATCCTTAAAACAATTCTGTAGAATGCAGGTTTTCCTCATTTTATTGATAAAGAAAAAAAACAGTACATCCAGAGATTTAAGGAAATTGACTTAAGTAATGGAGGTATAAAGTGATAAAACTTGACAGTGACCAAATTTTGTATGTTCCAGTTTTCTTTGTTTCTTCTCTCCTGTTTTTCTATTTTTTATAGGAATCCCACCTAACTTAATACTTTTCTAGGCATTTGTTAATATATCAGTCTACCATTTATAATGCATATTTTATCACTTCACTAAGGTGTAAATTTTTAAAGATAACAATTGTATATTACTCATCCAGTAGGAGCTAAGGAAAATACGTTGCAAAAAAAAAAAAAGAAGAAACCTAAAAATTATCACAAATTTTGAGACAGCCCAGGCAAAAAGAAAAAAAAGAAAAAAAAAGATAATAGGCCACTTTCTTGTTAGATTTCTGCAAGCTCTAGAAAACAAACAATTATCAAGAATTGCTGACGTGTTACAAAAAAAAAGCTAAAACAAAGAAATATTCTAAAAAATAAAATCATGGAAGTGTAGTTTAAAAATGTGTCAGCATCATTTCAACAAACAAGTCTGTAAATAAGCTTCCAGATGCTAAACATATCAGAGAATATAACAGAAGAAGGTCAGCTAACTACAAAGCTGAGAGTACAAGGCTGAGCAGAGAGAGGAAAGGCTGTTTGATTCAACAGACATTAATGCAAGCAATGTTTCTGTTGTTGTTATTGTTTGATTTAGAAAACTAGAGATCAGCAAGTGTTCCTTGTGTTTTTATTGCCTAATTTGTTATGGGTCCTAATCTTTTACAAGATTTCAGGGTGCTTCTCTGTTGCTGTTCGCCTGGAGCTGATGTAACCTTTGGGAAGTGCTCTGTGAGCACATCTTACATCTTTGACTTTTTTCTCTATTGTTTTTTTTTTGCGGAGATATTTCTCCTGTTTCTCTGCTGGCTCTGACTTTAATCTTTGTATGTGCTCTCTTTAATTATTTTGATGATTTCCATTAAACTCCTGAGAACCTTTTTAAGGGTTCATTTGAAGAAACTAAGAGATTTAAGAAGAATAAATGTATTCTTTGAAGAAAGGAATTATTACTTCAATTTTCAAGAATCTTTATTTCATGTTGTAGGTCTCAAAGAAGAACTCATGTACATTATACAAGTTGGATACATAAATTATAATTTTGTTTCAAGCTTATATACCACTGGCTGGCTAAACCTTGTTTGAGGCCAAAAATTGTACTTCTTCTCAATCCTAGTATAACTTGGATAACCATACCTGACCAGAAATGGGCAGAGGCAGCTGACTGTGAAAGATTAGATCTACTCCAATTTATATATTTCAGGTTAAAATATCCTAAATATTTTCGTCATTTTTTTTTTTTGCAAAGAATTAGAGTGAATTAGATGAGAAGAATCTAAACGTTATGGGTAACTATTTAGGTTTTTCTAAATAGCTGTCTGTCTTTCTGTCTGTCTATTGATCTATCCATCATCTCTATATAGATAGCGATACATATTTATGTATAATTATTAAAGTTGTTTAACTGAATTCTGTTTTCCAGGCTTCAGATCTCTGTGGGACTCTAAAATTCTTAAGGCATTTACAATTCATGTGTCAAGAATTATCTGTAGATAAACATTTAGAGAAATAATGTATAGCTCATCTTTTTCATATAGATATATAACGAAGAACAAACCTGACTCCATATTGAATCTATTTCTTTAGCTCTAACCCTTGTGCTCTGTTGCCTGTGCTGAGTTATGCTAGTTCTGCACCTTTTGTAAAAGAACATTGCCTGTGTAGCCTGAAATATACAGGATAGCCCATTCTCAAGGCTCTGACTTTTAAAGTTGTGACACTTTTCCATTCTTACAGAGGTAAAAAGCTGCAAACAGAGAATAACATTTGTCTTATTGGAGGTTTATAGGAACATTGTGACCAGAGCTACACGGACAGCTGTAAGAACAAAGGATTCTGTCACCAAGAAGTCTGCAACAACCAGCCACACACCCTCCTTGTTTAATACAGAAGAAGCCTGGATTCTAACTCAGGTGAGATGGTTCTCTGAGACACTGATCCACCATCTTCTTGATCTGATGGTTTTCTGAATAAAGCCGCTATTCTCTGCCCCAAAAAGCTGTCTCTCGATTTATTTGCCTGTCCTACAGAAAGCAGTATGACCTTGGAGCTGGTAACAGATACAGATGTTAGTATGCTTAAACAAGTAGAAGAAATTGAATTCTAAATTCATAGACATCTTCTGTCATTCTGTAACTGCTAAATCAACAAATACAAAAATAAAACTACCAGCACGTGGAGACTGAGATATTTTTTCAAGATCAAATTTAAAAGGAAGGGCTTCTCTTATTCCAAATGATTGGGAAGTACTGATAGACAGAAATGCGTATTTATTTAACTATATACCCTCCTCTATAGGTATTTGTGGATTTGTAGCCCAGTTTCAAGAGTCAGCATCTTTGCTGGTATGTCTGTTCTTAGTTCAAACTGTCTTCTGTCTTTCTGTGCTGTTTTCCTAAAAGTCTCACAGGGAATTCCTTATGTACCATTTGCTGGCGTTCTCTCTGAAGCTCTCTATGCTAATGGCTGCAAAACATTCTATTCAATTAGTGTGTATTTGAGGGAGTCAACAAAAGATTCTAAGCATGCTTGGAGATAGTATTTGACAAACTTAATTTTTTATAGTAACAAGAGTTAAAACACAAACTTCTACTTTCTCCAAAGATGAAGTAAAAGGGACAAAACCTACCCTTTCCCTGAAAACAACCGAACAGTGGAAGGAAATGTATAAAACAAAAGTTTTAAATCACTGAACATCAAGCAACCACGGACAGTGATCCGTGAGAAGTGGAAAGCAGAAGAGGTGAGCCCCATGGTTAGGTCGGCTTATTTCCTAGATAAGCACGTTTAGGCTATAGCATAGAGGAGAAGGAGCCACACAAAGCCCAACAGATTTTCTGAGTTTAAGGAGATGAGTCAGAGAGTCTGGGAAAACTGATGTGAGTGAAGCAGTAAGACAGAGTAGAGGGAAGAGAATGTCACAGAGAAAGAACACCTGAGATCTGCCGATGTAACCCTCAAGCATCCAGTCAAGTGCTAATCACCACATGAATGTGAAGAAACTGCCTGAAACCGGAAAAAAAGAACCACCCAACAGGATTAGAGAGAACAGCACCTGGTGTGTACACAGGCTCAGGAATAGTGTCTGGGCCCACCAGCTAGATGGAGAAATTACCATGACTCACAGGCATTGAGCAGGGAAGGCAGTGGGATCCTGCCTCAGTCGTAGGACAAACACTAGACTAACCCTGCTCTGGCTCACCTAGCGCATCGTTAAAGTGAGAGTTGAAAGATCAAATGTTTCCAAGTAACTTATTTAACAGAACAAAGTTCATGAATATTTATAGGAAAACAAAAATATCTATCACCCAACAAGGTAAATTCTCAATGGCTGGCATCCAATTAAAAAAAAAAATGGCAGACATAGAAAAAAGCAAGAAAATATAATCCAAAATGAGGGAATAGATTGATCACTTGACACAAACCCAGAATGACATAAATTTTAAATTAATAGACAAGGATGTGAAAAGAGTTATCATAAATGTTTTAGTATCTATTGAATGTATGCATGCATTCCATATTTTCAAAAAGAGACAAAAATGATATATTTTAAAAGACCCAAATTAAACTTTCAGAGTTAGAAATACAAAGTCTGAGATTAAAAAAAAACCACACTGGATGGTATTAACAGAGTAGATACTTTAGAAGAAAAGATTAGTGAACTTGAAATAAATACAGAGAAAAAATATTTTTATATGAACAAAGAGATCTGTGGGAAAACTTTAGCAGCCAAATAAACACGTATTCGGGTCCCCTGAAAAGGGAGACTTGGAATGGGGAAAAAAAAAGAATCTGAAGAAACAATATCCTATTTTTTTTTCAAATTTGATTTAAAAAATGTAAAACCAGAACTCCAAGAAACATGATGTACTCCAAGCATTAGAAACCAAGAAAATGACACAGAAGAATATTGCAATCAGATTGCTCAAAACCTGTGATAAAAAGAATATCCTAAAAGCAGCCAGAGGGGAAAAAAAAAAGCACAGTTTGTACAGAAGAACAAATATACAGATGATGGCAGATTTCTCATCGGAAAGAATAAAAAGGAGGAGACCGCAGAGCAACATCTCTAAAGTGCTGAAAAGACAGCACAACAATCTACAACTCTAACATTCCATAAAATATCATTCAAAAACAATAAAAATAAAGACTTTTTCAAATTTACAAAAGTTGAAAGAATCATGTGCTAAAGAACCATTGTAAAAATTAGTTCTTCAGGCAGAACAAAAAGCCTGCCAGATGGAAATGAGGATCTATACTGAAACAAAAACAAAAATGTACACTGTAGTATAATGTATAGAATTATAGAATATGGATTAGTAAAATATATGAAAACAATACGACAAGGTCTTGAGGGTAGAGAGGCTTTACTGTAAGGTTTTATACTGTATGTTAGATTCTTATAATATATACTTATATCTTGAAGGTGGATTGTGATAAGATAAAGGTGCAAAATAAATCCTAAAGCAACCAGTTTAATATATATATATGTGTATAGTATGTATATAATATATATGTGTGTGTATATATATAAAAAACAAAAATCCAACAAAGGAAATAAAAATGGATTCATAAAAATATTTAGTTAATCCAAAATAATGCAGAATTCCCCCAATGCCCACTTAAACAATAATGTGTACTGTGATAGCAGTTTTAGAGCATAGAACCATGAAGGACAGTGACTCGCCTGGGGTCACTCAGCTAAGTGTCAGAGCCACAGATTGACTTCAGAGCTCAGGCTCTAGGCCACTATGCTGACAGAAGACACACTTCAGTCTAGGATGGTATATATCTTCCTACTAGAGAAATAAAATCATCCCATGCATCTGTCTCACACTGATTCTAAATTCAGGATTCATAGTCAAAAGAGAGTTATGCCTCTGTTAAGAAAAATTGTGAAAGTCTTTAAAGTGGGCAAGAAAATGATTATTAGGTATGCCGCCTGGGGTACCCATCAGGTTTCAATTTTACCTTTCATTGTCTTGAATTGATTTTATCATTTTGTAGAAGTTTGATAATGATGCAAGTGACTCTTGTCCATAGAAATGCAAAATGAATTGTGTCTGGTGGAATGCAACTGACTGTTGGCCCGTGAGCACTGATCGGTTCATCTATTCTAAAATTCATTTTAGTATTCTTGTTTGGAATTTTCAACTCTCTTTTGAACACATTATAACATCTCAGTGGTTCTCTTCTTAATTAGTTAAAGCCATTGACACATATTCATTTTGTATTTTTATGAAAGCTATGATTTAATCTTTTTTAAAAAATTATACTTCAGTATTGTATAACTACTGGATAACAAAATTGAAGTAAACAAGAGAGTTGACTGGCAGATGCATGTCAAGCAAGAAGTATGAAGAGCATTATCTTCCTCATAAAAATATTGGTTGTTTTTAAATAAAACTGACATTTGCTTCAGTTGATGATTATAGCAATTAATTTTTAAAATTGAGGTGACATTTGATAATCAGGGCTTTCAGGTTATGTCACTGACAAAGTTCTGCTTCATCACCTGGTTTGCCAAGCTCTAATTGGCCGCTGGCTTAACCAGCCCTTCCCGTAACACACACATAAAACTTGGTATCTACAAGTAGTTAAGGCCTGTAGAGACCCTACCTTGTGAGTGCAAAACCTTACAAATATTCTAATTCAGCCTGAATGACCTTTTCAAGAATCAACTCCTTATAGCCTAGCTCCTAGCAGACGATGCTGGATCAGTACTGACTTCGTATAAAAATGGCAGTGAGATCCAACACCCATCAAAGACATACCTAATGTTCCTGTGTGGTTGGCATCACACTGGCATTTTTCATGTCAGAACTTTTCAAAACTTACTGAGTACTCACGTATCAATGGCAATAGTTTTGGAGAAGATGAATAGATAAATCAATAGCTTATCTTTGGATTTCATAAGACTTCTTCCCCTTGTAAAGTGAGTCACTGAAATCCCATTAAATGATACGTTCTCCAGCGTATTCATGGGATTTCAAATAAATTATTTGATGATGGGTTAAGAAAAGAAGTTTTAAGCTCATGTGTATGGAGGTAGTATTTAACCGAGGGTCAATAAAAATGAAAAGAAATCATTTGGGAAATTATAATGTAAATCAATGGAAAAATTATTCACTTTGAAATGCTATCCAAAAAATAAGAAGAAGAAGGAAAGGAGGGGAAGAGAGATTCGATATGAACCATGAGATGTGTGAGAGTTTTACAATGATAAGAAGTTGTAAGATCTTAAAATTTAGAAAAAGTCCCGTTTATTGGGCTTCTGTCCTACCCCCAGGTATGTTATAGATTTCAGAGACTTTTCTTGGCTCCCTTGTAAACTCAAATCCATGTTAAACCAAATTTGTCTAAGAAAACACATTCTAAGTTCCAACCAAATAGCTCATGTATAAATGTTTAAAGCTCAATTCACTCCTAAGTTGATAAATGCCTTTATTACTTTTCTTGAAGGGAAAAAGTTTATTAGCTGTTTATCTTCCTTCATCTTAATGGTGCCAAACAAGCTTCTTACTTTTCATTCCATAAATAAAAATGTTAGCCTCTTTATAGTGTGACTTCTTTATCAAGATTATTCTATTATTCTTTTATAAATATAAGTATTTCTGGGGAATTAGCTGTCTGATTTTGATAACAGGACAATGTGGTAGTAACAGGTCTTGTAGTTGTAAACCACAGTGATTTATTGTGACGAATTAAGACATCCTAACAGGACAGGTTTTAATCACCAAGATCAGGTATAAGGAAGTCTTGTCTATGGAGATGCCAGATCGGGAACATATTATTAAGTCATCTGTCCTATCAGCTCAGTTTCTTTATGCAGGTTAAATTTGGAAACTGTGTTATGGTGAATATTTTAACCAATAGTTAGTAACCACTGACATCAAGAACAGCAGTTGGTCGGCAGGTAGCTGATTTGAAGGAAGGGATATCACAGAGGACGGAAGACAGCCGAGGCAGGCCCAGGGAGCAGGTTGCATGCTGATGCTAATTGTATTTTACATATTGACACTAATTATATTTTAGCCACCAGCTGCTAGCTGCCTTTTTTTTCCCCTCCCCTCATAGATCCTCAGGGTCTGTGGACAATTGCATCAATTTGCCTTTCCGGGAGGACAACCCTGCATATGATTAAAGTCGCGAGTAATCAAGAGAATGAACGGTTTCTAACTGAAAATGGATCTGTATCCTATGTAAAATCCATACACTAAACCAACCTTTGACATTTTTAAACAAAATGGTGTGAAGAACTGACTAAAAGACAGACTCCGAGCTTTCTCCTAATGCAAATCAAGTTGAAAAGTGACTGATCCTGTCAATGGTTGGCTGGCTGTTTTATTATGTGCAATTAAAAATCAGAACTGATTTGACTGGCTGTTTTCACATTCTGTAAACACAATGGAAGGCGACGTAATTCCAATCACTCCCCTCTGGAATGTTTTATGGAAAGTGTCTCTTCTTATGATAATGTATTTCCCCACCAGGAAACATCACCTACACCTCCCTTCAGTAGCTGTTCTCCCTTAAGCTTTATCTTCTTCATTTTATACCGCCAAACACTGTCTTTTAAATGCTTTGGTGGACAATGAATTTTGAAGAATGGGTCCTGAGCAACTGTAGAATTTCCTCTTGCTATTTTAAATTAACTACTTTGATAGCAAAATAACTTTAAAGACTGCTTTATCATTTTCAGCATAAAATAAAATTGTTATGGTCTGATATCTCTCTCAGTCTGCTTCATTCTCCTCATGTCAGCAGCATTACTGAAGTTCGGAGTAAAACACGAGTGTGAAGAAATGAGACAATTCTTTTTGGCTCTTGTGTACTGATGTATCATCATTAGAATGAGTCTAATGACAATGCTGCTACTTCGAAGCATCTTTAGAACTTCTTTCCTCTTGAAACTTTCCACTCTAGATGTGCATTTCATTCCTCATGTATTCCCTAGCACTTAGCACTTAGAAGTCATCATATGTGCTCAGTAAGTGATCCTTGAACAAATAAATGATCCTGCAAATGAATACTTTTGAAAGTTTTCCAAATCTTCCAGCCCATGAACTGTGGCCTTGAGGAATCTCAAGGACTTGAGAATAGTTCATGTAACAATTAGTGGACTCTTGGCTGAATGACTGGTTTTCATGTACTGATTTTGGGGGGTTTTGGTAATTCTGGCTTGGCTGCTCCCTCAAACAAGGACTCTCTCATCCTCAGGTGCCTACCTTCCAACAAATGTGAAAACAATAAGAATCATTAATTCCTTCAGATGTTTCTCCTTGATTTCTCCTTGATTCAGATTTCAAAACTTATCTGAACACTTAAAAAGGTTCCAGGGGCCAAAGACAGCTTGGAGGGTAGAAAGAGGGAGGGCTTTGCTTCATGGTCATTTCAAACATAGTGTAAGAACAAAGGCTATCAGAACCTGTAGAACCAAGCCATGTCTGAGAAAAAAAATCAAAGTGTTTCCAATACCTGGATTATCATTTCAGTGCTGGTCTCTATGGTGCTGAGTAAAACATAACCTCTCTTGATATCTATATTTATGCATTCCCAATTAAATCTGATAAATATCTCCAAAATTCTGAAATAGCACACCGAGAAGTCTCATTGATGGTCATGAAGAAGTTGTCAACATCTGTGAGTGCCTGAGAGTAGGGCAACAACGAAAAACACCTCTTGCTCTCAGATTTCCCTTTCACTGTTGTCCCATGACCCTTAAGCTGACACTATTAAGGCAATCACTTCCTAAAAAAATTACATCTTTTCAAAAGCACGAAAATGTTACCAAGATGCCTGTCTCATTAACAGTTCCAAGAGTACCACAGAGTTTACTAATCCAGGAACTATAGATTTTCAATTCACTAGTGGATTGTAAAATCAATGTATTGAGACACCCACCCAGCATGTTTAATGGGATGAAATTTTATTTAATAAGAAATGTTGTGTTTTATTACATAAGACACATCCATTTTAGGAAACTGTTCTTTCAATTACGTGTGTGTTGAATCGCAAGGTGGATGTGTATTTCTTACTGCGGATGACACTTAAATGTTTGAGTGCCTCTATGTCAAACTCTTTGAAGCGTGGGATGCCACAGTGCATCTCACTGCACTTGACAGGGCAGCATTAAGGTACTAGTATCTGAAGTAAGGGAGGGAGAGATCAAAGAAGAAAGCAAGGAACTTAACAAACACCATGTTACTCGGTGGTTCTTGCCTGTAGCAGTTCCATTAGGATAATATAGGAAAGTATAAACTGGTAATAAAAGAGAATGAAATGGAATTAGAATATAGTTGGAAGTTAACTGATAAAGTAACAGAGCACAAGTACCCTACTTAATAGATGAGGAAAATGCATCTGAGATACTGTAACTTAAACAGTTAATGCATTGTTTGATTTTTAAATCTAGATACCCTTCAACTAAAATAGACAGTTTTTCCCAGGAAAAAAAAAAACTAATTTTTTGGAGAGTTGGGGAAGTAAATTGAAACAGATGAGACTTGGTGTTTGGCAAAAAGAGATCATTGTAGTTGAGTGAAAAGATAGTCTTCCCACCTCTGGGTTCCATGTTATCTCCTATACATAGTGAAATGTTAGGCCTAGTAAACTTCTAAAGTGCCTGCATGTTAGTTTACCTTTCATTTCTATGAATGGAAAGTCTTTCTGAACATTTCATGCAATAATCTTTTGACCTTTAATTTATACTTCCTGTATTTCTTTTGCTGTGCCTTGTAATTGAGAAATCTAGGCTAAGAGGAAGTTTATGAGCTCTTCGTGAATATTTACTAAGGGCATTTGACATTAGAATAGAATTAAAAAGTGTGGGAATTATACTTTGTCCCTCAGATATACACACTTGATGTTCATAAGTATGTGGATGAGAATCAATCAAGATTATTCTTTTCTTAGTAGACTTTTGTCAGTTACAGCTCTCAGACCAGCAACCAGCTGCAGATCTCTTTCTACCATTATCTAAAACTGTCTCTAGCTCCTGAAGCCCTGAACCAATGCTACATTTAAGCTTTTCCTCTTACCCTCCAGGCACAAGGCAGCTGGACCTCAGACACAGAAAGTTCTCACTGAAGTCAATTGGAGTTTTGGCTGCCTGAGGGCTGCAGCATCAGGCCCTGAGTCATCTATTATAAATATTTTTGACACATCAGATTCATACACATTCAACTCCAGCTGAAAAGGTAAAAACGTACAGACTCTTACCAGTTATTTCATGCCTTGAAGGAAAACAATTTCACTTAAATGATAGTCTTTTCTCACCTCAGATCCACTTGGGGGTTAAGATGGTAGCCAAAGACCCTATCTACAAACTGGAAAGAGACGAAGCATTTCTCGGGAAAAAGAAGTGATCTTCGTGCTCAGGCAGGCTGCAGCGCAGCAAGCAAATCCCCACTCTCCACCATTTATTACTCACCTTATAAGAATCTTTCAGGTAGTGAGTAGAGACATACATTGTGAATATATACTTTGATATATTTTTAGTCATACAACTGTAAAAGCTTTCTGTATTTCTTGATGGTTTACAGAAAAAGAATGACAAATAAAAGAACAGAAGAAAAACACAGAACTTGAAGCTGCACATGAGTTCCTCTTGATTTTTTTAATTGGGCTTTTTATTGCCTGAAACTTTCCTTCCTCTTTTAAATTTCTTTTGAAGCGAGTTAATGCACAACTGATTTTTCAAACTGTGTGATTTCTCATTTAAACTCTTGATAAAGAGGAAATTGCTTTGTGGTTTTGTCTGTTTGTGCCACAATTTATATCAAAAAAAATCGGGAATAGTTTGGGGACAAAAGAAATGCCTACATATTGATTCCAGGGGTAAGGCTAACTGTAAGTCCTAAATAAACGTGAATTAATCAGTTCTACATTTTTGAATTCCCTTGAGTGACCACTTTTATCTTTGGTAACTCTACAAATTGTTTTTCATATATTTCTATTTCTTCATTGACGATTATTGTCCAATTTGTGTAATTCTGAAAGACAAGAATATCATGGTATCATGTTATTTAAATTAATAATATGAGTATTTGCTTTTTAAATACTTTGAAAATATTTTCACTAGATAGACTGAAAGACATATAATCAGTCTTCAGTGGAGAGAGCAAATCTTACCCCTTACTGTTTATCACACTCCTTCTAAGAATATGAGAAAATTTCAGATAATGAGCATCATTGTGTCTATGTGTGTGTGTGTGTGTATATATATATATATATATATATATATATATACACACATACATACATACATATACTATGTACATATAAATGTGCACCATTTGGAGACTATATGTATACTGTGTGATACATGTAGTCTCCAAAATACAATAAATAAAAATTTTTTAAAATTCATATTGTATTTTCATAAATGAACTATAATTAGACACAACAACAAAATGTTCTTACTGTTAAAATTGTCTGCAACCTAACTGCATGGTCCTGTGAATGGCAGGAAACCAGAAATAATTCTGTTGCTACTTACAGTTAATGAGTCATGACAAATCTAAACAACCAAATCATTCAGTAGCATCAAATTTGACCATTCTAGGCTCTGTCTACCCAAAGTCCAATTATTTGAGCAATTAAGTAAAAATGTGGCCAAACTAAATGCCTTGTACTGTGTAAACAGACCATTGGAATGAATAATTACATTTTTAATTGAATTGGCTTATTTGTGGCACACTGACATAACATAGGTTGTCAAACATCTGGTTAATTTCTCCATGTGCTTTTAAGCAACAAGTCAAATTAAATAAATTAATTAAAAATTTTATTTGGTTAAATGAGTTTTTAAACTGAGTCTCTTAAGTGAATATGTATTAGTAATACATAACTTGACACCAGTTTATGTGCATACACATGTATGCATAAATATGATTATGATGATAAAACAATAGTAAATAAGCTTATTTTGTGCCAGGTTCTGTTCAAGCTTGTTGGATATATTATCTAATTGAATTATCTTAATAACCCTAAGAAATTCATTCCATTATAATCTCCATTTTACACATGAGAAAACTGAGACAAAATAAGACAGCCCAGTTATTTCTGGAGAAGGCAGGATATAAGCTGAGATAGTCTGACTCTGGCGTCCACGTTAACTATCCATGCTGCTGCTGTCCACATACAAGCAAAGGTACAAAAGCAATCAGTGTATTTAATCAATAAACTGAAAGAAGATAAAACTCAAATTTGTTGTTGGACCAAATTGATCAGTCAGTTCAATGAGAATAGTCAATCTTGTAGCTGTGTTTATACACAGCCAAAAATCTATGCCTTTTAACTCAACTGAATGACTCACCTTTGACTCTTCCTTTGTGTTTGTCCTATAAGACATTACAAAGAAAGTGGCAAATCCCAAACAGCTCATTGTGGTGCAAAGGGAAGCAAGAAAAGTCTATAGATTTTCCTAACTCCATGGAACTCTTTCAAGTCATATGGCTGCAGCAGATATGAAACACAGCAATCAATCATTCTGACAGTTTTACTTCACCTGGAACCATAAAGCCCACAAAAATTCACAAAGATACCTCCATAGTATCAATATTCATCTCACATTTTCTTTACGATAATATTAAGCTTTTTACAACAAATACCAGTTGACAGCAATGTCCATATTCCAGCTAAATATTCTCATGTTATCTTGCAACTGTCCCTGTGGTATAGCTGGGAGAACCTTTGAACCATATGAAAAAAAAAATTTGGCATTTACAAAGGAAAGTCAGTTCACTCTTTGTGATGGATACAGATGTATAGCACTAATTCTGATTTCCTTCTACCTCCAGCAAGAGAAGACCAATTACATGATGATACATAAATCTGTGTCATAGAATAAGATCATCAATTTAAACCTACATGACAATTACACAAAATAATTCTGATTTTTTGGCATTTACATTTTATCTCATAACTCCCAGCATTCCCAAGCTTTCATTTATTTCATTAAAAATATTGATGTCATTTTCACCTATAAATTCATACTTACTCAAAATTAAGCTAAATATTTGATTAACTGATTAACTTAATAAGATCATACCATAAACTGGTGAGTCAATGTTAAAACTGCTTCTCCATATTTTGAATTAGTATTCTATTCCCAGCCACGGTTAAAAAAAAAAAGGTGAAGAACAATAAGAAAGGGCTAAGTTTAATCTTAGTGGAAGTGTTCCTATCATTCTATGCAGTGAATTAGAAGACAGATGGAGCAGTTACAGCTAGCTACGTAACACAGCTATGGAAAGACACAGACAATTACTCAGTGAACAAGACCCATAGGCAAGTTCTTTGCTGCCTTGACTTGAGAATGTTGACCAACCACATGCCAATGAGTAGGTTCTGACTGGAGAAGGCAAGGGTAGCCTAAGAGAAGGATTCCTCCAGGGGTTTAGGACAGGTGCATTAACAACAAATAATCAGAGAGGCAAACAGATAATTTATGGAAATGATGAAATAGATTTTAGTCTAAATTATGGTAAAAGGAGAACCACAATCATGTGGTAGTTCTGAAAGCATATAGGACATTCAGCCAGTTCACTGGAATCGGGGCGGGGAGCTCCACTGTTCTTATTTAGAAGTGAGGGGGTTAATGTTTGCAGGGTTGTGATGCAGATTAAAGGAGAACCTTTTCATATGTTGTGTAATATGATTGACATAGAGTGAAAACTGAACAAAGAGTAATTATTCATATATCTTCAAACACTATGATAAAGATGAGAAATCACTTGAAAATAAGAAAGAGATACTATGATGTTTGACACAGGAAACTGCCTGTTTTGGGTAAATGGATGTATATGTGTATCAGTGGCTGACAAAGAGGCTTTTTTTAGCTAAGAATTTATCAAAAATAGAGTTCTTCAGGATTTCTTCAGAATAGCACCACACTATGTACTAAACATACATCAGTGAAAAAAAAGGAACACCTGAGTTTGCAGTACAATGGAGACCGTTACAACCTCACCTTCAGGGGCTGAGACCAAGTAACTAAGGCCCTGAGAGGAAAGTCACCTGACTTCAGCAGGACCAAGCCACAGTCACAGTCACTGATCCAATCAAAGGCCACCTGGCTTATTATTCCAGATGCTACTCTAGATTTTTTTTGATCGATCACACATGGGTCTCCATATGTATTTTTCAAACTTCTGTCTGGAAAACATTTGTAAATTTTATGAACAGCCAAAATAAATCAAACAACTCTCCTCTTATTCACACATTAACATCTAAGTTTCTAGCATGTAATCTAACCCCCATTTAATTTCTGAATAAATTTTACCCAGAGAAGATAATGACTTGACCAATATCTCACAATTAAAAGAGTGACAGAACTTGAAGTAGAAACAAGGTTTCTAGATTCCTTGTCCATACAGTGCTCTTTCCAGGACCATGCTAGATATTCTCATACAGTTAAAACCATCCAATGAACATGAAATTTCACATTATAACCTTTCCCCTATTTCTTCCAAATTTTATTTGCCTCTTTGTCTCTTTCCCACCAAAATAGGAACCAAAAATATAAATCACTGTGTTTAAGAGAAAGGTAAGTTGTATTTTTCATGCATAACTATACAACACACACCCCAAAGGTCAAGTGAACATATACGTGCATGTTCACATCACCAGAGATGAAATGATTCCTGGATGGGAAGAGAGTTGACCCACCTCTCATTCTGCTCCATGTGTCATTACCATGGCACATCTGGTTACCAGCATCCCAGCCTGTCTCCAGCAATGCTAACATTGTGAGCCCACACTAGGCTTGTGCTGGACAGTCTCCTTACTCTCTCTCTTTTCCTACCCAGAAACCTGCCCTGATCCCAGCTCACATGTGTCTAGGCACACACACAGCAGTGATATTTCCTCTTCTCTCCCAACCTTCCTTTCTTTCCTCCGCCTTTCTGTTCTTCTTTCTCTTCACCCTTTTCTATTCCTTCTCCTCTTTCGTCCCTAACCTGTACAGTGACAACCAGTGAACCTTTTCTAGTTTATATTAATAGACTCCTGGTCTGGGTGGATGACCTGGAAAAATCATTCTTCTCAATATGCTTGTTTATGTACTAAGGCTTGGGTTTAAGAAGAAAGAGCCAGGCTACATAGAGTGACACTTCAGGTCAAAGAAATATCCTTGTCAGATTTGTTCTGTACCCTGTGGATTGTCTTTAAAATCTTTCTCATACACATGTGAAATTAATGCAACTTCTCACTTCTGATTAATTAAAAATTGGACTGCTTTTGTAAAAAAATTGTGAATTTGTCAGCTATCAATTGTTAGCCAGATACAGTTTGCTAGTCTCTGGGTGACTTAACTCAGTGTAACATACCAGAATAGCTACTGTGAAATACCTGTGCCAAACATAATAAAATATTAAATTATAATATATGAGTCTAATCTATGAATATACAACTGCTTTAAAGAAACAGATATGCAATGAACTCTAGCAAGTTCTCCAAATGGGCACGGAATCCCTTTTACGCTGCTCTGTTAGGACTCTGACGCATAACTGTCCCTTCTGTCTTCTGTGCCCTTAAGCTACCTTCCACTTGGTCCATTCTCCTCAGTAGAGAAATATACAGACAAATGCTCTCACACATTTCAGTGGATTATCCTTTTTGCCCACTCTCTTCCAGATAATGAACTAATATTGTCAATGTATAGTCTACCATTCCTGACTTTAATTTTTTCTCTCTGAACCCATCTCCATGTAGTTTCTACTCTTACCACTCTACTGAGGGTCTTCTCCCAAGGGTCACATGTGATCTCCTAATCAGCAAGTTAGCGTTCCGGTTTTGGTGTTTCTAAGAACTCTTAGAACAATACAACAATGTTGACTATTGACATCCTCATATATCTATTAGAATACACTTGAGTTTTCTGGATTACAATACTAGCTCCTTTGTAGAATTAATTAAATTCAATTACAGTAATTATCATAATTTTCTAACACTCAAATATTCTCGTCTTTTTTTCCTAAGAACTTTATTTATTTGGGATTATAATTCTTATATATTTTATATCCCATTTTCACTTAAATATAGTGTTAGATTTCCCCATGTCATTATAAATTGTGTAATCATATCATTTTAGTGAGTACATTTAGTTTAGCATATAGATTAACCAGGATTTGCATAATCAAGTCCCAGTTTTGAGACACATTTAGTTATTCTCAGCACGAGTTGTGCTATTAGGAAAGTTTGGTGTGTAATATTTAACTCAATCTCTATTTATTTCTGGAAGGGGACTCACCATGTGGAAGAATATGAGTATTTTGATAGTATTTAAATATCTGCTACATTCCTTCTCAGAAAATTTTAAATAATACATTCTCCCCAGCAGTACAAGAGATGGTTCGTCTTTTTACATACTGACATTTCTGCCAGTTTGAAAAAAAAGTTGGTAAATATGATACACTACATATTAAACTCTTTGATTTATGAAACATTTTGCTATTTCTGCTGCTTTCATCTTACTGCTTTTTAAAAATATAAGACTCCTATTCTCATCTATTGTTTCACATTTTCTGGTCATGTTTTATTCTATACCCATGAGTTATACCATCCTCATCTATGGACTTAATTACTACCCTCAAGTGACATACCTTTTTACCTCATTCTGAAAGCCAGACCCATATCTACAACCAGCCCTTGCTCATCTGTACCCTCTAGAAAATGCCTCCACCACTGTTTTTTTATTCTTATACTTCATTTTTGTTTGTTTTTAATTGAAGTAGAGTCAGTTACAATGTGTCAATTTCTGGTGCACAGCACAATGTCCCAGTCATGCATATACATACATTTAATTGTTTTCATATTCTTTTTCATTAAAGGCTATTTCAAGATGTTGAATATAGTTTCCTGTGCTATACAGAAGAAATTTTTTTAAATCTGCTTTTATATAAAGTGGCTAACATTTGTAAATCTCAAAATCCCAAATTTATCCCTTCCACCACTATTAAGCTGCATTTTCCTGAGGCAGCCGCACCCAGTCCAATGGAGCTTAAATCTTAGCCCAGGGGCTCTTTTAAATTCTGAGTTCCTTCCCAGATCTTTCTCCCTCAGCCTAGAGGTAGTAACTACTTTCTGCCCTTGTAATTCTCTTAGAATATATAATTCTTTTAGTTTCATTTAACCTTTTAAATTCAGAATTCTTTACATTAAATCATCCCTGTTCAAATACTGGTGTGCCTTCTGTCTCCTGCCTGGACCCTGGCTTATTCACCAGCTTTCTTATGATTGATGTTGACATGATATATTTTGTTTACCCTTTCACTTTCAACTGATTCCTAAATGTAAAATAAGTCTATTCTTTGTTTACCTATATAAGATTTATCCTTCTTTTGAATGAGCTGATTTGAACTTATTTATGTCCACCACTCTGAGGATTTTTAAGAAAAGTGATTTTAGTTTATCTGTTTTGTTCTGGTTGTTAAGGTGAAGTAATCATCTTTTGCTACTTTCTGCACATTAACTAGGAGGGGATTGTCTCTCTAATACCTTAATTGGGCACAATGCTACCTGGTCAATCTGTTCAATCCAGCCCCTGGTTACCATAATTATCATTTAACATTCATCACTCCTCAGCTTGATATCAAAATAACTGATTAATTGGTCTCTCTCGCACTCTCGCATGGAAACTCAATCCACTACACCATAGTTATGCTCTTAGAAAGCAAATATGATGATGTCATTCACTGCTCTGTGTGATAACCTCTGATGGCTTCTTCTTGCCAAAAAGATAAGACCCATAGACAACCTCGCACCAGGTGAAATCTCCACCTTCTCCCTTTATCGCTTCCTACTAAGGAGTCCTATTAATGAACCACTCGGATTTTCCCCACATGCCTCAAACAGACAATGCATTCCTGTAAGAACCCAATGTTCTTTTCAATCTCCACAGTCTTTATTTCAACAAAATTCTCCTGAACTTGTAAAAGATGTTTTTTTCAGGTTTTTTAAATTCCGTGTTTCCTGTGAAGCCGCCTCTGATCCCCTTAGTTGTAGGTAATGTCTGCCTTACTCTCTCACCACAGCTGTTCAGATTTCGGTTACAGCACACTAGTCTAATTCAGTGGTTCTCAAACTTCACCGTGCGTCAGAATCACATGGAAACCTTGTTAAAATACAATGTGTACTGGGTCCTGCCCAAATTTCTAGTTCAGTATCTCTGTGGTGGTGCCAGAGAATTTGAATTTTTAACACATTTCCAGGTGATTCTTCTACTTCTGGTCCTGGAACCACATTTTTAAAAACATTGGTCTAATGAGTTTAGAAAATTATTGCAATAGTTCAGGTGAAGGATATCAGCCTTCTCAATCAATTTGCTACAGAATCGGGAAAGGTTACATGGTTTTCCATCCAAATAATTTTATATATTTTGATTAAAATATAACTAAAAAATTAACTGAGTAGAACAGTTGAGGTGAATAAGGGCACATTAAAAAGAGAGTAACTAACCACAGGCAGTTTCACTTTTCCATCTATATGCTGAGAAATATTTCTCAATAGCCAGTCCTTACAGTCTGTAACAATAGAACAGCATACAATTTCAAGAGGAAATTTTAGCAAACTAAAGTTTCTTTTCAATAATTAAGCTGCTTTCTTGTGGCAGAAACCAAGGGCATTTTACAAATTGTTCCATCATTATGACTGTGTAAAGCCTTGCATATCGGTTTTGGGATAATTATATTGGTTGTCAGGAATATAAATGCTTTTCAGATAAAGCCAATCTATGGATAGATTTCAGGGTCTGTCGCATTTCAGTTGCCTAGTGTGATTCTTTGAAAACCTCAGCTTATTAGGAAAGAATGGCCCTTACCATATGTGCAGCATTAAGAACATCTGGGAACACCATCAAAGCAAGAAATTTTTTACTTTCCACTGGCATGAAGAAGCCATTGGAAATTTCACAGATGTTTGAATCTCAGGATCCCTGGATAGTAGGAAATTGATGCAGACTGCTGGCGTTGACCAAGTAATTTCTCCTAGGAACTGCACTGCTACCCCAGTGAGAAAAATGAGAGGTTGTTCCTAACGGGAATACATTTCTTCCTAAATAAAGTTGTAAGTGAATAATCTAATTTGTCATTGAATGTCATTGTAATGTATACGAGGCTAAAATCATTAACACACCCACAGTGGTTACAATTAGAATCACATGAACAATGGAATATTAGTGAAACTCATGCATTTCTCAGGTTTAATGCAGTTTGGCATTTATCTTCATGATTTGGGGGTGTTTTTGTGTTTTCCAGGGAGCCTATCTACAATATGTCATTATATCAAAATCAAAATTACTTAATATCTAGTCATCCCAATTTTGGAGAGTCATTTAAACTCGATTAATTACAGGTTCACAACTAGGATCTGAGGACTTTGTGCATGATTCTTGATTACTAGGTGATGGTTGTAAACCCCCAGTGAAGATGTGTCGTATCAGAATCACACGGGCACTTTTACCAATTTTGATTTTGTTCAATACCTATGAGCAGGTTCCCGTCTCTGACATCACTGATGAGCCCTCAGCTCTATTTGGAAAAGGGAGGAATAAAGGGAAGATAGAACTAGCTGTGTGTATTTAGGAATAGTTTCTCAGGTAATTCATAAGGAAGTTTATCTCAGTATTTTTTGCAGTGGCAGCACTTTAGAAGAAATCTGAATATCCTTCATTTGGGAAGATTTGGGCAAAATGTGGTCGATGCACACAATGGAGTATTCTGTAGCACTTAGAAGTAACAGACTATATGTCCTCCCAAAAACATGACTAGATCTAAAATGCATAATGATAATTAAAAAAACAGAAAGTGATATGTGATATAAAACTATTTGTGTAAATTTTTTTAAAAATGTGTGAATGGAATTACTGATTTTTCCCCACAATATGTTCCTCCTTTCTTTAACAGTAACAGACTTAGGGTTGTGACCTGGTTAGGATATATTTCCCAGGCCTCATGATAATGCATGTGGCCATTTAATCAAATTCTGTCTCATGGATTGGGACTTCATATGCACCATCTCCGGGTTGGGGCCTTTGAGCAGTGGACTGACTCCCCCATATCCTCTTTCTCTTTCCTATCAGCTGCCACCTGCTTCAAATTAAAAAAGAAAATATCGGAAAAGGATGGCCAGAAACATGGTGGAAGAAACCCAGGTTCCTAAATAGGATTTGAAAACCTAGAACTTAGATCTGGAACAACCACCTGGACTGGAATATGAGCGAGAAAAAGAAACTTCTTTTAGTTTGAGACAACACAATTTTGCTTGTTTTTGTTGTTGTGACAGAAATTAAGCCTAATCTCACCAACATACATGCAAAGAAACACATTTTAACACACATGTATAAACAAAAGTACATGTAATAGAGGTATCAGGACAGCTTTGGGCTGCTTGGGAAGCATGGGACAAGGAGTGGGAATTAAAAGGAATCTGTATGCCACATACACGTTCTCAACAGTGGGCCACCGTTTGGATGAATGATGGTGGCCTGTGGCCTATGCATGTGATAACACAAACTTCTGTAACCAGATTAAAAAAAGATGAAAGAGAAAAAATAAAGGTGGAAGTAAAAACCATAAACAATAGCTATGTTTCCACTCAAGGAAAATCTTTGTATTTTGTTGGGTAACACAATGTGCATAACAGTGAAGATGAAAACACTCCAAAAGTGTTTAAAGGATAAGAAAGCAGGAGAGTAACAAAAAGAAACCCATTCCTTGAATTTTAAAATGTCAAACAAATGAAATTTATGTCATCAATCAAGAGAGAATACAATGAAACATGTGATAGAAGATGAAAAGGCCAGATCCAAATATTCTTTGAATAATTAGTAACTAAATCTCTAAAAATGATCGGCAACCTTCCTTGTAAATTGAATTCCTAAAAGTAGAGTCCTAATTTTAGGTTTTAGAAAATAGGCTTTCTTTTCATATGAGAGTAAAGTCAACTACTAAATTAATAGAACTTCTGCCCTCTTTCTAGATTTCTATTACGCTGGTTCATGAAGACATATTCAATCATCCAACACCTCTTTAGTTTGCATCTATAATAATCTATGCCTGAAAATTAATTTTAAGGTGATGGAATAAAAGAGCTGTGAAATACAAGAAACAAATATTTGGCATTGCAGAATTTTAGTTAACTCTCAAAAAAATAATGATCAAAATGATAAAGGAAGTGCTTCCTCTAATATTGCAAACAAATGGAATGTTTTTCACATTTTTTAAAACTGGCTTTTAAAAATAAAACTCATATTACATACTTATCACTGTCATCTCCCCATTGAGCTCCCATTAATATTAAAGGGAGTTCAGTTTAATACATTAACATCTCAGTGAGAATCTGTCTCATTATAATTATCACTGACCTTGTCAATTTAAAATCTTAGCTTGGATCGAAATTAAATCTCAGCTATTAAGAACAAAGTAAAAGCAAAGGAAAGGTAGAACATTCTTAACGAAGGGACCAATAAATTAATATGTTAACTGTAGAACTTGAATGTAAACCTTACCTGTATGTTTGTATGGATGCATTTACACACGTACTTATAATGTTGAAGTGCTTGCCATTTACATTGACATTATATTTAAATTGCTTTCAATCCTATGTATCACAATAACCTACAGGGCTTTTAAAAATTAGGAATACAAAGGTAATGCTTAGAGATTCTGATTCAGTGCATATGGGTGAATCTCATGCTTGTGTGTTTTTTAAAAGCATCACAGATAATTCTGATACATCCCCCCAGGATTAAGATCCTCTGTTCTCTGTCATAGATGATATAAGTGCGTCTAACTTTAATATATGAGTCTGAACCCTAAATCTAGTTGTGACTCCATTAAGCCTCTCTAATTGCACCCAGAATTGTCATTTTGGCAAGACTTTAGGACGTATATTTTCCATCAACACACAAATCTTGCACTGACCTCACTGACATTTAATAAAGCTACAATTGTCAACTTTTGCTCCAAATCAGATAAATAAATAACTTCCAATAGAAAAGCTGCAGCAAAATTGTCTATTGAGATAGAAAATTTAACTGAATTCTAGGTTTTAGGAACGAGCAGAATTCAGTAATAAATATTTTTCTGCATTTCTCCCATATGATAAAGGTTTACTGACTTCATTTTTATACCTACGTATAAGTGTTTGGACTTTGGGGAGCTGTATGATGGAGGGAAGGCACGAGGAAAGGGGAAGGGGGAAGAAGGAAAGTGAGGCAGAGGGGGAGGACAGGAGAGAGAGGACAGAGAACAGAGGTGCAATGGGGTTGAGTGCTTTGCTTTGTGTCTGTTGGTTTCCTCAATTGTTTTCCATTGGAATCTTGCCCCAGATTCCATATATAAGGCAGATTAAAAGGGAGATACTCCTGATGAAGTTGGTGTGTGTGAGGGAGGCGGGGGGAATGTTGGGGGGTGGGGACCAGAGTCCAAAGAACCACCCACTAACTCTCTTGTTCACATTAAAGACCTCTAGGGACTTACAGAAAATAATTTGAAAAAAGACCCTTGTCTTCAGAATAAAGGGATCTGTTCTAAAATCTTGGCTTTCCTATTTGTCAATTGTATAATTTAGGTAAGTTTTCTTTAAAAAATTGCTTTGACTTAGTTTCTTTTTCTATAAAAGCGGTTTTTGAAAACCCACTCTCATATTTTTGTGAGTAGAACTAGCATACACAAAGTTCCTAGCACATGGTAGATTTTAATAAATGGTAGCTAGCATTATTATTATCACTTGTAGGATAAGACATCTACTAAATATCTCTCAGTACATGTCTTGTATGAATAAATAGTTTTAGCTATTAGTGTCTGAGCATTTTATCATCGATTTTGCTCAAACATTATTTTTGTACTTGTTCTCAGCAGTATGATGAAAAGGTATTTTTATAAACAACACTTCAAAGGTATGAAGTTGCTTTTCATCAATTGGAAACTCAGTTAAATCTCACCTCTGGATGATCTGACTCATTTCCCCAAAGTTCTGTATAGACAAGGTTTTACTATGGGTGTGTGTCTATAGTTACTTGTGTTTGTATGTCTAGATATTTTCCTCTTAACAATAATGTAAAGGCAGTAACAGAAAGGATATTCCATTTTGTAGAACTACTGCCTAACTTTCCTGAGGAGCACCAGTTAAAGTAGATGTTGATATTTGCTTTAGGGTTTCAATGTGATACTTACTGTTCTCTTCTGAGTATAAAGATATAACATTTAGAAAATATAGAAAAGTATAAAAAGGAAAAAAAAAATCCCAATCCTTAAGTCTAATTCCTAGGGGTAAACCTCTGGGAAAAAAAGGTATGAAATTTTTAACACCTCTAATAAATGATGGCAATTTACTTTTTGGAAAGATTATTCTGATTAATACCCTTATCATCATTTGATGAAAGTAAATGTCTACCCCCAGTTTGACTGAAAAAATAACTTGTTTTGTTTGACTTTTCAAATATCAGAGAACTTTATTCAGCTGTGCACAGACCTTTTAGATATATTTTTCTGTTCTTTGTTCATTTATGTCCATTGACTGTGAATGTTAGCATTTTCTTTATAATGGGTGGATCACATTACAATTGATAATCCATCCCTTTGTCATATTTGATGCAATTTTTCTGTTTAAGTTATTCTAAGCTTGACTATTCTATACGCCAGAACAGAAAATGTTTATAATTAATGCTCCTGAACAAACAGTTAAGGGCAGAAATATTTCCCTATTGTTTCCTTATATGCAGTAGGGGTCCCTCCTCCATGACTGCAGTATGTCATAATTATATGTGTACTTGGTTCCTTTCCTGCATTGAAGGGGAGATATTGTTTTTCAGAAAAAAAGAGGAGCCACATGCCCTATTATGTATGTGACTTCTTTTCTTCCTCATATTCCCCACCTCTAGTTTAGTTAAATATTCATCTGTAGTTTCAGAATATATTCTAAGACTTCCATAATTATCATTTATCTATCATTCTTTGAATCATATTAAGGACTATTTTCAAGCTCTTCAAGTGGTTATTCAATTTCCCATACACTGTTTCTGAATAATCCATTTTTATGCTTGTTATGGATTAATAAAGATAATGATAGACAGATAGGTAGGAGAAAAGCTAGTTAGGTAGGTAAGTAGGTAGGTAGCTAGAAAGATAGACAGATAGACAGGTAGGATTACAGGTATTGGCTATTCCTTCCTTTACTAAAAAAGATTAAAGAGGACAAGGGGTATTGGCCAAAATTACAATACTGTGCTTACTAGCATGGCCATTTCAATATTCATTTCTTGTAATTAAAGAATAAAAGAGCCCTTTTCTTATTCAAACAGAACTAATTAGAAACAGGAAAATAGATACTATGTTGTATTAATATAAACTAATGAGTTTATGGAAGGGGCTGTTGTTTGCCAAATTCTAAGTAAGGTAATCTTATGTTTGTTTTGCCCAGGGCAGTAACGATTTACATATGTCCTTTCACTCTCATAAATGACTTGCTCTGCATGATTAGTTTATGGTTACATAATTATAATGCAATTAGAACTACTAAAGAACAAAGGAGCAAACTAACTAGCATCAGTAAAGAAAGTGAAAAATTGACCTAAAAGGGAAAACCCATATATACATTGAATCAAGATACCTGAAACTAAAAAACCTTCTTGCCCTTCTCTTGAGAATTTTAGATGTCAACAAGAATTATAGACTGTCCTGGTAAAGTCCCTTGGGTGCTTTCCAGACAGAGTGAATCAAACTTTGGAAATGTCCTAATGTAGTACAAGAGAAATTGAGAAAGTGAGAATTTCATTTGTACTGAGGTTTCTTGCAAAGTAGTAAACTTTGCATGAAGCAATTAATGAAGTGAGGTGTGCTGGACGGATGCTAAGTTTAGCAGTGAAACTAAGCCCATAAAGATAGTCCTTATTCCACTGAAGTGTTTTCTTTTCAAACTCTGAAAAATCTCTATGTGATGTATACCTTAAATGTTGCTCTCACTTATGAAAAATTATCACAGTTCAAATGGAAAAGAAATTCATCTACATTGTATAGCCAAATCTGGGGTCTGATGGAGTAGGAACATTTTATCAAGGGAGATCAATTCTCTTCAGAAGCCATCAGTATATGGAGCAAGAGGTCAGACCAAGGACTATTATCTGTTGTAACTTTATAATGTATCTTAAAATTGGATAAAGTAAATTCTGAGACATTCAACTACCACATTTGAATTATTCGGGTACAAAAAACATTTTTTTTGAGTGCCATGATGGAGTAAGATGGTGTGATGGAGACTAGATACACCTTCTCACTTGAAACAACAAAAAACAGGGATATGACCATAGGAGTCACTGAACATCAGTCAACAAAGGAGAGTGATTTCTGACAGACAGGAGTCAAATAAGGTAAGCCCTATGTTGGCCTTAGCTTATTGCCTTCAGAGGTTTCCAGCCTGCAGCACAGGAAGGGGGAACTCAGGCAATACCCAGTAGATTCTCTGAGTGAGGAGATGTAAGTTAGAGCTCTGGGAGACTAAGACGGCTAAGCGTTCATATAATAGAGTTGTGCAGAGAGAGAACTTTTCAGATCTCCAAAGAATTCCCTAGAGTATTCAACTAAGTATGGATCAGATGAGGAAACTACACAGAGCCAGGGAAGGAACCATAAAAAGATTAGAATAAATAGTGCCTAGAACTCACACAGAACCAGGAAATGTACCTGTTCTCACCATCTAGATGGCAAAAGCTCAAGATTCATAGGGTATCGGCACAGAAGTCCTTTGCCTTAGTAGTGGAGAATTACTAGCTCTCAACTGAGCACACACCTGGCCTTTCACAGCAAATCTCAAAAGCAAGGCTCCAAAGGATCAAACTGTATCCTGATTGAATACAAAAATATCCAGCATTCAACAAGTTAAATTTTACAATTTCTGCCATACAATGAAACCTTGACTGATACACAAAGGAGCTCTTCCACCTTAGTTTTTCTCAGCTGCAAAATGATTATAGTAATAGTACCTATTTCTTAAGTTTTCTTTGAGAATTAAGTGTGTTAATGCTTATACAAGGCTTTTAGGGTGGGAATGGATAAATTGAGAGTTCGAGGTTTGTAAATACCAACTACTATATATAAAATAGATACACAAGTTTCTACTGTATAGCACAGAGAACTATATACAATATCTTATAGTAACCGATAGTGAAAAAGAATATGAAAAGGAATACATGTATGTATATGTATGACTGAAACATTATGCTGTACACCAGAAATTGACACAATATTGTAAATAGACTATACTACAATTAAAAAAATAAAAAACAAACATTCATGAAAAAAAGCTTTTATACTACCTGACCCATAACAAGCATTCTATAAATGTCTCTTATTATTCTTATTTTTATTCTAATAAGAATACTCTATTTTCCCATTTGGTTATAACTTCTCCCTCTGCCCTCAGTCAATATGCATTATGGACAGTGTTCTATCCCCTCTTCTAGGTAGGTAACTCAGGTCTAATAAATGATAACATATCATTCCTATGACCAAAGTGATTTGCTTAAGGATAGAATCAGGACCCAATCAGAGTTACTGATACATAAGAAGAGTTTTGCAATCTTGGGATAAAGAGATTAGTTCTTTCAAATCACATCATCTAAGAGTATTTGGGGTCTGAAGTCTTTAGAGCCATCTTGTGGTAAGGGGTTTTACAATGGAGGCACAGCTGCAGTAGCAGGACTGTGAATTAAAGAAACCAGTTCTTAATGAAATTATTTGAACCCATCATCACACTACTCACAAATCTAGTCAAGCACTGAAATGGTCCTAGTTCATAAGCCAATGGTTTCTGTCTGCTTCTCTTTTTCTCTCTCCCTCTCTCTTTTCTCTCTCTCATCTATTTTTCTTTTAGAAGTTGAGTTTCTATCACTTGAAAACAGAAAGACTCCAATTGATTCAGACATTCAGAAATAGGGTGCTAAATATACCATTCTAATATGTGGATTTAGATTATCTGGAATCAGGTAGAAGGCAAAAAGGAACTCTCCGGATTAGGCTGAATATTGACAACTTTTTGTTCTTTTATGCTGTAGACAAACAGGTTTAAAAACAAATGCCTCTAGTTTTTGAAGAATCAGAGCTTGGTCATTTCAATGCTCCATCATTAGGTGCCTTTGTACAATATATTAAAATGTTGGAATGTGTTGAGTACCTAGAACCATCTTCAATAACACTACTTGAGAAAAAATTGTCCTAGACTGAAACTGTCCCATTTCAAGTCAGAGTAAAGATAATACAACTTTAGTAATATAGCCCCCTGCTGTCTGTTTTGTAATCTGAGGTGGTCGCAAGTCCATTAATTTGTGTTGGAAGAGAAGAACTCTTTATCTTAAACTAAAGTTAATGTCAGAGGGGACTGGGAAGTGGGTTTCCTAGCAAGAGGCAGGATCAGGTCCTGGAAGAAGCCTTCTCCACTAGCTAGGATATGGTCAACCTATACATCAGATTTAGTCCTGGGTTTCTTTGTGCACTGCCCACAGCTAATAATGGCTTTTACATGTTTAAAGTGTAAAATAAAACTAAGAATAAGGTATAGAGACCTTATGTGGCTAGAAAAGCCTAAAATACGCACTATCTGGCCCTTTATCTGAAAATAATTCCTGGCAGATCGTTTCCAAGAACCTCTTGTTTGGCTTCTCTGCCAGGTAAAGGAAACAGTCACAGTCTTCCCATGTGAAGAGAACAGACAAGACGCAACTGGAATGCATTCATAAGAAAGGGAATAGATTAGTAGTTCCTTCCCACCTTAACATATATATATATATGTTATATATATACATACACACACTATACACACACACACACACACATAATTTTTTTTCTCCAAAACTGTCATAAGACAGAGGCTAATATGGACAGCATGTAAATGAGGGCTTTGGGATCAGTGGAGTACTGAGGCCAAGGCTGCTTTCTGGGAACTAAATATTTCTAGGAAGATTTCCATATTTAAAGGCTCAGCAGTCTTTGACCCTCCTTAATGACCTCTGATGTTTAAAATAAGAGAATTAATTGAAATCATGGCACTTTTTAAAGAAGATGTAGTATGAGAACAACTTCATGTTTGAACCATGATGGTAAAATTAAATATCTGACTTCTCCAATAGATGTAAAGTGAAATGGCCTCTAAAAGAATGCAGGTCCCAGAAAAGACATTCTGCTAAATACCCATCTCCAGGATGGCCATGGAACACGGTAAACATGGATTCTCTCAGAAATTATGCCTGGAGCTGGCAGGCCTGACTGGTCAGGAAACCAAGTCCACTGCCAGAAGAAAGTTCTCACTTCTGTCCAGCATGATGGGACATGTGCTGTGTCCTGGTGACAACTACATTGTTTCCTAGATCCTCCTGTTTTAAATTGAGTTGATTTCATCACATTAATTCTTCACTTTCTACAATGTTTATTCTGTTTTGGAGTGCCTGTAAGACCACATGGCATGTTGAAATCTGTGGCATTTGTAGGTGTACACAGGATAGAATGAGACTCCCAGTGGTCTAGAAGAGGGAGTTAGCAAATGCTTTTTAAAGACGTGATCATTTTAGGTTTCTTTATGGGAAATGTGTGTGTGTATGTCTGTGTGTATGAGAGAGACAGTGAAAACAGTGGGCTCTCTGCATAACCTGTTTGTTTGCTATGTTTGTTATGCATAACCACACTATCCAGTTTTCTCTTTCTTGTTACTTTACGTTGATTCCTCTTTGAGAATCAATTCCATTCCCGTTCTTCTCCCATATGTTCCTGGAGTTGACCTTATCCCTGGTGAGTGAGAACTAACAGAGTATTTCATATGTGGATTTCATCGGGATAAACATACTATTCATGTGCTTCTTTACCAACGAAATACAAGACTTTTGCTGGACGTTCTGGAAAACAGAGAGCTTCATTCTTTCTTCAATAAATTTCAACCTACAAGAACAGCAACAAGAGCTACAGAATTCTTGTGACTACGAGAGACCTAAGAAGAGTCCTCAAACTGAGTAAGTGGAAGCGAGGGTGAAAGGGAGGAAGAGAGAGAGAGACTAACTAGTTTCCAGTGATAGCAGTTAAGCCGTGGATCAAGTCAATTAAAGCCAAACTACTCTGAGTTCTTCAATCACTTGAGCAAATAAATCCATTTCAATCTTAAATGCCACTTTCCATCGCAGTTTTGCAGTATGCAGTATAGTCACTCCTTGAGGAATACAGTGAACGTTTCTTCCTTTCCAAATATATAGAAGTAAATAAATAAATAAATAAATAAATAAGCTCAATAATCTGTCAGTGCTCCTCCCGTTACAGAATCCAATCTAATTTGTCCTCCACATTAATTAGGGCACTCAAAATCTTACTTTTCCACCGTTCTAAATTCTGTGAGTTATTTTCGATTTTCCAACTGACCTGCTTACATCAGGCACAGTCATTACTAGAATAAATTACACGCAGTAACTTCCGAGGAGCTCTTACATCCAAAAGGATGTTTGAAATCTGGTCTAAAGCCAAAAAAACTTGATCTGAAGAAGTTAAAGTTTTCCCAATCTTTGTTAAATTGTCTTGAAAAGAGATGTTCAGAGCAGTCAATAGTAAAGCAGAACAGTCCCCCTGAATGACTGCTTACAACTATCGTGCAACCATAAAAATAAACAAGCAAGCAAACAAAATCTTATGGTTATCTGGACTTTCAGAAACATTCAGAGACTGGATATAGGGTTGATTTACGATGTCAATGAACTGTGGATACTTTTCTTATTAAAACAGTCTCCCAAGAATATGTGGAGAAATGATGGAACTTGAGAGGATGACCCTGAGAAAATTTTCTGTGCCTTAGCCATGTTTATGGTGAGATTTCTGTGACAGTTTTATCATGTGTGACAGCATCTCAAATTATCATTTGTGTGGTTTCCCATCAGCCAGGGTATACACAGGAGTAAATATGCACTGATACGTGGCTTTGCTCACACTGTCAGTCAAGGGTCTTTTTCCTAGCTATTTAATCTATACTATCTACAGTTTTAGTTACCCAGTAGCTATTTTTCTAATCTACATATACGTAGGTATTAAGGGGAAATTTTGCTCAAGAAAGATGATCACCAGGGCTTGAAAATTCTGTTATCCTTTGCTCTTAAATTTAGAGTTAGCCATATGACCAAGTTCTATCCAAGTTAAGTAGGGGGACAAATTGATGATTTGATATACGTGAAATGATCATATACAATTAAGCTAACTAACATATAATTAACCCACATAGTTACAATTTTCTTCTTTTCTCTTTTTTTAAATTCTTTCTTCTGTGGTAAGAATACTTCAACTCTATCGTCTTAGCAAATTACAAGTATTTTAAGTATTTCTGTCACAGAGTGTCAAAACACCTTGGGATTGCCTGAGTGATAGATGTGTCTCTGGTACGGTAATGAGGTGATTCATGGCGGGCTCCCTAGATAGCTCAGGAGGACTGTTCAGCAGAAAGTTCGACCACATGACTAGAAAGTTGAATCTTTGGTCCAGTCCACCTTTTAGGGAAGAGAAGGAGGCTAGAGATTGAGCTCAATCATGTAGTCAATGTAGTTAATAAATCATGCTTACATAATGACTCTGGACACTGAGGTCCAGTGGTGTTCATAGTCATTGAACACATTCATGTGCTGGGAGGCTGATGTGCCCAGATTATACCACAAGAGAGCACAGAAGCTTCATTTCCTCTTCTGTTAGAACTTACCCTATGTATCTCTTCAATTCGGCTATTCCTGAGTTGTATCCTTCATAAAAAAAAAAAGTAATAATAAGTATAGAACTTTCAGTGAATTCTATGAGTTGGAGTTATTCTAGTGAAATATTGAGTTTGAGAGGTCCCTGGGTTGGTTAGTCAGACGTACAAGCAGCCCCAAAGACAAACTGGTGTCTGAAGTGAGGGCCATCTTGTGAAAGACTGAACTCCTTAACTTGTGACTTATTGTGATGCTAACTCTCAGTGGTTAGCATCAGAACTGTATTGTAGTCTACCTTAGTTGGGATGAAAATGGAGCATTTTGAAATTTCTATATTGAGGAAGTGTCCTTCTCAAGACACTTGCATTTGTTAGTGTTTGTTAGTTTTTATCAAGAAAGGATATTGGATTTTGTCAAATGTGTTTTCTGCATCTATTGAGATGGTCATGTGGCTTTTTTGTCCTCTACATAATTTTATAGTGTGGTACAATTCTATGATAAAGGTTATAGTGTGTGTGACCCTTTATATGTTGCTGGATTCGGTTTGCTAGTGTTTTACTTATATTTTCATAAGACATATTGGCCTGTAGGTTTCCTGCAATATCATTGTTTGGTTCGGGTATCAGAGTAATACTGGCCTCACAGAATGATTTGGAACATGTTCTCTTCTATTTTTTGGAAGAGTTTTTGAAAAATTAGAAATGATTCTTCTTTTATTTTGTTAGAATTCATTATTGAAGCCATCTGGGCCTTAGCTTTATTTTGTAGGAAATTTTTAAATCACTAATTGGGCTGGGTTGAATAGCGTACTCTCAAAATTCACGTCCACCCACTCACAATCTGACCTTATTAGAAAATCAAGTCCTTGCAGATGTAATTAGTTGAGTCCATACTAGATTAACACGGGCCCTAACTCTAACATAACTGGGATCCTTATGAGGAAAGAAGAGAATACACAGACAGACAGATGCACGCAGAAGGCTATGTAAACGCAGCTACAAGCTGAGCAACGTCGGGGACTGCCAGCGGCCAACATAAGCTAGCAGGAGATGAGGGAGTTTTCTTCCCTAGGGTGTTCAAAGGGAGCATGGGTCTGCTAACACCTTTACTTCAGACGTCTGGCCTCCCAAACTGTGAGAGAATAAATTTATGTTATTTCAACAGCCTAGTTTGTTGTAATTTGCTACAGCATCCCTAAAAAATTAATACTCTAATTAAATCCTTTATTTGCTATAGGTATATTCAGATTTTCTGTTGGAGGGAGTCAGTTTCAGTAGATTGTGCCTTTCTAGGAATTTGCACATTTCATCTCAGTTACCTAATTTTCTGACATACAACTGTCTGTGGTGTTTCTTCATGCTGTAAGATGAGTAGTAATCTCCACTCATTCATTCTTGATTTTAGCAATTTGAGGCTTCTTGTATTTTTCCCTTGGTAAGTCTAGCTAAGGGTTTGTCAGTTTTGTTTATTTTTCGCAAAGAACTAACTTTTGTTTTTACTTATAGTCTTTACTGTGTTCCTATTCACTATTTCATTAATTTCTGTTCCAATCTATTGTTTCCTTTCTCTTTATTAATTAAATATTGATTTTCTCCTTTCTATAATGCCTTAAGGTGGAAAGTTAGCAACTGACTTGAAATATTTCTACATATTAAAAATATTTTAATATGACATTTACAGGTATGCATTTCCTTGTAAGCACTGCCTTGGTTGTATCCCCAGAATTTTGGCATGTTGTGTTTCAATTTTATTTACTTCAAAATATTCTCCAACATCTCTTTTGATTTCTTTTTGACTGACTGGTTATTTAGAGTATGTTGTTTGATTTCCATGTATTTGTGAATATCCCAAATCCCCCTGAGCTATTGTGTTCTAATTTCATTCCACTGTGGTCACAGAGTAAACTCTACATTATTTCACTTTTTTTTTAATTTATTACGGTGTGTTTAATAGCCTATGTTGAAAACTCAACAGTACATTGTTGTGATGATTACTGTATATAACTTTATGTATTTTAACAAAGCTGAGAGAATAAAAGAACAAGTAAAGTTAGAGAGTTTGTAATATTAACTTTCTTATTTAACATTTCTAGTTCTTTTTATTTCAAGTTTTATTTCTGGATTCGAGTTTCCATCTGGTGTCATTTCCTTACTCCAGGACAACTCTACCCTCACTGATCTCTTTTGTGCTGTTATAGTCAGTATATGACATTTTTCTATGTTACACAAAATCTATGATATAGGCCTAACAATACAGTTGTGTATATACTGATTTATAGAAGTATTTTTTAAATTACTTAAGAAAAGAATGGAGGATGCAATTATATTGTCCTTTATCATTTCCTGTGTGATTACTTTTATCAGCACTGTTTTTTTATGTGGATTCAAATTACTCTCTTATGATACTTGCTTTCATTCTGAAGCACTTCCTTTATTATACCTCTTTTTCTCTTATTTATTCTTTTGAATTGAAATATAGTTGATTTACAATATTAGATTTGTTTCAGGTTACAGCGTAGTGATTCAGTATTTTTACAGATTATACTCCATTAAAAGCTATTACAAGATAATGGCTATAATTCCCTGTGCTATACAATATATCCTTGTTGCTTCTCTGTTTTCGTTTATTACATCTTGTAAGGAGTCTATGCTAGCAACAAAGTTTCTCAGTTTTACTCTTCTTGGAATGACTTTATTTTACCTTCCTTATTGAAAGATAGCTTTCTAGATATAAGATTCTTTATGACAATTTTTTTCTTTTAGCACTTTAAATGTATCCTTCCACTGCCTTCTGACTCCACTGTTTCTGATTAGAAGTAAGCTATTAATTTTATGAGAGACATCTCTTGAAATTAAAGGGCCCTTTTTATCTCACAGCTTTCAAAAATTTGTTTTGTTTTTCTTTGTCCTTTTAAATTTTGAGAGGTGAAGTACCTGAGTATGGGTCTCTTTGTGCTTATCCTATGTGGAGTTTGTTATTTCCATGGATGTGTAGATTAATGTTTTTCATCGTATTTGGGAAGTTTTCAGCCATTATTTTTTCCAATACTTTTTCTGCCTCTTTTCTCTCTCCTCTCTTTGGGGTGCTCCAATACATATATGATAGTGTGTTTAATGATGTCCCACATTCTTTTGAGATTCTTTTTCTTTTTCTTCATTCTTTTTCTCTGTTTTTTATATTGCATATCTATCTGTCTGCTAATCCACTGATTTTTTTTCTGCCAGCTAAACTCTGTTGCTGAGACCTGCTAGTGAATTTTTCATTTCTGCTATTGTATTTCTATTTAGCATTTCCATTTAGATTTAAGTAACCTTCTTCTTGACTGATATTCTCTCTTTGCTGAGCCATTGTTATCATACCTCCTTTTGCTTCCTTAAACATATTTATGATAGTTCTTTGAACATATTTGCAATCTGTTCTTGACATCTTTGTCTGCTACGTATGACATCTGGGCCTTCTCAAAGGCAGTTTCTGCTGTCTGCCTTTTTTCCTGTATATGAGTCATGTATGTTTGTTCTGTTTCAAATCTCTCTCTCTCCTCTTTTGGTAGAAGGCTAGTCATTTAAAATAATACATTTTTTTGCAACTCTGAATACCCACACAGTGTTTGATGTTATTGCCTATCTGTTTGGTGACTTAGCTAGACTGTTTCAATGAAGTCTGTTTCTTCTGTAGTATGAAGACTCTGATGTCACTCCTTAGGGCGTGCCGCTTCGGTCATGCACACAGTCACTCTGACGCCCTGGCCCCTTGCTTCTGGGGATGCTAGTGATTTTAGGCAGTCTCTTTTTGACTCCCTTTCTCTTATCCCTCCATCAAGATTCAAGCTGATTTGTCTCTATTAGCATCACATCCAGCAGTTAGTCTCCACTACTTGTTGGCTCATTGTTCTATTGTTTTTGACATTTCCTTAGGTCATAAATTGTTCCACTATTTGATCCAATTGCATTCAAGCTCACTTGCAGGGACAGTCTTCTAGGCTTTTTTCAACACCAGTATAGCTCTTCTTAGTTGTCTCTTTTCCTACTTCTTCCTTTCAAACTTCTAGCTTGTTTACAGTTTCATTTGTTGCTATCATGGAGCAACCAGCATTCTCTCAACAAAATCTTCAATAGAAAAAAGACAAGGTTGCTCTTGTGGGTACAGAAATACTCACTTCAACACCTATTACCCTTAAACTGCAAACCACTCTCTCCTCCCCACAACCAGAGATTATGCAGATTCCTAAGGATTGCTTACAGCGTATTTACTTTGATTTCTTCTACCTTCTTTATAAAAGCATTGGTATTGAAATTAAGATGTCTCTGGTTTATTTATGTGATTTTTATAATGAAAGGAATAAGTTACAAAAGTTTTGGAGGAGAAATACATTTTGTCAAATGTTATACACATTTTCTTTTTTGTAAACTTTTTGTAAATATTTTGCTCCTACAAATTATAAAACCATTGTATAATATAGTATAATTAAATGTAGTTTCAATAACTGCTGAAGTATGAAAACTGCATGAAAATGAATTACACAATCTGTTAGTAAAGTTTAAGGAAAAATATCTATATACATTTTCACACTGTATTGCTATTATAAGTGTTTATATTTTTATTTAATTATATATATTTATATATTTGGAGAGTTTTAGATAAGGAAGGAAACAATTCTCACTAGAGTGTCTTGAGAATTTTTCTTTTAAGTTTTAAAGCGTCATGTTGATTATAATTCCTTTCATTTTAGAAATCATACTACTAAGGTTTTTTTTAATTTTAGCAATTCTCCTAATTTTCCATGAAAAACCTTGTCTTTCTTCCTTAAGAAAAGAAAGGCTACCAGGCTTGAATTTACCTTATATCTCATCAGTCTATATACTAAGTGTACTATATTTTCCATACCTTTGTGTTCTTTTGAACAATATTAAATGTAGCTTTGTCTCTATTATTTTCTTCGGTTATTTTTTGTCCTTTACTCATCGCACAATTAAATTCCCCTCATAACATTAATTTTGTCCCCCTCACTTGACCTTTATACTCTGCCTAAAAATATTTTAAGGATTTTTCCATTTTAAATATAACATAAATTTCCCCAAAGTCACCAGCTGATCAGCTATATTTCTTTCTTTTTATTAAAATATAGCTGATTTACAGTGTTGTGTTAGTTTCTGGTGTACAGCATAGTGATTCAGTTATACATATACATATTGTTTTTCATATTCTTTTTTATTATAGGTTATTACAAGATAATGAATATAGTTCCCTGTGCTGTACAGTAGGATCTTGCTGTTTTATCTATTTTATGTACAGCAGTTTGCATCTGCTAAACCGAAACTCCTAATTTTTCCCTCCCTCCCACATTTCCCCTTTAGTAATCATATGTTTGTTTCTATGTCTATGAATCTGCTTCTGTCTTGTAACTAAGTTCATCTGTATCATCTTTTAGATTCTACATATAAGTGATGTACGATATTTGTCTTCTCTGTCTGACTTCTTCACTTAGTATGATAATCTCTAGGTCCATCTATGTTGCTGCAAATGTCATTATTTCATTCTTTTTTAAGTCATATTCCTTTTCAGTGTCCAATCAAAGAGCCTGAACCTCTTTAAGTTCTATAAGTTTAGTGAATTATTAGATCCTTCTCCAATACTGTTGATAGAAATCCCAGGGCTGTTCCACAACACTCTCGTGGCTCATATTTGCACCTTTAGCTTACTGTCCGGGGTAGATTTCTGTTCTGCTTGTCCTACTCTGCCACACGTCATCATCACTGTCTTGAATTTGGTTTCTCTTAGGCTGCAGTTGTCCTCCCCTAAATGTCTTTGGCTCAAGTGTAGGCATAGGGTATTTTCTTAGTTTTACACAACGGAAGAAACTGCCTAGGCTATGCAAGGCAGTTAACAAAACCTACCTGAAACCTAAAAGATTTAAAAAATGTAATGATGCTATATATACAGTTATCCACTAGAAGGGCTTGGCTTCTGTGTCCTCTGCTGGTCAGCAAGTCTATCATTTTTATCTGCTAGTGCCTAATCTCTGTCAACATTATGAGTACTTACGCAGTGGAATCTCACGGGTTTAGGCTTAAGTTGTGTTTGGTAGGGAAACATGTAAGGCAGCAAAACCAGACGGGAGAACAGAACCAGGAACTGAGATAGAGCCAAATCCAAAAAGGAAAGAAAATAATTCAAGAATCTATAAACTAAAGGGACTAGCATCTGATATCAAAATTAGTGTGAACATTAGGACTCCCGGATAAAATTTGTTGAAAGTACCACCTGATGGTGATCATCTTTAGTCAGGAGAGAAAATAAAGAAAGTTGATGCAAGAAACTATCTCTAGCTTATGGTAATGGGTCAGAAGGGGCATTTATGTGAGTAGACTGTACTAGAATTCATTTTAGATATTTCATTCAAAAAATAATTGCTTACTATATAGCTTTGTGCTAAGCCCCTGACATAATTATGAAAAATAGTGGACCTAATTATTCAGCAAATATTTGCTGGGTACCTACTATGTACCAGAGGTAATGATGAATAAATTATAGTCTATGACTTTGAGGAGCTTATACTCCATTTGAGAAGACATAGTTGTAAACAGCTCATTTCAATACAAAAATGAGCAGGCACACAAATGGAAGAAAAAAAAACAGAACAAAAACAATGTCTCACAACAATATTTTTTAGGCACAATGAGAAACCACTGACATGTATTAACATTTCTTTCCAAGACTGCCACAGAAAGAAGAGACTAAACCAGCCAGGAAAAATACATTCTTCTTCACTGGGGGCATTTTACCTAAAAGGGAACAGTCAGCTAATCATTGTTAGAATGAATATGAAAAAAGTCTAAAGATTCTTCGACCCCCTCATTCTGGTTCTCTGTGCAATTGGTTATGTGTGGACCTAACTTCTAAATGTAAGGCTGTCCAAAGAATCTCATTCACCATCAAAATAAACGACTTCAAGTAACTGCTTACAGAGACAGGCAGACGTACAGAAAACTGCCGAAGCAATTATACAATTATCTAAAGATAATTGCAAAAACAGACGTAAACACATACACAAGCAAAACCTTGCAGACAAAACACAAAATAACTTCCTGCAGCCAAAACATTTCTGTATACAATTATGCAACATCCTGATCTCTTTAATGACTTGGTCATTTCTCACTAACAGTATAACAATATAATCCCAGCCATGGGATTCTTCAAAACAATCATGGAATTTCTCAAATATAAAACACTGGCCAGATATAATTAGTTATATGATTCCTCAAAGACCCAGGACTCTTTCAGACATAAAACACTGACAAGAAACCTATTGTACAGCACCTGGTTTCCCTACAGAAGACCCCCAATATTAAATCATTTCTGTAGACTCTCACTCCAAATTCTTAACTTGATTGGTCTCAAATTCAATGGGACAAACATCCTTCAAATGGCCACAAAACTTTGATTAATGAGAGCTCTGGAAATGAGCCAAGTTTGCTGAGTGTCGGCAAATCCTTACTGGTTGATCTCAGCATCTGAAAAACTGGAGAGACAGAATAATCTCAATGGTAAGTCTGCTGTGGCTTTTTTTCATTCAAGCATAGCCCTGGCTTTACTTGAACGGCTCCTCATGAAACAAGAGGGTATTTATGAGCTGTTCACAATGGTTTAAAAAAAATTTCTTTGACAAATTAATTGTTTGTACCTGTCAAAATTCTGTTCCAGCTTGCTGCAAGAGGAGAGTCCTATGCAGTCCTGTAAAAAATTTCTTCTTTGAAACAAAATTTTGTAAGAAAAGAAGCTAATTAGACAATGATAAGTTAAAGATAAGACAAAAATAATAATGTAGGAGATCATTGTTAGTTGAAAGTCAGCTGGATAGATGAGTCATTAACTTCTTCTTAGGCCGTATAATTTACCTCCATCAGAAAATCAAGTATTTTATCAGAAGTGCTAAGCTCTTCCAAGAAGGAAATTGGCAAAGTAGATTCTGTTAAAAAAGTTATATGAGAAATGAAGTCAGATAATTTTTCTTTCACAGTGTAAGTACACAAGTCTTTCATTTATTGTCTATTTAACATAATCTATACTGCAGTTCAGGTACTGGTGATGGGAAATGGGGATCCAAGAGGAAACCAGACAGAGGAAAATTGATGGGGTTGTAAAGTTGGGGAAGATGATGTCACATAAAGCATTTGAGGAAGTCCCATTCAAGCTAAATCCTAGTGGAATGAGATTCAAAAAAATTCAGAGAAGAAAAATCCAGTCAATAGGAAAGTGTGACAAAAGCCTCCAAGATAGAAACAAATGTGGTGGCATCTGGGGACCAGAAGAAGGCCAGCCTGACTGGAGGACAGAGAGCTTAGACTGGATGTAAACATTGCCAGGGACCAGAAGACCCACTGCTGCCAGCCTGGCCAGGAGACTGACTTTTTCTAAAAGCAATAGGAAGCCATGGTTTTGAGCCAGCGCATAGAATAATTTAATTTTTTAATTGACTTATTATCACAAAACTTTATTTTTCCTTTGATGTCTTCCTCAATCATACGCCAGTAACTCCTTTTCATCCGTCCTTTGAAAAGAATCCAATCCAAACCAAACCAAACAAAAAACTCTTGAGCAAAGAGTTTAGATATTAAAGGCCTTTCTGATATTAAGAGCCTAGGTCCATCTAAATCTTTGTTTTCAAACTTGTTTGAACTCTCCTCCTGTGATTTAAACGAGGGCTAAATGTACAACACTGAGCTGGGGGTGACGGAATTTGGCTCTGTGGTTTTAAGGCAACTTCAGCCTTTCCTTTTCACAGCCCACTTTACTTCTCTCATCAGCAGTTTTTGCTGCTTCTTTAGTCCACACTGATTGACCTTCAACAACTTCTCGAAGGCAGGTTTACATGCCTTATTTATTTATCTAGTGGAGACACTGGGGGTTGAACCCAGGACCTTGCGCTTGCTAAGCATGCGCTCTACCGCTGAACTACCCCTACAAGGCAGCTCTACAGATGTTAGCTTTTTCCAAAGTGCTGCTGTAAATTCTTCCAAGGGCTCTGCAGAGCCCGTCCACTGTGGGGACTGGACACACGAGGATCTCCTCCCTGCTCAAGTCCTTCACCCTGCCCCTCGGACTCCAAAACTCACTTGTGTTCTCCAGAGCCCTTAAGATGCATAAGCCTCTTGGGCGGGATACCAGCCAAAATGTCTCTGTGATGCTGGAACACACTCCTTTCTTTCTCCATGCTAGAGAAAAATCACTGCAGCCCCTGTCAGGCCAACAACTCCTAACTTGACGGACTTGGTAAAGGGAGGCTGGTAAAGGAACTGATCTTGGTGGGGCCAGCTCTGGAAGTGCTTCGTAAGCCCCTGGCTAAATAAGTTCAATTGTAGGGCACTCTTTTGGGATTTTAGTGCCTGTTTTTTGTTTGGCTGTTTGTTAGTTTGTGGCTTCTGGCTCCGGGCCATTATTCTTTCCTGAAGGCAGCGGTAAATGTCCCTATTAAATATCCTGTCTCGATTGCAAAGTTTGTTTTGTTTGCTGCATGGAGAATGGCTTTGAAGAGTATAAGAATGGAAATACAAAGCAGTCAATGCATAAACCCTGGGGAAGATGATGGCAACTTTGACCTGGAGAGCGATAGCCAATCAATCAATAATTACTAATGAGCGTCCATTGTATGTCAGGTTTGGTTTTGTTTTGTTTTAGGCACTTACAACTTGAAAACAGACAGCACAAATAGAAGCCTTGCTCTCCAGGAGTTTGCATTCTAGTCAGGAGAAATGGACAATGTACACTACTACTACCACCACTACTACTACTAATAATATCATTACACTTAATGATAACTAAGTAAAATGTGACACTGCATTAGAAAAAAGTAGGCAGGTCTGAGACCTGTCATGGACACCTAACTTTCGGATTTGGTGGTACATTGTCTTGGATGGTGATGGTCAAAGATGAATCTTAGATTTGGGACACAATTATACCCATGGTATAGATTGTCGTGACATTGAGAATGGGAAGAGAGCAATGAACAATAAGCTTTAAGGGAAATTGAAAATTCAGTTTGGGATGTATTAAGTGTGAGATCTGTGAGACATCCAAATGAAGATATCAAAGAGGAATTTAGAATAAAACTTCTATAACTCAGGGGAGTGCCTTTACCCTAAAGATGGTATTTAATGCTGTAGAAATAGATGTGATCACACAGAGCCAGACTGGAGAGGAAGAAGAGAATTTGAATGTTAACAGGACAGTCCAAGGTTCTTGTGGAAGTCCCTTAATAAGACACCATGGATAGAAATATCTCTCTTCTGGTTCTCCTTAAAGATCACATTGACTTATTCTTTATATTCAAGTTCCCTTTATGTGCTATTTCCTTCAGATTGATTTTTCTCAGTACTTACTTGGGGGAAAGCAGGATAAAGAGAACAATACTGGTTGGGATTCTAGCAGTTGAGCTGGGGAAGAAAGTGGTAGGGCTAGCCTGTGGCTTTGGAGCTTTCAGCAGAGTGGGAACTTAAATGATTCAGTGATAAGGCTAGGTTAGCAACCACAGAGCTAAATTTTAAATCTGTTGGGCTAAGAAGAGACATAAAAATATTAAGTTTGTACTGAGTGGATATACAAGCAAGGACAAACAAAAAAGGAGTTCTAAAGGGCCAGTAAGAAGTGGGACTGAAAAAATGTTGTGAGACACATACATAAAGCTGTCCTTTCCCCATTATGAGGAGCCATAGTGAAAGGTCTGACGGTAGGGAGTTTAATGTTGACAGGACAGAATCAATTAGGCAAACAGGAAAAAAGAACATGATCAAAGGCATAGGGGTTGACACTAGATGATGTTTTCAGTTCCTTTATCTCATGTATTTTCCTAGTTGGGTTGTTTCTGGACGTATCTCCACCGTCTTTATACCCATTAACACCTATAAACCAAATTTACCTTTAGTTCTCTTACATGGAGAACCAAGACCCTAACAAGAAGTGGGAATAAAAATAAACAGTAAGAGTGGTGTCAGAAAAGGAGCCTGAACCCAGGGAAGCAACTATGTACAAGTGCAATGTGTGTGATGAAAGGAAGATTCCAAGAACCCCAAGATTCAAAGAATATATTCCTGGGATGCCTTTGACAGTGAGAAGAAAGTCAAAATGGGTTACTATTTGGAAGTAAAGAAGGAGTGTAAAACTTAGTTGCTTTGGGGCTAAAAAGAAAACACTCCCAAACCTGTACAAAATTTCAAAAATCATCTATTTAAAAATGTCTCTTTAGGGGAGAAATATTTATGCAGAACACTCTCATTTTTATGGCTTCAGAAATGCATGGCTGGGTGCAGTTGAGCTGTGCCTAATCAGACATTGTCTAGTCTGGAAAGAAAGCAAATGTGCCCTGATATGATCGACTGCTTGTTGAGCGTCTGTTACATTGTTTTGGATGAATGAATTGAATCAATTATTTCCATTACATCACCAAATACTTAGACTACATGTCTTATCCAGCACAGTTGGGACCACTGGTTGGTCAGTTAAGCAAATAAGTTAGTTAAAGCTGGGGATTTTTAAAAGGAAAGATGATACAATATTAAAGCATTTTTTAGTTCTCTCATTCACATCTAATTCAGTATCATTTTTTGTTTTGTTTTGTTTTACTAACTTGGCTATGAGTTTTTTTAATAGTTGAAATTAATAGAAATAGCCTATTTTTTCACACTTATATCTCATTCATGTGTTTATTTACATAGTTTATTTATGTAATAGTTATTTATTGACCTAATTACCATAGTAAGTACTTCTGGAATAAGCATCTTTTTAAACTACAACATAATGGTTAGGAGAAATGTGTAGCTGTGCTAATGAGCTGCCTGCTCACTGCCTTGTTGGCATTGGCTAGTATGTCTTAAATTAGGAAATAAAAAATTTGATTAATCTAACAGGTTCTTTAAATGGAATTGAATAAGAGATATGCTATTGTATTGACATATTCTAGGATATGTTCTAGTACATAGCAACAGTGGTAGGCAATATAATTGTAGCTCCTGAATATCCTTTATCTTTATTCTAAACACACATCAACACCAGCACTCCAGTCACAAAGGGACCAAAAGGGCCAGGCAATACTATAAAGGAATAAGAAAAAGAAGGGCAATTGAAGAGACAAAAATGTGCTAGAATACAAAACGTGTTTGGAGAAGTGCAAATGGCAAAGTGAGTTCAAGAAGGTAGAAAAAAAAAATGGAGTGGCCAGTTTCCTGATTCACACACTTCCAGAATTCCCAAATTTGATTTGCCTTTATCCTTTTTCTCTTCCTAGTATTGACCTTCAAGGTTCTCAGGACTAGAACATTGACCAATAAATCAACTATTCACATTTATTTTCCTGGGATCTAGATTTCTAGAACTTTAGCCATACTTATAATAAAAATATTCTCATTGGTGCTAATTTTTTTCATTCAATCAACACTTATTTTCTACCTCCTACCTATTAGGAAGTAGGATAATCAAAATAAAATGAGGCTAAAAGAAAAATAAAAGAAGTGTTGAAGAAAGACTGCTGCTTCTCCCTTTCTGCCCCAACCCAAGTAGAAGAATTGTCACAAGTGGCATCTGTCATCTCAGACATTTGTTTCCCTATGAGCCTGCCCAGACCCCCAGTGTAGTGCTCACGGACTGCTTGTATACCTTAGCTATCTGGATTTGGAAGTTGGGAAGTTTCTCTGTAAAAATGTGTCAGCATGAATGTAAGGGGGAAAAAGGCCACATTTTAAGGTGGAGTTAAAAACTGCTTTCAATGTAAACATGATGTTAATCACTTTTTTTTCTCAGATTTCCTGCCTTTGCTGTATTATAATCTAAATTCTTTAGGTTTTAGCCTGCTCTGCACTGCATAGGCCTAAACACAGAACTTTTTATGTCTGTATGTGTGCATTTGCTCATCTGTTTACTCATCTGACTCACCCAAAGGACCTTAAGAAATGTCTGAATCAAAATAATAATAAATTGTTAAGGGAACCAAAGTCAAAGAAAAATGAATACTAGAAAGAAAATTGAAGACAGCACATAGAAATAGAGATTACGTGTTCCTTTAGGGTTGTTAAATTTTGCTTTGAAATTTACCTTTAAGCATCCCTGTGCTACAATCTTTGAAGAAATGATCAGCTTCAAGAGTGGCGATCTTGGATTCTTTTCCGTTAAAGCTTAATTATCTGAAAATGTGTGTGTGTGTGTATAGCTTTGCTGTACACCTGAAACTAACATTGTTAATCAACTACACTTCAATAAAAAAATAATAAATAAGTAAATAAAGATTGATAGTCTCTAAATACATGACAAAAATGTATAAGCAATTTTGGCAGAGCCTACCCTTCCTCCTCCAAAAGGAATAGTGAGAAAGACATTCCAAGAAATGTTTATCAAAGCCATGTATATTGGGAAGGACTCATGGGATGCAAAGTTAAAGATCAATGTCTGATCCATGCCAGGTACAAAGGAAATGATGGGTGGAGGGAAAGGCAAGAACCCATTGTGAGCACATTTAGGGATTATCAATACCATCCACATCTTTTTAAATTATGAAACAAAGGTTGGAGCTTTTCTGGATCCATGTGTCTATTAAGTTAGAGTAGCATAAACTGACTTTAAAGTCCATATTTTTCTCAATATAACATGTTTTCTCTTCATGGAAGGAAATAATTAAAAAAGGCAAAGACATTAACTTTTCAAAATTCTTATCTAATGAATTATTTATTACTCCTCTTTCTCTAATATGATGAAACTCTCTTTCCTCTAATGCTTTCACTAAGATGTTGCTTGTGCTTAAGAAATTGGTTTTGTAATTAAAAATTAAAATAAGCAGAAAAACATGAAAAATCATTATGTTAAAGGCTATTTTCTCAATTGAAATTCACTGCCCTTTTGGATGTTGTTCTATGTTTTAATGCTCTGAATTTTAAACCAAAGTTCAGTCTTGGGTAGTGGGATTTATAAACTGCCAAATACTTCTAAGGGGAAAAAATGCATTTCAAAGCCTAGGGGGAAAAGGGACTCACTTTGCTTTCTTGACATCAAACAGGCCTTGTAAAACAACACATTGATCAGTTAAATACAAATGAACTTGAATCATATGGATATAATTCTCTTAAATTAAATTTCCTTTAAAACAGGGATGGAATTAAACATTAAAAAGGAGAGGTTCACAAAGTCAAGCTTTTTTTCATTTGACATCTGTCTGCATAGCCTTAAACCCTAGAAGACTAAGTCTTAGCAATATTAAATATGTGGCATGTTGTCACATTTAATACATAACTGATATATTATTGTTCATTATTGACCATGAGAGAATTTTATTGGAAAATATCTCTAAGTCGTTATAATTTCCCTCCTTATTTTGTTAGACAATTTAATTTTTGGTTTTATTGTGATTTAAGAATTGAGAGAAAATAGTGGTGAGTCCAAGGAGAGGATGTAAGGGACACTCTCTCAGGTTTTAGTTCTCAAAAGGTCAATGGAAACAAGAATTGCAAGTGTGGGCACCATCAAAACATGGAGGGAAGCTATTCAGGTATCAGGAGAAGGAAGATTGGTGCTGCCAGCTGGGATGCAGCTAAGTCACAACAAATCTTAATAGAGACCACAGATGCCAAAAGGAACATCTGGAATTGACCCATTTATGTATGATGTTTTCCCATCTAGACAGACAATGATAACAAATTAAAAGGGCCCAACAGCTCCATGATCATTCATGTGGGCTCTTAAATCAGTTAAATTTAGGACCAATTAAAAAGAGAACAGCCTACTTGCCAATGCCAATAGCAAACGGAAATATTGATAAGGCACAGTGGAAGGAAGGAAACCCTATCTGTGGAAGAATAAAAGCGTCTCTCCACTTTTCTTTTACAGGTCTAACCTACCCTAGAAGTAGAAATTAAAGTTTTAAAGTGGAATTAATGTGACTCAAAAGTTATGGGATTTGATCATCAATGGAGTCTACTGTTTAGCAAGATAAGGTGTTTCAACCTAGTGAAGACATTAAAAAGAAAATAATTTCTTGCTTATACTTCAACAGAGTGAATTTAGATACATTTTTATTCTACTCTAAAAAAGATATTTCTTAGTCTTATAACATCCCACTGCAATATAATTAGAACTAAAATATTAGATCTGAAAATGCATTTTTTAACTTAATGATTATTTTGACTATCTACCATGTACTTGCCATTAAGCATATGAGATGAAAAACACCCTTTAAGGAGCACAAACTCAAATGGAGGTGATTGGCATATAAACAAATGTACAAGAAGTCAAAAGTGTATTATCTCAACAATTGTTGCTAGAATTCCTCTTGGAAAGAAAGAATGTTTGGTACAGCACCAAGATAAGGAGCTTGAGATAGAAAGTGAGACAATGATAAATTAGAGGTTAGCAGCAAACTTTAGGTAGGAATACATCCATGCAAGCAGTGTTAGGAGTCTAGATAGCAGTGAGCAGGCGATAGCAGGAACAGATCAAGTTAAGAAGATTTGAAAATATCCAAAGATGAATTAGATGTGCAGATAAGGTTTTAAGAAGCCAGCATTATCTTGATACCAAAGCCAGATAAGGACAGTCCAAGAAAACAAAATTATAGACCAATGTCCCTGTTGAAAATAGATGCAAAAATTCTCAACAAAATATTAGCAAACTGGATTCAATGCACATTAAAAGAATCATACACCATGATCAAGTGGGATTTATTCCTGAGATGCAAGGATGGTTCAACATATGCAAATCAATAAAAGTGATACACTACGTTAATAAAATAAAAAAATCAAATCTGATTATCTCCATAAAGATAGAAAAAGCACGTGATAAAATACAACATTCTTTCATGATAAAAATGCTCAACAAATGGGTACTGAAGAAAGATACCTCAACACATTAAAGGCCATGTATAACAAACCTACAGCCAAACTTATACTCAATAGTGAAAGTTGAAAGTTTTCCTCTAAGATCATGAACAAGATGAGGGTGACCACTCTCATTATTTCTATTTAACATAATACTGGGAATCTTAGCCAGAATAATCAGGCAATACAAAGAAATAAAGGTATCCAAATTGGAAAGGTAGAAGGAAAATGGTCTTTGTTTGGAGATGACATCGTCTTATATAGAGAACATGAACACAGACATATAAATAATTGAAACCTTCTCTTCAAACTATCAGAATGAATGCAGGTTTAAAGACTGAATAACATAAGACATCACCATGTGAGAGGAAGTTGGCTTAAATACTAGCAAAGAAATTAAAATAATTTCACATAAAATTAGGTCCACGGTATTCAAGGCTTTGGATGCCAGGCTAAGGCATCAAATTTGTTTCATCTGCAGAGGAAAGTCAGTATAGAAAAGAATTCTTGATGTTTATATTTGTAGCCCCAAATAAGTAGTTGTTACTTCACTAATTTGTTATAAGATTAATTTGTGCTTGGCTCTAGTTGAATCATCCATTCAGTCATTTAGTCAACCACTGTTTACTGAACATGTATCTTTTGTCACAATCCATGCTGAGAGGGAGAATTATACAAAAATAAATGTACATCCAAACATTAATATTTTCCCAAGGAATTACTTCTTTAGTACTTAAGCTTTCTATGATTTTCCTCCATGCATATTTTAAAAATTATTTTTCTTAATATTAATTTTAGTTCCTAGTTCTAGTTTCTTAATTTAATTTGAAATCTGTGTAGTTTATTCACTTGAATGCATATCACAAAGATTATAGACTTACACTGAAATAAAGATTAATGAATTAGGACATAACATGACTAATTTCTCTCTTCTTTTTTTCCTCATCACTCTTCATATTCCCTAACATATGCTCATAAGCCCATTGATTTTTGTCAGAATTTGCTCAGATCTGGGTCAATCATTAACGATTTTTGATGAAAGTTTTGAGCCATGTTTCAGCAGGGAAAAAGCAAAGGACATTGCCTGTGTAAGAAATACTATGTGCAATGAAGAAAAAGAAAGCAAACACTAATCCACCTGGCTACAGCATTTAGTTGTTGTTTAAATTTTTTTTAAGATATAGAAAAAATTATTTGAAACAGTTTGAGGATCGAATCCAAAGAAAGAACCACAATGACTATGGGTATCTGGCAATTAAAGGAAAGTTTATTGAGCATTAAACCAGAAATAGCATAGCATGGTCATCCAACAATTGAGACATGAAATGGTTAGACAGATACAAAAAGTTCTGGATGATATCCTATGAGGATAAAAAAACATCTGATTTATTCCTGAATCCCAAGCAGGAAGTCAGTGTTCCCACTAAAACGTTAATCATCCCATTTGTTTTGCTAAAACATGGCAGAAAACAAAGAGATGGCTAATATTTCAACAGTTAAGTCTCATTATCTGCTCATTCATGATTGGTCCATTATGACTGTCCCTACAGTGTGGCTGTAAGCCCATATATAATCTGTAGTCCTCTGAGAATGTCTGATGAGCTTTTGTGTATCTATTCTTAATTCTCAAGACTAAAGATGGAGAGATCAGTTAAGAAGCTGCTGTGAAAACAAGATGGGGCTCAAACCAAGGGGGTTGTTCATGGGAATGACTGGGAAGGAACCAAATGAAAAATTACACAGGAGAATGTCTTTAAAATTCAAATTATCTACACTCATTACTAACATTTTTGAGCCAATGTATCAGTTAGAATTAAAATAGAGAAGCATAACCACCATGAGTGATAGAAGAGATTCATTATAGGGATTAATTCTCACAAGCTCCTGGGAGATGGTTAAACAATTTATGGAAGTCTGTTGCCCCTGCACCTTGATGTGAAATAGGGGAGAGTATGGACAAACTAGAACCTACAAGGACAAACTGGAGCTCAAGAGGATAAACTGAGGCCCATATCCATCTGTCCAAGCTTTTAAACCTCCATCTTGGATGAAGCAAATGGCTTGCAGTAGGGCTGCTTCACTTATTACAGACTCCATCTGCCCCTGGCCCGGGATCCAGTGAAATTAAAGGAGGTGATTTTAGAGCTGCAGGACCTGCAGACAGGGCTGCTGCCTGGCGGCAAAGTGAGTTAGCAGAGTCACCACAATGTGGGTGAAACACAATGCCTGACATGACCTTCTGATTGTGTAAATATGCTGGCTACTCTATTTCCACTTCCAAATCCTTGCAAATGTCTTTGGCATCCAACTTTAACTGAGAACCATTCAAAGAGAATTCTGGAATCATTCGAGATCCATGTTGCTGGTTAAGAAGTCTATGTAAGTCTGTTTCCCTGAAACCTAGGTCTAGTTTAGCTAAACTGACATAATATGAAGACTCTGCATGTTGTGTGTTCTTATGTTTCCATTACACTAAAATAAATGCAATACAAATTTTAAAGAACAATGTAAATGGAAGTCTACTTTCAAATCCCAATGTACCATTTTGATGGGGTCGTAGTAAAATGACTTAAAAGTTATTATTTATTCATTTACTTTGGCTTTGTGATTTAGGGAAGCAGTGTCATCAGAAAAATTAAGAAACTAGTTTTAGGAGAAATTTCATGGGATGGGTCATGAGCTGTTGACTTCGAGGTAAAAGCAAGATGTTCAGTTGGAATAGTTCAGTGCCATAGTAAATATATGACCACAGAGCATAAAAATACAGTGTCAATTGGGAGATAGTTTGAAGTAATCATAGAGGTGGTGGTCATTATAGCCATAAAGGCTGATGAGAATACATAAAGTGAAAAGGTGTTACAACACATTAAAATAATGAAGCTCAGGACTCAGGTTAAAATAAACACATCCAGTATTTTCTATTCTTTTTTTAAGATACATTTAAACAAATAGAGAATTATTGTTAAAATATGCTGTATTTATTTTAAACCTTATTACTTAAAAATGCAGGAGATTTCATGGATATGAGGGGTTTTTTTAATGTTTGACATACATGTGCTTATGAAACAAAAATAAAAATTTTATGTAATATTCTAAGCAACAGAACTATTTTTGCTTCAGAAATATTTTTATGGAGATTAGTGAGTTTTTAAAATGTAATAATTTTCTTACATAGGAAATTATTTTTAAATGCTACTATATCTTTCTTTTAAGTCTCACCAACTTTTGTCTTAATGTTTTATTGTGACACTTGATACTATATTTCCATTTAAAGTCAGTCTTTTCTTTTTTTCTGCTTTATGAAAACCTTGTATTTTTTTGGAAAAATCATTTTCATCATCAAGGAGTTAACTTTTGGGTTTTAGGAAGATCAATATTTGTTTTGGCTTGCCTTGTTTATATAGATATATAATTTAATCAATTCAAATATATGGTCTTCATTTTTCATTTGGAAAATTTGCAGGACTTTGAAGAACTGCTACAGGAAAAACATTTAGCCCTCAATACATGCAGAGAATAACAATTAATAGAAATTTCAACATATGCATTGTATATACAGCTGCCTGGATTATGACTGCAGTAAATCCCTATGGAGACCAGATTTATTGACTTTGATAATTGATATATATATATATATACTGTTTTTACTCAATTTTTCTTAAAGCCAATTTTAAAAATAAGAAACTGGATTATATTTTGCATGTAAACCATAGTACCTTGCTGATGGGCACATACAATCAATTCTAGTATAACCAGGAACATATGGGAATTTTCAAGGTTACAGAAAAATTAGGTCACACGAAAATGTGAAAGTCATCCTGATAATATTTTGGGTGGAATAAAATGATAAAATTACTCTCTCTCTCTCTAGATATATGTACATATGTGTGTGTGTACATTTTTGTACTGACCTTTGCTATACTAATAGCTTTGATAAAGAAATACAGAACAAGTTCCAAGAGAAACTAGTCAAGAGTAAAAAGGCTTAATTCTGACCCAAAATAATATTTTTACTTCCAAGGTTATAAACAGAGATGGAATGCCTAAGAAAGTTGCAAAGGTGGTGGTGGTGGTGACAACTATTACCATTATTCAGCACTTTGGAACTGTAATTATTATAGGATTGCATTTTATACCATTACATTCATTTGTTAGGTGTGAGTGTATTAAAGAATAACAGTATTCTAAGGATAGGTTATTTTGGGGTTGAATAAGCCCCTTGAGCATAAAGGTCACCACAGGACATATTTTTCTTACTCCATATTTACACTTGAATTAATTGAAGCCCTAAAATTATATAATGACTTTGGAATTTTGTGGAGAATATTAGTGGCTGAATCTGTAATTTCTTAGAAACATAGGAAACAATTTGTCAGTCTTGTAAATTTCCATTTATTAAGAGGAATAGAAAAATACTTTTCCATACACTAATTACTGTCCAATTTTTCATTTTTGAAGCAGATATCTCTAAAAAAGGAATAGAAACATTTTTTGAAGAGATGTTGCATTGCTTCTTATATTTGGGATGCAGAATCAAAACTATGTTTCTTCTTATGAGTATTACCATCATTAACTAATGGTATAAATAGATAAAATAATACTTCTCTAATATTCTTGTATTGGATAAGTTAGATATATACTACTCTTCAAAAATTATTCAATAATAACTACACTATAATTATCATTGCATTCTGATTCATTTTCATCTTTTTCATATCTTTTTCTTCATTATAGATTACTAAAGATATTGAATATAATTCCTTGTGTTGCATAGGAGAAACTTGTTGTTTGATTCATTTTAAGTAACTTTTTTAGTAACTGCCTACTGATTAAATTATCTATTAAAAAAGGATCTTTGAAAGTATTTCAGTGGTTAAACTTTGGAGAAAACTGACTAATTCTTAGATTTAAACAATCTTAACAATTTCACAAGTTATCTTGCACATCTGTGAGTATTTTTTATTTATAGGATCATTGATGACTGATTATTTCATTAACTGAATTTTTGAGGAAAGTTTTTTCAATTTTCTTGCCAGCATAAAAATTGCATAATTTGGTAACTGAATTTTAAAATATTTTTTTCAATTGTTATTGTAGGAGATTTAAAGGAAAATTCTTTTTAAAAATACTCTCTTTTTTCAAATAAGAACATGGTTAAGTCTGCATGTTTTGATGCTCATGAAATCAAAGATGACTTCCAAAGGAGAATCCAAATTCTGTCTGGTAGTTAAAGGCAAATTGATCATTGTTGTGGTAGAGAAATTGAGAAAAAGTAATTTAAAGTTTATTGAGGTTTATTGGGGCTCTTCTTTCTGCCAGACTGCTCGGCACCCATACTGTATACCAAAAGATACATACTCATATATACATATACATACATCCTTTCTCTCTCTCTCTTTTTCTTTTGGTAACAAACCTCTAAATTGTATCCAGCTCCCTTTAGAAAAGGGAGCTGAAGTTCAAAGAACTGAGTAAACTGAGTACAAATATCAGGGCTAGGCTGTTCCTTTGATCACCAATTGGCTTTGGCGGTATCATGTGCCTGGAGAAAGGGTCCTGCTGTAAAGCAGAGTGAGATGCTATTCATTTTGTATGCGTCTCTTTTATTTCCTTGAGAGCAGCTCTGTGTGTGTAACTTAAATGCTTATTTAATATAACCCACCCAACTCACTGATTTGCATAATTCCAAAAGGAGTAAACAGTAAAACACAAAAAAATTAGGCAAAATAGTTGTTCAATAATTTACTTCCCATGTGACTAAAAGTTTAAGAAGTTTTAGTTAACAAACTTCTTTATTCCTGTAAACTATATGATATCTCCATTACGTCTCAGTGTCTTAAAGAGCCCCCAGTGAGAATTATTTCTACAAAGACAGTTGTGAGAAAAACAAGGAATCCAGACTATGGTAGAAATCATTTCTTCTTTGTTCCTACAAATCACCTTTGAGAAAGAGCTTCTGGAAGTTTCTTTTCTCCTCTGGTCCCCACTTCCCTGCTTTACCTTTCAATGTGTTTCTTTTTGTCTTCCCTCCTGTAAGAAACCCATTTCCTCCCTGAAAAAAGGTCCTCTGGAAATTAAGCATTACTTCAGGCTTTACTCAGAAGAGAGAGCTCAATCTCTTCCTTAACCATCTCGGGAAAGAGATGACTTGAGTCTGTCTGATTCTTCAGAAGCACCATCTGTCATATTTCCGTTAGGAGGAGAAATAAATCTTTGCAAAACCAGTTAGAAGACTAATGTGGTAACTAATTGAATCTTTGTTTCAGGAAATAAGTAAGCACAAGAATAATTTGTAAGTTGTAAGAAACTTTAAAATGTACAGTTCATTTTCTTAAATATCTAGAAACCTAATATAAATAGTTAACATCAGGAGAGCCTCCTTTGGACTGGGTACCGTTACATGAATTCAGGAGGACACTTGCATCTCTTTACAATTATATTGGTGTCAAATGCTTCATGGTCCACTTGGGGACATGGGGGTGACATGGGTGTGGGGTCCATATTTGTGCAGCTATTGGTGTGGTGGTTTGCGGTTTTAATCTCCCAAAAGGTGTTATTGCTCGTTTGAGGTTATTACAATCCAATGATTGAAATGCTTTTTAGGAAGTTTGGAAATATTAAACAACTGAGCATTTTATAAGAGACTTTTATTTATTCTAAAATACAATTTTACTTTGCTAAGAAGCTGAAATAACTATGGAATCTGAATCCTAAAAAATAACTTTGACAAAACATTTGTAGTTCTTTCATATGAGGTATCCTATGATGCAAAACCACCACTTCTAGGAGAGTCCTCTGGGAGCAGAACACAGATTCTCAGATTTTTTTCCCATTGATTTAAGGGAAGTTGGAATTTGAAAATATATTTAATTCTAGATTTAAGCTTTTAAAAAGTAACCATATTAATAACAACAGTCATTAAATAGTGCCCATAATTCTCTAGATTTAATTCTCCCAGGAGGTATGTACTGGTGTTACCTGCATGAAACAAGTAGTCAGGATCACCTAATTAGCCCCAAACTGGGGCAGGATATAAACCAAGGTTGTCGTTTTCTTAAACTCTTGATTTTCCTGGCATTGTACAAAATTCTTTATGTGCTTTATGCTTATGATTCCCTCAGTAGCTCAGCTTAATGACAAACAATCCCCTGAAATCCCATCTGTTTTCTCAAATTTTCTAAACTTTGAGAGTTTGGAAATATTCCTCTTATGATGACATTTTGAGTTCCTTTTTAGTTATTTCTTTGATCCTTTTACGGTATGTTTTTAGTGGTTTGAGCCCAAAAGAAAATGATTTCCTTTAAAAAAAAAAAAATAGGTCGAAGTGTAGCATAACCCTGCTGTCAAAAGTCCTCTTGCTAAGGGGACACTGCATTCTGATTTAATACCATCGTCAATGGCAGCTTTATCTCTAAGTAAGGCTGTAGATCCAGAGAGAGCTTTTAATCTTAAATTAAGATTTAGGATCAAGTACAAAGAAGTATTCTAGTCAAGTCTAGAAAAAAACAAGATGAATTTGAACTTTGGTTAGTAACAGTTAAAATGGAAAAAATGAGTTGTGTTCCTAGGTATAGAGTCTTTCCATACTGCTTTGTGGTTTTACACGTGAAGAGCTATGATGAGTTGTTGAAGGAAAGATAGATCGAAACAGAAATGCAGGCTGACCTCCCCGTCAGTGAAAAACATCTGCTTGAGGAAGCAGGTATGTGAGGAACAGGGACTTTACTCCTGTATCCAGGTCCTGCTCTTTAAAGGGTAAAAGGAAACCCAAAACCTGCAGAGGCACAAGCTGCCCCATGTGCGTGAATATGATCGTGAAAGTCACATTCCCAAGTGTAAGAAGCACATTGTCTCTCCCTTTTCATCTCTTTTCAAATTACACTGTGGAGCACACAAAATAATTTTATTGTGAAAAAAGAAACTACAAATGAGAGCTAATAGAGTGAATGTTCCCAATTTACTCTTCTCCTTTTCCTCTATATTCTTCTCTGCACCATAAAAAATACTAAGTTTGGCTTAAATGTAAATATACTTTCATGTTTTAAATTAAAGTAAATTTAAGTTAAATATTTTTTAAAGTTTCAAATTTCTGTACAGCTTTCCGTGTGTCAGATATACTGTAACTTATGATTATAACCTGAGAAATATTTTCAGTTGTTTCTGGGCTTTGTTATTGTTGTCCTTGTTCATGTTTTTTTGCAACCAAGATAACACTACATTGAACATCATTTGATAAGAATCTTTCTGCAAATGGGCAAAATTTTAAAATATATACATATTATTAGAACTACATTATCTAGTTCAAATATTGCACATATTTCAAAAAAGCTTGATAGATACATTGCTAAGGTACTTTTCTTCTACTGTTTGGTCAATTTACAGCATCCTGTCAACACTAGTCAATATTTATCTTTTAAACAATGTCAGTCTAATGATAAAAATGATTATTCCTTATTATAATGTGCCATTTATTGGTTAAGTGAGATAGAAATTATTTTCATGTTTTTATTGGCCATGTGTATCTATTTTACTCAAAAATGGCTTCGTATTATGCACCAGTTTCTCTATGTCTTGTCTTTTCTTTTAATGTGCAAAAGTAGATACTTGGTTAAATATATTGATATTAACCTTTTTTGCTTTAAGTCATTATTTCTCTCTTTACTCACTTTTTTTTTTTTTTTTTTTGCTATTTGTTAGTCATATTCTTCATAACAGTATTACTGCTATCCTACAGATTTGGAATTTCTAGAGGTCAGAAGCTCACATCTTTTTGAACTGCTTAACATAGTACCAAGCACAAATAAATACTTGGTGTGTGCACATGCATGTGTGAAAACGATAACGAATTCTTAGGCTATACATGAATAAGACAAATATAATTTACCATGAGTCAGATGCATGACTCTGTAACTAAAGTGGAATAAAACACGCCAGAGTGGTGTGCGGGTTCTGCAGTGTGTGTTGTGGGCTACAGCAGGCTGGCCCGGTCACTTGGTCATGTTCCTTCCTGCTATACATAGGTAGATCCACGTGTTAATCAGCTCAGCTGTGACATATATTTATAACCTATGATTAAACTTATAACAGACTGCCCAGGACAGAGCACAAGGTCGGGGAGAGAGGTGGAAATACTAAATGAAAGTGGGGATTTATGGTTCTCCAACTTGGGCAATTCTGTTCGTCAAAACTAGTCTCCTCAATTAGTAGTTCAAAAAGTTCATTTTTCACTGAATTATTTAAATAGCTGCAATTATGTAAATTCAATCATATTGTTAAGCTGGTTTGAAAAGAAAAACATGTTTCATTTGTAAATTTGTGGTAAGGTCTCGAATTTTAGCATGTTTTAAGTCATAAAACGATAATGAGACATGCTTGCTTTTAAAATGGATTTTAAGATAATTACATCTAGATGCCCTTAACATTTTTTAAAAGAATTTGTGGCAGAGTGGAGGAGATTATAGAGTAAAACACCCTGTGAAATACAAAGATATTGATCATCTTAAAGGTAAAGAATAACTGACAAAATTTTTTTTTCACTTAGAAAATAAGTATTCTAAGATAACAAGCATATAGAAGAAATTCTTACAATGCTGGCTAAATGTGATTATGGCTAGATGACTGTTACAGAAATACACATAATTTAAAAACTGTAAAACAAAAATGTCAAAGTTACAAGACTCTTTCCATGGCCACATTCAGGACATGAACATGAATTATTTACCCCATTACTTTATAGAGCACTGTAAAGATTTACATCAAATTAGAAAGACTGAATCTCAGATGCATTAGATTCAATTTTGAAAAAGAAGCATTTTATTAGGAGGCTTCTGCTAGTACACATATAGGCTAGGATCACATGAAATGATTAGTTCAGAAAGGCAATCAAAAGACCATGAGTCAAAAATTCCATTTGTAGTGTATATGAACTTATGTCAAGTAAAATTGACTATCATATAGAAGGAAATGTATTAATAACTAATACTGATAGCTTTATGTTCCGCAGAAGGCAACTATTCAAGAATGAATCAAAAAAGAAAGAATATTTTTTACATTTTAGGCATTACGGAAACAAATTAAAAGGAATTTAATACATATATTCCAGGGTTTTACAGTCTTGACACTATTGACACTTAGGGCCAGATATCTCTTTGTTGTCTGTGTTGTGGGAAGGCTGTCCTGTGCATTGTAGGATGTTTAATAGCATCTCTGGACTCTACCCACTAGATGCCAGTAGTACACCCCTTCTGAGACAACCAAAAATATCTCCAGACATTGTTAAATGTCCCTTGTAGAGGCGAGGGGGCAAGATCACCGATTGAGAATCAGTCACATATTCCTTTAGCATTTCTACTGTAGAGGAAACTTCTCTGTGGAAAGGGTTTTTCTGTAGGTGTGGCTGTTTTGCTTTATTAGTCAGTTTGCTTAAAAATTATCTACTTGGTTGCACACGTAGAAATAATTAGAGACTGTTTTCTGCTTGGATAGAACTTTTATGATCAATACATAGGACTGACTGAATAATATTGTGTAATTACCACTTACATGAAATTATTATTTTAAATTTAGGCATGCCTTTCCTTTTGGAACATTGCATGTGAAAGAAGTCAAACTTGGGTTTGAAACTCGTACTTTTTAAAACTTGACTTGTCCCTCTTGCAGAAAGAGATATTTTTGACAACTGTAATAACTGGACATTACCAGAACAATGCTAACACAGGGGGTTAACAGCTTGCACTTGTACAAAATACTTGAAGTCAGTCGGAAAGCCATTATTATGACCTTGTGCTGACCACATTCTATGAAGTGTTACATGATCAGGGACAGGGAAGTTGGTTAATGGAAGTTATATAGTAGCTAGATGTATCCTTGTCACACTTCATCTAAACTGATACATTGCAATGGTCCACACTGTTCAGACCTGGCAATTACTGTCCAATTCCAATCTATTCCACACTGCCACTATAATGAAAAATAATTAGGAGCCTGAAAATGAGTTTTCACATGAAATGGTTTCAGTGCTTGGACACAATCGCCTTTGGCAGATGGCTTTGGGTTTGCTTTAATATAATAAAGACAGTTAATCATCTCTAAAGAGTGCACTGAATGAATAAACTTTTAACACTACTTTCTACAATGAAACTCTTATATTGATCAAATGTTTAATGCTCAGGGGTGGAGGTTGCTTTAGTTGAATTGTTTGGAATGAGCACATACATCACTGGAAAATAAATGCTTTAGAAAAGAAGAAAATCGATTTGAATTGATTATCTACTATTGATGGAGAAAAATATAAAAGCTGAACACTAAAACCAACTATCTTCCTGAACACTGTTTCTACAATAGATTAAGGTACTTTTAGATATCTTTACGAAAACCCTAATTTTGGTAAGACCGAAATGAATCACTCTAACAAAAAATACGTATATATGTATGTGATGGAGCAAAGACAGTCTCTTCAACAAGGTGCTGGAATTGGACAACCACATGCAAAATGAGAATGAATCTAGAGGAAGACTCTGCACCCTTCATAGAAATGAACTCAAAATGGATCATAGACCTAAATGTAAATCACAAAACTATAAAACTTTACAAGATAACACTGGAGAAAATCTTGAGCATGGTGATGCCTTTTAGACACAACATCAAAGACATGACCCATGAAAGACTCATGAAAGAAGGACTTGATAAGCTGAACTTCATTAAAATGAAACACTTCTGCTTTGAGACAGTGTCAAAAGCATTAGAAGAAAAGCCACAGAGTAGGAGAAAACATTTGCGAAAGGCATATTTGATAAAGGACTGTTATCCAAAATATACAAAGAACCCTCAAAACTCAACAATAAGAAAACTAACAACCCAGTTTAAAAAACAGGCCAAAGATCTTTACAGACTCCTCACCCAAGAAGATATCCAGATGGCAAATAAGCATATGAAAATGTGATCCATATCATGTCATCAGGGAAATGCAAATTAACACAGCAATGAGATACCATTACACATCTATTAGAATGGCCAAAATCCAGAACATTGACAACACCAAATATTGTGCAAATATGTGGCGCACCAGGAATTCTCATACTTTGACGGTGGGAATGCAAAATGGTATGGCAACTTTGGAAGAGAGATTGGCACTTTCTTACAAAGCTAAACATACTCTTGATCCAGCAATCATTCTCCTTGGTATTGACCCAAAGGAAATGAAAACTAATGTCCACACAAAAACCTGAACACAGATATTTATAGCAGCTTTATTCATAACTGCCAAAACTTAGAGTCAACCAAGATGTTCTTCAGTAGGTGAATGAATAAATAAACTATAGTGTATCCAGATAATTGAATATTATTTGGTGCTAAAAGAAGAAAAAGTAAAAATAAATAAAATAAAAAAGGTAGCAAGGTAGAAGATATAAAGGGAACTTAAATGCACATTACTTCTGGAATCAAGCAAAACTATAGAGACCATTAAGAGATCAGTGGTTGTCAGGAATGGAAGTGGGGAGATGAATAGGCAGAGAACAGGCAATTTTGAGGGCAGTGAAAATACTTTGTATGATACTATAATGGTGACTACATGTCATTATACCTTTGTCCAAACCCGCAGAATGCACAATACCAGGAGTGAACCCTGAGGTAAAATATGGACTTCAGTTGATTATGATGTGTGAATGTGTGTTCATCCTTGATAACAAATATACCATTCTGGTGAGTGATGTTCATAATGGAGAAGGCTATGCGTATGTGGGCATGGGGGATAAAAGGGAAATCTCCGTACCGCCTTCTCAATTCTGTTGTAAGGCTAAAAGTCCTCTAAAAACTAAATCTTTTTTAAACATGTATGTGAGTGTGTACCTACCTACCTAAATAAATATGTATATAATATACATATATAACATATAATGCATATGTAATTTCTACACGAATACATAATTTTCCATGAAGGAAAGGGAATCCTTCTATTGGAAAGCAAACCCAAATGTTAACAAGCTATATATCATTTACCAATTTTTAATTTTTTTCTTATTTTTTATTGAAGTGTAGTCAATTTACAATGTTAGTTTCAAGTGTATAGCAAAGCAATTCAGTTATACATATACAAACAGATATATTTTTTCAGATTCTTTTCTGCTACAGCTCATTACAAGAAATTGAATATAGTTCCCTGTGCTATACAGTAGGTTCTTGTTTTTAACCTATTTTGTATTTAGTAATGTGTATCTGTCAGTCCTAAGCTCTCAACTGATCCCTCCCTTCCCTCTTTCCAACCCTTGGTAACTGATTTTTTTTTCTAAGAACAATTGACAGGTGAATTTAAATTCACATTTCTCAATTGGAAAAAAAATACATTTCACTGAAAAAGTAAAAAAATACCAATGCTTTAGAATGAAATTGATTTAATTGTGTGCTTAATCAATATTGAATGCCCTTGTGAAGAGCCTATATTCAGAAATGAACTGAGCTGTGTTCTGAAAGCATTGTTCATAAGTGAGATACGTCATTGTCAGCGACTTGGTGGTTTTATTAGAGATTCTATTTCATAAACCAATAGCATTTAAAGGTACCCAGCCAGGGGTAATTTTTCTTCTTTAAATGACTTGATTTTGTAAATCCTAAAAATGTTGATCCTAATAGTTTCCAAACTAATAATTCGAGTATTTATATTCAGCAGCACTATGGATAGCACAGCATGTGACAATTTTCTCTTAACTTTACAGATATACTTAGATCAAATCTCTTTGTTGCCATTTCTGGCTATATAAATATGATGCATTATAATCAGTGCTTGGGGTTTTGATTTGTTTTACTTAAACTGCCTTTCACAGAAGGATAGTTAGTACTTTCTAAAACATACATACTTTTAAACAAATGGCCACACAAGTCTAAAATGGAAACGTTTTCATCTCTAGTTATCACTCGAAATGCTTTATTAGAATCAATGTTTATAAACTTTGAAATGTGTTTAGGACTGTATCTGTAAATAGTACTGCAAAGCTAGATATAGCATTCTTTATTTAGTATTGTCTATTCAATTTTATATTCTATTTATATATTTGACCCCTAGTTTTCTGATATCCCGATTTTCCATGAACATCTTTTGCTGTTCTGGGTACAAGGCTTTTTTCATTGGTTTCTTTAAGTCTTGATGTACATACATCCATGACCCATGTGTCATTCCTGCATTTTGGGTATATTATTCATTATTTTGATTAATAATTGGAATATCAGTTTGAGAAATATCACTGGTTATATTTAAGGGGCATTTTTCTTTGAACTCTGTCATGAGATTAAACCTAGTTAAGTATCAAAGAATAATATTATTATTGATAAACTTTCACTTTTGTAGAAAATAAATTACAGTGAAAAACATTCTGAAAACTTTGTTACCTTCTGAGAGTTTAAAGTCACGTGGCCTGAGTCAGTTCTATTTCTTGCAGGCAAAGTGAGTGAGATTGCCCTTGTCCACTGTCACTAGCTAAGTCACATTAGGCTGCAGGTTTAGAGTTGCATCCAGATTCTTTGTGGTTGGGCTGAGCTAATCTGAAAGGTTCCCTTTGGGGAGAATCATCAGGGTAGTGCTTCCTCCTCTTTGCAACTCTACTCTCCCACTCCTGAGAGATCACAATCTGAAGTCAAGATTTATCCTCGCCTGGAGGAGGAGTAAGAACAATGAAGGCTTTTACCATAATCAGCACTGGTTTACCAACAGCTCTTTGGACCAAAATCGTGAATGGAATATGTGATTTTTTTTCTTCTTATGTTGCTGAGATTGTCACCTCAGTTTTGTGAATGGATGACCTAACAGAATTAATGAATACCATGTATGAGAAATAGCATAAGCTTTGAAATCAGGATCCAGAGTGCGCTATTGAGTAGCTGTTTGACCAGGAATGAGAGGCAGGAAAAAATGACAACACTCCACTGGGTTTGCTAGAATAATGAATGCTCTAATATCAGTGCATAACAAACAGGAGAGGATCTATGACATAGTAAATCTAAACACATTCTGGCTGTTATTATTACTTACATGGTAATTATTCTGTAATCTGAAAATATCTTTTCTTGTGCATCTCCATGCACCTCCTGGAATTTAATAGAGAAAATGTAGCACATCTAATGATTTGTGCATTAGTTTGTAAAAAAAAAAATATGTATATATGTGTGTATATATATATACATATATATGTATATGTATATATATATACACACACAAAAACGTTAATTATTTTTCTCTCTATGCACTACTAATATGCAAATATCAGGTTGGGTTCAACTGTCTGTAGACATGAAAAACATAAAGTGGAAGGTTGAGATTACAGAAGTTCATACTGAGAAAACATTCTAAAGGGAAAAGGAGACAGAATTACTAAATTTGTCTTTTTCAGCATAAACTGACATAACAAAATTAATATACATTATACAAATTCAAAGTTGATTCTAATTAATTTGACATAAAAATTAAAATATATTATGAATAAAACATAAAGAATACAAAGGAGGTAATTACTTAAATTTTAGTCCTCACTTTCTGAAGAACTTTATTTTTTAGTCTTTTTTTTAGTTGAAGAATCTTCTGGAATTTAGGCCTAGATTTTTATCACCTCAGAGGTAATGGTTCTTTGTTTTATAAGGGTAAACTCTATACAAGATCAAAAGGAATTTGGTTTCTATCCATTTCTTGTTTCTGTTTTACTGAATACACATGTAATTTACAAAAAGCAATTAAAAATTCAGACATAAGCAAATAAGTTAAAGGATATCTTTTTTTTAGCAAAGGCTTTGTTATAAGATAAATTAAATATTAAATCTACTGTACTCAAATTTAATGTGATTATGTATTAATGAAAAACATGTACATTTTACACATTTTTACACTAAAACATAATATATTTCAACAATGAATTAGCAGCTACGACTGTAATAAATTATGTCAAGAAAGGATGGAGAAATACGGGAAATTCATCTATATGCCATCTATAAACTTTTTAAATTTGTTTTTAACTTGAGTACTTTTATGGTCTGAAGTAAGAGATTAAAGATTTTTTCCAGTTTTTCTGGATGCAATATCTAATATATTTAATTTCTACTTGTGCTTTAAGTAGGTTGTAATAGACAGCTCATTAACAAGGAAAGTTAATACTTAGAGACTTATTTAGGATCTTAGATTTCTGTTTCATACATATTTTTATATGAAATTTTTATATATATATATTTTTCCCCTCTAGGGATCTCTTTCCTTCTCTTAACTACAGCTTTACTACAATATATAGCAACTGAGCTGTGAAATTTTATATAGTTTGTTTATCAAAATGTCTATCCACTTTGAACATCATTAAGCTGCTTTAAATTCACTTCAGAACCTTCCAAAGCTGATCCTATGGTAATCCAACATGGAGCACTTTTTATCTTGGTACATTGCCATTTATCATTATCGTATTTTATACTTGTTCAGCCAACTTACTATCCCTGTGACAGTGCTCAGATCCAGGTCAATTTGAATTCATTCTGCAAGTCAGCATCCATGAGATGTGGCATTGAATGTGTTTCTTTACCTCAGCCAGAAAATGTGTATTTTAGTTCTCCAAACTAAATTTATTGGTAAAAGATGGTTTTCACAAGTTAAAGGCAATAAAACTGTGAAAAAAATATAAGCTTATGACCCCAAATAAAACCTTTCTTTTTCAGATGCATTAAGGATTTTTCTCTCAGTGCAATCAAATGTTTAATTTTTTTTAAGTGACAATCTATTTTATCTCTCTGGAATTTCTTCTGAATTTTCCTAAGGCCAGATAATAACTTTTAAAAATTGAAACACTGAATTTGTTGCAGTATTGAGGAAGCATGAAGTTTGAAACTACATAGTATGTTTAATGTTTGATATTTAACCCTCAAATTTTTTAAAGTATAGTCAGTTTACAGTGTGTCAATTTCTGGTGTACAGCATAATAGTTCAGTCATACATATACATGCATATATTCATTTTCATATTCTTTTTCATTATAGGTTACTACAAGACATTGAATACAGTCCCCTATGCTATACAGTAGAAACTTGTTGTTTATTTTATATATAGTAGTTAGTATCTGCAAATCTTGAACTCCCAATTTATCCCTTACCATCCCCTTTCCCCCTGGTAACCATAAATTTGTTTTCTATGTCTGTCTGTTTCTTTTTTGTAAATAAGTTCATTTGTCTTTGTCTTTTTTTTTTTTTTAAGATTCCACATGTAAGTGATATCATGCTGTATTTTTCTTTCTCTTCCTGGCTTACTTCATGTAGAATGACAATCTTTAGGTCCATCCATGTTGCTGCAAATGCCATTGTTTTATTCTTTTTTTAATGGTTAAGTAGTATCCCATTGTATAAGTATGCTACAATTAATTTATCCAGTCATCTGTTGATGGACATTTAGGCTGTTTCCATGTTTTGGCTACTGTATATACTGCTGCTATGAACACTGGAGTGCATGTATCTTTTCAAATTAAAGTTACCTCTGGGTATATGCCCAGGAGTGGGACTGTTGGATCATATGGTAAGTCTATTTTTAGTTTTTTGAAGACTTTCCATACTGTTTTCCACAGTAGCTGCAACAAACTACATTCCTACCAACAGTGTAGGAGGGTTCACTTTTTTCCACACCCTCTCCAGCATTTATCATTTGTGAACTTTTGAATCATGGATATTCTGACTGTGAAGTGATACCTCATTGTAGCTTTGACTTGCATTTCTCTGATAATTAGTGATATTGAGTATTTTTCATGTACCTATTGGCCATTTGTATAAAACATATCTATGTAAAAGGGATTGAGAAAAATATGATTGCGCAGTTCAGAAAGTCCATGTTGAAAATAAGCTTGTGCCTATATCCTAAGGCACTTAAACTTGAACCTTTATGAAATACATTATAGAATGGCAGAAATGATCAGTCCTGAAATCTAGAAGGTTAACTTTGTCATCAGGGCAGGTGATAAATTTAAGGAGAGCAGAATGAAAGCAGGTATACTAAATAAGTTGCTATTGTAATAGTCCAGTCAAGGGGTGGTTAAGATAAACCCAAATAAATACAAGGTGGATTAAACATTTAAAAACAAATAGATTAAACAAAAAATAATAAGACAATATAGGCAAATATTTAACTCATATTTGGAATTAGAAGTTTCTAAGTACACACATATTTAAAGAAATCTTAGATTGAAGATAGGTACATTTGGCAAAATAATGTGTACATGGATTCATCAGAAAATATTCAAACCAAACTAATAATAAAATTAGAATCCATTTCTCAAAATTCAGAAAAGGTCTGCTATAAAAGTAAAAAATAAAGTTTTTAATTGTGTAAGGACAAAATGAAATTTAAAAAAAAATATTACCAACAGCTTCTTAGCAAAAACGAGCAAAGATTACTAAGAGTAATTCCCCATAAAAGAAAACAAACTGATAATATACATAAAGTTTATTCACACTATTGATCAAAATATGAAAATTAAATTCAAAATAATACACTGCTTCTAAAACTTGGAGGAAAATGTTCTCTCACCAGTTTGCTTAAGGCAGTTCTCAATGGTGAGCTCTTCTAATTTTCATTGATTCATCAATCTTCATGGACTTTAAGGTATGTACATGAGTCATTTTTTCCAACAAATATTTATGGAATGCTCATGATGTTTTAGGAATGACATATGCATTAAGGATACGATGGTAAACAGAGCAATCATGATCCCCCAAATTAGGAAACACATCATCCTTCCTGGATGAATTATTTAATGGGGAAATTTTTAGTTCTAGCTAATAAAAATCCTATTAATTTATTTTAATTTACTTCTAAATCTGAGCCTGTTGCTTCTTGATAAATTTTTACTCACATGTCTGGGTCAACATTTTACTTGAATAGACAGAATTAAGCCTTGGTATCTCATCTGAAAATTCCCAAGTTTTCCAAAACCTTGTGTAGAGAGCCTTAAGGGCATGAGTGAGCTGTGGTCACAAGGAGCTGTAGCTCAGTTCTAACCTGTGTCTCTTCATGGTGATTAAAGAACTGGGGTTAAAATACCAGGATAAGAGTCAAGACCAGTAGGATGGTCACATAACACCATCACAGGGATACTTTTTGATGCTCTGGGGGTTTTTACCCGAATTTTAGGTTAAAATATTATTTAAAACAACAACAACAAAAACTACTATATTTCTGAAACTAGTTAAGGGATGGGGGACACAGCGGAAAACGTGAGAAACAAGACCCTTCCTCCCAGGAACCGAAGGGCCTGGTTTCATACTGCTCTTGATGAACTTGGGGCTTTCCTTCTTGACTTTAAAAACAGAAGGATTGAGGTTTTGTTGGTGCTGGGGATGTGGCTTTATTATTGGGCACAAGGAGAATCCTCAAATTCATTCTAACTAGAGCCAAACCTATACCATTAAAGAGCTACAGATTTTTCTATGGAGGGCAACAGGAATTCTCTTATTGAATTGCTTTGTATAGACTTTAATCCATGGTCCAAGTTCTTATAACAAATATTTACTAATCTTGTAATAATTTGTAAAAGATTATATTTTTTTTTCACAAAGACAGTGTAAGATTCTACTCAGTACAATGAAAACATAGAGAAATATATGAAACTGAATGCTTTCCATGGAGAAAAACAGATAGGAAATGACCAAGAGGCTATGGTAGGGGAGAGCTGGGTGGCAGTACAGAGAAATAGAGGAGGCTAGATAGTTCTAACAATAAGTACATAAATCAGGAGGAAAAGTACATAGATGGAAGAATAAAACCACTTTTGGACTTGGCAGTTTAAGGTGACATTGGGAAAACCATATAGTGATCCAGTGGGCAGTTGTATATTAATATAAGATCTAAAACATGGGACCTTGGTGAAATATTCGGTGGATATTTGGGCAATTTTTAAAGATTCCAGTCCTTAGTATTAGGAGTGAACATTTGAGTTGCAAAATTGGATGTGATATTGTTATAAGAAACATGTGTCTGATTTCATATGACTATATCCAGAAATGGATTATAGTGTAAGATTTTTAAATTAAAAAATTAGTAATTAAAAATATTTGCCTTACATTTGTGAATACTTATGCCCTTTGATCTGGGCTCCTGGCATATAGCTCAGGGTTTACATGGTTCCCTAAGAACATTAATTGGGAGTTAATGCTATCCCCACGACCAGCTTTGCTCACTTTTCCAGGGTTTCTAACAAGAAGGGTAGATGCTCTCTCTTCTCTGTTGAGCCAGGCTTTCCTTATACAAACTTATCTACCAGAATTAACATCAGATCCTTGTTTCTCCATTATTCATGAACATAATTATTACCAAAGATGGGGAAACTCTGGGGAAATTAAAATTATTCCTCGAGAAAATAGAAGTCAGCATCTTCTCACTTACTGAGAAAATACTGAAGCAGTTAACCTGGGAAGCCTTAGCTTTCTTTTTCTCTGACAATAATCACATGATTTATGATTTATATAAAGTTAAAATATGCCTTAATTGTGTGTAAGTTAGCCAAGTTTGTCAAGCTTATTTAAGAAAAACAGAAGGTGGGTATTAACCTGTTTCAATGGGTATTTGAATGAAGTTGAAAATAACTGTTTTTCTTTCAATCAGTGTGTCGCATTTTATAAGACATAATACCATGCAGTGGAGTCATGTTTCTTTGCTTGTCACTTCAAATCTAGAATCCCACCATAATACCACCCAGCAAGCAACATGATGTTTGTAAAGGCGGCAATGTGATATTCTTCCTGAAGTTTAAAAGGCAACATAATTTCGCATTTTGTACATTCACTTTCAATTCAAAAATACGGCTTGAGTGGGAAAAGGTTGACTATCAGATCTTGATTATTTTTTGTCATGGGGCCAAAGTGGGGCCCTAAGCCATTTCAAGTGGACCCGTCCTTTCACCTGCAGCCCCGAAGCATGATTGAATTGCTTGCTCAGGATGTGATGCACCACTCAATAAGGGAGCGAAATGAACAACTGACTTCATAATTTAGCAGATGTACACAATTTCTCTAGGAATATAGTTGATTAACTTATAAGTAACTGCTAAAAGTCAGACTTTAGGTCAGGGTTTTATGTAGGTGGATGTTATACATAAGAAAAAGCAACGTTCTTTCATAAATTATTTTGTTCTGATGAATGAGGCATATTGAATGATTGTTATAGTTTTAGGAAAAAAACCTATAAAGTGACATTTTTATTAGATCATCTGCATAAAATTTTCTTGATTCTTTGTTTAATGAAGAATAGCTATGAAATGATGCTGATTTTATAGTTAATGTTTAAATGTACACAAATATTTTTGTAAAATGTTGTTCATATAAATTATAACATATTTAGTTCTGCTTTAATATCTGATAGAGAATAAAGTAGGAGGATGTTTTTCAAGGAAGAGAGAAATAAATACAATGAAAATCACATATATTTCCTTCCATTTTCATGGAACTGCCATTGGCTGATTTCCATTGCTGGAGTGAAAAGTCCACTTTCTATCCTGCACATTTGCCATATTGCATGTATCTCAGAAATATCTGAAGACAAAACTGGTTGACAATTTACATATTTTAATAGGTTTGCATCCAAACTGGTGCAATAAATAAAGAACCTTGTGCATGGCTCAAAATTCACAGTGACAGCATTATATGGTTCTGTATTGTTAGACAAACTGGAAGGGTTTGGGGGGAAGCTGACTAGTGTGAAGCAGGGCTTTGTTGTCATTGTGTGAGTTCTTTGGTCCTGGCTTTTTATCTGCCACCTTAACAAGTGTAACAGTCCTTATATAAAGCCTATTATTTGGTTTATTATAATTTTTACAGTGAACCTATGACTCACATTGTTGGAAAATACATACATTCTCTGTTTGAAAATAGTTTAAACTAGATTTCAGAGTTAAAAAAGCAAACAAGCAAACAAACATAAAAACTATTGCAAACTTAACAGACTCCTGGAACAATGAAGCAATGATGGGCCAAGGTAGTTATGGAACATAAATACTCACCCTAATATTTCAGCTCGTATGGCAACAGATTCATGTTCTGAATTGTCAAACAACTTAGGGCCATGTATATCAGCAGGCTCTGTGGTGTCTGGAACTACTCTTAAGGTATTTGGAGTTATTAACAAACATTCTTAAAAAAAGAAACCTGGTAAGTTTTGGGGAGCACAGGGCAACTGAGGGAAAAGTAGGTCAGCTTTCCGGATTAGTTATGTGAGCTGAATCAGCTTAATGAGGTGCTGACAGTGAAACCAGCCCTATGAATTGCTCCAGGACCACCGGTCAAAGAAATACATTTTGTTTTGTTTTTCAAAATCAGATTAAGTCTGGCTTTGAGTTTCCACTGAGGAGAGTTAGAGAGAAGTCTATCACTCCCATCCTGTCCCGACTGTCCCAGAGCCCACCTTGGTCACCCACAGTGGCCCATGAGGCTCCCATTCATTTTCTCCCATACAGAGCAGCGCCCCCTGCTGGCGCTTCACCGCCCCGCAGGCACCGCAGCTCCGCAGACCGTCGGGAGCAATCATCTCTGCCCACGTTCCGCCTTCTCCCGAGTTGGCGAGCTGGCATGGGACTTGGGCCCTGGCCTCCACAACCCCCCTGGTCCCTCAGATCCTTTCCCTCTACAGAAGGCCAGAGATTTGAGAACTCAAAACAAAAACCTCTAACTCTCCCTCCTGCAGGCTAGAGGGAAAAAATGGTCTTTTCATCACTTTTTGCTGAGACTGTAGCAGCAAAAAAAGACAAGATACCAGTTAAGTCACCACCAACTCCTTCCGGTATAAAAGCTGAGTGACTGCCACTGCCACCTTCCCTTTGCTCCTCTCATTTTCCCTGCGGAGCTGGGGCTATTCAGGTGAGAAAGAATGTCGCCCTTTCCTCCTTGGGTTCTTGTTACAGTGTTCATGTTTCTTCGGCATATTTTGATGCTGCTGATTCCGTAAGCCTCTATGAATTATATATACTGCTTACCAACCCATATAAGAAGGTTTAGATTAAAATCTATGCTTCTTTGTCTTGGTATTATCTTTAAAAGAAAAAGAAGTAGCTATGCTGAACTTCAAACTGGGGTTTTCCTCCTCTTCACTCTCAAAGCCCTTGAAACAAGCATGGCATCAAACAGTTCAGTCCTGAATTTTTACTCATTTTTTTCACCACTGCTTTGCCAAAGTTTAGGTGACAATATGAGGAAGAAAGAGCAATGATCATTGTATAGGTAACCATAGATAAAGATTGTGTTAGTCAGTGAAAAGGTCTGAGTTAGGACTTTCACTAACGAGGTAGCACACTTGCAATGGAGAAACTGGGTTGAAAGAGGTTTTGTTCATTTTCAACAAAATATAATATTTTTAAAAAGTTCTCTTCAATACAGAAATGAAAGTTTTCCAATATGGTTGAAGAGACTTAATTGTTAGTTCACAAAGAAAAGCTTGTCAGATTGTGCACGCAATTCGTCCCAAAATGGTTTCCCTGCTGTTGAGAATGAAAGTTAAGAATTAGGTGCTCTTCGTTTGCTTATCAAGAACACACAGTAAAGTTTAGGCTTGAAAGTGTTAGGTGAAAATGAATGAATGCACATCTTCACCAAATGTGTTACTGGGCTGAGTTATTAGCAGATTCTTTATAAATTCTAAACTTGGTTATAGCAGTAAAATAAAATTTTTGTCTAAACCTAATGCTGAATAAAGTTTGCTTTGAGAAGACATCGATTTTAGTATTAAATCAAAGCATTAAAATCCCATAGGAATCAGGCAGGGATTTATGAAATGCTGTCTGATTGCTCTTAAATGTAGCCTTAAAGAAAACAGTCGGTTCACCTGAGATCAAGCCCAATTTTTCCTCCACATTTACCTTTAAATCTTAAATCAGAACATCTTTGAATTTTCAAGATTTGGCTATGGTAACAGACAAAATAAACATATTCTTTCAATTCAATGACTTGGATTCAGATCGATTGGAAAACCAGTGACACAATTTTGAGTATAACTCCTCTGCCTCTGATGTTAATTAGAAAAGTAGCATTCCAGGTGGCCTGAAACTTAGAAAAAATGTGGCAAAGAAACCTGTAGCATGGCATTCTTGAATTCAGGAGATTATTAATGGTGTATATGTAGACAGAGTCACAGAGGCTTCAAGTATTGGTAATAAATAGCTTCGTAAGGAGGACTAAATATGAATTGCTAATGTTATTCATTTTCTTTATTCATTATAAAGAAAATATCGCCTCTTTTCCTCCAGACTAACGTTTGTTTAGTTTTGTCTCTGTGTAATACCCAAGTGAAAAAATCTTCTTTTGACTAAGTTATGAACTAAACTGATTTATAGCCAGATCAGAAGCCAAGAGATTAGTGCCAAAAGAGTGGTGAGATAATAAAATACTGAACTTGGACAGAATCCAGATTGCTCAAATGAGAGTTGAAAGGAAACTGCTGATCAGCTATGAGAGACCACAAACACTGGTCTCTGGATCCACTATTAGCAAGAATGATGATTCAGACCCATTTTTTGGTTGGTTTCACTCAAGTTTTCTGTCTGCTTGTTCACGTGGTATACGCCAAATTGGGAATACAGGAATAATCGCCATGCCTGGTGTCAACTTATTTCTTCTGAAGGGTATTTTAAGTTTAGTTGTCAGTCCATAGCTCCGAGGAGCAGAGAACTATTGGATTCACTACCCTGAGGCTAGAGAAGACAAAGTTAGCACTCAGGGGAGGCTTTATTTCCATTTAGAAAATTCTTGCTTCCTTAAATCTATACATTTCCATGTTTATTTTCTACTGCTTCATTGGGCATACAAATAATCTGACTGTGGGTCCCTACAGCTGTTTCTCATAATGAAACACAATTCAAATATTTCCATATTCAGAGACACTCTCTTCACAAGGGGAGTGAAGGGACCTGAGCATGCCAACTCTCATCCCATGAGGTTTGACTTCTTTTGACACCTTGTGATGATCAATTTCATCCCACCATTGTTGGCTTCAGGCCAGCACATCCCGACCCAAGCACAGAATTGTGGCTTTCCCCTTCATTTTCTATTTTATTCTTTAAACAAAACTGAACTATTTAGAGCTTAGAAAAAGGAATAAATAGAATATGTAGCTCAATAATATGCTTTGCAAAAGGCAGTTTTTCTACTGTCTACTTTGTCACTTCTGTCACTTCTAGGGCACTGTCATGTGCATCCCAGCCTGCTCCGTGTGGCAGTGGCCATCTTCCCCCACTGCCAACAGCTTCTTCCAGTACAGCATGTATTCAAAGTCCAGACTTCAAAAGGGAAGCTGAGATGAATTATGGTTTCATTTGAAAAAAAAAAAATCCCTTAATCCCTCAGTGATTCAATTGCCTCCCCAGAAAATGGCCTGGAATTAAATAAACACACTCTTCAAAAAAAGGAAAATTTCATGACTAAATAAAGGTTTGGGATGGTATAAGCAGATTCTGTTTGAATCAGGGTCTTGCCAGATTCCTCAGTGAAAATAATGCTAGTAATTATTTTAATGTACACGTGAATTCAAAATATCTATATTGCTTCATGTACAAATTTTAAGTTTTCTTTTAAAAGTTCAAATATAAATTCAGAAATTCACACAAGCCTTATACATAGACATGACCTGACCAGCAGTTGATATATTCACAGATAGAGACGGCCATTAACACTTGCAGCCTGTGTACCCAATAGCTTGTGTGGTCAAGAGAAAGCCATGCCCAGCTGAACTTTGGGGAAAATGCTTAAACATTTTATATACGGAAGATAGGGGTAAGGTAGGATGTGAGGTGGTCAGTCAGTCTAACACTGTCAGCGTGTATAGACTATGGTGTTGGGTGGTCAGAATGTTGGACAGATCTTTGTATCTCTGGTCATAGATGAAGACTACTTGGATTAGAGCTGGGAATGGGGTCGTGGGCTTTCTGACTTCTGCTGGGCGTTAGGCATCTGTCGTCCCCGCCATGTCCCTCTAGCCCACTTACTTGAGCACTAACATGGTCTGATCCTGGCCCCTAGTAGTCTAAATTGATTCCACATCCTTGTGCTTACTCCCTCCCCTCCATTCCAAATCACCTGCGAAAGTTGGAGCCTCCCGCAAGGACCAAGGTCATGGTCTGGATGGAACTTTGTGTCAACATTTACTCTCCTGTCCCTCCAGGATTCTATTCAGGACACACGGGCTGAGCAAGCAACTCTGGTCAGTTCTGAGCAAACATATGATGCGTGTGGATCTTGTCTCCTTTTGTCACTTACTGGCTCTGTGACCTACAGCATCTTTGACCTCTCTGAACTCAAATTTCGTCATCATAAAACAGAGATGATAATAGTAACTACCTAATGTTATTGTGGAGATGCAATCATGTCATGGATGTAAAATGCTTGTATCATGTCCAGCAGTGAGGAAGTTCTCAATAACCTGTAGGCAACATCTCCTAGCAGAATAAAAAGCCCTGCCTCGATGGTTCTTCCCTATCTTGTACTCCCTCTTGATCTCCTTCAGTCCAATGACTGGGCATGGAATGTTTTTACGTTTTGTGCTATAAAATGAGTTGAGAAACAATGACCAGAGTCATGATGGAACCTCAGGATAGTTCCACTGGGGGAATCTTTAAAAAAAAAATATATTATTAATTTTTGTGCCTTTCTTTCCGAAGATGAAACATGCCTCATTTTCTTTCACTGAAAATAAACATAAGCTAGAATCAGTGCCTGTCTGGAATTTTTTTAATGCATAAACATGTGTTTACTATTGTGAAGAACAACTGTCATTTGACTGCAGTTGACTAATTCTGATTCTGTTTGGTTTATGTCCTTCAAGAGCAGTCGTGGAGAATTTACTTATTTGCGTCTTATGTAATTAAAAAAAACTATCCTCAGAAAGCCATTATACATGGAAATTTTCTCCTTTCTTTTACCCTCGTTATTGTTTAGAAAAGCAGTTGTATTAGTCAAAGTGGTTATCGGGTCTACAATCTACCAAATTCATGGGGATGGTATTATAATAGTGTCTTAGAAGATGTCAAAATTCAGAAGTAAATGAATGGCTTTGAATCAGAAGTTCATAGCTATTTTAGTGCATTTATAAAGATCCACTAATGTTTCTGATGCTATAAATATATAATGTGACAAATATTATTTCAACATTAAAAGAAAATTAAAAGATTTAGTAAATCAGAATGAGTCACTAGAGACTGCTCAGAAAAGAATATATGCAAGCATCATTTTGGGACCTTTTTTGCCCCTCCAACATCTTCTCCTACATTGTTTTTCTCCCTTGAATGTTTTTATTCTTGCATTATTTGTATTTTTTTTTAATCCTCATAGCTCAGTAATTTGGGGAAAAAACAGGTAAATTGCCATTCTAATAGGGAATTACGAGCAATCAAGAGATAAATGTACACATTATTGTAATGATGTTTATGTTTAGTTTCTATTAGAGAAATGCCTTTTTTATAAAGAATGCGCTCTGTTGATCTAGCTAGCTACTGATGAACTCCTGGTGGGCTCCTGGTGAGGAGAACAGCAAAGAAAAAACGAAAAGAGAAATGTGGGGTGTATACTACGACTCAGGGAACACAGGATCAGTTATGAAGGGATAAAAATGACGCTATTCATGAAAGTAAGATTCTTGGATGGCTTTCAAATTAATATGCCAGTCCAGATTTTTTTGGCATAATGAGAACATCTTTTATGTGTCAGAACAGATTTTGATTATAACTAAATAACTGAAAGCTCAGATATGTTGATAAGGTGACCTTTATCATAAAGTTTAAGATTAATTGTCTAAAGTACTTTTAGAGACAGCAAAAGTTGAATAGGATTAAAGCCTGTGAGTCATAGGTGTACATGACCATATAATTCAGATGTTTATGTCTGAATAAAACTTGCAGCTTTAAATATAAATAAAACAAAAGCCCACTTAAATGAGATGCTTGTGTCATCACTTAATGCCTTTTCCCCTCTATCAAGAATAACCAAGATTATGCTTTGGCTAAGTCAGTCCTGGTGCCCACAAGTGCTTTTGTTCCATAAGAATTTAGTGTATTTGGAGACACTGTTGCCAAAATGGCTTATAGCTGTCTTACTGAAAGCAAGCTTTCTCTTATTGCTTACAGCCTTATTTTTATGTATTCACTCTTTGAAACAGTATGCTGCTTTATTTTTCAAATTCCATATAAATATGAAATCAAAACGGATTTATTTGTATATTCGAGTCAGGTTTGGGGTACTGCATTCAGTGTTTGGTGCCATATTTAGAGTGAGGTGTTTTCAAAGTAGGCTGTGTCCTGGAGACATTGTACTGATGATCCTTTCAAGGGGCAGGAAATCATCCTAGAAAGCAATTCTATTTAAAAATTATGTATTGGGAACTCCCTTATCTGCCTGTGATTGGATTTGGTTTTGTGGATGATACAGTGAAGCATTTGACATTGACCTCATAACTTTTTTTGGAGAACTGCTTCTTCAGTGTTTTTTCATGGGATGCCTTCTACATAGTATCCTTTTTCCTCCAACTCGTCTTTCATAATTTTTTTCAAATTCTTCAAATTCTTTCATTCTTTAAAGCCAAATTCCAGTGTCAACTCTTTCATAAAAACTTATCTGAACCTACTGCAGTCATATATATTTATTTCTTTTAATTATTCATAGGAATTTTTCCATAACCCTATTAGAGCACCTATTAGTCTTGTATGAGCTATCTGAGTGCTTTCTAAGATTATAAACTCTCATTGAAGTATGATGTTCAGGGACAGGTAATGATCTGGTACCTTGCGTATGTTGCCTGAATATAGCATTCTCCTAATATGTAATAATAAATTAATAACATAAATTAATTGCATGCATGCATGTATTTATACAACAGTTACAACAAATTTCTTGTGTACCGCTGGGTGAGTTCACATTAATGACAGATCAGATGGGTGGTTATTTAATTTGGTCATCACAAGTGATAAAATTACTAATTGTCACTGGTCATTTTATTCACAGTAATACGACTACCTTGCATAATGGACAAGTATGCTTCAGAAGGACAACTATGACCAATATTAAAATCCAGTCTTGCCAAGTTTACTGTGTATCAGAAAGATGATGTAAAACAACCTGTGACAAACTAAATGGTCATTGAGCAGATCTTATTTTGGTCTTTATACTAAGGATGCTATGTGGCCTGACCCCAAATTTCCAAAGGTTCCACATAAATGGAAATGGAAAAAAACTAAAACAAAACATGCATATAAAGTTCCAGAATTATTATTTTTTTAAATTTGATACTAGTACAACACCATACTTACTTAAAGTTATGGATCTCTCATGAAAGAAATCCACTTTAAACTTCTATCAAAATATGGATATTTCAACATTGAGCCTTCAGAAATTAAACTGAAATAGGATATTGAGATTCTGACTTTGGACATAGACTCTCATTGCTTCAGCAATCGTATATGTATATAGTCACAGGATGAGATTTTATGTCTACGGACACATGGCTACTTCCTTAATCTGTTCTCCATTCCTTCCAAGTATTCAAAGACAATAACAGACCATAACTGGAGAATGTTAATGAAAAAACAAGATGCAAGAACACAGGCTATTCACTTCTACAAGATTCTCATAGCCATCTGAAGTCACAGAGTGGCATAAATTCTGTAACACACAGAAGCTGAAAAGCCACTGAGAATGTTTCATGTTACCAACAGAAAACAGGAAAATGGAAACCAGCATCCATACTTCCTCCTTATCATCTGCACTCAATAAATACTGAGTTAAATTCTTGTTTTATTTTTTCCTTATGACAAATATATTTAAGTAATTGGATGTTTCCATCTTATGGACCTGGGTGTTTTACTCATATCGAAATTCACAATCGTGGCTTTTATGGAAATGTCTATTCCTCAAGTATACCAGGATAAAAATCTAGTTTTTATTACTTCAACCTTTGTTAAGTGAGACCAAATCTTGCTGTTACATAATGTGTAATGCATCATTTACAAGCATTCAGAGTATAAGGAAAATTTATTTACCACGCATATGATGATGGTTTCTTTGAAAACAAGCACATTACTTTAAAATTGAATCATAATGGGTCTAAATATTTATAAAGGATATCTTAAGTATTATATTGAGTGCCTACAGGATATATTGCATATAAATACATATTTAGGGAATAATGTTTGTACTCTATGGATTTGGTAACTTCTTACCAATCTTCTTAATTTATCTGTTGATGTATAAGCAAATTTAGGCTAAGCTTCCTTTACCCTGGATAGTGCATTTGCCACACTGTCTCAAAACAGTTAACTATTTGTGTTATATTAAACTATGCAAATGAGGGACTAATCATTAATAAATGGAGAATAGCAAGCCTACCTTTTAAATTGTTCTGTAACTTTATATTTTCACATTGAACCATGGACACTTTAAAAAATCATCATATTGGGATGAAAGGGCATTTAAAAGTCATCTATCCCAAAGAGTTATAGCTTAATTACACCAGCAGAACTCTTTTTTTCCAAATAGCATCATATATGGAACTTCAAAATACAAAATGTATGCAAAGTACAGCAGCTCTTGTTTAAAAGGAAGGCGTGGGCTTGGCCTCATCTCCTGCAGTAGGTGTCTGAAGTTCCCCGGAGCACAACTCCATGACTGTTGATCTGGCTAATTTGCCCAATCGGCTCATGATCTTTTCTAAAACATCTTTTGGCAGATAATTGTACTGTTACTTCTTGTAACCATCTAGGGACAGGAGACATGGCTCCTTACAAGAGAAGCCATTTTTTTTTTTGAAAGTATACCAATCATTATAAAATAAAAGTATCCCCCATATTAAACCCTGAAGTCACACCCCTATTACCTTGTTCTCCTCGAGAGTTAATAACTCTTCACATATCTGAAGACAGTGTAGCCCTATAACCCATATCTCTCTTTGACAAAAATAAACTTGGTTAAAAGTGTCCACATTTCCCATACAGAGGAGTGAAGTACCTTGTGGCCTTTGCTTTGATTACCCTGGGTGATGCTTTGTTCAGGAGACAGAGTGACTCTGCCCTTTGGTTGTCGTCATGAGCAAAACAGAATCATAGAGTGAAATCTAGATGAAGTTTGGGTTCTGATTAAAGCAGTCCCAGGAAGATATAAAGGGTCTAATGTTTTCAAGACCTTGGGATCAGACAAGTGTCAAAAACTAGTCTCAAAGCAAGAGGGACTATAATGGTAATTAGACAAGACAGATGAAAATAGTTTGGGAAACAGAAAATAGATTCAAAGTTAAAACCTTATGTTGAAGTCAAAGAACATTTTATAGAGGACTTTATCTCACATACAGGGAATGCACTATTTAATATGATAAACGTTTATGTGTTCCACCTACTCTGAGAGCCATCATTTGGGCTATAAGAGTCTAATGGAATCTTCCAGGTTCATGGTGCTATCAGTAGCTATACCTGTCACCCACTTGTCTGGGATAGTCACTCTAACATCTGAATTCTCAACCCAGTAGTTTTTGGTGTTTTTTTTTTTTAATCTGCAATAGTAACATTGCTGCATGTTGAATACTTCCCATCTCTCTCCTTCTGGCCCTCACTTCTTATGGATTTTTCAGTCAGTTTAGTGGGATCAAGTTCTATTCTACTTACTTTCCATTCGGCCATCATTGTTTTTGCAGGAAGTGGGTTTGGAGGTTACCCCAGATTAGGAAAAATTACCAAAACTAGCTAGATTTTCAATGTTTAAGACTGAGTAAACAGAAAAAAAGTCAACAACAGAAAATCCGGGAGTCATGTAAGGCCACTGAGAGACATTGGGACACAGGAATACAAACAAAAGCAGAGGAGCATAAAAGCATCCTTGTCATCAGTATCACCATCAGTATCCCAACAGTATGGAGCACCTACTGTCTGCCTGGCTCGGCTCCAACACTTTGACTTATGATACCCAATTTAATTATTATTTAATTTTATTTACTTTACATATAAGTAAATAAGCACAAAGTAATTAAGAAAATTCCAGTATTTCATAGCTAGTAAGTGATAAAGCTAAGATTTAAAAATAAACAATCTGCATATGGAAGCCAAACTTGCTACTAAACAAGTTAACTGAGGTATAATTTGTTTACAAAGAACTGCACAAATTTCTTGCATGCAGTTGGGTGCGTTTGGACGTATGAAAACACCTGTGATACCATCACCACAACAAAGGTCACAGACATATCCAACACCTCCCAGAGCTTCCTGTGTCTCTTATTTTGTGTGTGGTAAGAACACTTACATAATATTTATCATTTTAACTATCTTTGAAGTACACAATATCATATTGTTCCCTACAGGCACTGTGGTGCTAGGAAACCTGGATATCCACATACAAAAAATTAAATTTGAACTCCTTCCTTAGACCACACAGAAAATCAACTCAGAGTGGATTAAAAATATAAACACAAACCCTGAAACTGTAAAACTCCTAGAAGAAAATGTAAGGACTAATTTCTTGACATTGGTCTTGGCCATGATTCATGGATATGACACCAAAAGCACAGGCAACAAAAGCAAAAATAGACAAGGGGGATTATATCAAACTAAAAAGTGTCTGCACAGCAAAGGAGAATAGCAACATAATGAGAAGGCGACCTACAGAATGCAAACCATATATCTGAAAAATAGGTTAATTTCCAAAGCATATAAGGAATTCCTTCAACTCAACAGCAAAACAAACAACCCAATCTTAAAAAAAAAAAAAAGACAAAATACTTAGACATTTCTCCAAAGAAGATACCAAATAGCAAAAAAGTTCTCTGTGAAAAGAGGCTCAACATTATTACTGATCAGGGAATACAAGTCAAAACCACAATGAGATATCATCTCACACAGGTTAGTGATTATTATCAAAAAGCAAAAGATAACAAGTGTTGCAGAGGATGTGGAGACAAGGCAGCTCTTGTACACCATTAGCAGGAATGTAAACTGATATAGCTACTATGAAAAACAGTATGAAAATTTCTCCAGCAATTAAAAACAGAAGTACCATATGATCCAGCAATCCCACTTTTGGGTATATATTCGAAATAATTGCAGTTAAGATCCCGAAGAGATACCTGCACTCCCATGTTCATTGCAGCACTATTCGCGATAGCCAAGCTATGGAAACAAATCAGACTTAGAGAAACTGGGAGTTGAACGAGAGGTAGGCAAGAAAAATGAAGAAGAAAATGTAAGTATAGGACATTTTTAAAAAGCTCAATTACTGAATTGTTGACTGTATTAGGGATTGTTAAATCAGAACTGCATGCATACATTTAAATATATGATAAGGAGAGCTGGGAGAATGTCCCTGGATGTGAGAGGTGGGAGAAAGTTGGAAAAAATCAAAGATGAAGGAGAGGAAATACAGAGATCAATCAACATTAGTATGATTGCTATCCTTGACAAGAACAAACAGAACAGAAATGATAATCAAGAATATTATAGGAGGAACCTCTCCTGAAATGAAAGGAAATTGAGTGATCAGATACACATTCTTCACTATAGATCATCAAATGAAATTAAATGAGATAGGAATTTAGACACACCAGAGTGAAACATTTTAATCAAGTCATTCAGAAAAGTACAAAAATCAGATTAACTTTCTTTCATTTAAAAATGAAAAAGGTTTGAGATTCAAGAGTTATATAACTAACATGAATTCATGTAAGAAAGCAAAGAAAGATAACAGTAGACGTACAAGAGGTGAAAAGGTAAACTTTAACTACAGAGGTTTCTTGAAACAAAAGTGTTTGTTCAGAATTAAAGACATCAGGAGGAGGTGAGTAATAGTACGTCAGATCAATCCTGAGAATTGAAATAATGTGGAATTGAAGGTAGTTTTTTATTATGAATATAGATACAAACAAAATGTAATTTGTCAAAATAATTATATTTATTGAATAAATATACTAATATAATGAGAATTAGAGTATTTTTTTTTCCAGACTTGGGCTACCAACATCTGAAATTCAGAAAATCTGTTCTATCCAAAGCATAACTATATTCTCAGTTCTGCTAGGAGAAAATAAGGAGATAGTGTCAGGGTTTTGTGGTTAATATTAAGTAGGATTTGTTTTAGAACTCTATTAAGGTAGACATTAGTTGAATTAAGTAAGTAAAGATATAACTTTCTCCAGATAACTAGGAAAAGAAAATGAAAGAAAGAAGGAAAGAAGATTGAGAACTAATGTCATGATAATAATAAATAATAAAAGGAGAAGAAAAGCACACTGATGTATAAAAATCAAAATATATAAATGAAAATGAAATTCCATAAACTATATCCAAGTTAAAAAAACAGAGTCTCAGCTTTGGTTAAAGAGGTAAATTGGAAAGAGAAGTAAGCTAGAGGTTTAACAGTAGAAACATGGCTAATAATAGGCTAAGCAAATATTTTATTTTAACATGTTAATATCCAATGTTGCCAAGGGTATTAAAAAATGAACATTGTCATATAATCTTTGTGCATTAGTCAGCTCTTTCCTGTCTATGCTGTGGTAACTACATCAACATTTCAATGGCTTACAAACTTTGTATTGTATGTAGATTACGGTTCTCTTCTTTTCTACTTGGCTTCTCCATTCTGGGATACAGGATAAAGTACCAGACATTGTCTGGGGTACGTTCACGTGCGAGAAGGAAGAAGTAACAGGGAGCCAGGCAATGACTCTTAAAGTTTTGCTCAGCACTGAATGTTTACATTTCACTGGCCAAAGCCAGTGACATATCTAAGTCTGAAGTCAATGGTTTGAAAATTACATACTTCCTGCTGGAAAGGGCACTGCATGTGAAAAAAAGAAGAATCAACCAAAATATAACTATCCATTGGTAAACACCAAAATCATGTTAATATTTAAAACACACACACACACACACAAACACCCTTTTAATGATGGAGATCATGTCATACTTCATTGCATAGTGCATGGCAGTGTCAAAGGGTATAGAGTACTCTCACCTGAGAGACTGAATAATTGTGGACAGTAATGAAATCTCCCACACTAGTAACAATGTAAATAAGGAAAACTTCATGGAAATTCAGTTATCATTATGGACCAAAGTCCTTCCAATGGCTTTCTTTACCTAGTACATAATTTTTTTTCTAGAACTTTATCCTTAAAAAATAATTGCATAGATATTTCGTGTATGAAATTTCAGCATAATTTATAGAGATATAATAAAATTTTATTTATAATCATAAGGCCTTAATTAAATAAATTACATCTCCATAATACTATATAGCCTTTAAACACGTTTAAAATTATATAAAATAGTTACATCAAATGTGATAAAAACCTATGAGGTACCATGATTTCCATTATTAAAATTGTATGTGTGTGAGTTTGATTATCACCATGATTCAGAGTTTACCAATGTATAGTTGAATTTTGGGTGATTTTTGTTTTCTCATGTATGATCTTAGGGGACTATTATTTGCTTTTCAATTTAGAATTAGTAAATAAGGGGCTCATGATAGTCATTCAATAAATACTTAAATAAAGAAAGAAATGAATAAATAAAAATGCAATTGAATCATACTGCGTCTAAGAATCATCTGAGTTCATATTTAGAATGCAAAAAAAAATGTGCTCACCACAGATAATCATGAAACGGTACTACACTGGGATATACTACACTATACTTGACTACAGCTTGTAATATAATAATAGTTACTAATATTTATGAAGTACTTTCCATTCGCCTGGTATTGTGTTAGTATCTTTACAGACAATATCTCATTTAAGCCAATCCTATATGGAAGATACTTCTATTGTAAATCTCCTAATGGCCAAATTGAGGAAGCTCAGAGAGATAATAATGTTTTCCCAGAGTTTCAGGTTTAGTAAGTGATAAAGCAAGGATTTGAACCAGGACAGTCTGATTCCAGAGAGTCACTGTTAACACTACCTTACCGTTTACTCATATTCCCTTAAGGAAAGATTCCCAAATTACTGAATCTTGGTAGTACTTAAAACTCTACAGATACACCTTCTGTGGTAGCTTCTTATAAGTGAGTAATCAAATTAATTAAAACTTTTTCTAATTGCTTTTTTTTTTCTTTTAGTTTCTGTGTCTAAGTTTCTGATGGTTAATATAGAAAAATTGGGAATGAGTTCACTAAGTTTCCATTTCTGGGAAACTTACACATGGTTTAACAAAACCATTACTTCTGGGGAGCTTGGCTGGCTACAGGGAAAAACCACTATGCCCTCTTTTTTTAATTTAGTTATGCCAGGGGGTGTTGAAATATCTTCATTATGGCATCCAGTGATTTTTTTTTCCCCAAAAGCCTTAGTTATACAGCAGAAATTAAAGCAATGAGTTGAATCAACAAATTAAACAAGTAGTTTTTTTTGAGTTCACACAGTTGAAACAACTAGTTAATTGACTATATCATTCATTTTCATCCAATTGTTTTGGCATTGAAAAGTCATAACCTAGGCTTTTCCAAAGCGACATATGCCTTCCTGTGTTTTAAGTGAACTTTTATCTTTCCAATTAGAAACAACGACAACAAAGAGAAAACACATTTCTTTTGGTCTGCTCCATATGGGTAACTGATATTATCACAGCTAGAGCCAAGCAGCCTAGAATATGTAATTTCTTTTTGTAAAAAATTATTTTCATCTTGGGGAAAAGCACTATTTGGCAACGCATCAGTTCCTCTGCTCTTGTTCATCATTTGTTTGAGCAAAAGTAATTATGCTTACAACAAATTAAGCAGCAGAATTTTTCTTTTGTTTTCTGGTAATGTATCTTACATTCACCTACCAGTCATATCACTAAGTGTACCTGGTTTTCATTATTTTTATGAGAAAAGCAAGATTCATTTTTTAAAATTTAGGTACAGCATGCTCATAGTTTTTGGTTTAGTCATGAAAACAAATTATTATTATATTGAAAAGTCTATACAAATGCCTCAAAAACGAATTACTAAATACACATTAATATTGATTTTGAGGTATTTTAAATGAGTAAACTTTTAATGAATATTGAGTAAATTTTAATTGAATATATTAAATGTGGCAAAATTATTTCATTGTCACCATACTTTAGCATCAAACTGAACTTAAAATGTTTCAAATAATAGATACCATTTATGAGAGTCTTATGATCCTTGAAAAATTCAAGTGTTTTTCAGGCATGGCCTGTGGCCAAATTATGTGATTTAGGATACTCAGCTTTTAGTATTCATATTTTAATAGATCAATTTCTACTGATTCTTCATTGTTACTTTAATATAGATAGATTAAAAATTCCTAAATTTTATTTTGCATAACAAGTATGAATTCAAATATGAAAGTTGAGGGTTAGGTTAATCATAAGCTTTCTCTTAAAATTTTATCAAGATTGAAAACAAAATTAGACTTCTGTTTTTCACTACATCATTCATGGGTGACAGGTTCCAGGACCCTGAACTTCACAGATATCTAAATCTATGGATGCTCAAGTCTCTTATATAAGTGGCAAAGCATTTGCCTATAACCTGTGCACCTCCTTTAAATCATCTCTAGATTACTTGTAATGTTTAATACAATGCAAATGCTATATTGTGACTACAATGTAAATAATAATGTAAATATTTACTAGTACACAGCAAATTCAAATTTTGCTTTTTGGAAACTTCTAGATTTTCCTTTAGAATATTTTTGATCCTTAGTTGGTTGAACCCATGTATACAGAGGGCCAACTGCGTTTGACTTACAAAGCCTTGATTTTATTTACCACAAAATTACCAGCATTCAAAGAAAAAGGTAATTTTCCCATGTTCGATTATTCTATAGGGCATCTATTTAAAGGTAATACATCATGTATCCATTATGAAACTTCACCACGTGATTTATTTATGATATCTCAGTTTTCTTAAGAGATAGAAGGCAAAATGATAGCATCTTTCTTTACTTAAATAGGATTCCTTTATTGATTTGTTTGACTGATGTTGCCTTTGTCATTATTTTTCAGTGATAGGCTCTAGAATTTGATTATGAAGTATAATCTTGGCTGTTAGATTAAACTACATAATACTTTAAATATATAGAATATTACTTTTTAAGTTAACTTTATTTTTCAGAGCAGTTGAGCAGAAAGTACAGGGTTGCCATATACCCTCAGTCCCCTTATACAACAAACCTTCCCCACCATTAACATCTCACACGAGAGTGATATATTTGTTACAATCAATGAACCTACATTGACACACCATCATCACCCAAAGTTCATAGCTGATACTAGGACTCACTCTTGGTGTTGTACATTTTGAATTTTAACAAATATATAATGACATATATCTAACATTGTAGTATCACACAGAATTCTTTACTGCCCTAAACATCGTCTGTGTTCTGACTATTCCTTCCTCCCTTCTAACACCTGATAGCCATTAGTCTTTTTTATTTTTATCTCCACAGTTTTGCCTTTTCCAAAATGTCATTTCATTGGAATTATACAGTGTGTAGCCATTTTAGATTGGCTTCTTTCACTTGTAATATACATTTAAGTTTCCTCCAAGTCTTTTCATGGCTTGATAGCTCATTTCTTTTTAGCACTGAATAACATTACATTATCCGGGTATACCATAGTTTATTTTCTCATTCATCTACTTGAAGGACATCTTGGATGCTTCCAACTATTGGCAATTATGAATAAAGCTTCTGTAAATATCTTTGTGCAGGTTTTTATGTAGACATGTTTTCATAGCTCCTTTGGGTAAATTCCAAGGAGTCTGATTACTGGATCATATGCTAAGAATATGTTTAGATTTGTAAGAAACTGCCAAATTGTCTTCCAAAGTGGCTGTGTCATTTTGCATTCCTATCAGCAGTGAAAAAGAATTCCTATTGCTCTACATCCTTGCCAACATTTGGTGTTGTCAGTGTGCTAACTGTGGCCATTCTAATACATGGATAGTGCTGTATCACTTCTTTAATTTGTATTTTTCTGATGACATATGATATGAAACACATTTACACATGCTTGCATGCCATCTATATATCTTCTTTGGGGAAGTATCTGTTAAGGTCTTTGGCCCAGTTTTATATTTCTTTGTATATTTTGGATAATAGTTCTTTATCAGACGTGTCATTTGCAAATATTTTCTTCCAGTCTGTGGCCTGTCTTCTTACTCTTAACATTGTCTTTCACAGAGTAGAAGTCTTTAATTTTAATGAAGTCTGGGTTATCAATTTTTTCTTTCAAGATCATGATTTTTCTGTAATATATAAAATGTCACCACCACATGTAATGTCATCTAGGTTTTCTCCTGTTATCTTCTGATATTTAGGTCTATAATCCATGTGAGTTCTTTTCCAAAGTGTGTCATGTCTTTCTAGATTTATTTTTCACTTGTAGATATCTAGTAGTTCTAGCATCATTTGTTGAAAAGAGTATCTCTACTGCATTGTATTGCCTTTATAACTTTGTGTCAAACATGATTTGACTGTATTCAATGTGGGTCTATTTCTGGGCTTTATTCTGTTTCATTTATATATTTATATGTATTCTTTCACCAATACCATACTGTCTTGATTACTATATAGCCTTATAGTAGTCTTGAAATTGGGTAGTATCAATCTTTTGATTGTGTTCTTGTCCTTTAATATTCTGTTGGCTATTCCAGGTCTTTTGCCTCTCCATATAAACTTTAGAATCACTATGTCAATATCCATAAAATTAACTCCTGGGAATTTGATTATGATTGTGTTAAATCTGTAGATCAAGTTGGAAAGAACTGCCATCTTGATGGTATTGTCATCCTATCTGTGAGCATGAAATATCTCTCCTTTTATTTAGTTCTTTGATTTCATTCATCAGAGTTTTGTAGTTTTTCTCATTTAGATCTCATATATTTGTTAGATTTATACTTAAGCACAATTTTTGAATGTTGAACAAACCTTGCATACCTGGGAAAAGTCCCTCATGGTTGTATTGTAAAATTATTTTTATGTTATTGGGTTTGCTTTGCTAATTTTGGTGAGGATTTTTGAATCTATGTTCATGAGATACACTGGTTTATAGTTTTGTTTCTTAGAATGACTTTCTTTGGTGTTGGTACAGTCATACCTTGTTTTATCGTGCTTTGCTTTATTCTGCTTTCAAGATATCGTGTTTATTATGAATTGAAGGCTTGCAGCAACCCTGAGTTGAACAACTCTACTGACATTTTTCCAGCAGCATTTGCTAACTTTGTGTCTCTGTGTCACATTTTGGTAATTCACTCAATTTTTCAAACTTTTTCATTATCATTATATTTGTTATGATGATCTGTGATCTGTGATCTTTGATGTTACCTCTGCAACTTGCTGAAGGCTGAGATGATTGTTAGCATTTTTATCAATAAATTTTTAATTAAGATATGTACTTTTTTAGACATAATGCTGTTGCATATTTAATAGACTACAGCATAGTGTAAATATAACTTTTATATGCACTGGGAAATCTTCATGGTCTGGTTTAGAAAGTGATAACCTAGATAAGATCTATGTGTAGACAAGAGTAGGAGTGTCTGCATGTAAAATACATGTGTCTGCATATAGTTTCCCCTGGTTCTATTTTGCACCCTATAATGGTCATGGATGTCAAAATAAAGTCGAATGTTAATGAACTCGCTCTAACCTTAGTAGCACACAGGCACAATGGATCTATCTAGAGCAACCAACCACTGGTAGTGGTTAAAATCACCTCACATTACACTTACTAAAAAATAATTTTAGTTTTGGTTCTATAGCTTAGTTTAAAAGTTCCTTTATTCATAAAAATAAAATAGTTAATAACAGTATGCAAAACACCCATTTGTTATGATGATCTCACATCCTTATATATTATTATTTATTATTTCAGTTATTTCAGTGGAATTTGTGGGAATTAATTTTTAAGTTAATTTAAAGTAATATTTACATACTTTTGTGAAAGAAATAAAACACTATGTAATGCTAATTGCTGAAATTCAGTGTCCCCAGTATTTAAAACACTATATTAAGGCAAAATTACAAAGAAAGAAATCTTTTTAAGAACCTTGAAAAATATTAGGGATTAAATAACAATGACTTTGTTCATACCAATAACTGTTTTTTAAATAATAAATGGACAAGTATGATATCACAGTCTATACAATTTTTGTTAAAGATACTAGAACTTATTTAATAGAGTTCACTCAGAAGCAATAAAACAATTAAAATCACCTATACTCTATCATATACTCTAAATGACTTAGAGAATTTGGTAATGAATAATGAATAAACAATGCCAATTAAGGACCTAAGTTTCTTTGATATTTTATATCAACAGACGATTCACATTTACACACATTCTGTTGGAACTAGCATTACATTAACAATTAAAGTCCCTAAAATTAACATGTAATGCATATTACATGCTTGCACAAATGTTCATTAGAACATTGCCTTAGATTTTCAAATAACTACCATATAGGAAATATAACAACCAAAACCCTGTTAATGTAATCAAAACTAATTATATAGTTTAACAGATATGTTCATCATTTTAAAAAACAGCAAATGGTTTGAAATTAAGAGATATTATGTTATGATATTTTCTTTGCAGTGAACAGATCAGATCAAACTTTTCAGTATTCACGTGAGCCATTCTTACGGAAATACATTCATGCCTATACCTTCTCACCACTCTGGAATTCAACAACTGATGAATGTAACTATGGATGGCTCAGTTTTAAAAATGAACACAATTACTCAGACAGAAAGACAATTTGACTAAAGTATTACATTTCATTCAGGTAAGCTGACTCTCTTGATAAACTATTTCTTGGTTTTATGACTTTCAAATTCAACTCAATAGCTGGTTGGGAAAATAGGGGTAACTGTGAGAGTCAAATAAGATGCTAGGAGCTATTGTCCTCCTCAAGACAACGGGATACAACTTTTGAAAATAATTCTATTGCAAAAGAAGAAAGAAGTTAGCTGTTATATATATATATAATATATGGTTTGCCATTTAGATAAAAAGTATGAGTTATATGTGTATAAAGGTTGGCTTCTTTCTTTATTATTAAGGTTAAAATACATGTGTCTGCATATAGTTTCCCCTGGTTCTATTTTGCACCCTATAATGGTCATGGATGTCAAAATAAAGTCGAATGTTAATGAACTCGCTCTAACCTTAGTAGCACACAGGCACAATGGATCTATCTAGAGCAACCAACCACTGGTAGTGGTGGAAGCATTATCCAGGCTTGAGATGTCTCACGTTAGTTCTGGCTAAAATGGTGAGGGGCACTGACCAGGACTGCAGGATTAACTACTATAAGTAACATGCTGAGTACTTGGTACTTTTTCCCTGAAGTATTGGCTCCATGCAAAAGAGAAGAAATCTGTCAAAAATGGGGATATGGGAATTTAGGCAAGTAGTAATTAGTATAAAAAGAGAAATGTAGCTGGAAAGTAGAAATATATTTTGAACTTCCAAACAAATGAATAAGGTCACAGTGAAGTTATATATTGACAAAGGTACAAATATTTATATGTGTGAGTACCTACATATATGTAAGTATAAATATACCTAAACAGATAGAAAGGCAAACATACAGACAAATTTTATAGGTAATTATGTATACTATATATAATTTGATTATAACTCAAGTCATTTTCCTATTTCAATATATTGCTTATTTTTTGGATGAAAGTATGAGACAGGAGAATGTAAAAGGAGAGATTTCAAAACAAATATTTATACAAAGACTTTTTGGTTTATGAGCAAAAATGTCTTTTTTATTAAAAATCAGCTAGCATTTCAAGGACCAATAACACTCACTATGCTAATCAGTTCCAATAACACATAAAATCTATTGTGGGATAAAAAAACACATCACGTACAATCCTGAGTGTGGGTGTTCTCTATGTACTTAAATTTCTTCAGTAAACAAATATTGTGCAAGTAATTTTGAAAGATATATACCATGTACAATCTAATTTACAAATATTGAGGGCATTTATCAGCAGGTGTGTTAATGGCCTAGTAGGAGAGTCTTACTATGGCAGGCATTATTGGTTCTTTTTTTTTTTTTTTTAAAGAATTCTAAGGCAGACTTATACTTCATTTTTGTTTCAGTTCAAGAGGGTTAGGAATTATGTGGCATTGAAAAACACAATTTTGCCAATGATTTCATCAACTGTATATCCGTTTTTAAGCCTAAGGAAACTAATTTAAATACATATCACCTTTAAAAAATGAATTTAAGCATAAATTGCCCTATATACTAGAGTTTGTACGAAAAAAGCAAAAGTATATTTCACAATTAAGCTCTACAAGAGCAAAATGTTTATGAACATAATATCAGAATAAGTACAGTAGGAAAATGTATTAAATGTATTGAAAATAATTATTTATTAGTGTATCAGTTATTTACACTTGAATAATTTTGTTCTAATTACTATTACAATGTGGCTTGAATCAGACTAACATTCCTACAGTGCTATTCAGGAAAAACCAGAGAGGTTATACTTTTTTAGAGAATAGAAGCACATGTTTTGAGCTCCGCATCCATCACAGCTTTTTATCTGAAGGCATTTTCCAAATCGGATCAATAAAAGAAAGCCTAAGTAAAAGCAGTAGTCTCAGTAGAAAGAGCACAGTGTTCAGGGCTGGCGAAGGGTCTGGGGACTGACAGGCAATATACCACCAAAAAAGAGACCAATAGAGAAGTAACCCACAAATCTGCATATATATGTTCCTAAAATCATTGGTGAGATTCTAAATTGTACTCATGGGGCATAACTCCAAGTACCCAACAGAAAACAATTGTAAGATTAGCGAGATGAGCAGTGATTTCAGCAGCTGTGCATGTTGAGCAAAAATTCTGGAATTTGAACTCTAACAAGGTAGAATGACTTTGGTAAATACCTTAGGATTTCAGTTGAAATCTTAAAGGGCTAAGAGTTAAGAATAAATGTTATATACCCTGGGGCTAAGAAACATACTCAACATGGGCAACTTTCACTGGGCAGAAATCATCCATTTTTGTTTCTCACCCCAATTATATTGAGCAAGAAAAAAAAAAACCAAAAAAAACAACTAAGCCCCACACAGTAAGTGAAGTGAGAGTGAAATTACTAAACAGCTGTACCCTTGCAACTGTAAAAATATCACCTACATTCCTGGCTCCCCCACTTCTGTTTCACGCCTGGGAGCCGTGCATTCAATCTTTCTTATTTGACATCAATTGGCTTGCTTCTTTGTTTGTTTACTGAGCAAGCGGTGATTGTTGCTGAAAGCTCAGTCTCTCAACAGTGACCATCGAGGTCAGGAATTGAGAGGGAATGAAGGCCCATCTACTTTGTCTGCCTCATTGTATTGGCCATCTTCTTTTTAGCATCATTAATTTGGCAGAACTATTCACTTTATTCTAGTCATAAACTTCCTGGTATACTTATTTTGACTTTCATAGGATAGTATTCAGGTTTGTCAGAGGCAATGCCTTTTACTCATCAGGAAGCAGTAGACTATCAGAATGAGAAGCATCCGTTTCCTATCTGGCTGTGCTTCCATCCTCTGAGGGTTTTCTGGCTGAGATTCTTGCAGTAGTACCACACTGTTTCTCAGAGCCCATTTTCCCTTTATGCCAGTGTAATTTATAAGCTCAGCCTAGTTCCAGTGTCTTTTTGGGATAATAAATGTTTTAAGAAAAGCATGGTAATTCTAGGATAGGGTATAATTCTGCATAAATATTCTCTCGTGAAACTCTGTGTCATTTACAACGGTTGCATTTGGCATTCTTCATCTCATGGCCAAGAAAATGAGATTGCTGTTAGTATAAATAGAAATATAACTGATTCACAATTACATCATATATACAGGGGGCGTTCTTTCTACTTTTTATGTAATGTATTTGATTTTTAATTCATTTCCTGATGCTATCACCTTCCTAGTTTATATTTATTTACACTGGCAATGTAGCAGATGCTAAAGCAGGAGATGCCAGTCTCCCTGGCCCCTGATCCAGAGTCCCATTGTAAATATTGGGAGACACTGTGAGCCAAAATGTGACCAAACCTTTGGGTTTAGTACACTGTAAGAGCAAAATCATTAAAGCATTTATTTTTAGTGAAGTACAATAGAAAATGTTTGATTCACTAGCAACTGGCTTGCAGTAAATTTATTACTAAGTAATTCCTAAGGGTTAAAATAAAGAAAAATAGTATTTTAGAATATGTATTTTTATTTATTTTACTGAAAACAACCTTAACTCAAATGTTAATACCACTTAAAAAATTTCAAGACAATGAATGGGCTGAACCTATAATAAAATTTCTGCCTTCCCATAGGAGCTGTAGAAGTATTAGAAAATATACATTAAAATCAATAAATGCATAGTGATGTCAAAAACACTACATAGGAAATTAAGAGGCATGACTAAAAGAATGAAGCAGAAGAAAAGCCACAACCATAAGCCAATATTAGAAGTGTAAGTCAGAAAGCAAAAATTACCTAGGAAAATATCAGGGAATCATTTCATAGTAGATAAACAAACCATCAAACGTATTTACAGAAACAAAATTACAGAAAATAGAGATGAAACCTACAGAAGGAAAATTTGACTACCACTAAAAGGTTACTAGAAAATCATAAGAAGACATTAAAATAATCATTAAAATATCAGAGATAAGGAGGACACATGCAAATGAACAAATAATCATGAATATAAATCTATTAGAGGCTTTGAGAAAGACACTATTGAATAAACTCTCAAATAGATGGCATGAAAAGCAAAATGACACTCTTGAAGAACTTAATTAGCTAGCTGGACACTGAAGTAAGGAAATTTTATAAGTCTGAACAACTGAAGAGAGAAAAAGAAATGAAGGACAGATGCTAAGTTTCAGAATCCTTCTAAGAGGGCATATAGAAAGTGAAGATGTAGGAAAGAACACAGAAGAGATAAAATTTGAAGAAATAATTGACTAGAATTTCCAACAAGGTACCATTCAAATCAGACATTTAAAAGATCTGGATATAGACTTAAAATGAGAGACACACTTAAAATTCCAGGGGCAAAAAATACCAGTCAAAGACTAAGCAAAAGAATGCTGATATGATAATATAATAGTAGAAAAAAAATGCAAAGTGAAAAATCATCGAAAGCAGTAAGAAGGATAGCACATATTGATCAAAGGAACAAGGTAAAAGAATATAAAGTAATTAATTAGATTATGCATCATCAATTAGACTTTAAAACTTAGAAGGAAAAAGTCAATAGTAATACAAGAAGAAACTGGCAAATGTGCCCTCATGGAGGAAGGTTTTACATACTTCTCTCAGAGACCAAGTGAACTCATGGAACTCCTCCTAAAATTAGGATATGGGGGAATCGAACAACAAAGCTATATCCATATAAAATTCCATATTCAACAAAGAGAAAGAGCATGCTATTTTCAAGTACATTTAGATTATACAAAAATTGGATCATATTTTTGCCTTAATGGACATCTCAACAAATACAAACAACAACAGGCCAAATTCTCTGACCATAATAGAAGGCAGGTGAAAACTGACACTAAAAATCTGGCCAAGAAGCAAAACACATCACACTTCCCAAATCTGGTAATTTTGAAGATGAAATCACAACAGAAATTACTGAAAAATGACAAAAATCACACTAAATATGAAAAACCCGTGCATTCTATTCAAACAACTGGCAGAGGGAAATGTATAGTCTTCCTTCTCTTCCTCAACATCTCCATTTACTGTAAGCTGTTATCTATCCAAGCCTCAAGGAACTTATCACAAAATTGTGTCAGGGTTGCCTCCATGTACACTGGTCTAGCTCTTGAACCCCCTTAAACCCTCAAGCACCGTGAATGCATTTTGGGTAGACGTCATGTGTTTAAACAATACTGTGTTTCCCAGGAGATTGTCAATTGTGCATGTGTCTATGGGCCTTGATCCCTCAATCACCCCTTTTGGAGCTTCAGAGAAGATAAACTGTGGTCACCTTATCACCCTGTATTAGTTTCCTAGGGCTGCTATAACAAATGACCACAAACTGGGTGACTTAAACCAACAGAAGTTTCTTCTGTCATCATTCTAGATGGCATTCTAGATGGTCTGAAGTCTAGGTTTTATGGGGTGTCTTCTCCTCCGAAGACTTAATGGGAGAACCCTCTCTAGCCCTTCCTGCTTCTGGTGCCTCTAGTCATCCCATGGCTTGAGGCTGCATCACTCCAGTCTGCCTCCATCTTCACATGGCCTTAGCTCTGTGTCTCTTATTCAGACACGTCATTGAATTTAGGGCCTGACCATGTAGTCCAGAATTATTTCACCTCCAGATCCTTAATTACATCTGCTAAGACCCCTTTTACAAATAAGATGGTATTTGTAGGTTCCAGGAGTAAAGACATGAGTATACCTTTCTTGCAGTGGTCAACTCACTACACACCCCTGTATGATTCATTATCAACACCCTCTTTCTGTTCTTTCACTTTTGATATCTGACCACATTCATTTTTGATGAATTATGAAAAAAAACTGACTAAACTCTAGCATATGAAGGTAAATTGTGAAAATATGTCACTCCTTACATCCAGCCAACTGCCCTAACAGTCAGTCTAGTTCAATCACACGGTGCACAGGCCCTTAATTATTGTACAATTTCTGGCCTATCTGATTCAGGAATACTGTCTCTCTCTCTCTGATATCCTGCAAAAGAACCAATGTGGTAAATTTAGCCCATGAACCATGAACCAAATGAGAGCTGTCATTTAGTTGAGTCATTAGAAGGTGCTGTGTCGTATCTTTTCGCCAGGTTACCCAAGTAGAATTTTCTGGGAAAGCTTGAAAATTAGCTTCAACTCAATTCTCAATTCTAGAAGAAAAATATTTCTAGTCATTTCTCCCAGCATTGCCCATCGCTCATGCAAAAGTCAGGGAAGATTAGCTAAGAGTGTTATTCTGTTCCTCTAAGATGCCCTTGAAAGAACGGTATATATATCCTTTTTTGATACAATTACTTCCTGGTTTCTTTCCTTTTGACAATCATTTTTTCCCTTTTTTTTTTTTTTTTTTTGGCTCATCTCCCATTGTGAGATTTAAGTTACTTGAGGCTTAGGTAATAGTGATCCTTTTGCTGAAAAACCTCAGGGTGGCCACTGTGAGGCGCCCTAGCTTGCATACTAGATATGATTTAGAGATAGTGTCTCGTGCTAAAATATCCCCTTCAGCAAGAATCTACAGATTCATCCCAGACTCTGACACTACAGGATCTGATAACACAAAGGAATCACTCTGAGAAATGGGAAAGTTGGGGAGTTATGTCACAGCATTAACACCACCCCCAAGAAGACTTTAAAGAAGACCCCCTCCCATTTCCTTCCATGCTCACAGATTCACCAGATTGTACCAACCAACCCCTTATTTCTTTTTTCTCCCTTATAAATGTTTTAATTTCATATTTAAAGTTTCTGCAAAATCACCCCTCTGAGTACAATGAGCAATGCGCTGTTTGCAAGCTCCACTGCCTCTTTGGCCCATCCCTGTGTAGTCATCTCTGTGAGGTGGACATCTTGAACTGAGTAAAGAGAGGTGAGTGTTCCAAAATGAAATGTTGTTCTAATCCAATCATTTAATAATATTCAGTCTATCAATTATCTGTATATTTATTTCTCTACTCTTCTGGTCACTTAAGTTTTGAAATTTTTCTCTCTATAGCACATTGATATTACATTTAAAAAGAATTTATTTATTCTGGAACTATCTGTCTTGTCCCTTTTCAGTTCTATAGATTTAAAGCAATGTAAACAGGGGCATTCTGGAGAAGAGGGCATATCCAGTTGCTCCTTGTCTTGGGAAAAGCATGGGGTCAACTATGAGAAGTGGATAAAACAGGACAGATCCCCATGATTTTTGTTTGTGCACATTTATCTTGGGTGCCTCTAAGAGTATGGTCAAGATCAGTTTCCTCTGAGCATCAATACTTTGTAACATTTCTAAGGAAAGGTGGCAAAACAGGACAAGAATTCTCCTCCACTCTCCAAGAAAAGTGACCATGAAAGAGTGGGAAGACTGCCCTGGTCCTCCTGATGCAATTCCAGGGTATGCGCTTTTGTAAATGAGAACTCCTTGTTATAAAGACTGGATCATGTTGGAACCTCTCCCAACCAAGCCATCCTATATGAGCCTTAGGGTAAAAGACTGTGTAAGTATGTGGTGTATATGGCACGGGAGGACAGGTTCACGTGGTGTGACTTGTCTGTGTCACACTAAGAAAAGACATCTCTCTAATGAATCCTGACAAACAACTCTCACACCATTTTTCCAGATAAGCTTTCTTCTAACATCACATTTTTTCCATTTTGTGTGTATGCATATGTGTGTCTGTGTATACCATGAAACTAAAGAATTGTATATCCCATACTTTGAATTAATAAACAAGAACAATTCAAGGATACTTGTCTGCAGAGGGTGCATGCTGGAAAGTTGTGTAGGAAAAATTTAAATATATAGAATGAAACCAAATTATGGAGAAACCTGAAAAGAGAAGGGAAAGTTTCAGACTGATGCAGTAGGTGACTGAAGGCAGAAGAGATTGTTAAGGTGTATAAGATGTGGTTAAAGTATGTTCAGGGAAGCTTTGTTTTACATATGCATATATTTTTCTTTTCAGATTCTTTTCCCATTATATGCATTACAAGAAATTGAATATAGTTCCCTGTGCTGTACAGTAGGTGGAAAGATTTTTTTGTGTGTGCGGTGATGCTGAGATTCTTTAGAAGGAAAATGAATTACTTAATTTCTATGCACTTTAATGTTCTCATCTGTAAAAACAAATGAATGATAATACCTCCTATTTCTTAAAGTTTGGTAAGGATTGAGTTGATATACTTAGAACACAAAATATGGAAAGTACTCAATAACCGTATCACCACCATCAGCAACTGCCATCTCCACCATCCTCACCACCATCTTCATTTTCCTCTTTCCAAAATAACACACGCAAAAAGAAAAGACATATAAAAGAGACATATAAAAAAATCCAGGCTGTGTTGGATAAGACAATGATGCAAGCTATAATTCTGCACATACAAAACCTGTCTTACACATAGACCAGTGGGCAAATAGAAACATTCAAATACAATCTGAAATGAAATTATGTTTTATTATTACTATGAGGCTTCTCTATATCACTTTTCTCTCACCATGTCTTGCAGAAACTTTACTTTTCCCTTTAAAATGTAGAGGGTTTTGAAAATATAATCTATTTAAGTCACTGTTAATACATCATTTAATTTTATTTTTAATGACTTTTATTGTTTTATGTCTTACTTCACAAGTAATACATGTTCATTGCAGACAACTAGAAGCAGGTAAAAGCATAAAGTAAAAATTACTCACCCATAATCCCCAGCCCCCAGAGATAACCACCATTGCTACTGATGGTTAATACATCATTTTAATACTTGTTTCCTCCTATACTTTTCAAATTCAAATCACATACTTAATCTCAACTGAGAAAACAAAAGAAAACATTTGAGCATAAGTCTTAAAGTAAAATATGAATGGGCATGGAATCTTAGTCACGTAAAATCAAAATAATATTCAGATACTCAGAGGAGACATCTCATGAATGTGTGTGTGTATGTGTGTGTATACCACACTCACTCCTGATTTCTTAAACTATAATACAAATCTTACTTTGCCATAAAACAGTTCAAATGTTAAAAAAAAAATTTAAGATTTTATTATATATCACTTGTCTTCATAGCAGGAGTTTTGGAGATTTTTATCCTTCTAAATATCTATCCATTTACATTCGGTAATAAAATGACTCTCCTCACAATGTATACAAATTCTTTACACAAAATAAATTCATAATTTTGCTTTTATAACTTCTTAGTGTAAATTAACAGATATTAAAATGCAGGATCAGATTTCCAGATTCTTTTTTTCATTAACTGCACAGTATAAATATAACAGAAAATACATTATCAGGAGTACAGAAATTAGCCCCATCAGCTAGTACCATTCTTCAGTCAAGCTCAACAGACCTTATTACCTAGATTTGGCTGTGCACCCTCAGGCATATTATGAACCACACAAGCAGATGATTGAATGGGAAAAAAAATCTCCATTAAGAAAAAAATTGAGATTTTGGATTCCACTGCCTGTCCATTAGTGACATAAAGTGCTGACAAGCAGAACAAACAGTGAGCAATGTAATGTCAGAGCCTCTTGTGAAATGAAGTTTCATAACTTCACTAGGGTTGATGGATGGGTAATAATGACATTTTCAATTGAAGGAATATACCCTATTAGGGACAACATAGAATTGTTCTGCACAAAGTAGTTGTTACAGCTTGGATGCTCAGGAAAGATGACTCTATAGACTAAGAAAATAGTTGTGTGCTATAAATGTTTAATCAGGTTAATATTCTGTTGCTCTTTACCATGCCAGAGAACATCACTTATTTGGAGTGTAATAGTTTAGAATAGAATTCTCCTAGACAGTCAAAAGACGGTGGAGAATTCTACAACATCAAATACTCAGATCTTTGACATTAACAACGTCGTAAATCTGACATGAACAATTTATCAATTTCCTAGGAAACTTAGCAAAAGTGCATTACTGAGGGTGTTATCTGAATAGTAAATAATCTTTTAGGCCTTTGCAAAATGCAACCTACCATATTCTTTATAGATTAAATCACAAATAGAACTATCATCTTTCAACCAGTCGCTTGCAAAGGAACTGTGTGTCACTAATTTATGTCTTATCCTCAAACAAACTGGTTGCAGTAACATGAGGAATAAAATTGGATGATTTTTGCAGCTACATGTTCACATTTATATCATTTAGTCTTTAAGAATAAACCAGGAAATCTTGTTCTTTTGAAAAAGGAAGTCTTGCTGGCATCAAAATTCACTTCAAGGTTCAAAGAATCACAATTTTTCAAAACTATTTCTAAAAAGCATAGACTGTTCGAATGTTACTTGGCTATTCCGAAATCCCTGGGAGTGTGATTCCAAGAATGTAAAGGCACTTCAGACACACCTGAATAATAAAAATCATTTGATAGGGAATTTTCATTACAGTCCTTCATTCTACAAGTTAAGTGATGATTTTACTCTAAAGCTTTCAGCAGATGATACTATGCAAATCATACATTACAAAAACTAAACAACCCAGTAAAGTTTTATTGCCACACAATGACATTTTCTAATTTATGAGCTTCTATTTTCTAAATGATTTATTTAATTTTAAAATTAAAGTAATATTGTTTAAATGTTTTTCTAAAGTGAGCTTATTTGACAGCTTCACTTAGTTTCCACTTAAGCTAAAGAAAGAATAAACTCTCAAGTTGAAGAAATGAATCAGCTTAGGGCAGGGGTAAAAAAAGAAAAATCTATTGTGAACAAAGTATCATGAGGTTAGAGACAGATTTACCTAAAGGCTTTTTATAATCATACATTCAGAGATGAGGCTATGATGATGGAAACAATTATATTGAATGATATTTTTCAAACACTTAAAATATGCCATGTACTGTACTAAACAGATACTCATTTAGTCTTCACAATAATTTCAGGAGATAGGTACTATTATTATCTCTATCTTAAAAGGGAAGAAGGAAGGAAGGAAGGAAGGAAGGAAGGAAGGAAGGAAGGAAGGAAGGAAGGAAGGAAGGAAGGAAGGAAGGAAGGAAGGGATTATTTAAGAACTTCAAAATTCTTTGCTTTACATCTTTTCTTCCTTTGTCATACCTGCCCACCTGCCTTCCTGTCAGCCCCCTGTCTGCTTTCCTTCCCTCCTTCCTTCCTTTTCTCTTTCATTCACCCTTCCTATTATGGGTACAATTCTTATTAGATAATGGCCCTAATGACCTCACTACCTTTTAATGAGGTGGGAAAAACTATCAATGGTAACTTCAGGTTTTACTTGCATTATTCTATTTTTTATTTATGAAGGCAGCTTCATATTAAATTTGGGACCTTCTGCAGTTTAAACATATCATATGTTAATCCAATGATTCAGTAGGACTCTGACATCTATTTTTCTTTACTACTGAACATGCCGACAATGCAGTTATTTCTCAGCCTGAACTATATTCTCAGGAGGAATTCAGGGCTGGAATTGCTTGGAGTGTTGCAGGCAAAGCGTTCGTTGAGAGGGAAATGGAGCAAAAACAGTTCCATTGCCTAAATAAATTAATTGATTTAATACACGAGAAGGGGGAAAAAAGGGAAATTTTGTTCACTACCCACTATTCAACTGTATTGGGAAGAGTAGGTTTGGGTGGCAAGTGGTGGTAAGTGTCTGAACGTTTCCATCACGTATCCTTGTTACTACCTCTACCCAGAGCGATTAGTGTTAACTGCTCTGAGGTACACAGCTGCTCAGGCAACCACATATTTTACATTTATTGCTGAAACTTCAAACTCTATTTCCTTAGCAGGATCCCTGGACTAACTTCTTAGTGTTAGCTGTGCAGACACTTCTATAGAAAGAGCAACTGGATCTAGAGTTAGTTTTTGATATGACATGAAAATCACAAGGTATGCCCTGGGGAAATCTATCTTCTAAAAATCTACTAGTATTGACCACATGTTTGCTGACGTCTCTTATACCATTAGCTGCTTTTAAATGTCAGCTGTGAAATACCTTTAAACACTTTGAGCTATTCAGAGCAGGCATAGGTTGAAACTGCAGAGAATTGCATGGTACTGGTGAAAATCTCTCCCTTGTGAAAAGCTGGGTGCAACAATACAACGTTCCAGAATTGTATTATATACAGATATGTTTATATGTATGTACATAATACTTCAATATTCTTCTTTTGAACATTTAGTTCACAATAATAAATTGTTACTGTGGTAATCATTTTTTCTACATATAAATGTAATACATGAAGATGATAGATGTAGATGCAATTCTGTATTTATCAAAATAAACCCTCAAATCAGTCTAAACTCTAAGTTGCATTTAAAAAAAGAAAATTCAAATTTGCTCAGTATGAAAATAGAACATAACAGCTCACATAATTAAAAAATTCAGGAGTGCATACCGGCTTCAGGCTTAGCTGGCTCAAGGCGTTCATTGATAACCTCTCTCAGTTCTCTTTTAGGAATCTTTCCCAAGACTCACAGAATTTTATGTATTCAATGTTTCAGAGTTAGCTATAATCACTTACAATTATAGATGCTAAGATATCCATTTTTTCTCATGAGAAACACTCCTCTAGGTCAAAAGCAGTGTATAAAATTCTTTCAGAGAACTCTCAGTTGCATCTGTGCTCTTCGCCCGGTTCCAATGTGCCACCGTCTGCTATCACCAACTCAGTGTTATCCATGTTCTTCAGGCTTTTAAATTTACTTTCATAAAACTGTAAAGTTGACTTTTGTGATTTTAATTCAGTTGCTCTATTTCAAATGTCATCTCCTTTTATTTCTCAGTTTCCTCTATTTGTTCTCTTATTTTTCATTAATTAGTTTAGTGGTTTTCTTATTTTGCTTACTTTTTCAAAACCTCAGCTTTTTATTTAATTAGGTGTGTTTTATTTAATTAGTTGCGTTTTTTCTACATTTTCAACCTCTTTGAGCTCAGATTTTAAATACTGGCTCCTGCTGACTTTGTTTTTTTCATAAGTTTTTGAATTAGATGCTTAACCTGTTTATTTCAGTCTTTTATATTTATTAATATAATTACTTAAACTGATATATTTTCCTATGAGCATGGCTCTAGCTGTTTCATAATTCTTACATATAAATGAGTGCATGATAATTATTTTCTAGAAATGTTGTAAGTTTGGTTTGTCTTTTACCTTGACCCAAGCAACGTTTAATAGACATTAGTTTTTTAATTGCCAGAATAAAATATATTTTTGTTGTTATTAATTTCTTATTTTAATTGCATTGACATCAGAATGCTGTTTGTAGAATTTCTATACCATAGAACTTATTGAAGTTTCCTTTTTGCCATGACATAGATATAGGTTCATAGAACATTAAATATGGTAGAGTTTCACAAATATTTCATGAGCACTCGAAAATGGGAATACATATTTATATACAGGGCATATGCCTTGCTGTTCCCCAACAGTAGTGGCATATCTATGTTCATAAAACTCTTTCTTACTCTTTATGCTATTAAGGTCTTCCACATGCTCTGTTACCTTTATACACTTGTTTTATCTTAGATTGAGAGAAGTATTTCAAAGTCCTGTCTTAGCTTGTTTTCCATTTTCCCTTGCCTTTCTATTGGTTTCGTTATTATTAAGATGGCCACTATGTTATTTGGTGTATAGGTGCATTAAGTCTTACATCTTCATTTTGAAAATAAGCTTTTTTTTCACATTATAAACAATTCTTTATCTCTTTTATTGCTCTTGGTGCTGCATTCCGCCATGTCAAATATGAAAATCACAAGTCCTGGTTTCAGTTTGTTTCATTATCATGTGACCTTGACTCGTCTCTTCTTTTCTAGGCTTCTGAAATCACTTTTAGTTGTATTTATGGTGTAAAGCATACAGCTGGGTTTTGCTTTTTGACTCAATCTGTAATCCTTTCCTTAGTAGGACTGTTAAGCCAATTATATTTATTTATATGATGCATATTCTTGGTCTCAAGTTTCGTGTTGTTTTGTCCTTTCACGTAATTTTTAATTTGGTTCTCTCCCTATGGGGCTTTTTCTTTTTTCTTTTTCTTGGTAAATGTCTTTACTTTTCTTTGAATTTCTTCTGGTTTTAAGAAGGTTAATATTTTTATCTTAGTGTCACCTTCACACTAAGTCTTTACATAGAGCTTGTCGACCTCTTTTCCTTACTTTAGCCTTCTACTTGTTTTCTCAACTTAAAAGTATTTCCTTTAATTTCCATCGTTCTCTGAGACAGTCAAATATAGCTAATTCTGCTCTCCCCTTCTTCTCTCTCTTTTTCTATCTTTTTTAATTGCAGTATTTCTGTTAGATTATATAGCAAGGAACATATTACTCTCCCATCCTTATGCCCATATTTATTTTAAAATAGCCTTCGATTCTCAGTTAAGCATTATTTAATGCTTACCACCAGCTCTTTTGCTGAAGCTGCCTCAACCATATCTTTGTTGAATGAAATTCATCCTTCATTGTCCTGCTATCCCTTCATATTTTGACATTATTTTGTGTGTTCTGGGGTGAGAGATGAGAGCTGACTACGACGACGACGACTACTACTACTACTACTACTTCTTGTTGTTGTTGTTGTTATTATTATTATTATTATTATCATTATTATTATCATTATTATTTTACTTTCCAATAGCCACTGCTCTGTTCCACTAGGTCTCAAATGTGTTCCTGATATTTCCACCCAGAACTGGGTCTTTCCTTCAGGGGTAAATTCAAATGAGTATTATTTATGTTCTACCAGCACTGCTGCAAGCTTTGGGGCAGTCCCTAAGGAGAAAGATTATTTTTAAGAGGAGTATGATTATTTTAAAAGATCATCTTTTTAGTCACTTAAATTTCAGGCTGCCCTAATGTGTAAAACTCCCAAGTTCAGTATGAAAATAATCTTTTACAAAGACTTCCTTTTACTATAAGGAACTTGATAAAATTTTTAATCAAGCCAAGAAGAAAACAGAAAGCACTAAAACGGCAATCATTTAAATTCAAAATTGTATATATGGTTATTTTACAATATAAAATGTGACACTTCCAACAATAATTTATTTCCTAAGTATGGACAGTGTGTCTGTCCCCATCTGCTTACCTCAGGGAAGAAAAGTTCACATTCTCTTGTGTTTAAATGCAGTTAAATCAGTTCTGTCTTTAGGCAGAGAAAGGGAGTTCACAGAAAACCTCTCCCTGCATTTGCTGTTTTTCAAGTGCTGATAGTGCAAAATAATCAATAAGTCAATATATTGTAGAGTGGCATATCTGCTGCCCTTCACATTCTGAGAACATGTTCCGTGTAGGAGCATGATTCATAAACCAAAACACTGGACTCTGATCCCAGATCTGCCGCGACCCTGCTTCTTGACCAGAGACCAGCAACCGACTCGCCCGTGTCGCGGATGCATCATCTCTGTTTTTATGATAATAACGAGTCCCCCACGTATTCTGCATGTCATGGTAAAATTTAAATGGAATGGCAGCTCTGAAAGTAATTTGAAAATTCAAAAGCCCTACACAGATGCTCAGTCACGCATGTGGGGTCCCTGGTTTTCTCTGTAGTAGGAACTAATGGGTAACATTACCCAGCCCCAGGACCTCTTTCTGTATTATGTTCTCTCGGTTTTTATACACAAAGGGATGCTTGGAATAATGGTCACATAATGTTAATGATAATTATCTCTGGATGGTGGGTTTGTGGATTTTTTTTGTTCTTTCCTTTACATTTTCTTACATAGTTGAGTAGTTTTATGTGAAGCATAAATTATTTTATAACTAAGTATTTTTCTTAGGCAAAACTTAAGCACAAATAAAATACAAAACTAAAATTTCCAACATATTGTTATGTCTATGATAAATTTTAGTCACCATGCAATATTCCCATGTATCAAAAAATTAAACATCTCAATAGATAATTCACATAAAAGATACACAAATGAACACAGAAGTTATAAAATGCTTGCTTTTTTAGTAATCAAATAAATGCAAATCTTAAAAAAAAATAAGTTTGTTATTGTAAAACTCCTGAAAACCAAAGTCAAAACGAAGAGCTTCAGGCAGTGGGGGTAGAGATGGGGGAGCATATTAACTGCAAGTTAGCAACAACAGCAGTAACGCTGACTTCTCAACATAAACAATAAAAGCCATAACTTAACAAGCTGATTCTAAAACTCATATAGAAATACATAGAGGCAACAATTACCAAGGCAATCTTTAAAAAAAGAACAAAACTTTAAGATTTCTGTCCCCAGGTATTAAGACTAACTCGAGAATGTATTAATTAGGACAGTGCAGTACTAGTGCAAGGAAAGGAAAACAGGTTAATTAAAGAGATAAAACAGAAAAAGTTCCAAGTAAACAATCACCTGAGTTTTTTTGTTTGCTTTTTTTTACCAAGTGAGGATGATGCAGTAGAAAAAGGATGGAACTTTCTATAAACGTTGCTGGACCAACTTTAAAATTTTAATCACCACGATATCCTCGCAAACATAAAAAAAAGAAATAAACTTCAAGCTATCCGACACAGTACGCAAAAATGAACTACATATGGATTAAATCTAATGTGAACAGTATAACAATTAAGAGGTTTTCTTGAAGAAAACATAAAGATATCTTCGTGTACTAGAAGCTAAGATTTCTTTAAAAAGACAAAAAAAAAAAAAAGGAAGAAAGAAAAGAAGAAAAAAACAAGCCATAAAAAGGGACAGATACTTGCAATAGATATAAGTGACACAAGATTCATATCTAAAGTATACAAAAAATTCCTATAAGTTAATTTAAAAAGGCAAACAATCCAGTAGAGAAATGTGTTTGAACAGAGACTTCATACAGGAGAATATCCAAATGTCCAATAAACACATTGAAAAGAACCTCATCTTCATTGGTTATAGGATAGCCACATTAAAACCACATTGAGGTACCACATCACACACACACATACCAGAATGTCTGTAATGAAAGCAACAGACCATGCTAAGTGTTGACAAGGGTGTGGAACATGTGGAATCCTCATACACTGCTTACAGAACTTTGGGAAACTCTTTGGCATTATTTAGTTTATCTGAACATATATGTAGCCTATCAACCAGCAATTCTACTCTAAAATATGTACTAGCAGAAAATTACACATATGTTCACTGAATGGCATATGAGAATTTTCACAGCATCATAATTCTTTACAGACAAAATCCAGAAACAACACAAATGTCCATTAATAGTAGATAAATAAATTGTATTCAATTCTCTATTGCTCCATGTAACAACACATGAATTTCATAAATATAATGTTGGGTGAAAGAACCAGACACAAAGAGACACTGTATAGTTTCTTTTTATATGACTTTGGGTTTAACAGCAATGGGAACTAATGGAGTTAGGAGTCAGAACAGTCATTCGTTTTCAGAGGAATGACTGGAAAATGGCAGGATGGGACACCTGGGATGCTATTTCTTGATCTGAATGGTGATTATACAGGTATATTCACTTTATAAAACTCAGGGAGCTATAAGTATATGATTTGACATATTTAAATATTAATAAAAGAAAAACATTCAATGGGATATGATTTTTCAGCCATTAAATTGATCTCTTTTTTTCCCTTCCAGGACAGTATCTGTAGTTAGCAATGAGGCAGGAAATATTTTATAATTCACATAATGGAATAGAAATTGATGTAGATTTTCTGGAAACAATTGGATAATATCTAGTAAAAACTTTTAAAATGCATACCCCTTTATCAAAAAACACAATTTCCAGGACTTTCTTCTATAGAAATAATCAGAGATATGAAAATTAACTCATGTGAAATGTTTCAATACCTAGATATTAGAAACAAACTATTTAGGGATTAAATAAATATGTCATGGTATGAATTCTGATGGTGTGCCATTTAAATCCATCTGACTAGTATAATCTTAAAATTAAAATATTAAATGATAAGGTGGTTACAAGTGATTCAAATTATACTTCATGTAAGAATGTATTTATTATTTATGAAGTTAAACACCATTTTCTCTGAGTAAGTAATTAATTTTCTGTATTATTTTTTTATTTATTCTTATATTTTCCAGTTCTAAAATAAGCATATCTTACTTTTATAATGGAATATCAGGTATATTTTCAAAAAATGCAATCTAATAATATTAAAAAATGTCTAAAGCTGGCATTTACAAATGAACACAGTATCACTTTAGCATCACTTATTTTTTCAACTTTAATCTATGCCTTCAGATTTTCAATCCGTTTTCATAAAGTTATACTGTAAAATTTACAAAGCTTTTCTTTATATTATTTGTTATTCAAATTATTTCCAATTTATTTGAAATTTTGGATAACACTGCCATGAACATCTTCGAGATATAGTTTCTTCTACTGTTAAATTAGTTCCTTATTATAAATTCCCAAAAGTGAAAGTCCTAGGTCAAAAATGTAAGTGAAATATATTTAGCAAAATTAATTTACTAAATACTTAAATTACTACTTAGCAAGTATTCAAGTCTCTCTTAGGTACACAGGGAAAATGAGTATCTGTGTGTTAATAATAGTTCAAAGGTAATCAGTGAGGGCTATGATCAAGTCTGACCATAAATAGGTAAAATAGAGTTAGTGGAGGAGAATCGCATGTTTGAAAGGAGAAAAAGCAAACATTTAGTGTGTGCCATTTGATTAAAGCCCATCATAAAAGCCACTCTGTCCATTTCTAGATCAAGCCCTAAGTAACAATTGTTCTACCTCTGTGGATTCCACACACTTACTAGATATTTGTCTACAGTTGTTGGTTAAGACTTAATTCAGGCCAACACTCCAGATGCTGTGTACACAAAGCTATTATCTTCAACTCTTGGTAGGCTGTGTCTGCCTTTTGTAGCTCCAAATTGCACTGCCTTTATTGTCACCATGTATCACGTTCATTTCAAATTTGCTATCTACTATTTTCACTGCCTCATCTGTATCATTATGTATCTACCATTTTCAAGCCCCAGTTGAGCTCTTTCCTTTAGATTCATTTTCCCCAAGTGTATTACCTTGTGTCTTCCAGGCTGTGTCTAATTTGGTTATATTCTTTTATATCTCACACTAGCTGATCGCTCAATAAGTGTAGCACAATTGTTTGAAAATCTGCTGCTATACTTTGTTTTGGAATAGTTCCCTGAACTCTTAATACCTGAGCATGAAAATAATTAAGGTGAAGTATTGAATACAATTGATTTTCTTGTACAAAATATCCAACAGGCTCCTTAGATTTAGGGCACTAAAAAGGCTTCCTCTGGATGCTATTAAAACTCATTTTGTTGTTTATGCACATTCTGTAAATCCTACTGCTTGCACATTTATTTTCATTGACAATAATACAAATTTACTCTACTCATGTTATCCAGAACTCTTTTAAGTTATAACTAAGCTACAATTTCTTGCAAAGCGAGCCTGGATGAACATAGTAGTAAGGAATTGGAAGGAAGGATAATATTTAACCAGAATATATCACTGTAGAGGACATCAGTGTTTTCAGGGTCTAGTCATGTAGCTGTCAAGGAGACAAATGTAACTCAACCAATTTGATGGACTTATGATCCTGGACCAATTTATCTATATTGCACAGGGATGAGCAAGTCAATTTTTTATACTGAAATAACACATGTCTGTCTATTCTAAAACAATAACATGGCATTCCACATCAACTTATGGTAAGTGCAAATGACATTTTTTATAACATAAAATTTTATCCAGTCTCAATAAAGTATCTGTTCTTTACAGATAATATTTTTGGTTTAAGACCAATAAAATATTGCAATAATGACGATAAAATGGGACACTGACTACAACAGTAGTAATGAACATTGATGAGGGGCCCTCTCAACTTTCTCTTTCCAGAAATGTTCATGCCCCCTGCATCCATGATAAGTATGTCCAGTGTTGTCTCACATTTCCCACAGCCAAAGAAACCTCTGAGAAGAGAAAAAGGAAGCAGTGATTATTAGAAAAGGAAATCCTTGACTATAAGGAGAATTTTCATAGAGAACCTGACCCTCTGCTCAAGCTACTTAATCTACATCTGTATAAAGTATTTAACTTCAAGTTACATATGAGACAGGGGAATTGAGCAACTCTTGTATGTTTTCTTCACCTTTTGTTCTTATATACAGATTAGAGGCAAAAAAATTCTTAAAAAGCATCTGTGGTCTTTATTTCCAAAACACTACAGAATTTACTACAAAATAGATATGTTTCCATATAAAGAAGTTTAATTACAAAAATGGAAAGAAAAACCAATAATAGTAAAATGGTTTTACCCAGGTGTTATTCCACAGGAAGGCATATTAGGAAAGAAAATATTTCAATAAATACTTTCAACAGAATTAATTTCAAAAAAGCTTTGCTATAATTCTATAATTTAAGTTAAAAAGTCACATCATCAAAAGTAATGTAACTGGTTTCTCTGTTTGGAGCATCTGGTGCCATAAAATTGCTGGTATATTTAAATGAATTTCTTCTGCTACTAAAAGAGACAATATAGTCACAGTTGTTGCCTTGCTCTTCACACATGTATAAGAAAACTTGGAATTGAAAATGAACAAAATTAATTTGTATGAAGTCATTTGGTCTAAATGAAAAGTCATGCATCACAGAGTGAAATACTGGTGGCTGCACATTTTTGATGGCCACTTTGGGCATGGCCCTAAAATAACTACTAACTTTTAAGTTTTAAAGTAGTGTTGCTGCTGTTTTATAAAATTTTTGCATTCTGAGTGTTACATGCTCAATGATGTCAACAGGCACTTGTTGGAAGCCTGCTCAGCCTCTGCTTCACACATACCTTCAACCAGTGATTGTTTTACAACTGACCCTGCTTGCAGACTTCTTGCATCTCCCCAGCAAGGCATGGGTCATGGCACTATTGGTCAGCGGGCAGGGAGAGCAGTGCCTAATGCTTCTTCCATCATCACCTGACATTACAGTTCACTCTCTTTAGCCACTTGGGCTCAAGGACCACTCATTTTATCAGTGGACACTTTACAATGTTATCCTTGAAGGGAAAAGTTAAATAAATTACATTTTGAAATATTGGAGAAAGCAGGTTAATTTTGATTGTCTTTCAGATTTAATCATGTGTTAAAATAAGTGCTCTGTCCTTTGCAAATGCGTTTCACATCATAGAAGAGACAATAGCAGAAACTGAAAATATAAAATACCATCACCAATTTTGATTTACCTCTATAAAACTATTAATGAATTTTAAAAAAATGAAAAATCTAGACAGATGTTAAACAGGATGGGAAGTCTTGACAATAAACACAAAATAAGGCTGTCCCGGGAAAAATAAGAGCTATGTTCACCAATGCCGACAAATCTTAGAGTTTAGGTAATTATTGATCTTCCTGTAAGACATGTTATATCTAATCCCATTTTTGCCTCCCATTCTGATTTCCCAGTTCCCTATTATCACTGGTACCTGAACGCTTTTCTTCCATCTTCCATTTCTTCATTCTCCAAAACTACTGTCCTATGCTTTTTGAAATTCACAGTTAATCTTTTTACTCTTATCCTTTTTTTCACATTGTTCCATGACATAAACCTGGCTATCTCCCAAGGAGACTCTTTCCCTTGAAGTTTCCTGGAGTAATGACTCTTTTACTCCTCAATTCCCAAGCAGAGAATTTCAGGACCTGCAGTGGAAGGTCCTTTACTTCCTTCAAACCATTTCCCAGAAACTCTCCTCAAAAACTGCAGTTTCAAAGTTTATGACATCAAATTATACCACTTAATTCCATCTCTTATGGTCCTGGATATACCTCATTGACTGATGCCTTGATATTGAATCAACACAAATCTAAGAGCCTGAAGGAATCATGCACATATCTATAAAGGATAACTTAAACCCAGGCATCCCAAATCACTTTGATTAAAAAAGAGAAGAAATTGGGATAAAGAATTTTGCACTTTAATTTCTTTGAACTTTAATCTATAAGAACAAGTGTATATGATTTCAGACTCCAATTCCTTTGATTTTAGTGTTTTTGGATTTTAACTCAAAAGACTTTAATTTCTGAACTTTATTTTCTTCCTGGAATTAATTTGAAGACATTACATTTGAATTTGAAGCAATCTACTTTGTTAAAATTTTATTTTTGAAGAGCCTTTATGCATTTGAAGTATCTTAATGTTGTCATTTAATTTCTTCTTAGTATCTCCGAGAGGCTCTATCTGATAACATGACTGGATACAATTTGTGATGAAACATATTTAGGGAATGGATATTTCAGCCTTGAGTAATTTAATTAACTCTATATTTTTGACCCATAACAAAGTCTCCTAAAGCCAAAATCTATATGGCCTTGATATTATTGAACAAGAGTTGGTATTATGGAAGCATTTCATGAAGGCAGGAGAAAGGCTCTCCCCACACTTTGTTAATTTTCTCCATTTCAGGAGAAGAACACATACCTAGTATTGTCTGTAGCTTAGTGGTGAAGTCCAAGTTGGTAACAGAACACAAAGCCTGTAATGTTTGAGAATACTAATTCCTTTCTCCTAATGACTCCTTCTACGGATAGGAATATGCATTGTCATTACACCTCTGGCCTCTCCTTTCCCCTCCTTTTCACTGACATTTAGTGAGTTTTATGTACCAGGGACTATTCTACGTATTTTACAAAAATTCACCCATGTGAACTTTATGAGGGCCATAGATGTCAACAATGTCTTGTGTCAGTAACATAGAATGTTATTACTTCTATACTATAGTGAAACAATGAGACACAGGAGGTGAAATAATTTGTCCAAGGCCACTAGTGATTGTTATACTGACAAATCAGATCTTTAACTCACAGTCTCCACTACACTTAGTGTTTCCAGAGATTTCAAAAACAGTTGAACATTTTCTTCTTCTGGAAATCTTCTTCCCCGCTGGTTTCTGTTACTTACCCCCAACTTCCAACTGCCTTATTTTTCCAGTGGCCGGCCCCTTTCAGTTCCCTTTGTAGGTTCTGCTCCACTGCTTGATCTGTTAATATTGTAAATCACTGGAGCTTTGTCATGCACCCATTCTTGTCTGTATCTACATACCTTCCCTGAGTCATCTCATCTAAGACTGTGATTTTATATATTATCCGCATGCTGATAACCTAAACATTTTTATCACTGGTCCTCATCTCCACCCTGAAAGCCAAAAGTGTATATCCAAATAATTTACTGCAATTTCAACATGGATTTCTAAGACATTTCAAACATAATATGTTTAAATAGAACTATCACATCTCTATCACACACTCCCATCCTGCTCGTATCAAAACAATCTATGAGTCATCTGTGACTCCTCCCTTTCTGTCATGTAAATGCATGTAAAAGCACACACATACACACACACATACACAAATACATACCAAAGTAACAAATGTTATTGCCTCTAGGATGTGTGTTGATGGGGAGGAAAGGGGAGGTTATATGTGTGTGTGTGTGTATATATATATATATATTTGCATGTGTTTTATATGCAAGAGAAAGGGGTAAAATTGAGCTTTTACTTTTTCTCAATATGCCTCTTTATTACTTGAATATTTTTCAAAAAATATATTCATATATTACTTTATAAATCAAAATAATTTTAAAAGTCCAAGAACCTGATTTCTAGGCCTATTATGAAGTTACTAGTTTACACTCTGTTTCACCCAAATGAGACCAAATAGTCTCAATTCTGTTGTGACTTCATTGCAGTAGAGTCTTAAAGTTTGGGTGGTTGAGTTCTGTATCTACCACAAAGCTAAATGATATTTTGAATAATGATTGAAATTACTTAATTTTTTAAAGTATCTTTTATATTTCAGACATCAAAACTAAACTGAAAATTTAAGTTGACTGACAATCTGGAATTAAAATTTTTCTAGACTTACAATAAGACAAATTATTTTTAACATAAATTTTCTTTCAGATTTAGGAATCTATAATTTTACCACACTCTGAAATATAAACAAGTTCAATTAATTTATTTGGGATCCATAATGAATTACTCAACTCAAGCAAAATAATTAAAAGAACTCATAATTCAGCCATTATAGAAAATCACCTCTCATATTTAACATTTTAAAATGCACTTATTCTGCTTGTTTTAGGGACTACCCATCACATTGCAAGTAATGTAAATTGAGAGGCAATAAATGGACAATACTCATTCTGAAAAGCAAAATTGTTTATTAGCCATTAAGATCAATGAGACTTCTATTTTTCATGAAAACATTAGATCAAGCTTTGATCTGTATTTTTGAATAATAGAAAATTTCATGAGCTAATTTTGAGTAAAGATGTAAAGAAAACCAAATCTACTTAAAAGCATGATTTTTTTTTTGTTATAAGGTCTATCATACATTGTAGTGCTCATTTTCAGATATATGTTAATTTTCTTCTTTGTGGAAGGTTGGAAAGGATGGCTGGATTTGAATAATTATAGACAGATTGGCTATTCTAATAAGAAATTGGGTAGACTCTTATCATTTTGGTTCCCTTGTTTAGGCCTTCTGTTAAAGCTAAAAGATAAAGCAAATGTTGACTGCTAAAGGAAATGCTAAGGCAAATATTCTTTCATACTTTTTTTTTAAATTGAAGTATAGTTGACTTATAATATTGTGTTAATTTCAGGTGTACAAATAGTCATTCAGTTATTTTTTCTGATTATACTCCATTAGATGTTATTACAAGATACCGAATATAATTTCCTGTACTATATAGCAAATCCTTGCTGCTTACCTATTTTCATACAGTAGTTTGTATCTGTTAATTCTATGCTCCTAATTTGTCCTTCCCTTTGTCCTTCTCCCCTTTGTTAACCATAAGTTTGTTTTCTATGTTTGTGAGTCTGTTTCTGTTTTTTATTTAGATTCACTTATATTATTTTTAGATTCCCCATGTAAGTGACATCATATACTATTTGTCTTTGCCTGACTTACTTCACTAAGTATAATATTCTCTAGATCCATCCATGTTGCTGCAAATAGCATTATTTCATTCTTTTTATGGCTGAGTAATATTTCATTATATATAGATACCAAATCTTCCTAAGTCAACCATCTGGGCACTTGGGTCCTTTCCTTGCCTTGGCTGTTATAAATAGTGCTATTATGAACTTTGGGGTGTATGTGTCTCTTTGAAGTAGATTTTTCATTTTTTCTGGATATATATCCAGGAGTGGGATTGCTGGATCACATGGTAGCTCTATTGTTAGTTTTGTAAGGAACATCCATACTATTTTCCACAGTGTCTGCACCAATTTTCATTCCTACCAACAGTGTAGGAGGGTTCCCTTTTCTCCATACCCTCTCCAGCATTTATTATTTGGAGACTTTTTGATGATAGCCATAACGATCAATGTGAGGTGACACCTCATTGTGGTTTTGATTGGCACTTCTCTAATAATTAGTGATGTTGAGCATCAATCATTTCATGTGCCTGTTGGCCATCTGTATGACAATTTTGGGGAAAAAAATGTCTGTTTAGGTCTTCTGTTCATATTTTGATTGGGTTGTTTGTTTTTTCAATATTGAGTTGTGTAAGCTGTTTGTATATTTTGCATCATTTGCAAGTACTTTTTCCCATTACACAGGGACACAGTGCTGTGATGTGTTTTGCTAGATGACCTCTCTGTATTGTTGGAGTTATTCTTCAAGGTTACCTTTCGAGTTTTCATATTAGCTACTCTATACTCTAAAGTAAGCATGAAACGAAAAGGTAGAGATAAACAGAAATTCTCCATGACAGTAAGAGAAATAATTCAGGGTACAAAATCCGTAAAATAATGATGGAATGCTATGAAAAAAGAAACAGAACAAAAAATACTCTTAAAAATTAAAAACAAAAGGGTTAGAAGACAAGGAGGAGCAACATCAAGAATGTAGAGCCAACACATAATGACTCAAACACTATGGGGAAGGAGGCATGTGTCAAGGTTGAACTGCAGTTCTGGTCCACTCCAGAGCCCAGGCTCTTTGCCTCTGCTATATATACTGATTCAAAATCTACATTTGTTTGTCACTAAAATGGATATGCTGATGACTTGCAGTGTTCTGAGATGAGAGATAATGTACATAACTAATCTAAGATAGTAACTGAAACATATGAGTTGTTTCACAAATGCTTGCTATTATTAATATATTGCTATGCTAATTCTTTTACAGTTGCCATTAATTTTTATCCTGTCATTTTCACCTCCTATGAGTCATCACAAAATCTTTCTTTTCATCCCTGATGTCTCCTAAGTTCTGGGTCAGTATTTCCATCTGTTTTCTTCATAGTTCCACCTGAGTTTTTTGACTTTTAGCCTACTCTCACCATTGGGAAATGTTGTAGTGTAATGAAATTAACCTTAAAATCAGAACCAGAAGATTGTGTTCAAAAGTAAGATTGTGTTCAGATCTACCTTTAGCATATGTTGTGTGACCCTGGAATGCCACTGAACTTCTTCCTTTTTATTATTGGAAAGAGAAAGTTAACTCAATGAAGTATAAAGTGCTTTCTAATCTAATTCTGCAACCAGATTACAGATTTATGAATCGTTTATGCCCCTTCTCAACCCCTTCTTCTTTAGAAAAAACGAAAACAAAGTGTGAAAATTGAGCTTCTACCCTCCTGATCATCGTTTTATGATTAATTTCCTTCCATTCTTCCTTACTGCTATCTTAGCCTTGTTTGTTATTGTTTACTATCTGGGTTATGACAGTATTACCCTCACTGGCCTCTCTGACTGAAGTCTTCATCCTATCCAATTAATATTACATGATGCCACCTGCTTGGTTGTCCTAAAGCATCATTTTGATTACTTTATTCCCCTCCCTGAAAACTTGTGACTCACTATGACTTTCAGGAAGAGACGTCTTGTATCTGACATTCAAGGACAGACATGGCAGGTCTAATTTTTAACCTTTTTTCTGACAGTTCCCCACTCTAGACAAGCTATTTGCTAACCTCAGACATGGCTTGTACTTTTTTTTTACCTCCATGTCTTTCTTCACACTCATTTTTTTTTAAATTTCTTCAACACTACACTCCTACACAATACACTGAACATAAATTCCACTCATCTTTCAAAGTCTAGACAAAATGCCTCCCCCATCTGAAGCCTTCACAGATTGTTTTCTTTCAGCTGATTCTGAACTTATTTCAGTGCAACAAATACATCATCTTTAACACATTACTCACTTTATAATTATTTGCATATATATCTCAAAAGCTCTATTTGATTTCAAGTTTTTAGATGAAATAAATCACCACAGCACCTAGCATGACACCTGGCATGCTGAATGTCCTGTAAATATATATGACATGAATTAATGCATTTTCCCCTGAACACAATAAATAGAGCTTCTTTTCTTTCACTTTTAGTGTTATCAAAAAGCATATGATGAGGCCATTGACATTTTGCAGCATAGATTTACCATTAAAATATATTTCATTGAGAAACAGCAATAATGTTGAGATATAGTCACATTTATAAATCTCGATCAATGTGCAGGATAGAATGAAAACATTGCTGTTCAAAGATGCTTCCTAACAGAAATAGAAACTAAACAAGCATTCAACAACTATTTCTGATGATAATTTTTTGGAAAAAACCCCAGCAATTAAATAATTACATAAATCTTGAATTTGTCTGCAAGCATGGATAGCACAAGGTAACAACTTCACTCCCTTGAGTATTAAGCCAGATAATAAAAATTCTAAAGCACAATATAGTAAATCCTCTGGAATAATCACTTTAGAATAAACCTTTTGCTTGGAACTCTAGCACTGTATAGAAGGCTACTATGGTTCATAAAATGATACATAAATATAATAGCCTTTATCTATAAAGATAAAATTGCTCTCTACTATCAGTAAAATATATGGTTGGCTTTTATATATATATTATACCTATGAATAATAATATTCACTAGTGAAATACTTGTTTGATTTCAGATGATTAACATTAGTTAAAAAGATGTCTCTAGTAAAGAGATCTGGGCACTAAAAAGTACTTATTGACATTTAGATTCTTTTCTTACACCAAATTTGGAATAAAATAAAACCATTTAATTTTGTTTATTTGTTAAACCACTAGTCTTAAGCTTGATGATTGCTATCCTCTTTGTGGTGCTGTCTTTTCTCAATCACAATTCCTCCCAAGCATCCATAAAAACTTCTGGTTGATATCTGTTTGTGACATGGAATTCTCATGCTATTAGAGCATACTAATGGTTTCCTTAAGGATGGTTTCCTTCAGGATGATGATCCCAGAAATATCTAAAAGGGCTACTGAAAAATAACTAAAATGAAATTTAAAATATCAAGGCTAAAAGCATTTTAGAACATTTTAAGACATATTGGAAGATTATATGTGTGATATGAGAACCAAAAATAATACAAAATTGAGGACACTTTATATAAATAGTAGAGAAAGGAAATGACACTGGCTTCTAATTAAATTTGAAAATGTGATATTTCGAATTCTTAGACATTGCTGTAATGTTCCTGGCATGCAGGGCCACAAACAATGAACATTTTCTTGACAAGTGAGTTTATTGAAGATTCAAAAGTGATTTTTCCTAATGATCAAGCTGACCTTATGTTATGTCTCCCAAGCTGCTTATATACTAATCTTACACAAATACTTCTAAAATTGGCTTCTTCTTTTCCACTTAATTTCAGAATCCAACAAAAGCACAGCTTAAACATTTAGATCAGAATAGAGTTCGAAAGGAAACATACACTTCAAAGATATTTACTACTTTCACAGTAAGTCAATTTTTCACATACAGCCTATTTACAGTTTTAAACTGAGAACCAAAAATTTCAGAAAACTGCATAAATATAGATAGAATGTCATGGTTACTTAAGAAAATATTTATCATTTTCTTATCCATATTTATTTCATTCGAAATCCATTCTTACCTGAACCCACTCGTTAAAAATAGCATAGTTTTAGACATGGTTAGGTTCTGAAGATCAGCTTGGACTACAAAAGTGTAAGAATACTTGAAATACTTCTTTTTTTTTTCTAGAAAGCTGTAAGCATTGTATTTCTGAGATTTTTACAGGCTTTTCTCCCCCTTGATAGTGATATGACCCAAGGCATTCTAAAGAAGTGAGGGAATCTTCTCCAGACGAGGCACAGAGGTTGACATAAGGATGCCCATGAAAGCAGACCTGCTCCCTGACTCTCATGGTACCGATGGCATCCCAGAAATTCCAGGAGAGGCTGAGGTCTGATGAAAGGGACAGAAGATGCTCACACCTCAGGCAGAGGAGAGGATGGTTCCCAAACATGTCTATTAATAACAACCAAAGCTTTTCTATTCATCATGTGTGAATTCTAGTCAGTCCAAAAACTGCTGACAGTAGGAAAACTGAGCCACAGAAAAATGTGAATTTCTTCAAAGTTTCACATTATTTGACTAGGAGAGCAATGAGATTAAAGTGTTTTCTTTCCTGATCACTGACAGTATAAAATTATCACTATATGTGTAATAGGATAGAGAAAAATTTGTAACCAATTAACTTTTTTAAAGGCTAAAAAATATATTAAAATATGCTTGGCATCTAAAGTTAAGCAAGGGGCCATATATAATAAGTACTGCACATCATAAAAGCCCCGACTTTCAGTCTAGCTAGCCATAACTAATATCTATCTATCTGTGTATCTATGTATCCTCTAGTCACCCATCCATGTATCCAAAAAGAGATTACACAAAGCTAGCATTATGGAGATATATGTGACATTCAGAATTCCATTACTAACTGTGCCTCTAATCCTAAAGAAACCATGTTCTCCTTGCAATGAGTAAAAAGTGATGATTAGAATTATGCTCAGATAGATTTTCTTTGACATTCAGCTCCAAGCTTTCTATCTACTTCTCCAATCTGTATTAATATTAATATAATAACCCTACCTGACCCATAGCTGCAGGCATTCTAACTGAATCTGCATCTTCTTTGCACAATACTCCCAATTTTAGGAATGGGAAATTAGTAACTGTTGAAGTGAAATGGAGATCTGCATTTCTCACTTCACTCTCTGAGCTGTTCTCACTGAAGCAAGAAAGGGGTCAGGAGAGTGGGATGATCTTAGGTCTTTTCTGAGAGCCCAGGTCAGAAAAATGTGGATATAAAAGGAAAGGAAAGAAATAAGGTGGTTCACAACAGGTAAGCTAAGAGACCACAAGATGGCATCTAAAGTTAAGCAAGGGGTCATATATAGTAAGTACTGCACATTAATTTTTAATGTCTTATTGTGTAACTGGAAAATGAGTATGGTTACCCATAAACAAGAAATATTCAGCTAGGAAATTATTAGTCTCTATTATCTACCTACACAGGTACACATCTGTACAGACATATACAGATATTTATAGGGAGGAAAATGTATATAACCTTTGCTAATTTGTTTGTTTGGGCTTTTGGTTTGACCTATTATGTCTGGGTATCCTGGGTTCACATTTCCTTTCTCACATTTTTAGCTCATCCCTGTAGGTTTTTCAATACCAAGAAAAGATATGTGCAGAACACTAACATATATCTATTTATTCTGAGAACATTTCAACTACCTTTCTGCTGGTGAGTGCAGCTGTCATAAACCTCATAGGAGAAACGCTTCCTTACATTATAGAAATAACTTCTGTGCTTGCTACACACAAATAAGGTTGAAGGAAAAGTAAACATATTAAAATCTAACTTATTCCCAGGAGGCACAATATTAATTTTAAAATGAAGAAAATCAGGAGAAAAGCACAAGCATTCACATAACTATACAAAGGTTTAAACAGAAAAAAAATTTTTTCGTAAGTGACTGAATATGTTCATTGAGCTGTAAAGCAAACCTAAATTACTGAACAAAAATTTGTAAGAAATAAACAGATATACAGATTTTGAAGATTGCTAAAATGTAGATATTTTAGAAATAAATTCCCATTCCTAGTTCCCTTTATGTATAGGAGATAAAGACACTCAGTGTTATAAGAAATCTTGAAATAGAAGGAAAGAAAGACTCTCTGTCCTCAGAGGCAACATACTTTCCCCATCATGTCACATAGTGGTGTTCTGGCTTCACTGCCAACTGTCCTGTTGTCTACCGCAGGCAAGATTTTCTGTCACTGCGTTCCATTCAGTCGAGAATTTGGACTGCCAGCTATCCTGGCAGCCAGTATGTAGGCTGCCTGTTTTTGTCTTGAACCATATATACCCTATTCTGCATGTGTGATTTCTGAAAGCTTCCAGAGATCTCTATTTACAATAGACTCACATTTGCATCTTTAATTCTTTATTGTTTGTCAAACAAGGAAGGAAATACTAGATACACTGGTGGATAATTTTTTTCTAAATTGGGAAGCAAAGATTCCTGAGTAAGGAAAATACATGAATGGAGCTGAAATTCCAACTGACATTCAATGATTCAAAAAAACAGACCCATAAAACAAACAAAAATTCTCTTCACTCAGGTTTATGCTTCAACTGTGACTCTTCTTCATCTCATCTCCACAAATTATCAAAGCATACTGAGGCATTTCATGAAACCTAGAAGCAAACTCTCTAGTTTCATACATCAGGAAAGAGTTAGATGAGTAGCCTTCAGTAGAATTTTAACTCTACTCCATACATTTGGGGATCATAACGTATTTCATTTGTTTACTTATGCTATTATTTGCCCTTTGATCCAATAGGTAAAGCTGAATAAATAGAGAAGAACCACCATACTATTTACCATATAGTTCTCAAATTCTCAAATCTGGCCACACATTGGAACCACTTGAGAAATTAAGCTCCACCCATCGAAATTCTATTTTAACATTAAGATTTTTAATACCTAGAATTGATCTGATATAGCTGACTCATAAACCACTAAACAAGAGAGTCCATTCATAAAAGGACTAAACTGAGAATAAGAAGGAAAGAAAGAAAGAAAGAAAGAAAGAAAGAAAGAAAGAAAGAAAGAAAGAAAGAAAGAAAGAAAGAAAGAAAGAAAGAAAGAAAGAATAAATAAGCAACTAAAAATAAAAGAAATCCCCACAGGGTTAATCTCCCATAAGTTGCTACACAGAGGCTGCTTCCTGACTCACCTATATTCCTCAGATGGGATTTTCTATTTTGTCATCGTGGTAGGAAAAATAGTGGCCTCCCACAATGGTCATGTCTTAATCCTTGAAACCTGCAAACTGGTTACATGGCAAATGGAAATTAAGATTGCAGATGAAGTTAAGGTTGCTAATCAGCTGACCTAAAACTCAAGAGATTATCCTAGATTTTCAAGATGGGCCCAGTATAATCAGAAGGGTCCTGAGAAGCAGAAGACTGAGGCAAAGAAGAGGGTCAGAGAAGAAGATGTGATGACAGAAAGTGGATCAGAGACAGTCAATGTTACTGCCAGTAACATTGAAAAGAAAAGGCCCTACTGAGTCAAGGAATGCGACAGCCTCTAAAAAGTAGAAAAGGTAAGGAAACAGATTGGTTCCTAGAGCTTCAAGAAAGGAAAACACCCTTATTAACACATGATTTTATTCCAGTAAGATTTTATCCTGGTAAGTTTTGGATTAGTAACCTACAAAACTATACAATTAAAAGAACAATTTGTGTTCTTTTAAGCCACTGGATTTATGATAATTTGTTAACTGCTACAATAGAACACTAATACAACTACTTTATCATAAAACCTTTAAAATGTGCTTGCTGACATTAAAATAACAGTGTAATATAATTATGGTAAACAATGTAGAGCAACTAGTCATAAACCAGAGATTAATATATTCATGCCAGTAGGTAATCTAATCAGCAAATTGAATTTCACATAAAAATAGAAATCTGTACATATGTGGATTACTTAATAAAAACAAAATTTTAGAACTATGAATGAATCAAATAACATTTATTAATTTAGCATTTCACTTAAAAAAATAGAGACATAAAACCGAAGCAGATGGCATGTAAATCATAACCTAGACTGCCACAAGATACAGATTAAGGTGCTAGGCTTGCCGGTTAAGTGAAAAAGCAATACATACTAGTTTTGCTGAAACTAAGGAGATAATTTTCTACCTATATTGGAAGCATTAAGTGCTCAGCAGGGAGCAGAATGATTTATGATAGTAGAGGTAGCATAATGTTCTGGAAAAGAAATTAAGATAAAATTAGGCTGGATATCAGAAACTGTCTCAACAAAATGCAGTAATCTCCCAAACAAATTGGTGGGATCTATACCACCTCAGAACTTTATATACTAATTACTTTTAAAATGAAATACTCTTTAAAAGGTTACCAAAGATTGGGGGGGGGGGGAAGAAAAACATTGCTTAGGCTTATGAAACCACATACATATGTCTCATTTTCAGAATGGAGATTGCCGTCTAATATTTATTTACATGAGGACAGACAAGCATTTATATTTATATATACACACACATACACACACATGCAATATACATTTTTAAACACAACCTATTTATCTTTAAACTAGTACAACTGCAACTTCTAGAAATCACAAGGAATCACATGCATCCCACTGTGCATATGTTACTGTAAATATAGTCTGTCCTGCTTATATCAACACAACTGCACAGAAAGAAAATTTACCTTCATATTGATTTTGTAAATCAATATTCTCCAGCACAGAACAATATCCATGTTCCCACAGAACAATGAAAACCACCTAATTCCAAATATCAGCACATATTCTCCTAAAAGTATACAGATCAACAAGGACAGAGAATAATGCCTGTCACCAGCAACCATAACTAGGTAGAGTATGCTAAAGGGTCTTGCCTCAGTAGTGGAAAATAATTAGCTGAAGATTGGACATGGCTCTGCTTCTGACTATTGTTAAGAACAAGACCCCAAATGTCCCACTCTTCCCAAGTAATTTAAATGAATTCCAGAAAAAGCTCAAGAATATTTATGGGAACACAAAAAATTATTCATCACCCAACAAAGTAAAATTCACAGTGTCTAGCATCTAATGAAAATTACCAGGCATTCAAAGGGACAAGAATATATGACCCATAATGCGGAGGAAAAAGAATCAGTTGAAACAGAACAGAACTGACGCATACTGAAAATAGACAATAACACAGGGGGATAAATTACCAATCATGTATCTGATAAAAGAGTTGTATCAAGCATATATAAAGAACTTTAAAGCTCAATAAGAAAGCATAGATAGATTTTACACACATATATATATATCGATATATGTGACATTGGTAAATGTAAACAATGACTGTCTATTGATGATGTTGAAGATTTACTGTTAATTTTGTCCTGATGTTATAGTTGTGCTAAAAAGAAGAAAAACAAACAAACAAACAAACAAAAAAGAATCCCCACCACTTAGAGTACCAAACCAAATATACTTGTGGGGCAGTATAAGAATGTGATACTTTGAATTTGTTTGAAATAGTTTTGAAAGGGCTTGTACTGGAGAGGATATGTGAAACAAATTTAGCCATAGGTTAAGTTTTATGGAACACAGTTATACATTACATCATTAATACAACACAATACATTATTTTTCTCATGTGTGAATTTTTTCTATAATAAAAATGTTCTTTAAAAAATAAAGATTCTGAATGAAATAGATGATGTATCCAAGTTTAGTATTACGAAAAAATGTGTGTATCTGACAGAGGGTATTTCTAGATGTTTTCTTTTATAAAAAGAAATTTTCAAAACATTTAGAAATTATAAGCAAGGCTCAATATAAAAATGGTCAAAATGAAGAGAACTGAATACTAATATATAAAAAAATGTGAGAAGATTATTATTTTACTTAAAACTAAGAAATCTAAAACATAATTAAGATAGCATTTCTCACAGTTCTGGAGTCTAGAAGTCTTAAGATCATGGTGCCAACTTGGTCAGGCTCTGGTGAGAGTCCTCTTCTGGGCTGCAGATGGCTAACTTCTTGTACTCTAATGAGAGAGAGAGGAAGTAAGCTCTCTCAAGACTCTCAGAAAGGCACTAATCCTATTCCTGAGGGTTCCATCCTTATGAGCTCATCTAATCCATATTACCTCTTAATATCATCAACATGAATTTTAGGAAGGGGGACAAATATATATATATATATATATATATATATATATATATATATATATATATATATATATATATATACACTTTTTCATTTTGAAAGCCTCACAAGTAAAAGCATTGCCTTAATTTAATTTACACTTTCTTTATAATCCATGGAATTGAGCAGCTTTTCACATGGTATCTTCTTCTGCACAAATCTGAACTTTTAAATACTACTTCATTTGTTACATTAACAAAACCTAATTTGTTAACCACAGAAGCATAAATCTTATACTGATTAATCCATACGAGTATTTTCCAGCCAATAAAATTATTAACAATGGAACAGGTACTCACATCAACATTGGCACTAAAGCATGTATCAATCATCTGGCAAGTATGTATAGATGCAATAACTTCTAATCTTTGTACTCAGATAGGACCTCATCATAGCACTTAAAAATATTTGGAAATTATATTCAACATATCTTAGCTGAAAATTTCAATATGATTGTATATTTTCAGACAAAAAAACAGAATGCTATTCTTTTCATTTTCAGTGAATATTTGACCCCATATTTTTACATATTCCTACATTAAGAAATACAGCTTGAGCTGGTAGTACATTGCTAGTAGACACCCATCAAAAATTACAGTTAAGTTGGGACCTCTTAATTGTAGAATTTCTGGTAGCAAGTGTTCACATGTCATCACCACTTTAATTAACACTCAGGAACAACAGGAATTTGTACTACACACTTTTGAAAATGCAAATATAATTTTAAAGAGCTGAAATATAAAGAATATCAATGAAAATCCTCTGTTTTTATGCAGTAGACTTTTATATTAGAAGTATACTATTTGCATCATTTAACACTGTTGGTCACTTAACTTGGCTTACTTTCATTTCCCACTCTCTTGTGTGACTAATGAGAAGGCAAGGAAATGAGCAGAATGATTTTAAGGTGAGCTATACTCCTTTCCAATTTCTTTTCTGCAGTTAAACGGTCCACTGATACTCGACATGATTCATATATGTATTAAAAATTCCCCAGAGCGCTGCATTCCCTTGTTTATCTCTAGGAGCGCTGATGATCCTTTTGATTAATACCAAATTCAATTTACAGAAAGCTTTAGAAATGCAAAGGTATGGTTTCGATTTCTCCAGATCTTATTTGTGGAAAACCTTTCATAATCTCTGCTAAAATATCAAGTCTCACCTTTGATAGGTAATTCACGACCAAGGTCAAACAGACAGCAGTGTTCCCTCAGGGACCACCCACCTCAGGCTGACTAGTGTACTGTGTTGTGGAAAATGATTTGAATTATGCATGCAGCAGTACAGGCATGACACTGTCATTTAGTTGGTTCTGAAAAAAAGATTTGGTGCACGGTAAATACAACTGATTTTTATGTATCTTGGAAGATGACACTTTATTATAAAGTATGTCACAGTCATCCTCTGGCTGTTAAGATATCTAAAGTCATGTTGGTTTTACAACCTTCCCTCCCGATTACAATTCTGAAGGGCGGTTAGTGACAAGTGTGCAGTGTTTTGTCAAGCTATTCAGTTTATACAGGTGGAATGCTGTTTCACTCACCAAATCCATTACAAGTGCAAATATGTGGCTAAATGGACCAGCATTTGTTTTAGACGTGAGGGCAGCAGTAAGCAGAATGTTTTAAAGAGCATCTCCTGTAACTTTATGAATACAACTCAACATTCCACATTTCTTTCCAGTAATCATCTGCTCCTATTAACCCCTTTGTATCCCACATTATTTTTAGTGTAGCACAGAAACAACTAGTTTCCACAGGCACTCTCCTAGGGACACAAACCCACTTGGTTACATCTACTGAAGGCTAGAATGGGTCTAGCATTTTAGTATAGGGTTAGCCTCATTTTTTTTTTCCTTTGCTTTTAAAGGCTAATTTAGAGATTACCAAAGATCAAGTTTATAAGTGAGGAAAAGGAGACATGTTCTTAAAAATCCTAGGGAGTAGAAATTGTTTTACTCCTTTCAAGGGTAAGTATTGTTTTACTGAACATCAGTCACGAAGGTAGAATGGTAGTCACATCAGCTATTTAAAATTCTGTTTTCGTTATGCTGCCAACTAAATCAAGCAGCAGAGAGTGACGCAAAAGGGAAAACAAACCGTCTGTACCTTAATACAGAAAATACACAGCAAGCACCACGCTGGTGGGTTCTAGTGTCATTAATCTTTTCCTACAGGGCCAACTGTCACCGTCAGAGTTCCAGTGACATACATGTTCTCAGGTCCATATTAAGGATGAAGAATCACTTTGCAATGTTTTGAAATCTGTCTGGCTTTGTGGAAAGACTGCCTTTTCTTTACTAGATAAAAATCAAAACAAACCCATGATGATGGATAATGGATTTGAATAGAAAAATATTTCTTGATTTTTTTTAAAGTGATGTAGACCAATTTATGTCTTTCTGATACAGAGCTAAGGTCCCTCTGTCTTAAAGGAAATTTATATTAAAGCTTGGCAGTGTGTCAAGTAATGATGTTCAAGAAAACTAGAAAATGATCTTGCAGATGTCTTATCTTTATACCATGTAAATGGAATACACTCTATCTCCTAAATCCGTGGTCTGGTTAATTTTTCTTTACATAATTATAATACAGAAGACTTTTCAAAATACTGAAAGCATTTTCCAACTGAGACCACATTTACAAGATTTTTTTATTAGTAAAATATTCTTAATTGAGTGATAATAAATAAAATTGTGCAGGGTTCTGTAATTTATGTTTTTTTTCTAGTTATCTCTTTCTCCATTTCAACGTTCTATATCATTCAAAAAACCATAAGGGTGATGGAGACCATACTGAGTCAGAGTGATGAATCACAAAAGCCTCAGAAACCTTTGCCAAAGAATACTCCATTTCTCAGAGAATGACGAGTGAGTGTAGTTATAGCCAAAATGGCCAGTCTTGCTCCAAAGCGCAATTGCATAAATCCACCACGTTTATTTGTCCACGAAGTTAACTGTGGAAAAATAATGTGACAATAAAGTGATGAGAAAGCAGAACAGTTGTGGAAAGAAACTGGATTGAAAAATGATGAAGATAACAAAACATTTATTATAATAACAATATGAAATCCATCGGGGCTATTAGCTTCAGAAAGAGCCCTGGATTTCTTTATGCAGCAAGTATGGAGATTTTCGGGACTCTCTTGAAGACAACTTAGAATTTGCTCATTGAGAGATAAAGTTGAACATAGGCCAAATAAGTGTACAAAACTTGGTTAACTGAATTAGATTAAGATTCTCCAAAAGATGTCTATTTTTCCCTGTATTTCTAAATATAAATCAATCATCAAACCCAGGAAGAATATTTCCTGTTTCCGTTTGATATGGGTTGGTTAGGATGAAAGTTGCCTTGGTTTGAATGCTTGTACAATTGAACAGTGTAACAATAAAAAATACAGATTTCCAAAGGTTTTGATCTCTAAGAAAAGTAAGAAAATAAAGTAGACTTAATCTTTAGGAAAAGTAAGATAATGAAATAAAGATCTAAGTTAGAAGGAAAAAAAGTAAGGAGTTGTAGAGTGAAGAAAAATTATGTCTATAGCTTATCTTCAAGTTGAGCTTAAATAGCTTGCAAGGTGCTTTCACACTGCCTCACAGAATTACTGTCAGATGTAACACATGAGAAGGGCAAAGAAAATACGGCCTTTAATGCAGGTCAGTTGGGTTCCAACCCTTAGAGTTGCGAGTTCAAAGGGAAAAAATGAAATTATCAGATACACAGGAGAGATATGCTAGATACAAGAGAGAAGAGTCATTAGGAGAAAAATATTTTCACAGAGTCAGGGGCAGAAAGTTCTTCACAGTAGTAAGAAAGGGCAAACAAACCACAATCACTTAACTGAGTTTTGGTTATTAAAAAAAAAAAAAGTCAAGTAGGATAAACGCAACACACAGTGTGTTCATGCATATTGGCAAGTAAGCACAGAATACAAATAAGACCATTCTTCTGGACCTGAGCTATTAAGTCTAAAAAGGAAAGAGAGAAAACGTTATGTTTCCCAAATCCAAATGAGTTACACGTTATTAATAAACGTGAGCAGGTGCCCTATATCGCTTGACTGCACAAAAATTAGTTTTATGTTAAGAGAATTATACAAACAGCATTTTCATCGCTGTATGTACCAATCACATGTGGCGTATCTAGTTTTAAGAAAGCTGGTGCAAAACAGATTACCCAGGAGAGATACAGTCTTCCACGTGTGCCAAATCTTCCCTTGCTCCACCCTCTTCTGTTGCAATTTGCTCCTTAAACTGCTCTTTCAGTGAACCTCTATCTTAAACAGTTACTTTTTCCAGCAGGACACAGAGTTGCACTACACAAGAAAATGGACTTTGCCAAGTTGTAAGAACATTCAAAATGTATAGAATTTTCTTCCTGAACCTGATGTTCTTCAGAATGCAGCAATCAAGGGAGCCCCAACTCCCAAGTCCTTCCCATGCTCTGACGCAGGCTGCCTTTGTTGACCTCAATTATCCCTTTACGGTGCCTACATTTTACTAATTTTACTAGTAACATATGCTTTTTCCTTGTAACGTATGCATAACATAGCATCTTAAGTCTTTTGTCTTTATCTCTTTGGCAAGTGCTGCATTCAGCTTTTGAACAGTTTTGAACAGTAATGCATTTATCTGTAGACTAGCAAATGGGAATAAGAAAGATATGTGTGGCATTAAACCAAATCCTCTAAACTGAAGTCCAAATTTTTAGGAATAGCTAACATAAATATTTCAGTTTCCCCAAATGCCCTGCCAAAGCAAATGCAAAAAAACAAAAAAACAAAAAACAAAAAAAAAACACCTAAAGAGTGATGTTTTTACATCTATACACATTCACACACATAAATTGTAGAGTCTGAGTCAACTGGATCAGAAATGTTATAAGCCTGTAGTTATATAACCAATGGGCAGTGTTTCTTGAACTCTAATAAAGTCACATTAAACTACAGTAATTACCTTTAAGGGGCATTTCACTTGTTCAACACTCAATATCCAGTTGTTTTTTTGTTTGTTTTATATTTTTTAATTGAAATATAGTCAGTTTACAATGTTGTGTCAATTTCCAGTTTTCTAATTTACCCACTTACATAAGCATCTACCTCCTAATTCCAAACACCTGTGGATATCTCGACCTGGATTTCCTGCCAGAATCTCAATTTTGATTTAAAAAAGGAAAAGCAACCATCATCTTTGTAAGTTAAACCTGTTCATTCTCCTGGAATCTCTGTCTTTATTACAGACACTCGCCACATGACTGGACATGAGTGTGATCTATGTCTTCTTTTTCAGGCAATAACTGCTGAATTTTTAGGTATTATCTTGGTGGCTTCTCTAAAGTCTCTCTCATTTCAATCCCCAGTGTCATTTTATGTCTTAGATAGAAAACTTTTTTACTGGGCAGAAGTCTAAAACTTCTTTCTACCCTAAGTCTTCACTCGTTAAATACAATGGTCGTTAAATCTTCAACTATCCCCAGAAACCCTACTATGTGATGGCATTGAACTAAATGTTGAACTATCCAGACAGAGATGTTGCCTATCTTTATGGAGCTAAATGTCTTGTGGGAGAGACAGGAAAACAATTAATTTCTCAATCAGCTAATTAATCAGTAACTGAGTGAATACAATGACAACAAATGGTGGTACGTGCCATGAAAGTGGTTTTATCCCCTTTCTGAGGAGGTGAAGTTAAGCTGAATGATAATTAAACAAAAATAGGAAAGCCAAACAAAGAGCATGGGTAGAGAATTACAACAAAGAAAGGATATCTACAAAGCTCTTAATAGAGGAAATGAAAGAGGGTGGATGGGGTGGTGGGAGTACAGAGAAAAAGGAGTGTTGCAAGTAGGAAGGAGAGGTTGGTAAGGGCTGACCACATAGGATCTTACTGTCTAGAGAATTTTACTACAAGGATAATAGCAGCCCACTGAAGTACTATGGGAAAGAAATACAATCCAATTTCTGTTTAAAGGTATTCTGCCCAATGTGGGCAGATGTGAACAAGTCTAGAAGTCAAAACACCAGGCAGATCCATGGAGCCACTCCATGGGTCAAGCCATCCTGTGCTCTCCAATGTGCTTGTCTGAACCACTCAGCACTCTCACCTGTGCTTTTAAAATTTAAACCCAGTATTCATAAGACAGTCCATAAAAATAACCTGGCCACTAAACTGTAATCAACATTTACATTTTGTTTGTATCTCAATTATTGCATCTATTGCCTTCTATCTAAATATTGTGGTTTATATCTTAAACTCCATACAAGGTTTCCCTACCCTCCTTCCCTTTTCCTCCCTCCTCCCCTTCCCCTCACCCATCTCTCCTCAATTATTTATTGAGCATTGCTATGCTATGGGCACTGTTCAGGTGCAAGATCTTTCTATAATCCTATTAGTAATCTCTATATCACCGAGCACAGTGGTTTGTATGTTGTAGGTAAAGGTAACTTTTTAAAAATAGGCTAGTCAAAATTATTAAAGTGACTTGCTTATACCTGCTATCTATAAAATTAAACTGTATTTTCCACTATAAAATATTTAAAAGCATCCAAGTCATGCTATAAATTAACATTTAAAGCCAACATTTCAATGTAATTGTGTTTTAAAATTACACTTTTGTCCCTGATAACTGATCCCTGCCTATAGTTAGAAAAGCAGGCAAGAGGATTATGTTTTTAAGAAATTTGTATTCTATCATAAATAACTATTATTTATCTTCTATATTTTCTTCCAGTTTTACACATAACAAATTCATATAAATAAATATCTTAACAATTTTATCAAAATAGGAAGGCACTAAAGATACAGTTTTTATTGCTGTTTATTAACATTCTACCTTGACAGTTTTTCAGGAAATAATTATAATAGCTATGCAACTATCATCAAATAAATAAATCATAATTTACTGAATTCTTCTTTTATTGAGTTTTTAGTGTATGTCCAGATTTCCTATTAGAAATAATTCCATAAGGAACAATCTTGATACATAAATTTTATCACGGTATCTCTGAATCTCTGCATCTTCAGAATTGTGATTGAGGTAGGACACATGTTATCAAATTGCTTGTTAGAAAGTTTGATTCAAATTATTTTTTTCATCAGAGTTTTGTCCCTGCATTTTCAGCAGAAACATTAAAGATTATTATTTAAATCTTTACCAAAATGTTATATGAAAAATTTAGATGATTATTGCTTTAATTTTAATTTCTTTTGTTATCAAGAGCCATACATACTGCCTCTACTTGAATCCTAGCTCCACTGTTTAATAACTACAGGCTTCGGGCGATTTATTTGATGCTTCTTTGCCTCAGTTTTCTCAGCTGTAAAATGAGGATAATAACAGTGCTTTGCTAATAGTGTTATGAAAATTAAATGAGTTAATAGATGTAAAGTTTTTAGGACAATGCTTGGCATATAGTAAGGTATATATGACTGATTAATGTTTTTATGTATATAATTTAAAAATTTCATAATATCAATGTATCTATCATTTCCATTGCAAATTCTTTCATGTCTTATATGCTTAAAGTTTACTTTAATATTAGTTTATATTCTTATAGTTTCTCCCTCCTCCTTTGTCCTAAAACCTACATTATCGGGCATGTCCATGTAATTCCAAAAGAAAATATTTTTTGAAGAATTTTATTTTCTCTAAATTCAGAGCAATATTTACTATCTCTTAAGAATCCTTCTAGGGGCTCTGTGTTTCATCTTTTAATTTGTATTTGTTTTTCATTTTTTTACCATTGAAAGGAAAGCTATCCATTTATGCAGGTCAGGCATTCGCTAGAAAGTTCAAAATATAGAACATGCAGTATTGGCTTGAACCTCTATGCTCGCATCCTAGCCTGGAGATCAGGCTAAGCGACACACTAGAGCTCAGTGTCACCAGTGTGCTGACATTGTATCAATGCTCTTCAATAGAACAGCCCTGACAACAGGACCCAAGTCTGCCCTATTACCTCTCTAGCCTCCAGGGTTGCAAGGCCTTGGACAAGGAGACCACTCAGTCTGAACGAATGAAAGAAGGATAAATAAATGTTGGCCTCTTAAAATGTTCTGTGTTTGCCTTTAAGTGAGCAATAGAATAATGTGAATTTTTTTCTATAGATAATGATATTATGGTCAATACAGTTTAAACCCTCCTCCCTACCTTCCCACCTAAGCCACTCCTACCTGTCTTCTTCCTATTTCAGCCTCTTCAATATTTTTTTCTCTGGAAGAAAAACATCCCAGGTGCATGTTGGTTGCTCCAGTGTGGGAAGCAGTAGAAAATAATGACCTTGAAGATAAATTGACAAGTCTTCAAATTCAGGCTTTACTCCTTTCTAGTGTCACTTTGCTTGAGTGACTGAATCTTCCTCTGTCTCAGTTTTCTCATCTCTGGACAAAGATGACATCCACTTCTAAGTGTTGCCTCTGAAGATATGTAGAAAAAGCTCAAATGATATGCCCAGCTCATCAGAAGATCTTAATAAAGAGCTCCTATCATCATCATCTTCAATATAAAAGATGTTCTAGGGAGAAAAGAAAGGCATTGAACTATTTTCATTGGATTGCATAAGCCATGGGTCAGAACTTAAAAAAAAAAAAAACTTTAAAATCTCTAATTTCACATAAAATTTATCTTGTAAAGACACAGATTAGTGCACATATAAACATTTTTCTTCTTCTAATAGTTATTTTTCAGTCTATCTTTTTAGAAGACTCTAAGAAAAAGTTTAAAACAAGGTAGGAAGTGGAAAACGTGCATCTCAATAGAGGTTTTTTTTTTTTTTAAATATACCAAAATGGGTCAGTTCTCATGCAGAGGAAAGAGCCTTAATATATAGATTTCAATTAAACTTATAACTATTAAAATACCATAAATTTAAAATAGTGAAAGAAATTATGCTTAATTCAACTTTTATTCTGAGGCATCTAATCTGTACAAAAACTGTGTTGGGGAAAAGAAAAGGTGGAAATCTTGTTTTCATTAGCCTGCACTAATTTTTCCACTTTCTTGCCTCAAGGGGAGAAAAACATTATTAGCATAGTTCTCCATCCACCACCACAATATTTTTAATTGTCAAGTAAATGAAGTCTCGCCTCTGATATACCTCCAAAAACTCAGAAGCATCTTTCCCTTTCTTTGGAAATAAAGGAAATATAAGCTTTTTTTTTTTCATTAAAACAGAAGTGAATTTAAATTTAGACAGTTAATTTCATATATAATAATTTTTTCAACACATGAGCGCTCTTTTTGCTCTGCCTTGTAATATATCCACTCTTAATAAGGGAGAGGTGGATTGGGCTAAACTAATTGCAACATGAGTGATAAAGACAATTACAAAGGAAGGCAGTTACCATTTTTTGTACTCTAAAGTAGAATTGAAGGGCAATGCTTTGTATTCTTCAATTAAATTAATTTTGACAGAGGACAAACAGTATTTAATTTTTCTAGGAAAAAATACTTTCCAGAATTTCCTCATGTTTGAGAGGAAACTCATTTTCTTGGATATGTGTTTGATGAGTCATTTACTCACAGTCACTTGCCAAAAAAGCACTCATACAAATAACCACTTCTGCTCTGCTCTACTTTCCGACTGCACAAGCCTTGCCACTCCATTGGAGAAACAATGAAATCAACAAATAAGCAAAATCCTGGGCAAGTCTGTGTTTCAGGGACAAGGGAAGGAAGGAGACACATGCCTGTAAGCCAGGACAGTAAAAAATAATTTAGACAAAATTAACACAAGATAAGACACCAAACTGAGTTGGTATGTCTTCTTGGTAACACCACTGTACCCAAATCTTGAATTATCTGCATCCCTTTCATATACTGCCACATTTTAAGGATTCATTTGGTATAATAAGCCTCTCTTTTGAAAGTAAAAATGTGTCTAGGAGGAGTACAGATTTTTTTTCAGCCATTCACACATGTATCTGACTTTGTCCAATTAGACTGCATTCCTTTTCATACGTAGCCTAGGAAGATGCACAGGGAAAAAAATGGGAAAGATTTAACATAGAGAAGGGCAGCAGGTATATTTAGATATTATGTAAATGAATAAATGGGGGATAGCAGGACGCAAACTGAGTTCCACATAGTATGTCCTTGGGCAACCACAAGACACAGGGTACTGAAATGAGCCACAAAAAGAATTGTTAAACCAAATAGAGGCCATCACACTCGGGTGGCTCTAATACCATGACATCTATGCAAGCAAACAAAAACCTAAGCCTGTAAATATCTCAAGGTTATGAAATTGAAACCTAAGGACAACCAATCACAAACAGCCAACTAGGTTTTAAGCCATAGCCAACCAGTGATTCTTTTTTTTCACTTTCTTCTGCTTTTTCTTTGTAAAAGTTTTCCCCCGGTTCCCATCCAGAGTGCTCTAACCACTGCCTGATTCAAATAGATTTTGCTCAAATAAATTCTTAAAATGTTAATATGCCTCAATTTATCTTTTAACAAAGTGACGGAGGAACACAGAAAGACAAACAGCAGTACACCATGACAAACTTCTACCTGTCACACTTTCTGGTTCAGTCTTATACTCAGGAATAAGGAGGGTTTCGTTTCCTTGTCACCTGGCCACTGTAGCATTTACCTCTGCTGTTAGGGACCTGAACTGGAGCTATCTATATAATCTATTCAAGCTGTAGATTAGACCATCTTTGGGTTGGCTTGGGATCCAATCAATTGATTATGCTCTTATTTGTAAGTGAAAACCATGCCCAATGTTCACAGACAATTTAATGATTATGTGATCATTGTTGGGTTTTTTATGAAGTAATGACAGTGAAATTATCTGCAATCTGTTATTGTGTGATAGTTACTTAAATAATATATTTAACTGTATTTTGTGAAAAAATACGTATTTACTTTTCATTTGTTTATTTACTTTAATGTATTCATTAAGCAACTTGTAAGGGCAAAAATACAAATTAAAAAAGAAAAACAGGCTTAATCCTCCCTGCTGAAAACAAAGAAAGAAAGATAGTCCCCTATCTTCCTTTTCTTAGAGCACCTACCTTAGAAGATGCATAGGTACTTTTTCCTCTTTGAAATATAGGTATCCTTTTGAAGGATAGGGCTTTGTCAGCTTTAGGAACCAGAAATGTCTTTCTCAAGGACCTGGGAGCAATTTCTTTAAAATGCAAACACCCAGGAAGATAGATTCCACCTCCCATCTTCCAGTTTCTGAAGGAGGGTAGGAGCCTAACTATGGTGGGCTTCTTGCTACAAGCTGCATGACTACCTCCTGTCATAAACACATGAGAGCTTCGTCTTCCCTCTGGATAAAGCCAATTAACTAACAGTTACCAGGCAAAATTAGGATGAACTCTGTGTGACCACTGGTGCTGTCAAGACCTCTTACCTGAGAACTAGTTATGGTTATCTGAAACACTTAGGTAATGTGTTGTATCTGTTTGTCTATATAAGGGAGTGTCTTTATAATCCTTCTATTTTACAGTCTCTTATTAGACTGTCTGTGATACACACCACATTCTGATTTAATGCTAATTCAATAGTAAACATGTCTTGTTGGTTTTTTACTCTATTCTCTTTGTGGAGAGGAATTCTGGGTTAAGAAAAGATAATTGTTTTTGATTATAATTCCCCAACAAACTCAAATTGGTGATATTATATGATGTCAATATCTTAATTTATTTACAATTACTCCATTTTATGCAGTATTTGAAGTTGTTCATAAAATAATTTAAAATATTAGCACTAATAATTAATAAACTGATAACTAAAAGATGCACTTATAATAGGAAAAAGATAATTTTGTAATGTATAAATGCATTTATAAGGCCTAGAGGTTGCATCCCCTTTTGGGCAAAGAATAAGGAAAATATGATCACTTTTAAGATTAATAGTATCTATGAGGCAACAGCAAACCAACTGCTCAGCAAAAGTCAAGATTTTCCAAGCACAGAGACACATTTCTCTTGAATAATCATAAAAGACATACAGAGTGATCTTGTGGAAAATAACCTCAACAACCTGCCTACAGTATCAAAAGTAAAGATTTCCATGCAGTTGTTTATAGTGTCCGTTGATGCAACTGAAAAACACAATATAAAAATCAAATGTCATAAAAGCTGAAACGATGAGTTTCGAATTTGTACTCCCTGACGGTCTGACTTGAACTGTGGTTAAAGTTTTGAATTTTGAGAACACTGAATTACTTTTCGTGCGTTCATCCTTGAATGTTGTTTCTTCCAAGCAGGCAAAAGTAATTCAAGGCTATATTCTCTTACAAAGACCTGGATTGCGGACATTCTGCTCAGACACTCAAAGGCAGGTCCTCTCAAAGTAAGTAAAAAAATTAGAGGTTGGGTTCTTATGGAAACGATGGGGACTAAACCAGCACTCCTTATATTCAAATGGATGGCTGAGAAAATTGTGGCCAAAGAGCTATATATTCTGGCAATAATACCAAAAAAGATAACCTATAAATATTTGTGATAGAAAAATAAAATTAAAAAAAAGAAAGCAAAGCCTAGAAAAACTGGATGAAACATAAGAAACATCTTTAAAATGCACAGATGAGCTTTCCAGAAGGAAAGTCCCAGGGGCCCCAAATTTGAGGAAACTGCAAAGCAGAGGACAACCAGCTGGTGCTGCCAGAGCCCAGTGAGGCTTGCTTTCCCCAGAATCGTGGAGTTCAGTTCAAGTGCCCTGAGGAACAGGAGATGAGGCCACAGAGATGAGGTGGGCATTCGGCACCAATGTCATCATATAACTCTGGACACTTGAAGGGCTTTCCCAGCAGTGATGGAAGCAGCTGTCTGGTTTACAATGTTTCTCTTCTCCAAGCTGCACTCCTATCCACTAGATAATTCCCTATCCAGAGAGCAGCAAGAAAGTTGAAAAAAAGCATAAATCAAATGACCTTGAAGGCAACTACCCTATTGGTAGGTAGACAATATTTTCTAATCCCTTCTTCCAAAGATCATCTGGAATTGCCTCATTTCTTTCATTAGTATCGTTTTTCATGCCACTAAGTCAAAATGTAAGAATAATCTTTTTAACTTGCCTACATGCAAATACATACTATAAAAATTATTCTTGCTGCATGTTTATTTTTTCAGTCCTAAAGGAACAACACCTAGAAGATTTTCATACACACACACACACACACACACACACACACACACATATATACATATACACACTAGATATATAGTGAACATGATATTCTATAATTTTAATTCTTTAAGGATTATTGAAGATTATAGTTTTTTAAACCATTGCATTTTTAGGTAATAAAACAAACTAAAACACTTATAATTGACTGGGAAGTGAAACACTAAATAGGAAACAAATGGAAGGGGAAAAGATATACATTTATTTAATTCATTGAGAATTCCTATTAATACATTATGTCAGAAGATCTTATCTGAGAACTTAATATTTCTTATATTATAACTTATAACTTAATATTGCTATAACGAACGTATAATAAAACCAATTTTAACTTGAAATTCGAAAATATCCTTCTGAATATTTTTCTATTTCTGAATGTCTCTAAATTCATTTCTTTATGTAATTCAATGTTTCTTAATATAGAGTCTAAGTAGAGGTAGCTTCACTGGAGTTTTCCATGGTTCTAGCCCAAATCCTATGTGCCAGAACTTACACCTGAATTCAATGACCTAATAGCACTAGAGACATTCTACCACAGTGGGAAATTATGAAATGGATAGCCATGGTGAAGAGTTGAGTTTTCAGAAAGAAATTTTGTAACAAATACAAAGGAGTCTACAAAGTTTGTGAGTACAAATGTGTCATTACCATTAAAATTTAGGAAACTACTAATTTGCTCTATTTTAATTACCTAAGAAAAACATCCATACCTTTTACCATTTTGGGAAAATCCTGAGAGATTCTCTTGGAAAGAGTGGCCCTTGAGAAACCCACCAGTTTTTCAATAACTAACACGTATTTCTGACCTTCCAATGCAAGAGAACAGAACTTCTACTACCCTACAGCTTCAAGGATTACTCAAAAGCTTGAAGACATTTGTGGGTGAAGATTTCTTCCCTTTGTCTCTCAGTCACAGTCTGAAGATATCTGGCCACTTCACCTGAAAACAGCTATCTCTGGCGGCCGAAATTCCCAAAGAACAGTGCTATCATGTTTATCTTGCTTCTTGTTATTCTGCAAATTTCACATTTCATCTTTCATAAAATAGTCAATTCACCACTGGCATTGATGGTAGTTGTGGTATGGTGATGGCTCTATATTGATAATAACTTTTCTTAGATGTTTAAAAGAAAATTAAACTTTTCTTTTTTTAATTTCAGTGTTTTAAAATAGACAGTTACATTCAGCAGTTTTCACCTAAATGCATGTGCAGGTAGGAAGCCACTATATTTGACTATTATTGAACAATTCATTGCCTTATCTGTACTTTTTCCCCCAAATAAGCATTATTGTCACCAACTTTGTCTTATTACAGGTAACCACAGTAAAGTTTTCTGCCAGTCAGTTTTTTTCTTCTTACTGTTCATTGAATCTTTTCTACCCCTGTCTTTACCTACTTTCCACTGTCCCCACATCCGGACAGAAAATAACATCTGGACAATTCAATGTCATTTCACATGGCGAGCCTGTTCCTTAAATTGCCAGAAGCAACAATAACAATAACAACAATAAAAACCCCTCAATAATTGCAAATTATATACAAGCACTGTAATAAGTGCAATTAAACACAATTCACTATAACCATTAGGTCACTCTCTTTTCAGTAAGTAACATTAAGGCCAGAGGGATGACTGGAATTCATTTAACATAATCAAGGAGGGCCAACATAGTCACACTTAGAAAATGCACTACAACAGAGCCTCAATTAGGGTGAGGCAGGGCAAATGCCCTTACACTGAATACTTGCACAGATAGAAAGATCTCAAAATGCTTTCCTTGGGAATTTGGCAAAGACCAAGGCCCTTGCTGTGTATTTTCCATTATTCTGGAATAATTCATTAGCAAACATTACAAGTTGGCAGTATCGCAGACATGCATTAGAATAAAATTATTTTTCTCCTTCGAGTTCATAAATAAAATACATTTTGTCAGTAACTCCTGCAAAAGGGAACTTCCACTTTTTAAAACAGTGTGTTATTCACTCAGTTTAATGAAATTTAGTCAGAAGTAAATGAACTGAAGGCCTTCCAGAGCCAAGTACATAAAAAGATCTCAGGACTTCTACTTGCAAAGAGTAACTAATGTTTCTTGTGCTTGTTGTAAGTTAGGTACTGCAAAGCATGTTGAAGGTATTAATTCATTTAGTACTCCCAAAGAGGTAAGTACTATTTATTATCCCTCCTTTAGTTTAAAACACTGAGATGGAGACATTAAGCAATCTCACATAGCTAGAAAACAGCAGAGATGTATTTCAAATCTAGGCATTCTGGTTCCAAATTGCTTGATTTTAACATAAAGATACCTTTCTTCTCAAGCATTAAGGTGTATGTGTGTATATGTGGGAGAGAAAGGGCATCATCTAAGCTCATATCTTCATAAGAAGCATTTTGGTGTAAAACATATCAAACAGAAAACAGATAAAATTCAAGATGGATTGGATTTTTGTCCAAAATATATTTTTACATTGTAAATTCAATCATAGAAGCTAGTAAGAATGATGACTTGAAATACTACATTATTTTTGCCAAACAATTGCTAAAATACCAACCTAGTATAATATTTACTTTGTCCCAGCCACAGAGTGCTTTTTATGATTATCTCCAGTCTCACAAACACCCCATATTATGAGAACTATTATTACTCCTACAGATAAAACAGGGAAGATTCAGGGCCACACAAAAATCTCCTACCCATCCCTACTAAGTGGTTTATACCATTCAAACACACACACACACACACACACATAGAGAAAGGACATTTAAAAAAAAATACATGTAAATTGGGATAGAGAACATTTAGAAAGAAGAAATGATGGTGCCAAGAACCAAAAGTGAGGTCTAAATTCCATGTGACTATAATGTACTAGTCAGTTTGGGTGGTCATGACAAAATACCCTGTTGTATTTACACAACAGAAGTGTTACTTTCTTATAATTTTGGAGGCTAGATGTACCAGATCAAGGTGACAGCAGATTCAGCTCTGGGTGAAGTCCCTCTTCTTGACTTATGGACAGTCACCTTCTGTATGCATCTTTATGTGGCCTTTCCTCTGTATGCTCGTAGAGAGGGAGGGAGAGAGAGACAGAGAGGGAGAGACTGCTCTGGTGACTCTTACAAGGACACCAACCTTACTGGATTTTGGCCCCACCCTTATGACCCATTTAACTTTACCTCCCTAAAGGCCTTATCTCCAAATATAGTCACATTGGGTTGGGGGTTAGGGCTCCAACATGAATTTTGGGAGGTCACAATTCAGTCCATTGTGCTATCCCAGTAGCTAAGATATAAGGAAAACGGATGAGATGTGTTGTGATCCTTGTCTGGCAAAGAAAATCTGTAAGCTCCTCTGGAAAAAAAAAAAATGGATATTTTCACAGGTGTTTAAAGGATATGCCACACGGAAGTTCACTGAATAACAAATGGACTACTATGTCCTTGACCACAGGTTTGCTGAAGATATGGAAATATTCATCACAGGGTCAGCTCTTATTCTAATCATTAGGAAGTTACCAGTATAGGAAGCTAAATAATTATGATTCAGATATGGGAAGATCTATGACTTCTGTACCATATCTTGAGGGTTATAAAAAACAAATTTTTAATTCATACTACAGAATTTCATTAAGTTCATTCAAGGAAAAATGAGTATATTATACTGTAGCACTGGAGGAAAACTAAGAACATCCCATTTCAAATATTAATGCTATGCTATTAGCTCTACTTCTAAAGTATTTTCTTTTTTTTTCTTTAAAGCTCATATCATACTTCTGAGAAAACCAAAATCAGAATATTGTTATAATTGTATCATTGATCACTGACAATCTGAAGGTAAAAATTAATATTCAGTCTAATAATACAAAAATAATTATTTCCTGGAAGATAATTATTGTTTCTATATTAATTTTTTAAAAATTAGTACCTGTTATATGCCAGACATTGTTTGAGATATTGTATTAGACTCTGTCTAGTGGATTCAGCAAATACTAATCAACTACTATATATAGGCATATACATTCACACATACGTTATCTCTTGTAATGTAGTTAGTTTTTGTTGAATAAAGTGATATTTTTTGGTCTTCCATATTTGCATATTGAAAAAAAGTGAAAAACAATTGTTATTTGTCACTAGAAAAATAAGAAAAAATACAAGATTCTTTTTTTCTTGTACAGATAACCTTTCTCACAATTATATATGTAAGCATATCAATTTTATAGCATTTGAGGTCAAATATAAACAGATAGTGGAAAAAATTCATACATTATTATGAGTTGAATTTTTACTGGTTTATAGATTGTTTACGTGAAACTTTGATCAACCATCATCTATAGGCTATATTTTGGGTGGTCAGAGCACCACTTAATTTACACATAACTCTGAAAGTATTGCCACAATGCATTCCTCACAATACATACTAATCAGCGCTCAGTGGTGTCAGAAACGATGATAAGGATAACCTGAGAAGCATCCAGTCCTGGCCAGATGGTCTAGTGAGTGTTGGAAAATCATCAGAAGAGCTTCCAGGAATCTACTGTTCCCTTAAGAAGGTGCTTAACCAACCATTCTGTCTTTGCTCAACATCTTCATTGAAAAGGCATTTGTCTGATCAATTAAAACCATGCAACTAACAATTCAACAAAGGCTATAATTGACAATTACCTTCTTGGCTCTCTGAAAACTAAATATTTAAGTCAACCTCATTGTTATAAATGAATGACAAAGACAATTCAAATGGCAAGTAAAGCAGTAAGGAGTAATCCTACTGTCAAACCATTGTCACAAGGCAGAGTTATCACTCTATGCAGAAATTGTTCTAGATACAATCTAAGGGCTTACCTGTATTTTTGCTGATTTTTGTTTTATGGATTAAAAGGCTATCATGCTCAGGTTTGTTGCTGCCTTAAAAATGGGGCTACAATGGAGGCTAAAAAAGGATATGTTTCACTTGAATTAATATATTCTGTGTCTGTGTTCTCTCCAATATATATCTGTGTAAATGAATCACCATGCTGTACACCAGAAATTAAAGCAGCATTGTAAATCGACTATACTTCAATAAAAAAATAAAATAAAAATTTTTGAAAAGGGCTTTTTAATTTGTGTCTCTGTAGAATGTATAATGAATGATGCTGTAGATTGAATGTCTGTGTTCCCTCCAAATTCATGTGTTGACAACTAATGGTCAGGGTTAGGCATTAGGAGATGGACACTTTGGGACGTGACTAGGTCACGAGGAAAGGCCCTCATGGATGGAATAGTGCTTGTTTTAAAGAGGCCTAAGAGAGCACCTTTGCTGCTTCCACCACTGCAAAATACAAGGAGAGGTCTGCCACCTGGAACTGGGCCCTCACCTCACCATGCTGGCACCCTGAGCTTGGACTCTCAGCCTCCAAAACTGTGAGAAATAAATTTCTCTTATTTATAAGCCACCCAATCTATAATATTTTTGCCACAGCAGCCTGAATGGGCTCAGATAGACAGCAAGAAATTGATGGTGATTAAAATGAAATCAGCTGACATAGGTAAGCTTTCATTTATTTTTACATCTTTCACTAAAAAATACGGGGTTTATAACATGTATAAATAAGATATATGACAGTAGTATCACCAGGTCAGGAGGAGAGAAGGGGAAGTCTACTACTGTAAGTTTCTTACACCACATCAGAAGTGCTATAGCTCTTTTTCTTGGAACAGTTTTATTGAGAAATCACATACCATACAAAGCATCTATTTGAAGTGTACACTTAACTTCAATGGTTTTTAGTATATCTGTAGAATTGTGCAACCATCACCACAAAAAGAAACTCCATACTCATTACTGATCACTCTCCATTCACCCTCACCCCCTTTCTCTGGCAAACACTAATTTACTTTCTATCTCTAAGGATTTGCCTTTAAATGAATAGTCTACATAAGTGGACCTGTACAATAACTAGTCTTTCGTGATGGTTTCTTTTGTTTATTATGTTTTTCAAGGTGTCTGTTCATGGCCTGTGCGTTATCAGGACTGTTTTTATTTTTTACCACTAAATATTACTCCAGTATGGATATACTGTATTTTATTTATCCATTCATCAATTGGTGGGATTTGGATTGGTTCTATTTTTGGCCATTATGAATGATGCTCCCATGTTTACATATAAGGGTTTTGTTTTGTTTTGTTTTGTTTTGTTTTGTAAACATACGTCCACAATTCTTTTGGGTATACACCTAGCAATAGACTTGCTGGATGATACGGCAACTCTATCTGCTCCTTTGAGGATCTGCCAGACTTCGCCCAAGCAGCTGCACCATTCTACATGTTCATCAACTGTGTCTGTGGGTTTCAATTGCTGCCCACTCTCATCTTGTTGATCACAGCCATCCTAGTGGGGGTGGGAAGGGTGATTTCTTGATAACTAATGAAGCTGAGCACTTTTCCAAGTACTGATGATTCTGTTTTGCCCCAATATTAATTGAAATTCATCCCCTTAGTTACAGAGAGGAGGAGAGAAGGAAAACAGAGGATGCTGAGAGCACTATTTGATGTGACCAAAACCAGACCTATACTCTTAGTTATATAACCTGTACCTTTCTTGACTGTGAGTGCAATAGTTGGTAAAGTTCTGAAAAGGTCAGAGTGAAAGACAATACACAAACATATGGAAGCCCAGGAACAGCAGAGTAAGGACAGTAAATGCATCAATAACCATCAAGGCTGGTGTTTTTTTGTGGTAGGGTAGTAAGCAGACCCAAAGAATGCAGAAGCAGTCCAGACATACGAGTGGTAAACCAGCAAAGCCCTTAGTATGGTCCAAGAAACAGATAACTTAGGGCTAAGACACAGGAGATATACATACATAAAAAATCAGGAAGGATGCTTTGTCTCTAATTATCCTTGGTTAAAACATCTGCTAATAAAAGGAGAGCCTGATGATTAAGGAAGACCACAACTATGGTACACAGATTCTAATTATTTGTTAAATAAACACATCTATTCCCTTCTCGATGCTGCTTATTTAATACAACCTAAAAAGCATATTTAAGATACTTACTTTGGTCATACCCAAACACATTAACCTCGTAGTGCCTAGAATGTGACCAGTCTTCAAAAAAGTCTCTAGGAGTGAATCACAGACATGTTTATATAAGCAACTACTCTGAATTTGAATGTCAAGCCACAGGGTCTATGAATACAAGATTGCATCCGTTTTACTAACTACAGTCACTCCTATTCCTAGCAGAGGACCGGGTTCTCAAAAACTGTGCATTAGATGACCAGGACTGAGAAAATGGCAGTCACATGTTTTGTGTGGATGAGGGAGACCTTACAAATTCACAAATATACATGCATTTTAACCATACATTCACAGTAATATAGCATAAACGTAAAGATGCATACCACTATAGACATTTTAAGAACATTATTCAATTAATTGTAAAGACCATATGAATATGCCAAACACATCACTAAGTTGAAAATATAATTTACAACTTATCATACTGTGATTGTTTATTTTATTCATCAACTTGACTGGGCTATGATGCCCGGTTGTTTAGTCAAGTACTGAAAAATATTTTTTTTCCATGAATGTCCAGATGTTCCTGTGAAGGTATATTTTAGATGGGATTAATATTTAAATCAGTTATACTTTGAGTGAAGTCGATTACCCTCCATAATGTGGGTGGGCCTCATCTGATCAGTTAAAGGCCCTAAGAGCAAAGACTGAGGTTTCTCAAAGAAGAGGAATTCTCTCAAGATGGCAACATAGAAATCCTGCCTGAAATTCCAGCCTGCTGCCCAGCAGAATTCAGATTCAAGACTGCAACATCAACTCCTACCTGAGTTTCCAAGCCTGTCCTAATGCCCTTCCTAATTTGGACTTGTCAGCTCCCACAGTCACGTGGGCCAATTCCTTAAATAAATTTTTCTCTCTCTTTCTGTCTCTGTCTGTCTCTCTCTCTATCTCTCCATATATTCAGAGACAGAGAGAAAGAGATCTCCTATTGGTTGTGTTTCTCTGGAGAACTCTAACAAATATACATTTCACATTCTCAGTTAACTGTCATCACAAAAATGTCTCATTTTCAATCCTAAAGACTTGCGTATGTAAGGCAGTCATTTTGTTTCTGTACACAGTATTAGTAATAATAAGCACTACATTTTCCAATCAATAGAGATAATAAAAATTAGTCCCTAACATCAACGAGATAATGTAAGGGTAAATGAGAAAACAGAAATTCATTCTGCAGTCTCCAGGGGGAAATGATCTTTATTATAAATAGAAAGTATTATCACATTATTCAAATACATATAAACGAACTAATACTTCATATCAAATAAAAATCAAGCATTTCCACAGCATTAGTACATTAGAAACTGTACTAGAAGGAAACACAAGAATAGAACCTGAATATTCTGAATTTTCCATTTGTAGTATTAAGATGATAATACTTGATAAAGAAATAGAACTTAGAATCTTTACTTGTTCTCTACATCTTAAGAAGAACCTTAAAAATAATATAAATAAAACAGTAAAGGGACAATGGTGGTTGTAAATGTTAATTAAGGAGTTTTTGAAATGGAAAAAGTTACTAACAATAATGATTAGCAAGGATTAACTTGTATTAATATCAAGACGTTTTTCCCTTAAAATGAGTATCAGTCACCCAATAAATTATGTTTTCATCCATCAGGACTTCTATTGTGGGCATGGAACAGAACCACTGAAAATTCTTCAAACTTATGAGCCCATAATTACATGAGGGAAAGAAATCACACACACACACACCCCTTAATAAATGGATATAAGAGACCTTTCTTATGTAGAAACAAGTACACTGTAATAAAAAATTAACATAAAATGTTGCCATTTCTCCTGACAATTCAAGCACATCTCTATTATTCTATTAGAAAGTTGAAATGTCAAATTGATAATAGTTTAATAGCTACCAACAAAATGCTCTATTTGGCTAGGCAAATTTAAAGCACATAATTGCATAAATACCTATAGCATCAAAAATGACTTGAGCTTTCTTCCCAAAGCAAAGGTGCTGAGTGAGAAATACTGCATCCCTGTTAGAATGCACAATGGGGATTATCAACAAATCAGGGCGGACGGCATGGAAAACCAACCATTATTTCGGACTGAAATGTCAATAAGTGAGATGGGCTATTTTGAAATCAAATGAATAATAAATATTCTGTGCTAAAGAAATAAACCTACTTGAAACTGCAAGGATAAATAAAATGCATAAAATGAAGGGAACTTGTAGAGCACTGAAGAGAGTCTTACTTGCAAATAGCACTCAGTTAATGTGAGTGGATGTAAATGTTGAAAATGGTCTGTCCCTCACATGACAGAGTCATTTGCAAGATGGGCTAAGTGAAGCCAAGAGAATTAAAGAGGAAAATAACATTTACACCAAACCCATCTTCAACATTGTCAATATGGATACTAAAATCACCTAAGATTAATAGGCCATGTGATTCCATAGAGAGTTGAGAAAGGAAATCTATAAATTCATTAAGAAAACTGGTGGTTTCTCAAAGAGGTCTGTAAATTAAAAGTGTTGCTGAAGTTGTATGTTAAAAGCAAATATATACATAGAGAGAGACAAAATTGAGACATTTTGATTTTATAGCAAAATACATTTTTAAAAGATTTAATCCTAACCTTCACAGCCTAAAACAAATTTTCACTATAGAAGTTAGGGATATGACAAGATTTATGAAGCCCTAAACAAGATTTTAATTGCAGAGTAGTAGCCTTATTATCCAAGTTAATCCAAGCCATTTCTGGAATGTTGAATTTACCACTGACTCTGCAGTCTTGGTAGTAATTATTCATTAGCTATAATATGTCATCATACTATATTACAAAGAACTCAATCTACAGTATACAACTTACAAAAAATTTGCAATTTATGTATTTGGGGTTGTACTCCATTTAACATATGAATACACACAAAATGATTAAGTAAAAGTAATTATATATTTTAAGAAATAGCTTATCTTTCTTGTTTTCTATTAATATATTTTAAAGTGTCATCCCCATTTCTAATTTCCTTTAACAAAAGTACTGGAATATTCTGGCTAGAAGTGACATAGGGAATGGGCAATTCTAAACAAATCATCTTACAGATAAAGAAACTAAGGCTCAAATATACAAAATAAATTTACTCAAATTAACATAGATTTTTTTTTTTTGGTTCGTAATCAGGAATAGATCAGAGATCAATGGAATTTCATTACAGTGTAATGATATCTTTAGTTTTAAAAACATTATCATTTCCATAAAGTGAGGAGAATTCTGCTTGTCTTCAAGTCTAGCCCACACGCTGACTAGCTGTGTAACAATAAAGGAAATTATATGTATACATGGAAAACTTTAAATAAAATATTTGATTGGGAATCAGGAAGCTTTTCTTTGGGTGGTGATTTCATGGAGCACCAAATTCTGGGAAGAAGGAGCAATTAAAAGACACCCTATTATCGCCAAGCCCTAATTGCATTTAGTTAATATATACATAAAAGAAACATTCAGTTTTTGGCATTCCTTAATTATGTTTTAAATTATATATTTTAAGAACTTGTAAATATTGAGTCCCTTAGAGCAATAGTAAATATTATTAAACCTAAACAAAATATATCAGACCTCAGCATCTGGTAACATATGTTTACTTTTCATTTAAAAATAAATTTGCTGGTTTCTTTTGGTTTTCTTCTAGAAAGATGATACTACTGAGCATGCTTAGGTAGATAGCTTGAATTCTCAGATTTATTAATAAGCTGTTTTTTTGTTTCTGTGAAACATCAAAGGATATTTGAATAATCTGATTCTTCTAATAGCTTTCCCATTACTAAAAGAAGCTGTGAAAGTGTTACTGGATTCATAACTTAACATTTACTTAAAAAAGCAAAGTTGAGCCCGACGGATATGGAGGATAATAGGAAGAGTTTGCCATCCGATTTGAAAAATACATAAAAATTTTCTCCACTAGTCTCAAAACAGAAAGCTCTTACGCATTAACAATTGGATCCTCGTTCCTCAATAATCATCTAAACTTAGAGAAACATCAGCAGAACTGAGCCTATTAGGGAAAATGACTCAATCTGGAGAATGCTGAGTGGATAACACTCGAAGATCTGCTTGATAGATATGAATTAGAGGAGAGTAAAATGTGAAATCACATGTCATCACGTGCCTTCAACTTCTCTTGTCCACTTCTGATAATCACAGCTAATGGGACTTCATCCCACTTAACAAAATACCTCCGCATGAAGACGACAGGAAATGGAAGTGGAAACAGAGACCATGACAGGTGGAGATGAATGTCTGGAGAGCCGCAGAGTGGGCTGTAACATCTCATAAGAGAGGAATCAAGAGGGCCAAACAGAGAGAACTGACAGCTCCACGCAGTTATTTCCTGTTACTGTTACATAGCAAATAAATTGCAGGGAGTGGGAGTGGTGGCCACCGTTTTGATGGAGAACCAGTGAATGCAGAAAATGTAAAGGATGTAGGCAAATCTCTTCTGATAGGCTGGAGTGTGGTAATGAGGCAATATGAGAAAAGGACAGCACCAGTCTGTATTGCTCCTGAGGGAAGAACTTTCAGTCCCCAAGGTCTATAATCCAATTATGTCCTCAAACCATATTCCTAAACTGTCATCTCCTTAAGGAGTCACTGCCCTCAGAACAACTACAAGAGAGAGCAAGTGCCTTTCAATCAGAAAGGACTTTTTGTTTTTTGTCTCTGGGGTAACAACACTAATATAGTTTCTTGTCCATAAAGAGAACTACCAGGGAAACAGAAGAACCAGAGTAGAGAGAAATTTAGTTCATAATTTCAAAGCCACTTGAATGAACTTTCAGTTCAACCCCTATTTCCATTTGCCTGTGACTATCAATAGTGTTCAGTATTGTGCTTATTTTTAAATTCATATTTGATTTTTTTGATGAACAGAACACAACAACAAGGCTTTCTGACCTGGAACCTTTTAGAAAGGAAGAAGCACAGAAGAAAGAAAATGTAATTGGCCAGATGGAAATTTTCCATTTAAAAACCCATCAAAGCAACACTGTTACTGTATCTTCAAGTATATCTGCATTAGTTTTCATTTAGATTTACTCATTAATCATATTATACTTCATTTCCTCAATTCTAAAAGGTTTTTTTTTTTCAATCCATCAGGAGGACCAGTGCTTCTAAATTAGACACTGTCATAGAGAGCAGTTCAAGAGTACTTGGCTTAACTCTAGACTCTTCTTTCAAATTTATACTCAGACTCAAATTCAGATCAAGCCAACAGACAAGTCATCAGCTGGGAGGAAGCTTGGAAAGTCCCTAGTTATCAGCAAGTTTAACATGATATACAGGACGTGGAAGCTCTTGATAGTCTTATGGGACCCCCCCCCCCATTTTCATGCACAATAACAATACCTGACAAGATTTAGACTGGCACAAGTATAGTGTCTGTCAAAGGTGCTTCAAGATTTATTTGGCTCTTAGTCGACTCACATTACTACAAGCTCTTTGATACACAGAGCACAAAGCCGCTTAACACTGTTGCTATTAGTGTTCAAACCACATTGAAAACACTTCATTAAACAGCCTACTGCAGTGTAATTGTTTAATAATATTTTGATTAGGTTGTTTAGTAGACAATCCATGCTGTAAAACATTCTCTTGCTGTCAAGTGAATCACTGGTAAAAAGGCTACGGCAAAATACTTAAGAGAGACTCTTAGAAAAGAAATCAAAGTGGGAGAAAGAAAGAAAGAAAGAAAGAAAGAAAGAAAGAAAGAAAGAAAGAAAGAAAGAAAGAAAGAAAGAAAGAAAGAAAGAAAGAAAGAAAGAAAACCTCTAAGTCACTGCTTTTACTACCCACTGCACTGTTTCCTATAGCTCCTGTAACAAATTGCCACAAAATTAGGAACTCAAAAAGACACAAATTTATTAACTCACAGAGCTAGAGGTCAGAAGTTTGACACGGATCTCACTGGGGGAAAATCAGTGTCAGCAGGTCTACGTTCCTTCCTGGAGGCTCCAAAGGAGGGTCCATTGCCTTGTGTTTTCATCACTGAAGGCTTCCTGCATTCCTTGGCTCATGGCTCTCTTCCTTCATCTTCAAAGCCAGCAATGGTCAATGGAGTATTTCTCAAATACTGACCCTGACTCTTCTGCCTCCCTCTTTCACTCGTAAGAACCTTTGAGCCCACCCAAATAATCAAGGAGGATCTCTTTAAGGTCATCTGATTGACAACTTTAATTCCACCTGCGATTTTAAATCTTTTTGCCATGTAATATGCATACTTCCAGGTTTCAGTTACTAGCATATGGGCATCTTTGCTGGGGCAGGGAGGGGAGAGATGATTCTGCCTGTCCCACCCACCATGTTGCCTCATGAAAGTTATATAAAACTCATATTTCACACAGAAACACTTCTTTGGGTGAGTGGAGTGGGATTTAAAAGGGATGTTATATGTTTCATATATATATATATGTATATTCCTTGGTCACCTTCATTTTAGTACAGAATCTAATTTCAAGGATTAATGTCAAGAGTGTAGATGTTCTGAACTCTTTTATTCGTAAAATACTTTTTAGGTCCTTAACATGTGGGAGATGTGATTCTATGAGCCTTAGTTACAGTGGTGAGAACCACTTCCAGTGCTCAGGAAAAAACGACTGGGTATGATAGGTGATCCCACTCCTTCACAAAGTTCCCCACTAGATGCAAATGAGCTGTAGCTCTCAAGAATGAAGACAGAGGTTTGCACCATTTTCATCAGTCCCGCTTCCATGGCAATGATAATATTTGGACATTTTGTGATGAGGGTGTTGCTTACTCTAATTACTGGCTTCAAAAAGTAGTAATCTTCAGTGTCATACAAATTAGTCATTAGTTTTCCAAATATTTCTTAATGGCAATGCATGTTTACTGAAAAAGTTTGCCCAATTCTATTGAATGATGAAATTTCGATGTAATTTTTCTCAATAAACATTGGAAAAGTTTCCTAATTCTTTGAGGTGGTAGGCAAAAATACATAAATTTTGAAATCTAATAAAATATTTTATAGTATCATAAATTTCAGAATAATAAATTGCTTTAAATATTATGTACAATGACTTTCCAACTTCACCTGTTTCCAAGGTGGGAACCCAATCTTTCTGAAAATGTGTTCTATTGTTATTAAGTTCTGAATATTAAAAATATCTTCTTTGTATGAAGGGCAGTATTTTCACTTTGCATGATATTTTAATGTGTTTGGTGAAGTCCAACCCCATAGTTACATAGAACAATTCTATTTTCTATTTCTAGGTCAATCCTGAAAATATTTAAAGAAAGTTATAATATGTGCCCTGGGAAAAAATAAATACCCCGATCTCTAGAATGGTTTGGTGGTGTCTGATCCCTTCATCAGCCTGATTGTGTAAATTTAAATAGAGTTCTGTTTTTATCATATCAATATTTCTCCTAAAGTCTTGTTCCTGGAAAGAAATAGTATGTTCTAAGTGTTTCTGACAAGATTTTCCCCACCATCATGCTTAGATACTGCACTTTCACTGATGTTTATTTATACCACTGTGGCATGATGATTATTTAACATTCATTAAGTGGAGGATGTCTGAGTAGTCTGTACAGGAGGAGAAAGAGGAGAGGCTGGTCTTGCTGTCTCAGGGGTGGACAAGGTAGACAGGAGGTAGGAGAGGTAGGTACCCTCAGTGTAAATTTAAGGAAATACATTATAATTTCTAACTTCCTTGCTTTTTCATTTCATTAAAAATGCTTCTGTATGGTACCAGTCCTTCCACTGTTTGCTTTAGTTTCAGTGCCCATATCATTGAAGAGTCCGTATCATAAAAGAAGTCAAAAGCAATCTTAAATAATCAGAACCTTTCTGCCAGATTGTCTAATATCATTTTTTTTCTTTCTGGCTCTGTTTCCTCCATGTCTTCTTCCTCCTCATCTGGCACTGGTTCAGAAGCACTCATTTCTACCACCAAGTCGTCTTTGGTTAATTCTTCTGGCGTAGTGTCGATTAGGTCTTGAATTTCAAGATCTGTATCTTGAAACCCTTAACCTTCCACTTCTTTTTTTTTTTTTTTTTTTTTTCCATATCCACAGTCTCTTTCACAATTTCCTTGATTGGCTTTGTGATAAATCCAGTGAAGTCATGCATATCTGGACACAGCTTTCTCCAGCAGGAATTTATTGTTTGGGGCTTGATGGTTTTCGTATCTTTTTCTAAAACAACAATGACGTTTTCAATGGTGTAATCTTTCCAGATTTTCATGATGTTCTCTCTGCTAGGGTTCTCTTCCATAGTGTGGATAGTCCTTTGCACAGAGTACTACAATGAGCTCTAATGGTCCCTAAGACCCCCTGATCTAGAGACTGAATCAGAGATGTGTGTTTGGAGGCAAGTAGACCAATTCAAGTTCTTTAATATTGAACTCATGAAATGCTAGGTAGCCAGAGGCATTTTCCAACTGAAAACAATAACAGCAACAACAACTTTAAGAAGCAACCAGTTACTAGCAAGATATATCCTGACTTCAGGGAAAAAGCATGGATGGAACCAATCCAGAAAAAAGGGTTCTACCTGCCCAGGCCCTCTTGTTGTATAACCAAAACACTGGCAGCTGGTGTTTACCTTTTCCCTTAGAGGCTAGGGGTTTAGCAACCTTATAGATAGGGCAGTCCTGCAGTTTGCTTTAGTAGTGCTGCTGTTAAGTCTCTTTCATTGCCTACTGGTACTATTAGGTTCTCTTAATAATCTGTTTTTAATTTTGTATTTTTAATCTGAAAAACAAAACTTTAAATATGGCTTCATTAAACCTTATCTTACTAGATGTAGTCCACACTGCCTGAAAGCTGCTGGGATATTGATTCTCCAGCCCATACTTCTGTGATTCCCTTCCTAGAGTTATGTCTGGGGCACAGTTGGATAGATGCCCTGGATATCTTCACTAAATTCATGGCTAAAAGGTAAATAAAATTAGTTCAAAGAATATCAACAAAGGTGGTCACCAATGCATGAAGCAACACACACCCAGCAAAGGCTTTCTCACTCACCTGATTGGGATACTGGCTACAGAAATAATTTCTAAACATTAATTCACTTTTTACTCAGGATCCTTAGCACTCTTCACATAAAACTGAATGCAAAATGCTGTTGTGAGGAACAAACAAAGATGGAGTTTCTCTGGTTGAGGCTGGGCGCATCCCAGAATTTACTGCCCAGTCTGGGCTTTACCGGGTAAGGCAGCCCTGGAACCCCTTTGCTAAACATGAGGGCCTCAGGGCATGAAAACTCTCAGTCTGTGTTGTTTGTGAAACAGAGCAACAGAAGCCTTCATTCAAACTTTATTAAATATATGCTGTGAATCAGTCAGCTTCACAGTCGGGTCGATTCCTTTGTTAGTTAGTAATTTACATTTGTCTTTTCAAAATGTCAACTGCTGGAAACCACTTAACTGTTTCTTGATGTCAAACTTCATGCTGGGGTATGAAGTGATATTATCATTATATATTAAGCAAAATTTCTAGTCCTTAGTCCAATTGAGTATTACAACCAGCGAACACAAAATTCAGAATTAGACGATGATTTCAGCCAGAAGAGATTTAAGAAATTGTTGAGTATGAGTCTCTCATTTTACAGATGAGAAAACGATGGCCTGGGGAGGCTGGAGAACATTGTTACTGACACATGGCTAACTGTTAAACAGAATAAAACCCTCATTTGAATCCAGTGATATTTCTCATGTTTTTTCAGACTGACATGGTTTTTTAAAAATACATACATCAGACATGTGAAGAAGTGAAGCCTAAATACATTTGGATGCAGATAGTTCTTTTTGTTGCCTTACTAATCGTATCTAAATGTTAGTCTCCATACTTTTAGAAAATTACAAATTTTAACAATGAATTTGATGAAGGCTCATAAGAATTTGTGACTGTTTGAACTCATACAGCATTTTCCTTATATAATTTGTATTTCAATGTAAAATGTTTCTGAGGAAAACAAAGGGCCTAAGAAGGGAGAATCTGCTATCAGCTTATATGAAAATTTGCCAGTCTCTTGGGAGATACCAAGATTTTAGCTGTCATTGAGCTATGCCAGGAGCAGAATATTTTTAAAAGATTTAAACTACAAAACCACTTACTGACGTTCCTATAATGGCATTCATTTACATACCTATGCATATATTAACATGCATCTTAATGTGGCAAAGGGACAAAAGGGCATTAAAGGCACTGTTAGTTGATAATATTGATAACAAAGGCATTTGTGCCAACACTCTTTGTATTTATTGAACAAAATTATTAGTGTACATATATAATCAGCAGTTATTAAAATAAAAAGGATGATCTAATAAAATAGTCCCTTCAATGCTGGACAAACAATAGTTTAATAGCAAAATGAATTCCAGTATTTTTTCTATCTTTTAATGCTTCTACCTTGTTTCAAAATGTTGGAATTTACTATCTAAAGAGAATCTTCTAGACAAAAGAATCCGTATAGAAGTTCTTGCTTTACCAATATCCTTAGTACATTAAAAGCACTCTGAAGAATGGGACTTTTTTTTAAGGGTGAATTTAAACTCTATTTATAGGACACTGCAAGATATAAAATTCCACACAGAGATAAGAGACTCATTGAGAGGAGAGGTTTCATACAGTGTGTACAGTTTGGAACTGTTCAAGTATAGTTTCATTGTAAAAAATGCTACAATAACAAACCACATCTTTAAAAAAGTTCTTGTAGAGAAACAGTAAGACTCAGTATATGGGTCAAATAAGGAGAGTCTTGTTGCTAGGAGCAGCCTTACATTTGGAATTTAGAAAGTTAGGGGAGCCTGCTTCGGTTTGACAAAGGTTTAAGAGAGATTTTTGTTTCCGAAAATTTAGGGTAGTAGACTAAAATATCACAGCACTTTGAGCCATCATAATTTATCTCTTTCTCATTAAAGCTTTATTATTTATAACCTAATTGATTTAGGAATAGTTTAATGTTAGACATAATTGTGTAAAAAGAATGTGCTGGTCATACATTATCTTTGGAAACTAGTTAATGAACTTGATTTCATATGCACACACATGTGTATACATAACACACAGTTTTAAGAACTCTGAAATATCTGTTTTCCTTGATTAAGTCATTTGTCATCTTTTTCCTTACATGATTATCACCAAGTACCATGCACTACAAGTAAACAAGAACCAATGTAATGTTTCTGTTTTCACAAATAAATATCTTACATAAGAAACTTGAAGAATTAAATGATTATCCAAGTCATTACCTGACAGTAAAAAAATGAACTGTATAGAACAATTATTAAGCTGACATAGTTCTAGCAAAACAAAGAAGCCCAAGAAATGCAATCACCCTCACATCCTCATGAGCCCAACATTAACTATAATGCTCCCAACTGGGAGTCTTTAAGTGATTGTGGCTCCTACTCACAATAAAATCAATATGATAAAACATTTTTTTGTTGACTTAGAATAATAGACTTGTCTGACAAAATATGCTGCAGTGTTTGGCTTGGTTTTTAGTCCACTAGTCTGTCAGTAGTTAATCATGTTTAAAAATCTTTTTTTTTTTTTTGACTTTTACCTAATTGTCTCCAGGCTTAGAGTGCTACTTACAATAGGTTCAGTCAAAATCTAAATCCAGTTACACTCGTTCATCTAAGAGAGAACGGGGAAAAGTCTTTGAGTTACTATCACTCTTTCCAGTGGTAAACACACGCGTGACTAATGCATATTTTCATTAACAACTGTGAAAATTATTTAACAAATATAACAAATCAAACATAACTTTTAAGATGGGACAAGATTAATCAAGCTTTGAAAACTTCTCAGGAAATCAGTCCTGTAGGCAATTTGGCATATTCTTACTGGAGAGAAGAGAGTGCTTTAATTTTTTTAACGACATTATTACAAAGTCAGTTTTTTCCTTAATCCATGGCATCTGGATTTTCATCTAAAAATCATGTGATGCAAAATTAAAGCAAATTTTTTTTAAAAACTCCATGTTTTCATCATTACTCTGCTCTCAGCATAACTTTTTTCCTAAACCCTATTTGAAAAATTCTTAAGAAACAAACCAAAATCAGCATAATCTAAAATGTCAGAGTGGCTTGAACTAAAAAATTGGGCTAATGTGTATTAAGGAATTTGAAATATTTTCCAGGAAAAATATTTTAGATTGTTAGTCAGTGAGTAACTTTTTGGCTACTATCATAAAGATGTAGTTTCTTCTCTGCAACCTAAATAGATACACAGGACAGAGGAAAATCCTTTTCTTATCCTGGCCTCCCACTACAACTACCTAAATATAGCTGGAGGGTGGTGGTGATGCAAAGTTAGCAACTAACTTGAAATGGTTATATCCTATGATACATTCTACATTTACTTTATAACATGTCTCCAAATCCATTTTTTGCCTTAAAACATAGGCTCCCAACCCTTCTCCAAAGCCATATTTTCCCAATGATATGTGACAAATGTTAAGCAAGGCTATACTTACTGGGGCTAATTATAAATTCAATCTAATGGAAGAGAAATTTAATCTTGATTTACCTGCAAGGCTGGGGGTTAAAAATAATGTTGCACATTCAAACAGCAGAATTTTAAATATGCCAGTATCATTATCAGCAATACATAGTGTTTGTTGCTGCAATGCATTTGGAGACACCGATCAAATAGAGTTCCAGATCAAATACTGTTCATGGATAAATGATTTGACCTTGTAAGTAATGTAAGGAATAGTTAAAGGAAAAGTTGCTAACATAGAAGGGTTTCTACTTCCCCAAGGCTCCCAAAGAAAAAGAAAGAGCTTCATATAATCCTCGATACCACAGGAGTCTCTCTTTCACTGCCCAACTCAGAATTTAATTTACTTGCTTGTTTTTCAGTTGGGTTAAGTCAGGGAAAAAAAAAAAAAAAAGACAGATAGATGTGTCTTCACTGTCTATGTAATACATTTACCTGATCTAAGGGAAAATTCAAAATTGATTTTCACCATGCTTTTGAAGTCAGATAAATTTTCCACATTCTAGAATTCATGAAGAAGTCAAGTCATTGATTCCTGTTAAAATTAAACAGGTGAGTAGCCTGTTTGAGAGATTAGAACAAATACAGTCCCTTCTTTTTACTAGGACCCAATTGCATTTCTTGTGTCAGCCTATTAGTTTGAGAGCATTTGAAAATTATTCTGTAATTGTAAACTTAATGATCTTCAACATCTATGATTCATCATAGATGCCTAGAGGATAAGAGAAAAATCCAGCTTACTTTGAAAGTACCAGCAGCAAAGCTGTTCCTATCCTGTATCAACTCATTAGTCCAGCCCGTATCAAATTTTTTAAAGGAGATACCAAAAAAATGAATGTTCCAAGTTTGTATATTGTCATTTTAAGACTTTAAATTATCCTTTCCCTAGATTGAGTTACTTTAGAAAGTATAACTAGCTCATGTAGACACCTGCTTGTGTTGAAATGCCCATACTCCACTGCCAAGGTCTCTCTATGGCTTTGTTATCCCAGGTTGCCACGATGCCATGCTGCTTCTTGATGTCAGAGGCAATTTACACTTGAGAGATAAAACCATGGAGAAATGAAACAGGGTCCTAAGAGAAGAACTATTTAGAAGGTACAATTATGCTTTTTTTTAAAAATTATAGTTACTGAATGCTAAGTTGATAAAAGTATTTGTGTGTGTGTGTTTGTGTGTAGATATATGACCAAATGCCACAAAAAGCCACTGACTCACTACACTGTGTAAGAAAAAAGGATATTATAGTTCCCTTTTATATGGCTTGTGGGTCCCTCCCCAAAGTGATCCCCATATCTCCCTCTTCCAAGTATGCATATTCTTAAACTTGGTATAAATCATTTCTGTGTTTTCCCTTATAGTTTTTCCACCTATATTTGTATTAATTAATATATGCTGTTTACTTGGGCACAGTTTTTTACTTTATATAAATGGAATCTTCCTGCTTACAGTTTTTAGTGACTGGCTTTTTATGCTCAACATTATAGTTTAGTTCCAGCCATGGTTTCTTACAGTTGAAATTAATCCATTATTTTATTGACTAGTAAACCACTCCAAGAATATGCCAAAGTTCTTCATCCCTTCCGCCCTCCTTTTCTTTCTTCCCTTCCTTCCTTCCTCCTTTCTTTTTTTCTTTCTTAAGCCAAGATGTGGCAGGGGGAGATCACCAAGATGGTGTCCACAGACTACATTCCTTGAGTGCAGCTCCACAGGCCGGGGCTAGACCTGAAGCCTGCCCTCAGGCTGAATCTCCAAGACAGAGAGGCCTCCTTCATAGAAAGACTGGGGAGTGTGCTCCAGTCAGCCGTCTGTGTAGTGGCCTCAGGGTGGGAGCCTACAAGAACTCTCTCTCTGATTTCCACGCCCCGTGGGACCCAGAAATGCAAGCCCAGCCCCCTCAGCCACCAGAGCCTGCTGATCAAGGGGCATCTCCTGGGCAGCAACAGCAAAAACCAGGGCTCCAGGCGGACAAGTCAGGATAGCACACGAACGCAGAGCTCCCTTCCAGGGACACTGGCACTCTGGAAGGCGGCAAAGGGTTAATCTGTAGATGGCTCCTGTCCTCTTCTGTCTCTGCAAAGGATTACAGTCAGGCCCTAGATGACGGTTTAATTAGAAGCCTGCCTACAGGTCACAGCCATGATGAGTAGCTAATGGCCTCCCTCACAGAAAGACCAAGTTCCTATTTTGTCTCCTCTTGTGCCCAGGGGGATGTAGCTGTTTAAGAATTATTTTCTCCTTTGGTTACAGTCCTGCGGAACCCACAAGCACAAGCCCCACAGGTCACCAGAGCCAGGCGATGCAGAGGTTACCTCTGGCAGCACTCACAAAAACCCGGCACCAGCCAGTGGTATGAACTCCTTTCAGGCTGACTGATTATTTCTTCCTTTTATTGAGTTTCACCTTGTGTGAAAAAACTACTCAAGATTGTTTCTGCTGGGTTCTTTGTTTGAGTTACATTGACTTGGCAGTGCTCTACACGCTAACCCTTTGTCACTTATATAGGGTGCAAATATCTTATCAGTTTATTGTATATTATTAATTTTTATGACATCTTTAAATGGAAAGAATTCTTAATTTTACTGAAGTAAAAATACTTTCCTACACAGAAAAGATAAAGATGTTCTACTACATTGTATTCAAAAAGTTTTATAATTTTTTCTATTTAAATTTTAATCTACTTGTTATGTATTTTCATGTATGGTGTGAAGTAAGAATCTCTGTTAATGTATTTACATATGATTAATCAATTCTCCCAGCACTATATATTAACCCAGAAAGGCAGAAAAGTTTGAATTTGCTCACCTTTTGTTTTTATGCTTTCTTTTTAAAAATATTTTATTTTCCTGTGGTAAGAACAATGAACATAACATCTATCCTCTTGAAAAAAATTTAACTGTATAATATAGTATTGTTTACTAGATAATATATTGTACAGAAGATCTCTAGAGTTTACTCATCTTACTTAACTGAAACTTTATGCTCATTGATCAGTAACTTCCCATTTTCTCTTCCCTCTAGTCCCTGGTAACCAACATTTCAACTTTTGATTCTAAGAATTTGAATATTTTAGATTTGTCAGATAAGTGGAATCATGCAGTATTTATTATCCTTCTGTGACTGGCTTATTTCACTTAGCAAATTTCATCTATGTTGTTGTATATTGCAGAATTTCCTCCTTTCTTGAGGCTGAAAATTATTCCATTGTATTATAGACCTCATTTTCTTTATCCATTCATCCATCAATGGATATTTAGATTGTTTCCACATCTTAGCTATTGTGACTAGTGCTGCAATGAACACTGGAATTCTGATATCTCTTTGTGATCCTGATTTCAATTATTTTGGGTAAATAATGAGGAGTGGGATTGCTGAATGAATGGTTGCTGTGTTTTTAATTTTTTAGGACACTCCAAACTGTTTTTCACAGCAGTTTACTTACTGTTACATTTATTGGATCTCTTTTTTGGGGGATACAACATAGTAAGTGCCATAAGAACAAAGGCCTTGTCAATTTTCATATTTCCAATAGATAGCAGAAGAACTGAATAGACATTTGTCCAAAAAAGACACACAAATGGCCAACAGGTACATGAAAAGATGCTCAACATCATTAATCATTAGGGAAATGCAAGTCAAAACCATAACAACATACCACCTCTCAACTGTTAGAATGGCTATCATTAAAAAGTCAAGAGATAATAAACATTGATGAGAATGTGGAAAAAAGAGAATCACTGTACACTGTTGGTGGGAATGTAAATTGGTGCCACCATCATAGAAAACATTATGGAGGCTCCTCAAAAAGTTAAAAATAGAACCATATGAACTATCAATTCCACTTCTGTAATATTTAAGGGAAATGAAAACAGAATACCAAAGCTATATCTGTATTCCCATGTTCATTGCAGAATTATTCTTAATAGCTAAAACATGGAAACAACCTGTTTGTCCAAATGAATGGATAAAGAAGAGGTTGTGTGTGTGTGTGTGTGTGTGTGTGAATATTGTTCAGCCATGAGAAAGAAGAACATCTTGCCCAAATGAAATTAGTCAGACAGAGAGAGATAGACACTGTATGTTTTCACTTATATGTGGAATCGTAAAAAGCCAAACTCATAGAAACGGAGACTAAAATGGTGATTACCAGGGGCTGGGTGGGGAAGGAGGAAGAGAGATGTTGGTAAAAGGGTGCATGGTAAAAGAGTGCAAACTTCTAGCTATAAGATGAGTAAGTTCTGGGGATTTAATGTACAGCATAGTGATTGTTAATAAAACTGTATTATATACTGGAAAGTTGCCAAGAGAGTAGATTTTAAGTGTTTTCATCACCAAAATGAAATGGTAATTATGCAATGTGATGTAGGTGTTAGTTAACACTATAGTGGTAATCATTTTGAAATATATAAATATATCAAATCAACATATTGTACATCTTACTTTTCACAATGTCAATTATATCTTAATAAAGCTGGGAAAAGTATACATTTTAGCAAAATACTCATTTATGCTAATTTGTGTTCATATTTCTATTTATTCAAGCAGAAGATGAGCTATTTTCTATTTTGCTCTGTGCTTAAGAGATCACTTTTGTAAAGCTAGATATAAAGTTCTGAGCTTTTCCAATGGTCTTTAAGCATCCCCACTGAGTGATGACTTGACAACTGTATCTTCCAAGCAGCAAGTAACCTATAATCAGAATATTTTTTATAAACAAGACATACTGGTTAGAATTGACTAAATACAATAACAGAGAACACAATAAAAGTTTATTTCTTATTTATATCTCAATCTAAATACAATGTCTGGCAACAAGATGACAACATGTTGATTCGGGGCAGAGATTCTTTCTATATAGTGGTTCAGCTATCCCATTAGGTTTCTTAATTTCCCTGTGAATTTTGCAGTTGGAAGATGTGGGAAAAGAGACCAAGTTGGGGACTGCATGTGGGATTTTATGTGACCAGGTCTAGAAGTGGCATGCATAATTTCCACCCAAGTTAGAGTGGCCAGCATGTAGTCACATCATCTCACCCAACCTGAAGAAAGTCTGGGAATATCCCGGTACCAAGAGAAGAAGTAAACTCGATTATCTAGGCACACAGCATAATTTCTACTGCTTAAGATAAACAACTTTTCATTTTGGTGTGTGTTTTATAAGAGGCTTTTTGTGGCTTTAAATAGTGCGCTCTAGTTAAAATACATTTGATAGTAAGTAGTCTTCTAGAGGATCTGAATAACTCACTGATAGGAATGCAATAATTTTTCAATAATATATAGGTTATTGTGTTTTAATATTTTATCTCTGAAGAGATACCATTTACCTTCTCTGCAAGTTTATACAACAGAACTAGAAAAAAGCACATCAGAATTGGAACAGGTCCACTTTCCCTAGGCTATACTGGAAGTACCCCGGGATAAAGTAAACCCTTTTGAAAAACTACATGGACTGAGTTTTTTGGGTTTTTTTTTTTTTTTCGTATGTGCCAAAGAGTACTATTTACACTTTTTAAACAAATTGAAAAAGGCTTTATCTATGCACCGCGATACAGGTTAATCGATCAACCACTGCCCTCCTTTTTGAAAGGAGATAAATCACAAATAATAAAATGGCTAATCAAACAATGATTTTCAATTTTGGTGGTGCTATTTACTATTTAGCAAACCCTATTTACTTTGTCCAATTACTATTTTTGGCAGAAGTTAATATACTGGAGACAGTTTCTTGTATCTTGTATGTAAATCAAGCAAAAGGGAGAATTCACCTTCTATGCAGAAAATTTTATTTGCAGATATATACACTAACAATGCAGTTACTCTAATTATAGGAATGTTATTTTCTAGAATTTAGCATATGCTTCCAAGAGGCCTAAATTATTCAGGTTTTTGTCCCAGCTCTCAACTTCCTTTGCCTGTGCAACTGCAGATTCACTAGAATGCCTAACTCTGAAGAATTACTTCAGCAATACCCACAGAATAATTTATGAAGTTACCGTTCCTTTTGGGCTTCATGTCTAACCAGCAGAATGATCTTCCTAGGCCTTTTTCCTCCAGGCCGTTTTCTAAGGTGGCAGAATGGCTCTATTATTGTTTTACTGTAGCTATTTGAAAAAAAAAAAAATCTAGGCCCTCAGGATCTCATTCAAACTTTTGTTCCCAAGTACTTTAGATGAAATCAAATATCATGAAATATTTACAATTTGTACTCAAGCTATGAAGGAACACTTTGGGAGGGGAATGGGGATGTAAAGATTGAAGAGAAGAGAGCAGAGCATTGTAACCACTGTTCTGGTAAGTTTAGGCTCTGCTTGGTAGAAATTGTCTGCAGAGTTTAGGCACTCGCTTTTTGCAGTTTCTGTTTAATGTCATCTTCTTTTGGGGAACCTGATTGCCAAAGGCTGAGTGGAAGATTCCTGGTGCCAGTAGGCATTTCTGCTGTTGTTTCTGTTTGGAGGGCAATTTAGGAAAAGAGAGCTGATAGAAAACAGAGCAAGGCCTGTTGAATTGGAGCTGATACACATTATGTTTGTGGCTCCCTATGGAAATGCTGATGCCGAAATAATCTTTATGAGGGAGAAAAAGAGAATAGTACATTTATGCCATCCTCATGAAATAAGAATATGGTGAGCTCACTACTGCATCGTCAGATTATAATAGAGGCCAAATATAAATTACTCCAACAACAATAAAAAACAGAAAAAAGTACTTAGACCTCATTGAGCAAGGCACATAATTTTTTTTAAATGATGAGGAGTTAGAGGTCATGCTTACATGCATTCAGAAGATTTGGACAAGTATCTAATGGGTGCTCAAAAAGAGTCCTGTATAGGTATATGTAGGCTGATACTATTCCCATTTTAGCTACTAACTTTATTTTGATGTCTCTGAATGTTCATTATTTTATGGCTGATCAAGCTAAGTTCCCATCAAGTTCCAAAACTAAGATTCTGTGAAAGTTTAATTTCAGTTCATTATAGATCAGAATTATGCAACAGAAATATAATGTGAGCCAAAAATCCTAACCACCTATGTGATGAAACTTTTTAGTAGCCACATTATAGAAAGTGAAAAAAAGGTGAAAGTAATTTTATTACTGTTTTTAACTTAATAGATTCAAAATATTATCATTTCAACATATAATCAATATATTAAAGTATCAATATACTTTATATTCCTTTTTTCAGTATTAAGTGTTTAGAACTGTGTGTATTTTTACACTGACGGCATATCCTAAGTCAGACTAGCCACACCTGAAGAGCTCAATAACCACACATGGCTGCTGACTGCCATGTTATTAGCATAGCTGCACAGCATCTTATTATCTATAGTTTTGAAAAGAATAAAAAATCACTTATCATTTCATAGCCATATGAATGAATCAGGAATATCAAATCTGCTGGTTTCATTTACATGGGTTTCAAAGCACTCACAATTTCATCAATAATACTTCAATACATTTCAAAAATTCATACTATATTTGATAACCGGCCATTCCTTTTTTTTCTTATGAATATTTTCTGCAACACCCTGGGATTTTATAAGTGTGTATCACAATCTCCAAATTGTGTTATTTCTACTCTTAGAAATAGCAACACTTCCCAACGTGAGGCTTTGATGGACTAAACGAGTTTAACTAGACAGCTTATATCACAAGGTATGTAAATTGATAGAAAAATAACAGAAAATACGATCTAACGAAACTACTATTTAAAACTACACCCCTGGAAGAAAGCACTAAGTATTATTTCTCTTTACAACTGACATTTACCAAGAAGAGAAGGAGGAGTAAATAGGGGAGAGGATAAAAGGAAGAGGAGGAGGAGGAAGAGAAAGAGGAAGAGGGCAAAGAAGAAAGAGGAGGAAGAGGAAACAAGGAGGAGAAGTGGGGCGGGGAGGAGGGAAAGAATGACAACAACATTCAACAGTAACAGGAGGTGGGAGAAGAGGGAGAGAGGAGCAGGAGTAGGAGAAAAAAGAGAAAGAAAACCATCCAAACCATATATCAGGAATGAGTTTGAAATCCTTTCACAGAAAGTTCTTTCTGCAGGCACTCCATTCCTTTCATTCAACCAACAGTTACTGAACATTCACCATCTTGAAGAAGCGTAGCTCTTGCTGAGAGCAACTGTAGACAAAAAGAACAGGCAGCTGGGGCTAAAAAATCCTTTGAGATCCATACACACTGAGAAGTTCCCTCTGCTGCATCCTGACAGATGTTATCCAGTTAAATACTTCCAAAAAACAAGAATTGACCACCTCTGAGGCAGCATATTTTATTTGTAGACTATGGCACTCTCTGGAAAGTTCCCTCATGAGGCCACAGTCCATCATTCATGTGCTCATTGGGTTGGTCTGGCCTCTGGGGACAACCTAAATCTGTCCATCTACTCTATAAGAGAATCCTGAAAATATTTACAGATGTTTTTCTTGTTATCAGAATCATTTTGTTTATTTCTTCCTTCTCTTAAAATATAATTTTAGCCCCCTTGCTCTCTTGATCTTTGTACTTTAAATGTGTATTTGGTCAACTCTATTTTTAAATGTTTTGCTTAGAGCTAAATATTCAAGATGCACTCAGTGATAAATTTATTGAATCATAATTTTTCATGGTCTTGGCATTATAAGTCTATTAATCTTGCCTAAGAATATACTTACCATTTTATTAACCACATCATGAATTCAGTTCATTCATTATAGATGTTCATTGAAGATCTACCATGTATTGGACTAATGTTGCATTTACAAGAAAAATAAAAGTCTCTTCCTTAAGTACCTTTTGGTCTAATGGGACGGCCAGCAGCTACTCTAGCCTCATACATACCTGGTGTAGGTAAATGAGGAGGGTGCAGCCCAGTCTGGAATAATATTGGACATATATTAACTGATCGATTAAAATCATCACACTTTTTCACCTGTAATGTCACCAAGACAGATTGCTCTAGTACAAAGAATATTAATACTAAAACAGTATATTCACTGAATCTACATGAAGGAACTTACATTTATTCTAGTGAAAAATTCACCCTTTTTCATTCATTTCCAACGTAGTTTGGAATGTGCACTTTGTTGGGCATCTTTTTGAATTTTTCTTTATTTGCAAAATGGATACTATGTGTTTCACCCAAGTTATTGATGCAATTATTGAAAAGTACTGGGAGATGGCACATTACCAGCTCCTTATTTAGAGGCAGAAACCAAATCCCTAATCACCTCTTACTAAACCAGCTGTTCACACGTCTGTGAATCTACATCATGGGTCCCTCACCCATTCATGCTTAAACATCTTACTCACCAGGGTGGGATAGAATGCTATCTCCAAATACTTCTTGAAATGACATAATACTCATGTCACTCCTCTGTGCACCAAGCAATGATATGTAAAATGAACTTGGTTTTGGTTTGACGTCAATCTTCCTAATGAATGTACGATCCATTCTTAAGAATGACTGGCAGAAACAGTGTTGGCTGACTATTGAAGCCCTATAAGGCTTAACTCACAGAGGCAACAGCTCCTTGTTGTCTTCTCTATATAATCATAAATGCAGAAAGTAGATTTTAATATAATATATAATAGACATGTAAAATAATCCATTATATATTTTATTTTTATAATTTATTTTTATATATAGTATTATATTATACATAAAACATTAATATAATAATTCACCTTAGTCTCCAAACAGTGACTCGCAGCTGTGGGAACAATATCCATGTCCAAAAGAAAAAAAAAAGGACATTTCCATGTCTAAAACAGAGGATTAGGAAGTATTTTCCTATCAAAAACTGTTGTATAATGGTCAGATATATGCAGAATGGTTCAGCTAACACAATATTTTAGAAACATGATAGGTTAAAAGACTTTTCAGAGCTGGTCAGGGAGTTCCAGTACAATTTATAGCATTATTTCAAAGAGAAAATGGGTTCTAAAATCCCAATAATGGATTTTTTCAAAATAACTCTTTAAAACACAATCCAATTACAGGTTTAAATTGCCTGAAGTATAGTTTCAGTTTCAAAAAAATCCAAGTGTATGTGTGGGTGTGTATTATGAAAACTTGTTTGCTTTATATAAATTTCTATAAAACATAAAAAAAAGAATGAAATTTGTATCTTTATCCATGTACTTAAATGCTGGTACAGTAAACACAATTACAATTCAAAAAGATTAATAGTTTAACCAAGACTACACATTTGAATTTGTTTTCAATCTTATCCATAATATAAGATAAACTTTGATTATTTAGAAATTATCATTGATACAAAAGACAATTTTCATTCCACACTGAGTATTATGACCATTACTTTCAAAAGTTCAAATTTACAAATAATTTCATATCCTCCACACACTTTAAAAATACACTAAAAAAGGAAAATAGAGATAAATATTAGGGTCACTTAAAGCTAATAAATTCTATTAAGTTAGCACTAATTTAAACTATCCTTAGATGAAGTAAGGGGTAAGATATTTTCCTGTCACACACAAAACATAACTAGGTAGTTGTCAGATTTTAATGAACCCTCAAGATACTGAGTTTAAGTATCTTAAATATATAGATTTTTATTCCTTTGAGAAAATTGTCATATGCAATATTTAAAAACAGTTGCACTTCTTCCTGTAATTAATAGCACTGTTTACTGAATATTTCTGTATGCCTGACCCTGTAGAATGCTGTACCTACTATTTTTCTTATTTAATCATTAGACAAAACTATAGGTAAATATCATTATTTCCCATTTGCCAAATGAGAAGTTATGACTCAGAGCACCGTTTTCCAAGCCCACATAACTAGAAGGAACAGAGTGAAAATTTCATCCTGATTCTCCTTGATTCCAAAGCCTTTGCACTTAACCACTCTGATATACTACCTTTTAAAAACAACATTTGGTGGGAGAGGAAGAATTTCATTATAGTGGTTATGATAATGATTTAATTGTTACTCTGACACATAGCTAGATCACTAGTAAGGGTGTTTGTCCCTTCTTTAGCACTCTTTAGCACTCGGCATTTAGCACTTGATTGCTGGGGTCAAGAGGCATTTCACAGACAGAAGGTATAATCACTTAATAATTGAATCCATTGAGGATGATTACTTTGATCATTTCTCTTAGCCAATGACAGCTGTCCTTTTGCTCAGTTATTTCTATTTTTCTGAGCCCTTTGACAGGCACTTGCCCATCACTAAGTCCCATTAGGAGCACTAGTGGTACCACAGTTTTTTAAGACTTTCCAAGTCTCCCAGATTCCATGCATGACATATGGTTTCAGTAGGGAACTACTTGATTGCACGGTGAAGCCTGTTATTTCTTCCACTTTTCACGGCCCTGCTCACAGCGTGCTGGCAGCTGGGCTGCGAATAGGATTTTAAGGTTCAGCATGAGATCCAGGAGCCCTGAAACAACAATAATAATAAAAGTGGGCTCTGGTTTTGTGCTGGAGGCAAGTTCTGCTTTCTGTATTCAGAACTTTTTGAAGGGGAGCACTGGAAGTCAAAGAGACAGGAAATGAAAATGTTACCCAGACCCCTGCTTCTATAAGAAAAAAAACCCTTGCTCTTTTGAAATTGGAATTTTTTTCTACATACTGATGTAAGCAAACTACAACACAGCTTTATTTCCTTTCCTGTGATGTGAAATGCCACAATTCCAGCCAAAGTTTTAAGAAATGCCATGACACACATAAAAACAGTCAATTATGTTGCTGAAATAATCCAGGCACATTTTTCTCTCCAAAAACACTCTGCTATATTTTACATGAGAAATGACTACAAATACATGTGTCAGAAGTCCTCCCCAGTGTGAACCCTGGGTCTTGTGACATCGATGGATTAACACTTGTAACCTTCAGTTCTAATTGGAATAAAGTCAATGTCTGCCTTTAAAAAAAAAAAAAGTGATTTTGAGAAAATCAGTATGCTTTTAACAAGAAAGGCGAAATTCTTCATTTTAGTTACATGGACACGGGAAGGTTCATTTAGGTCTCTGTTTACATTGGCTGCGTAAAATGATCTTCCTCATTTGTTTAAGGTACAACACTGGTACTTAGAAGTAACCCAAAACAATCAAAAGCAGTACATTCTTGATGACTGGGCCTACAGCTAATGTAGAAACAACTTCTGATTTCTAAATATATGTGATATATCAGAGAAGGAGATTAGGGCTAGATTACCAGCACCTCTGTTAGCAATAAGTAGTATCAATCTAAGAGACATGATCAAGTGAAAAGTCTTGGAGTCACAGGACACAAGGTCAAGGTACCTCTCTGCTCCTCTGCTCCTCACAAGTTGTTTGATATACAATTGGTCTCTTAAATGTTCTGAAATATAGTTCCCCATCCATAACTTAGGGCTTCAAATTATCTATCTCATCTTGGGAAAGAATGTTCCATAGGCCTCATATTTCTGCAAATCTTTTGAGCAAAGGCTGTGGCAGCTTGTGTTCTAGATTAATTACCTTTTTAGGAATGTTTGTATAGCAACAGCCTTGGAAGTTAAAAAAAAACAATCCCATCTTCCTCTAGGGAAGAGAGAAGAATTTTTTGCTGTCCAGGATAATAAAGATAATGTCTCCCTCTGGGGCAAATGTTGAGCCATTTTGCCAGCAGCTTCCTTATAAAAGTTTTTTCTGAATTCTTCTCCCGTAATGCAACCCACTGAGTGTGAAGATGTCACCAGGTCCCAGTCACAACGCATACTAAAATTTTAAAATTCTCTGCCCTCAAAGATCCTAAAATTTAGTTTAAAAAACAAGACCTAAACCTATAAAAATGATGTAATATTATAAAAGTTGATCTACAGCCAAGAAGAGAGCTGATATCATAAAATGATTTGTAATTAATTTGCCAAATTAGTGATACACATTGGGTTTGAAATCTAGACAAAAGTAAAGTCTGAACACTTGCTACTCTCAAAGTCCCTCCTTATGGTAGGTATTTCCTTACATCAGGCATTTTTACTTATTACCATAACCTCACTATTTTGGCCATGGATGTTTAAAAACCTATAGTACTTGAGTTGAAGTCTTACAGAACCTAAGACAGTACCCCAAATTACTGTATTCTTGATGGTGACGTATGAACTCAATCAAATCTTCTCTCTGGAGGAGTTTTATTGTGATATTATAAGAAGAGTCAGTATATAAAAGTGTGATGCAAAATAGAAAAAAATACAAAAAAGGGAGAAGTAAGTAGAAATAGTGATTCAGAAAATAAAGAAAAAAGAGGCATGATGTTGAGAAAAACAGAATCAAGAGTCAAGAAGAAACATAGGCAGGACAATGGTGGGACAGTAAATTAGGGACACCCATTTCTCAGGACACAAACCAACAACATTGCTGCTTTGCTATCTGAGATCTTCCCAGGCTGAGATGCTGCCATTACATCCTGCAAGTCTCAGTTATCAATGAGCTCTGGTTCTGAATCTGCTGATTTCTTTCTGCCTCTCTTCCCTGTCCATGCTTTTTTATAAAGTCCTCAGTAAAAGTAATCTGAATTACCAGTCCACAGGAATCTGAGAAAGTCTAGCACATGGGTTCTGGGAATAGCAAAGTCCTCAAAAAGACTTCCCATGCAGGACATAGACATGAGCCCCAAATAATCAAAAACATGCGCAGAGAACAATGAAGAGACCCATTTGTCTGGAGCAGAGCTTCAGAGGAGTAAGAAAGCCAACTCTGTGCCAATATAATGAAGAATTTTAAGAGCAAGTCTTAGGATTCCAAATATTATTCAACTTATAATTAAGAATATGAGATATGTTCTACTTTTTATGCAGGAAAAAAAGGCAAGATCAAAGACTGTTCACCAAGAGGAGTGATGAGGGCACTAACTTCATGCAGATCCATGAGTAAAAGTGACGATGCAAACAAGCTACTCTGAACACTGAAAGGCAGGTGTGGAGCCCAGACTCACTCCCGACTAAAAATAGTGCCTTCTTTCCTTCCCCACTTTCCCTTCTTCTAAGTTTTATATCTATTTGTTCCTCCCTTCCTCTGCATACTCACTCACTCATGTGCTCCCCAGACTCCCACCCTCAAATGTATGAATGAGGCCAATTTCCGTTTAAGTTTCCTAGTGTTCCCTAGTGTTCATTTATATAACATTAAAATTTTTATATTTCTTCCCTTTAAACTCATTTAAATTGAGTTGCTTTTTAATTTTATGGGTCCTTTGATCAAAGCTTCTGCTGTAAAAGTTTCCCCCGCTCCCCTAGGCTTACCTGCACACTCTAATTTTTAAAAGGAACCTCCATACTTCCATCACTACTTTGCTTTAATGTAATTTCCCCATCTGTCTTGCCAGCTAATCTATGAACTGTTTTAGGTTGAAGTTGTTTTTTAATCATCTCTGTGTTTTCAGAGACTGGCACAGTGCCTGTCACATTAAAGGTACTAAATAATTTTTGAAAAAATGAGCTAAATATTTCACCTCTAGTTTAGCATAAAATTTAAGACAGGCACATGGAGTAATCTATAAGAGGCCATATCATTTGCCAGAATCAATAATCATCGTCATTTTTGTTTCTGTTACATTAAATGAAACTGCACTGGCTAGTATTGTTCCTTCTTGATTTATATCTTCCCACATGTCATTGTCTCACAGTAGTACAAGAGATTTATGTCTTTTCCAAAGGCATAAAAATTAATCTAATTTTTAATTATTTTTCCCAATAGCATATAAGCTTCAATTTAGTTTCTACTCAGGATCAATATTGATTTAAGTTACTTTAGTAGTTTCACCTTTTTTAAAAAGAAGCCATGTCACAGCCAACCTCATGAAATTATGGCCTAGTGCACATTAATATTTAATTACAAGCATTAAATTTGATTTTCTCTTTGGGATTGAGGGAGGTATAGGAATAAGCAGGGGAAACAAGTCCTTCTTCCCTGAATTATATTGTGATTACTACCTAGTAGTCAGCATGGTCCAGAGTCAAATGCAATGTCCCTTCTCTTCTAGTCCTAACAAACAAATTCCATGGGTGCTCACCATGGAGTGTAACTGGATGCCTTATGCAAATCTCTGGGAAGGCTAGAATAGTTCCAGTACAAGAATAAGGACACTTTGCTATCCTTTTATATGGAAAATCAGGCAACTCTCACTGTTCAACTGGGCATATGGAAGATGTAGAAGAATTAGTTTTACCATAAAGTGAATAAGGCAATTCCTGGAGACATGAGCAGCAAACCTGTAGTATTCATGCCATCAGTCCTCTGTTGTGCATCTATGACCAGGGAGCTCTTCTTTCTTGAGTCTGGATTCAGTGCAAAACCCTCCACAAACAATTAACTCCAGGCACTATGACTAGTCACCAGAATTAGAACAAGTATGTATACGTCTTTACATTCCTACCTTACAGCATCATATGTGAAAAATCTCACTCAACAAAGGTGAAAACCCTCCCACTTTACCTCTGGGCTATAGGATACTATCACTGGATGTGAACATGTCTCTAATTTGCTTATACAGTATACCATGGGAATCACTTACTGTACTTCCCTGATTTCAAAACATTTGTGTTTAGATTTTAACATTAGTGAAATTGAGGTACGTACATACAACATGGCAGTGTTTGTTGCTTATGATTATGTTGCATCCTGTTTTAGTCTTAATTTGTTATAATTTCACTTGAAAATGCCTTACTAAGTTGATAATCATTTATATAGAGAATAATATCAAATTTGTGAATGTTTGATCCTTTTTAGGGTAATTTGTTGTGATATTTCACCAGAAGTATATATTTTGAAATATATAGTGTCAGATATTAACTCACAAGAAAATAAGCTTCATTGTAATTAACCAATCAGATTTCAGGAGCACCATGATGGTTAACAATTTTGTTTGCCTCTAACAGACATTATAACTTAACAACTAAACCAAAGCAGAAATTGATGTGCCATACCACTATTAATGTAGGCCAAAAGCAGAGACATAATTTAACATATAACAAAATAATATCTCTATTACAAATGATAATCAATGATAAGAGGATATGTGACAAAAGTAGAACATATGAAGCAGGTTTTATGAAATAACAGGACTAAGTAACTTCAGAAGAATATAACTTGCCTTTATATTTGCCTAAAACCTTTCTAGCAGAAGAGGTACCTATGTTTAGGGAATATATGGACATTTTCTGCTTTATCAATAGTTGTATACATAAGTATATATACCTACATATATATATCAATTTTCTGAATAAAATATGTATGTTTTTGGTAGTATTCTAAATGATGACTATAAGCTATTTCTCTTTTTCATCTAATCATTGTTTTATTTGGAGTGATAGAAAATTTAAGTTTATTCTTTTCCTCAGAGAAGCTTACAATTAAATCAGACTGGAATATTTATAGAAAGGGAGAAATCCATATAGCTACAGTATATCCTCTAGCTACTAAGAATAAATTAGATAAAGTATTGTTTTTTAAATATAGGAAGTTCTGCAACCTAGATTAGATATTCTGTAAAATCTTCCTACCACAAAGCACCTAGAAACTCTAAATAAAACATTACAAAATATTATGCAAGTGTATATTTGTACTCACAAAACAGAAAGAAAACTCCACAGGAACCAAACATAAAGTGTAATTGCACAGTGATAAATAGATTCTCAAGTCACAATGACCAAGGGGTGTTTGCTGATATCAGAAATTTAGAGCTTTGAGTTTCATGGCTGCTTGGGGTCAGGAAATAAGCCCTTCATTCCCATAATTTGAGGAATCGTGACAGAGGCTTCTGCATAAAGCCAGGACCCTTGAAAGTATACACCTTTAGGAAAAAAGAATATTGGATAAAATATCACTTGTGAGCAAAGGGAGATTTATTTTCTCTATCTGAGAAAGTTTCCTCTAAGACGTCATAACCCCAGGCTTGCTCTCACACAGATGCTAGCTAGCTTTTAATATATTCTGTGTGAATGTTGGTCTTAGAGACCTCAAGAAAAACATTAATTTAAATTAAATTGATCCTGAATTGGTAGAGTTTCTGTACACTTGACAGAAAGAAACTCACATTCTTCCTGGAATGGATATGCCCTCAAAACAAGTCTTGGTATTCCCAAACATAAACACAATCAAACTTGAATTCACAATCCAAAATTACAAAATACCTAAGAAAACAAGTCACAGTGAAGAAGTGGGGAAAATCAATTGAATAAAAGCAGATTCTCAATCCTCATGACTGCAGATATTTGAATTCCGGGACCTTGAATATAAAACTGTATGCTTAGTATGTTTAATAGGAAAAAATATGTACTTAAGTGAGCAAGAAAGCACATACCACTGGGAAAAACAGGCACATTTTCAAAGAACCAAACAGAAGCTTTAGAAATAAATATCAATATAGAAAAATTCAGTGGATCAGATAAACAGCTGTTTAGACTAAAGTTAAAGAGAATTTGTGATCTGGAAAAGACATCTGTGGAATCAACTAGAATACAACACAGAAAGACTAAGTAGTGAAATGTTTGAAAATATATTAATAAACTAAAGGGATAAAATAAAATACAACAAAATCAAATAGGAATTAAAATAATTAAATAGAAAGAATAAAGGGGATATATTCTCAATGTTATAAAGCCTAAGATCTTTCAATACTTAATGAAAGAAATGAATAATCAGTCAGGACATATGTAAAGTAGAAGTAAGTAAAAAAAGAAAAGAAAATATTGTAACAAGACCTGTCTGGTAACACTATGGACCACCAAAAACAAAAAGAAGAGCTCAAAGCTTCCAAAAAGAAAGTAAGTTTCCTTCAAAGTCAATGAAAATTATTTTCAAGGTGTTAAGAGGAAATAATTATCAACCAACTACCTTTCATTTTCATTAGAGGATAAGTACTAAATATATATTATTTCAAAAAAATGGTATTTTATCACTAACATATCATTAATAAAAGCTGTATTTTAAGAAGAAAAGTAATTACAGAATGAATGTCTGAAAGTAAATAAGCAAATAAGTTAGAGCATCGAAACAAGAATCAACAATATGTAAAATAATGATACGTATTTTGTGATGTTAAAACACCAATAAAACTACTATACTGGACAACAATGTAAAAATGAAGAAGATATTTAATCAAAGAGAAGGCCTTTCATGACTTTGGATCATTCAAAAGGAAGGTCCAGTAATTGATTTATCTTCATCATGATTAAAGTAAGATTTGTGTATTAATATTTTTCAGGTATTTACCCTATAAAAATAGTGTGTATAATTCTACCCTGAGTGCAAAAAAAGTAACTAAAAATTCAGTTAATCCATAAAGAGGAAGAACAGTGAAATGTAAAAGAAGCAGAGAAAAAACAGGACAGATAGAAAGTATAAAACACTATAGTAGAAATGAATTCATACATATCATTGAGCTCAATAAATAGGAGTGTTTAAAAGAGACACACTCAAGATGAATGAATATATTATGGTTGAAAGTAAAATAACAACATTAGATCCAAAAGAAAAAAGAATTATTTTACCATATTATTATCATATAAATGTACTTTAAGGAAAAAAACACATTATTAATCACAAAGAGGATAGAAATATATAATGATAAAATGTGGGTTTAATAGAAAAACAAATAATACAACATTGATTCATGAAATAACATAACTGAAGTTAAGTATAGATAAAATGTTGACATAGTTACAGGAAGAAATAGAAAACTTCACCATATGGAATTAAAATTCAACTCTATCAGGTAACTGACAGGTCAAGCAGAAAACCAATTTATAGGGCTATAAAAGATATAAATCACACTGTTCGTAAACTTGATTGTATATATATACAAACCCAAATCCAACAATTATCCTATTTGTAAGCACACATAGAGCATTTTTTAAATGATCATATATCCTAGATCTATTCTTTCCAATATGACAGCCATTAGCAACATACGGCTGTCAGAGACTACATTGAGCAATGACATGATTTTAGACAGTTCTACTGTACTACACTGCACTGAAAAAATTATAAAGATGTTTCTGCAGTGCTAACCATAAAAGAAGTTACTGCAAGTTCAAATGAACGAGTATCAACTTTGAAAAAGCACATGCCCTGTTATATCCAAGCCAATTAAAAAATTATAATATCTTTAGTGTAAAAGTTATTTCATGGGTTTCAAGCGAAACAGAAATAATAAATGAGAGAATTGGAAGAAGGGCTGCATTATGAATAAAATCCAATAAACAAATGATCAAATTAAGTAAGCCACAAAGGATTAGAGGCAAATGGTAAAGGAATCATACCCACCAACTAGCATTCCTTAAAGAAGAAAAAGAGTGATTGCAATGTGTTGGACTTTGTAAAGTTCAAAAAAATGGAAGCCCATTCTATATTTTCTTGACAAAAATATATAGATTAGATCACTTTTCTAATTCTTTATCAGTATCATATGAAAGTACCCAGAAACAAACCTGTACTTACACATTCAACTGATCTTCAACAAGGATGCCAAGAATATGCAATGGGGAAAGATAGTGTCTTCAACAAATAATGTTATAAAAACTAGATATTCATACGCAAAAGAATGAAACTGAACTCTTACATAATATATGAAAACAACTCATAATGAAATAGAGACCTGAAACTATAAAAACCCCTGGAAGAAAACATAGGGGAAAAGCTTCATGACAATGGTTTTGGTGATAATTTCATGGATATGACTCCAAAATCACAAGCAACAAAAGCAAAGTTAGACAATTACATCAAACTAAAAAGCTTCTTCAAAGCAAAGCGAACAATCAATAGAAGAAAAAGCAACATATGGAATAGGAGAAAATATTTGCAAAATGTATGTTTGCAAAATATATAGGAACATCTTTGACCTGATAACAGATTAATTCTTGATTAATAAATGAGCTAAGGACTTAAATGGATATTTCTCCAAAGGAGACATACAAATGGCCAGCAGGTATACACAAAGATGCTCAACTTTACTAAGCATCAGGGAAATACAAATCAAAACCATGGAGCTATCCCTCACACTGTTAGGATGGCCCTTATTTTAAAAAAGACAACAGGTGTTAGAATGTGGAGAATTTTGAACTCTTGGACACTGTTGGTGTTAATGCAAAATGGTGTATCTGCTATGGAAAACAGTAGGGAGCTTCTTCAATAACTTAAAAATAGAACTACTATATAATCCAGCGATCCAACTCCTGGGTATGCATTCAAAGAAACTAAAATCAAGACACTGAAGATATATTAGTATTCCCATATTCACTGCAGCACTATTTACAATAGCCAACATGTGGAAACAACCTAGATGTCCATCAATAGGTAAATGGATTTTTTAAATGTGGTATGTACATACAAAGAAATATTATTCAGCCTTAAAAAACAAGGAAATCCCGCAGTTATGTGCCAACGACAACATGGATGAACTTGGGGACATTGTGCTAAGTGAAATAAGTCAGTTACAGAAGGACAAATATTGTATGATCTCACTTATCTGAGGTATCTAAAACAGTCAGACTCACAGATGCAAAGAATAAAAGGATAGTTACCAGGGGCCTGGGGGAGTGGGTAATGGGGAGCTGCTAATCGAGAGGTATAAAATTTCAGGCATGTAAGATGATTAAGTTCTACAGATCACTGTACAGAATTGTGCCTATAGATATTAATACTGTATTTACTCTTAAAAATCTGTTGGGAGGATAGGTCTCATATTAAGTATTTTATACAATAAAAAAATCTTAAAAATACTATAGATGAATCAAATACACACTGAACCCACTGGAGCCTAAACTAATGCTGATCTCAGCTCCATGGCTGGGCCACAAATTGTGGTCCTCTTTGTAGGCTGAATACACAGTTGGATGGTATCTCATCTAACTCTTCACCTTATAAACTCCTAACTTCCTCTTTCAGGCCTCAGGAAAAAATAAAATAAAACTTAAAACTTCTCTGCACCCCTAGGTGCTAGAACAGGGCCTGCCAATAGCAGCACAGCTCAGAGAATAATGGTTGAATGTAGAAAGGGATAGATGAAT